>NC_081843.1:51462036-52778528 GCF_963259705.1 Myotis daubentonii | reverse complement strand
TGCAAGTCAGGATAAGCATCACTGGGAATGTGACATTTTGAACAGACATGAACAGCTAGGCTGTTACTTAATTTCTGGGGAAAGAACATTACAGTCAGAGGGTGCATTTTTTACAAAGGCAGTAAGATAGGAACATGTGTTTGTACTGTTCAGAGTACAGTAAGGAGGGTCTGAGTGGAGGGGAAGGCGAGAATATAGGGAGTGAGATTAGAGAAGTAATGGAGAACCTTGTAGACCATGATTAAGGATTATAACTTTTCTCTGTATGAAACGGGGAGGCATTGGTGTGAGGGGGGGTTATGATAGAGGAATGGCAATGCTCTGACTTTTAATTAAGTGGATCATTATAGCTGTGTTGAGAATATACTTAAGGGGAGCAAAGATGGAAGAAGAATGCTAACACCGGGTATAGAAAATGACAGTTTGAGCAAGGATGATAGCACAGAAGTGCCAGGGACCTTTTAGCTCCTGAAAATATTTTGAAGGTTGAGCCTATGGATTAATTGTGGAGTATGAGAGAGAAGAGTCAAGGATGTCTTTAAGATTTTTAGCAGGAACATTAGAAGAATAGAATTTGTTTCAAGTGCATGAATAGACTACACATTAAGCAGCTTTGATGAGGAAGAACAAGACTCTAATTTGTCCATAAAAACAAATATTTGGGCCAAAACCGGTTTGGCTCAGTGGATAGAGCGTCGGCCTGCGGACTCAAGGGTCCCAGGTTCGATTCCGGTCAAGGGCATGTACCTGGGTTGCGGGCACATCCCCAGTGGGAGATGTGCAGGAGGCAGCTGATCAATGTTTCTCTCTCATCGATGTTTCTAACTCTCTATCTCTCTCCCTTCCTCTCTGTAAAAATTCAATAAAATATATATTTTAAAAAAACCCACAAAAACACACACAAATATTTGGGCCTGGAGTTCAGCCACCTGATTGTAGGCATTACTGGTATTTAAAATCATTTCACTGTACGAGGTCATCAAATGAGTGAGGACAGATAGAGGAGAAAAGAGAAACAAAGGCTGAGGCACTGCAAGGTAGGGATCTTGGAGAGAAGGAATCAGTAAGAAACTGGGGAGAGACCAGTGAGGTAGCAGAAAAAAACAAAATTAATGTCCTTGAAATGTTTTAAGGGGAAGTGAGTTTTACAATTTGGGACATGCTGAGTTAAGGCAAAACAGTTGTATTGGCTGGAGAAGTTTTCTGAACTTTTAATATCAAATTCCCAAGAGAGGAAATATAGCATGGAATGGAGTGTCTTTGGAAATACTGGCCTGACCACTTTTTAAAAAGAGTCCTGAAAGGACCACCATACAGTGAACCATCCTTTGGGAAATGCTGAGTTAGAAGGTAGATCCTTTCTTATCTAATTGGGTTATTGATAGATTAAGTGTGCTGATAATTTAGAAGGCATCTTAGTTGTCTAAATGCTCTAGAACCCAAGGATTATTTTCTCTCATTCTTCAGTTATAGCTCCGCAGGACAGAAGAATCTGCCTTCTGGGGAAAATTGAGAGGGTGAACTCTTTGTTAGCTGCCCTTGAATAATGGTGGAAATACCAGACTTTTCTGATCCCTGAGTCAACATTGGCTGATGTTCCTATTTATTTAATTTATTTATTTGATTATTGAAAAATATCACTTTCCTTCATGTTTGATTTTAGCTTTCTAGTTGTAAGATTATAATTTTTCAGTCAGTATCTGTTGAATTGAGGAATTGGACTTCCTTTTCACTGCAGAGTAATCTAGTTATTTTACTTTATAATAGCATGTGCTTTGAACCATCTATTTCATAATTTTGTTTAAGGATTCTTCTCTATATGTCAAATATATAGAGAATTGATAGCATCATATAATGAGTTACTACTCTTTTAAGTATGTTTTGCTGTTATATAAGATAATTGCCTTACTATGATATTTCTGAGATTGCATATTTAAAGCCCTTTTGCTAGATTAATAAACAACATATATTTATCTTCTCTGCATAGTTTATTGAGTTAGTTCTGCTTAGTTGAACGGCACTATAATAAATCCTACTTTGTTACATTTTTCAGCCCACAAAATATATGGTTGTGGACTAAATATTGTCTGTCATTTTGACTCAGTAGTAATCCATTTTACAATAGTGTCCAATCTATTTTCCACTTTATAAATTTATAGTGGTTAAACACTAAAATGGCTTGTCAATTGAGATATCATAATGACAGCATCATTGAAGCTTTTTCTGTTTTCATCGTTAGGTACATTTATGTCTTTAAATATATAAGAGAAATGTTAATTCCAGGCCTTACTTATCAAATACACTGAGAAAATAAAAGACGTAGAATCCGGAGACCTGGCTTGAGTTTTGCCTGTGCTGTGTAACTATAGTCAGGTTTCTTAACCTTTCTGAGCTTTCTTTTCTATAAATGGAAGAAATGAGTATATACTCACCTTGCCTGACAAGATAGCTGTGACACTAAAATAAGATAATGTGTGTAAACATATGTTGTATATTATGAAATAATGCTAAAACATTACATTCTATTTCATTTTTTTCTAAGGGACCTTAGTTCAAATGTAAATTAATTAGTAGATACTAATTGAGTTCTTAAGTATGAATTGTAGGCCTTTCTGAAGGATTATCTTATGTATTTCTTATTTGGGAAGCCAAGGCCTTAATTAATTTATCTGAATAGATAGTAAATGTACATGTATAAAGGGTCTAAGTGTTCCTTCGTAAGTCCTCAGTTGCCTACCTTATAGGTAACCTTCCAGAAGCATTGAATACAAATAAAAACAGTGATGTTCTGTACCTTACTTTTTTATTTAATTTATTTTAGGTATCATTTTATAATAGTGTATATACAACTACTTCCCCCCCCCCATTTATTATTCAGCAAATATTTATTTACTATCGAGTGTCAGGTACCATTTTTATTTATTTATTTTTTTAGGTGCCATTTTATATTCTGGAAATGCAGTAGTGAACAAAATCAAGAGAAGTTTTCTGTCCTCATGGGCCTTTCACATATATGTATGTCAGATGGTGGTTAATTCCTTAGAGAAAAATAAAGCTAGATACAGGAAAAGGGTGCTGGGAGGTGTTTTTATATATAAGTTTGTCAATGAAGGCTTCATTGGTAAAGTAGCATTTATGCAGAAATCTGAAAGAACTAAGGAAGCAAGTGATGAAACTCTTTGACATGAGATTATTCCAGGCAGTGGGAAAAGCAGACGAAAGGCCCCGAGACAGGAGTCGGCTTCATGTTTTGGAGGAACAAGGAAGCCAGTATGTTGGAACAGAATGAGAGAGAGTAATAGGCATTTAGGTCATACAGTCCTGCAGACCAGGCTGTGTGTGTGTGTGTGTGTGTGTGTGTTGCTCTATGCTTGATAAACATCAAATATCTTAAGCTCATGCCACATAAAAATAAATTTCAGATTTATTATACAAATATAAAAAATAAAGACACAAAACTACTAAAGAAAATATAAGTGAACAATTTTTTATGTTGGAAAACAATTAAATTACAGAATAAAAATGGAATACTATATACTGTAAATATGACAAAGGATTAATGTTTTTCAATATATAAGTGAGTCATCCAAATTAGTTTATAAAAAAGTAATGCACCAATTAAAAGTGGGTAAAGAACATGAATAAGAAATTCATAATAATTAGAGGGAATATAAACTTTAATAAAAATATGAACATTTTTTCAAACCCAATGACTAAGAAATGCAATTAGAAGATAATGCATTATTTTAACTTATCTACCACCAACTATAGTGGCCTTCCAACCTGTTCTTCATACTCCAGCCAAAGTAATCTTTTAAAATTTCAAATCAGAACAAATCTGATTATATTTATCCCCACAAGAATGGTTATAATGACTTCTTATGACTTTTAGGCTGAATATCAATTTCTCGAAATGGCCTAACTAAAGGCCTTATATTGTCTCATCCCTAACGTAATTGCCAAATATTTCCCTATGAAAGAAAGACACGGACAACAGGGGGGAGGGGGGGGAGGGCATGAGCGGGGGGGGGGGGGGCGGGGGGTAGGGGGTAACGTGGGGATAAGGACACATATGTAATATCTTAATCAATAAAAAAAAAATATATATATATATTTAAAAAAAAAAAGAAAAAAGAGAAAGAGGGGTGGGGGAAAGGAAGATATGGCCTAAGGCAGTGATTCTCAACCTTCCTAATGCTGCGACCCTTTAATACAGTTCCTATGTTGTGACGACCTCCAATTTCATTGTTACAAATTGAACATAACTAAAGCATAGTGATTACAAAAACAATATGTAATTATATATGTGTTTTCCGATGGTCTTAGGCGACCCCTGTGAAAGGGTCGTTCGACCCCCAAAGGGTTTGCGACCCACAGGTTGAGAACCGCTGGCCTAGGAGACTAATCTTGGGTCATTTTAGGGCTTATTATACTAATCTAGTTTAAGAACCAAGTGTAATTAGAGTAAGTTATTAAGAGGTTTATATGAAGCTAACAAGTGTGCTCTAAAATCTTCAAGTGAAGCACTTCTGCCTGGTTAAGTCCCAAGTTATGAATGACAGATATGATGCTGAAGTTGAGCATGAATGAGCATTGTTGGAGATGAAGACATCCAAGGAATTTGGAGGCGTTGGGTGTAAAAATCAGCCATGATAATGATATGTATTGAGCTAGAAAGAAAATAATCACAACCTACTTGCAAAGCCCTTAATAAATGGAGAGTGTCTGAGAGGCCAGTGGATGAAAGCATTGAGAATGAAAATGCACCAGCTTCATTTATGCTGTTATTATAAATACCTCATCCCAAAAGATTATTCTTTAAAAGACATTTACTTTGATCCATTAATATTTGGCAGTGTAAAAGCTCTAATATGTCATTTAAGGAAAATTATTAAAAGAAACTGATTGACAGTATGCTAAGTGTATAAAATATTACTGGCAAATAATCCTGTAAAATAAAGGAGTTATTCCTTTATTTCAGATGAGAATATTGAAGCTAGAGGAGATGGAAGAATTTTATCAAAATCAGAGTGGCACATTCATATTCAAAATTTTGTGACACAATATTTTAAATTCTATTTGAGCAGTGTTTCCTGTTTGCTAAGTGAACAAAATGGTAGAGAAAACTTCATTCAAATCCTCTCTATGTTATTAAATATATAATGATAGACAAAGTCAAAACCTCTCTAAGATAAATTTCCTTATTGGTAAAATGTGGAACAATTCATAGAAACCTCATAGAATTATTTTGAACACTAATGAGATAATGTTTGTTTAGCACAGTTTCAGGCATATAGCTAAACTCAATAAATAGTAGTTATAAAGAAAGAAAAAATTACCATGATGAGTTTCACTACATTTATGGTGGAAGCTATATTCCACTTTAACATTAATATTTTAATGCCTTTTCATAGTGTAAATCATAAAGATAAAAATATTACCAGCAGGTGGAGCTCAGTGTCAGAGAAACCAAATTTTGGAAATTTGGTTTCTGAGATATTTTTCACCTATGTTTTAAAAATAGAATTAAATGCACACAGTTTTGAAATTTATATATGAAGTTTTTCTATTTTTAACATGCCTACTAAAAGTCATCATCCTCTAACATAGTTCTTGAATATGTAAAAATAATGCTGTAGTTATTCCTACCATTTTATATCTGCTATATATAAGGTATGACAGTTCAGTTGTATGAATAAGACACTTAAAGTGAACTTCATTGAAAAGACTGGCTTAGAATTTGATCATTTCATTCAGTAATTGGACTGATAATCTCAAGTTTAACTTGTCAAATCTGCTCCTCTCACAGTATTCCACTTAGCAAATGGTTTCACCTTTAATTAGTGGCTCAAGTCCAAATATTGGGGATCACCCTTGTGTTCACTTTCTCAAATCTCACAACCACTCCGTCAGCAAGTTCTCTTGTAACTACCTCCAAAATATATCCCAAATCTGACCTCTTGTTAGCATTTCCACTGTGATCATTCTAATAAAACACACCATAAACTGTGACCTGGACTACTTCAGCCAGACTACCTGCTTGCTCCCTTGCCCTTCCTATATTTTATTTTTCATACATTAACTACAGTGATCTCATTGTGATCTTGTTTCTATATCTCCTGCTTATGACCATCCAGTGGCATCCCTCTATGTAACTAGATACAAACTTTATCCTAGCCTAAGCTACATGACCTTGTGTCTGGCCCCCCCATCCCTACCCCCTCCCCAGCATAGCCTACCACTCTTCTCATCTGACACCATCTAGCTTTCTTGATCTTATTGCCCTTTGAGCATGCCATGCTTCTTCTCATCTCAGGGCCTGTTTCCTGTCTAATACTCTTTCCCCAGTTCTTCATAGGATTTACTGCCTCCTGTTAATCATTTCCACTCAAGTGTCACTCCTTTGAGATAGCTCTGTAACTACTCTAGCTATAGTGGACTCTCCTTATTATCCCTACCCCCACCTTCCCCTTTTCAATTCTTAAATAGAACTTACTTCTAGTATCTTTACTATTATTACTATTACTGTTTTGGTGGCTAACATTTGGTGGTCGGTTTCTTTTAAGCATTTATATGCATTAAATACTTTAATATGTATATTTATATGCATTAACTCATTTAATTATGACATTTGTTTATGTATGTATGTTTTTAGCATCTAATTTTGCCCTCTGTTATCCCTGCTAGTCCCCTAGACGGTAACTCCAAGAATATAGGCACTTTTGTTTACTACTCTTTCCTTGACTTTGAGCCATATTTAGAACATAGAGGAAGTTCAGTACATTTTTTTTTGAATATTGGGAAAGCTCTTAAAATTCATTATAACAAATAGAGTCATCAAATATTTAAATAAAATAACCTGCTAGGGGAAAGGGAACATTTTCTAAGAAAGAAATTATGCCTCACTTATTATTCTTAGAACTTTTCTTATATGAAGATAACAGGGTATACAAAAGACTTTGACAGTGTTCTTTACCAAAGATTATTAAATATGAAGTCACCATTAGATGGGAAATATGCTTTTAGCATGGCTCAAGAAAAGGTTTAAAATCAGAATACATATGTATTTATTTAAGTAAAAGACTATAAAGATCAAGGTGCTTCAGCAATTAAAGATCACATCTATAGTGGATTGAAATGTATTCCCCCAAAAGACGTGTTGAAATTCTAATAACCAGTATCTGTGAATATTAAATAGAATTTGTAAATGCAATCAAGTTAAGTTGAGGCCATTATGATAGGCCAGTGATTTTCAAGCAGTGTGCCAAAGAATTTTTAAAACATGTAATACCTGAGGCAGAGGCATTGACCTCTCTTTTCCTTAGATTGTCAAAAAAAAAAAAAAAAAATGACTACAGCCAACTATATAAACGTAAGAAACATTCAAACCTGTAGGAAATTTTTGTGAGTTTATTTTAGCCAAACTGATGACAATTGCCGGGAAGCAAAATCACAACGGATTGAGAAAATGATCTGGAAATATGGCAATTTTGCACCTTATTTGACACATTACAATCAAAAGAGAAGTCGTAAATGGATTAATGAAACCCACTGGTGATAGATTTAGGGAGGAGGAGAAAGCAAAGGGGGGGGCGGCGGGACCTCTGGGATTGGATTAAAAGTAAAATGATAGACACTTCTTTTACATAGTTATGTAGAGGATAATTAACAGTAAACGACTAACATGATGACAATAACATTAAGGGGATTTGTGGTTTCCTCTCTGGTTAGTGCCTGTGCTTTGAGACCTCTGGAAAAAGGAAATTACTTTGACTTTCCAAAAGTATGTTATAATGAATGCAAAAAGACAATAGACTCAATTAAGGTAAAGATTGACTTTTTTTTTTTTTAAAAAAGAATAGTTTATTGATTTTTAGAGAAAGAAGAAGGGGGAAGAGAGAGAGAGAGAGAGAGAGAGAGAGAGAGAGAGAGAGAGAGAGAGAGACAGACAGATAGACATCAATGTGAGTGTAACATTGAGCTCTGACTGGCAATCAAACCAGCAACCTTTTAGTGCACAGTACGATGCCCAACCAACTGAGCCACCCCTGCCAGCACGGTAAAGCTTGACTTTTGTCAGGGAAGATTCTAGCCCAGCACATGACTACCTCCCATAAACTGTTTTTAGTTAAATAGTTTTAATTTCAGGCCATCCCAGGTGGTTACTTTAGGTTCTCTGAGTTTGTAAGGCTACCACGCAGGTGTCCCCTGAGCTTGTCAGGTTTAGTATGTGCCCCCCCCCCTTTTTAAAAAAAATATATTTTATTGATTTTTCACGGAGAGGAAGGGAGAGGGATAGAAAGTTGGAAACATCGATGAGAGAGAAACATCGATCAGCTGCCTCCTGCACACTGCCTACTGGGGATGTGCCCACAACCAAGGTACATGCCCTTAGCCAGAATCGAACCTGGGACCTTTCAGTCCACAGGCCGACGCTCCATCCACTGAGCCAAACCTGTTAGGGCTGTAGCCCCTTTTTGTCTGCACAACACAACAAGAGCCGAACAGTGTGAAGGAATAAAAATTATACTTATTTTTTTTTTATTAGATCAACTAAAAATATATTTTTTGATGTGCTGCAGAATTTAGTTGAAAATCGCTGGATCAGCTCTAATCCAATATGACTGGTGTCTTTTAAGAAAAGAGAGACTGACTATAGGGAGTACAGCCATGTGAAGACAGAGGCAGGGACTGGATTTATGCTGTCATTAGCAAAGGATTACTTGGGGCTAGCAGAAGCTATGAGACAAAGAAGGATCCTCCCATAGAAGGTTTGGAGGGAGCAGGGTCCTGCTAACACCTTAATTTCAGACTTCTGACTTCCCGAACTGTGAGAAAATAAATTTCTGTTGTATTAAGCCACCCAGTTTGTTATAGTAGCCCTGGGACACTAGTACAGCATCCACTGTGTTTATTATCTATATAAATGATCTGGAAGACTGCCTAGTGACATCTATCTAGATGACATCGCATTTTCTAGTTGTGAGGAGCAAAACCAATGGGTATAGGTGATCGTAGGAGAAATACCTGCATTACCTTTTCTCTGGGCTAGCCTAAGAAGGAAGAAATCTAGATTCTCTTGATTTTACATTCCTTGACAGTAAACATTAATTTTGATTCATTTTATCTCTAAGATTATGTCCAGATTTAAAGTCCTGTGATTTTATGAACTTTTGAATTTATATGTTAGATATCTAGTAAATACTCAGTGAATATTGAAAAGAATAAATTAATAAAACCATACAAGAAATAAAAGATAAAAATAGGAAAATGTAAGTAAATTTATTTGGTGTGAAATCCAAATTACATGTTTAAAATGATTTAGAGAAAAAATGAAATCAAGGAAAGAATATTGAGAATCAATATATATGCATTTTTAAAATGTATCAACCTATAGCAAAAAGACAAAATTAATACATTGCTAATGCATCCTTTAAGACTCCTTTTTGGCCGGAGGATATTTTGGTGAGGTAGAGCAGGGACCTAACCCAAGAAGCATAGAATAGTAGTTGATTTTGGAACAGAGTTGCTTTGATTTGAATCATGGATTAGCCTCTAATTGATCTTGTAAGCTGGGGCAAGTTAGTTAACCTTCCTGTTCCTCAGTTTTGTCATCTGTAAACTAGGGCTTGTAATAGAACCTATCCCTTTGGTTATGGTGGGGTATTAAATGAGATAATCTACCTAAAATGTCTATAGCAATGCCTGGTTCATAAGAAGCTTGCTACCCCATGTTGTCTATTAATATTTATTGGATATATCATTTTTTAAAATTATTCTCAGAATATAAAATGGGCTTTTCCCTGGTGGGCATGAACAAAAGAAGAATGGTTGTTATGAACAACAAAATAAAAATGTGGATATATTTAAAGTAGAGAAATAGAGGAAATTTTGCAAAGAGGTTCTTGATTTTTTTTTTTTAAGTACATTGAATTGGAAAGGGAGGCAAAGGGTTTAAAGGAGGAGATATGTCAGAATTGTGATCCAAGAAAGTTTCACTGAGTATTTGTATAGTAGGTCTCAATTGTTCTTTTTCTATTTATTTCCATAAAGTTCCTTGAACTTTGGTCTATTTTAAAGAATGTTCTGCACAGTACCTGAATGTATCTGGCATTTAGTGGTTGCATAGTACCTTCTTTTAAAAAAAAATGAGTGAATAAAACAAGGATTTACATAGCAATTAATAAATTATTATAGATTAGATTATTAATTTAGGAGCCTTATTTTCAGATTAAACATTTATGATTTTAAGTATCCCAATCACTTTACTGCTTCTCATTGTATGTTATAAAACTCAACACATTCTTGCTGCAAGAGAATTTTATTTTATTATTATTATTTTTACTGGAGAATATTTTTCCATTGATTTTTAGCAAGAGTGGGAGAGGGGAAAGAGAGAGAGAAACGTCAATGTGAGAGAAACATATCAATTGGTTGCCTCCTGCATGCCACACCCTGATCAGGGCGGGGCTTGGGAGGAGCCTGCAACCCCTGTACCCACCCTTGACTGGAATTGGTCCATAGGCCAGCACTCTATCCACTGAGCAAAACTGGCAAGGCTGCAAAGGATTTTTAAATTTTTATTTCTAATGAGACCTTAAAGATCATCATAATTTAGATGATTCTTTTTTTTTTAATCAGAAGAATTTCAGTCATAAGGGGAATTATGCCCCAGTGAAATTAATTAAAAAACACTGGATTAAGAAAAACTTTGTAGCACAGCAGTTTGTAAGGTTTTGTTTCAAAAAGTGCTTGAAAGTTTGGTCTGTTCTCAGAGATTTCAAGATCCAAGTTCCAAAAGCAGGATACTTCTACAGGTTGTGTAGGAAAAAAACCAAGTCATTTTATTTTAAAAATCAGTTAGAAAATAGATTTATTTCTTAAATAATGGGTCATCACTTAATTCATGAGGATATTTTTCTTTATTACTCAGTAAATCCATAACGTTTGTTGGATATGGCAATTCTTTTTATCCAGAACTGAGTTGTATACTTCCAAGCCAACAGGGGGAGATAGTGAGGAATAGGAGGTCCTGATCTGTGTCCTCTCTAGCTGGCTTTGGCTCAGAGAGGAAGTCTATGGGCAAATTGACTTCTGTGGGCCTACCATTGGCAGCTTTGGCTGAGATTTGAGATGGAGAAGAAACATAGATGTTCAGCTTGTGAGGGTAGACTGGAGCCTATTTCTCAATCCAGAGTCTGTAGAGCATGTTCTTTAAAGAAGAACTCTGATATTTCTCCTTCCACAGCAGAATTCAAACGAGAGCAGGTAAGGGGAAAGGCTGTCTCAGGCCTACTTAGTTAGGGCCCAAAAATGACCCGAGTCAGCGGATCATCTGTTTTATGCTGTTGCTTCCAATTGGAAGGATAATTTTTCTTCTGAATATGATAGTGGACAAAACATGTTTGAAGGAATATTTTTACTCAGTTGTCAAGCCAAGCCCATTAAAAGAATGAAAGGCTTGTTTTTCATTTCTATTTTATTTTCATTTTATTCACCTCTCAGATTTGAGAAATATACATGTTTTCTACAAGGGAAAGGAGTGCAGCTTTATCAGATATCTGAGGAAAAGCATTGCTCAGTTTAAACTCTGTGATGGTGTTTCAGTTTCCTTACTGGCTGGCGAGCCCAGTATTACCTTGTTTTCAGTTTTTGTCAGCAAAAGAAAATAAGGCTTTTCTTGATAATGATCAGTGATAATATCTGATAAAGCTTTTTAATATGACATATAACTGTATAGTTCAATATTAAGTTGGTAATAAATTCTTATGGTTTAATTTAGTAACCTAGAACATATTTTTCAGTTTAAACTAAATCACCTACATCCTCCAGGTCCCTTAATTAATGCCCCTGTAGTTTAGGCTGTCATTCATTCAGATTCATTATATTAGGAAAAACAAATTCTAGCCTTAAATAAGAATGGGGGAAAAAGGAAACATATGTAATACTTTCAACAATAAAGAATTTAAATTTAAAAAAGTTCAGTGATTATACATCTTCATATATTTTTTCTTATATTTAAAGAGAGTTGTAGTAGACACATGATTTGTTTTTTAATGTTACCACATTACATATTTAAGTTGTGGTGTTCTAAATATTAGTGTCTTATAGTCATTGGATAAGCACTATTCATAAATTTAAAAAATAATTTCTTAGATTTATAAGCCTCTTATTATCTTGATTTATAGTCATAAAAATTTTAGAGGATTTAGAATCCATTGGTATCATCTTGTCCAATCTACCATTTTTTTATGTAATAATGTCTCTGAAGTCCAAGATAATTATGTTTATTTTGAACTATATAAGAATACGGGAATAAAACATTTGTTATTGAGGCATATCATTAGTGCCATGCAGTTATTAGTAAGTTATTTTAAAAATTCTGAAATTCTCAAATTTTAACCTAATCATAATCAACTGTTCGATTTTTTTGGTACCTTTAAAGCTTCAAGAGAGTTTATGGATACGTTTTTGAATCTTATGTATAATTCTTAGAGCAGAGAGGCTGATTTTAAAAATTCTAGATTTGGTTCTAGAAATTGTCTTGTTGCTGCCCAGTCAGTGTAGGGAAGAGAAGAAATGATTTGATTTGAATTACATCATAGGTTTGAATGTAAGAATTAGTATTCTAAGTAAAGTATTGTTCTTGGGAAAGTTACTGAACCGCTCCGCACTTTGTCTTTCTAATGTCTAAAATGAGGATGACAGGACTTGCTGTATAGTGTTATAGATGACTAAATGTGCAGAACAATGCACATACAGTGAACATGGTGCTTGGCACATGGTGTTAGAGCCACTTTCTAACCAGGTCAGTATTTTTTTTCAACTGTACACGAAGTGGTGCATTGTGGTTGTTCTCTCTCACATAACCCTAAAACTTAAGCAATAGTGATGTTACGCTCAGTTTTATTCACGTGTTTGAAAATACTTAACAAAGAAATTCCTTTGGTTCTCACTGAACTACTTTGAGATTTAGTGAATTGGTAAGCCACTGAATGAAGCATGTCTGAAATGTAGATCTAACTTTCCTATGTCTATATTCAGAGGCCTCTCCCCTATATGACTGTTTTATCTTTAATGAAAAAAAAATGTGATCATTTTACCTGTCATTTATATTTTATAGTTTTCAGTCATATTTAACCTTTAAATGCTTCAGGCTCAAAATGTGTATATTTGCTTGTTTATGTGCATACAAGCATTCCTCAGTCTTATAATTTTAATTTTTACTGGTCTCTTTCTATTTTTTTCCTATTATATTCTAGAGATGTGGTATTCAGAATAATGCCTCACCTTTATACTTAATGAACCACAGTTTTATATTTAACAAGTTAAGCGCCCAGTTAATCACTGGTGACTGACACTATACTCTCTGCCCGGAAGACAAAACAGGCTGGGTGTTTAATGTGTTAATGTTATTAATTGATTGTAATAATTGTTCTATTATATTATAGTTTTATTATATGGCATCTCTGTGAAAAAGATAGTCATAGAATAAAGACTATGGCATGGTAATTTATAATAGTGATTTTCAATGTTATTCTTTTTAATACATGCCCTATTTGTACAAACTTATTTTGGTCAACTTATTTTTGTCTTGGGAGTTGGTTGCCTTTGAAATTCCTTCTTTCTTTGCTGGCATCTTATTATAAGAAACAATATTGGACCCCCAAATATGAAAAGAAACTTCAAACCACATGTGCTAATTAGTGTGAAAATAGATGTTAGCAAAGCAAATGACAAAATTAGCCAGTGCTCCAGCTGCTGCGCTGCAGGTGCACGAAAAGCCAGAGGGAGAAAATCCTGTGACCTTGCCACTGCCCAGCTGTGAGTGCTGCTGTATATTCTCTGGAATCACCTGGGCTCCTGCTGAGAAAAACTGTCTTTGGGACAACAGCTAGACTTCTGACAGTGGATCTGGGGCACGGTGTTGTTTTAGTGAGAGATGTGGTCTAAAAACTGGAGCAGGAAAGGAAAGATTTAAAAAGTGCATATATGCACATTTTAATATTTCTCTATAGAATTTATGATAATAATGCAATTTTCGGCCAGTTTCCTAGATTTAATAGACTTTATATCAGGGTGATTTTTTGTTTTTTGTTTTTGTTTGTTTTGATGTTTAGGGAGGCTGATGTTTACAAGTTAAAGATTTACTATCTCATCATCATGTTCCTGAGTTGTTTTATTTATCCTCACCAGAGGATATTTTTCCATTACTATTTAGAGAGAGTGGGAGGGAGGGAGGAAGGGGGGAAGGAGGCAGAGAGAGAGCGAGAATGAGAGCTAGAGCATGAGAGCTAGAACGAGAGGTGAGAAAGACACATGGATTGGTTCCCTCCTGCCCGGGATCGAACCTACAACCAAGGTATGTGTCTTTGACTGGGAATCAAACCTGCAACCCTTTGGTGTATGGGGCAGCGCTCTAACGACTGGGCAACTGGCCAGAGCGGTCCCTCTGTTTTAAAAACAAAATCTCAAAATCTCAGTTTAGATGAGTCTTGATAATTTAACTCATAATAGTGTACTTTAAAAAAAAAGAAAAGGAAAAGCATCATTTTTTTTTTTTTTACTGAGCAAAGTCTATCAGCTCCCGTGCCAGCTGGAGGTGCAAGTGGGGCCAGCACCGGCAGCAGGTGCAAGTGCTGGGCAGGACCATGGCACATGGGAGCAAAGAATTTTCAGTAACCACCAGAGGCTCACCCCGATGACAGCAACCGATGCCCTGCCTTGGCCTGATGCCCCTGCTCACCTGCTCGACCATCTGCCTTGGCCAACGCCCACCATGTTCAGCGCACATCATAGCAACCGATTGTTTGGTTGTTCGGTTGTTCTGATTGTTCCACGGTTCAGTCTATTTGCATAGTAGCCTTTTATTATATAGGATTCCCTATGTTGTACTTTACCTCCCTATGACTATTTTGAAACTACCCATTTGTACTTTTTAATCCTTTCACCTTTTTCACCCAGCCCCACCCCCCCACCCACCCCACACCTCTCCCATCTGGCAATCCTCAGTTTGTTCTCTGCATCTATGTGTCTGTTTCATTTATTTTGTTCTTTAGATTCCACATAAAAGTGAAATCATATGGTATTTGTCTTTCTCTGTCTGACTTATTTCACTTAGCATAATACTCTCTAGGTTTGTCTGTGTTGTCGTAAGTGGGAAGATTTTATTCTTTTTCATGGCTGAGTAACATTCCATTGTATATATGTGCCACATTTTCTTTATCCAGTTGTCTGTTGATGGATACTTAGGTTGCCTCCATCTCTTGGCTACTGTAAATAATGGTGCAATAAACATAGAGGTGCATATATCTTTTCAAATTAGTGTTTTGGATTATTTCCGGCCAATACACAGGGGTGGAATTGCTGGGTCATGTGGTAATTCTATTTTTAACATTTTGAGGAACCTCTATAATGTTTTCCATAGTGGTTGCAGCAATTTGCAATCCCACCAACAGTACACAAGGGTTCTCTTTTCTCCTATGGAAGTCTTCTGTGTAAGTTTTTTTCAATGAGCAATGCAATGCATTTGATTGGTGAATTGGACAGAGGTTACAGAATTTTTAAGGTGAAGATTTTATCTAGTCCACTGCCCTCCTGTTTACTTATGTGGAAACTGAGAGCCAGGGTAGTCAGGTAATTTGCCCAAATTCATATACTTTATCCCATCTGACATCAGAACCTTATTCTTTCCACTTTAGTGCCTCCCTTAAGAGCCATGCTTTGAGAACTGTTATGTGTTTTTTGGTTAAAGTTATTAATTTGTAACTTACTGCAGCATCTAGATATGCTATCATTTGGAAGAACTTTTAATTTTTTTCTTTCAAAATCACTCCAATCAGCAAAACCTCTTGCTTTTTATATCTTTGCCTGTGTTTTACTGGGCAGGGGATGGAGGTAACCTGAGAGCCTATTTCACTGCACTTTGGGAGTTTTTGTGAATAGTAATTTTAAAACTTGATAAGTATGGTTTTACTGTAACTGTAAGTAATTTAGGTATTATTTCTTACAGAGCTTTTAAAATTGGTAATAGGTAAACATTTACTCATTATGAAATAATCTCTTAGTTTTATAGATGGATAAATATAACAAGAGACCTTCATTTAATTTTAAAATAATGAAAAATTATTTTTAAATGAGATATGAAACTGATACTGCATCTAGAACTTTTCTTTCAAGATAGACTTGTAGCTCTACTGATAGTATTTTTTTTTGGCATCCAAATATTATTTCATAACAGAAGGTATTATTTTACAGCATTGCTTCTCCTTCCCCCCTCCACTGGCCCCCAACTATGTCAACTCCGAAGGGCTGTCCTTTGTCATAATGAATCCCTGTCTCCTTAATCTAGAGAAAGTTCTTTAAGTTGTCAATATTTGAGGAGGGTATAAGTGTATCATTACCAGCCCTGGCAGGTCTACAGTCAGAATTAGGCACTGTTTTTGGCCGCTGCAGCACTGACTGCCAAGGCTGCAGATCAGGCCTGGAGAGAGAGGCAGGGTCTGATCTGAAGCCTCTGTGGCATCTCTTGATCAGCTCTTGCCTCTCTTTCTCTCTGGGCCTCATCAGCAGCCATGGGGGCTGCTGATCAGCCCCGCCTCTTTGATTAGGCCTGGAGATAGGCTCAGAGACACTGACTGGCATAAAAACTGACCAATCAGAACCAAATCTGGGTAAACTGTGAGGAGCCTATGGCTGCCTAGGCAGCTTTTGATGCTGACTGGCATAGAAACTGACCAATCAGAACCTAATCTGGGTGAACTGCGAAGGCAGAACCTAAGGTGGGGGCTGAGGAGGGGTTTTAAGGGCAACAGCTGTTTGGTGTAAGGTGTAAGAAAGTGGTTCAATTTTTTAATGACCGCTTTGGCAGTATAGTGCATATGGCTGGCTATCAGTCCAGATATAGGGATTGTGTATTTTTGTCTGCCAAGAGCATCTCCTCCTGCTGAAAAGGCCCCCGCCCCCCAATTTAAGCAATCCTATCCTATATAATCCTATCTAATAAAAGAGAAACATGGTAATTAGCATACGACCACTACCCTTCCCATTGGCTAATCAGGGCTATATGCAAATTAACTGCCAGCCAACATGCAGCCAGGCAGCTTGAAACTAACATGAGGCTTGCTTGCTTCAGTGACGGAGGACTCCAACGTTCCCCACCTGCCACTGAAGGCCTCTGAGCTGCAACTCTAAGCAACTATGTTACAAATATAGAAGCTAAACAAAACCCCAGAAACCTGCTTTAGTCCATCGGGCTTCAGCCAGCAGGATCGCAACATTGTTTCAAATACAGAAGGTAAACAAAGGCCAGAAACCTGCTTTCAGCAGCAGAGGCCTAAGAGCTGAAGCCTCAGAGCTAAAGCTGGCCCAGAATAAAAAAAAAAGAAAAAAAGGAGCAGTTGGGAGCTTCAGTCACCTGCCAGCCTGAAAACAGCCCTCAGCCCCTCACCCAGACTGGCCAGGCACCCCAGTGGGGACCCCCACCCTGATCTAGGACACCCTTCAGGGCAAACTAGCTGGCCCCCACCAGGCCTCTATATAGTAAAAGGGTAATATGCTTCCCAGAACCGGGATCAGCGTGATAGGGGGCAGCGCCCAAACCCCCTGATCATCCTGCGGCTCTGTGTGTGACAGGGTGGCGCCACAACCTTCCCATCGACCCTGCCTTGAGTGTGACGGGGCAGTGCCCCAACCCCCCAATCAGCCCTACCCTGAGCGTGACTGAGGGTGGCATCGCAACCTCCTGATCCGCCCTGCTCTGTGCATGACAGGGGCGGCGCCCCAACTCCCCAATCAGCCCTGCTCTGAGCCTGACCAGGGGCTGCACCTAGGGATTGGGCCTGCCCTCTGCCACCCAGGAGCAGGCCTAAGCCAGCAGGTCGTTATCTCCCGCGGGGTCCCAGACTGCGAGAGGGCACAGGCCGGGCTGAGGGACCCCCCCTTCCCCCCGAGTGCACAAATTTTTGTGCACCGGGCCTCTAGTCTATACTAATAAAAGGGTAATATGCTAATTAGACCGGGTCAATCAACCATCTTCTGGACGTCCGACTTCCTTCTGAACAAAGCCATGGTAGTGGGGGCCGAGGCAGAGGATTAGGGGTGATCAGGCTGGCAGGGGAGGGCAGTTAGGGGTGATCAGACAGGCAGAGGCAGTTAGGGGCAATCAGGCAGGCAGGCAGAGACAGTTAGGGGCAATCACTCAGGCAGACAGGGGAGTGGTTAGGAGCCAGCGGTCCCAGATTGCAAGAGGGATGTCCAACTGCAGGTTCAATTGGACATTCCCCAAGGGGTGCCCGATTGGAGAGGGTGCACGTTGGGCTGAGTGGAACGCCCCGCCTTCCCCCCTCCCCCCCGCATGAATTTTGTGCACTGGGCCACTAGTTCCTATATAAAACTCAAGGTTGCTTACTGTTTTTGATAATACATTTTTAAAACCAACTGATTTAAAGAGTACCTTTAAATGAAAGGCTACTTTCACTAACTGTATCCCTTTGAACACACACTATATTATGTTTCATAAAATATAAAGGAACTCACTTTTGAAGTTTTCTTTACCCCACACCTGGACCTATACGAGACTTATCTAGTATTGTATTCTTAGAAAATGTTTTCTTTTTGTTTCAATATTATCAAAGGGATTTGGGGGAAATGGTTCTCTTTACTTTTGTAGGGTTTGATGGCCAGCGGATAGCTTGAGGAAAATTATTTATACCATCTTGGTGAATTTGTAAGTCATAAACAGATAAAATGCTTTCTAATACTTAAAACTCTTCCCTAAATTTTCTACTTTTGTGCATAACCTCCCATGTAGTTTTCAGTCCTGTTCTCCTGGGATTTATACATTGGGACCTTACTATGTCTATTATTTTAAGAGCACCACTCAGAGTGAAACCTGCTGCTTTCTTGTGAAGCTTTCATTGCCCAGCAGGTGAGGGTAGCACTATCTTTTCATCCCCCTGTCAGTTGTGGTAGCAGCAAGATCGACAGGAGTGTCACTGCTACTCCTAATACCACTGCCACCTCCGCAGCCACACAGAATCAGGGGGAGAAATTCCCCACAGGAATAAGAAAAAGTGTAAACTGGGCTGGGGAGTAGAAGAACCATAGCTACTGTAGTACTCCCCAAAATGTGATCTTCACACCACCATAGATTTCTTCATAATTCTAATTACAGAGCAACTGCTGTGTGAGCTTTGCTTCCCACTTTCATCTCCACAGCCTGCCTGATCCGGTGATCAGTTTTTACCCTCCCAAACATTTTTATTTTATAAGATTTCTCAAGCACCAGATATAGATTTAAAAAATACAAACCCTAAACACCCAAGTTGAAGATGAACATGCCTTAGTACTTCCAGGCGGTCTTTCCTCCAGCATTCCCTGTGGCTCAGTTACAGTGGTTTTTACTGGAAGGTACAAACCAAAGCTGCCGCTAGGATTGAGGCTCCAGAGGACATTCTCACATTCCTAAGGTGATGACTGTCTATACTCCAGGAAGGATTTCTTTCTTAAAAGTGAGTTTTATTAAATATTTACATGCTTTTAACATTTTAATTTTTAGTTGCTTGTAGTAATTTTCTTGTAAGTGCCCTCTGAGGAAGGTCTGAATTATTTTTTTCCATTTTATAGATGTTTGAATTGAGGTATAGATATTGACTTATATAGGATCATCAGCAAGTTATAAAGGTGATATTGATGAAAAAATGTTGAAATCTGTTCTGTTAGGTTTAAAGTTATTTTAAATTATTAATATGCATATATTTGTAGAATAATAACAACTATTAGCATTGTAACTGTTAGAATGAAAAGCAAATATAATAAAAGTAGGTAAATGGGGAGACAAAAGTTGAATTTCAGATTTGAGTTTGAGTCTGTTAGGTAGCATATGGCCAAAATGTCTCTGAGTCATACACTAGGTATTGGAGACATAGAAAACAGAAGATGTTATTTGTGCCCTGCTGTAGTTATTTTCCACTGACAAGCAACACTGAGTAGCACTATGGATGAAAGACATGGAAATACAGTACTTGGCAATAGTATATCTTGTTCTTTTGTCTGCTACTGAGTAGCAATTGAAATGCAGTAATTATTGATGCTTCCATTATAAATGCTCACATATGCTTTCCATTGTTCTTATTTTTACCTTCTACTTCTCATTTGTTTTTCTTCTTTCTCTTCTTTTCTACCCTTTCACTTACCTTATTCACTTGCATTTGTAAGAATGAATTTACAGATTTGAAATCTTAAAGAAAAGTTTCCTTCAATTGTGGTGTGTAATACTCAGAAGTATACATTCTATGGCAAATAGCAATCCGAATAAACTTGTCTTGTTGGTTGTTCTGCCACTACCTCCTCATTTTATTTCCTCTTCCTCTGTTGTCATCATTGTTGTAGTTGTTGTCATCATCATCATGTAGATCTTAGGGAAACTTTCCAGCTACTTAAGTGGAATTCACTGTCTTAAAATGTGACTATGTAATTCTCCTCCTGTTTTTCCCCTACTATTTTTTTTCTCTCGACTACAGTGGTATCTGAAATCTTCTGTGTGAGACTGGTTCTTTGTAGTTTGTATTTCCCTCAGTTAATATTTGGTTTGCCATCAACTTCCTTTGTATTTCTTATTTTCCTTCATCTTATGAATTTTTATTTTCTTTTTATTTTTCCCCAATCAAGACATTTATTCAGGGAACAGGAAGGTAAAATGCTATAGAGTCTATATGCATTTTGTTATTTGTCATCTTTAATGTTAGGAAATTTACATTTTATTTAATTGGAAGACATGGTAGAGGGACTATGGATAAATACCTTAAGATCTAGCATCACTCTGTATGTATATTGGATATTTACTATTGCTGAAGGCTTCTTTTTTAATCTCCCCAGGAAAGGAAGGAGAGGGTATCCAAACTTGAGTCTTTTCGTCATTCAATTGCTGGACTAATTAGGGGTCCAAAATCTGCATTTGGCTCTTCAACAGTAAGTACGATGAACTCTATGTGCTACTGAAAATAGTCATTGTCTAGCTCTTTCTGATATACCAATGAATATCATATGTATATATTTCCTTACAAATGGAAAAGTAAGTACATATTTTAACTTTTTGTATGTATATGAGTTTGTGCATGCATGTATATAATAAAACCCTATGTCACATTGATGTAGGGAGAAAAGAAATAAACTTGTATTATAGACTTCCTGTACTACAAATAAATATTACAGGAAGCATTTTATGAACTTTTGTACTTGGTTAGAAGAATAGTATAAACAGATCTCTTTTCCAGTGAAACATTTTTATAAACAGATTATTACATATGCATTTTTACATGTATCATTTTTTATGTCTGTTCATAATTTTTAGAACATTAATAATAAAATTGAAATCTGTTTGAAATTTGGGTGTGGCATATTACAATGATGCATAGAGTATTAGTTATCTTTAGTAATAGTGGCTATAGCCTAACAAGATAAAAAATATTCTTATCCCCTTTATATAGTAAAACTCCAAAGTATATTTTTCACTTCATTACCTGTAAAACTTAATTTTTCTAGCCATGCTTTATTGACAATAGAACTTTACAATTGTATCTTATTGAATGCTGGCCAACACAACAATATTCAATGTAAGTAATTACATGCTTTCCCCATCCCTCTAAGTTTCTACCTAATAATACCTTAATGTTTTTTCTTACCTTTTATAATTTCCTTTTTAAGACAATGTGACTTAGTCTTATTTAGAAAAAGAAAGTATTTCCTAAACATAGATTACTTAAATTTCCATTCATATTTTGGATTTGTTTGCTATAATTCCTTTTGAATATGTGAAACATGTTCCCATATGTATTTACCCCAAACAATAATCTTTTATATGAAAAGTAAGTCAGTTAGCAGGTATTTTAACAAAAAAGGATATAATTATATTTTTATATAAAAGAGATTTTCTACTTATATTTCAGCCTTTGATGTTGCCATTGTCACTTAGACACAGTAGTTCTGTGGGAATAGGGAGGGAGCTGTGAACTATTGCAGACCATCTCATATGGCATCAAATAGCAAATGAAAAGAAAAATAATTATAAGTAAAAGCAACATGATAGAGTAAGTCTCTCTCAAGGCCTATTTCCTACCCTTATTTTCTTAAGCAATTGTTTGACAGTTTTATAGACAAATAGTAGTTCCTAGGACTTGATTTGTGATTTGACATCAAAATAAGTGTAGGAGATTTGATTAAGAATTTATAAGTTCCAAAGATCGTTTTGCAAAATTTTTATTTGAGAAAAAAAGTTACTGAGATGAAATATTTAAAAAGTTTAAAGAAGAAAAAAATAGATTTTTGAAAAGAAATGTTCCAATAACTGTTAGCTTTTCATAAAATTATTTAACAAGTCCATGAACTAAATGGCATAGTTAAGTTGTCATTAACTCACCTTTATTTCACTTAGGTCAAAGGCCTTTGTGCCAGCTGTTTATTGGTGATCTAATTTATGAAAGGTGTCTCCTTGCCCCTAATTTTCCTTTTTATGTGCTGTAAGATCAAGCTTGACTTGAGTAAAATGTTTTAAATACTTGAAAACCAAGACCCATTATAAACTCAGGGTTTCCTTCTGCTTGATTCTCAGATGTAAAGGTAGGAGATTGGAATTTAGAGCTTTAGAAGTTTAGCGAGTGACAGAAAAATTAGAATTTATGATTGTGGAAATGGGCTAATACTCTGCATGTTTCTTTTCCCTACAACCTAGGATGCTAAGAACCTTGTGCCCTCAAGACAGGTGTCTAGGATGCAACAGTGGTTTCTGAGACTTCTCATTATGTATCTTGCTTTGAAGTTCATAATTATAGGAACATCAGCTTTTGGCTGTAAATCAGGGTTGAACAGAAGATAAAGAGGTTTTGTCTTTTAAGATAGTAATTTACATCTAGAAACAGAGAAATTGAGTTAACTCATTATGATGGAGTTATACAGGGATGCTATCCTAAAAGTATGTTGGGTATATTATGCACAATCTTAATGAATTAATGGTATAAACCATAAGTTTTAAAATATCTGAAGATATTTACATGTTATTTTCTCCATTTACCTTATTTTCAAGTAAAATAACTAAATTGACAGTGATTGATATTGGTAAACCCTTGGTGTTTACAAACTGCCTTTTCCTGAAATGAATGAAAATGCCTTTCCCATAAAACATGTACTTCATTTAGGCATACATTGTGGTCTGGTTTTTAAAATAAATTATCAACATCCTTGAATTCATGAAATGTCCTTTGCTTCTAAGAAAGTGTTCCCTCTGAATTTGAGAATTCTTGGGACTGTTTACTTCCTGAAGGTCCAGTGCTCACATTTGTGTCTTCATGATGAAGGCAGTTATTATTTCCATCAGTTAGGTGCCCTTCATTATTTCCTGATTTATTAGAAATCTCATGAACTAAAAAGATTGAGGCAGCCTGGCTTATGACACTGTGTTACACTATGAATAAATTTACACAGCTGTTTCTCTAAGGCATTAGGTATCCTACTTATTTAGAGAAGGAGATGTTTTCCTCAAATACATAGGTAACTAAGGTCTTAAGTCTTAATGTGAATGTGAAGGTTTCAGGTGCTAGGCATGATAATCTAAGGTGTATAACAATTTATCTAAGGCGCTACTTAATCATAATTTAAAATTTTTCTGATGTAATATAGTATTTTTTAGAATATTCTAATTTGGTAAAAGTAAAATAGAAGGGACATTTTGAATAACTATACATGTGTTTTCTCTATAAAAACTTTGCAACATTGCATAGTTAACCATATTTAAAATATTTTATGCTGATATACTTCACACAATGTAGAATTCACCATTTTAAAGTGTACACTTAGTAGTTCTTAGTTTACTCACTGCATTGTGCACCATCATCACTACTTGCAGAATACTTCAATGTCCCCAGTAAGATACTTCATACCTATTAGTATCAGTTCCCCTCCCCCTTTCCCATTTTCTGGCATTCACTACTCTACTTTTTATCTCCATGGATTTGCCTATTCTGTATATTTCTCCTAATTATATAATATATGACCTTTTATGTCTGGTTTTGTTCAGTTGGTGTAATAGTTTCAAGGTTAATCCTTATTATGACTGAACTAGAGGCCTGGTGCACAAAATTCGTGCACTCTGCGGGGTGGGGGATGTCCCTCAGCCCGGCCTGTGCCCTCTCGCAGGCCAGGAGCCCTCGAGGGATGTCCAACTGATGGCTTAGTGCTACTGTGGAGGCGGGAGAGGCTCCTGCCACCACTGCTGGGCTCTCCATCCATGAGCCCGGCTTCTGGCTGAGCGGCGTTCCCCCTGTGGGAGTGCACTGACCACCAGGAGGCAGCTCCTGGGTTCAGCGTCTGTCCCCTGGTGGTCAGTGCGTGTCATAATGAGCGGTTGAGCAGCCTTAGCATATCATTAGCATATTACACTTTGATTGGTTTAACGGAGGACCGGATACTTAGCATATTAGACTTTTATTATATAGCATAATATTCCATTGTATGGATTTATCACGTATATTTTATCCACTTACCAGCTGATAGATATTTGGGTTGTTTCCACTTTTTAGCTAATATTATGAATAATGCTGTAGTCATCTTTTATGTGAACATATGTTTTTATTTCTCTCAATTGTATCCCTAGGAATTTCTAGGTCACATGGCAATTCTATGTTTAAGTTTTTGAGGAACTGCCAAACTGTTTTCTATAGTGATTGCATCATTTTACTTTCTCACCAGCAATTTCTCCACAATCTCATCAATACTTATTTCCCATTAAAAAAAAATTGTAGGCATCCTAGGGGGTGGTATGTTATTATAGCTTTTATTTGCCTTTTTTCTGAGTACTAATGATGTTGGGCATCTTTTTATATGCTTATTGGCCACTTGTATATGTTCTTTGGAGATATGACTATTTCCTTTGCACATTTTTAAAGTGGGTTACTTTTTTATTGTGGAGTTATAGAGTTCTTTATATATTTTGCACTGAAGTCCCTTTTCAGATATATAATTGAAAATGCTTTTTCTCATTTTGTGGATTATCGTTTCACTTACTTGATAGTATCCTTTGATAAAAGTTTTTAATTTTGACAAAGTTCAGTTTATCAATTTTTCTTTATTGGCACATGCTTTTGGTGTCATATTAAAAACAAACAAACCTTGCAAATCCAAGGTCATGCAAATTTTTACCCTTGTTTCCTTCTGAGAATTTTGTAGTTTTAGCCCTTAAATGTAGGTCTTTGATCCATTCTGTATTAATTTTTATATATGGTATGAGGCAGAGGTCTAAATGTAATCTTTTGGATGTGGAAGCATATTAAATTTAAAATATTAGAAAAAAGCAACAACAGTTTCTCTACTCAATTGAACATACTTAGATTGGAACTTTAAAGTGAAATTTTAGATAAAAATAAAGCAATTACTTGCCTTACATCTAGGGACATGAAAGTAGAATTTGTCATAATAATATTCCCATTGGACTTGTCATCGCTATTTATTTTAGTGTTCTAAACAGTGTGGCTAAAATGTAGAGCTTTGAGGACAGTCTAACACAGTGGTCGGCAAACTCATTAGTCAACAGAGCCAAATATCAACAGTACAACGATTGAAATTTCTTTTGAGAGCCACATTTTTTAAACTTAAACTATATAGGTAGGTACATTGTTATTAACTTAATTAGGGTACTCCTAAGGCTTAGGAAGAGCCACACTCAAGGGGCCAAAGAGCCGCATGTGGCTTGCGAGCCACAGTTTGCCGACCACGGTTCTAACAGATCACTTCAATTAGCAGTCTTGATGGAAGCAAGAATGGCAGAGAATTAGCTGATAGATGAATTTGGCATTAACTGAATATTGTATCTGATGGTAGATGTTTTATATTTATTGTCATGATCAGAGTGGTATTACAATGTTATATCAGTTCTAGGCATATGGTCTTTTTTTTCAATTTACTAAACATCTTAAATAACTTGTGAGTACCTCTGGGTACTGAGGCCTGTTCTACATACAGCATCATCCCATGCTGCAGGAAGTTACAATTTTGCTTTGAGAATTATTTCTCAGAGTCAAGGCAAGAGGTGTTAGATAGGGTTAATTGCATAATCTGAAAGCCTACTGGCAATCATAAGGGCCCATTTCCATTGGAAATCCTTTCTTTTTTATCCTCACCCTAGGATATGTTTTTATTGATGTTAGAGAGAGAGAAAGGGAGAGGAAGAGAGAGAAACATTGACCAGTTGCCTCCTGACTGGGGGTTGAACATGCAACCTGTGTATGTGCCCTGGCATGGAAATGAACCCGTGACCCTTCGGTGCATGGGATGATACTCTAGTCCACTGAGCCACACTGGCCAAGGCTCTGTTGGAAGTCTTTTAAATCAGGTTATTTTTAATGAGATCTGTTCTAGTCCTGCAAAGAATGTGGTCCTTCTCCAGGGCCATCTTTTTGTTGGAGAAGTTCTATAATACGTGGTTGAGCAAGCAACTTTGGGTTACACCTTACAGCCCCTTGTGAGTGCTAGTTATATATATTAACACCCTTCTAATAGCATCACTCTTTGACAAATGTTCTTTAAAACATTTTAAAAATATTCTAAATATTTTAGAATAAAGCATATTTTGGTCCAAATAATTGTTGTTTTAGACATTAGAAGAATATTTAATTACTTAACTCTTCTTAAAATTCATATTTTCTATACTCTATTTGCATATTTTTTAAAATTTTCAAATTACTTTGTAAGATTTTAGGAAGTAAAAATATTGGAAAATAAGGATATGCTTCCATACTATAGAATAATATATTCAATATGATTTGCTTGGTTTTAGAAAATTAGATAATGATAATTCAGCTATATTTAACTTCTATATTTCCTATAATGTTAGCATTATAGTGCTTGGCTTTCACTGTTGTCATAGGGCATGGTAGTTTTTTATGCATAACATAATAAACTGCTTGTGTTTTTTAGTGTTCTCCTTCAAGTCTAGCAAAGCAACTTTTTATCCTCTCTAATAAGGCATGCTATTTATTTAATTCAGGTTGAATATTTTATATTTTAAACCTTAGTTGTTTTCTTTTATTCTTAAAGTCTTAAATTGCAACCAACCCCCTTTTTTCTGCCCAGACACTAAGATTTAGAAAAACAATGTGGGAAACCACTATTGTCTTCACTAGCAGAGAGGTGTAGACAGAGAACCTGGAAGGCTGGTGACCTTTGAAGCCCTAGCAAAGGTCAGAGCTGTGCACCACCTCTGTTAATCCAGATAATGGTAGCTGAAGCAACCTCCCACCTTTAATCATGTAAATCCGTATTGATAAGAATAAGTCTTTGGGTCACTGTAACCTCCCTGCCTAAGGGCTATACTATGGGTGGGTGGATCCCGAACCAAATAAAAGGCTGTGCGGCCTGAGCACCAGTGCAAGTCTTTCCTCTTGAGTTGGACTTACCTGCCTGGCCCCCATTATTTCCAAATTATCTCTTGTCTCTTCTCTTTCATTTGTGTGCGGCTCCTCTTTCAGATCCTGAACCCTGAACCACATGGGACGTGGAGGGAAACATTTACCACAAAACAACAGAGAAATTTTTTATTTTTTTGCATCATACTGTTGCTATACCCGTGCTGAATTCTTCTGTACAATCAGGCATGTTTAGGAAGACTAAATAATCTGCTCAGACTTGCAACTTTTGAATCACTAGCATTGTCACATGTAATTTTGAAGACGGGCTTATCAGGATTTATTTTCTATAAATAAACTATATAAGGGAGCAAATATATTATTTTATATTTTTGCTCAAATGATTAAAACAAGTGACCCAAATCATGTTAAACTGATAATGAGCGTGTCTGATATGACTCAGTGGTTGAGCGTTGACCTAGGAACTAGGAGGTCATGTTCGATTTCTGCTCAGGGGATATACCTGGGTGGCAGGTTCCATCCCCAGTAGGGGACGTGCAGGAGGCTGCCAATTGATGTTGTTTCTCTCTCACTGATGTTTCTATCTCTCTATCCCTCTCCCTTCCTCTCTCTCTAAAAAAATTACCAAAAAAAATTTTTTTAAAAAAACGGCTTCCCCTCCACTATATCTCTGGCAAAAAACTTAGGTAACCTATCAAGAGGGAAAAATTGTTTTTCCACTGAGGCTTAGAAAGTTGTGATATTTGAGGTAATGAGTAATTATGACAGCTCTTAGTATGTTGTTGCTGATATATCCTACATCATACATTTTATCGAGCCTGCAAAACTACATTGGAATTTTATTTAAGTCATATTAATAAAAATGTTCCTTTTGATGCTTCAGAGAAGTCCCCGAAATATCTGATAGACCCAGACAGGGGACATGTCTGACCTTTCCCTGCATCCACAAATGCGCAGTAATTTCAGCCTACATTTCTTACTGGTATTGTAGGGGCTGGGAAGTAACAGGTCCCCAAGCTTCCCTTCCTACCCAGAAGAAGCTAATAAACCCAGAGAACCAGCAATGAAATAGCAATACAAGTTCCTTTCTATTCATTTGTCTTTAAAAACAAAAAACTTCAGCAGTGGTCTTTGAGGATGATTTTTTTCCCCAAATATATTTCTTACTTCATAACCTTTAATGAGTTTCTCAGAGTATTAGCTGAGCTTTTGTACTTCAAATGCCCATCTTACTTAATAAATAATCTGGGTATTGCATTCTCCCAATTCTAAATAAGTCAAATTTAGGAAGATAGGTTGAGTAGGACAAGAAATCAAGCACATGACATCCTTGTTTGTGATGTTTTTCTGTTATGTGGACCTTTTTCAGAGATAATGATGAAAGCAAGTTCTTTGTAAAGAACTGATACTGAATTTATTTTATTGATTTTTTTTCAGAGGTTAAAAAAAAAAAACACCTTTAAAAATCTCAAGTAGACTTCCAAGAAGAGTACACATTTGAAACATTTTTACCATAGGCAAGACTTGGAAATATTTCAATTATAGTAAACATTTTGTATTTGCTATGAGATGCACTGTGATAAAATCTTGGAAAAGAAATATTTGGTCTTAGCATTTGGCCTCCTAAAATAACGGATAATTTGCTTTTCCTGCCATGCTCATGGCTTCTATTCTTCCCTTGTTTTCTCCACGTTTGTAATTGCATGTTGGTGGTTGGCAGTGATGTGTCTCCTAAAGTTTTATCTACCGTCGCTGTACAGGATCCGGACCATCCACCCATGTGGCATAGGTAACGGTTAAGGAAGTGAGGGGAATGCGGATAAGAATGGGAAGGTACAGAGGCAGTACGGCATTATATGAAGCTGTAGGTAGCACTCCCATCACATATGACATGGACATCCCACAGCCTGTGTAATTGAGAGCTAATTCCATAAACAGAAATAACTCAATTTAAATAAAAATGTTTTGTGATACATTTCTCTGATAATCCCCCTTTTTCATAATTCTCTGGTTGATAAATTTTAAATATATGGATTTGTTTTATGATACATTGAAGACTATATTATTAACTCCAAATGCTGATGTTGTACGTAGCTATGTATGCTAGGCAGAAAAAACAAATAAACTTAAAATATGAAGGCTATGTATTTGTGCTAAATTTCAATAGCAGTATCCCATGAGATATTTCTTTAAAAATTATGAAAATTTTTTCATTGTATAACTTTTCATTGGTCAATTAAAGGTAGGAACACATGTAAGAAGTACTTGTAATTGATTTACATTTTTACTGGAAAAAATAGCTATTTTTTCTAATTTAGTGTTCTTTTTTCCCCCCCCATATTTGCTTAGTTTGAATCGATGCCCATAATTGAGAAGCCCCTGACAGAACAGGATTGGTACCATGGTGCAATTCCCAGAATAGAAGCACAAGATCTGTTAAAACAACAAGGAGACTTCTTGGTGCGAGAGAGCCATGGGAAACCTGGTGAATATGTCCTTTCTGTATATTCTGATGGACAAAGGAGACACTTTATCATACAATATGTTGATGTACGTTTCTAATTTAGTTTATATGTATATTCTGATGTAGTCCATGGTGGTAATAAAATGATGAATAGTTCTTGATAAATGCCTGTAACAGAGTTTAGCACTTAATTTGTTTTTGCTGAATTCCTTAAAGATAGTGCTCCAAAACTCACTAAAATGTTAATCTTATTAAGGAAATATGTACTTTAAAATATTGTAAATTAAAAATAGTTGTTAAAAATTTGAATTAAATTTAAGTGCATAAATATTTAAAATAACTTGAGTTAAATTAGAACATTAAAAACATTTTAAGTTAAAAGTAGAAATAATGTGATTATAAAAAATTTTTTTCTTGGAGATTTTAAATGATAAATTTTATGCCCCTAAAACAAGCCTTTGCAATTGCTTTCAAAAGTGGTATTATGAGAAATTTTTAAAGTAGTATTGTATTAAATAATGATAATAAAATTCCTTAATTAGTGGGATAATAGTAGTTGAACAGATTTTCTGATTCATTTAGGATTAGTTTTTCCCCTTTATGTATAAGCTATTGCTTGTTGGCATTAATAAACCATAAATAAAGTTTGATGAAAATTAAAAGGATGATCTATTAACATTACTTCCTCTAATACTTTTATTAAATTGCATTTAGACATTGCTAAACTATGTTTTATACATTCTTTATTAAGCTGTAAGCAGATGAAGGGTAATCTCAAAATTTTGTTTAACTTTATCCACTGAGAAATTTTAATGTTTTTTGCATATGAAGAATTGTTGCCTCTGTTTGTCATTTCTCACTCTATTTCAAATGGCACATGTTTTAAGCTGCTAGTCTATAGAATTTCAGTGTTTGTCCAGTCACTAGAGCAGTGATGGCGAACCTATGACACACGTGCATGTCAGAGGTGACATGCAAACTCATTTTTTTGGTTGATTTTTCTTTTTAAATGGCATTTAAATATATAAAATAAATATCAAAAATATAAATCTTTGTTTTACTGTGGTTGCAAATATCAAAAAATTTCTATATGTGACACGGCACCAGAGTTAAGTTAGGGTTTTTCAAAACGCTGACATGCCAAGCTCAAAAGGTTCGCCATCACTGCACTAGAGAGATACTAATTACTTTGCAATAGATTGAACCTTTATCATTGGATGAATCTCAGGCGGGTTCTTAAAATAGATACATTGAGATATTCATACAGGGTGTCCCAAAAAAACGTATACACATTTTAACAGCTTATAGCTCAATTTGAAAATGAATTGTATTTTAATAACTACTGCCTTTATAGTTATTCGAAGTGTGTGTACACATTTTTGTTTGTATTATAATTTTCACCTTATTGTTAATTTTGCCTAGTATTCACACTTCAACTTGTTAATCCTATTTGCTTACTCTCATACATCTGACTTTCTGCTTCTAGTAGTATTTTCATGTCAAACTCTTTTATAATTTGTATATGCCTTTGTAATGGGTATAGATAAGCTTTCCTATTACAACCTGTGACTATGCTGGCAATATTTATAAAGTGGTACAAGAATTGTAGAGGAAAAATCATAGGTAAAGTATAAACTAACTATAATTTATATAAATGTTTCCTTCTGTATTCTAAGTTTTAAAACTTATTATTGTTATATAGGTTATACGTTAAATAAGACAAATATTTTTCTTATGACCACTTCTAGTTTAAATGTAACTGTAGGAATTTAAATTAGTATTAGGAACAAAAAAGGTCTATTTGCAAATTATAACTTGTCTTTAATGCCATTTTTTTAAGCGACTAAAGTGAACTGCATAATAGATTCTAAAAATAAGACATTGCTACAAGTTCACATTTGTAAATTTTATTTGGTTTTCTTTTGTTGTTGACATTTTCAGAGATCTCTGTTAAAGATGAAAGTGCTTATATTTCTGTAAATGCCTCAGGGTTTTTTTCCCACTGTTTAATTTTATTTAGTTCCTAATCATGAAATAATAATTGAGCTCTCAAATCAGTTGAAAATAGGAGTTTGAAGGTGATGAAGACTGTGGAGTTTTAAATTCTTTTTCATATGCATAGGTAAATCTTCTGTGAGCTAAAATGATCCCATTTCCTTCCTCATATCCCTGTTGAATAAAGCTGGGGGTACATTCCCAGATATTTAACAATTGCCTATCATATTCTAATCAAGGAGTTTATAATCTAGTAATCCTATCTAATAAAAGAGAAACATGGTAATTAGCGTAAGACCGCTACCCTTCCCATTGGCTAATCAGGGCGATATGCAAATTAACTGCCAGCCAAGATGGCGGCCGGCAGCCAGGCAGCTTGAAACTAACATGAGGCTTGCTTGCTTAAGTGACGGAGGACTCCAACGTTCCCCGCCTGCCGCTGCCGGCCTCTGAGCTGCAACTCTAAGCAACTGTGTTACAAATATAGAAGCTAAACCAGGGGTGGGCAAACTTTTTGACTCGAGGGCCACAATGGGTTCTTAAACTGGACCGGAGGGCCGGAACAAAAGCATGGATGGAGTGTTTGTGTGAACTAATACATGTTAACACTGCTGCTGGTGAAGGAGCGGAGGGGAGAGCAAGAGAACCCTCCGCTCTTTCGGCTCCGCGGGCCGGATAGAACAGCCGAACGGGCCGGATCCGGCCCGCGGGCTGTAGTTTGCCCACGGCTGAGCTAAACAAAACCCCAGAAACCTGCTTTAGTCACCGGGCTTCAGCCAGCAGGATCGCAACATTGTTTCAAATATAGAAGGTAAACAAAGGCCAGAAACCTGCTTTCAGCTGTGGAGGCGTAAGAGCTGGAGTCTCAGAGCTAAAGCTGGCCCAGAATAAAAAAGAAAAAGAAAAAAAGGAGCGGTTGGGAGCTTCAGTCACCCGCCAGCCTGAAAACAGCCCTCAGCCCCTCACCCAGACTGGCCAGGCACCCCAGTGGAGTCCCCCACCCTGAAGGGTGTGTGACCAGCTGCAAACAGCCATCATCCATCCCCTCACCCAGGCTGGCCAGGCACCCCAGTGGGGACCCCCACCCTGATCCAGGACACCCTTCAGGGCAAACCAGCCGGCCCTACCCGTGCACCAGGCCTCCATATAGTAAAAGGGTAATATGCCTCCCAGCACCGGGATCAGCATGACAGGGGGCAGCGCCCAAACCCCCTGATCGCCCTGCGGCTCTGTGTGTGACAGGGGGTGGGGCCACAATCTCCCTATCCGCCCTGCTCTGTTCGTGACAGGGGAAGGTGTCCCAACCCCCTGATCAGCCCTGCTCTGTGCCTGATAGGGGGGAGCTCCCCAACGCCCTGATTGCCCTGCAGCTCTGTGTGTGACAGGCTGCGGTGCCCCAACCCCCTGATTGGCCCTGCTCTGTGTGTGACAGGCTGCGGCGCCCCAACCCCCCCCCCCCCCCCAAGGGCCCTGCTTTGTGTGTGATGGGGTAGAGCCATAACCTCCCCATCGGCCCTGCCCTGAGTGTGACAGGGTGCGGCGCTCCAACCCCCTGATCTGCCCTGGTCTGTGTGTGACAGGGGGTGGTGCCTTAACTCCCCTATCGGCCCTACTCTGTGAGTGACAGGGGGGAGCTCCCCAACCCCCTGATCAGCCCTGCTCTGTGCGTGACAGGGGGGAGCTCCCCAACCCCCTGATCGACACTGCTCTGTGCGTGACAGGGTATGGAGCCCCAACCCCCCTGATGGGCCCTGCTCTGTGAGTGACAGGGGGCAGCGCCCCAACCCTGATTGGCCCTGCTCTGTACGTGATGGGGTGGCGCCGCAACCTGCCTATCGACCCTGTCTTGAGTGTGACAGGGGGCGGTGCCCCAACCCCCCAATCAGCCCTACCCTGAGCGTGACTGAGGGTGGCATCGCAACCTCCCGATCCGCCCTGCTCTGTGCATGACAGGGGCGGCGCCCCAACTCCCCAGTCAGCCCTGCTCTGAGCCTGACCAGGGGCTGCACCTAGGGATTGGGCCTGCCCTCTGCCACCTGGGAGCAGGCCTAAGCCAACAGGTCGTTATCTCCCGAGGGGTCCCAGACTGCGAGAGGACCCCCCCTTCCCCCCGAGTGCACAAATTTTTGTGCACCGGGCCTCTAGTAAATTATAAAAGCTGTACATAAATGAGGGGATAGGTGTCCTAAGAGAGGAAGACATAAAAATTATGAGATTTTAGAGAATGTAAAAATATCAAATAGTGGATTGGTGAAAAAAGCAGACTTAGAAGACTTGGGTTCCCATTCCAGCTTTTCACTTTACAAGCTCTATCTTTGGTAAATAATGGGGTTAATAGCTTATACAGTGATTATGAGAATCAAATTAGTGAATATATACTTTGTAAGGTGTGGAGTGCTATGCAAATATTAGGTAATTTTTCTAATGTTTGATGACTCTAGTTAGGAAAAAAATACCAATATTACTTTGTAAGAAATATTTATGTAATTGGAAATGTTAATTAATTTTTTTTGTTGTTTCCATGAGATTTATTTGTGAAATTTAAATAGTAAGAAAGTGTTTTAGAATTTATATATGTACTCACTTTGTGGTGATTTGGAGTCAAACCTGCAGTATTTCTGAGGCATGCCTATATTTAGATTTGAGGTCTTCACTGATCACGAATAATATTATTTTTAGTAATATTGCCTCTGTCAATCAAGGTCTAGGATAGAAATTATTTTAAAGCTTTATTTTTGAATGCATGTCACAGTTACTTCTCAACATGGTGTGAAACTGCCATTATGACTGAATAAGATGGACATGTATACTTTCCATTTTTACATTTTCACTGTGCTAGCACAGATTATCTATTGTTTTAGCTAGTTCAAGCGAGAAGAACTGTACCTTGTAGTGTAACCAAACATATTAATTTCACAAAGCCCAACCCTATTAATTTCACAAAGCCAGATGTATAAACATATCCAAGAGTATTTGAATTTAAGTGTAATTCTAGTGTTACTGATCTATTCCATAGTTACTAGCCTATTTGTGGTGCTTGATGTAAGATGATATTTAGAGTTTTTACCTAAAACTGTTTATTTGTGGTCATAAATGTTGATAGATTTTTATAGTGATTCAAATAGCTTTGTTCTATTTGATAAGTAAATATATATTTATCAAATCTTTGCTTTTGTATATTATAAACAAAAAATAAAATACATAAAACAGAAAATACATGTGATAAAACAAAAGTACTCCAGAAAGAATTTTTATGCTATTATAGGAAAGTGCTGATTTGTTTATCTGACACATATTTATTTACTAAACTTATTTCCACAAAAAGTAAATGCATGGAATTTATATATGCATTGTAAAGGAGATGAAACAAAAAATTGTGTAACCTACTTCTCAGCTTAAAACTGAGTAGGTGAGACATTGGTAGAACTTATTAACTGGGAAATATTAAAGATACAAATGAAAAATGATTGAGTCAAAATTTTGAATTAATATGCAGTGATAAATTAAAAATAATAACATAAATATTTTAAAATAAAACAGCAATAATCCTCTATATAATGGTATAACATCTTTTATTTCTTCACTGGAGGCCTGTTGCACGAATTTGTGCACCAGTGGGGTCACTCGGCCTGGCCTGCGGGATCGGGCTGAAACCAGCTCTCCAACATCCCCCAAGGGGTCCTAGATTGTGAGAGGGTGCAGGCCAGGCCGAGAGACCCCACCAGTACATGATCGGGGCCAGGAAGAGGCACGGGAGGTTGGCCATCTGGAGAAGGACTTCAGGAGGTCTCCAGGGAGTGTCCAGCCTGTCTTGTTCAGTCCCAATTGGCCGGAGCGTCTGCCCCCTGGTAGTCACTGCACATCATAATGAGCAATTGAGCGGCCTTAGCATATGATTAGCATATCACACTTTGATTGGTTGAATGGATGACTGGACACTAAGCATATTAGGCTTTTATTATATAGGATAGGATTCATTTATTCATTCATTCATGCATGCATGTAGGAAATACTGTTTGAGCAAGTACTATGTAAGGCCCAGGGATATGGGCCAATAAAAAAATTAACACAAAAGTAGAGGTTGTAATTACTATGTGAAATTTTGGATAGCTCAATGTATTAAATCAGCATTCATTCAACAGATATTATTGGATTTCTGTCATAAGCTACAGTCCATTTTGAGCTGATAGATTTAGTCTCCGAATGTACTCATTAGATTTACTTGGTTTTGTTGCCACAGTCTCTAGACTCTTTGAACTATCTTTAAATTCATGCTGTGGGACTTATGGAAAATTAAGTGAAAGCAAGTAGAAAGCCAAAACTTGTTTGGATAGCAGTTAATTCCAAGTGTGTGGCCTTATCACATTGTTACACTTGGGATTATTTAATCATTCTACCATAACCATTCAAGGACTCAAAAGAAGGCAAGCAGTAGATTTAAGTCAAAATGACACTGATTTTCTTTGATACATGACTTAGGAAACTACATACACACACACACATTCAGAATATATATATTTCAGAGATGAAGGGAGAGGGAGAGCTAGAAACATTAATGATGAGAGAGAATCATTGATCAGCTGCCTCTTGCACAGCCCCTATTGGGGATTGAGCCCACAAACTGGGCATGTGCCCTGATCAGAAAGAACTGTGACCTTCTGGTTCATAGGTCAGTGTCCAAAACCTTATTAATGTTAATTTCCAGGGAACACTAATTGAGTGAGTATTCTTAGGGCCCAGGGATATAATGGTGAAGCCTACTTATAATCTAGAGAGGAGGCTTACAGTGCTATGAAAACTTTTAACTAGGAAAGTTAAGAAAGCTAAGTTTGAGACACATCAGAAAAATGAATAAAAGTTGGGAAAAGCCATACCAAACCTTATTAATATTATTCCCCAATGCTTCCATGTATACTGGCTTAATTAGTTATTTGTAACTATTCAGCATGCTATTTTTATTTGAGAAAGCCAAAGTGTACGTCTTACATTTTTTGGTATTTTACCAAAAAAAGTGTTGTAGTCTTTTGTTTTTAATCAGCTTATTCATCTTAGTCTTTTTCAGAAATTATTTTTCCTTTCATTTTTTTTTTTTCCTTAAGCCTGCTTATCCTTGATTTTGTTTTAGGGGATCTACTCAGGCAACTTATACATACCTTGAATCCTCTTCTCATTTTTGTGTGTTTATTCTGTTCTGTTTGACTTCCTTGTTATTATGAAATATGTATAGCAACAAAACCTGATTTATATGTATTTTTCATCTATATGTGTGATTGATTCTTAAGTTGCACAGTGATAACTCGGGAACAATTCTAGCTGTAATAAATGTTTTAAAAATAGAAGTAATATGTACTCCGGATAGAAACTCAGAAATATGTATTATGAATGTGTGCTTTATAATAACACCCCCATATGGGTTCAGTATATATTCTTTGAGATTTTAAAAATATATTCTAATTTTATATATATATATGTTTTATTTTACAAAAACTGAGTCATACACTATATATATATATGTTAATCCTCACCCAAGGATATTTTTTGCATTGATTTCTTTTTAGAGAGAGTGTAAGGGGGAGAGAGAGAGATAGATACAAAGACAGAAAAACATCAGTGTGAGAGACACATCGATAGGTTGCCTTCCCCACTCACCTCGACTGGACCTGGGGTGGAATCTGCAATCCAGGTATGTGCCCTTGACCAGGAATTGAACCCACAACCTTTTGGTGTGTGGGTCTGACACTCTAACCAGTGAGGCACTGGACAGGGCCATACTTCTTATTTTTTAATTGACATTTCATGTGATATTTAAGACATGCACTGACAAGAAAATGATCTTTGTAGAAATTTATTATTTTTTATTGCTTCTTTTTGAATTCACATAAGAGATCATTAGTAACAATCTTAGCTCCCAAGAGAAGTCTTACTTAAAAGTTAGTCTGAACTCTCTGAGTCATGTTATTGTTAAAGCATGCAGAAAAACCCATTTGTATGTGAATGCAACCTCAGGTCATTTGAGCTATAAGAAATTTATACTCCTCTGCTCAAGGTCAATTGCAATTTTCAGAATTTTGAGTATATCAAGAAACAAGTCCTCAAGAGTTTTAATGTCTGTACTATTCTTGGCCTCTTAGTTGCTTAATAAGCACACAGTCTTAACATCATTTTTAAATTCATTACTTTATTTTTATCTTTAAGGAAGTGAATTAATTGGTTTGCACTGTGTTCAGACTCAGAACTTCACTAAATCCGTGATTGCTTTAATAAATAATTGCTACGGATCAGTTTCTTATTTCAGCCCATGAAGGAAGTACTGTTGCTTGCATTACTCACTGTATTGGCACATCACAATTACTATGTCAGTGGCTGAAAACTGCCTTTAAATTGAAAACTAGATACACTCTTAAAAGGAAACTGAAAAGTCCCATTATTTTATTCACTATTTTTCTAGTTATAAGAGGTATATTAGAAGTTTATATAAGGCATTATGATGCTAGTGTCTGATTTGAAATTTCATTCTGTGTGAACTTCATGTCATTGCTTTCTATTAAACATTGTACTTGATATTGAACTTTCTAGTATTCATTTCTAAGTTGTCTTGTTGTTTTAACTTTACAGCCATTTTCTATGCACTGCATTTCATTTAGTCACACATGTTTATTTATCCAGGCAATATATGCCAGGCACTGTTCTATACCACGGGGATACTGTGATGAATAAAACAAATGTAAAGATTTATAACCCCATGAGCTCTATTTTTAAAGGAGGAGGGGATAATTAAACAGAATAAGTAAGCAAAATATATATGATGTTAGGTAGTGATAAATTCTAAGCAGGAAAATTCAGTGAGAAAAAGGAGGTAAGAAATGTAGTTGGGATGAGAAAATGGATATTGAATATTATGTAGGGTGGCCAGAGTAGGCCTCACTGAAAAGGTAACATTTGATGAGAGACTGACATTAAGTATGGAAGCCATTACCCATATGTCCATCTGAGGAACTGGTTCAAGCAGTAAATGTATATGTTCCAAGAAAGGAATGTATATAGTACATTTATAAAACAAGAAGAAAATGAGTGTGGCTATGGTGGAATGGGGTAGTGTTAATAGGTGAGGAAAGAGAGATGATAGAGCACAGAATAATATCTAGAGTGCATAGACTGTGGTAAAGACTTTGGCTTTTATTCTAAGGAGATAAGAATTTTGAGTAAAGTAATGGAATGATACAACAGGATCCCCTGGCCTCTGTGTTAAGAGTAGACTGAAGGAAGACAAAGGGAGAAACAATATACATATCTATATTTAACTTTATAGAGGAATAATTGACAAATATAATCATGTGTTTAGAGGGTACAATGTAATGATTTACTATACATTGTAGAATGAATACCAAGATCAAGGTAATGCATATCCATTACCTCACATAGTTTACTGTTAACCATTGTTAAGTGTGTACTTCGGTAGTATTAAGTGTATTAACAGTGTACAACAATAGTTTTTCATAAATGTAACTTAATTTATTAGTGAATGTAGTCATGCTGAAACAATGACTTTTCATTTATTTTACTTTATTGTTTTTTCCCCAGAGTTTGTATCGATTTGAAGGCACTGGTTTTTCGAACATTCCTCAACTTATAGATCATCACTTTACAACCAAACAGGTCATCACGAAGAAATCAGGTGTTGTTCTGCTGAATCCTATTGTTAAGGTAGGTAGATATATATATGTACACACATTTGTTTTCTTTTTATAAGGAATGCTTTGTCGGTTAAAATTTTTCACAGTAAATAAAGTTCTTAGATTTTTTAATAGAAGTTTGGATACAAAAGGGTTTTGTGGTTACTACTCATGCAAATACAGTTGAAGCAATTTCCTTGGTTTTGTTTCAAATGGTTTCCTCTTTATTCAATGTTTGCTAGGTTAAAAATGGCCTAGTCCCCCACTCCACTTCACCCCCAGCTTTTCTTGAAAGACTTAAGATTTTTCTTCACTTTATAAGGTTCAGTCTTTCAAAGGTTTAGTTTATACAAGATTCTAAGATGCCAAAGAAATTTCTAGAAATCATGAGTAAATTAGAATTGTAATTCTGGTTCTTACGTTTACAATATATTATAAGAGATTGGAAAATTTAAAAACTATTTTGCTCCTCTTAAAGGCAGTAAGTGATAACTCCTCTTAACAGCGGTTCTCAACCTGTGGGTCGCGACCATCGGAAAGCACATTTAGCATATCAGATATTTACATTATGATTCATAACAGTAGCAAAATTACAGTTATGAAGTAGCAACGAAAATAATTTTATTGTTGGGGGTCACCACAACATGAGGAACTGTATTAAAGGGTCGCGGCATTAGGAAGGTTGAGAACCACTGCCTTACAAGTACAGTGAAATTAGACAACCAATGGGTGCGGGCTGCCTGTCACTTCTTGAGCCAATTAAGCAGAGACAGGGTTGAATCATATACTAGTATGAGTGTTATTCCAATATGTCGGCAGTATGGGAGAGCAGTAGGTCATCCACGAAAGTCTGCTCAGTACCCGCCACATAAGCCAGCTGCCTATATGGGGTAGGAGGACGAAGATTGCATGGGGAAGTAGGCAAAAGAATAAGATTGGGTATGCAGGCATGGGGAAGTAGGCAAAGGAATAAGAATGGTTAAAAATTACAGGCAATGTGGGCTGGGGGTTTGCAAAGGGCAGGGGGCATCCAGGACTCTATTGTTCCCTTTCAGCCACAAGGTTTTTCATCTTCCCATGATAATAGGCAGCTCCTGGATGGGAAGGATAGGACGTATTTCAAGGTGAGCTCCCAGGTCCCAGACTCTCAACAGACTGGGATAATGCTCCAGAGAATGGCGGTTTTTCATCTATTTTTATACATTGCAATTAAAGGAGGAGAGTAGGTTGGTTACATGAAATCCATTGGTGATAGATTAGAGAGGTGGGAGAAAGCAAAGCGGTGGGGTGGGGGGAACCTTTGGGATTGGATAAAGAATAAAATGATAGACACATACTTCTTTTACTCAGGTGGATACAGGATAGTGAACAGTCAACAATAGCATGATTACAATAACAACGAAGGAATTTATGGTCTCTGTCCGGGCACCTAGGTGCATTTGGTTGTGCCCCAAGGAGTCTGGAAAAAAAGGGAAGGTACAAGTTACCTTGACATTTCAAGGGTATGTTATCATAGATACAAAAAGACAGATAGGCTCAGTTAAGGTAAAGGTTGACCTTGACAGGGAAGATACCAGCCTAGGAGGAGACTACCCACCATAACTGCTTTTAGTTAAAGTTTAATTTCAGACCATCCTTTGTGGTTACTTTAGGTCTTCGAGTTTGCAAGACTACCATGCAGGCCTTCCCTGAGCCTGTCAGGTTAGCATGCGGCCCCTTTTGTCCACGCTAGGGAAGGCATAAAAACTGGTAGGTTAGTATTTGCTGATTTGATTTTTTATATATGTAGGCATAACTTTTAATATGAACTAAGTAATATTCCTAAGAATGCTAGTGTATAACCCAAATTGAGCTAAAAAAATTTAAAAGACAATTATTATCCTTTCCTTTGATAGTCTAGAACAGGAATGGGCAATGTCTGGCCCTTGGGCCACATAAGGCAGGCAAAATGATTTGATCTGGGCCTGCCAAGGATTAGGGATGATTTAATTAAATGTTTGACCAAATAAAGCAGGCTAGTTTTTAAGTTGATAATTTTCTATGGCTTAAGAATGATGTTACAAATATCCAAATGGCCCTTGGAAGAAAAAAGGTTCCCCATCCCTGGTCTAGAACATAATGTCCATATTTGTATTTGTATTTTATTATTCAGTCTTTACTCACAGGCTAAGGTTAAAAAATTCCCTTCACAGAAGATTTTGATAGTTGCTAATCACTAATTCTGTGGCGAAGGCATTGACCTTCCTGCAAATATTTAGAATTATGAGATTGGCTCATTCTTTGGTAGTATTTTTCCATCCCTACCCTTCCCTCCTCTTTTCCATTTTAATTGCAGAAAACCTGACGAAAATTCTTTAGTCTGGAGCAAGTTGTCACATTTTTTTCTTCAATTAAAAAAAAGTTTTATCAGTGTTTTCTCTTCCATCAGCAAATAACACTGCGAATAACACAGCTAAGTCTTGCAGAATTTTAAAAACTCTTTACGTAAGGTGATCTATTCTCATGGCTTTATTTCCTATTATACATCAGTGACTTGCAGATTTATATTTCTAATTTGGATTTATTTATCTCCCAAAACTAATATATTTTAACTTTTCACCTAAAACTGAGTTTATCACCTTTAACTCCAAAATTTGTTCTTCCTTTCTCAGTAAATGGTACCACCAAATACTCAAACCATAAACTTAGGGGACAACTTTGACATTTTCTCTCCAGAACTTTAGTGACAGGAGTTTTGTATAATTAATTAGACATGTGAAAGTATGAACTTGAATTCCAGTATATCTTAGTATGAAATAAAATTCAGTGTAAGGAAGATACTTTTTACCCATGTTAGGTTAACGACATATACAACTGGGTTTTCAGATATACTGATACTTCCTTTCACAAGCCAGCCAAATGTTTGCATTGTCTACTTGTTTACCCAGGTCTAATTTGAGAGACCAAGGCTATAAAAGAGGCACATAAAAATGCAGATCTGGTTTTAAGTGGGAATATGTAATTTCAAATAAAGTTACATCTCTCACTATGTGAAATTTTCAATGACAGAAGCCTAGGTAAATGGAGTAGATTCTCTGAACTGTTCCAGGGCCGGCTATTCTCTTCCTCCAAACCCCCAGCACTAGCTGTGGAGCTGATCATCTTATGCTTTTATAGCACTACCTGTGAAAATGACTGTAAACTCAAAGCTATAGAAGATTAAGGGGCTATATACGATTGTTTTATGAGGTGGAAATTTAAAGTTTATATAGCTATTAACCTGATTTAAAGTACTGATATTTGAAATACGCAAATCATTATCTCTGTTGTAAATATTGTTATGCACTTGATTTAAAGAATCATGTTGCACTTTTACAAGAAAACCACAAAGCAGAGGTTGTGAAAGTTAGATAATTGTCAATTACGAGCAAAGAACAAAGTGATATGGATTTTGTTATGGTCGTATTATCTGTTAGGTATCTTCCTTTGAGAAGTCATTTGTACTCGTATAATTGGAATCTATTTCTTGATTTAATTTGTGTAAGAAGTTAATGTCTTTGACCATATAATGTGCTATAAAACATCTAATTTCCATCTTGCCAGACTTCATTTTTAGCCTACATAAAGAATGCTATTTTTGTCTCATTATAATTTCTGTTTATAGCAACTTCTAAGACTTCCCATTTCTTTCTTATCCATAGAAATATAAAATTATAATCATAATGCCTAACTGGAGGATACAATGGCCAAAGTAGTCTTTCTTATCTTCAGAAGTATAGGCAACTAGACAATCTAGAGAGAGAGAAATAATTTAACTTTCTCATGGTAATAAAGCCAATGGCACCCAAGACTCTAACCCTAACCCTCCACTGGCTGATTTCTCCTATACTCCCTCCCAAAGTATGTAAAGATATGGAAGATGAAAGGCATTGTTATAAACAGGGGTGATTATTATCATCCTTATATTAGCAACATGTTGCATCTGCACATGGCCTGTTCTTTACTTAGTTCAGTTTCTGTTCAAATGTCACTTTATCAAGAGACCTTTTTCTCACTGCCATGTGTGAAATAACACTTCACCTCCTTACTTTCTCCTCTTCCTCTTTTTAATTTATCTCTGTTACAACTACATTTACCTCACATGATATTATATGATGTATTTTTAGTTGTCTCTCCCCCAAGTGAAATGTAAGTTTCATAAAGGCCTGAATTACATCTAACAACTAGTGCAGCTGTGTCCCAGTATCTAGAACAGTGCTGACCCATAGTAGGTGTTCAGTAAATATCTGTTCATGAATTGGATTCATTGAGCAGTTGCTAGGAGCCAGATGGATACTTGCCAAACTTTTATATATGTTATCTAATTAACCCTTTTACTAGTATATACTAGAGGCCTGGTGCACAAAATTCTTACACTCGGTGGGTGTGTGTTCCCCAGCCTGGCCTGTGCCCTGTCACAGTGTGGGAGCCCCACAGTCCATCGCCCCAAAGAGGTAGGCCCTGCCCACCCATCCGGGGCTCCTTGATGGATTGTCCCAAAGAGGTAGGCTGGAGCCGGGGGCCCTGCCTCAGCGCCAAGCTGTGGGACCCCCAGGCCTCACTGTGCAGAGGCCTCTGCCAGGCCCGGCCCCTGGGCCGGGCCATGTGGAGGCCTCTGGACCCCCTGTGGAAGCCACGCAGAGCGGCCACCGGGGCCCTGTCCCCATGGCGCACGGTCAGAGGTTGCAGCCATCTTGTGATGGCATAAGGGCATCACGTGTGAAAGCGTGACAACTGCTTAGCCTTTTATTATTAAGGGTGGTGTCCCCCCAAAATGTATACACACACTTTGAATAATTATAAAGGCCGTGTTTATTAAATTTCATTTTCAAAATTGAGCTATCAGCTGTTAAAGTGTGTATACATTTTGGGGGGATACCTTGTATTCCTATGAAATATTGTTATTAAGCCCATACAATATTATTAATCCCATACACTATTATGAATGAGGAGGTAAAGCTTAGTGTGATAAATGACTTGCACAAGATAAGGCTCAGAGCTTAGATTTGGGCCCATGTTCTTAACCACTATCTGTCTAGATTGTAGTGTCTAGACTTTAGAGATTAGAATAAACTGTTTAAGGAACATTGATGTGGGTTCAAGGGAAAGAAAGTCTCTTTGATCCGGTAAAATGTTAAATTGAAAAAGATTTTAACATATCAAAAACTATACTATAATTCTCTATAAAAGGAAAATCCTTAAACAGTAATACTGTGTCAGAGATCTGGGATTTTAGGTAAAAGTTAAGACTTGGTAAAATATAGATTAGAAACACATCCAGTTCAAGTTTAACACTTAAACTGTGCCTTGAAAGATATTTGCCTTCTTAAGTTTAATATTTCTTCAAATGCAGCTGTTTGTAAAAAGAAATTTCATTCTGAATGGAAATTAAAATTCATGATTACATTCAGGGGAGTTGGGCAGCGAGCCATTCAGTCAAATCTTAGACAAATGACTTGCCTGCCAACATAAATCAAGTACCTGTGGCTTTTTATCAGAACTTGGTACAGGTTGTCAGAATAATACAGGCACATTTTTGGAGAGGAAAGTAAATCTTTCTGTGACTGAAACTACTGACCAGTAATGAGGAGACAGGTTAATGATAATAGTATTCATGGTCAAACACAGATAAATAAAGAATAGTTCATAAGAGAGGAAAAATATACTTTTTTTATTAATTAAATCTTTATTGTTCAGATTATTACATTTGTTCCTCTTTTTTCTCCCCATAATTCCCCTCCACCCAGTTCCCACCCCACCCTCCTCCCTCACTCCCCATCCACTGTCCTCATCCATAGGTGCACTAATTTTTCCAGTCTCTTCCCGCATCCCCCTCACCCCTTCCCCTCCCCCCAAGAACAGCCAGTTCATTCCCTTTCTATGCCCCTGATTCTATTATAATCATCAGTTCATTCTGTTCATCAGATTATTCACTTGATTTTCAGATTCTCTTGTTGATAGATGCGTATTTGTTGTTCATAATTTGTATCTTTACCTTTTTCTTCATCTTCCTCTTCTTAAAGGATACCTTTCAGCATTTCATATAATACTGGTTTGGTGGTGATGAACTCCTTTAGCTTTTTCTTATCTGTGAAGCTCTTTATCTGACCTTCAACTCTGAATGATAGCTTTGTTGGATAAAGTAATCTTGGTTGTAGGTTCTTGGTATTCATCACTTTGAATATTTCTTGCCATTCCCTTCTGGCCTGCAAAGTTTCTGTTGACAGCTGAAATCAGCTGACAGTCGTATGGGTATTCCCTTGTAGGTAACTGAGTTTCTTTCTCTTGCTGTTTTTAAGATTCTCTCTTTGTCTTTTGCTCTTGGCATTTTAATTATGATGTGTCTTGGTGTGGTCCTCTTTGGATTCCTTTTGTTTGGGGTTCTCTGCGCTTCCTGGACTTGTAAGTCTATTTCTCTCACCAGGTGGGGGAAGTTTTCTGTCATTATTTCTTCAAATAGGTTTTCAGTATCTTGCTCTCTCTCATCTTCTGGCACCCCTATAATTCGGATGTTGGTACGCTTGAAGCTGTCCCATAGGCTCCTTGCACTATCTTCGTATTTTTGGATTCTTTTTTCATTTTGCTTTTCCGGTTGGGTGGTTTTTACTTCTTCGTATTTCAAATCGTTGACTTGATTCTTGCGCTCCTCTGGTCTGCTGTTGGGAGTCTGTATAATATTCTTTATTTCAGTCAGTGTATGCTTAATTTCTAGTTGGTCCTTTATCACCACCTTGAGGGTCTCATTAGATTTCTTGTAGCTCTCATTAAGTTTATTGGCAGTTTCTAGAAAATTCTTGAAAAACCTTAAAAGTGTGGTTTTGAACTCTATATCCAGTAGTTTGCTTTCCTCCATTTCTGTCATTTGTGTCCTTTTTCTTTGTATCCCTGTGTTGATGAAGTGGTTTTCTGTGCTGAGTGTCCTCTAGGGCCCAGTGGTTCAGCCTCCCCAATTACCCGAGGAGGGCACTCTTGGTGCATCCCCTTGTGGGCTTTGTGCACAGTTTTGTTGTAGTTAAGCCTTGATTGTTGTAGGTATCACTGGGAGGAATTGACCTCCATCCCATTTGGCTGTGAGAATCAGCTGTGTCTACAGTGGGAGAACTTCTGTGCTGGAGACACCCCTCTGGGGCAAGACTTGCTTCAATGGGGCTTTGGTGCTCACTGAGTCTGCCCCCTGAGTGTGTCCTTTATGGTTCCACAGAGCTGCAAACTGGATGGTCCCACTCTGACCTCTGGGTTTCCTGGCTCCTGGATCTCTAGGGAGGTGCTAATCTAGCCTTTGCCTGAGGCTATCCCGCAAAAGCCTCCCTGCAGGGCTTGGGCGGGTCAGTTCCCATGGGATCAACAGGGAGAGGCTAGCAGTTATGGCTGCTCTCAGTCTTGCCCTCAGAGGCTCTGCTTCTCAGTGTCCTGGTAATCGCTGCAAGCCCCTCGGAGAGAAAGCTGCCCTGGAGTTCCTACTGATGCCAGACAGTCCCACTTCTCCCGTATGAGTCTGGGTCGCTAGAGACTCGCCTGGAACTGGAGCTCAGAGTTTGAGACTCCCTCCCGATTGAAAACGACAGCCGCGCCCTCAGCCGCCAGCCCTCTCCACATGCACCTCCGCACCTCAGTATTTTACTTCCGTACTGTGCCTCCTCTGAGTCTCGGTATGCTTTTCTCTTTCCTTCTAGTTGTAGAATTTCCACTCAGCCAGCCTTCCTGTGGTTCTGGATGATGTCCGTTCCGTCTTTTAGTTGTATTTTTGAAGTGGTTGTTCAAGGCAGCAAACTCCAGTGTTTACCTATGCCACCATCTTGGTTTCTCCCCAAGGAAAAATATACTTTTAATTAGGTACTCTATTCATTTTTCAATTTAAGATCTCTTAAAGACTATTTTATCTTATACTTAAGGGTTGCTTCTCCCAATATTACTTTTTAATGATTTTTCATTTATAGAAGCTTTTGATATAGTTTTTGATATCTTTAAGTCCTTTAAATGTAACATTTTATGGAATTAAAGAGACTTCCTTTTCCATAAATCTACATCCACGTGGCTTGAGTTCTTAACTATTTAATTAAATTATTACAGTAATTAAAAATTTTAATGAAGGAAAGATCGGAGAATATGTGTGATTCAGTATTTTTTCTTTTAGCAAATATTTTCTTAGCATTCACTGTGTGCTGGCAGTGTTCTATATTATGGCAGGCTGCAGTACATGTGATGGAAATGAAGCAGGTCAAGGAGATAATGACCTGGGCATGACAATGACAGCAGGGTTGTGTGGTGTGTGTTTAGGGGAGAGCTGCTTTTTTTAAACATTGTGATCAGTGAAGGCCTCCTAATGAAACCTGAGGGGAAATGTGAACCAGACCAAGGAGTGATCTGTAAGGTTATATGCCAGAGTAGTCGTAAAAGTACTTAACAGTTAGTACAACATGAATACTAATCGATGACAACAGGTGCCAACTTTAAAGTGGTGGAACCCTAGGGGTGTTTATGGACTGAATATCCACCATGAATGTCTGGGCGTGTTCCTAGGTATAACTGAGAAACTACTAATTCAGGGGCCAGTGTGGCTGAAACAGTGGTAGAAGGAGAGAGTAAGGGGAGATAAGCACAGATTCAGATTAATTTAGTAACTAATATATATTGTCTTAAAAGGTCAATTGTTTATTATATAATTTAAGAAATTCACTTCATTTGAGTAGAAACTCAGCATAAATTTTTTAAGTTTTTATAATTAGGTCTCTTAAAAACAAAAGATTTGTGTTTTATACTGTTATTGAATTTCAAGGGAATATTTTTGTAGCAATATGGTCATCTAAATAAGGGTAAAACCCCTGATTTTTTTTTTATTTTTTATTTTTTTTATTTTTTATTTTTTTTTATTGCTTAAAGTATTACAAAGGGTATTACATATGTATCCATTTTATCCCCCCGCCCTAGACAGTCCCCTAGCCTCCCCTATCACCCAGTGTCTTATGTCCATTGGTTATGCTTATATGCATGCATACAAGTCCTTTAGTTGATCTCTTACCCCCCTACCTCCTGCCCCCAACCCTCCCCGGCCTTCCCGCTGCAGTTTGACAATCTGTTTGAGGCAGCTCTGCCTCTGTATCTATTATTGTTCAAAAGTTTATAATGGTCTCTATTGTCCATGAATGAGTGAGATCATGTGGTATTTTTCCTTTATTGACTGGCTTATTTCACTTAGCATAATGCTCTCCAGTTCCATCCATGACATTGCAAATGGTAAGAGTTCCTTCCTTTTTACAGCAGCATAGTATTCCATCGTGTAGATGTACCACAGTTTTCTAATCCATTCATCTACTGATGGGCACTTAGGCTGTTTCCAGATCTTAGCTATGGTGAATTGTGCTGCTATGAACATAGGGGTGCATATATCCTTTCTGATTGGTGTTTCTGGTTTCTTGGGATATATCCCTAGAAGTGGGATCACAGGGTCAAATGGGAGTTCCATTTTCAGTTTTTTAAGGAAACTCCATACTGTCTTCCATAGTGGCTGCACCAGTCTGCATTCCCACCAGCAGTGCACAAGTGTTCCTTTTTCTCCACATCCTCTCCAGCACTTGTCGTTTGTTGATTTGTTGATGATAGCCAGTCTGACAGGTGTGAGATGGTACCTCATTGCTGTTTTGATTTGCATCTCTCGGATGATTAGTGACTTTGAGCATGTTTTCATATGTCTCTTGGCTTTCTGGATGTCCTCTTTTGAAAGGTGTCTATTTAGGTCCTTTGCCCATTTTTTGATTGGATTGTTTATCTTTCTTTTGTTAAGTTGTATGAGTTCCCTATAAATTTTGGAGATTAGGCCCTTATCAGATATGTCATTGGCAAATATGTTTTCCCACACAGTGTAAAACCCCTGATTTTAATTTTCAAGAATTTTTCCCCCCAGTCCATTGTTTGTGTGTGACGTGTTTTCTCCCATACTATCAAGCAATTAATTCAATTCTGATACAGTCTACCTGGAGATAGAGCATGATCCCAGAGCTTAAAGACTGTTCCATAAGACTGTCCCCGCTCCCCCCACCAACTTCAGACACCAGTCACTTGTCCAGATTATCACCTGTGCTTCTGACAAACTGGGTCATAGATAGGAGGTTCCAATGACCCCCTCCTTGGGTTCAATTAATTTGCTAGAGTGGCTCACAGAGCTCAAAGAAACGTTTTACTTATTAGATGATCGGTTTATTATAAAAGGGATATAACTCTGAATAGTCACATGGAAGAGATGCATAAGGCAAAGTATGTGGGAAAGAGCTTGGCGCTTTCATGCTCTTTCCAGGTAAGCCACTTTCCCTGACCTCCATGCCTGCCTTCACCAACCCGGAAGCTCTCTGAAGCCAGCCCTTTTGGATTTCTATGTAGTTTCTATGAAATATGTAGTTTAATTTCATAGCCATGACTGATCAAATCCATGGCCACTGGTGATTTAACTCAGTCTCCAGCCTCTTTCCCCTCCCCAGAGTTCAGGGGTAGGACTGAAAGCTCCATCTCTCTAGTCACAAAGTTGGCTCCCCTGGCACCAGCCTCCATCCTTAGGTCACCTACGGGCTTTCCAAAGTCATCTCGATCATGTGGCAAAAGACACCTTTATAGCTCTCGCACTTAGGAATTTTCAGGGGTTTTAGGAGGTGTGCCAGAAAAAGGGTCTAAAACCAAATATAATTTCTTATTGTATCGCAGTATTGCACTCATTAATATTGTTTTTTGAGGCATCTAGCTAGCTGTCCTTTAGCAGTTAATCCTCTTATACTGTCATTTGTACAGGACTTTTAAAAAGTGCTGTGTGTTTAAATTGTGTCTCTAAGAGTGATCCTTTTTTAATCTCTTAAAAATGAGATAATTAAATATCATGTCAAATTATATATCCAGTAAGGGAAACTGATAATTTGGAAAAAAGTTTTGATCTAGAATATGCACTCTTTAATTGCCTCTTTTAGATCAATTATCAGGTCTATGGAGAGGGGAAGAGCACACAAAATTACGAAATGTTCTTAGGACGTTCATCAAGAATATATAAATCTCCATGCTGACCTCCAATTTGAGCAAAGATAATTCAATTTTAAATGCCAGTTTTCAGCACTACCAACCACATAATCTGGGACAAGTCAGCCAGCCTCCTAAAGTCATCTTCAGCCTAGAGTATACTCACATAGTTGTTGTAAAGATCATGTGAGAAAATCTCTGTGGATATATTTTGAAAACTGCAAAATACCGTATACTTCCTTATTTAAAAACTTTTTAACAGGACAGGTAAATCAGAATAGAAGGCAAATTTGGAAGGTTTTAAATTGTGAAGGAAGAAAAAAAGAACCTTTATTGGGTGTAGTGTGTTAATAACATTCCACCTCTATGATTTTATTACATCTTTTCAACAACTGTGAATTGACTATCAGTATTATTTCCATTATTATGTGAAGAAACTCAGAGATTATAATTTATCCCAAACCACATTTCTTATAAATTTCAGAGCTCTAATTTGAAACTGATTTGGTTCTATTCATCTATTGACTATAATCCCAGCTAGCATAAATTATAATGTGTAGTCTTAGTAATATCAGTAGTTCAACAACTTTTCCCCAAACTCCAGTATTCTAGCTCTAGGATGTAACAGTGAACTTGACAGATAAGGTCTCATCCCTTATGAAACCTATGAAACTTAGTCTAGGAGAAACTATATAGCATGTTGTGCCATGGGAAATACATGTAATTTCGAATATGTAGCCTTTATTTAGCATAGTCTGGGAACTCAAAGTAAACTTGGATTTTAGGCTTGATCCATTTAATAAAATAAAAGAACCTTGTCATAATAACTATAACATATAGACTGCCTTTCAATTTTTTTTTTATCTCAAACTTTACCAGCAGATATTTTGAGGAATAGCAATTGTTAACCTAAAAGCAAAAGTGAGAGACAAGAGTTTGAGAGCCAAAATAATAGCTATTTGGGCAGCACTGATTCAGAAATCCAAGTAGTGTTTCGAGTAGGGGGTTGAAGGCAAGAGGCTTTATGAGGAAGGGAAGGGGAATAATTACATGAAAAGAAAGAAGGAATTTCTATAAGGCATTACTAAGTTAAGGAAGCAATTTCTTAAAAGATGCAAATAAGCTGAGTTATGCTTTAGCTGTACATGAGGATGATAATTCTAAGGATGTCTTTAATTCGCAGTCCAGTAGTCAGAATGTTTGCTTTCCTGTTGGCTTGGCAAAAAGCTGTTTGTAATACATTGTTGTTTGGCCTAGTCCACAGGTCATTTTGCCCAGTTTAAATATCCCAAAAATTTGAGAAGTAGGATGCACAGGGCGGTTTCTCTATAGTGGTAGCTCTGACTCCATTTTGGAATGGCTCCATTTACATTCTTTTTCAGTCAGTGTTAGACTCAAAAAATTGATGGACCTTGGAGACTACTAAAATTCCTTAAGTGATCTCTTAAGGGCATTTCATCTATAAGCCTACTTCAACTTTCTTAAATATCATGACGTTTTTAGTCTGAAGAGCCAGGTTTTTTTGGTAATGTTTTCCATATATTTCTTATCTACCTTATTAATATTTGAGAGCTAGTGGGAATTGGAATTTACGACCCAAATAATTCATTGAATTTTTTTTATAAAGGTTAAAGGACAGGGTTTGGTATTTATATCACAAACATTGCCTGAAGTATACATGTAATCATTTTATAGTATTTATAAAACCTGCTATATGCATGGACTCAGGAAGCACATAGAAATGTAGAAGAAAATGTATAAAAATGTATAAGAGGATTTCTGAAATCCTCTATGAAATGTTTGAAAATGGCTTGTAAGTTAGCATCTTTTCCCTGTTCTCTGTTGGAAACCATATCAAAGAGAACAACAAAAATTTAAATTTAAATACATTTTCATGAAACTAGGAATCATATGTAATGTGCAGACTTCAAAGTGAAAAGTACCTTAGGTTGGGCAGAAGTTGTGTAGCATAAAGTTAGAGAAGATATGATCAAAGAACTACCTGCAGTAGATCTTACCAAGTTTCAGCAAATATATCTCTTGAAATTGAGGATGTCACCCTAAAGTTCAAGGCTATATTCCTTGCTTGTATCAATGGATGTGGGAAATGTGTGAGGGAGTAAAAATTTACACATAACTTAAATGATTAAGCCAAAGCTGCACTTGAAGGAAAACTCAGAGCCTTAAATACTAACATCAGTAAAGCAAAAAGAATGAAATAAGTGAGGTAAGTGTTAAACTCAAAAGAATTAGGAAAAAACAAATCCACAATTAAATAAAAGGAAAGCAGATGAAAGGAATCTATATATATATAAAACCCTAATATGCAAACAGCCTGAACAGAATAACCGGTCACTATGATGTGCACTAACTACCAGGGGGGCGTGGGGTGTTAACATGGTAGGCGTTGGCAGCAGGCAGCAGAGTATGGAGCATGGCGGGTGTCGGCTGCGGTGGGATGGTGGAGCAGGTGAACAGGGGCTCCAGACCAAGCTGGGGCACTGTCGCTGTCACTGGGGCGAGCCTCTTGTAGTTACTGAAAATTCTGTGCTTCCATGTGCCATAGTCCTGCCCAGCGCTTGCACCTGCTGCCGGCATCGGCCCAGCTTCCACCTGCTGATGGCGCCAAGTGATCGGGACCGGCGCCGAGTGCTGGCAGCAGGTGCCAGTGGGGCCAGTGGTGGCAGTGGGAGCGGGTCTGCCAGCAGACAGGGGATCAGGGGCCACAGTGGGAGAGGCTGGGCGGGGGCTTGGAGGATAGGCTGAGACCCACCCCTGTGCCCACCACAGTCTCACGGCCCACAGGGCCTTTTAAGGTGTACAAATTTGTGCACTGGGCCCCTAGTTATAAAGATAAAAGTAGAAAGGAATGAATTATATAAAAGGAAAACAATATGTATAACTGCTTTTAAAAAGATCAATACACAATCAAAACCCCTGCTCATGTAATCAAGAAAAACTCATACCACAAAAGGGAAAATCTCTTTAATATACAAAGAAATTTTAGAAATTAATAAAGATAACCAAATAGAAAAACTGACAATGGACATGAATGGATAGTTCAAAAGCTAAAAATACAGATGGCTTTTAAAGAAATGACAGGTGATTACCTCATTCACTAAGGAAAATTAAAGATTTTTAAAATCTATCAGAATGGTATAAACTCAGTTTGTAATTCACTTTCTTGATATAGATGTGCAGGAAAAGGCCCACAGATAATTTCATGATGGGAGTATATGTTAGAAAAATCTTTGTAGAAGGCAATTTGACAGAATCTATAAAAATTATAAAACATGTATACCTTTGACTTTGCAATAATTTTACAATTTATCCTTCAGTTATATTTGTATGTATATGAAATGATGTCAGTAAAAGGTAATGGGGCTCAGGGCAGACTACGGCAAAATATGCACCTTTGGCATTTTGGTTATTTTGAATTAAAGTTACTTAAGAAATAGCCCATGCACAAAGGGACACTCTGACCTTCCTTTTTGTCCCTAAAAGCAGAAAATAAATACTTCATGGGAAAGGTGCCTTTCCTGTACCAGGAGGTAGAGAGATATCTTTATCTCAGGAAATAAGGAATTCAGGACTGTGAGGGCTATCTAAACAAGCTGCTTAGATTCTTTCTTAATTAATATTCTTTCCTAATTAGATTCCTTACTAATTAATTCATTTATTTTTCATGTCATTTCCTCACAAATTTTTGGTTTCTTTGTCTAGAAAATATAAAAGTTGCCTGCTTTGGTCATTTCAGGAGGCCCCATACTGTGAGAGCTTCATACATATGTATGAAATTAAATTTCATTTCAGCTGTTAATCTGTCTCACATCAATTTCATTCTTAAAGCCTCTAAGAACTGAGAAAGGTACAGAGGGGAAAATGTCCCTTCCCTGACAAAGGTTAGTCACTGCAGCATTATTTTAAGTATTAGGAGATTGAAAATATTGAAATGTTCATTAAGAAATAGCCCTAGCTAAGTCAATTATAGTCCCTTATTCAACAGAGAAGGTGAATGAGGAAGCTTTCTATGTACTGATTGGAGAGAGTTCCAAGATATATTGTTATTAAAAGGAAGTAGCTATAAAACATACTTTCTATAATGCTATTTTTATATACAGATATTGGGAAGTATAAGACTGAATTTGCTTTTATATGATAAATAAACTTTTATAGTATACTGGAGACTAATAAGAATGATGATGTGTAACAGAAGTTACATGTTTGGGGAATGGTTGAAATTGGCAGCACAAGGAAACTTTAATGTTTGCATTTCATATGTGTCTTTTAAAAAATATATAAATACATTTAAAAATATTAAAACTATGGCACCTGCCCTAATACAGTTTTAATTTTCCAGGGAGATGCTTTATTGAAAAATTATTGTTAAAATGATAAAATCTTCATGTTATATATTGTTAAAGTAGAAAAAGCAATTTATAAAACAGTATTATAGTACTATCCTATTTTCAAAATATGTAATGCATATGTACATATACATAGAAAAAGTTAAAAGACTATATACTCAAGAATATTATGATTATTTTAGGTTGGAGAAATTATGGTTAAATTTTTCTGAAGTATAGTTTAAATATTTTTCATTGAACATGTTATTTTTGCAATTTAAAATTTTTCTAAAACCATAGTATCATGTTTAGTAGAACACTATAAAGCGGTATTTTAAAAACTTTTTTCATAATGCATAAAGAAATTACATTTTTTATTGAGCCCCAGGACATTAATAATTATGAGTGTTATGTATGTGTATGTGAAAATGAAATAAATTTTACAAGACAATTTTTTATGTTTCCTTTTTTAAAAAGTAAAGTTATTGGGTGACATTAGTCAACATGTACATATAGGTTTCAGGTGTGGGTTTCTATGTTACAAGATCTATATATTGCACTGTGTGCCCACCACCCAAAGTAAAATCTTTTCCTATTACCATATATTTAGGATTTATGTTTCTTACATGTGATGCATTTTATTATATTTTTATAAAGTCTAAATTCAAAGAGTTGACTTTATGAATTTCAATTTGAAAAATACTTATATAAGGGATTTTTAAAAATCAATAAAGTTGATTTTTTTAAAGAACGCCTTTATTTTTGTTTTTAAAATTGATTTCAGAGAGAGGAAGGGAGAGGGAGTGATAGAAATATCAATGATGAGAATCATCAGTGAGCTGCCTCCTGATCAAGCTTGCAATCCAGGCAAGTTCCCTGACTGGGAATGGAACCATGACCTCTTGGTTCATGGTGTGTGCTCAACCACTGAGCAACACCAGCTGGGCCGTTTTTAAAGTAGCAATACAATATCTGTTACAGAAATTTAAAAGAGGAGCAAATGGCCTGGAAATAGTTGATAGAGGAAGATGGACTTGAAGTAGTTTTTTGAGTATAGACAGAAAAAGTAGAGGAATTGGGGTTATGATAAGGGAATAATCTAAAACAGGGGGAGTTCTAAGATTTGTTTTAAGGAATATAAGATCAGCTTGACAAAAGCAGATGATTTAGAAAGATGAGTAATTTGAAAAATTTAGGTTAAAGTCAAATATTTGAAAACCTCGAATACCAAGATTAGGATTTATCTATGGAAAATGCCATTTCACTGCAAGTTTGTAAGCAAAGGGTGAATATGATCTGAGCACATCTAAAGTGTAGTTGGTGAAACCAGTTTCCCCACTAAAATACTGAAGCCTATCTAGCCTTTTAGTTGCTTAAAGAAATTCATTTACTGGGACATTTGAAAAACAAAGAAATCAATTTTCATTTTACTTGTGTGGCCAAATTATATTAAAGTGAAGAAATGCTAGAATAAAAATCGAAACAAATTATCAATACCAGGGAAAGTCAGTAATGGTAGAAATTAATATACAAAATGCAGGCTCTTAATGACCCATAATAATTTCTATATTAGCTTGTAATTTAGGTGTGAACCATTATAGAAAAAGAGTTAATTTTGTGATTAGAGAAGAGGAAGAATATTAATTTGTTTAAAGCAAAGTTTTACTGCCAGTACGTTTTAAGGGAAATTTCTCTCTTGGAATATAGCAATGTCTTTAATAACATTTCGGCAAAAGTTTAGAAATATTGTTTGTTGCATTTAGTATCCTTCAATGATAACCAAGGGCATAATATTAAAATTCAACATAATGAAGAACATTATCAGCATTTTTCTCTATTTTCAATTTTTACTGCATATAGTAGTAAATCCAGATTTATGATAAAAATGTTAATAAAATTAGCATTCAATACATTAGAAAGTTTAAATAAGTACCAAAATATCAATATACCTATGACATTTACAAAATTTCATCTTAATAATATACCTGAACAATTTGACATTTAACAAAGTTGGTAGAAGATTCACATATTGAGTAAAAAAATACCTTAAACATGGAATCCTGTATTGTTGTTTACATTCACCCTTTGACCTTGTGAAGAAAAAATCCACAATATGTTGCCAATATTTTATTTTATGTTGAAAATTGTCAGTTCTAAATAATTTAATGGAGAGTCACATCTCTTTTAATGTCTGTCTTATGAAATTGTGAAGTCAAGACATCAGGAATGTATTTGATGTTCTAAAACCTGAGATTACAATTGACTAAGATAGTGGAATCTAGCAATCAAGAAAAGTCTTTATCAAGAAAAAGAGAAAGGCATTCTAACACAGAGTATTCTTAATGTTGGTACTTCTGTAATTCAAGCAGTAGAGAAGTAGGAAGGTGGGGCAGATGAGAGGTGGGAGGGGCAAGTGAGGTGAGTTGATGAGAAGTATGGCTGAGAGAGAAGGTACCTGTTCTGCGTCCAGGCTGAGTTAGTCTCTTCAGTAAAATAACCCCTGTTCCCCATGACTACTCTCCTCCTCTTGCCCCACAGCCTGCAGCCCACAAAAGCTTCAGAGTAGGAAATCTCTGATGCTGATGTGTAATTTCCATCTTCATTATTTGTCAACTTTATTTAACACAGGTATTCATAAAGTATTCCATAAAAGTGTCCTCTTCCTCTAGTCTCACATTGTACTTACTTTATCAGTCTGCAATAATTGTTAGTTTTCTGTGTCTGACATTCCCATCTATAATAATAAAAGCGTAATATGCAAACCAACCAAATGACTGAATAGCAGAATGACTGTTTGGACGACCTTCTGGACAACTATGCTATGACACCCACTGGCGCCAGGCCAGCCAAGGTGGGTGCAGTGCTATTGGTTGGGGGCTCAGCCATCGCCTCATGACCACCTCTTTGGGGCAATTGATCACTGGGCTCCCGTACTGTGAAGAGGGCACAGGCAGGACTGAGGGACAGATTTCGTGCACCGGGCCTCTAGTTAGATACTAAGCCCATTGAGAACAGTAAGGATTTTTTTTCTCATTTTTACATATCGCAATGTCTGATCCATAATTCAGTGAATATTTGGTGCTATTTTTTAGAAGATCAGGACATTTATTAGGTGCTTTCATATATAGACTTTAATATATTTAGAACAATATACAAATTTTAGGTTTACGTTTTTCTAAAGTGGAACATGGTTTAGATTTATGAATGAGATCCCTTTGGAAATAAACTATATTTTGTTTCAGTTCCATTTGTACAATAACTTATTTTTCATATTTTGACTTTCTTTTATTGCTTTATATTAGAAGTTACTGTCTCATGTACTTATGTTATTCTGAACTTCATAAATATTTTTAAGTACAGAAAAGAAAATATTCTGGTATGCTGTTATTCAGCTTATCTGTATTTTATACTACTGGGGAACTACATTTGATTAGTTTCATAAAATTCATTTGACACCTTGAGGAGATTGCTCTCTGATATTAACTTTAAAGTGGTGAAGCCATCTTATTTAATGTTTAATATTCCTTATTTATTTGAAAGTTACTGCCCTATTAAACCACTTAAAGAGTAAAAATGAAATACAGGAACAGAACAGCCATTGCTTGTTTTCACTTTTTAAAAGAACCATTTATCTTTCTTGACCAGATTAGCCAAATTAGTGTTCACCTGCTACATTGTCCTTGAAGGGAACAATTTAATTATGCCACAAAGACTTGTCCCACATTCTGCTGTACTTTTCATAGACTAAATTTGCATGCTAAGAATTTTAATGACATTAAAATTACAGGATTTAAATGAGAACGACCAAGGACATTAAAAAGATATCTTCAAGTGATTTTTTTTAAAATGGGAAGTCTCATTTGTATATAATATAAGCCTTAGAGAAAATGAAACTTTAAGTTCTTGTTATTTATGTAACAAATGATAGATATTAAAATTAGACCACAGATGAAGTCATATAACAGAAATACCCATACAGAGAAATTATAATCTTGTGGATACCCTTGAACCTTGATTGGTGACTATTATTTTTTGTTTGTTCGTCAGTTTGTTAATCCTCACCCGAGGATATTTTTCCATTGATTTTTAGAGAGAGTGGAAGGGATGGGGAGAGACAGAGAGAGAGAAATATTGATGTGAGAGGGACACATTGATTGGTTGCCTCCCTCATATGCCCCAACCCGGGATTGAGCCTGCAACCAAGGTATGTGTCCTTGACTTGACACATACCCCAGTTGCAGCCAACACTCTGTCCCCTGAGCCAAACCGACTAGGGTTGAATGGTGACTATTTAATGAGAAATAGAATCAAGAACACCATCTGTTATTATAACTTGTATGTCTCTTAGTAATAAAGGGACCCTCATGTTTTAGTCATGGCCCTCACTGTTATGTGGTCTTACCATTCAAGATATTTCCTAATGGTGCACTCACGAGGTATGATTTTATCAATACTTTTTAGTAATGCTATGTTCTCTTTTACATAATTTATATATATTTTTTGTCCCCGGAATCACTTCAGTTGGAGACCTTTTTTTTAATGTCCATAATATTGAACTGTGAGTAAATAGAATTTTTGGAGTCTTCTCTAGAAATAACTTTTAAAAGACTCCTTCACTCCTATTGCAATGTTGAATGTAGGGTTTCTAGAAGGTCATTAGTGTTCATCTGAAATATATAGGTCATAATTTTCTAGAAATTCATAGGTTTTAAGAATGTCTCTGTTTCTTTAGTTGACATTCAACAAACACATATTGAGTGCCTATTATATAATAGAAACTGTATCAGGTACTAAAAATATAGTGATAACTATGACAGTCTGTCCCAAAACAAATTAGAGTCTGTTTGGGAAGACAACAGTAAGTAGGAATTATGATCAAGGTGATAAACACTATTCTAGAGGAAATTTATGGTATTTTGCAGGACATAAGAAGGGCCTATTGCCTTGACAATTTGTGGAAGGCTTCCAAGAGTTGTGAAGGATTACTGGGGTGTACTGGTGAAGGGCCCGATAGAGCAGTGTTTCAGAAAAGGAGCTGCATCTAATTTTGGGATGAGAAGTTCTGTGGTGCACTTGAGGGACTGTAAGGATTCCAGCATATACACCTGGAATGGAGAATATACTTAGTAGTCAGGGGAATGGGGTGAAGAGGTGTGGTAGGTGGGACAGGGCCTCCCAAATGTGTCTACTTCCTAATCCCCAGAAACTGTGGGTGTGTTCTATTACACAGCAGAAGGGATTTTGCAAATGTGTTTATATTAAGGACCTTGAGATAGAGAGATTATCCTGCATTATCCAGGTGGGTTTAAGGCAACCACAAGGGTCCTGAGGGAAGCAGGAGAGTCAGAGACAGAGGAGGAAATGTAACTGGATGTATTGACTGAAGCATGTAGGGGGGGAAGAGTCAAGGAAGATGAGCAGCCTCTACAAACTGGAAACAGCAAGGAATGGATTTTCCCCTAAAGCTTCCAGAAGGAATCCAGCTCTGCAAACACCTTGATTTTAGCACCAGGACACCTATTTTGAAGTTCTGAGCTCCAGAATTGTAAAATAATAAATTTGTGTTGCTTTAAATGACTAAGTTTGTGAGAATTTGTAACCAGCAGCAATAGAAAATTGATACAGGAAGTGAAATTGGAGAAGTTAAGAAGTGCCAAGTGGAACTACTTCATGCTAAAGGGTTTGACCTTTTCTAGGAGCAATATGAAGCTTTGACTGGTTTTATCCTGGGAAAAGTCATAGTAAGATTTATACTTTACAAAGTACATATGGCTTCATTGTGGAAACCAATTAGTATTCAGAGGCGAATTCAGCTTGACATCTTCACTAACTGTATCCTTACTAGATTGTCTCACGAGGCTTAAGACAATATACTTGATAGCTTTGAATCCATTTCCCCTCCTATATCTACTTCACAGTGTTGTTGCGAAGGCAAGTTAGGGAAAACATTTTGTAAACTCTCAAGTACTTTAAATATGTCACTTATTATCATATTAGAGGCCTGGTCCACAAAATTCATGCACTGGGCTGGGAGGGGGGGGGGGGGGGCGTGCTACCTCAGCCCGGCCTGTACCCTGTTGCATCCGGGAGCCCTTGGGGAGTGGGCCTAAGCCAGCAGTCAGACATCCTGTGAACCCAGCTTCTGGCTGAGCAGTGCTCTCCCTGTGGGAGTGCACTGGCCACCATGGGGAAGCTCTTGCATTGAGCGTCTGCCCTCTGGTGGTCAGTGTGTTTCATAGCAACCGGTCATTCTGCTGTCCAGTCGATTTGCATATTAGCCTTTTATTATATAGGATAGTACGTAATGAAATTATAGCTAACTGGATTGGAAAGTGTAATATCCATAGACTTGGGAAAATTCTTATGCTTTGGAAGCTAAATATATCAAGATAAAAAAGAAAAAAAAGAGCAAAAAAATTAATGGACATGGATGATAGTGGGGTGATTACCTGGGGGTGTGTGTAAAGGGAGGGGAGTAGGGTGGGAGGATGGAGTACAGGGGGATAAATGGTGATAGAAGGAGACTTGACTTGGGGTGGTGAACACACAATACAGTATACAGATGATGTGTTGTGGAATTTTGTACCTGAAACCTGAGTAATTTTGTTAATCTTTGCCACACCAATACATTCAATAAAAGGAAAAAAAAATCAAGATAATCTAAATACTAGGTCATCTTTTTCATAATAGCACAAAATTCCTTAATATCCATTAAGTTCCTGTTACAGAAATATAAGTTTGACCTAGATATATGAGACAGATATGTTTGCAATTTGGGACAAAAGACAGGGGAGACACCATGTCATGTGTGCATTACAGATTGAACTAATGAGTTATACTGAATTCACTCTGAGAATAGAAAAGAAATTAGGTATATTTTTATGGTGAGTGCTCTCATTTAATAAACTTTAAGAAAACAGTGGAGAAGGATATGAAAGTTTACGTTATTAAAATGGGAAAGTAGAACAATAACTAGAAAATGAAGAGTTTAGAAGGTCAGTGCTTTTAAGTTATGATTAGTAACAGATATATTTCACATTTAAGTAGTAAGTCAAATCCAAGAGTTCAAGAAATGTTATACAGCATTACTTTGAGTAAAAAGAAAGACATAATTTTTAAAAATATTAAAATATTCATTTTCAATCTAAGTATGTGATTAACTGGGGTGTGAAATAATCCTAATTCTGTTAAAGCTGGATATTATATACTATTAGTTATTTCTGTAATGGAAAGTAAAAAACAATTCATACAGGCCAATTTTACTATGTTGATTAAGTGTCTATGAAAGACATTATTTCCTGTTTTGATAAATTCTTGTAATTGTTCTGATTTCTCTGTATAATAGAAAACCATCCAAGGCAAAATAACTGAATAATTTTTTCAATGCTGTTTCATCTGAAATACATAAAAATGTGAAACGTTATCCCAAATTCCCTTGTCCAGAAGGAATGTATTTGAAATTGTTTTGATATTGTTTGCTTATTCAGGCCTTTTGTCAATAGCATAGGATACAATTAGAAGTCATAGTAAAGAAACCATGTTTTAGGATTTGGACCAATAAAAAAATGTGAATTTTCAAATACCCTGCAGAAGATTGAATATATTAATTTTTGTCATGAGATTCCTATATTCCTCAAACGGTTATTGAATATTTCCAGCGGGTCTAGTACTATTACCGAACTAGAGGCCTGGTGCACGAAATTTGTGCATGGGTAGGGTTCCTAGTCCTGGTTGGCGATCAGGGCCAATTGGGGCCTTCCGGCTGCCTGCACGGTCCTTTCTTCGTTTCGCACCAGCCCCTGGTGGTTAGCGCATGTCATAGCAAGAGGACAAACTCCCGGTCTCCCGGTGGAACTCCTGAAGGGACAATTTGCATATTAGACTTTTATATATATAGGTGATTTGAAAGAAGCAGAAGAATCAGATGAACTCTGGTCTCAGATGTTTTATTGTACAGATAGGACAAACAACCTAATAAGGTCTCTTGCCATTTGCTCAAGTTTTAGTAAAAACTGCATATATGCTCCCCCTTTCCTTGGCCCTGACCACACTATTTTCCATGTTCATGGGCTATGCATATATGTTCTTCAGCTAATCCCTTCACCTTCCTTTGTCTAGTTCCTTCCTCTCCCTCTCCAGTAGGTGTTACTGTTTTGCCAGTTTTATAGATGAAAATTGAGGCACAGAGAAGGTCAGTAATTTTCTCAAGAATACATAGCTATTAAGTATACTTGCAGAGCTTGGATTCTAACCCGAGCAATTTGCCTTCTGAGAATTTGCTCCTAACACTATATTCTGCTACTTCTCCAACTGTTAACAGAGGCGGTCAGTGTTTGTAATTCCATCTTTGTGATAAGTATACTGAGTTTTTGTAACAGTTTCTCATTAGACCATCAGTGGTGCTCATTAAGAACCAGTGAAATTGAGTTAATTTAGGAAATAGTACCTTTCCACTTTTAGTTGTAGGTCTCCCTAAGATTCACTTCGTAGACCGGTGGTTTTAAAAAGTGGATACACAGGATCAGTAGCATTAGCATTACCTGTGAACTGTTAGAAACACAGATTTTTCTGGCTTTACCCCAGAGCTACCTAATCAGAAACTCTGGAAGTGGGGCCCAGCTCTGTGTTTTAAAAGTCCTCTAGGTAATTCTGATAGTCCCTTAAGATTGAGAACCACTAATCTAGATGAGGGGGTGGGGGGGGTTGGGGGGAAGAGTTATCCTGAACCTATAAGTTCTCTTAATTACCTATCACTGTCATTTAGACAGGGAGAATATAGGAGGAATTTCAGATAAAATTGCATGTATTCCACCAATGGATTAAGAGAAGAAATCACATTTATCAGGAATAGACTGGTAATTATTTGAGGTATAAGCAGTGACCTCTTTAAATTTTAATCATCTCAAAGCATCCTAATGATCAAGAATCAGTGAAGTAGAAATGTCTATTTTATGGCTTTTTGAAGAAGTTGATGTTCCAAAATTGATTTTTGCAGTTTCATCAGAATTCAAAAAGAAAGACAGCTAAAAAGATATTCTGCCTGAACACTACTTTATTTTTGGTCTCTTTATATGCTGTATATGCACTGTAATCATTCTGATGTAATTTTAAAAGAGAAGATGATAAAGTTCATCTATTTAAGGATTATAATTGTTAAATTGTATTTTAGATTGATCAAGAAAGCTAAATTGTAAACATTATTTCTCAAGAGAAATGTCCCTGACTTGAAAGCAAAATCAGATACCTCATTACATACTTCAAATTTCCTTCTCAACATTTTCCATTTTTTTGGTAATTATATATTTACTAGCCTGAGCCGATTTAAGCCTCATCTCCACACCCTATAAAATGGTGATAATCTTACCTTATCAGTTCTATTATCAAATGAGATAACACATATATAGGAAATTTGTAGTTATTTCCAGAGTTTAATACTATTAATTGTTTAATACCACTAATATACTATTACCATAACAAAGTGAGCCTCATGAGGGCAAGGATGGTATGTATTTTGTGCCATTGTGTTCCCTAGGACTTAGTGAGTACTCAGTAAATTTGCTGAATAGATGAGTTGATGGGTTGAATGATTTTAATATGTACACTATGGGATATGTACAGGGACAGAAAAAATTTTAGAGATATACACTTTGCATTTCTGGAGAAGGAGCCACTAGCATAAAATTATAAGATTGATGGCCTCTCTGACGAAAATTTATACTCAGATAATGATGACATAACATATTCTCCCAGTCTTATATCTCTTCCTGCTTCCTCAAAACCCCTATTTTCTTACTTTACTCTCTGCTTCCTTAAAATGTCTTGGCACTATTGGTCTAAACTAAGTTGAAATCTAATTATATTTTAAAATTGAGCTGATTTTTGGCAGAAATCTGGATAGCTGATTCATGGTTCTCTTCTTGAGTATGAAATATATGCAAAGTAGTAAATTAACGTTTGTCATCTTACGACAGTGAAGTTTTTGACATGACAGTAATTCTTAGCCATTTCATCAACACATCAAGCAGATGACGGCCATTTCTAAGCCAAGTGGAACTCCTGAGATGAGAGCAGAGGGAATAGTGGACTTACTCATCTGAGTCTGTCAGTAAAATTTGATTTTTGAGATTTTAGAATTTTAATAACAAAATTGAGTTCATAGAGGAGCAAGAGAGTCATTAAAATTCAGGGTCACAGAAGAGCAAGGGATAAATTGTGGTATAAAAAGTTTCAGATTAGGTCAGCTAAAGTATTTTATACAGGTCCTTCTTCCAAAAAAACAAAACAAAACAAAAAACACCCACAAACCAAAAATAAAAAAGGGTGAGACAACTTAAGAAACCTACTCAAGGCATGATAACACATATACTCACAGTCACACATTTTCATAGTAATTCTATTATAAAAATTGCATGTGGAATAATCATGAGAATACATAACTAAGAATATGAAATATTTTAATATGATATAGCAAGGCATTTAATACATTTCTGTTGATTTGAACAAGACCATTTGTACTCTATTCATCAGTATTTGGTTTAGTTATTTTTAAGCTTTTATATTCTCTCTGTAATCAGTCTAAGGTCAAGGAGTAGATCATAACAATTTTGTATTCCTATAGTGCCTTGAACTTAAGAGATACTCAATACATTTTTCAAGAATTGATGAGCTGATTTGGGTCATGCCACAGATACAATCCATTTAGTTTTTGCTCTTTTACAAACATACAAATAAAGCAACTTCTTAACATTAACATATGTTGATAAAAACCAACATTTTTTTAAGCTTAGGAATGAAATAAAATATTGATGAATCTGAAAGCAAGCTAATAGTAATATGATTCTTTTAGTAGTCAGTCAACTTAGGCCATATTAGGAGAAAAACATAAGATTCTGCTAACTTGTTTTAACCTGATGGTTCTCATTTATATTCCACTCATGTAGGTAGATATTGTAATCAAATTTCAGGTTGATAATTAATGTTTTAAGTTTCAAAATACCAGATTCAAATTCAGTAAAAAGTATTGTGAATGACATTTTCATTTATAGATAGCACTATTTCAGCTTAGAGCATTATGATCACACTTGCTCTAATATAGGTATGTGCATGTGTATGTGTGTGTACTTGCCACCCCAACTGCCCCCCTAATACAATCCAATGCAATGCAAACAGAAAGGCAAGACGATTTGCAAGAAAATTGCAGGTGAAGAGAGAATGAAGGAAAAGGATGAGAGGATAACAGAAGGTACGCTAATACTGTATAAATCTGTTAGAGGTATAAATAGGAATGCCATTTTTGGTAGTTGAAAGAGATGAAGTGGGCAATGGCCTCAAGAGAGACTTGGAAAACACATCTTTGTAAGGCCACAAACAAGAGAGAAAATGACAAGAGTAATCATTCAGTGAAACAAAGAGCCAAGTCATCCTCATTAGCATCTATAAAACGAAGCTCAAATGAAATCAAGCAATACAGAAACCCTCTACCCAAGAATATTGCAGAACTGAAACATGTTTTTAGGTTAACAGTCGTGATTTTCCATGCTGATAATTACTAAAATAGTCTCAGTATTCTACTCTGGGCATTAAAATATGTACAGAACTTATGTGGCATGAAATAAGGCTTTGTTGAAAATTAGAATAAGTATGCATTTACACATTGTGCCTGTGAGTTTGACAACAATTTTATATTTATACATGTGTATGTGTGTATGTATGCTACTCTTATTAGTAATGAGACAGAAGAATATTAATAATACAATATATTAGAGGAAATGTCTATATTGAAACGTGTGTGTGTGTGTATGTGTGTGTGTGTGTGTGTGTTTCACCTGGTTTTTAGCTTATTACTAAAGAAGTTGATTGAATTATTACATAGTTTACTTACTCTAGTTATCAGTAAGGCAAATAAAAAAGTATATTTTGTAATCCTGAATAATTACAGACAATAAGTTATCATGTTCCCTCTAAATTAAACAAACTTAAAAACATAAAATGAACCAAAAATTATTACTTCAGTCATCTATATGCAAGGCTTTAAAATTTAATGAAAATATATAGAATTAATAGAAATAAGCTTTTCAAATAGGCAGACCAACTTTGATCTCTTATATTTTAACGATTATATATATGGTTTTTTAAACTTCTGTTTATATCACATTTGTGCAAAGTTTGTACTCTCAAAGAAATGAACATTTTTTTTCTGTACTCCGAAACCTCTTCCTTTATTCATTTTTATTCATTCATTTATTAAGTGCTGATGGGTTTTTTTTGTGTGTGTTTTTTAGCATTTGGTATTCTTTTTTAGCAATTTCAAGCCCTCAAGCTATAGCTTAGCCACAGAAATATATTAAATCATCTCAAGGTTTTCTCTTTCTTTGGCTGGATAATTCTAGTTTCTTTTCTCTTCACATATCTCAAATTCAAGATGAGAAAGTTACTCTGATATTAGATAGTTGAGTGAAATATATTGCCCCCAAATCCAACCCTATCTGTCTTTATATCGAAAGCTTAATGTCAAACTTGAGACAGTTTTGAAGGTGAATGAAAGGACAGAAACTTTGAGTTTGATATTTGACATTTAAATATCATTTTGTGCCTATAACATTGTGGGGATGCTTGGTGAACTCAAAGAAATAGTGATAATACTAGTAAATAAAATGAATAACATGAACTGAGGTAAAGCTAACCAGAAGCAGTCTTTTTGAGCTGCAGCAGATGCCAAAATCTGTAAGGAGTAAAATCTAGTCTCCATTAAATAAAGAAAATAAAGAAGAGCTAGTAAAAGTTAAGATAAAAAAATCCAAAGTATGATAGAGATGCAACTTACATAAGGGAAATCTTGGCATTTTTTCCTATTTAACACCTGAAAGAAAAGAAGAACACCAGGGATAATAGGAATCATTAGCTTCTGGTCTGGAATCAGGAATACCACGTAACAAGCATATTCTAAATCTGTGAAATTCCTACTGTGTGTCATTCCAATATTAATTATTATTTCATATTATATGTTAACTAATCTACGTGGTATATCGTTTCGTAAGTGAATGTTTTGGATTTTTAAGTGAATGTGAACTTCCAAATTGCTTTTTCGAATTAAAAAATGTGAATTTTAGCCTGGCCAGGGTGGCTCAATGGTTAAGTGTCAACCTATGGACCACATCACGGTTCAATTTCTGGTCAGGGCAATGTGCCTGGGTTGTGGGCTCGATCCACAGTGTAGGGCATGCAGGGGACAGCTGATCAGTGACTCTCTCTCTCATCTTTGGTTTTTCTATCTTCCTCTCTGAAATCAATAAAAATATATTTTAAAATGTGAATTTAAAATTAATGTTTTCATTTGTTTACTGTTTTAAAAGTTATATACAGTAAAGTTCACTCATAGCTCTCTGAGTTTTGACAGATATTTTGATCATGCGATCACTATCACAATCAAAATTCAGCAGTTTCTTCCATCCACAAAGTTTCTTTATGCTGCCCTTTTGTGGTCAAACTCTCCGTTTAGCCCCTGGCAACCACTGACCTGTATTTTGTCCCTATCATTTTGCCTTTTCCAGAATGTTATGTAAATGGAATCAGAGTGTGTGCAACTTGAGGGTGAGACTGGCACTGGTGTTTCAAGTGGTCAAGCACTTCCTAAGAGCTACATGTTGGAATGTTTTTGGGTTTGTTTGCCACACTCCCGTACATTTTATTGGGAAAGAAACAGCTAGCCCAAATGGATGCAGACAGCCTATTACTCATGGCACAGCAGGCTGTGTGAACTTCTCATCAGTTTCCCTTTCCCATAAGTCATGAGGGGAGGCTCTGTCCCCAGCTTCTAAGGTTGTCTGCTGTATAAGCATCCTTAGAAGATAGTCCCAAATTTGTAGTAATGCCATGGACAGAAGCCTTCTAACATTGTGATGTGTCATATACAAAATTATGTAACATCCTTTCCTCTTCAAGATGTCCACAGAACTCTCTAGTTACATTTCCCCCCATTTATTCCAGTAATGTAGGGGGCGGGGGGGGGGTTTCTCTTGGAGTTTCAGCCATTCTTGCTACTGAGCAGTTCCATTTGACCGGGGTTACAGTTGGGATAATGGGTGAGAGAAAAGCCAGAGGGAAACACCAAGATATTCCCCCAGCACTTTTGGGACCATCAATTGCCTTTTCCTCTTTCATTTTGGGGCTCTCAGTACCTTCCTCATTGGTGCAACCCTGCTGATCTGTGACTGCAGCCACTTTCAGGAACAGACGGGCTAGGACAGAAGAATGAGGGAAGAGGGAGGTGATCTCTCTCCACTCTCTGGTTTATAATCTAGGCACATTTTCTTGGTCTTCTGCCTAGATTATAGGTTTTCCTTTCCTACCTACCATTGCTTCTGTGAGTTTTCCTTTGGCTCAAAGTCAGGAGACAATAGAGAAAAAATCACCAGAAAACTCACTGTTGCTATGTATTTTTATAAGTTTTGCATCTCCTCTCCAGTCTGCCTGCCATTTTTGACTTTTTAGTTTTCTCTGGTAATTAATTGGTTTTTATATTTTGTCCAGAATTTTAGTTGTAATCAGTAGGAGAGATTGATGGTAGTGGGATTACTGAATTTTGTTTGTTACTGAATTTACCACTCAAATTACTTTTTAAGTGATTTATATATATTTTATTTTGAAAGATTCTAAGGAATTCTTTGTAGGTTCTTTTTTTGTTGTTAGTTTGTTTTATAATGTAAATTATTTCAAATAAACGAAAAAATACAGAGAATGAAATAAAAAATATCCATATGCAAACTCAACCCCCTTCCCCCACAACCCCAACAGTTACTATGCTTGAAGTTTTTTAGAAATAACAATTGAAACAATAAGGATAAACTTGAAGCCCTCCTAGATTCTATTCCTCTTTCCTAGTCCTGGTGTTATCTACTTCTCTGATTTATTTTCCTTTTTGGCGGGGCGGGAAGGTCTTGTATAAATGTACTATGCTGTTTGTACCGGCCATATACAATATTTTTTATATGTTTTGTATTTGTTGCATGTTTTTCAATTTTCATAGAACTTTATCATGCTGCCACTTGATTTTTGTGCTCAACATTTTAAAAAAGTATTTTTGCTTATATTGATAATGTTACTCTGGTTCAGTTATTTCAACTGGTTTTACTTCTTAGATCAGTTTAAATTTTATGGATCTAACACAGTTCATACATCTTCCAGTTACTGAATATTTTGACATTTTTTCCTCTTAATTTTTACTAACACAAGCAATGCATAAATAGCATTCTGTGCAGCTGTGAGATATGTGTGTGAGTTCCTCCTGTTGTTTGTACTGGAAGTGGAGTAGCAGGATGAAAGGGTTTGCTCATCCCTAGTTCTGTTAGATGTTGCTGAGTGTTTGGGCTAATTTATATTCCTATCTATAGGGCAAAAGAGATTTCATTTCCCTGTATCTTTACCATGCTTACTATTTTTGCCATTCTGACAGAGTTTCAATTGTATCCCCATGATTACCAGAGAAATTCCATCTTTTCCTGTATGATTTGGCTCTCTTGGTTTTCACTTCTATGAATTGTATATTTGCTCTTTCAAGCTGGGATCTTGGATCTATTTTTAGTTCCTTTTGCTAAGTAAGAGGAAACCCTTTGCCATCACTTCTGATTCTAGACACATAGCAGGCAGAAGCGCAGCAGGGTTTGCAGCATCAGCTCTACTTATTGCTTTGTGTCTCTGTTTTTTCAAAGTATTTACATGTTTTGTTTTTGAGTTCAGCACAGCCTTTTTGATGATTTCTTTTTATATTTTATCTGCCACTGCTATGTGTTTGAGGCAGAGGTGGTGTCTCAGGGTATGAATTCACTGATCTCGATGCTTTATTTTTCACTAAGATGACAAAAAAATAAATTATATGTAAGTTGATTTTAGACTTTATCTAAATTGGCTTGGGATAAAAACACAAACATAAGATTGATAAATTTGCATTAAAATGTAAAACTTCTGTATATCAAAAAATCATCATAAACAGAATTTAAAATTATTTGCAATAGATATAACAGGCATTTATTTAATATGTAGAGTGATTTTATTCTAAGAAAAGACAAACTCACTCTCTAGTAGAAAAATGGGCAAAGAAAAAAATAATCCATGAAAGGAAAACATATAAAACATGAAATATTTAACCCAAACACTGAAAAAAATATAAATTAAAAAACAATTACACTCTGTCTTTTCCTATCAAATTGACAAGTAATGGAACATGCTAAATGCCATTGCTCATGGAGAGATGAAGGAATGAGAACTTTCTTCTCTGCTGATGAAAATGCAAATGACCACAACTCTTCTGGATGACAGTTGGACATTATGTACCCAGTACTGTGCTGTATACAGCCTATTTACAGTAAAGACTTCCTCTGTCTCTCTCACCACATTATAAGGGCTCAGTAGACACATGGCTAGTGGTTGCATATTGCATACAACAGATATAGAACATTTCCATAATCACGGAATTTTTTATTGGCTATCACTCATTTCAAAATATTCATGTCCTTTCCCCCAATAACCTTACTTCCAGGAATGTGTTAAGTGTGGGAATCTTCACCAAAGCATTGAAAACAATAGTAAAAATTTGGAAATAATCCAATGTCTACAAAAAGGAACAGATAAGTTATATAAATTCACTTAATAGAATGTTATACAGCTGATTGAAATATGTTTTTGCATTAGTTAATGTCATGGTAATAGGCTTATAGCATGCTGTCAACTGAACAGTCAGGCCATAAAACATTATTTACAGCATGATTATAAATTTACTTTAAAATGTTTAAAAATGTATATGGCAAAGTATGGTAGTGTTGGCATGTTTTTGCAAGATTTTATATCAGAAACACACATCTTTTATAGTCACAAAAAATGAAAAATCAAAGTTACATTGGTTTGGGATCTGTCTGGTTTTGAAGCTCCTAAAGCAGCGGTTCTCAATCTGTGGGTCGCGACCATCGGAAAACACATATAGCATATCAGATATTTACATTATGATTCATAACAGTAGCAAAATTACAGTTATGAAGTAGCAACAAAAATTATTTTATTCTTGGAGGTCACCACAATATGAGGAACTGTATTAAAGGGTCGCAGCATTAGGAAGGTTGAGAACCACTGTCTAAAGTAATTAGCATTGTGGTCATTTTAGGTGCTTAGTTTTATTTGAAATTTTGTGTATATACTTAAGTATCATCCTATATCATAAAACCCTAACGGTGGAATGGCCGGCAGAATGACCGGTTGCTATGATGCACACTGACTACCAGGGAGCAGACACTCAACGCAAGAGCTGCCCCCTGGTGGTCAGTGCGCTTCTATAGGGAGATTACCATTTAGCCAGAAGCCAAGCTCACGGCTGGTGAGTGCAGCAGCAGTGGTGGGAGCCTCCCCTGCCTCCGCTGCAGGCAGGCAGTAAGGAGCGAGGGGTCCCAGACTGCGAGAGCCCCAGACTGTGAGAGGGATCCCGGACTGCAAAAGGGTGCAGGCCAGACTGAGGGACCCCTCCCCCACTCCAGTGCATGAATTACATGCACCGGGCCTCTAGTATTGCATATGTATGAGTGGTCTGTGTGTGTGTGTGTGTGTGTGTGTGTGTGTGTGTGTGTGTGTGTGTAGGCCTGGTAGAAAATGGAATTCAATCCGCATGGTTTAAATGAGATCTTTAAAAAAATGTATATTATTAATTTTTTTATAGAGAAGAAGGGAAAGGGATAGAGAGTTAAAAACATCGATGAAAGAGAAACATCAATCAGCTGCCTCCTGCACGCCCCCTACTGGGGATGTGCCCACAACCAAGGTAGATGCCCTTGACTGGAATCGAACCTGGGACCCTTCAATCTGCAAGCTGATGCTCTATCCACTGAGCCAAACTGGTTAGGGCAAGAGATATTTTTTTAAAAGGAACTACTAGCCTGGCCAGCATTGCTCAGTGGTTGAGCATCAACCTATGAACCAGGAGGTCATTGTTCGATTCCCAGTCAGGGTACATGCCCGGGCTGTGGGCTTGAGCCCCAGTGTGGGGTGTGCAGGAGGCAGCCGATCTATGATTCTCTCTCATCATTGATATTGCTATCTCTTTCCCTCTCCCTTTCTTTCTGAAATCAATAAAAATATGTATTTTTAAAAAGGAACTGCTAATAGTAGCATGGGTAGGATTAAGGGAGTAAACTAGGGGTGGTACATTTCCAAGAAACTGCACAGTGAGCAGTCATTACTGTTCCTGGCAATAAAGGGGTGGAAGGCAGCAGTAGTTCCCAGAGCCCAGTGTGTGCTGGTGCTTTACAGGGGGAGCTTCCCAGCTGAAGCTTTGATCCGAGGAGATGTTGCAACTATGGAGGGAAAGGAACATCCTGATGTCTTTGCTTCTACCCTTGAATCTCTTACTGGAATCTAATGGGAAGCCCATCAGTTCTCCTCAAAGTGGCCTCTGAGGAGTCAGCTTCCTGAGGCACAGAGCAGAGCAGAATAGGTCAGAGAATACAAGAGGTTGGAGGGGACGCAGGTTGGCAAATGGAGAATAACTGTGTGTGTGTGTGTGTGTGTGTATTCATTCATTCATATCTACTAATAGGATACATATATATGTGGTTGGTATTATATTTACATGAGGTGCGATACATATATCTCTTTGTGGGAGATTCCAGCATTTGTATGTATTCTCACAAGCATAGCCACATTTACAAGATGCTTAAGTTCTAATAATTAGAGAATACTGCTAAACTGGTTAGAAAATAATTCTGGTCTAGACAGGAGACTTCACACGTGTTCTTTCACAAAAATGAAAGCATAGCAAACAGAATTTAAATACCCCTTCAGTTGAAATTCCTTAAAAGCAAAAGGTATGTCTTTCTGCCTTCCTATACTTAATAAACTTTTGCGCATTGTAGCATGTCTAAGATATGTCAGTCATTACAAGAATTAGTGAACCAGTTATTCCATCTTAACTAAATATCTTTTTCCCTCAACCAGAGTATAACTTAAGACAAATTCATGTTTTTAGGGAGACCACTTTTAGCACAATTACCTGAATGAAAAACATACTATAAATACTTTGAAATTATTCTTGTTTTTAACCGGTATCCATTCAGATGTACTCTAAGATCTCCTCATGGCTTTGTTTTATAATTTTTTTGGTTAATCCTTACGCAAGGATATTTTTTCCATTGATTTCCAGAGAGAGTGAAAGGGAGGGGGAGAGACATAGAGGGATTGGTTGCCTCCAGCATGCAACCCGGCCAGGGCCAGGGATTGAGCCTGCACCCCAGGTATGTGCCCTTGACCAGAGTCGAACCTGGGACCCTTCAGTTCGTGGGTTGACACTCTAACCACTGAACCAAATCAGCTAGGGCTGTTTAATAATTTTTTAAAAAATATTTTTTTTTATTGATTTCAGAAAGAAAGAGGGAGAGAGATAGAAACATCAATGATAAGAGGGAATCATCGAATCATTGATCAGCTAGCTGCCTCCTGCATGCCCCCCCATTGGGGATCGAGCCCACAACCTGGGAATAGAACCATGACCACCTGGTTCATAGGTTGATGCTCAACCACAGAGCCACACTGGCCGGGCTATTTAATAATGTCTTACAAAGCTACTTACATGCTTGTCATAAGAGCCTTATGAGACAGACAGTAGGGCATTAAGATCATTTCATAAATGATAACTTTGATTCTTAGAAAGGTTCAAAAATTTTTCTTTTTCTTTCTACTCTTCCATAATGAGATAATGAAATGAAGAAAGCTGTGAGAGTTTTCACTGAGCCATAAGCAAGATATTGCTTTTTATATTTACTATGTACCTATGATGAAAAGCAGTTCTCTTAGACTTTTTTGTTGTTTTTTTTGTTTTGTTTATAGACATAGGGAAGAGAATTATTATTTACTTATGATTCTTAAATAAGGAAAAAATTGTAATCTAGCTACTTTTATTTTACTTTGCAGTACAAATGTCCCCTGAAATTAGACTAAATAGTTATTTCCAAACTTTACCATTTTTCTCAGATGGTAAGATCTTTTCTCAGAAGAAAGATCTTGCTTCTTTCTTCTACTAAGAGGCTGGAGAAGAAACTCCCGTGCACTCCTACCAACAATTATTTTCACCTGTTCTACCCTCTGACTTTCCCTCTTGTCTCAGCTCTTACTCACTCGCCTCACCTGTTCTTAGATTTTTCATTTTCTGTGATTAACTCATTGTTATGCACTGCACGTTTGTGGCCCAGTGGGATGCTATTAAGAGGAGGGGCCTTTGGGAGGTAACTTGGTTCAGATGAGGTCATGTGGGTGGAGCCTATAAGGTGGGATTTGCGTCCTTACAAAAAGGGAAGGCGCACTCTCTGCCACGTGAGGAAGGGTAAGAAGGCACTTGTCTCCAAACGGGGTTCTCACCAGATACTGGCCGTTGAATCTGCTGGCACCTGCAGATCTGAGGTACACATACTTGTTTTTTAAGTCACCTAGTCCATGGTATGTAGTTAAAGCAGTTCCAATGAATATAAGTATCAACCTATTCCATCTCTTTTCACCTTCCTTGGGCCTTCGGTATGTCAATTTTCTCTAGTTTTAGAAAATACTGTTCTTTTCCCCCTACAGTCTTTCTTCAGCCACTCCTTCCTTATCCTAAATAATGGCCAAAGCTTTCATTAAAAGTCTTCCCCTTCAGTTTTTTAAATAGCTCATGTCTTTCCTTTTTTTATAAAGTAGCATCATTTATCTATCGTATTGTGTCAATTTTTCTCATCAACTACTCATTTGAAACCCACCAAAAAAGACTGCTATTCTACCCTGAATACCTTACTGAAATTGAACTCTTCAGTGTCTGAGATGACTTATTACTAGCTTCATGACCTCTTCTCAATCCTCAGCATATTTGAAACCTCTGCTACTTTTAGAAACTTCTGACTACTTTTTTATAGAAACTACCTTCTCCTTTGCTTTTGGCTTCTTTCAGGGTGCAGTCCTCTGTTGGTTCTTGTGTCAGTTATGTATTCCTGTGCAGTACACCACCTAAAAACTTAGTGTCTTACAACAGGGGTCGATTTCTCGTGATTCTGTGGCTCTGCTGATTTGGTCTGGGCTCACTCATGTGTTTGCACTCAGCTGACAAGTTAAGGGGTGGGCTCCAGTGAGACAGCTGAAAGGGCTGGTTTTAATGCCAGGCTTCTTCACATCTTCATGCTCTTAATGTAGTGTCTAAGCTGGTGAAGACAGAAACTTCAAGACCTTGAGGTCTGGACTTTATAACTTGCACACTACTGCATCTGCCACAATCTTGGTCACCCACACTTGGATAGGAAATGTGTGGGTATTAAACAGTCTACCATAGTTCCTAATGTTGGAAAACATACTCTGTTTTCTTTTTCTTTTTCAAATTGATTTCAGAGAGGGAGAGGGAGAGATAGAGACATCAGTGATGAAAGAGAATCATGGATTGGCTGCCTCCTGCACACCCCACACTGTAACCCAGGCATGTACCCTGACTGGGAATGCAATTGTGACCTCCTGGTCCATAGGTTGATGCTCAACCACTGAGCCATGCTGGCTGGGCTGTTGTCTATTTTGACTCTCCACTTCTGTTCCTCTTTAAATGTTTTGTGCTCCCATTTTCTTACCAGTCTCATAAGCTTTTGACCAATAATTATATTTGTCTCCAAGGATCAACACCTGAATTTGGGTGTCCCAAATTAAAAGATAATAAAACAGTATTTATCTTCATTCTTGACCCCACACTTTCACTTCTCTTCCTGAGTTTGTCCTGATCCATGACATTGCATTATCACCTGTGCTGTTATGCAAACTAAATTTTGGGGGTATATTTTCTCTTCTCCAGGGTCCAGTTGCTCATGTAGTTATGCTGACTATAAATCTTAAACCTTTGCCACTCTCATTTTATATACCAAGCTCTGTTCATCAGATTTCTGTATTATCTTTACTTGACTCTCATTGTAATGCTTTTGAATTTTGAACATTTCTTTCTTGACACAAATAATATGAAATTTACTTTGAAAAATGAGAAGTATGAATATGCAAAAATACAAAAGAAATTAATCATTCTCTTCTGTATCCTTGATACTTTGTCATAGTGCTCATATAACACATTCTATAATGTATTTGTCCATTGTGAATGTGTCTGTGACTGTGAGCTTAAATGTAGAGATCATATGCTAATATATTTGAATCAAGTAATGCTTGCTAAAATGCTTAGCAGATGAGGTTAGTGGATATAATGATTACACCAAAGATAATGTTCACATAAACCAATACAACTCGGCTGGGTTCACAATTAAATGAAGAGAGGATGGTTATGGAGAATTGGGGAATTGCTTATTTAGGTGGCTTTTCATAGCAAGGGTAGGATACATCACCTTCGTTGATTGATAAGTTTGATACGTGCCCATTAAAATTTTGTTTACCTATCTTGAGACTAAATTTGCAACTCCACTACTAATTTAGTCCTTTTCCAATCCCCCTGCCTTTCTAATTTGTTTCTAAGTAAAAGCTTTTATTTTTAAAACAGTTACTTTTCTTCATGTACTATGGTGACCAAAAAGTATTTCCTAAGGTCGCTTTCTTTGACACCTGGTGGTGTTGCTTGTGATGACACTGTGATCAGCAGGAGGCCTAGAACTTGGTATTGGAAAGGATTGTTCAATGAGAAACATACTAGTATTTGTCTTAATAGGAAACTAAATGAATGTAGAGGTGCAGATGAAAATAAATGCTAACTAATTTTCTTTAAATTATGAAGTACTTTTTATCCTTTTTTTTTGCTTTTGCCAAAATGGAAAAAGAATTCAATAAGGATAAATGCTAGAAAAGTCGAAAAGTCTATGAGAATATGATGAATAATGAAGTAAAGAAAAATAAGAAACTCCACAGTCTCACTTGACAGACTTAAAATGGTAAAAGTGGGGACATTAGAAGTAACGACTGTCTTTGCATACTTAAATTGTGATCCTCACAGTGCTGAGAACCTGTTACTAGCTTAGCGATGGAGTCTGAAGTGCATTTTCCCCATTTAGTTTTATCTTTGTTTTTAAAGTAATCTTTCTAAATACTGACTTTTTTTTTTTTTGGCTGCTTGGTCAATAAATTTATTACTTATTTATCTGAAAAATATTCATAGAAAATTGTGGCTTGCCCTGGTCTGTGGCTCAGTGTTTAGAGCAGTGGTTCTCAACCTTGGCTGCACATTAGAGTCACCTGGGAACCTTTTTAAAATCCTGATGGATGAGGCCCAGAAATCAGGATTTTAAAAAGATTCCCAGGTGATTCTAATGTGCAGCCAAGGTTGAGAACTACTGGTTTAGAGCATTGGCCTGTGCACTGAAGGGTTTCAGGTTCATCTAATCTAGCCACATCCCAGGTCCAGGTGCATGCGGGAGGCAACCAATCCATGTGTCTCTCTCATATCGAAGTTTCTCTCTCCCCCTCTGGTAATCACCATAGTGCTGTCTGTGGCTATGAGTTTTTTGTTTTTATTTTGCTTAATCCCTTCACCTTTTCTACTCAACTCCCCAACACCCCTCCCTTCTGACAGCTGTCAGTCTGTTTTCTGTATCTATGAGTCTGTTTCTATTTTATTTTTGTTGCTTTTCATCATCATTTATTCCCTCTGTGCCCTCTTCCATCTCCACCCATCCTCCTCCACTCATGCAATCACCATATTAATGTCTATGCTCATGAGTTCTCTCTCTTTTTTGATCAATACCTCCACCCTTCCCACCTCCAACCCCTCATGCCCAGCTCATTTTGTTCATTAGATTCCCCAGGTAGGTGAAATTATATGGTATTTGTCTCTCTCTTACTGACTTATTTTACTTAGCATATATCCATTCTTGGTGTTGCAAAAGGTGTTTCTCTCTTTCTCTCTCTCTCTTGGGCTCTCTCTCTCTCTCTTTTTAAACTGCTGAGTAATATTCCATTGTATAAATGTATCACAGCTTTTTTTATCCATTTATTTACTGATGGGTACTTGGGCTGCTTCCAAATCTTGGCTAGCCTATATAATAAAAGAGAAACATGTAAATTGACCATCCCTTCACTATGCTAACCAGCCAACCAGGAGTGAATATGCAAATTAACCCAACAAAGATGGTGGGTTAATTTGCATACACAGGCGCCGGGTGGAGAGCAGAGCGGGAGAGCCGGAGGGTTGGGGGGAGTGGCAGAGTGGGAGGCAGTGGGACAGAGACAGAGCAGGAAGGGAAAACCAAGAGCATGGGGAGCATCAGGAATTCTGGGAATAGTAGTTCTGGTGGCAGCCCCAGGACCAGATCAATACCCAGAGTGCGGGGAGCACCAGGAATGCTGGGAATCGCAGTTCTGGTGGCAGCCTCAGGACCTGAAGCAGAAGCCCAGAGTGCAGGGAGCACCAGGAATGCTGGGAATTGCAGTTCTGGTGGCAGACGGATTTCCTAGACATTAGAGCAAAGTGAGCCTGGAGCAACCTACTATTGTGGTGGGGGATGGAAGGAAAGCAAAGGTGAGAGACATAAGTAAAATCAGAATGTCTAGGAAAAATTAAAGGGAAGATATCCTAAAACTTCCAGGAAATCTCCACCAATGAAGCAAAGAAAAAATAATGCCTCTATTATTCTGTGAACAACAAATCAAACTGGGTTGGGGTCTCAGACAATTCGCTCATATGATTGCAAAGACCAACAGAAACGGATTAGAGAGGGCTCCCCTGAGGGCTCTTAGATTGGAGAGGGTGCAGGTCGGGCTGAGAGACCCACCCCCAGTGCAGGAATCTTCGTGTCCTGGGCCCCTAGTTATAAATAAAATACAATGAACATAGGGGTTGCATATATTCTTTCTAATTAGTGTGATATTCCCAGAAGTGGAATCATTGGATCATTATGCACTTCTATTTTTTATTTTTTTGAGGAAACTCCATACTGCTTTCCATAGTGGCTGCATCAATCTGCATTCCCACCAGCAGTGCACAAGGGTTCCCCTTCTCCACATCCTCAATAATGCTTTTTGTTGTTGTTGATTTATTGATGATAGCCATTCTGACAGATGTGAGATGATATCTCATTGTGGCTTTAAATTTGCATTTCTCTGATGATTATTGATGTTGAGCATCTTTTCATGTCTATTGGCCATCTGTATGTCTTCTTTGGAAAAGTGTCTATTTCAGATCCTTTGTCCATTTTTTAATTGGATTGTTATTTTGATATTGATTTGTATGAGTTCTTTATAAATTTTGGATATTAACCCCTTATCAGATGTATCATTGATGAATATGTTCTCCCATTCATTGGGTTTTCTTTTCATTTTGTTGATGGTTTCCTTTGCTGTGCAGAAACTTTTTAGTTTAATGTAGTCCCATTTGTGTCTTTTTTTTTGTTTGTTTTCTTTGCCCGAGGAGATATATCAGAAAAAATATGAGAGAGCCCTTTTCTAGGTGTCCTTTCTCTCTCTGTTTAAGGCCTGAGTTTTAGTAAGTGTGTATGGTACCAGGTGGGTACATGATTTATCAGGGTGATCACTTCATAAGGTGTACAAACATCTAATCACCATTGTATACCTGAAACTAATCTAAAATATATTTATGATAGATAATGACATAGCTTGTTATCATCAAGATAATCCTGGAGGAAAAAATTCTAAATGCTGCAATTTCCTAAAAATATTTAAACATTTATTTCTTTTGGAATTGGCTGCAAAGTAACTTTTCAACTCACATAAAATGGGTATTATTTCTGTGCAGTCAAATAATTTTTTACCATGTTTGACCAGTTACCACATCTACCAGATTTCAGTATAAATAATTGACTTTATGAAAAAACAAATCTACTTATGTAGGCTGACATTGGAAATTATCTTAATTTCTAAAACCATTTTTTAAAGTGGATTTCCAAACTTGTTTTGAGCAAGATCAATATTTGTGTAATAAGTTTGCTTTGAAATTGTGCTTTAAAAAATCAGTAATATTAATTGATGGTCATATGTAATATAGCACAAATTTAGTCCTTTAATTTGTTCTCTACCACAATTGTAGAAACACTATATATTTATATAGTATAGATATATATATATCTATTATATTTATATATATTATATATAAGTGTATATATAATATATAAATATATATAATATATAAATATATATATAATATATAAATATATATATAAAAATATTTCATAGACCAACTTAAAAGAGAAATGAGCCAATGTTCTTTTACTCTTACATAATAAAAAGATGGATAGTCCATCGAATTTTTAATTTTTGAGATCAGGGGAGGAAGTAATCGGTAGTTTTATAACATTCTTTAGATTATAATTTTCTTCTTTATAATTTGGAGGGCTTTTGTGTCACTAAATTTAGCTTGCTGGAAAACTTTCTTGGGTAGAGGACTTGATATGTGAGAAAGATTATTATCCAGCTATTATATCCCTCTGTAAATTTTTGGCTTATAATTTATTTCCTCACTCTTCTTTTTGCCTTTATGTTTATGCAGCCAGGAGTTCAAAGTAAAAATGGCATTCTCACATTTGTGAGCACTCTGAGAAATCTTGGCTTTCAGCCACTTTGCCAACAAAAAGCCTTCTTACTGATGAACTGACTACTTTTGTTTGTTTATCTTGTATAACTGTGGTGAATTAATTGCCTCAAGAGTTTTGACATTTTCTTCCTGTCTTGATTTAGTACCAGGATGTGTTAAAATGATTGTTTGATTTGGTACTACTCTGAGTGAAATGAAGTTTTTATTACTCTCAAAGCATAAAAACCATCATGTTCTTGGTATACCGGTAACCAGGAATTAAGGAACCATTTTACCTTTATTCCCCTTAAATTCAAATTATTTTAAGTGTTTTGCTTCACATTGTAAGCAGAATAATTCTAGTATAGTTACTTTACATATCTGTTATCACAAGTGCCAAAATATTTCACACCTACCTCATGATTAGATTCAGAGAGATAAATGACTTTTGCTGCACTCAGTGCTATCCTATTATGATTTTTATTAATAAACTTAGATTTTTTTTAGCAGGCTTGCAGGAACAATTTAAAATTTAAATTTTGACTAAGTATAGGCCTTTTAAGTTTTCTTTGATGTGCTTAAGAGTGATGTCAGGGGCTGTAATGTCAGACTCTGCTGTGGAATCTCCCTAGATCTTTTAATCTTGAAAACAAGGAATTTATAGTCAGATACAATTTATCTGAGGAGATACGGTTTGATACAAAATGCCTAGTATATATTTAAGTATATTTAAACTAGTGTCCCGGTGCACAGATTCATGCACATTGAAAGGAAATTAATTAGAAGAAATATTTTAATATCACTATTTGCATCTTGCTAATGAAAATAGGATCCTACTGAGTCTCCTATCTACCTACTACAGGACTTTTGTGAGGATCAAATGAGATGAAGCATGGGAAAATGCTTCACAAACATTTGGTTAAACTAAAATGTTTGCACCTGGCTATACAGCAAGTTGGGTTCCTGGGTTGGAGAAACTCCAAGGAGGCCAGTTGCTAGGGAGAGGAAGCTAGGTGTTGCTACGTGATGCCATTACTTGGTGCCCACAGCCACTGTTTTCAGGCTGGGCTGGGTTATGAACTGCATTTGTGCCATGGGGTCTTGGCAGCATTGGCTGAAATTTGGTGGGATCTTGCTCTGGGGTTGTGGCAGGGCCTGTGTCCCACCTGGGGAAAGCCAAATGTTGGTTTGTCAGCGCCAGATCTGTGCTGCCATTTATTTTTAAACTAGAGGCCCAGCGCATGAAATTCATTCACGGGTAGGGTCCCTAGGCCTGGCCTGTGATCAGAGCCAATCTTCTCCAGCTGCTGGCAGCAAGCCCTTCTACCCTTACCCCCACCACTGCTGCTGGTCACCCTCTGTGTGTGGAGCGACCAGCGGGGTGATCGGTCCCTAGCACCACCCGTGTCCGCCGCCACCACCCTGGTTCCCCATCGGCCAATCGGAGCCTGCTGGCTTGGGGGAAGGACCGAAAGATTGGCTGTTTCCACCTGCCTGCCGGCCCCACCACCACCAGTTGCCCTCTGTGTGTGGGGCGACCTGCAGGGTGATCGGGGCCCCAGCGCCACCTGCCTCTGCTGCCACCCATTCCTGGTTCCCTGTTCCCCATTGGGCAATTGGGACCTGTGGGTTGGGGGCAGCTCCTGCATTGAGCATCTGCCCCCTGGTGGTCAGTGCACATCATAGCCGACTGGTCATTCCACCGACCGATTGTCCCTCCATCTGGTTGATTTGCATATTACGCTTTTATATATATAGATAGCCAGTGCACGTCATGGCAGCTCATGCATTGAGCGTCTGCCCCCTGGTGGTCAGTGCACATTGTACCTACAGTGCATATTGTAGCTACAGGTCAGACAGGTTAGCCTTTTATATGTATAGATAAATTGCCAATTAATTTAAGAAATTTTAACTCACAACTGGAATTTATTTTTCATTTTTAGAATTCTATCATTTATTAAGTTGTGATTTGCTAAAAGCATAGTTTCGATATTTTGAATATGCTGAATACAGTGTATATTAGAATATTCTCCTAAAAATAAGCTCTCTTATTGGTCAATTTGTCCTTACCTGCTAGTTTTTAGTTTATAATTAAAGATTGTCAGTATTTCTCTTGATATATTATAAAATTACCAAGGATTTATGATAAATACCATATATCTCATCTTGTAAAGTAGGTAATGTTTACTAAACTATAAGTCTCATACAAATAAGATTAATTGAAATGCAAATGATTAGTTTCCTTTGATTTGGTAGGTATTTGTGAAACATGACCTTGTAAAATATGTGCATTTTTTCTAAATGTTGTCTTTTTGTTATGTCTCTGTAAGAAGTATAATCCAACAGATATTTATTTAATATCAACTATGTCAAGGGTGGGCAAACTTTTTGACTTGAGGGCCACAACGGGTTCTTAAACTGGACCGGAGGGCCGGAACAAAAGCATGGATGGAGTGTTTGTGTGAACTAATATAAATTCAAAGTAAACATCATTACATAAAAGGGTACGGTCTTTTTTTTTTTTTTTTAGTTTTATTCATTTCAAACGGGCCGGATCCGGCCCATGGGCCGTAGTTTGCCCACGGCTGAACTATGTACTAGTATGTGTCAGACATTGCAAGGCAGACAAAGCCCCTGTAAGTGTGCAGCTTACCTTTTAGAAGGAGGAGATATAGGAAGGTAAATAAATGTAAAGATGATTGTAAGTTAATATTTCTATAAAGGAAACATGGGAAGTGATGATGTCCTTGGGCTTAGGAGTTTATGCAGCTCCCCTGTGGCTCCACTTGGGCACTGTACCTACAGTGTAGTTTGTAACAGCCAAAATATGTGCGCATGTGTAGTTTAGCATCCCCTTCAAGGTCTCCAGGGGTTCAGATTCTCTGCCTCAGCAACCCTAAGTCCACTTCCATGGCCTGCCCAGATCTCTTACTTATCCTCTCAAGGGTAGACCATCTGACGGGTAGCTAATAGGTGGCTGTTGGTGGGACATGTGGATGCACTTTGGATATGCAAGATGGGATGTCTACAGGCAAATACCTGCTAGGCTTTTGAGGGATAAAATGGAATCATGAGTGGGAAGGAAATAAGTCAGGCTTGGAGTGTGAGTCCTGGAGCAGACTTTTCCTATATTGCCATGTTCAAGTGCAGACCTCTTGGGAAATGAATAATGGACTTCCCAGGTTGTTAGGGAGGTGCATTTTTGTCCAAGTGATGGGATAGAACATGTTATATTTAATAGTTTGTTTACTCGATATATAACTTTTACATATTTAGATATGGGATACTTGGCCCCACCAGTGTTACTGACATAATATAGAAATAATAGAGGCCCAGTGCATGAAATTCATGCACGGGGTGGAGTGTCCCTCAGCCCAGCCTGTACCCTCTCTAATCCGGGACTGCTGGCTCCCAACCACTCACCTGCCTACCTGCTTCATTGCCCCTAACTGCTTCTGCCTGCCAGCCTGGTCACCCCCAACTGCCCTTCCATGCCAGCCTGGTTGCCCCCAATTGCCCTCCCTTGCTGGCCTGGTCACCCCTAACTGCCCTCCCCTGCTGGCCTGGTCACCCCTAACTGCCCTCTCCTGCCGGCTGTCTTGTGGTGGCCATCTTTTGACCACATGGGGGTGGCCATCTTTGACTATATGGGGGCAGCCATCTTGTATGAGGGCATCAATTTGCATATTGCCTCTTTATTATATAGGATAGTACTATGTTTTGAATTCTATTTTAGATAGGATGGTCAGATAAAATTGTATCTCTTCTGAGGAGATACAATTTGAGTCAAAGACCTGGAGCATGAAAATGACACCTATGCAAGAAATTACAGAGATAAACAAATTCTCGGTAGAGTGACTTTATAGTACAAATGTACAGAAGTTCAACATCAACAATAACTGGAGCCTTAGTCTGTATAAAGAATGAAAATATCCCTTCAAAGGGAGTGTGGAGCAAGATAAGGAAAGAAATCTGTAGGAATGAAATTATGCCCTAGCATGCTATGGAATAGTGTTTGCATTTTATCCCAAGACCTATGTGACACTATTGGAGGGCTTTAACCAAAGGAATGCAAGGTTCTTAATCACAGATCTTTGAAAAAAAAAAAAAAAAGATCACTTAAAATTTTCTCCTCATGCATTCATAATATACACTGAGTGGCCAGATTATTATGACCACCTGATGTTTGTAGGCAAATTAGCTATAATTTCACACTGAAGTTGCTAGAGGGCCAGACCATTATAAATAGGGAAGCAGGTTGTTTACCACGACAGTAGAAGTGATTTTTTTCTGAAGATGTGGGTAAACAACACGATTTAACAGCCTTTGAATGTGGGATATATTTGAATGTGAGTGGCCAGATTATTATGACCACCTGATGTTTCTAGGCAAATTAGCCGTACACTGCATCGAACGGGATATGGAAGCCAAAGACCTGTTCGAACACCTTTGCTGTCTGCAGCTACCAAGATAAAATGTCTCCAATTCGCACAGGAACACAAGGATTGCACAGCCGAGCATTGGAAAAAAGTCATGTGGTCCGATGAATCACGTTTCCAGTTGCATCATGCAGATGGCAGAGTGAGAATTTGGCAGAAACAGCATGAAAGCATGCACCCCACATACATGAGTACAACCCTTCAAGCTGGTGAGGACAATGTTATGGTTTGGGGCATGTTTTCCTGGCATGATTTGGGCCCTTGAATTCATGTGGAACAACGTCTGAATAGCACAACATACCTAAGTATCATTGCTGATCAAGTTCATCCTATCATGTTGATGGTGTATCCCAATGGAGATGGCTTCTTCCAACAAGACAATGCGCCATGCCACGATGCTCGTATTGTGCAGGAGTGGTTTCAGGAACATGAGGAAGACTTTACCTTGCTTAGGTGACCCCCGCAGTCACCAGATCTCAATCCAATTGAGCATTTGTGGGACGAAGTTAAAAGAGCCATCAGGCAGCTGGTTCCACAACCATCAAATCTCACAGAACTGGACAGTGCTATTCATCAGGCATGGTGTCAGATTCCTCACATCACCTTTCAACATCTCGTGGAGTCGGTGCCAAGAAGAATCACTGCAATATTGAAGGCAAAAGGTGGCCCAACGAAGTACTGATGGGGTGGTCATAATAATCTGGCCACTCATGTTCAAATATATCCCATGTTCAAAGGCTGTTAAATCGCGTTGTTTACCCATATCTTTAAAAAAAATCACTTCTACTGTCGTGGTAAACAACCTGCTTCCCTATTTATAATGGTCTGGCCCTCTAGCAACTTCAGTGTGAAATTATAGCTAATTTGCCTACAAACGTCAGGTGGTCATAATAATCTGGCCACTCAGTGTATATATGAGAAGAGGATAGAAGCAAGAACTCTCCAATGACCGTTACAGTGGTCTAGGGGTTAAATAATGTCTGCTTGGCTTGAGTGGTGGGACTAGAGATGGAGAGAAAGTAGATAATTTTTCTTTTGGAAGTAGATCCAACATTTCCTGATGGCTTATATGTGGGCAAAGAGATAGAGAAAAGACTCAAGAATGACTTAAGATTTTTGGTTTGAGAAACTGGATGGATAGTAGTTACACTTGCGGAAATGGAATACACTGTGAGAGGGACACATTTTTGGTTGCAAGAACAGAGTTCTATTGTGAACATAGTTAATTTGAGGTACTATTAGACAGACAAATAGATGTCAAACATATAATCATATATCCAAGTCTAGAACTCCAGGGATCAATGTGGACTCTCTGTTTCTTGAATATACCACACTCTTCCAATGTCTCAGAGCATTTGTTCCAGCTAAGCTTTCTGTCTGGATTATTCTATTTATTCTCACCTTAAAGGCCAGTCTATCTAAATTATTCCCTCCACATTTATTCTCAGTCTCGGTATTGTTTGTGTTTTGTATCTTTTTTGTAATTTGCAAACTTACTTTCACTGTTTTCTCTCCTTAAGAAGAGCTTTGCTTCTCTCACCTTCCAGCCAATGTCTAGGACAATACCTGTCACTTAATAGATATTCAGTAAATACTTGAGGGAGTGTCTGAGCAGGGTAATGGTTTGCTTAAAAGGAAAGATAAGGTGTGTGCATAGATGGGAATAAGAGATGATGGATTCCCCACTTCCCTAAGGCTTGAGGGATCTTCAGTAGGAAGAATAGTTAATGTTCAGTAAGCACTTATTGTGCGTTAGGCACTGTGCTAAGCATTTTATAAAAATCTCATTTATATTTAGAACCACTCTATATGGTAGCTACTGTTTTTCTCTTGATTTTGCAGCTAAGGAAGCTGACTCAAAGAGGCAGAGTTGATGAAAATCACACAGCCATATTTAAAGCCCAGTAGTTTGATTCCACAGCCTGCTTTCTTAACCACTACACAGTACAGAAGGCTCATGCTGCAGTGCCTTTGATTATTTAGTTTCCTTATGGAGCTATGGAAAAAGGTTCTGATAAAGTCCATGGAATTGGCTGCAGTACCACTCAGCAGCCTTTTGCCAGTGTCAGGCTGTAAAGATATCTTCACTGGCCCAACAAAATGACTCCACCATATACTTCTTGAGGAAAGGACAAATTTCGCTCCTTACAGACCCCACCAACAATACAGTGGGGAGAGGTCCCCAGGAGCCAGGCCCTAACCCACTTCAACTCACAGACAGGTCTCCTCCTTTCCAGCTAGCCATGGGTAAGGGAGCCAGACCCGCTCAATAGAGACCCCAGGTTCTTAATGGCCAAAGTGTGTGGGGGTAGGGAGGAGCAAGGGTAGATGCTAAGACTAAAAGGAAAAATCTACAAGTCTCATCTTTTTTTGCTCTTTAGGGATAAAGGTGCTTTCTGTTCTTCCTTTCTTTCTCCTGTTCTTATTGGTCAATAAACTCCTAAAAGCAGAGTCTAGACTTTGCTCTCATTTTAATGAACCCCTTTGCCTTTTACATTCTGTATGTTAAACTGAATCCCATCAGGAAAGGGGTAAATCTAAGACATGGAATTTATGGATAAATAATAAAAATTTTTTGGGTAAGAATTTGGTAGAACAAATTGACCCTAAGTATTTTCCTAGCTGATTATTTTTAGTCTCTCAGTTCCCAGAACCTAGAAGAGTCTGTATCAGCATTTTTTCACTTATATCAGCTGCACGTCTGACTTTGAGTGTGTAACTGTTGGCTCTGACAGTTTTATTTTTTTAAAAAATGACATTCTAACGTTAAGATGAAGGAAAATGAGTTGAAAAATTTTAATATATGTACAGAGAGTTATGCAGCCTTTATTTCAATTAATAGTATACTAATAGAAACAGAATGTCATTATCTAAGTAGGGAAATTGAGTAGACATTAAATTTAAAATACAAATTAAAATTCTCTACAAAGACAGGATAAAAGTATACCATACACATATAAAACTTTTTTTTTTTAACTTGCAAATGTAATGAAATATTTTCTAAGGTGATAATTGGAATTGTCTGCAGTACCACTGCAGAAGACCCATTTTGGGAGAAAAGAACTTCGTGATTATTTAAAATTAATTTATAGAGTGTTAAAATAAGTATTCAATTACTAAAAAACGTCTCAAATGAATGCCAGACAGGCAGACTACTTTGCATACTTAGCAACAAAGATTTTTTACTCTAATAATTTTAATGACAAAGCTGATCAAATTCTGAATAATCCTTGGACTCTAAAAATATGGCACGCCTGAGATTTGAATGGAACAAATGTGCTAAGCAGGCTAAGCCAGGTAATGAAGCAGACTGACTGTGAACTTGTTGATAAAAGAAATGTAGAGATAGCAATTATTTCTCAGTCTGAATAGTAGAAAAATTATAGTCCCTGACAATCATTTTATGTTCTGTATTGTGGCATTTTGTTAATTATTCCTACTTAGGATTATATGTTGGGCTTGTGGCTTCAAAATAAAGGCTCTGAAATGTCATATTGTCAATATGTTCAGAAACTCATCTGTTTTAGGTGTTAAATCTTTGTGGTGAGAAATGTTTAGAAGTCTGCATTTAAATTTTTGCCTTTTTTTTTTTTTTTTTTTTTTGCTGCTATTACACTGGATAACCACTCCCATACATTTGACCTTGATGTGGATAAAGCTTATATTTCCACTATTTCTGGAAGCTAAATTCTCAAGTTGGACCTACATGGCATTGGCTCTTGTATCCAAATAACTTGTATTAGTGAGTTATCCTGTATTTGTTTAAGGCAAAAGTAATAAAGAAAAAAATTCTAAAGTGAAAATGATGCATTAAAATATCTCATTTTTAGCCCTAGCCGGTTTTGCTCAGTGGATAGAGCATTGGCCTGCAGGCTGAAGGACCCAGGTTCAATTCCGGTCAAGGGCACATGCAGGCTCAGTCCCCAGTAAGGGGCATGCAGGAGGCAGCCAATCAATGATTTTCTCTCATTGTTGTTTCTATCTTTCTCTCCCTCTCCCTTCCTCTCTGAAATCAATAAAAATATATATATATTTTAAAAATCTCATCTTTAGAGAACTCTTTTTATTTGAATTTTGAACATTGGGAAGACCTATGAGAACAGAATAGTTTTGCAGCCATATTTGAAGTATTCTTGTAGATGGGGCTTTTTCCCTGGAGAACTGAATAAAATCAAAGTGCAGTGCTTATTTACATCATACTCCTAATCACTGACTTACCTGCTTGAGATTCAACTTGAAATACATCCCTGTACCCATGTAAAGCCCTTTGGAGAATAACTTGAGGGAGATGTGCAGCCATCCCAGAGTGCTTTGGCAGGGACTGATTGGCGTAGTTAATAACAGCCATCTGCACCCCCTGGCAATCCACCAGGAAGCGTGATTATCCCTGCAGCCCGGCAGACTGGGGCTAGTTGTCTTCTGCAGGTGAACAAAGGGGAAGCTGTTGCTTTGCTATTTTGTTCACTTCATTTAAAATTGCTACCTTTGTGACGCCCAAGTAATTCTAAGTTTTAATATTTTAAAGCTGTATTTAAGCTTTATTTCCCATTATTTTTATAGCTCAGGTCCACTATTATACCTATTCATGGCTAAACATGTTTTTTTTTATTTTTTAAAAATATATTATTATTATTTTAGAGAAGAAGGGAGAGGGATAAAGAGATAGAAACATCAATGATGAGAGACAATCATTGATCAGCTGCCTCCTGCACGCCCCCAATGGGATTTGAGCCTGCAACCCAGGCATGTGCCCTTGGCTGGAATCGAACCTGGGACCCTTCAGTCCACAGTCCAAACTCTGTCCACTGAGCCAAACCGGCTAGAGCTAAACATGTTTTTACAAGAACATAATGTTTTCATGAAAGTGGAGAATACTCTAATAATGCCTAAATGTTGATTCCTTGTGTTTTGATGATTTCTTTAAATTAAAAAAAAAAAATTGGTAGAGTTACTATGGGAAAAGGGTAACTTTGTCATGTATTATCTAGTGAAAATAAATGGTCTTGAGATGGAAGTATGAGTCATATTTTAGACTATAGAATATATATATATATATATATATATATATATATATATATATATATATATATATATAAAATTTATATTCGGGCAGGTATATAAACCATTTTACTTGATGACAACTTGAAAGTTTTATGATTATTTTTTCACCAAAAAGGATTGTTCGAAAGCTTTAGATTATAATCTAGTAAATCCTGTGAATGAAGCACAATCTATAATTGATTAACATAGCAACCATTTGCTGAAAACAAAGCATAAAAAATATAAACTATTTAAAACAAAGTATAAACTGTAAGGAGTGAGAAATCTTTAGGATTAGAACTGGAAATTTAAAATAGAGTGTTACAACCCATTTTCTTCCAGTTAATTAAAACTGTCAGTTGCATGACAGTCAGTCTCTGAACTTGAAAGAGTCATATGCATCACTTTAAATTATTCTATTTTGGGAGGCACTGTAATTAGAAAGGACACAGTCTTCAGAGTCAGGAAGATGTGGGTTCAGACACTGGTTCTGCCACTTGCTGTCTGAGTAACCTCTCTCTCAGAACCTCAAGGCCCTTGGAGTGTTGGCCCCACAATCACCCACTAGTTCACTGATTCACTGGGAAGAATCACATAACTTAATATAAATTTATACTCAAGGCTAAGAATTATTCTAATGTAGGATACCTGCCAGAACAGCAGGAGCAGCCAAGGAGAGGTCAAGCACAGGCTTCCTTGCCCTATTTATGCAGGAATTGTGTGGGCATGTCTTTCCACCTACACTCTGCAGACATGTGTGGTATGTCATTGCTCAGGAAATCATACTTGCATCTTGGAGTCCAGAGTTCTCACAGGTTGCTGATCACATAACCTTTCACATGACCAGCCATGGTAAAGACCCCAAACCAGGTACCAGGTGCACAGCCTCATTCTTCATGTTTACTTTAAACATGCTGACATGTTCATCTGCACTTCTCACATCGGGCACATAGACTAGCGTTACTCGGTAACTTTTGGACATTCCAGTAGCTTAATTTTCTATTTGACTAAGGCTCATCATCATGACTCTGAGGATGAGTAGAAATGGGGTGACACGGACATGTTCTGCTAACCCTTTCCTCACAGTTACTGTGAAAGATAGCCAAGGTGTCATTGTCCCACAAACCACTTTTATTATGGCTCTCCTATCCTAATTAACCTTCTGTCTCCAGTGTCAGCCCTTTTAGAGTATCTGGGATATACAAAACAATTTATTGAGGTTATAGGGAGCGAATTGTCTGAGACCCCAACCCAGTTTGGTTTGTTGCTCACAGAATAATAGAGGCATTTTTTTTTTTTTGCTTCATTGGTGGAGGTTTCCTGGAAGTTTTAGGATATCTTCCCTTTAATTTTTCCTAGACACTCTGATTTTACTTAGGTCTCTCACCTTTGCTTTCCCTCCATTCCCCACCACAACAGTAACTTGCTCCAGGCTCACTTTGATCTAGTTCTAGAACAGCCGTTCTCACCTGTGGGTCGCGACCCCTTTGGCAGTCAAATGACCCTTTCACAGGGGTTGCCTAAGACCATCCTGCATATCAGATATTTACATTACGATTCATAACAGTAGCAACATTACAGTTATGAAGTAGCAACGAAAATAATTTTATGGTTGGGTCACAACATGAGGAACTGTATTTAAAGGGCCAGAAGGTTGAGAACCATTGGTCTAGAAGATCCGTCTGCCACCAGAACTACGATTCCCAGCATTCCTGGTGCTCCCCGCGCTCTGGGCTTCTGCTTCAGGTCCTGGGGCTGCCACCAGAACTACTGTTCCCAGAATTTCTGGTGCTCCCCACACTCTTGGTTTTCCCTTCCTGCTCTGTCTCCGTCCCACGGCCTCCCACTCTACCAAGTCCTCCAAGCTGCCAGCTCTCGCTGTCTGCTCTCCGTATGGTGGCTTGGAGAGCCAAGTTCCCCAAGCCACTCCACTCTCTGCCAGCTCTCCTGCTCTGCTCTCCTCCCAGCAGCTTGGGGGAGCAACCGAGGGAGCCACGTCCCCCCCAAGCTGCCAGCTTTCCTGCTTTGCTCTCCGCCCGGTGCCTGTTTATGCAAATTAACCCACCATATTTGTCAGGTTAATTTGCATTACCATGCCTGATTGTCTGGTGAGCGTAGCAGAGGGACGGTCAATTTACATGTTTTTCTTTTATTATATAGGATACTAGTCATAGACCAAATGAGACTTTACATATATGAAATTCTTCAACTTTAGGATAGTTCTACAATTTGATATGAATTGGCTTTCATAGCACTCAATGTATCATAGAGTAATATCATAGATTAACACATTTCGTACTGCTCAGGAGTTTTCTTGTGTTTCGCGCGCCATCTGTTAAGGACCGCTCATGAGTGTTCTCGTTTTTTCATGCCCATGGAAAAAGGAGCGAATCTAGATACTTATGTAAATTTTGTTTGGTCCCTCTTCATAGAGGAAAATGTTTTACACAGTACCATACGTTAAAAAAGTACTAGGAACTTTAATTGTTTAATTGTTTTTGTAAATAAAAATGTTATAATTATTGAAAAACAACACCTAAAGTGCATTATGATGATTTAAATAACGTGCAGTTTGCCCAAAAACGTGCGGTCCCTGGCGTATGTCTTAGAGATTTCCATGCGGTACGCAATGTGTTAATATCTAAGAAAAAATGCATGTCCTTGAGTATGCTCCAATTTCAGTTGAAGGACTCTGGAAACCTTAAAGAATTTTTAAAAATTATATGGTATTTATTCAGATTATAGATGTTTTTTCTATTATTTGATCCTTCTTTTTAGTTACCTGAGATGACTTACATATGTATATAATTTAGACTCAGAAAATTATTTACTCAGTTTTATTTTAAATGCCATGTTCTTTGGTCTCTCCAGCACAGTAAAAGCTAAGCACTGTCACAGGAGACAAAGATTGAGGTTCTTATCCCAGCTCTCACTTAAGTACTTCTGTGACCATGGAAAAGGGTTGTGCAAAAGCTCTGCTGTTGTATGTATCCCTAGTTTATTACTTAATAGTAATTAATTGTCTGAATACACAAAAATTTGTTTGTCAGTTCTGGTTTTGCTGGACATTGGAATTTTTTTCTAGTTTTTGGCTATTATAAATAGAGCTGCCACAAACATTTTTGATGTCCCTTTGTGGATACATATTTTCATTTCTCTTGGTTTTATATCTAGGAGTATAATTTCTGAATCATAAAGTAGATATAAATTGTCTTTCAGAATGGCTTGTACCATTTTACATACTCACTAACTGTATAAGGACTCCGCTTTTTCTGTATTCTTGCAATCTTGTGGCATTGTTAATCTTTTTAATTTTAATATTCTAGTATGTATGGAATAGCATCTAATTGTTATTTGTATTTGTATGTCACTGAAGACTAATGATGATGTTAAAAATATTTTGATATGCTGATTATCTATTTTCTTAAAATTTTTTACCCAATTTTTTCTCCTTTTTTAAAAAAATTCTTCATTGTTGAAAGTATTACGTAAGTCTCCTTTTCCTCCCATTGACCTATTCCCAGCCGTTCCCACCCCCTAGCACATACACTCACCCCCTGCTATCTGTGTCCATGGGTTATGCTTATATGCATGCATACAAGTCCTTTGGTTGCTCTCTTAAAACGCCCCTAACCCCAATTTCTTAAAGTTGGGTTGTTGTTATCTTATAAGTTCTCTATATGTTGTACATACAAATCACTGTTCTCTCAGATTATAGTTCATCTTTTCATTTTTTAAAAAGCGATGCCTTTGAAGAACTAGTGTCTCTAATTTTTATGAATTCCAATTATTTGTTTATTTTATAGTTATTGCTTTTTGTGTCTATCAAAGTCGTCGCCTACTCACATAGTTGTGAAGATATTCTTCTGTTTTCTTTCAGGTCCTTTATAGCTTTAATTTTGTATTTAGATTGAAAGACTGTACATATAAATTGTTGTTTTTTGAAGTCAGTTGATCTAACGGAGGGTGATGTTTGAATGTTTGTCATATGGTGTTTCTGAGGGTAAAGTACTTCAAATGGCTGTCCAGGACATTTCAACCCACAGTTAGGGTGGCTTTTTACGTCAAGATATTTATTTACTTATTACAACTCATTCTATAGATCATAATTACATTTCAACATGTGAAATGGGGGAATACTACATTTTAACATTAATTAAAAACAAATCCTGAATAAAATATATCACTTGGGATTTTTTTCCTTCTCTGACTCTTTCCCTGCATAACCCAATTTTTCCGTCTCTCCCTTTCTTCCTCCCTCCCCCTTCCTTTCCCTCGCTTCATTTGCTTTTCCTTTTTTTTTAAAATCTCTATGCCTTTGTAACATGATGGCATTATATGGTTTAATATATGAGATTTTTTAGATGATAAACTGTTCCCTAAGCAGTAATTAGTTCTTGAGATTGGATAATGGGTTGCATCACTGGTCTTATATACCCTAGTTTCGTTTATTACACTATAGGAAATTACTTAGGCAAGATATGGGACTACATGCAGTGTCATTAACAGCTATAACTCATGCCAGTTCATATGTGGAAAAATTAGCTCTTAGTAATGTGGTTTGGGTACAAAAAGAATTCTCTATGATCAAGAGGGAATTGGAAATTTTGCATTATAAAATGAAATTCTCTCATGTACTTACGACACAGCTCTTTTGAAATGACAAATAATAACATAGTCTAAGCTTTATGGGGAGAGAAAAGTGCATGCTATGTTCTAGTTACAGGGGCACCGTCATTTGGACAGTGAAGATTTCTGATAGAAGTTTGCTATAATGTAGATTTTAAAATCCTATTGTGTAGTAACATATCTTAGATCTGTTTTATAGCCTCCTGATGTTACAACTTCTTAGTGTGCTGTTGATTTAATGGTTTGAAAGAAGTATCCCCTTCGGTCTGTTTTCCAATGCCTCAGTGCATCTTATAGGAAATGTACTCTTACTTGGGCTAAAAAACTGTTTTTTTTCTTTGCCATAGGATAAGAAATGGATTCTCAATCATGAAGATGTCACATTGGGTGAATTACTGGGCAAGGTATGTAATCAAGTGAAGTAAATACCTGACAGTCTTTATAGTGATTGCAAACTCTGTAGAGTCTTTATTTTCCTCCAGCCCTTCTTATGTTCCGGCACACAACAAGGCACCTTCCACATTAACCTGGAAGAGCACAGTATCACAGACCATCTGGATGGTCACTGAAATAGATGTGTGAAAACCTTTGAGAGGTTTAAAGATGATTTTTGACTTTTAAAAACTATCATGTGTAACCAGAAAATGAAAAATACTAGTACTGCTCTTTGGGATTTCAAAACTCTGTATAGAATCACAGTATATAACAACATTGGACATGTTATTTTACCTAAATATTGTATGAACAAGATACATATTTCAGTATAAATATTCATTTTGTAGCTAGCTCTATTAATGGTTAGAAGTCTAGTTGGAAGTTTCTTTCAATTCATAGGCCATTTGAAAGTATTATATCTAACAATAATGGCAAACTTTTGATAATCAAATGGACTACTTGCCAATTTATTGTTTATTTATAATTGAGTTCCAATGGTAAATGTAAACTTCTTTGTCAATGGCTTAATTAGTGATGTTTCCATTAACTATTTTGAATTTAGTTTCATAATACAAAGTGAAAAAATAAAGTAAAATCAAGATATTTTGTGAAAACTATCACTGATACATTTCTGAGTTATCAGTATTAGACTTAAAGTTCAGCATATTAAGTGAAAAATGATTATTCATTACTTTTTTGTTTTAAATGTAAACATGATGAATTGACAAAATGTTTCCTATTTTTTTTAACTGTTACATATTTTAAGAAAGTACATCCCTGTTGAAGTGATCTACTTCACAGGATTTTTATTAGTATTTTAAAATATCTTTTCAAAATGGAAGCATGAAAGTACTCCTGGCTAGCAGTTTTTATTGGCTGCAAATAATTATTTAGGAAGTAATTTCTAAAGCATTTCAAGCTAAAAGCATTAGGTGATGTGTTTGTTTCCTCTGTTATATGCTTGTCATTCTTAAGGAAATATTTCTTCTTTCTGTTACTTTAGGTCATTAACTCAGTAGTACTGATTTGGCTAAAAATTATTACAAAGAAATTAAATAAATTTCCATGAAAATATAATTAAATAATAAATCATCCAATTAAATCACTTACTGAAATATCATGTGTTGAAGAGGACAGATTATTTTTAGTACTTGGGAAAAAACAAAAATATTTCAATTATTTTTATATTTAGTTGAATATGTGAAATAATAGTGTATCAGGAGGAATTTTAGCCTCTATTTTATTTGTAAGGGTATTTCAAAGAATAGTTATTTTTCCCAGTGACAAGGCAGTAGCATGATGTCAATTTCAAAAATATTTAATCATTTTAATAAAAGACTGCAACTTTAATGATAATGGTATAGCTTCATTTCAGCTAATATTTTAAATAGAACATGATTTGTCATTTAATATTTTCACTGCCAATTCTGAATAAATACTTTTAATGTATTGTATATTAGAGGTAAAATAAGGTTGAGACAAGAATTCTAATTTTTTGAGTACTATACTCTTACTAGACAGTTCTTGATGTATAGTTGGTGTCAGTAAATATTTACTCAATCCTCAGTGAACAATGCCCTTTTGGAGCTTTTATTCTGTCTAGCAGGGGAAGGCTGATAAACAATAAAAATAATAAATAGTAAATTTTATAATGTTAAAGGGTGCTGAGTCCTGTGGAAAATACTGGGAGTTTAGGAGTGCTATAAGTAGAAGTTGCCATTTTTAATAAGGAAATTCGGGTAAGCCTGATTAAAATTGTTACTTTCAAATTAAAACTTGGAGAGAAGGGATTTAGCCATGTGGACATCTTAGAAAGAGGGTTCTAGACAGAGGGAGTAACCAGTGCAAATTTCATTTGAAGAACAAGGGAGATCATTTGGCTGTAACTGAGTAAACAAGGAGGAATATGATAGGACAGGAAGTCAGTGAGTTGGTGAGGGTATCGGTCATGTAGTGCCTTGTAGGCATGCTGGTTTGCAGCTGGGAATGATCTAGTGACAAATTTATGATTTGGGAGGGAGAGATGAGAATTGGTAGAGTAATGTCATTGAGTAGATGAGAGTAAATTTAATTTACAATGGAGAATTGACTTCACTAAGAACACAATAGTTCATTTTTATAACAGCAAGGAAGATTGGTAGGTGGGTAGGGTAAATGTGGGGCTGAGAGCCTGAAAGTTCTCTTTACTAGTAGATTGCTTCAGTTTTCTCAGTGTACTAACAAGCAAGATTATCAGCTAAGAATAAGGATGGAGGGAGGAAGAGTAGGGGACTTAAGAAGAGAGTAGAAGGGGAAAGCCATTATTTAGAAGAATGAGAGTGTGAATTTTCTACAGAATTGTAATATGATTATTGAGCAGCATTAAGGAGGTTTGTGTTCATGAATTTTTTAAAAAAGAATTCTTTAATGTTGAAAGAATTGTGTTCATGAATTTAAAGTGAATCCAGTCAGCATGGTTGTGGGCTTTCTTCAGTCACATTTGGCTGCCTAAGTGCAGAGTTAGTAGATTTGGGTTGTGGATTTGACAAGGGAGTTGTACAGATTAAGAGGAACAAAATGTTGGCAATGTGTGGTAAGCAGTTGTAATTATTATTGACCATGGAATTTAAGCTGAATAAGGAAGGAAGAAAGGATATTAAGGGGGTGATGGACAATGAATAATAGAACTTCAAAATCTTTAGATTCTTACAGGGTGAAAGGATTTTTGTGGTCTAGGTAATAGAGTAAGTAAGTTAGAAACATAGAAGCCAGCCAGAAAACAGGATGAATGACATAGATATTATAGAGGAGTTGCATTATTGGCAATGGCAAAGTTTAAGGTATTATCCTAGAAATACTTCAAAATAGAAGATCATTGAAAGAGAGATGTTAAAAAAACAACAACAAAACAAAGTTGAGTTTGAACTGTTGTACAGATTTTTGAGTGTCTATTGAAATTGCCAAGAATTAAAACGAGAATAACACAGGGTATAGTGACCAGGAGCTCAAATTGTCTGTAAATGAAGCAAAATCTTTTCAAATTCAATAGCTTATAGCCATAGTAAGGGACAGTTGTTCAGTTGGTATAAAGCTTCAGAGCCGGGTGGTTTTTTTTGTTTTGTTGTTTGTTTGTTTGAATTTTGTTTTAGGAATGTAGGAGGAAAAATGGTTTTAAAATATTAACAAGGAACTAGTAAATACTTTATCCCAAATCTGGGCAGAGGGAGTAGGCTTGAATGGGGGAGCCATGCCTTAAGTTGAGAAGACAAAAGGAAAATCATCTACTATTTGCGTATTTTCAAGTGAGAACAAAGTTTCTATTGGAACAAGAAGGTGAAGAGAATGACCAAAAAATGCATGGAAGATAAAATTTTTATAATGATGAACCATGGATTCCGGAAGGCACAGTAAAAGTTGGGGATAGAAGGGGAAAATTTTGATATAGACGGTTGAATAGGAGTCTACAGAATCTAATGAAGACTAAGAAGGAGGAGATGAGGATTAACCTAGGACCAAGATATTATGAGGAATGGCATGAAAATAGATAACAGACATAATATTTAGCCTCATGGACTTAAGGTCAGTAGCAGAGATGAAGTTGTGCCTGTCAAATGAACTTAAAAATTAGTTAGCGTTTTTTCTGATTGGAGTTGGGGGATGGTTTCCATGAAGGATGAAAATGTAGAAAAGGCATGGCACATATTTGGGGATCACTAGGTGCTTGAGTTTAGGACATGTGTAACAGTTAGTCTATATTGTGGAGCTAGACAGAGGCTGAGATGGTGATGGTAATTCAAGGATGAATTTTGACTAAGGAAGTAAGTTGTCTCTTGGAAAGAATAATCTGGCAGCTCTGTGGTGGATGAATTGAAGGAGTGAGTAACTGACAGATCAGTTTAGGTGATAAACTTAAGGTTTTGAATCAGGGTGACCTTTCTGAGATGTAAGGCAGAAGACACAAATATTGCACAGGTAGAATCTGAGTGCTTGCAGAGAGAATTAGTGACGGTCCTAGTAAATGAAAAAGGTAATTTAGTTAAGAAAAGTCTGAGTAAAACATTAAGTTTTAAACAAGTTCAATTATAAGTGCTTCAGAATCATTCAGATAAGTAGAGCCCCAGCAGTAATTGTGCATATTAATATCTTCCCTCAGCTCTATCTATGATATATTAATGATGTGATAATGGGGGAACCTTGAGAATAACAAACATGGAAGGATATAAAAGCTCACATTTTTCTTTTTCTAACTTATCATAAATGTGTATTATGTTGAATTTATAATCAATCATTGCTTTTAAATATTTAAGAGTTAAATATTAGATTCAATAACAATTTATTATCTTAATATTTAAGTGTATTAAAGTTTAAACTAATTTTAAAATTAAGTAAAATATTAAGTAATACTTAAAATGTTCAAAAGTATTTTATTTTTTAATAATGTTAAATTATTTATTAGTAACATGTAAAAAGTATATACCTTGAACTATTGGTTAAGAGTTATATGGACCTTAGAACTCAGAAAACTCAATAATGAGTAGACTCCTACTTCAGCTACTTCTTGCTCAACAAGAATAATATTGAAGCTTATTATAATATAACTAGATGGCTGGTGCATGAAATTTATGTACTGCAGGGGGTGTCCCTCAGCCCAACCTGCACCTTCTTGCAGTCCGGGACCCCTTGAGGGCTGTCCACCTGCTGGTTTAGGCCCAATCCCCCGAGGGTCATTCCGCCAGTCATTCCAACATTCGGTTGATTTGCATATTAGTGTTTTCTTATACAGGATGCTTGCATATTATTCTTATTCTTATTCTTATTATCAACACTAATAAAAGAGAAAAATGGTAATTGGCGTACGAGCTACCCTTTTCATTGGCTAATCAGGGCTATATGCAAATTAACTGCCAACTAAGATTGGCAGTTAACTGCCAACAAGATGGCAAATTAGCTATATGTAGGCACAATGCAGGGAGGCGAAAGGGAAAGCAGGAAGAAGCCCCCTGCCACTGACAGTGATCGGAAACCCAGGGGGGAGCTAAGAGCTGGGGGGCAGGGCAAAGGCGGCCCTGGGGCCACCTTTGCCCTGCCCCCCAGCCATGATCAGAGAATCAGGTGCCTTTTCCGCCCTGGCCAGTGATAGCAGGAAGTAGGGGTGGAGCCAGCGATGGGAGCTGGGCACAGTCAAAGCTGGCAGTCCCAGGAGCTAGGGGTCCCTTGCCTGGGCCTAAAGCGAAGCCCACGATCGTAGGGCTGCTGCAGCTGCAGGTCCCCGCTGCCCGGGCCGGACGCCTCAGCCAGAGGCGTCAGGCCTGGGCAAGGGGCCGATCCTGCGATTGGAGGGTGATGGGGGTCAACACCTGAGGGCTCCCAGTATGTGAGAGGGGGCAGGCTGGGCTGAGGGACACTCCCCCCGACACACACCCAGTGCACGAATTTCGTGCACCGGGCCCCTAGTCCATAATAATAAAGAGCTAATATGCAAATGGTCATCACATCCTCACACCATCATGCAGTAAGGCTCAGATGCTCAACACTGGGGAGAGAGGAATGAGGACCATCCAGGCACAAATGAGCTCGTGAGAGAGGAATGTGGACCAGCTAGGCTGCAGCCCAGGAGAGGGACAAGCCACACGCCCCACAGTCTGGGGCACCAGCAGCTGCTCCTGCGACCCAGGAGAGGGACAAGCCACACACCCCACTGTCCTGGGCACCAGTGCCTGCAGCTGTGGCCCAGGAAAGGGACAAGATGCCTATCCCATGGTCCTGGGCACCTGCAGCTGCGGCCCAGATGAAGCTGCCCGCCCACGGTCCCTTGCAGCTGCGGCTGGCCCGGGCGAAGCCAGCCTGGGTCCTGGATGCCTGCAGCCAGCCAGGGGGAGGGAAGCCTGGGCCCCAGGTGTCTGCAACTGGCCAGAGGAGGGAATCCTGGGTCCTGGGTGCAGGGCGAGGCAGAGGTGGTTAGGGGTGATCAGGCCAGTAGGGGAGCAGTTAGTGGAGATCAGGCAGGCAGGCAGGCAGAGGTGGTTAGGGGTGATCAGGCAGGCAGATGAGTAGTTAGGAGTCAGCGGTCCCGGATTGTGAGAGGCAGTCGGACATCCCCCGAGGGGTCCCAGATTGGAGAGGGTGTAGGTCGGGCTGAAGGACCCCTCCCCATGCATGAATTTTGCGCACCGGGCCTCTAGTAGCTTTATAAAAACATGTAAGCATATGTAGAAAAACTTTAAGAGAACACTAAAAAATAATTATTGTGTTAGCCTTATAGGTCTTCTCTGTAATGTTTTGTGCTTATAATAAAAGAAAAATGACTTCAAACTGGAAATTAGGCACCTTAAGTCAAAATACGTTTTTGCCATAGAATAAGGTTAGGTGTTCATACATTTGATAGAAAATGAATTCATCACCAGTGACATGGGCATTTGGATAAGAACCTCTTCTTCCTTGGTACCTTCCAGAGACTGACAGCCTACAACAGTGGCTGACAGTCCTTCGTCTTCCTAGTTCTGTTGTCTCTGCCCTAGTCTCTTACTCTCACTCCTCTCCAACTGACATATAGCTGTGTGGCTCAACACCAACAGTCACCTTGCAAAATCTCTGCTTTATCTTCAAACATTAATGGGTAATTTTTTAAATTTAATAAATTGCAGATAAAGGAAACTGGATGTAATGAAACTCAGATATTTTGACAATGTGAAATTTGAGTTTTTCCTTTTGTCCTATTTTCTTAAATTTTTTCCCTATTTTCATTTTCAGTTGTCCCAAAATATTTGGTGTATTGAGTAGCATATTTAAACTTGAGAGCGTTTGTAAGAGCAACATTCCCAATCTTGATTTCCACTTCAAACTTTGAATAATGCTGAATGCTTTAATTAAAAATGTACCATTACATGCTTTTTTTGTATTTTGTGAAGATTTATGTGGCTGTCTTACCCCTCAAACAATGAGTGTATTTGTATTTTCAGGGAAATTTTGGTGAAGTATATAAAGGCATATTAAAGGATAAAACTGCTGTTGCTGTTAAAACATGTAAAGAAGATCTTCCTCAGGAACTGAAAATAAAATTTTTACAAGAAGCCAAGTGAGTTCTTTAAAATTATGTCAAGTGTGTATTTATAATATAAATGACTCACTAAAATGTAACTTTGAAGATATCATAAATTATAATTTGCTAAAGTGGAAATAAGCATTTTCAGAGCCCTCGTCCAAAAGTAAGCACTTATACAATGTGGAATCAGAAAGTTTCTGTTTTTGAGTGAGACTATAGGTCATTTAGGTAAGCACAGTGAAAAGAACCAGGTGCTAAAAAACAGTGAGTATTCTTCAAGTGTTTGAAAAAAAATTGCAGTATTTTTTGCTTTTATCACACATACATATACATACATATGTATATATGCAAAGTTGTGATTTTCCTTATAATAAAAATATTACTATATTCTACATATAAAATATATAGTTTACATAAGTATTTAGATATATAACTTCATCTCCCCTACCTTACTTAGATATTATCACTTAATTCTTTTTTTCCATTTGTTAGTTTTCTTTTCTAAGAACCTCATATGCCTTCTTTAATTTAGTGTCTGGCATTTGTTCTGGAATTTGCATATTGTTTCTTTTCTAATTGATCTTTTTAGATGATTGTCTTTTTCCTATTTTTAGCTAAAATTTAATGTTCCAATTTGCTACCTCTATATTGCAGATAGTTAAAACCATTCGGTTAATTGTAACATCTAGTTTATACAATGAAGCACAAAACAAATTGAAAGGTTTTTGGACAGAGTGAGGATAGACATATGTTTGGGAGATGGATGGATGAATGGGAGAGGAGGAAAATAGATGGATCTATAGATTGTTGGTGTGAAGCAGGGGTGGGGAACCTTTTTTCTGCCAACAGCTATTTGGATATTTATAACATTATTCGCAGGCCACACAAAGTTATCAACTTAAAAATTAGCCTGCTTTATTTGATTAAACATTTAATTAACTCACCCCTAATGCCTTGGCAGTACCAGACCAAATGATTTCGAGGGCCTGACGTGCCTCACCCCTGGTGTAAAGGGAAAGAGGGAGGTGTGAGTGTATTGGGGGGTATGTGTGTCTCCATCATGATCTAGTGTGTAAAACATAAGTTTTTGTAAAGTGTCATGGAGAACAGAGGATATGGCAATGAGGGAACATGGCAGTGAGTGAACTAAGTCCCATGGCATGGAGCATTTTCATGTACATTTTTCCATTTATCTGAAAATGAGTATTGATAGCAAAAGAGTAAACTGGTATGATGCATTTATTGAATATTATCTACAGAATAAAGTTGAAACCCCATTTCAGGTGTATTTTTGGCAATTTAGAAAAAAATACTCTAATAAGTTCAAAGATTTTAAATTCATAGATTTATTATTTTATAGACTAGTGGCCCAGTGCACAAAATTCGTGCATGGAGGGGGGTTTCCCTCAGCCCAGCCTGCACCTTCTCTAATCGGACATCCCTCTCGCAATCTGGGACCACTGGTCCTAACTGCTCACCTGCCTAGCTACCTACCTGCCTGATCGCCCCTAACTGCCTCTGCCTGCCTGCCTGATCACCCTTAACTTCTTTCCCCTGCCGGCTGATCTCGCCTCCAACTGCCTTACCCTGCTGGCCAATTTGGTTCTGATTGGTCGGTTTCTATGCCAGTCAGTGTTTCTGGGCCTGATCAGCAGCCCCCATGGAGGCCCAGAGAGAAACAGAGGCGAGGCTGCTGGCAAAGCATGGAGAGAAAGAGGCAACGGCTGATCAATAGCTGCCATGGAGGCTGCGGATCAGACCCTGCCTCTCTCTTGGCCTGATCCACAGCCCCCTTGGCAGTCAGTGCTGGGTTGCTGCATGGCGACCCAGCACTGACTGCAGGACTGACTTCTGGTGTTCAGTCGAGCCTTCAGTCGGTTGTTATGGACCCTGGGTTTTTATATATTAGGACATCCATAGGTATTATTATGGTATAAATTATATCCAACATTTTCAAAAATCTTTAATTTTTTTCTTTTCTAATTTGTGATTGTTTTATTGAAAAATAGAGAGTTTAGCTTGCTTTTCTAAAATGAGATTGTTTTATTTTAATAATAAAAATTATAGCGCTGACTGGTTTGGCTCAGTGGATAGAATGTCAGCCTTTGGACTGAAGAGTCCTGGGTTCGATTCTGGTTGCAGGCTTGATCCCCAGTAGGGGGTTTGCAGGAGGCAGCTGATTAGTGTTTTTCATCTATGTTTCTAACTCTCTATTCCTCTTTCTTCCTCTCTGTAAAATCAATAATATATATTTGATAAATAAATAAATAAATAAATAAAATTATATCCATGCAAAAACTTTTAAGTGTACTTTAATAGATGATAGAGCTCTATAGTTAGCTATTTAATATTATTGGAATTCAGGCTGGCTGTTTTTTGGAATTTCTTTACTAAGCAATTTCCAGCTTCAGAAATGACATTTTGAATTAAAGTCAAACATTTTTTTAATATATTTTATTGATTTTTTACAGAGAGTAAGGGAGAGAGATAGAGAGTTAGAAACATCGATGAGAGAGAAACATCGATCAGCTGCCTCCTGCACATCTCCTACTGGGGATGTGCCTGCAACCCAGGTACATGCCCTTGACCGGAATCGAACCTGGGACCCCTCAGTCCACAGACCGACGCTCTATCCACTGAGCCAAACCGGTTTCGGCTAAAGTCAAACATTTTAAAACTGTCTTCTTAATTCTTTGTAGAAGTTGCAAATTCAAAGTTATTGTCAGAATATTTCCCTTATTTCTAGAATTCTTTCAAGTTTATTTTTTCATTTATAAATCAATCTGTATTTTCAATATGAAACATTTTTCTTAGATGTATCCCTGCTTTAGTTGTACATGTATAAAATTTATATAAATTGTTTTATCTTTCTCCAAATAATGTTATTTTTCATTCTCTTAGGCAAGGAAACTGCGTCTTTGAAATATAAGTGAGCTTATAACTATGTCAATAGAATAATGTGGAGTAAAATTTGGTAATAGAAATCACCAGGGTAGATAGGCCTCTGAGGGAATCGAATCTACTTTTAACTCGAGCTAGGAGTCTGTGCTATTTTATAACCCACTGAAATTTTGCCTTATCCAAACTAAGTCTTCTCTGCTTCCGCTTAACTTGATACTGAAACTCTGTTACTCAGTTATTATTTAACCTTTTGACAGCTTTCTCAAAACTTTTGCGTTCTTACTATTTTGAGATTGATTATGGTCAGCAAGAAAGCTCTGATTATAAAATTTAATGAAGGGATTACCTGATGGTGTTTATCAACATGAATTAGATTCTTATTTTTAAGTATTTTAAATCAAGTGTGTACATAGAGCAAAACAAAAAGATGTTACCCTAGAAGCTTACAGTTTTGAGTTCACTCATGCTTTTCAGCTATGTTTTTGTGGTGGTGGGTGGCTAAGTCCAGATATTTGGAAGAGTTCTAAATGTTTTAGACTAAGTAAGTTATTCCTATTTAGCATGGATGTTAGTCATTCAGAGCGAATAATAATTTTAAGTGAATATTTAATGGAATTAAGGATAATTGACTGATTTGTACCTATATTTTGCCAAGATTTATCAAAATTTGCATATATCCTATTACAATTTGGGTTCACACTGAAGTTTTAAAAAATGAGTTATATTGATTAAACTATATTCTACTTGTGTACATTACTTATAATCATAGGTTAATGCATAATTATTCTTATTCTTTTCTCATCCAGAATTCTCAAGCAATACGATCATCCCAATATTGTCAAACTTATAGGAGTTTGCACACAGAGACAGCCGATCTACATCATTATGGAACTGATTTCAGGTAATAGCATTTTAGAAGTTTCCATGATGACATTTTATTTTAAATTATTTTATTTTGTTTTATTTTCCATCACCATTTATGCCCCTATACCCTCTTCTACCTCCACCCACCCTCCTCCACTTCCGCAAACACCACACTGTTGTCCATGTCCAAGGAGTTCTTTCGTTTTTCTTTTTCCCTTTTTTGCTCAATCCTTCCACCCCCCTCAAACTCCCCTCCCCAACAGAGCTGTCTATGTGCTCTACTATGATTCTGTCTCTATTTTGCTTGTTAGTTCAGTTTGTTCATTAAATTCCACATATGAGTGAAATCGTAAGGTCTTTGTCTTTCTCTGACTGGCTTATTTCACTTAGCATGTTCTCCAGTTCTGTCCATGTTGTCACAAAGGGTAAATTTTCTTCCTTTTTATGGCCGGGTAGTATTCCATTGTCTAAATGTACCATAGCTGTTTTATCCACTCATCTCTTGATGGACACTTGGGCTGCTTCCAAATCTTGGCTATCTATAATAATTAAAGCATAATATGCTAATTAGACCGGACAGCCAAACAAATGTCCGGACGTCCTTCTGGACGTCCTACCCGACAAGCCGTGGCTACGGGGGCCAAGGCAGAGGTGATTAGGGGCCATAAGGCAGGCAGGTGAGCAGTTAGGGGCGATCAGGCAGGCAGGCTAGTGGTTAGGCATGATCAGGCAGGTAGGTGAGTGGTTAGGGGTGATTAGGTAGGCAGGCTAGCAGTTAGGAGTCAGCGGTCTTGGGTTGCAAGAGGGATGTCCCACTGCCAGTTTAGGCCCGATTTGGGCCTCTAGTTGTAAATAATGCTGCAATGAACATAATGGTGTATATATTCTTTCTCTACTTAGTGTTTTGTGTTTCTTTGGGTAAATTCTCAGAAGTGGAATCACTGAGCCATAAGGCAGTTCCATTTTAATTTTTTGTAGTAACTTCATACTGTTTTCCACAGTGGCTGCACCCATCTGCATTCCTATAAACAGTGAACAGGGTTTCCCTTTTCGCCATATCTTTACCAACACTTGTTGGTTGTTTGTTTATTGATGCTAGCCATTCTGACAGGTGTGGGGTGATGTCTCATTGTGGTTTTAAATTGCATTTCTCTGATGATTAGTGACGTTGAGCATCTTTTCATATGTCGATTGGCCATCTGTGTGTCCCCTTTGGAGAAGTATCTATTGAATTCCTTTGAGCATTTTTTAATTGGATTATTTACTTTTTTGGTGTTGAGTTTTATAAGTTCTTTATAAAGTTTGAATATTAACCTCTTATCAGATGTATCCTTGGCAAATATGTTCTCCCATTCAGTGGGTTGTCTTTCATTCTGTTGATGATTTCCTTTGCTGTGCAAAAACTTTTCAGTGTGATGTAGTCCCATTCAATGACATTTTAATGCCATGTTTTATTACTTTTATATGTTCAATCTCTCTGATTTTAATATTTTCCTGATGACAAAGAGCATGGACACACACTCAATATTTTTATAGTCTATAATACTTTGCTATTTTTTAGAAAATGGCAACCAACTTCTTAAAAGAGAAAATAAATTATTGCAGTGCAGTTACATATGGAATGTAGCTATGTATAATGTTTATGTTTAGAAAACTAGTCTATTTTGTTTCATATTATAACAGTGAAATAATAGTATCTTATATATAGTTCATTTGTATCATTTTCCAAGTACATTAACACACATACTTTAGTTTGGTTGTATATAATAATCCCATAGTGCTTTTGGTCACTTATGAACTATGAACTAATTTACATGCGGACAAAGAAAAATGTAATCTGTCTTGGACCTTGTCTTTGTATGTCTTGTGACTTTCAGCACCTCCAGGGTTTTTGGTTAACAACTTTTGTCAACAAAGATAACTTCAAACTGACACAGTACATTTTTTATTTATTTTCATTGTAATTCTTTCTGTTGTGGAATATATAATTATATATTATACTAGGGGCCCGGTGCACGAAATTCGTGCACTGGGTGGCAGGGGGGTAGTGTCCCTCAGCCCAGCCTGCCCCCTCTCACATACTGGGAGCCCTCAGGCGTTGACCCCCATCACCCTCCAATCGCAGGATTGGCCCCTTGCCCAGGCCTGACGCCTCTGGCCTAGGCATCCGGCCCGGGCAGCGGGGACCTGCAGTGGCAGCGGGGGGCGCTGCGATCGCACGGGCTCCGCCCCTGCCCCTGCAGGACGCCTCTGGCTGAGGCATCCGGCCCGGGCAGCGGGGACCCGCAGCTGCAGCGGCCCCACGATCGTGGGCTTCGCTTTAGGCCCAGGCAAGGGGCCCCTAGCTCCTGGGACTGCCAGCTTTGACCGTGCCCAGCTCCCATCACTGGCTCCACCCCTACTTCCTGCTATCACTGGCCAGGGCGGCAAAGGCACCTGATTCTCCGATCATGGCTGGGGGGCAGGGCAAAGGCGGCCCCAGGGCCGCCTTTGCCCTGCCCCCCAGCTCGTAGCTCCCCCCTGGGTTTCCGATCACTGTCAGTGGCAGGGGGCTTCTTCCTGCTTTCCCTTTCGCCTCCCTGCATTGTGCCTGCATATGCAAATTAACCGCCATCTTGTTGGCAGTTAACTGCCAATCTTAGTTGGCAGTTAATTTGCATATAGCCCTGATTAGCCAATGAAAAGGGTAGCTCATACGCCAATTACCATTTTTCTCTTTTATTAGTGTTGATAATTTGATCTTTATGAGATTTACTGTAATATGTAATAACTGCAAAGGATTTGCTTTGTTGCCTTTAATGACAACAAAGAAGAAACCTAAAAGGATATAAAAAATATTTCTAATATGCTTTTTATATATGTATACTTTATTGTATTGGCATGTTTACACCCTTAAAACCATCTCCACAACCAAAGTAATGAACATGTCAATCATCCCCAAATTTTTCTCATGCCTCCTTTTAGTTCCTTCCTCCTGACATTCTCGGTCATCCTCTCCAGTCAGCCATCCTCTGCAGTCAACCACTGATTGCTTTTTGAAACTATATATGAATATTTCTTAGAATTTTACATGAATGGAATCATGCAGTCTAGTACCTGTTTGTGTTGTAACATCATTCCTTTTTATTGCTGAGTAGATTTAGAATACATGAATTTACCAGGGTTTATCCATTCAGCTGTTAATAGACTTTGGGATTGTTTTCTGTTTGGGGCTACTACAAATGAAGCTAATGTAAACATCCATGCACAAGTCTTTGAATGGACATGTGCTCTCATATTTCTAGGGAAAGTGCATATTTTATTACTTAGAATATTACATTAAACTTTATTGCTGAGTATTTTAAGACTTTGAAGTAGAATGAATGGATCATATGGAATGTGCACTTTTAAGACATAGCTGGTGCTAAGCTAGTTATATCTCACTTTCTAATATCATAAAAATTGGGCCAAAATATTACGTTCAAAAATAATGGACTCATAATTTTATGACATTTTCAACTTAAGCCTTGGTAACAAATTCTTCCCATTCTCTACTTTTTTCTGTCAATACAGTCCTATGCACTCTTTTCCTTTCTCATTAATGTGAACACATCAGAATTTGTAAAGCTAAATAATCACAAAAGCATAAAGTTCCTTTTAAAAAATATTTCCACTATGAGATAAAGAGCTCATAAGTATATGGTTATGAAAAACTCAGGAGGCATTTAACCCAGGTATGCAAGGCTGATTTTGAAATTTAAATATCTATTAATATAATCCATCATATCAATAGGTTAAAAAAAGAAACAGCACATTATCATGTCAATTGATACAGTAAAAGCATTTGACAAAATCTAACACCCATTCATCATAAAAGTAAATTAAAAAAGGCCCAACGGCCAGTCAGTCTTGCCTGAAAGCTTGACACAACCACTTAATAAGTTGTGCGATCTTGGTCAACTTCCTTAAACTTTGTGTCTTAGTTTCCTTACCTGTAAAGAAAGAATAATTAAGTTGTAAGGATGAACACACTGTGATTGTATGTAAATACACATTATATCAATAATAGACAGTTAGATAGATATAGATATTTGGATAGAGAGATATAGATATTTGTATAGACATCTGTCTCTTAGAGTGCTTGATACAAAACCATTTGTGTGTTTTCATAATTATCATTTTTATTTTATAAATAGAGGCCTATTGCATGAAGAGATTCGTGCAATAGGCCTTCCTTTCCCCTGGCTGCTGGCACGGGTTTTCCTCCGGCACCCGGGCCTTCGCTCTGGCCAGGCTCCAGCCGGAGCCGGCTCCGGGGCTGTGAGGCTTTTGCTGCTCCGCCGGCCCCAGGGCCGTCGCTGCTCTGGCCCCCCTGCCATCAGGCTTCACTCCACCACTGGGAGCCTACCTATGCAAATTAACCACCATCTTTGTTAGGTTAATTTGCATACTCTCCTGATTGTCTGGTTAGCGTAGCGAAGGTATGGTCAATTTACATGTTTGTCTATTGTTAGGTAAGATTGGCTAAAAAGTAAAAATGCTATAATTTGGCAAGAACTTTAACTCAAACTCTAAACCTGCCCCTGCCACTAACTCTAATCCTACCCCTTTATTATAATTCTATCTAAGAATGACCCACAAACAAATTGGGACATTTAAAATTTCTTTAGTTCTTCCCATTCTACCATCATTTGTGACTGTTTGGTTTGTATGTTGTAATATTTAGCCTTCATGGGTCTTTCTTTTTTTTTTTTTTTTTTTTTCATGGGTCTTTCTTTCCTTATATGTAGAACTAAAGTGGCTAGATTAGATTGCCTCTGAATTTTAGCTTTAACCTATAATATTTTAGTTGTTAGGAAAATTTTTCTTAAATTTGAAACCTTTCATAACAAACTCTCAGAACACTCTAAAACAGTGTTTCTCTGTCCTTTTCTCTTTTTATAGTAGGCACGATGGGGAAATAACCAGATGGTTTTCATTCTTATAAAAGTAGCATAATAATATAAAACATTTTACAGTTACATAAAATTTTACAGTCGTCACAGCACTTTAACATTATGTCATTTGTCCTAGCAGGCAGTATTTTTATCCTCACTTACCAATAAGCTAAATGAAATTTAGGGAGTTTAAAGCGACTTGTCAGCATCAATTAAACAGCAAGTGGAAAATCGTGCTCTGTTTTCTACTGTCATTCAGTTTATAAGGGGGCCAAAATATATAATCCTTTTATGAATTGAAAATATAAATGAAAATTCAAGCCAATGTCTATGCAAGATACTCTATGAGCAAATACATGAATCCTTGTTCCATAATTTCTCAACCTGGTGCACAGATAAGTAAATAGCTATTGCAGTAAACAGAAAAATTTTTGTTTGAGTTACTTTTTTCTCTATGGGGATCAAGCTGTGGAGAGAAGATTTAGAAAACTTTAAAAGCAAAATTTAATAACTGCTTAGTGACTAATATGCAAGCCATTTCAAGAATGTATTATGCGAAGATTTAATATGCTGCTGTTCACGTCAGATAACTGAGCCCATTGAAATCAAATCCGAAATATATTTTAACCACAGTAATGTTTGAAGAAATTATAAGCATTTGAGAATTCACATTTAGAGTGAATACTCCCAAGGTAATCCTGTTTTCATTTGAATCATCTCTTGAATTACAAATACCTTATTTATTTACTTGTTTGCTATGAGTTGCTGCATAAGTAAAATCTAACAAAAGGCAATTCTAAATGGAACTAGGAAATACTAAAACAAAAACAAACAAAAAACCCTCTAATATGCTGACATATGACCCCATTTTATTTTACAAACAAGTTGTGTATTACTTAGGAATTCAAATGAGGGAAATGAGTTGTTTGTGACAAACATGACTTTAAAAAAGGAATATTTATGGTGCAAGCATCTGTCATTTGTTTTTTATCTGGTTAAATTAGGGCTGCCACAAGATACCCTGATGGATAGGAGACTAAGCAAGCAGTTTAACCTCTACTACCATGTCTCTGCACATCCTGGGTATAGAGGTGCTAATTTTAGCAAGCCTTAGAAAATGCCAGTCTTCACTCTTTCTTTCACTAGAAACTTGTAAACTGCCTCCTCCTTTCTGACCTGGATGTTCTCTTTGAGTTCAGAACTTCCTGGAAGTAACTGAATGTTATATTATCTGGTACATTCCTCAGCTCACACAGATGTGTGCCCCTGGGCAATCCTCGTACTTATCTGAATTTTAGAATGACTTATGGCTTTGGAACTTTTAGAATTATTGAAGAATTTTTACCAGTTTTTAGAAATCATCAAAATATATCTCATCTTTATAAGATGCTTTAAAAAAAGGAGTCGAGCTTATATAGTTTGTATTGTATAGAGATTTTACTTAGAAATCTGGACATAATAATACCGTTCTCATAAATATCTCTACACTTTCAGTAGACATCTTTCCATTGTCAGCATTTTTTAAAAATTTTTTGTTTCCATTTGTAATTTTTATAGGTAATTTCATGAATTTTTGTCATTGTATTAAATTCTTTTTAAAAATAAACATTTTGCCCTGTCAACTCATCATGAATCAACTAAAGCAATTTCAGTGATGTGATATTATAGCAATAGGGGGTTATTTTATTTAGTAGTCCCTGGAAATGACAGTTCCCATTCCTTTAAAAATAAGCTCCCAGCATTTTGGCTCTGGATACTTACCTTGCATGTGTTTCTCTCACTCATCATAAATGTAGAAAAGGGCAAATTATACCAACAAAACATTCAGGAACATGGCTTCTGGCACTCACTGAAAGAGAGTCCTCAAACTATGCCCTGGCACCTTGCCTTACAGATTTAACCCATCCCCAGTTGTATTAACAGTATCACTTCACAGCAGCAAATTGTGAATTCAAGAGAAAGGATAACGTAGCAATTCTCAGATTAATACTTTTTACCAAAAATTATAAGATATGTCAGCTCCATGGCTGGGTGTTTTATTTTGCTAATAAATTATTAAAGAAGAACCTAATTTTGTGGAGTTTCTTACTTCATGTTGTTTGGAGATGTTGATAGAATACTCTTTTAAATCAAATTTGGTATGAGTCTCAATGAGTATAATTATAAAAAAGTGCATAGTAAATTTCATTTTTGGAGAATGGGTAACTTTTTTTAAATATATTAACTGATGTTAAAATATCTAAACTTACACATTGGCCTTTATTTTGTGTAGTTCAAGTATAATACATTAATGAAAAGCAAAGTCAATGCACTCTGTTGCCAACTTATATCATAGATAATAGATTTTGATATAATTAAAATATTTACAAAACAACTTTCTAAAGGGAATGGCATATTTAAATTTATATTTCTTTATTAGCCAAATGATATGTTGGACTATCATAATGTGTCATTTGCTGCCTAATATCCCAAAGTAAATGTAGATGAAATAGTTAAACTGGCCATTTCTCCAGACACTAAAAGCACTAATATCCTTTGAAATTAGTGACTTTGTTTTGCATATTACCTAAATTGACAACCTGGTGGTATTACACACCTGTGATACTGGCATTTTCCTATTGTTTTTCAGGTAGACCACTTCCTTCTAAGTGCATGTTCTTTCCCATAGGCTGAGCTAAATGCTGAAAACATTAAGCCAGAAGGAGGATATGAGAAATGAAACCTAAAATATGACTATTACTTTATTGCTTCTTTAACTTGAGTGGTTTAAAAGAAGTGCCTAGGGATTTCTTTATCAATGAGCAAAGGTTATGTTATAACAAACAGGTTTACATGGTACATTTGAACCATAGATGCATTGTGAATATATCTGCGCAATATTGCTCATATGTTTTTTACAGGGTTGGGCAAAAGTAGGTTTACAGTTGTGAGCATGGGGAACAGAATTCATTGTAGTAGTATTATTTATTAACTAGAGGCCCAGTGCACAAAAATGTGTGCACTAGGGGGGGCGTCCCTCAGCCCGGCCTGTGCCCTCTCACAGTCTGGGACCCCTCAGGGGATGACCACCTGCTGGCTTAGGCCTGCTCCCTGGGGTATCGGGCCCAAGCTGGCAGTCAGACATCCCTCTGGCAGCCAGGCAACCCTCGGGGGATGTCCACTTACCAGCAGAGATCAGATCTAAGCTGCAGGCAGACATCCTTAGCGCTGCTGAGGAGGCGGGAGAGGCTCCCGCCACCACTGCTGTACTGGCAACCGGCAGCCTGGCTTGTGGCTGAGCAGAGCTCCCCCTGTGGGACCACACTGACCACCAGGGGGCAGCTCCTGCATTGAGCATCTGCCCCCTGGTGGTCAGTGTGTGTCATAGTGACCAGTCATTCCCAGTCGTTCTGCTGTTAGGGTCAATTTGCATATTACCCTTTTATTATATAGGAGTGCCTGGCCAGCCTGGATGAGGGGCTGATGGCTGTTTGCAGGCTGACCACAGCCCCTTCAGGGTGGGGGTCCCCCCTGGGGTGCCTGGCCAGCCTGGATGAGGGGCTGATGGCTGTTTGCAGGTTGGCCACAGCCCTTTCAGGGTGGGGGGTCCTGCTGGGATGCCTGGCCAATCTGGGTGAGGGGCTGAGGGCCGTTTTCAGGTTGGCTAAGCCCCGCAGCGGATACCCTCACCCCATGAGGGTGTGGCCAGCCTGGGTGAGGGGCTGATGGCTGTTTGCAGGCTGGCCACGGCCCCCGGCCACCCAAGCTCCCAGTGGAGGCTGGCTGGAAGCAGGTATCTGGGATTTATTTGTCTTCTATAATTGAAACTTTGTTGCCATTAGTGGAAGCCACAGCCAGCTCAGGGCACACGGGAAGCTTGGCTTCCTCCATCACCTGGGGAACCAAGCCTCCTGCTTGCTCCAGCTTTGTGTCTGCTGGCTGCCATCTTGGTTGGGTTAATTTGCAGATAGTCACTGTGATTGGCTGGTGGGCGTGGCTTAGGGTATAGCAAAGGTACGGTCAATTAGCATCTTTGTCTTTTATTAGTGTAGACTATTATTTGCCATGCAAACCATTGTAAACCTACTTTTGCACACCCCTGTGTATTCTGAGCATCTGATGGCACTTGCTTCAGCAAGGAGGCAGATAGCTTGGTGAGCAGAACAAAGCAGGTTATGAACCATAGTTTTGCTCTTAGATCCTGTTTTTTAAAAACTCTTCATGGTAATCAAAGTTGCTTAATGATTCAAAGTAATGTAGGAGTTAGGAACACATCTGCATCCTTGCACAGGAATAAGTAGTTCTTTTAAGACTAGAGGCCCAGTGCACAAAAATTGTGCACTTGGAAGGTCCCTCAGCATGGCCTGTGACCTCTCGCAGTCTGGGAGCCCTCAGGGGTTATCTGACTGACGGCTTAGACCTGCTCCTTGTGGGCCTAAGCCGTCACTTCTTATGCTTTCTCCCGCCACCACTGCTGTGTTCGCCAGCTGTGAGCCTGGCTTCTGGCTGGGCAGTTCTCCCCCTGTGGGAGTGCACTGACCACCAGGGGGCAGCTCCTGCATTGAGTGTCTGCCCTTTAGTGGTCAGTGTGCATCATAGGGACCAGTTGTTCTGCTGTGTGGTTGATTTGCATATTAGCCTTTTATTATATAGGATACTGGTTAGTTTTACTGTTGTTTTGTTAGGCTTTCATTTTTACGCTTTTGTTATTATACCTGGAAAAGTCTTAAAATACTCAGAAATAAAGTTTTAAGTAATATTCTAAATAATAAGAAAATATGCATTATGTTTGAAACCCTATTTATATGTAATGCAAATCTTAGAAGTGTGAATAGGACTAGTAAAACTGGTGAATCCAACTGAAATTAAAAAATCAAATTTTGATATAATTTCTTGTTTTTACAAATAAATAGGTTTTCCTCTGTAATCACTCCAGTGTATATGAAACTGAGTGCCTATTAATATGAGGTTTTCATATTATCAGAATTATAAGGAAAACAGCTATTTAAATGGTGAGGAGCACAAGCTATTTTTTTCAAGATTAAAAGACAACTGAAGATCAATTGAAACAAAGTTCTTAAAAAAATTATTCATGATGAAAGTTGAAAAGTGAGAATGTTTGTTTTTTTCTAACTGCATTAAAATGTATGATAGACTACTTTATGTAAAAACCAAACAAATGCCCAAATGCCTCTTAGTAGTTTTAGCCAAAGATATTATAATGTTACATTCTTACTTTCCTTTGTAAAGTTTATCCCTTTCTAGTTTGAAGTTGTTCTGTGTATTCAGAAATGATAGACAAACCCTGGACTCTTTCTAAATTGTGGAAGAAATGAAAACCTTCCGATTTGTATTTGAGAAGGTATATAATTCTATTCATAGGTACCATTATTCTTTAAACTGAATTTTACTTACTATTTAAGGCCGGGTATTCTGTTAGTTTATTCATTCATTTATTCAACAAATAGTTACTCAATGATTCCAGGTACTAACGATTCAACAGTGAAGAAAACAGACCAAAGTCCTCATAAAAATCCAAAATTCCTGCTCTCTTGAAGCTTAAATTTTAGTGGGGGAAGAAATATGTTAGGTAAATAAGTAAAATGTAAATATGTTGAATGTTATTAAGAAAACAGAGCATAGAGGGAAGACGATAGGATTTGTTGGGATGGGTAGAGGTTGAAAGTCTTAGTGGCCAGGGAAGTCCTCAGAAGGGTAGGACGTTTGGGTAAAAGCCTGATGAATGTTAGGGAACAAGGTCTGTGGGGATCTGGAGTATGAGCATTCCAGACTTCATGGGATTGCAGAGAGAGCAGAGAGGATGAAATAAGGGTCAGAGGAGAGTAGAAGATGAGGTCAGAGAGAGGGAATGGGTTCAAACCATACAAAGCTTTGTAGATCTTAGTGACACTCTATTTCAGTTTAAGGAGTCGTCTTGTGGAGGTTACCCTAATCTGAACATCTACTAGTAGGTTCTTGCTGTTCTTATCACCTTTCAAGGGTAAATAATGTAAACAAAGCTTCACATTTATGACAAATACCATAGAAAATACTGAATACCTTTTAAGCCCTCCAGGTCTAAGAGATTGTTTTTCATTGTGTCATAAATGTGAATACCCTTTTAAGGATGAAATCAATCTTCTACTTGTTAACTGCTCATTTTATGACAAGCCAAATTAATTACTTCTGAAAATCCATTATGCATTTTTCTTTTCTCATTTCTTCACTAGTTTTCTGGTCATTTTTAATATCTCTCTTCTCATTTAGGTACTCTTTATTTCCTTTCCTTGGTTTTCAGATACTATTTAAACATAAAACATCTTCACAAATTCATCTTGAAGCAATGTGCTTTATATTAAGAATTGTATAGCCTTGTGTCATTGAAAATGTAAACATAATATTAGAACTGTCATTATAACAAGGTTTTGTATATGTGAAACTTTCCTGTTCCTTATTTGCCTTCATTTGTCCTTCTCTGTAAAGCTGAAGTAGATTGTCATTGGTATCCATTTGTGGGCATGAATTTCAATTTCAGGAAGAACATGAAATAGCTGTGCCTGAAATTAAGCACCTAATAAATACACCTGGAAAATGTAACCTTTGCTAGAAAATGTAACTTTGCCTAAAGTCTTCTGTGTCAAAATTGAGACAACAGTATCACATTTGACAATATCTGCAATTAAAGTGAAAGGCTTTCTATAGCAAACTGAAAGATTAAAGAAGTGACTTTATATAGCATCTTTTAATCATTTCATATCTTAAGAGATTACACATATTAAATATTTTCAGGTAGGCAACTGGTGTTTTAAGACTTTTTTTTTTCTCTTACACGTTAGTCAGATGGTATTGAGAGCTTTATCAAGATCTTTGATAAAGATTTCCAAGTTAATTTATCTTCTAAGAAGATATTTGCTACCAGCAAGTGCTATATTTCTGTATTTTCTATCTTGACTACTACAAGTAATAAAGAAACCCTTTCTATAGTAACATCTATCATTTGTTGAATATGATAAAAGATGCAAATACTTGTGTTTCTGCAAATTTTTCCATCTTTAAAAGTGCTTTTTAAAAATAAATAATGCATAATATTATTTGAAGAATTTATAAGTATGTCAATGAGATTATTTTTAAGAGTCAATTTCATATTCTTTCATTCTTTTTAAAGTGGAATTTCTAAATTAATGAGGCTGTAATTTGAAGGATTTTTATTATTCTTTTAAAAATATTCCAAACTAGTCGGCTTTGATAAAAATAAACCCTCTAAATGACTACTTATTGAGAACACCTATATCACCTTGTATTTAAGTGACTTTGAAACTTAGAAATATACCTGTTTTTTCTTTAACACTGTACATTCTTATCTAATGAACAAAATAAACTGATGAACAAAATAGATCCAGAGACATAGAAGCATGGAACAGACTGTCGAATCTCAGAGGGAAGGTGAGGGTAGGTGAGAAGAAATCAACCAAAGAACTTGTATGCATATTTGCATAACCCATGGGCACAGACAATAATGTGGTACAGGCCTGGGGTCGGGTTGAGGGTGTCTAGAAGGAGCCAATGGGGGGAAAAGGGACATATGTAATACTTTCAACAATAACGATTTTTAGAAAACGTTGAGAGTATAAAGTAAAAAAAAAAAAAAAAGACTTTCCATTGTGACATTTGGATTAATTACTTTATTTGATAAACACTTTCTGAGTTTCATCCACCATATACATTGGTGAAAAATATATCCATGATCTCTTCCCTCAGTGAATTCAGTGGAGCAGGAGAGAAATATATTTAACACTAATCACAAATAAATTTATTGCAAACTTTGCTCTAAAAAGAGTATTTCTCAGAGATATGGCAACAGGTAGCACCTAGTTTATTTTAGAGGCCTTAGGAGACAACTCTAGGAGGTGACATTTGTGTTATGACCTGAAAGATAAAAGCAGTCTACCTTTGCAAAGGGCTAGGAAGAGGCACAGAGAATAGCAGGTACAAAAGCTATGGGTAGGAATTGCTTTTATATTTGAGCAACAGGAGGAAGAGTAGAATGACTGAGGCATACTGAGCCTGGGAGAGACTGGCATATAATAAGGTTGCAATGGTAGGAGAGATGGAGTGATGAAGGGCCTCTTAAGTGAGAATAAGCAATTTTTTATTATATTCCCCAAATAATTGTGTTTTAGGCAGTGGATTTTTTTACTTATTACTTTCAAAGAATATGTAGGAAACACAATGACAGATCAGCTCAGATCCCCCTTCCCTTTGCAATTCTTCTTGGGGGCAGCAGTTCTTACTAGTTTATTGTAGGGTTTTGCTGTCTGATTTCGTTTATTTAATTTTAGTTTTATTCTTTCAGTGCTTTTCTTTGCAAATTGAAACGTATATGAATATATGTCGTATTAACATAAGTAACTTACTGTACATACTCTGCTGCTCTCTGTAGTTTTAAAAATATTTTTTAATTTTTAAATTACAGTTGATGTATAATATATTAGTTCAGGTGTACGACCCATTGATTTAGGCATTTATGTAACTTATGAAGTGCTCGCTTGCCTTAGAATTTCAATAATATCAGCAAAAGCACCACCTTAAAATAAATTAGGTAAATTCAGTTCTCTCCTCCATAATATAAAAAAACTTATTTCCAGAGTAATTTCTAGTCCTGACATTCTAAGGGTTTGTGAAAGCAGACCCTGGAATCTGTAGTGGCAGTTCACATAATGTCTGGCAAGATTATATATATATATATATATATATATATATATATATATATATATATATATACACACACACACACATATCGTGCCCCTTGAAACCAGCAAGTTAGAAATCCTGTGAGATGTACTTTCATTTCATAGAGCTGTTATCATAACTGCTATCAAGTTATGTTCTCACAGATCATCTGCAAGGGAGAAATGCAGAAGGCCCCCCCATTCTGCAGTGTTAGCATAACATGACTACTAAGGAACCTCATCTGAAAAGACTAATGTCACGTATTAGCCCAAATTGGGAAAACCACACACTCAGCTCTACTTCTGGCTGGGCTGAATTTTTCTACTTAGATAGTAAGCCGTTCACTAAGTGCTTCTTTAAAAGAAAAAAAGTAGAACCAGGAAAGCTATTACATTCTTGGAGTTATTTTCAGTGTTTCATCTTCCTCCAAAACTGATCCATTTCTACCTTCTTATTGAGTATTTTAATATCTTATTTTTAGTCTTTCTTTGGATAGTTCTTAGTATAAACCTTGTCACCTGTTTGACATCTTGGTTAATTTTTTTTTCTGTGCAATTAATCTCTCCTAACTACACATACCCAACATGTAGCAGTCAGTATCATCTGCTTCAGTATTTGCATTGATTTTTTCTTCAAGAATTGTTTTGGCTTATATCCTATTATATAAAATCTATTCTGTGTTTCATGGAGTACAAATTGAATCAGCTTACATTGTTTATGATTGTATAGATTTTTCCCCTTATATTTGATGAGCCAGCTAACAACCACAACTTTTATTAGTACAGATTAAAGAGCAAAGGTTTATTTTTTAAGAACCTGAACAATGGCATAAATGGAGCCTCCAAAAAGCTGCCTACAATTTATTAGTTACTTTGATTATTAGATGTCCTATATAATAAAAGGGTAACATGCAAATAGACCAAACGGCAGAACAGCTGAACAACCAATCAAAGCATTATATGCTAATGATATGCTAAGGCTGCTTAACCGCTTGCTATGATGTGCACTGACTACCAGGGGGTAGATTGTTGACCAGTTGCTATGATGTGCACTGACCACCAGAGGGCAGATGCTCTGACCAGGAGGTTAGCTTACTGCTGGGGTTCGGCTCAATTGGGGACTGAGCAAGATGGGCTGGACCCTCCCTGAAGCCCTCCGATGGTCCCTCTCCAGCCCGATAGTGCACCGGTGGGGTCCCTCAGCCTGGCCTGCACCCTCTCGCAATCCAGGACCCCTTGGTGGATGTCAGAGAGCCGGTTTCAGCCCAATCTCACAGGGCACTCCCCTTGGGAGGGCGCCAGACGCAGAGCTCATGGCTAGCAAGCGCTGCTATAGCAGCACAAGCCTCTCCCAATCAGAACTGATTGGGTGTGAGTCCATGGTAGGCACAGTGGGGCTGGGATGAGCAGGTAGGAGCTACAGGTGGCATTGGACTGTGGATTTCAGCCCAATCCCTGCAGGCCACCCAGAGGAACCCCACCCATGCACGAATTCATGCACTGGGTCTCTAGTTTTAAATGTATAAATGAACACAACTAAAGCAAACATCTTAGAAACAAGTTTATATCCTAAAAAACATGGGACATGAATTATACATTTTAAATGTCACCAGAGACTAGTACCTATTAATGTAATAAACTTTGAAGTTGTTCAAAGATAAATTAAGATTTCTATGTGATTTAATGACAAGAAATCATTAGTAGTACAGCCCTGATGATCTCTTTTCTCCAAGACAAATTGATAAATTAATATTCTTGTTTATATAATTTCTCAAAGTTTGTTTAATGAGATTACTTCCTCAGTGTTCCATTAATACTGAACAACAGATAAGACCAAATTTCCACAGCATGGAGTAAGACATCTTTAAGAGCTATTGAGAGTTATAGCTTCTATCCTCTTACGAAAAGTTGCTGCAAACAATAATAAAGCATTTCTTATTGTTTCTTACTTATTCCAGATGTGTGTGTGTGTAAAATATATACATATTTTTACATTTACATTTATATATATATAAATTTTTTAATTCTCCAAGTAATCTTCTGATACAGATATTATTTTAACCATTAGGGATCTTTGAGTTGCTAGTACAGAAACTATATACAATATTATAGAGATTTTGTAAGTTCACTTAATTGAAAAGTCTAGAGGGAAGTTACTCTTGAGGAAGTTACTCCAGTGGCTCCAGCATGTCACCCAAAACTATTCTCTTTCCTTCACTCTTTGCTCTCCACGGTGGTGGCTCCATTTGAAGACTGCCAGTCTTTGTGTTATTCATGCTGTCTATACGCTTTCAGTAGCAAAGCATGCTGCTTTCTTGGTAGTTTTCTTCACACACACACACAAAAAAAATTCATTCCCCTCTTAAATACCTCCTTGTATATCAGTGGTCTGAATTAAGTTGTGTGCCTGTCCATGAACCAGTCACTTGCACAGGGAAATGGACTTAATTGGTTAAGCCAATCCAGAACCACCCTTAATTATTGGGGGTGAGGTTAATACATTTCAAAATGGAAGAAGGGCAGTCTTCTAAAATAAATTGAGGTGAATGAAGAATAGATGTATGACAAGCAACCAGTCCTGACTGCAGCTCTTTCTCATATTATGTAAAGAAACTAGAGGCCCGGTGCATGAAATTAATGCACGGGGAAGGGGGAGGGTTCACTCAGCCTGGCCTGCACCCTCTCCAATCTGAGATCCCTCTCGCAATCTGGAACCACTGACTCCTAACTGCTCACCTGTCTGCCTGATGCCCCCAACTGCTCCCCTGTCGGCCTAATCCCCCTAACTGCTCTCCCCTGCTGATCTGATCCCCCTAACTGCTCTCCCCTTTTGGCCTGATTCCCCTAACTGCCTATCTGCTCTCCCTTCCTCTCCATGCTCTTTGGAACCCAGAGCAGGCTTGCAGAGAGCTCTCCACTGCGGCCCCTGCCCTGTCCTGATTGGTCATTACCTGGCGGTGTCCTGGCCAATTTACATATTCCTCTATTATCAGTATGGGTAACTTCAACAACAATAAGTTGTAATGTTTGTTGTGTGCATTATGTGCTTGGCACATGCTTAGTTCTTTAGATACATTCAGTCTTCAAAACCATCTTGAGACATAAATGGAATTATTATTATTTTTTTTTAAAGAAGTTTAGAAAGGTTAAACAGCTTACTCACGGCTACATAGCTAATCAGACCAAGGTCAATTGGATTTCAACCTCCATGCTCTTTGCACCATGCCATGCTCTCTGTAGTAAGCCAAAGTTGGCTATGAAAATGCATTGTGTTAGAAATTCATCCTGGTGAAGAATGCTAGAAAATAATCCACCCTGTTTTAGTTTAATATGTAGTCTACCCACAGAAATAAGCCTTGTTAAGACAGAGTCACAAAAGGGAAGTGATCTTGTTTTGTTCTTTTTGTACACCAAGATTCTTAATTGCAGTGGCCAGGTAGGTACTCTGTGCTATATGTATACACACACATACACATATCCATCCATGCATACACATATATATACACATGGGCTGCATATATAATTATTGTGTATATCACAAATTCGAAGGGAGGTTCTTTAACTTGATACTTAATGAAAATGACAAAATGAGATCAAAGGGACTCTACAGCAGGAGTGGGGCTCACCTGCTCCGTGGTCTAGCCCTACCAAAGCATTGTGGGCGAGTTAATTAAATGTTTGACCAAATATAGCTGGATAATTTTTAAGCTGATAATTTTGTATGGCCTGCAAGTGATGTTATAACTATCCAAATTGGCAGAAAAAAGGTTCCTCACCCTGCTCTACAGTAACCTCTCAGTGAATACTTGAGACTACATGGTCTGATGTCAGACTCCAGTTCTTCCTCACTTAATAAAGTTCAATGAATAGCATGCCTAAGGGGAGAGTTCTGGCCAGTCTGAATTATTTTCTGCGTATTCTGGCTTTAGTTCCATACTCTAGCCCCCTGGGGTATTTACTTCCTGTTTCAGTGTTCATATATATATATATATATATATATATATATATATATATATATATATATATATATATTTATTGATTTCAGAGAGGAAGGGAGAGAGAGAGAGAAAAACTTCAATGATGAGAGAGAATCATTGATCAGCTGCCTCCAGCACATCCTCTCCTGGGGATCGAGCCCGCAACTCAGGCATGTGCCCTTGACCGGAATCAAACCTGGGACCCTGCAGTCTGCAGGCCAGTGCTCTATCCACTGAGCAAAACCAGCTAGAGCAGTTTCAGGGTTCTTAACGCTTGCACTTGCCCAAGGCTCAGGCTTTCAGTACTGAATCATTATTTAATTCTTACTGGAGGCCTTGCTTTTCTACAGCAATCTGCAAGAAACTGCCGAGGGCTGTGGAATGGTGCAGCTCTGCTCCTTTATTTAAGAACACTGTGTCTATGGCTTGAATCTATAAATTGGAAATAAATTTAAATTTTACTTTAATGATTGTAAGCAAGACATTTCTCTAAGGCAAATTTTTGTTGGATTAACTAAGAGACAGATTCCCCTTCATCTGTATCTTTAGCTGTGTCATATATTTAGAAATAGCTGTATCTAACTCCTCTTTCCCAATACTTTACCTTCACTTTATAAATTATTTTTAAATGTTTTTATAGATTTTTATAGAGAGAGGAAGGAAGAGAGAGAGAGAGAGAGAGAGAGAGAGAGAGAGAGAGAGAGAGAGAGAAAGAAACATCAATGAAAGAGAGAAATATCAATCCATTGCCTCCTGAACACACCGGGACTAGGGACTGAACCTGCAACCTGGGTATGTGCCCTGACTGGGAATCGAACCCGGGATCTTTCTGTGCATGGGAGGACCCTCAACCAACTGAGCCACACTGGCCAGCCTATACTTACCTTTATTGACTTGGCATCATTTTTCAGCCAATTTTTAATGCTATTTAAATGTTGTCTTTTCTTTGTTTACCCATAGATTATGCATTTGTTGTTTTAATCTTATCTACCAAAGGTTGCTTCTTCAAAAATCATTTCATTTTTAGATGATATGATTTATAAGACAGTAGTGTTACAGAGCTCAGAGTCTTAAATACACTAAGTTTTATTGTTGGAATGTAAAGATTTTAATGGCGTACATCAGGTGCTATTGATAAGAAATGTAATGTCTTTATTTTAACATTTAACAAGCATTTAAAAAGCATAGTTCTGAATATTGGAGAGGAGCTAAATGTTAAAATTAATGAAAAATACTTCTTTATGGGTAGCTTATAAGCTGTAAGAAGGAGATATAAATACTTTTTTTACACATTTATTCAAAAATGTTTATTGAGATATTATGTTCTAGATATCATGTGGTAGATGTCTATACAATTCTCTTTACAGGGGTTATAATCTGGGGTCAGCGTGGGGAGTACAAGGAGGATTGTAAGAAGGAGACAATTTAAAAAGAACTGAAGGCAGACGGGAAAGTGCTGAATATGAGCTAACTAGGGAGAGAAATAATATTAGGATTTGACACGACATTGGAGTTTTTTCATAATGCTGCTTTAAGTCAAATTCAGAAAAGATGTTTTCACTTGAAAGTTATTCCACAGTGTAAACAAATCCTATGAGGTTTTAAAACCAGAGGGTGCACTTTTTCTAAAATAGGCCAACGTATATCTAACAAAAGAATTAATGTATATATGGGAATATTGGTCCAAATAATAACTTGAACTAAATATTAATTTTAAGTCCATTTTAATAGACATTTTTGTACCTATTAAAGGTGAGAAGTTGGTTAGTTTTGCTGTTTACTATGGCATTTATGTGTTTTGTTCAGAAAATTAGTTAAAATTGATAGAAACTATTTCAACAATCTTCCTAGTAATTTAATACATTTGATATTCTCCTAAAAACAACAAAAAAAGAGTAAACTGTCTGATAGTGTTAAAGTTATTTTTAAGCATAAGTCTTACTGATTTTGTAAATGGTTCACCTAAATTTGTATAACACTTGATTTGTGAATAAGAGAAGAGGTTCAGAAAAGAATATTATAAGGAAAATTAGGCAGGCTCTTATTTTCTAGGAACTCTCATTAAAGAAAAAGCCGATAAGTCTTTACTTCTAGAGTTGTTCCATTTTAGGAAGCGTAGGCCCTGGTGAAGAGGATAAAAAAGTTTAGGAAATGGCAATTAAAATGCTAATTTCTCTTGCAAAAACCTGGCTAATATCCGAAGGCCTATTAGAAAGTGGGAATGATTATTTTTAGAGAACATCCATTCTAATATACTTTAACTTTTTAAATTAAATTTGTTAGGGTGACATTGGTTAATTATGTTTCATGTGTGCAATTATATAATACATCATCTGTATATTGCTTTGTGTGTTTACCACTCAAAGTCAAATCTTCTGTCACGACATATATTTGATCCCCTTTACCTTATCTTCCCCTTTCCTCTGGTAACCAGCACACCGTTGTCTGTGCCTATACGTTTTTGTTTGATTGTCTTGTTTGTTCATTTCTTGCTTTCAGTTTTATATTCTACATATGAGTGAAATCATATGGTTCTTGATTTTTTCTGTCTGACTTCTTTATTTGAATGTAATACATTATACACTAACAAGAGAAAAATAATCAAAACATAGCCTTCAATGCTGTATTAATAATGAGTGCAGTTTAAGGCTAGACTATTTTACATGATAATCCTGGCCATATATAGCTTCTGAGCTCTTGAGCTTTTGAAATGTGGATAGTGCTTCTTAAAAAAACTAAATTTATAATTATATTTCATTTTAATTGTTTTAAAAATTGATACATGAAAATTTTAAGTATATTTGGAACAACCTATGTATATGAATCTACTTTATAACTGTAAATTTTATGAAATCTAAATACAGATCAAATATTTTCAGATGAAAATTTGCATCTAAATTGAGATGTCCCATAAATGTTAAACATATTTTAAAGACTTAGGATGATAAAATGTAAAATATCTCCACTAAAATTTTTATAATGATATATATTGATAAATAATGTTTTGGATCTATTGGCTAAAGAAAAAATATATTATTAAAGTAAATTTCATCTTTTGTTGTTACTTTTCAAAATGTAACTATCAGTAAATTTAAAATTACTGTGTGGCTTGAATTATACTAGTATTTCCTTTGAACCATGCTGGTTAAAGGTGCTTCTCCACATCATAGAATTCATTTGATGCCTAAAAATGTAATCTGGCACAGCAGCTAAATCTTATTAGCAAAATCATACCCATTTCCCCCCTCTTTCTGGGTCTACCGACAGTGATAGTATTGTTAATAATCTCAAAATATTTTTAAAGCAATTACTGAGTCTGATAACTAATTCAATATCATTGAGTTATTTTGTTTAATTCATAATAATTACAATATTTTATTTGATATTAGAGAGAATAAAATTTACAAAATTTTAGTCAGGCAAATTGGTGAGAAATTGCATGTCTTTGTTTAAATATTATCATCCTGTATTAAGTAATATGCAATGTGAAGCACTTAAAGTACTTAAACTGTACCTGGGAGAGTTAATGATGTCTGTTTTCTCATAAGATGTGTCCTTTTTATATTTTCTTTCATCCCCACCTCAAACAAAATGGCCAGACATGGCCAAATGTGTTGTGCTTTTTGTTCTGTGAGGTATTTATAATAGGTGATAAATGTGACTTTCATCATGATCTTGTCTCATTGTTCATCTGTCAATTCTTCTAGGAGGTGATTTCCTCTCCTATCTGAGAAAAAAGAAAGATGAATTAAAAACCAAACAATTAGTGAAATTTTCATTAGATGCTGCTTCCGGTATGTCATATCTCGAGAGTAAAAAATGTATACACAGGTAAGGAGAACATTTTAAAAACATTTTATTAATAGAATGCTAGAAAATTATATATTTGTTACAATACAGCAATACATTTCTTTTACAAAATTTAAGTGTTTTCATTTTAGTTTTCATATTGTGTGTGAAAGCATTATTTGATAGTTATTTATACAGGAGTGGGCAAAAGTAGGGTTACAATTTCTATGTAAAATAATACAATAATAAATAATAGTACAAGAATAAACTCTGTTTCATGTACTCACAACTGTAAACCTTTTGCCCATCCCTGTATAGTTCACAGAAACTTTTTTTTTCTATCTTACTTGAGGTAAATACACCTACTTAGGCAGTGATTTACCTATCAAGTAAAATTTGTTTTGTTATAATCATGAATAACAGTGATAAGTAATACCACAAGTTAGTCATATATGCAGCTACAGTCTCATAGCCAATAAGACTGTGTCACCTATTTGCAGTTTTTAAAAGAATTTACTTTAAAAGTCATGGAAAAGTATAACAGTAGAACAACAATTCATGACAGTGAATTTAACCAAGGGTAAAAGATTTTAGTGTACTAGTTATTTCAAATAAAATTTTAGAAAACATTCTCTATATTATAACCAATGACTAGTTCTCAATGCTTTCTTGATTATGATTAATGTTCTTTAATGCTAAATGTTAGTACAACTTAAGATCTCTTGCAGAATTCATGTCAGATCATAAATACGGCTAAGTCTATAATTGTAAAATGTAGTGTACAATTGATGAAGTTTTTATTTGTTGGAAATAGCACATAATACTATTTAATGTGGAGAAGGGTTCATTGTCAGATTGAATTATCTAAGCCTGTTTAGTGATTAAGGTATATTTTTCTCTAGTTTGTTTTATTATGCAGCCTTTGACTTAACATTCTGGTGGGGTTATATAGTATATATAATTAGAGCAGAATAAAATTAACTTCCCCAATATGCACATCAATTGATATTTTTTATACTTAATCCCTCCCAATAAACATTTTTTAAAATATATGTTTTTATTTTAAGAAGAAGGAAGAGGGAGAAAGAGATAGAAACATCAATGATGAAAGAGAATCATTGATTCGCTGCTTCCTGCATGCCCCACACTGGGGATTGAGCCTGCAATCTAGACATGTGCCTTGACCAGGAATCGAACCGTGACCTCCTGGTTCATAGGTCGACGCTCAACCATTGAGCCATGCTGGCTGGGCCCCCCATACACATTTTGCTTAGTGTTCAATTTTATTCTAAAGCTAAAATTAAGGCTTATGTTTCAAATATGGTTTAATGATTGTATATATTTTAAAACATTTCAATAGGGAAACTATTTTTCTAGAATTTAAGACACCTATAACTGTCATTGTATTTATGTTTTACTTTCCATAAATAGAGTTCAAATTACATTATAATAGATATTTTTAAAGACTTAAAGTATTTGATGTTGGACAAAATTGTATTCTTTACTTTAGTAGACAAAACACTTTTTGTTCAAAGTAACAATAAAGGGTTTTGCCTTTTTGAGGAAATCAATAATTTTGATTGCTCAGATGTTAATGCTACTTTGGGTATCAGATTCTCTACTCTAGTTATTCATTTTTTCTCAGATTCCTTTTCACACATTAAACTATGGCTTTAAATCCTAATGCACATTATTGTAACTGTTTTACTAATTGTCAGTTACCAATAACATTCTTTAATTTCTATTGCATTGGGGTTGTTTCAATTTCTTGCTGCTTTTGTAGTGATTGCTTTTCTTGCAAGTGGAGGGCTGTATATATTTTTTTATCTGTATCATCAGAATCGAAACCATTCTAAGTCATAGATAGCAGTTAATTTTAAAAAATTTATTCCACTCACCAAACCACAACATATCTGTTGTAATGTTATATTTCCATTTTGCTTTTTAAGAAGTTTCATGCATTCACAAATTTTTGAAAGCCAGCCTGTGCTTGACCACATTTCCTAGAAAGTTGTGCATAGCCGTGTACTACCTGCCTGCAGAGAAGGTTCCAAATGGAATATCTTGAATAATGGCATTGAGAGCAGATATGACAAGTAGGTTTCAGTGACAACTTTCAGTGATTGGTAGTGGCTCTCTTGTTGTGTATTGAGAAAGATTCCAGGATTAGCAACAAAGATTCCAGTGACAAATTAGTCAAATCTGTCAGGGTGCTGACAAACATTAACACACAAGCCCTATGTCATCTGTGGCATAAAACATTTTTTGTCTTTACTTTTATAAATTTTTTTGACATGATTTTTCTTACTAGTTATAGCAACAATAACATATTTTTCTATAATTACTTCCATTGATTTCTTCTAAACTATCTGCTATTATTTTTTTTGTTAATCATGATTCCTGAATGAATTTTATGTTACCTCTAGCCGGTGGTCTTTCGTTTCCCTTCAAACTTATTTAAACGCTCTATTGGGTGAATTCACTTTTTTCCTATTTTAGTACCTCCCCAGTGCATGACACTGTAAGTCATTCTTTGGGTTGAATTTTTTATGGGAGTGAATTGTGCTGTGAAACTCTTGTTTCGATGTGTCATCCTGTGGCAATATTTCTGTGTTAGCAGTAGTAATTGCAATGGAATTTTAATTGATTTATAGTTAAAACTTTCACTCAAGACATGTTTTACGTTTTTTCTCCCAAGAAATATCAAACATATAGTATTCATTACAGTGAAAGATGTTTTTTTGTCATTGGAAAAATTTCCAATGAGGTAATTCAAAATCGATTAATCTAAAACATCTGAAGTTTCATTTTTCAAGTAATGAAAGATGCAAAGACTCATTCTTGACATCCCAAAATATTACCAAAATATATGCATGTCTATGAATTATAAAGTCTTTGTCTCACAGATCAAAGCAAAAAATTTAAACATGCCTTCCATTTTACATGAAGTTATAAATTTTATCCTGTTCCCAGATTAGAGGTTACTGGAATTAAGTACTTGAAAATAATTGTTTCTCCCCAAAATAGTATCTTAGCTATTGGGGAACATTCTTTCTTTCTTTGGCTGTGTTTTATTGTTTTGATTACAAGAAGAGCAGAGCAGTGTTTCATTATAGGTAAACAAGTATGACAGCTATAAAATGAAAACAAGTAATTGCATAAAGAAATGGCCTGCTTTTGGAAAGTGCTCTTGTTGTAATTCCCATTTAACTTCCAGGAGAGTTCTCTTGATAGTCTGGGTTTCTAATTGAACTATTTCTATTTATAGCTGAGCAGCACTGGATATTTTGCATTTTACTTTAGTTGTATTCAGCTGAATTTTCTTTATTACTTTTCTGTAGGCCAATGTGAAATTATTTCCTACTTGTAGTTTATATGAACATTTAAAGTACACTGATAACTTGGGGGGTGGGGAGGGTGGGGGTGAATGTGTTTACTTGCAATGACCTGCTATTAGATTGTTAGATGCCATTCTAGAAAAAGTTTTAAACTTAATTAATTGACATTAACTGGATTGAAGGTTGACATAATCGATTTAATGATAATGACAGTTGTGGTTTTATTGATGATGAATCCTGAAAGATTTATTCTTATTTAGGATTATTGCTAAAAGTTGGTTTTGTGGCATGTCCTTTGATGTCCCTGGGAACTAAAGGGAGAATAAACTCTTGATTGCTCTGTATTTGAGTTAAAGATCATAATCTATGGGAAGTTTTGGAAGCAGATCTTAATTTCATGATATTCTGTGTCATTGTCAGTACCTGAAAAAGGTGTTTTTAGAGGAGTGCCGTAGAATATGACTTGCTTTTCTAATTTTAAATCTTGTACCGATTCCTCTTTGGTTTTGGTTGCTCTTACCACAATGATTTTGTTGTTGTTTTGGAGTAAGGTTTAACAATTCTCCAAATTAAATTATATATAAGACCAAATTAATTTATGTTTAGTAAGGGTGTTTTTCTTACCCATTGAGAACGATATTTCTATCTTACATTTAACACATATGAGCACTTGCCTACTCTGGGCCAGGGTGATAGCAACATGAAAATCACAGTACCTGCCTTCAGATGGACGTAACAAAATAATAATAATTTTAAAAGATAATCAATTTAATGGTAATACATACAAAATCTCAAGGGAGTGATATCACAAGGGTCTAATGTGACCTGTCATGAAAGGGGCTACGGTGAAAGTCATCAGGGCAGGTTTTGCAGAGAATACTGTTGGCGTGAGACTTGATAGATGGGAGTGTCCTTGAATAGAAGGGGAAAATATTTCAGCGGAAGGAAACTTGTTTGCTAAGTTACATTGTTTTTCACAAGAGAACAGGACTTAATCATGGAACTGCAAAAAGCTCAGTATAGGAATGGGAAGTGCAGAGGACATGTGGCTGAGCGAGGTACACAGGGTCCTCACTAAGGGTCACGTATACCATGTAATTTGGCTGACTATAGGAATATCTAGCCATACATCTGGCTAATTTTAAGAAAGCTAAAATGCTACAGTGTTTAACTGGAAAAGAAAAGTAATTTGAGCAAAATTTGCAAAACCCTGAGAAATCTATGTATATAAAACCCTAAGTGACCAGTCAACTCATGGGCAACTGGCAAGCACAGCTGTGGCGGCGTGAGCCTCTCCTGCCTCTGGCAGCACTACCGAGTGGCCGCTGCAGCAGGCCCAGAGGGGTGGAATGAGCAGGAGTCGCGCTGCGCCTTCCCAGGCTTGGGCTCAGGCTTCTCCCTGGCTGCCTGCTGCTTCACGCACTACTACATCCCTCGATGTGGGACTGCCGGTTTTGGCTCGGTCCCAGCCAGGGATCGGGCCTAAACTGGCAGTCCGAAATCCCCCGAGGAGTCCTGGATTGTGAGAGAGTCCAGGCCAGGCTGAGGGACCCCACCGGTGCACAAATCCATGCACTGGGCCTCTAGTGTATATATAACTTGTGAAAAGGTGTGGGTATGGGACCAATTTTATTTTTAAGTTTCATTGGAAAAGCTAGTTTAGGAAAACTGAGATTTCCCCAAAAGGAACAATATTACATTTTATTTAAATATGTTCTAGAAGGAGATTGTTTCATCTAATGATTTTTGATAAGGGTTAGATGTATACTTTTTAAGGTAAATAAAAGATACGGTTTTTATCTTAAGTTGGTATTTTGTGATTTTATATTTTATGAAGTTAAAGATTTGGTCTGATATTGGTCATTTACATTTTTTCACAGTAACTCCTGAAGGTTTTTTCTGTGTTTTAGTTGCAACTAATTACCTAGTTTCTGAGCTTTTCCTAAACTTTGAAGGTACTGAAAAAAGCATTTTTCTGTTTAAGGTAGCTTGATTCAATGGTAAGATAAAGCCAAAATATGCAAAGGAAAATATTGTCTTTAATGTTTTTGACCCCTCATCTTTTCTGTCTCTCATGACCTGCCATATATCCAGTAGAAGGAGCCTTAAGATCATTGTACAGATTAAGTAATTGAGACACCGAGAGATTAAGTGAAGGTCTCCTAGACAATTAGTGACAGGGCCACTGCTACATCTTAGATCTGCTGACTTATCCTGATACATTCCTACTCGTTCTAATGCCATCATTTTACTCAATCTCATTCAAGCTGACGTGTATTGATGACTTACTAGTATCAGGCTTAATTGAGTGCTTTAGATGCAATATCTGAGAATGTAGGCTTTGTGAGGGCAATGGGTTTTACCTGTGTTGTTCACTGTTGGATTCTAAAAGCTAGGAACAGTGCCCGGTATCCAAAGGTGAATAAATGAATCCTCAAAACAATGTAGTTACTATTATTAGGCCTAGTGAACACATGAGGAAACTTATGGTTAGGGAGGTTGAGTTATCTTACTCAAGAAAATATTCAAAGAAAGAGGCAGTTCTAGTATGTGAATGCCGGCACTCTCCCTGGAGCCCACTCTGAATCACCACACTGGGATCCCACTGCCTTCCACAAGAACTGGTCTGCTGACCAATTAGATTCAGGGCAGCAGGCCAGATGGTATTTGGTATAACGGCTCAGCTTATATTCTACATCTGTACTCTTTATAATCATGAGTAAAACAGAAGAGGATCCAGAGGCCTGTGGAATGTAATTTTAGAAATATGCCAAGGGTTTTTTTGTTTGTTTTTTTAATGAACAGTTGCTGAAATGCAGCAGTAGTTTTGTTATTGCTTTTCCACTTAATTAAAGCTTGAAAATTTATTTTTTCATTTTTTAAAACACCATTGTTTAGATACCCCCTTCTGCTTTATCTGTTAATTAAAAACACAGGATTAGCATAGAAATGTGATCATCTCAGTTGGTTGACTAAGCATTGATGACTAATTTTCTTGTTCCAACATTTGATTACAATTTTGAATATATTAAGCTGTACTTTTATTTTTAGCGTCTAGATCAATTTTGCAAAAATACAGAGAAGACTGTTCAGTAGTTTAAATGTGTCAAAAAATACGTAATCCTTCTCTAGTTCAGCCTATTTTTTTCTTGTGCAGCTTGGTATTTGCATATGCAGGGTAATTATCATACAAAAGATATCCCAAGAACACCTTTCTAAAAACCATTTGTTCTGCTGCTTTATTCAGTGTTATAATTTCCCATCACTAGTTTCATTCCTTTTAATTAAGAAAATTTCCCCTAAAGTCACATGTATGTTTCAGGAATGAGAAAGGAGGCCTTCTCTTATATTAGAATCAATTGACATGTTGGCTTGAGTTAATGTACCAGAGGATCTGGCTGCCTTCTTAGGAAACAAAAAAAGAAAGATTTGGGGTAAAGGGTCAGGGGACAGATAAGGATTGATTTATGGTTACTGGTAGGAAAGATGCAGCATATGTGAGACATTGTTTAGGACTTAGGGTAGCCTTGAGGAAGCAGGTGGAAATCCTTGAGAGTGAGAGGAAAGGGAAAAAGGAACAAGGAGTAGTGAAAGCTATTTCATGGTTTGGCTGGGCTAGCCTTGTCTTATGTTACATAAAAATAATAGAGGAAAGTTGGCCTATACCTCATTCTCTATGATTTCTGACTTGTATTCAGTTAATTACAGTAAGTACATTTCTGGTTCATAATGTCAAAAGTGATCTTTTACATTAAACAAGTACAAATGGTTGGGTTACCATTTCCTCCTGAGGCCTAATTTCTGTTGCAAAGAATAGAAACTGCTTATATGAACTTAAGCAATCAGAGATTTATTATAAGAAAATTAAATGATCTCACAGAATCCAAGGACAGGAAGTTGAGGCGGGCTTGGGCGTCATTGGAATTAGGTCTCTGTTCACTCAGGAAACACTGGATATGGAGGAGGATAGGGGTGGGATTATGGGTGAAAATGGTGAGTTTATTTGGGGACATGTTGGATCTGAAGTGAGTGTGAAATGTCTGTGAAACTATTGAGCAGGCAGCTGAGTATTTAGACCTAGAGCTTAGGGAAAAGGTGTGACCTATACATAACAATGTGGAACTGATGAAAGAAAAATGAATGAATAAACAAATGAGCGAATTGGTGAAACTGAAGTAATCATCAATCAATACAAAATATTTGAGGATGAGACAAGAACATAGATAGTGGTGATTTTCTAAACTCTCCATATATGTATTTTAAATTGATTTTAGAGAGATGAGGGGGGGGAGAGAGAGAGAGAGAGAGAGAGAGAGAGAGAGAGAGAGAGAAAGAGAAACATAAGTGAGAAATATGGATTGTCTGCCTTCTGCACTCCCCTTACTAGGGATTGAGCCCAAAACCCAGGCATGTGCCCTGATTGGGAATAGAACCGTGACCTCCTGGTTCATAGGATGATGCTCAATACATTGAGCCACACCAGCAGGGCTGCATATATGTTTTTTTCAAAATGTTTTTATTTATTTTTAGGTAGAGAGGAAAGGATAGAGATAGAGAAATAGAAACATCGATGAGAAAGAAACATCATCAATTGGTTACCTCCTACTGGGCCACACCAGCTGGGCTACATATATGTATTTTAAAATGAACAGTTTATTTTGCCTCTAGATTTTGAAAATGAGTCAATATAAAAATTATTTCTAATTTATGATGGTAGTACCCAATATTTGTCATTTCTAGTATCATTAATCTAGTGTGACAGAAAAATAACTCTAGAATGATGTTTAACTCATTTACTTAAGTAACCGCTCTGATGGTTAAATACTTTCTTTAAAATCTTAAAGTGAGTTATATCACCTTTGATAACTTTGTAGTCTACAAATAATAATGACAACTGGAAAACAAAAGAGAAAAATATATTTCCATTAAATTCAGAAATTTCCCTAACTGTACAAACTAGCAGTAGGAAAAATAAATTTATTTTTTAAAAAAACATGATTCATAGAAAGAAACCAGCTTCCTTTGGAAAGTTTTCTTTTCTGGGAAGAAAAGCAGAAGAGGAACTGATTTTGCCTTCTTGATTCTTGGCCAATAGAACTCACTGTAACCTGTGAAATTATAACAATGAGGTATGTGAACATGGAATACAGCTTTGTACTGTTCTCCAGTGACTATGGTTTAACATTGGCAAAATGTGAAAGTGTCTTTTGCTTTTTTTTGCTTTTTTACATATCAAGGCATTTTGATGCACTAAATTCCCTAGATTTTCTATGATTTAAAAAATGTAAAGATAAGTTTTGTGAAAAAATGTATTTCTTCATATGCAAAAATCCCCTCCCCCAATTTGTTAAGAGAGGATTGACAATACCTACCTCATAGTCAGTGTCTGTAAGATTAAATTAAAATAAGAGACACAAAGGAAGGCCTCTGAGAAAACTAAAAGGCAATTCAAATTATACCCAGTGTCAAATTACTTTCAGCGTTAAGGATACCAAGCAATAGTCGATGAAAAGAAAACAAAGATGGATGACGAAACAAATGGGATAACAAAGGTGTCAGTAAAAAAGGTTTGAATGGGGTAAAAGCGATGGTGATGATTATTTTACATTAAGGATGCGGTCTGTCTGTGCAGGTGCTACAGAGGACTGCAGTGTCAGCCACAGTGGTCTCAGGTGAACTTCCCCGTGGCAGCCAGTGCTGCGACTCTGGCCTGCCCACAGTGGTGTGACTACATACAGCTTCTCTCTTATTTCTACATTTCCATTTTCAAGACTTTACTTATTTAGAAGGAAAACTATATAACATTGGAAATGTTTCACCTGACGTATTGATGCCTGTTAGTTTTCTTTATAAGACAGGAGAAGGATTAGCTTTTCCCCATCATCTTCATTAACCCCTAATTTAGAGCGGAATTGAAACCATTGAAGGAAACACTTGGTTACTGCTTGGAAGGGCATATCTAACACACAAGGGTCTCTGCAGTCTTCAGTGCATGTTCTTCCACCCTATGGGTCATGATGCTGTTTGTTTGTACCCAGCTGAGTTTTCTGATCTCACACACCAGATACACTGCCTCCTCTCGGTGGCAGGAAACCATTCAAACTTTCATAGATAACTGTGCCCATTTGATTAACCTCCCTGACTTTCCTAGCCGATCTGCCTGTTTTCCCAATGCAAGGACACATGGTCATGGTACGTAGCCTAGATTTTGGGGAGAGATAAGGAGAGACTCCCCTCCTTGCTTTATCTAAAACCAGCCTGGTGATGCCAGAATGCAAAGGTATTCTTCCGCGGTCACGAACAGTTGCAGAGTTAATAGGGCTTATTACATCATCACTGGAATGGAAGGTGGCTTTCTCTTGCCTGGTCTTGATCTGCTCTGGGATCCTCTGCCTGAATGCATAGGACCCGTACATAACAGGAGTCCTCAATTAAGCAGGAGGAATGGAAGCAAAAAGTGTGAATTTTACTTTTTTTCTTGCTCCTTCATACTTTATTTCTTTTCCTTTTTAATGAATTTATTGGGGTGATACAGGTTAACAAAGTTATAAATGTTTCAGGTGCACAATTCTACAACACATTATCTGTATATTGTATTGTGTGTTTACTGTCCCAAGTATCTGTCCATCACCATTTATCCCCTCTATACCTTCCGTCATCTCCACCCACCCCTGCAATCACTAAACTGTTGTTTGTGTCCATGATTTTTTTGTTTTGTTTTTTTTGCTCAATGCCCCCCACCCCAACAGCTGGTAAAGTGTGAATTTAAAATATTTTTCTCTCATTTTTTTACATTAAGAATCAAGGGAAACAATATAATCAGGAACCTTTTTATATTGCATGATGAAATATTAAGAACCACTTAATAGTAGTGAGAACCACTTAATAGTAGTGAGAACCACTACTATTAAACAGTAGTGATTGAAGAAAACCTCTTCACCTCTTGGGGGCAACAGAAATTTACTTACTTTTTTTATTTTGAAACTCTTTTGGAATTACTCAGTTCTCCTGAAGTTGTTTAAATATCGTTGCAACATCGAACAGACTGTCAAACTACAGCGGGAAGGCTGGGGAAGGTTGGGGAGTGGGAGGGGGCGGGTAAGAGTTCAACCAAAGGACTTGTATGCATGCATACGAGCATAACCAATGGACACAAGACACTGGGGGGCATGGGAGGCTAGGGGAGAGTCAAGGGGAGAGAAAAAAAAGGAGACATATATAATACTCTTTGTAATACTTTAAGTAATAAAACAATTTAATAAATAAATAAATAAATATATAAATAAATGTCGTTGCCTTTTTTACAAACATGCATGTGCAGGAATAGCTGGGGACTTCTTGGAAGATGAAACCATATTTTATTCATGTTGAGGCCCTATTCCTATTGCCTGGCACAGTGCCTGGCACATAGTACAACTGAATAATTCACGCATCAAAGGAAAGTTAAATTAATTTTTAAGGAATCTTTCTTTCATTTTTGCAGCACAAAGTAGACCTGACTTTTATAAGTACATTATTTTTGATATGATATTTGGTGGGAAAAGTAAATTTCTCTAAGTTTCTTTAAAGAGCATAATATACTTAAAATGTCATTTAATGTTAAATTACTTAAAATGCAAGAGAAAATGCAAGGAAAATAGTAGATGAAATAAGACATCAAAATAGAAAACTATATAATCAGAGGCATAAGAATGGCTTTTCTAAGAGAGTATTGCCCTTACACTTTCTAAATGCATGTGGTCATGAAGGTTACTGAAAGATGTTCTTAGAAGTGAAAGCTATGTGCACACATGGCCTATAGGCCATGTTTATAGGCAGTGATGGGTGCTCATTTCCTTACCCGCTGCATTAGCCTCACTGTAAGTACACAGACTTGTCGTAGGGTAGATTCAATTAGCCATGTCCTTTGTAACTGATCATGAATGCAAATGGTGAGCGTGCCACAGCCAGGACTAAGTTTAACATCACTAATTTATTTCTTTTAAGGTTTCTAATAGTTACCAGTTTTTCATTTGTCACTTTTGAATTGTGCAACACTGCAAATGTTTAGAAGTGAACGCTATTTAAGTGATATTTTGTAAATGGTACTAGCTTCCTCATTTTTCATACGTTGATATCAGTATTTCATGGCATATAAAGATATCTGTAATTATGTGTGCAGGATTTTAACTTGGAACTTCAAGGATAATAAAAGGATTAGACAAAAATGGGTGAATCCTTGCTGCAGAAGTTTTTGTTTAGGTCCAGATAGTAAATATTTTAGGTTGTCCAAGTCATATGGCCTCCATACAACTCAACTCTGCCAATTGTAGCATAAAAGCAGCTATAGCAGATATGTAAACAAAAAGGTGTGACTGTGTTCTAATAAAACTTCATTTACAAAAACAGGCAACAGACTGGATTTGGCCTATAGGCCATGTTTTACTGACTCATGCTCTAGAATAACTAAAGACATTTAAAAGAGGGATACATCCCAGTTCTCAGCCTTTCTGTCTCTGATTTCCCGTTGTTTTCTGTTCAATATCTTATCTTCCAAAACGAATGCCTTGTTTCTCAACTACGTTGTTAGCTATTTGATTGTTTCCTTCCTTCTGTACCCTTTCTCCTTTCCATTATTCCTCCTCCTTAAAAAATGATCCAGTAGATATCTGTTGTTAATAATGAGTTTATTTTAACTCTTAACTCCTTATCATTATAGGAGATATTATGAAAGTAATTTTATTTTAATGTCTCAGTTCCTAACATAGCTATTAAATGTTTGTTATTGCTAATGAAGATCTTAAAATTTTTTCTAACATTCTTTTATGAAAATTTTGAACACTTAAGACCAGGGAGACCAGTTAGGCAAAATATTACAAAAGCCTAAACTATAGTAGAAATGGAAAAGAGTTGTAAAATTAAAGACTATTTAGTAGATAGAATTAACATAATTTATCAAAGCCATTTATCTCTGTTCCAAATTGAAAGCAGATTTTTTTTTAAGTAATACTACCACATTTACTTACAACCTACGTAGTTGTAAGTGGAGAAGGACTTGGATGGGCACAGCAAAGGAAGTGACATAGTAACAAATTATCTCTACATCTAGGAATTTTGTGAAATTTCAAATGTGGTTTTCTTATTTTCAGGTTATGTAACCTAAAAATGTGAAAACAATCTAAGTTGTTTTAGATAGCTGTATAAGTAAGCTTTATGTATGTCTACCAGATAGATTTTGTGGGGTTTTTGCCAGGATTAGAATTTTCAGTTTCCAATGACTTCGTGGTTTGTGATATTTTTATTCTTACATTTTAGTTATATACTTTCTCTTTCAAAATTATAAAAATATACCTTACCAAAATGCACTGTAAATTCCTTCCTTTTCTTCCTCCTCTCCTCCTCTTTCCTTTCTCTAGCTATGTTGGTCTCAGTTCAAGGCATATTCTATTACTTCTGATTGAGAATTCTAAAACAAATAAGAAACTTCCTCCCAAAGGGTTCTGCATGTAAAAGAACACACATGCAACCAGAATGTAACATGGGACATATGATCTACAAAAGAAGCCAAATAGAGCACTTTCAGTTGGGGAGGCACTACTTCCATCAGGTCAGATGGATAAGCAAGTGTCAGGACCCATATGAGTTAAGTTACCATGTCTATTATTCCTTGGCTACCTCAGACTAATGGTACTGGTGTCCTGAAGAGGTCGCCACATGTCCAAAAATGCTTAACCTGCACCAGAGAGATGGGAACCTGTGAGAGATGATTTTTGCCAATTTTCTTTACTGATAGACGTTGACAAACAAGGTAATATTATTGATTCTAGATATCAGTTACATCTAGTTATAAGAGATTTATTTTAGCTATACCCTTGTAAAAGCTTCGACTACTCTTACTGCTTTGGATTTATTTCTTTTTTCCCTTTTTAAGGAGAATACTCTTGTCAGATGATATCAAAAACTAAATAACAGGTTCGATGGATTACTTTATTTCTGTTTGCTAGTATAATTTGACAATGTGTTTCTTATATAAGATGTTATTAAATGAATCACCCTTTTAGTTGTAAAGCATACCTGATCAATTAAACCAAATCTGCATCAAATTATTTCTTTAAAATGTTGCTATTTTGTTTATTCTGAAGAACAAATGGACAGATACTTTCTGCTTGTGCTGATGTCCTTGATGGGCGGCCACTGTATTTCAAGGTGATTATTACTGATGCAGTCTGTCTCCACACACATAAAGCGTTCACATTGCATTTTGCCTCTGGATGTCACTCTTTCTAAGTCAAGACAAACACATAGTTTGAGTGAAGATAAATGGCATTTTGAGCATAATGTTATTTTCTACTTCTTCTTGTATGACTGAAAATTACTCAGCAGTTCAGAGTGAAGACTAAAGTGAAGTGAATAACAGAAAAGTGTATTTATATGTGATCGTGCTTTTAAAAAATGTCAGAGAATAGAAGATGAATGGAATTTTTAGGTTTATGATAAAAGAGTTAGCTACTTTCTGTCAATATACATGTCAGAGCTCTTGGGGAGGAACCTGTGGTGAGACAATCTGTCCAAGCTTATAAGGTTCCATTTCATCTATCATATGAGATTTTGCCTTATTTTGAGAGTTTGTTGACAATACTGATTCTTCCTTGTTGTAGTGTGTTAATTTTATTGTGCTCATAATGTTACAAATTCAGAAAGGCTCTCTTCCCTCCAGATTAACATTCTAGAACAATAAAGGTCATCCACTAAATGAGGAACCCATTTCTCTATGCATTGGATGAGATCATTGGATGAGATTCTGCAGTTACTATCACTGACTAAACATAAGATTCATATGTATTTTCAGTCCTGTATAGCTACAGTTCTGTTTGGAAATATCCAATTCATAAATCATATGAGCATTGTGGTGTACTAAGGTGGGAGAAAATATGCATCTACAATCTTGTGAATTTTAAATATTCAATGGTGATAAACTATGTAAAATGTGGTTCTGAGGAGTAAGATTTTCAGATGCCCATATTTTTATTATAATTAGCTGTATATTATTATTACCTTCTCCCTCTGCAGTGAAATTTGATGATAATTCTGCCTCTCAGTCCCTTAGCAAGGGACTTTGCATAAAGTAGTAATAACTGATAATGTGATGACATTAATAAAAATAATTTATAAATGGTGAATTATACAAATAGGTAATGTTATTATTTTCATTGTATAGTATCAAAGCTATAAGCTATTTTGTTGAAAGAAAAAATAGAAAATCAAAGTATTATATACACCTTGTGAAGTATATATTATCTTAATATACCCTAGTGTACCTGTCATAGTTCTTATACCCATGAAAAATAACTTTAGTTTCTCCTTATTTTCTTCACTTAATAGCATTGCATTCACATTTGCCTTTCAAATTAAAAGCTGAGTGATCATTTTGTGGCATATGTAAATATTTAAATTTAATTCTAAGATTAGTGACTGATAGGCAGGAGAAGGTGAATTTACATTTTCATCACTGTCTCTTGTAAGCTAAAGAACATTTTAACCTGTTTACTGGACATCTCAGTCAGTATCTGGTTACACTTGTGGGCTTATCTTAGCAGTGACAGTGACCAGAAACATTTCAAAGGAACAGAACACTGGGTGCTGGGCAGTTTCCTTTACCTCTGTTATAATAATCAGTTTGAAAGCTTTGAGAAACAAAATGCAGAGAGAAATTATTAGCAGTAATTTCCCATTCAGTGGCTTGTGCTAAGACTGGTGATTCAGAAAGAGTATGAATACTTTGTGAACTTAGTGAAATGGAAGAAGTTTTTCATTAGATGCCTTTGTAAATTCCTAATGATCATTTTATGGTCCTTCCTCTCTTCCTCTGTATTAAGAAAGGCATCAGTTGGTGTTAGAAACATAACACTTGTGAGCTAAATTAGACTTTCCTTTGTCCTTTCTTAGAAGAAAGACTTTTGTTAGTGGTTTTCTTTGCTGGCTTCCCTGATGAACAGCAGACTTAAACTGAAATCTCACAGCTGTAACTCTAAGCCAATTACTTAACCTCTTGTGGAAGAAAAACATGCAATAGGAAGAATATGTAAGATTAGAAATATGAGTTATCCTTCTAAGACAGCGGTTCTCAACCTGTGGGTCGCGACCCTTTCGCAGGGGTCGCCTAAGACCATTGGAAAACACATATATAATTACATATTGTTTTTGTGATTAATCACTATGCCTTAATTATGTTCAATTTGTAACAATGAACATACATCCTGCATATCAGATATTTACATTACAATTCATAACAGTAGCAAAATTACAGTTATGAAGTAGCAACGAAAATAATTTTATGGTTGGGAGTCACCACAACATAAGGAACTGTACTAAAGGGTCGCGGCATTAGGAAGGTTGAGAACCACATAAGTTGGTTAGAACAGACATAAGTTGACTGCTAATTAGTAGGGCAAGTCTCCAAACATCTTACTGTTTTCAAGATCCTAACATCCTAGGAGATATTTAGAATTGTTGCCTGTATTTTTCTCTTATGTATATTAGATCCCTTTACATAAAATAGTGGATTCAAATGATTTGTGAACCATTGTTTGGATAATTATATAACCATAAAGTAATAGTCACTGTATAGATTGTGATTTAAACATCTTATAAGTTTATGTAATTGATTTTAAATAAGTTTACTAAATTTTTCTTAGAGGTACATCATATTCAAACATTGTAAAAACATCTGCATTTTAAGTTCACTATCATCTCCAACTGCTGTCAACTTTTTAAAATATGTAATTCAGTCCGTCCTTCCCCCCTCCTCAAACTGATACATAACACAGCCTGTAAAATTAGTATGATAATTCTTATAGAATTTTGATGAAGGTTGTGCTTAGTACAGTGCTTGGAATATTTTAATCACTCCATAAATTATGTAAGGTAATATTACTATTAGTAGTATTGTTTCTGAAATGCTTTAAAAAAGTGTGGACAAGAACTGGATTATTTTTATCTCTTCATATGCTTCTAAAAACCTGATATTCCCAAGTGTTTTATATTATAAATCATCTCATGTCAGACTTTGTTACTTGAGAGATAGGAATCAGACTAACAGCATCCACACCTTATCCTAATATCCTTGTTCCCAAATTGGAAATTCATCTTAGGCATCTCCTGACTCCTGCAGGACTCCTTGTTCCTGTGACTTGTCAGAAAGGATGAACCAGTGAGGACTCAGACTTCTCCGTCTGGGGATGGCTCATTCATTTCTCAGTGCTCACAGCCTCCTATCTACTGGCTGTTTTTCCTTTCCTGATGCAGCCAGTAATTGGCTCCGTTCCAGAAACCATACTTCAGTCTGAGAGGCTCCCTGACCTTTATTGAATTCTCTATGGATAACTGCAGTTATGTGCTTGGAAATAATTGCAGTTGTTACCTTTAAACACAGGAAAAATACCTTTTAGCATTCACAGTGTAGTCTAGGGCAGCTACTTAAGGCCAAAGGGCACTCCCCTTCCCCTCCCTTGAAATCAGTCATCCAGTCCTCCGAGCCTGATTGATGTGCACCTGGCATGGTGGAGAGGCCTGTCAGCTTACTCTGTCTTGAAGCTGTTTAGCCTCCTGTTGGAAGGCCTAGCAACAGCAGCAACACTCCCTTGCTTTTGTCCTCTGCTTGTCCACCTTGTCCATCATATATGGAGCCACCACACAGAAGGTGCTTGGAAAAAAGAGTTTGATCTTGATTTCAGGGCTGTGCCCATCAAACTCCAAGCAGGATAGCAGGAAAATTTTGTAAGTCAAATTAATGGATAATCTTCAGTAAAGAGACAGGTTAATGAATAAGAATTTATTGCTAGATCATCTCTCATAGCTCTGAAATTACGAATAGAGACCTAGTGAATAGTGAACAGTGAATAGAGACAAGCCTCCTCAAACCTAACCTCTCTACTTTCTTTCATTCATTTTGCAGATACTGACTAGTATCTACATGAGAGAAATGAAGATGACTATTTCTTAATTATGAAGTAATATTCTTTAAGTTGCCATCATCAAAGTACATTTTTTTACATGTAATCATGAATTTTGGCATATTATAAGTACCTATGATCACTTTGTTGTTATTTTTTTAATACTCACCCTAGAATGTTTTTTCATTGATTTTTAGAGAGAGTGGAAGAGAGAGGGAAAGATAGACAGAAATATCTATGTGAGAGAAACACATCAGTTGGTTGCCTCCTACACGAGCCCTGACCAGGGCCTGGGAGGAGCCTGCAACCAAGGTATATGCCCTTGACCTGAACAAGCTCAGGACCTTTCGGTCCACAGACCAACACTCTATCCACTGAGCCAAACCGGCTAGGACTATGTCTACTTTGAATTGTCAGTTTTGTGGGCTTAAAATAAGTCAGTCTAAATAATGCATTTACAATAAGCACTTTCAGTATCAATGTGTGTTGATACTGTTGATACTGTTGTCTTTAGCCTCATTACAAATGTGATGAGATTTCTTATTTGTATTTAGAAGTTAGTTAATGAAAATCAGGAAAAATGCAGTTCAGATAATTTGTCATCTTTTTGGTATTTGCTGTTTTGTAGCATGTACTTCATCACATGTTTAACCTCTAACGTAGCACTGCAGAGGGGCATTCTAAGTGCTATGAAATCCACACAAATAGTCAGCAACACCCATAGATTGATCAACCATTGAGTTCTAGAGTATGTGAGTGACAGTGTACTAATATAATAAATTCACATATTATGCAAATCAAAGTGGGTGGTAATTTTTATTTTAATATTTAATAAAATCCAAATATAGTTTGTTTGGAAAACTTATAAAATAATTCTAAGTATATATGGAAATATATATATGCCACAGTAATGAAGAAAATATTGTAAGAGGCATAAAAAACTCCACTTATATATTAAAATATTTTATAAAGCTGTAGTAATTAAAACAGCAATGTGTGGGCATTAAATATATGCGCAAACATTGGTGAATATAGAATAGTTATGTCAGTAAATAAAGTACAGATGAAGATTTAGAATATAGTAAAAGGGGTATTTTAAATCAGTAAGGAAAGGAGTATTTTAATAAATCATGTTGGAACAATTAGCTAACTATTGGTGGTAGAATTGGGGTGATGAGTATGGTTAAAGAACCAACCAGACTTTTCAAAGAACCAACTCTTGGTTTTATTGATCTTTTACATTTTTTAGACTCTATTTTATTTATTTCCGCTCTGATCTTTATTATTGTCTTCCTTCTATTCACTTTAGGCTTTGTTTGCTGTTCTTTTTCTAGTTTCTGTAAGTATAAAGTTAGATTGTTTATTAGAGATTTTTCTTATTTCTTGGGGTAAGCCTGTAATGCTGTGAATTTCCTCTTAGGACTACTTTTACTGTGTCTTACAGACTTGTGTTTTTTGTTGTCTCATTTTCATTTGTTTCAAACTATCTTTTGATTTCTTCATTGATCTCATTGTTAACCCATTAATTATTTATAACATGTTATTTAGTCGCCATGACTTTGTGTGTTTTTCTAATAGAAGAAGTGAGATTAGTAATGTGTTATTTACTAAGTTTGTGAGATATCTTTTCCTAATAATTGATGTTACAAATTATTAGGAAAGTACAAACTAGTTAGTACTTTCAGTCTGTCAGTAGTAGTAACTGAGCAGCCATCATATGCTTAGGGTCCCATTTCATCTATCATGGGAATTTGCTTTATTTTGAGAGAGTTTGTCAACAATACTGATTTTTTCTTAGTTGTAGTCTATTAACTTTATTATGCTCATAATGTTACAAATTCAGAAAGGTTCTCTTTCTCTCCAGGTTAATATTCTAGAATGGTAAAGATCATCCACTAAATGTGCAGCCCGTTTCTCTATGCAGTGGGTGCAACCACTATGGTATTTGTTATTCGCAAGAAATCTGTATTTGTTTTCTGATGTGCTCATAGCTAATAATTTTATTCTCAGTTGAGCCTATTAGCATCATGCATATTGCCCATTATAATAACCACAAGTGAAAATTAAAACAGCTTTTCTGTCAGACCCCATTCAGCTCCTGGTTTTGCTACTTGTATGGCATCTTTAAATCTCATCTATTCATTACCCATCTCATAAAGTCCTTGCAAGAATTACATGAGAAGAATGTGTCTGAAGTACTTAGCCTTAGTAAATATGCAATAATCAATTGCTATCATTATTAGCCTTAACATTATTATTAAGTTTTCTTTGAAGAATTAACCAAACATGATGCTATCAATCAACATTGGAAACCAAATGCTCAATGTCTTCAGAAACTTAAACATGTACCAAAAACCTGGAAGTGAAACCAAAATAGGCAACTGGTATGAAGTCCACTACCACATTTGGAATTTGGACTGTGACTTCTCAGTCTTTCCCCATAGGAAAGATGCAACAAGCTAAGGAAATTCCTGAAAGAGGTAGAGCTAGAAAATATGCAAATAACTGGCTACCTCAGGAAGGCACTCATTTAGTCTGTTGAGTGCTTTGTGCTAGGCACTATTCTAGGAGCTTGGGATGTGTTAGTGAATGGAGCAAACAAATGCTGCCTTATCGTCTTCCCAGCGAAATTCATACTTTTAGTCTGAATCCTCACCCTGTTGTCCATGTCCATGAGTGCTCTCTTTCTTTCCCTTTTTTGCTAAAGCCCCCCCCGCAACATCCTCCCCATAACCCCAACAATCTTTGCTGTGAGGTGAGAATGGGAGAAGAGTCAGCTAGAAACAGGTGGAGCCAGGGAAAGGAGTTCAGACATAGAGAATTACCATTTTTCTAAGTCAAAAATGATTACATGTCATTAATTTGAAATGGTTCAACCTACTGTCATGCAGAGGAGTTTGGATATTATCGCTATAGATGGAAAGCTTAGGGGCTAAGAGCAAGGGAAATGAGGTGAGATTTATTTTGGGAAATAATTTATAGGCTTCCTGACTCACCATACACCCTACCAAAAAAGGCACATGATCAGTTATTTTCCTAAATTATCCAGGGCTCTTCACTCCAAGTTTGACTTATTCCTATTTATTTGTACGTTGGCCCAATTCCTTACCCTTGGTCTCACTGTCTCATGGACTCTGGCTGTCAGCTTGCTGTTTGTGGTGATTTCTCCCACTGTAAGGAGGGTTCTGACCTGCAGCCTCCAAGTGGAAACTCTTTGTAAAGCTCTCCTATACACAGCCTTGCTTTCTTCTGTGTGGCCTGAGCCATCCCAGGGTCACCTTATATGATATAAGCTTGCATAGGGGATAACTTCCAGCATAGGATGAAAAGAAGTGAAAATACATACATAAAAAGAGTGCTTCTAGTTGGGCCTTTTCTGGTTCTATGTTTTGGGACTATCTCCAAGTGTGAGTAGCACATGCATATCACATACACAATAATTTGGGAACGTTTCTCACAGTTATTCTCTAGGCTATACTCTTTTGAAAGGCAATCTTTAGAATAATGATAGCAATTACATTTATTTAGCAAGTTATAGCTTACCAATTACTTTCCTAAACAGATTCTCATTTGATCCTCATCGTAGCCAAGGGATGTAATTATCACCACTTTATAGGTGACAGAACAGAGGTTTATTGAAGATACACGTGTTTCCAGAGCTTCAATCCCAGCTACCTACCTTCAGATCTGTCTCCCCCTACAATGCAAAATCTGTCCATATTTATATACTTAATAAGTCAAAATAGTATTTTGTTAATATTGGATAATATTAGAAACATGTGTGTCTCTAGTCCAAGCTTTAACTTCCCACATTTGCATAAATGAAGTAACATCTCAACTCTGTGATGATTACTAAGGTGATCTATAGCATCTTAATGTTTATAACAGTAATTTTGATAATGTTGGCATTGAAGCAAAGAAGCCTCATAGTAATGTAACATGCAGTAATACAGGCCGTCCAACTTGACTGTATAATCTAAAGCTGTAACTAACCTTCCAAAGTCTCAGTTTCTTTGAGAGGAAATATTTTTAAATTGTCTTACTTATATAGTGGCTTCTGTAAACTGATTGGCTGGTCTGTTCCCTTGGCACTTACTGGCTCTGTGAGGGAAGGGGGAGATGCAGAAGGAAGCCTCCAGCATAGAGCGAGTCCTGAAGGGCTTCAGGGCTTTCCTCGTGGCTTCCCTTCCCCGACACTACGCCTGACACTGCGCCCGTCAGAGTGCCCAGGGGTCACCTAGGGGCCAGACGAAGCAGGGAGGTACAGATGAGCCTCCGGTCTTTTCTTTAACACTGTCCATCAGAATCTCTATTTCCCACCCCCAGACTCTTGCTGCCAACCAACCCTACAGAAGATTCCCACCCCCTCCCCGCACCCATAAAGGGACATGGCCCCTGTCTTTGCTTCTCATTCTTCACGACTTAAAGAAAAAATGCTGAAGGATCAGAAAATTGTTCCTATTGGACATTACCAAGCAAGCAAGGAAATATAGTTTGACTCGCTTTATTTTCAGATGCCAGACATGGTTCTTATTTCACTTTTTCCCCATTAAGATTTAGAGATTTTCTGGTTAAATTAGTATAAAAGCTGTAATAATTATATGCCTTGTCATGAAAGTCCCCCCCCACAAGTTTTCTTCTGGTTATGATGTGTTGATATTGGAGCACACATTTTGCTGACATCTTCTTAAACTTAGTATCTTGATGAATTAACCACAGTATACGGATTGATTGAAAACTCAGTTTTACAATAGCTGAAGTAAGCGTAGGTTAGGAAGATGGGCAGCCAATTAGCTGACAGGGTCTACACAGTGCTAGATGGATTGCAGTAAAAAATTGAGTTAAAGAGAGGACACTGCTATCTATTACCAGCTGACTGGAAAGTATGTTATTGAATCATACCAGAAATAAAGGCCAAGCTTTTTTCTCTGACTCCTTCAAAGGGCTCAAATTGCAAATACCTTTACTGCCTAATAAGCAAAACAGTGCTACCTTATATAGTGTGAAATATTACTGTAGACAATGAAAGCACTTAGTTTTTTGCTACTAGCAACTTAGGCCTATTTTTATTCTGTGCACACAAAAACCATATTCATATTACATTAAAAAATGCACTATTTTAGTTGCTCTTAATAGTGATCCATATAAAACTTTAAATGGGAATGAATGGGTTAAAGTAGAACAGTATTTCATCTGTACTGAAATAAAATCACATTTTCATTTTCATTATATTGGATAACTACACAGATACAAATAAAGAAATAGTACAGAAACTTATGCTTTCCGAAATGGCATTAAAGGCATCTTAAGCTGGGCAACTTAGCCCACCATTAGTCATAAGGTCAGTCCATTTCATGATCAATTGGCCAGATTTTTAAATTAAATTTATTGGGGTAGTATTGGTTAATGAGATTATATAAATTTCAGGTATAAACTTATAATACTTAAAAATTTTATATTATGTCATCAGTATAGTCCATTGTGTACTCACCACCCAAAGTCTAGTCTCCATCCATCACCAAATATTTGACCCCCTTTACTATCTTCATCCTCCGCCCACCCCCTTCCCTCTAGTAACCGTCATACTGATGTCTGTGTCTACAAGTTTATTTTGTTTGTTTGCTTTTTGTTTTATATCCCACATATGAATGAACTTGTATGAGTCTTGTTTTTTTTCCTGGTCAGGGTGCTTACCAGGTACAGGAGGTAACCAATCAATGTTTCTCTCTCTGTCTCTCTCCCTCTCCCTTCCTCTTGCTCTAAAGATCAGTAACAACATATTTTTAACAATATTGTCATCACAAAACTATTGATGATTTCTGAGAGAACAAGAAAGAAAAAATTTATAAATATTAGAACCTATTGAAATGATTTCAGAGTTTGGTGCTACTGCCCCTTATTTTAAGTCTTGGACTTAACATGCTTTTTCCTTTGCCCAGCCAGCATGGCTCAGTGGTGAGCATCGACTTATGAGCCAGGAGGTCATGGTTCGATTCCCGGTCAGAGCACATGCCTGGGTTGTGTTCTCTGTCCCCAGTGTGGGGCATCCAGGAGGCAGCCAAACAATGAGTCTCTCTCATCATTGATGTTTCTCACTCTCTCATTCCCCCTCTCCCTTCCTCTCTGAAATCAATATATATATATATTTAAATGCTTTTTCCTTTAATCCTGCTTTTAAGTATAGAATAATGTTAAAGCCTTCTATCTTATAACTGGAGACATTACAAATACACAGAAAGTGACTTTTGTAACCTATTTGTAATCTAAGTCATATGATAACAGGGTGGAGTATATTTAAATTATAATGAATTAGGAGCCAAGAGATTGTTATGTGGTAGATAGAAATTATATGCATAGAGAATTAAAGAGTAAGGCAGTCTCCTCATAACTCAGTATTGCCCTTCAGATCACTAGAGTCCATGGAGAAGTCTTCCAGAGTAGAACCCGGGATCCATGCTTCCTGCCAGCTCTTCCTCTTCCATCTCTCTTGAGCACACAATATTTAAAGAATTTGAAAAGTTGTAGGAACTAGTGGCCACATGTGAGCAACTGGAAGTATTAAACTTAATAGAGGCTTAATTGGGTTAGCATATCCAGAAGACAAAGAGGTAATATGAATTTTGCATGGCCCTAGAGAGAAAAAAATACTTAAAGATAATGAGACTTTTTTTTCTTCTGCTCTGGACTTGATTGAGGTTCACTAAACTGAAAGCCATGGATGGGAGGTACTGCAGACCAACAGTAAATATCACCCATACTCCAGCCATCACAGAGAGCAGAAAAGTTTGCCTTCTGTATCAATTAGGACAAGCTAGATTATGCTGTAGTAACAAAACAACATGAGAATCTTAGGAATTTAAAAGACCTAAATTTATTTCTCACTGCAGTACGTTGTGAGTCAGAAAAGTTGCTCTGCTCACAATTGTCACTTAGGGACACAGGATGATGGCAGGTCCATTGCTTCCACAACCTCAAAGACAGAGAACTTGCTAAGCCATGCACTGGCTCTTAAAGTTACCTCCTAGGAGTGACAATAATCATTTCTGCTTAAATTGCACTGACTAAATCAAGTCACATAGCCATGCCTAAGTTCAGTATGGTGGAGCTAATTAATCCTACTACTTAGAGAGGCACCATATGTTTGTGTCCAATAATACAGCTACCACACTTGCAATTCTACCCACTGTGCCAATGGAGTATAGGGTCCCTAGTTTATTGTGATTTTATAAGCTACCAGCTTAAGGTCTACAGACACATCCAGTAGGAGAGGCCTCAGACTTCCTGACCTCTTCCATACGGTTACCAGAGTCCTTTCCTCTTAGTTTGTTAGCACCAGTGAGTTTTCCATGAAAATCATCACCTCCTAAATGGATTTCATATAGTAGCTTTGGGCTCAGGGGGAGAAAATCCTCGGAATCATCTCTGTTAGGAGACTGGAGATAGGAAGGTGTAAGAGACTGCTGTATACACCTGTGCAGCTTCTTTTGTGTATTTAATGGGATTTTGCTGGGATTTACTTTTTCCGTGTTACTGAATAAGTTTAAAAATAAGTTGTCATTGAGCCATACCAGAACATTGGAGAGCTCAGTTCCACTTCTTTGTTTGCTTGACTCTAATAACATGGCCCCTCCTCCCCTCTCCAGTATTTTTCTTCTGTAACTTATACGTATAAGTGGTGAGCCACTGAGCAGGTGTGGGAGATGCATGAACAAGGAGGCTTCAATATGGGAAGTTTAAGTAGAAGCGGTAGAACTTGAGGGACTACAAAATTTATTTTAACAATTACTAGTAAAAATAACAAGGACTGTACTTAGGGAAATAGAATGGCATGCCCGCATGGGGGATTTATTAGACAGTTGCTCTGTAACAGACTGCCCAAGGTATCTGGGGTCCAAAGAAGAGTAAGAAGTGATCTTGAAGGAATCAGAGAGAGAATACCTAGCATATGGTGTGGTTTGGAGGAAGTTTGGAGCCACCTGCTCAGTGGCTCACCATCAAACAGTGCATCAAAGATAAATTCAGGTGACAGAAGTCAAGAGGATGGGATGGAGGTGAAGCAGCAGACCTCTCCGTGACTAACCCATATATGTTTTAGATCTGCTCTCTATGTACACTTCATTTTGGCCTCTTCTGTGAAATCTAGTGTTTTGTCTGAAAAATGTGAGATATATAAGGTTTCAGAATTTCAGACCATATTCTAGTAGCAGATACTAAGGGAACCTAAAAATTTTACCTCTTCAATGTTAGGAAGATTGACGGCCAGGCAGTGACAAGTGCATCTTTGTTTTTTTTGTCCTGTCACTAAAGATATGATGTGATTACTTTATGACAAAAGCAGCAACCTTGCATCAATGCTGGCCACTCTAATTTAGGCAAGAGCCCATCTATGTTGACCGACCTGGTCCCGTTTCATTAAGAAGGAGTTCAGGGTCAATGAAAAATGCTAGCAGCTCTGTCATCCCATTAAGTAACAGGGCGGTCTGAGTCAGCACTTGGAGCAGGCGTGGGAGCATTAGGAAGAGTTATGTCGGGGAACAAGATACAGCGCTGCTCGGTGCACAAAGAAAAGAGCTTGTTGTATGCAATAAAGTGCTTGACCGTAGACACATAAATTTAGTTGTCTTCTTGCCAACCTAGAAGATAGATTGTCTCATCAGTCTTGTGAGTATTGACTTAAAGAAAGGACAGGCAAAAACATTTGGGGAAAAACGGAGACCTCACTTGGGTCCAGTGTGAATAAATTTTCTTTAACTTGACCTATTTTTCATCTCAGACCTTTCTACCATCCTATTGGCAACTCACACTTCAGTTTCAACAGTCTCCTGCTCTGCTCAAATACCACCTCCTTAGCAGCCTTCTCTGTCAATCCTACAAAAATACCTCCCTTATACTCTTTCCCCAACCTCCTCAGTTTTTCCTAACAGCATATCCAATTGTCAGCAGTTGTATTGCTTATATACTTGTTTGTTGCTTGTGTGTCCAACTAATTTGTAAGCTCCACGGGGAAAGAACTGTATTCTATGTATTGCTGTGTCAATAAATAGTTGTTAAATTAATAGTCAATGCCATTCCTCACCATGAAAGCATGAGTTAGAAGAGTACATTTTTCCTGGTAAGGCCTTCACATAGCTGAGACAGAATCCCTTCTTCCCTGCTCTTTTTCCTACTTTTCTTCCTACCATTGGTAATCATTGTGTTTTGTTGTTGTTTTAAATATATTTTTATTGATTTCAGAGAGGAAGGGAGAGGGAGAGAGAGATAGAAACATCAATGATGAGAGAGAATCTTTGGCTGCCTCCTGCATGCTCCTTACTGGGGATGGAGCCTGCAATACAGGCACATGCCCTTGACTGGAATCTAACCTAGGGCCCTTCAGTCTGCAGGCCGATGCTCTATCCATTGAGCCAAACCAGCTACGGCGCTAATCATTGTTTTTATAGAAGTAAACTTAAAATATGAATAATCTTATATATTGAACCTCCAAGTAGTTTCTTGCGTCTCAAGGATGTGTGTAGTAGCGAGTGGAAGTCAGAAAACATGCCTCTGGCCCTGGTGGTGCCTCTGGCCAGCATGGGGGCCGGCTTTCCCTGAGGTCCCAGTCTCCTCATGTAAAAGGAGGAGCTCAGAGGGAATCCTTTTGGGTCCTTCCACTCCATGGCATTGTTGTGATCTACAGCTAGGTAGTCTTTTCTCACCCTGCTCATAGCCCTAAAAGTGAAACTATCTGAGATATGGAAATTGTTTGTATGTTTCGTTAAGGGTTTTATTTAGTTTGGTTTGATTTTCCTGCTGAGGTAACCAGCACATGAGAGAGCCCTTTAAGGACCTAGGCAATTCCCTTCATTCTTAGAGTCACTGAGGGCCAGAAAGCTGCATCCAGATGTTGTTTGGACACACCTAGTGCTTCTTTCAAGAGCTTACTGCATCTGTAGAGTGAGAAAGGAGGAGTAAGGAATGTGAAAACAAAGGTGAATACAAAATATCTTCTGTGTTCATATGAATTCCAAATTAATTAAATTGGAGAATATGAGAAGAAATGAAGGATTTACTTTGTAACAGTTTCTCTTATTCTCCTATGAATAATCTTCAAGTTGTGAAGAGATAAGTGCTGTTGCTCTTCTCCATCCAACCTCCTTTTCCTGTTGTTGTTTTGTTGTTTCCCAGGGAGCTCAAAACAATCTAACCAGAATTGTTTCCTTCCTTTATTTTCTTTTCTTGATTAAAAACATAACCACGTTTGTATTGTTCTGATTCTTTAAGACAAGAGTACCCGTTTGTGCTAACAGTGTGTGGCAAACGCAGCTATAGAAAGCTTTCTCTAACAATATTCTATTTTCCCCTTTGTTGCCAACTTTCTAACTGCTCCAATGTTGGTGCATAAAGTCACCGGCTATTCAGTGTGTCCAAGAGAACAAGGTGACCCTCATCAGACCTGGCTCAGCCACAACAGGGGAAAGAGACTCTCTCCCCGAAGGAAATGCTCTCTGAGATCTCTAAGCATAAAAATAGAAGAAAAAGAAAGAAGAAAGAAAGAAAGAAAGAAAGAAAGGAAGGAAGGAAGGAAGGAAGGAAGGAAGGAAGGAAGGAAGGAAGGAAGGAAGGAAGGAAGGAAGGAAGGAAAAGAGAAGAGAAGAGAAGAGAAGAGAAGAGAAGAGAAGAGAAGAGAAGAGAAGAGAAGAGAAGAGAAGAGAAGAGAAGAGAAGAGAAGAGAAGAGAAGAGAAGAGAAGAGAAGAGAAGAGAAGAGAAGAGAAGAGAAGAAAAGAAAAGAAAAGAAAAGAAAAGAAAAGAAAAGAAAAGAAAAGAAAAGAAAAGAAAAGACACCCAAAACATTTCTTTGCAGAGCTTTTACCACAATGAGTTGAAGGAAACAGGACGTTTAAGGAAAATTTTTTTCATATCATTTTATGAGGTTCAATTTTTACCTTCAAATTACGTGCTTCAGTGCTTTATGTTTGCATGACAAATGTTTTCTTGCCTAGTTGTAAAGAATTTTCTCCAGTCCCCACTCCCCCACCCCGCCCCTGCTTGAATCACTCCTCTGTGCTTTGCATTACTTGGCATCAACCAACGTCTTTCCATGGAGGCAGATGTGGGTGAGGGGGATTCCTGATTGCTAGCAGCATTCAACATTCAGAAGCGAAAAAAAATGTTTTTCAGAGGCTCTTTATTCAAGTGCGGTAGAACATTTTTCTGAGATTATTTAGGGTTTACATTTGTGGAAGAGAGGCTGGATACATAGAGAATGTTATTATTGGAGGCTTACTGTCACCATGATGTTGCATTTCTCAGGAAATGCTTGCTGTTGTGTTTACTATTATGTTCCCTGTTTTCTGCCTGCTTTTTGAAAGCCTTGAGTCTGATGGGCTGGTATGGCAGCTATTTGGCTACCTAGAAAAAGATGTTACAATTCATAAATGTTATCCTATATAATAAAGAGCTAATATGCAAATAGATGTCACGCCCTCATGCTGTCACACCATAACAGCTCAGACACTCAACACTGGGGAGAGAGGAATGGGGACCAGGCAGGCTGCGGCCAGGGAGAGGGACAAGCTGCTCACCCCGCAGTCCCAGGCACCGGCGCCTGTGCCTGTGGCTTGGAGGAGGGACAAGCCTCCTGCCCCATGGTCCTGGGTGCCTGCGGCTGCAGCCTGTGCGAAGCCACATGCCCACGGTCCCTTGCAGCTGTGGCCAGCCTGGGCAAAGCCAGCCCGGGTCCTGGGTGCCTGCAATCAGCCAGAGAGAGAGAAGCCTGGGTCCCAGGTGCCTGCAACTGGCCAGAGGAGGGAATCCTGGGTCCCGGGTGCAGTGCAGGGCAAAGCAGAGGCAGTTAGGGGTGATCAGGCCAGCAGCGGAGCAGTTAGGAGCGATCAGGCCAGTAGGAGAGCAGTTAGGGGCCAGCGGTCCTGGATTGCAAGAGGCAGTTGGACATCCCCCGAGAGGTCCTGGATTGGAGAGGGGGCAGGCCGGGCTGTGGGACCCCCCCCCCACCCCCTGTGCACAAATTTTGTGCACCAGGCCTCTAGTGTTATTATGTTAAAAAAAGAGAAAGAATGGTCTCCCAGAGCTTTGTATAAATAACAGAGAGGTAGAGAAATTTAGGTAATTTACATCTTGGTATATCTTGGTATTTAGTTTTTAAGATATGTACAGATGACATACCAGGCAAGCAGTAAAGAACTGATATAAAGATTCCTCAATGAAATTAAGAGAATTTTTAAAAATATGTTTGTATTTTTATTATCCAAATTTAAATAACAAAGGAGGAAGATTGATATAATGACAGATGTTTGCAGTGAAAATATCTTCAGTTTTCAGCACTTTTCTAGTACTTTTCAGATATTTTCTTAGTCATGAAGCAGAGCCTTTCCATATCAGGAACACAAGTAAAAAACCAGTGATCTAATAAAACTGGCAGTAGAGAGATTAAATATCTATATTCTAAGATTACTGATTTGAGCAATACTATTGACTACTAATATAGCCATAATTATCCATCTATTACATCTCCTCTTTCTTTATCATCATTGTTTTATCTGACTTATTCTTACATTTCTACAGGCAGTGACATTTCCTTGTATGTTGGAGTTTCTAACTTACAGTTTTGTGACACTTATCAGTATTCAACATGTACAGAGTGCTTCTGATTATAAGACATTAGATTCGTCATAGACTCATGTGTGCTTCACAGAAGACCCCTATTTTAAAGTCTTACACTGAAGTTTAGTCATTGTTGTTCGTAATGATGATCCTAGTTATGGGGGACAGTAAGAGGTTCTTTTCAATCTATTTAGGAATAAAAGAAAACATATGCTACATTTGGAAATTTTTTTATTAAAAGTGGTTAAAACTGTTTAAAGCTTTTGCTGAAAGGCTTATCAATCCTTAGTTACTTGGATATTTTCCTTATGTAAAATTCCTAAGTCCAGTCCAAATGAGGCTTTGCTGTGTGTATGTATTCTCACAAAGCAAGAGTGTCACCTGCAACATGCTTTGATGGTTGGAATCAGAAGTACCAAATTGGCAGCAAATGTTCAAGATAGTCTGGGAGATGCTGAAGATCAGAAACATTATAAAATAGTTACTCTGCTCACTTTCAGTTGTTCTGCTATATTTAAAAAGAAATGCAAAATCGGGCTACAAAAACTGTGACATCTTCTCACTATCCAATCTTAGAAGATTGTCTTTGTGACCGTCTGTGCGACCTCAATTTGAGATCATGAGAACAGTCAAGGTAGAGACCTTTCCCTGACCTCCCTGGTCACCGCGGCCCCAAAGAGTTCATTTGCAAGGGGGCTAGGAAGAAAGAGGTGAAAGAAATTCCTGGGCACCCACCTTTCTGAGTGCGTACAGCCTTATCCCTGAGACAGGATCTTATCGGTGTCCCCAGTAGACTTCTGTGACACTGCTCTAGAATAGAAAATGCCACCATCAATTAACGAGGAGGCAGGAAACCAGCAAACAAATCCTGGAATAGCCTGGCAGTATGATAGCTGGCTCTTAAGAGAGGAACTAGAACAGTAAAATATTCCTGTCCAGGTCCCAGATGCCAATGTATCTCTGTAGTAGTAGTTGTGGTGGCTGTTGCTGTCATTATCCCTGTCATTAGTATTCTCCTGGCATATAAGTTTACTGAGAAGTTCCTGAAAATGAAGTTTGATGAGTCTTTGCTGTATTATTGTTATTCGAACAGTCTGTAACTTATTTTTGACATTTAAATGTTGGACCTTGAAGTAGAGCTCATTGCAGATTTTGCATACTTAACTCTGAGTCATCCTCACAAAATTAACTCTGAGTCATCCTAACAGAATACATTATGATTTAATTATAACTCAATGATTTCAAGGTGATCAAAATGCCATTTTATAAAAATGTTATTATACTGAAAATAAGTGATGGGCGCTATAAAATATTAAATTATAGACAAGTATTTGGAAGAACTTATATCTTCCACTAGTTCTTTTTCCCTTTGAAAGTAGAAAAATAGTCTAAAATATCCCTGCTGAACAGAAAATTGCCGTAATTCACTGAATGATGCTTTCCTGCTGTTATACTTTTATGATAGAGGCTGCAGTTTTTTTTTAAAAAGAACATTTTTATATTTATTTTTTCTATTTTTTTTATTAGGGATAATATTTTTTTCACAAACCACTGTGAGACACAAGAACTAGAATCATAAGTTAAATTAAGTCACGTTGAATTGATGGCAAGACTATATATTCAAATTAAAAATCGGGTTTTCTGTTTTACATACATTACATTGAATTATCACTCCAAAGACCATATCAAGGAATTTGCTTAATTAGAAAAGAAAGTTCAAAGGTTACTAAATTTACAAAAGGTGTAGCCATACACTTTCTCACAGTAGAAGATGAGTAAAACAGGCAAAGTCAGAAAATGTGTCCAGGGTGTGTAATTTGTTGGACATATTTTCCTCCATTGCTAAGTTAGGGCATTGGCTGGAGCCGAAATTACTGGAGAGTTTGACCCTGAAGACATCCCTCCAGCAAAGATACTTTTAGAAGCAGATTGTCGCCATTACTTTGAAAACTGCTCTCTTCTGGAAGATCAGTCATGATGGCTGTGATCAAACGTAATCTGACATCAGCTCAAAACCTGTTTCATGTTTCTGATGTGTTAGAAGCAGTCTAGTGAACATGTTTATGGCCACTTAAAAAGTTTTTCCAAGTCCTGTCCCATAATTAATCTGCAAAATCAGAAAGCAAATGACTACACTATGTTTAGCTTCTTAAAAATGCACATTCGCAGAGTTATGTTTTACATGGTGCCTCTTGCTCTTAGGGAGGGTCCAGGCAAGACCTGTCTATTAGTGCACCATCGCTAACCGTTTGGGGCAACCGTAGTTGAAGGCACTTTAATTCCAGGAGGTAGATGCCACTTCCACATGAGTGTAGTTCCAAGAGAATTTTTCCTGTACAGATGACTCTGTACATCACATGAAGAAACAGGGCCATGTAACCCACATTTCTCATTCTGCCTTGGCTGCACAAAATGTAGACTCGGTTATTGCCCGACAAATCTTTCACATCATCAGCCCCTTCCATTTAAGAGGGTCTAGCTTGTTTTAAATCCCAAATCTGTGTTTTAACCTCCCACACAGTGTTACCAATCTAGTAATAGTGAGTTTGTGCCCTACACTAGGAGGGAGAGCTTGGGAACAATGCTGCAGTCGACTTGCCCACCCACAGAGGGCACCCTTTTTAATGTTCACAAAGGCACCATAGGCTAAAGGTGCTGCCAGTACCATACAGTCATTATAATTAGGCAGGGTATAAATCATTAATAAATGTAAATATCAGGTTTAGGACTCGGCAGCCCTCTGGAAAAAGGATTGAATTATGATTGCTGTCTGAGAAAGGTCAATCAATACATCTCTGATTTTTGTGTGTATAAAATATTAAGCAAGTAATAATTTAGATGCATATTGAATTCCAAACATTTATAGAATAATTTTAACATGAAATTATTTTTATATGTATGCCTATATTGTACTTATGGCTACATTTTCTATTTAATTATTACAATCAGGAAAGCAAAACCTTAGAGTGGACTTTTAGAAATATCCAAGGAAGGTAGTATGAAACCTGTAGTTTTACTTACCTGCATTATCACCACTTTAATAAAATTTGCATTGTAAATTAAACCATTAAAAATGGAGATTTCATTTTGTAGTATTGAACTTTAAGACTATTTATATTGTCTTTTAAAAACATATTAACAAATAATAGATTATTAAAAAGAGGGAGTAATAAAAATACAGGAAGAAGGTACCATATATACTAGTAGCCTTAACTGTATATAAACCAAACTCAAGTGATATATTCTATAGAATTAGGAGAATTGGTTCACTAGTCAGAGAATCAAAATGAAGTCTTTTTGTGACATAATGAAGTAAATAAAAATCCATTATACTTTGTTGGTACTGTTTCCTCAGTGAACTGTTAACCCAGAATTTGTATTTAAAAAAAAATCAATTTAGACATCCATTTGCCTTTTCATTGAAAAGCAGCATAATAATATGATGAACCAAATTACCTATCCATTGATTCAGCTACACTTTCTGGGTGTATAGGGGTGGGCAAAGTATGTTTTCAGTTGTAATAAAAATAAATCATACAATAATAATTAAATACAAGAATAAACTGTTTTGCATACTCATACCTGTAAACCTACTTTTGCCCACCCCTGTATATATACATAGGGAGTTATTCCAAGTGAAAGGATTTGAGGTGATATTTTTTCTTTGTAGTTTTTTTTTTTATTATTGCTTGAACTCTTTATCAAAAATGTGTATTTTTTTTTTACAAAAACAAGGAAAACATTGTAAAGGCTTTTAAATTGACTTACAGTCACAAGTTTAGCATGCTACAAGTCAAGTATATCGTATCTAGCTTTGAGGATCCAGCGTGGGGGCAGTGGACAGGAGCACCAGACTCCCTGTAATACTAGCTGTCATTCACTCTCTGCATCACACAACGGCCGTGAACAGGTCTATACTGCTTCCCATGTGCCGGGACCTGGTTTAAATTCTACTCACTCAGTCCTCACTGTGAGAAAGGTGAAACTGTTTCCCAGTTTCGCAGGCAAGACCATGAAAGCCACAGATACACGTAAAGGTAGAAGCAAGAGGCTGAGTCTGAATTCAAACCCAGATTCCAGGGTCCTTGTTTTCAACCATTGGGAATATTCTGTGTCTCACCTTAGGAAAGTTGCTTCAGCTGTCAGGGCCTCTGTTTTCTCATCTCAAAGCTTAAAGTATTGGCTCCACAATGTGAACAGTTGGCCTGGAAGCAGCAGAAAGAACCAAGTGGCAGGGGAACCGTGAAGGATCCTATTCTTAGAGATCTTTCTCGCTGACCTCAACAGATGTTTTCTGTAATCACTGCCATATATTCATTTCAGTGTCTCCAGGTTTGCAGAAACTAGCAAAAATACAGTTAATACTGATTCTCTTGTTTGGGGAAAGTACAAAAATCACATACTGCTGGAAGGGTGGGCTCACCTGCATAAGAGCTTAGTGCTGAGATGTCTCCACCTTGGAACCAGAGAATGGGTATAACAGATGTTTTGTCATTATACTTCTCAACAGGTGTCAGGGATATCTGTAACATTTATGAACCTTCACTGGAAGTATGAAAACGGAAGGAATGGGAAAAACCTTCAGGGATTGTGCCATGTGTATCTTCCAGCTGAAGAATATTAAATGTAGGCGATCTTTACTGTGGAGAAGCTAAAAGCCTTGATGAATTGATTTCTGTGTTCCAGATTATTGGGGAAGATAAAATAAATAATTCAGAAATGGAAGTAGGCAAGAAATCTTTTTAGAGAAAGTAAAGAAACAAAACCCATGCTCATAAGATGAAAATGGTAAAATGGATGGGTTTAAGAATCCAGTGAGAAGGCCCTGGCCACGTGGCTTAGTTGGTTGTAGCATCGTGCCATATACCAGAAGGTTGCGGGTTTGATTGACAGTCATGGCACATACTGAGGTTGTGGATTTGATCCCTGGTCGGGGTGCATAGCGGAGGCAACTGATCAATGTTTCTCTCCCTCTCCCCCTCTCTCTCCCTCCCTCCCTTCCTTCCTTCCTCTCTCTAAAAGTCAACAAAACATATCCTCTGATGAGGCTTAAAAAACAAACAAACAAGAATACAATGAGAAGAAACTTTTCCAATAGCCCTTAACCACTAGCACTTAGATAACTGATACTGTTCCTTGGCTCAGAGCCCCTTTCTCTATCTTCAGACTGCTTTACTCCAACCTCTGCTTTCATTGACACATTTCCTTTTTCTGACTGAGCCTGCTGCCTCCTACTTATAATGATGCTTGTGATTACCTTGGGCCTGCCCAGATAATCTAGGATAATCTCCCCATCTCAAAATCCCGAATCTCTCTGGCTATGTAACACAGATTGCAAGGATTAGGAAGGAGATAGACATCTTTGGGGATGGGAGGTGGCTAAATAATTCCACCTAAAGGGGGGAGGGGAATGACTCAATTAGAATAGGAGCCCTTTAAAACTGAAATTTTGAAATAATGGTGAAAGATCCTATATTAGCTAGGAAAGGTTAAGCTATGCTGCAACAACAAATAAATGCTATATCTCAGTGTCTTACTGCATAAAACAGTATTCCCTGCTAAAGGAAAATCTGGTGAAGGTCCCATAGGCTGCAGAGAAGCAGTGACACAGAGATCCGAGGTGTTTTTCATCTTATGGCTCTGTGACCTTAATTCCTGCTCTACAGTTGCCATGGCAATTTTTGTACTCCTTTAGGTCAAAAGGGACACACACATCACATTTCTTGTCATACAGCCCAGCTAACTAAGGAGGCTACGAAGTACAGTCTTCCATGTGCTCGGGAAGAAGAGAACCAGATATTAATGTATCTTAAGTAACTGATACTGTAGTGCCTAGGATAGTCTTTGGTGAGCATCTCTGTAAACTTAGCACCAACAGGTTGAATATTAAAAAGAGCTGAAGCTATTGAAACATATGAAGATTAATTAAAATAAAAAAGGAAATGGATATTTTTTTGGTGGAGAGTAATGTTCACACTAGGAAGCATAGCGCCAGTACTTGGAAAAGGTGATCATTTTAGCAAGTGACAAGGCAATAAAAAGGAGAGAATGGAAAAAAGGAGAAGAGATGTTGCTGAGAGGACCTTATAGTTCATGGGGGTTGGGGAGAGTGTTAACTACTTGGAATGAGTTTCCTGGCTAAGGTGAATTGTAGCCCAGGGTACAGTGAACCTGCTAGTGAGCTCACTAAACTGTTGATCTAAAGACTCATGGAGAATAGAAGAGGAGCTAAAACACTAGAGTCTGCAAATACTATCTTCATTGTTCACAAGAATAAAACATAGATTCTGAAACCTTTATACCAGTGAGCATCATGATACCTCTTACAAAATTCTAAAATGGGTTCTTAAATTGAATGTGTGTCCATAGACGGGAAAGTGATGGTGAGCAGAAGCCACATGAACCCATTAAGAACACTTTTTTCTGTTTATTTTTTGAGTCCTTCTATGCTGGTAGATAAGGGACACTGTGGTTATGTCTTGATTTTAACAAGGTGTTTGACAAAATTTCACATGATGTCATTGTAGACCAGATGAGAAACAGGGCTCTAATAGATAATGTGGTTACATGGGTTTGTAATGAGTGAGAAATAGGAGGATATTTTTTAAAAATAAGTAAGAATGGAAAAATAAACTCGAACCAAATCATGAAAATTCTTATAAGCTATTTTAAAGGACTTAGACTTTTTCTTGCTGGCAGTTTGGATTCCTTGCATAAGGCTGTGCAATGATCCAATTTGCGTAATAGAATATCACTCTGTTCAGTGTGGGGAACAGGCAGGAGGAAGCTGGTCCAGGCACAAGCCAGGATGTGAGAACTGCACTAAGGGAACTGGGAGTTGTAATGGGAGGAGACAGTTGTTGATGAATTTAAAGAACTTAAGTTGGTAAGATTTGTCATTAATGGAATGCAAGGGTAGAAACAGTGGACCATCACGCATGGCCCCACAAGTATGACTTGAGGAGCTGCGTGGGTGATGGTCCACTCCCTGTGAGGGAACAGAGGCGAAGGACCTGTCAGGGTCATGGTACATTTTAGATTGCTGGAGAGCAGAAATGTGGAGATGCCCAGAGGCACTGAGGTAAGCTCTGGAAAAGAGGAGGGACCTAGAGAGAGGTCAAGGTTTAGAGGTCATGAGTCTATGGATGGCAGAGCCAAAAGAGGAATGAGGTCACGCAGAGGGAGCGTCCAGGGGTGGGCAAACTTTTTGACTCGAGGGCCACAATGGGTTCTTAAACTGGACCGGAGGGCCGGAACAAAAGCATGGATGGAGTGTTTGTGTGAACTAATATAAATTCAAAGTAAACATCATTACATGAAAGGGTACGGTCTTTTTTTTTTTAGTTTTATTCATTTCAAATGGGCCGGATCCGGCCCACGGGCCGTAGTTTGCCCACGGCTGCTCTAGACTGAGAAGAAAAGCACCTGGCACCAAACCTTTGGGAACCTCAGTGTTTAAGGATTTCATGGGCAGAAGAGATCAAGAGGGTATAGCCGTAGGTGATCTGCTGTCTTAAAGCTAAAGCAAGAGTTTCAAAGAGGCAGCAGTCAGTAGTGTCAAGTGCCACTGAGAGGCCATGAAAAATAGCCCCAGGGACAGGTTAAACAGCCATAAAGTGACAGGTAGAAGCAAATTCTGGTGGGCCCAGAAAGGGGGTGAAATAGTAGAGCCAGAGGAGAAAAATGGGGTGATAGCCGGGGTGGGGTCAAGGACCAGGTTTCTGGGTTCAGATGCTGATGGAAAGAGGGAGACGAAGAGGGAGAAACAGACTTGCTAAGTCGGTAAACTAGACTAAACTGAGACCGAGCCATGTGTTTCTTACATGCTGTTTTAACCAGAACTATCATAGTGCTTTTTTGAAAACTGCTAATCTATGTGGATTTCACACCGGTTACATTGTGGGGAAATTGGGGGCAATCTCTTACTATCTCCAAGACTGGCAAGCTGGTGGACTAATTGTTTTTCCATGAATCAAAATCGAAAATATATACAGAATTAGATTGAATCACATCTTTATTATCTTCTGAGAGACACTGTAGTGTTTTAAAATCTGCTGGCAGTTCAGTGCTACATAGATTTTCATAGTGACTATTTCTATGAAAATACTTTAAAATGAAATTTAATGCTGTGATCAGCAATACGGGAAGGCTGTAAAATTTTCTCTATTCTAAATTCTATTTCCCTTGATCTGTCGTGCCTGGACTGTAATTTTTTAAACCATTTATATTCTCTTAAGGTTTTTGTGCTGGAGTGTACATTGCTAGTGGTTTTATTTGATCTGGCAACAAGTTCTGATCTTTTTTTCCTGATATTGAGCATTTCAAGCAGTTCCCTAATGAGCCTGCCTCTGCGCTCCAGTGCTGTTATCATTGATAGATTTCTTATTGTGAGAGTAAGCTTCCAAAAATAATTGACTTATTTCCCGTAGTGATTCCCCCTTTCTGTGGAATCTCATTATTTCCAAAAAATTGTAGATTTCAGTTTCCCTGTCCAGAACATCTCTAGTGTAAATTTAGCTTCCCAATTTACGTAACGTTTGAAAGTTGGGGTCTTAGGAACTTAGGAACTCTCAGGTATTTATTCAGCAAGCATGTATTGAGAACGACTGTATGACATGTACCTTTGCATTAAGGTGCCAAACTCGCATAAGAGGTTCTGCATGGAGCTGGCACTTAAGACAGAGTCAGATTAAGTACGCCTGTGATGGCCGTTCAGCGAGATGCATGCGGACTGTGCAATGTTAATATAACCAGAAAAGACTACAAGGCCTGATGCTTCAGATAGATTTTGGAGAAGAGTAGGATTTGGCCGGATGAAGCAGGGAGGGAAGATCCGAGTTAGAAGGAAAAGAATGCTTTGAAAAAATATTCTGTATATTTATGTAAAGAGGCTGGGGTGCCTGTGAAACAAATGAACTGGGAAAAACAAGGGCGTGGAGAATGCTTCACTTAAGAAAACCAGTCTCCTAGAAAGATGGCCTCTCTCTCTCCTTCAACCCCCCATCTACTTTTGCTCTGACAACCCCAAATCTCAGCTCTGTTTAGAATACCTCTCTTGAGAAGCCTTCAGCGGCTCAACCTTGCCTCTGACAACATTCAGAGGCTCAGCCTTCACGGGCTTAGGGGCCACTGATCGTCCTCGAAAAGCAGAGGACTCCCTGCTTCCTGGGCCCAGCGCACTTTCCCGTCCACACACCTTTGCTCAGGGTGTGCGCTCTACTTCGAATGATCCTGTTTTCCTTCTCCCTCCAGTCACTGTCATGTCATACGACGTTAAAATCCTACCCAGCCTTAAAAGCTAAAATATCTGAAATAAATATTGATGTATCAATGCAATGAAAGGTCTTAAAAATAATTTAGTGGGATGAATAATTATTATGAAAACATGAATAATATATTAATAAGTAAAACAAACAGGATACAATCAGTATGTTTAGTTTAGTAACATTTTTTTTAAAAAATGAGCATGCAGAACAAACTACTTTGTACATATTCAATATGGAATGATCAGTTATTATATATGTCTGGTTACATAATGGCTGCCTTCCCCAACCCCCTTTTTAGCCTTTTGGGTATTTTCAAGTTTTTCCTAACACTAAACATGTAGTACTTTCACAGTAGGAAACAAAATAATAGATGTAATTTTCAATTTTTAAAACCCCTACTCTTGCTTCAAGGGGCTCAACTTCTTTTCTTCATAGATTCTTCTGCCATACATCAGTCAGATCTAGCTTCTACCTTCTTTCTGCTACCATTTCATATTTTTGTTCTTCTTAGGACTCCATGCCATATTCTGCCTTAAAATTTAATTACATGCTACTGCTCCTACAGTCACCAACTTATGCCTTGAACAGAGGTCACTCTATTTGTGAAATGAATGAATGCTTATGGGGATTCAAAGTAGGATAGTTCTTTTAAAAGTTTAAGATCTTATTGGGGAGTCAATACACAGAGTCAACAAAAAATATAAAAAATAAAAGTTAACATATAAGACAATTGGACAAACTGTGTCAAAAAGTGTATAATGTAAATGTGGTATAGTAAATGGTAGAGGGATCCTATAGTGTCCAAAGAATCCTGTTTACCAAATGAGATTCAGGGATTATAGCTGAGACAGGTGCCAAAAGAAAGCACTTTCACTTGGAGACATACTTCAGTGACATTTGAAGGGCAAATTATGAATGCAGACTCACAGACTACAGTCTGAATAGTTCCAGCCCAGCCTCCCAAGCTTCCCGTGCTGGCTCCACACAAAAGCAGAATGAGACTGCAGTAATCTGTGTCTACAAAGCAAATCATCTGTGCTGATAATGGGACACTGACTAGTTTTAATTTACCTGCCTATTGAAATTCTATTTTCTTAGTTATAGTTTTTTGGTCCTAACTTGAATCTTGTAAGAGCATCTGCTGGGAGGAAAGAAAATGAACTCAAGACACCTTTCTATCTCAAATCAAATATTTTGTGATAAATTGGAATGCCATTCATGCTTACTATTTTCACATGTAATACACTGCAAATAAGGCATCCTGTATAGACTTCTCCCACTACATTTAAAAGTTAGCCTGTGGAGCTACATAGGTATCTCTTAAGGATTCAGTCAGATGCCAGACGTGGTGATACTGATTGTTTTGTCTTCGAACCACATGGGAAGAAACAGTGATGAATCCAATGACAGGGACGAGGAGAGATTCACAAAGCATCCTGCCCACCAGGAAGCCCTGCTGCCTGCTAAATGCAAAACTGGTTCAGTCAGTTTTCTCTCATCTCCCTTTGGTCTTGGTATCTTAATAACTTTCCTTGAAGGAATATTCATACATAATTATATATATTCTTTGTAAATGTTTCATGAGGAGAAAAATCTTATTCTGGAAGCTTCCAGGCATAACTTGCTATGCAAAATACTAGCCCATCATGTAAAATTTCCTCTCTACTTCAGGTATTCATCACCTAGAGCTATTAAATTTTGGTTCTCTGTATGAAGTAAATTAATCCATCAAAATCCTGGTTCTAGCCACCTCCTTCTTCACACCTCAATATTTTGTTTTCATTTATGTCGCCCTTAATGTTACTTCATCTGACTTTAAAATGAAAAGTAGACATAATTTGGCAGCCCCTGAGCAGCATCATATCCACTTTTCTGAGCCTCTTTCTGTGAGCAGAATGTCAGCTCTCTGGGTCAGAGATGAAAGGAGAGACAAACCTTTGGGGCCCCTGCGATTGTGTGATTCTATGAACGCACTGAGACTGTTTGTCTAGATTCTCAGTGTAAGCTAAAAATAGCCCACTGGCTCTGAACTTCCTCTTGGGATTCTGATAGATTGATGGGTGCGGCATGTGGGAATTTGGGGGGAACCACACCTTGATGTGTTATTTTATTTTTTGCCACTGTGAACATTATAACCTTTTTCAAATTCTGTCTCTTCAAAGTGCACTAAAGGCTTTTGGGAATTTGTCATACATAAACACCAAGTGCAAAGGTCATGAGAAAAGTAAATTTGTAAGACTAGAAGTAGTAAAATAGGACCACTGGCTTAATGCAAAGTGTGACACACTGAGGTTGGTGTATATATTCTGCTTCCAGCTTTATTGTTTCTAAAAGGTTCATTATTTGTTTCATTATCCTTTTCTATAGCTTCAATAGAATGCTTTTACAATTAATATTTTAACATTCTTTTTGATTTTAAGATCATGATAATCTTGAAATAATTTACTACATTATTTTAGTTGTCTAAAAAATATTTTATGCCTTGCTCTCAAGTCATTTTTATACTATTAATATCTTTTAAAAAATGAAATAAAAAATATATAAATACTGTTACATAAAATTTAATAGTATAACTTAGTCTCTATTTGTCATAACAGTTCTAGTTCTTGTCCCCCCCCCTTAGTTTTATTGAAATACAATTAATGGACATGACTGTATAAATTTAAGGTATACAGTGTAATGGTTAGATTTACATATATTGTGAAATAATTACTGCAATAAGTTTAATTGTCATCCATCATCTTATAGAGATACAATTTTTTTAAAAAAGAGCAAAAAAAGAAAAACATATTTTTTCATGTGATAACTCTTAGGATTTACTCTTTTAACAACTTTAATATATCATATAGCAGTGTTAAATATATTATGTTTCTTTTGTAAGAATTTGGCATTATAAGCCCTTCAAGGAAAATGAAGGGATTTTATTTAGGTATTAATTCAAGCAACACCTGTCTTATGGGATAATATTTTTAAAGTAATACAAAGACAGTTTATTGAATTTAAGTTTCACTGTTATAAGTGCCCTATAGCCAGTTAGCTGTTCAGAATTAGAAAAAGCCATTTTATTTATTTTTTTGAAATTTATTGGGGTGACAGTTAATAGGATGTTAGAGGTTTCTGGTGTATAATTCTCTAGTACATCATCTGTATAATACTGTATTGTGTGTTCACCACCCCAAGTCAAGTCTCCTTCTGGCACCATATATTCCCCTTTATCCTCTTCTACCTCCCCCCACCCTCCTTCCTCTCTAGTAATCACCATGCTGTTGTCTGTGTTAGAAAAAGCCATTTCAGAAGCATGCACTCACCTCCAAGACTTTCTCCTCTAACAAATACTAGTTAGGAGGAGTGCTGGTCCTTTGGAAATGGCTGAACAAAAATCTCACCAAGATAAACAGAAAATTTATCCTCAGAAACATTTTCATATGTTAAAGAGAGGCATTATTTAATGCATTTATTTGCTTGGGTTAAGTTAAATTATTTGATTATGCGATCCCTAAGTTTTGAAATCCCATGTGAAGATATCTCATAGTAACATGCTACCTTTAGTTCTTCACTTGGCGTGAAAGTTCGGAAAATTTCATTAAATTAATTTGATAGCACTGGAAAAGTTAGACTATCCTTTATATAAGGATAAGATTGATTTATTTTTTCCTCCTGGGTCATGTCAAACATAGTTTCCATGTCTGGATAACTGCCTTAGCAAATACGTAATCATTTAGCAAGGCTCTACTCAAGGCATTTTTTCCTACCTACTTCCTCTTTTGTGCCCATCATGCTCACAGGAGGCTTCTATTATCATTTCTACAAGATCATGTTTACTGCCACAGTATAAAGTCCTTAAGGACAGAAACCTAGTCTTTTCTAACACTGCACAGTGCTTGCTACATAGTAGAAGTCAAGGAATGTCTGTTGATCATATCCTTCCTTTAACGGTCCCAGAAAAAGAGGCTCTGCTATTTCTCTCTGTACTAAAACCCTAAAAATTTCTATGCACTAGAATCCTCTCTTTACTGCTGTATAATTTAGATCCATTCTCTTCAGCATCGTCTTATATTTCTTACTCATAATCACATTATGAGTTTTTAGGAAATGATGGTCCTTCTTTGAGTTTGTGGCTGCCACGTGTCCTCTGGGAAAGGAAGATTTTTCTTTTTCATGATTCATCTTCCTATAAATTAATTCAGCATGAGTGGGATTCTTCATTATTATTGTTCGAAAGGACTTAGATGAGGTGATTTTTAGAGGCAAAAAATTTGGATATTGGTATGAAAACAAGAATCTGTTATTCCATTACTATCATAAAAAAAGATGTAATTACTTTTTGTAAAAACTATTCAGTTTTATTTTGAAGAAAATATTGAACATTCATTTTAAAACATTACTGCCTAGTGCAGCGGTTCTCAACCTGTGGGTCTCGACCCCTTTGGTGGTCAAACGACCCTTTCACAGGGGTCGCCTAAGACCATCCTGCATATCAGATATTTACATTATGATTCATAACAGTAGCAACAATACCGTTATGAAGTAGCAACGAAAATAATTTTATGGTTGGGTCACAACATGAGGAAATGCATTTAAAGGGCCAGAAGGTTGAGAACCACTGGCCTAGTGTATTCTTTGATAGTCTGATGTAAATATGACCCAACCTATGAAGAAAATTTTTATAGAATAGTTTGGGTGCCTGATACATTTTCAGACAACTTCATTGTTTAGCACATGGTGATATGATGAGGTTTACATGTCATTCATTATATAGCTAATATAATGGATTATGGAAACATTTAGGAAATAAAACCAATTTCTTATTTGCATACTGGTTGTTTTGCCTGTTGTTGTAGTAATAGAATCAGTCACCCAGAAAACCTAAACTAGTTAGATTTAAAAATAATTGATCCTGAGATTATATCTAGAAAGCCCAGTAGAAGACTTGCCCATTGTTTTTCAAAGACACATTTGCTCCCAAAAATGTGTTCCCAGAGGCCCCAGTCTGCCTTGCTTCAAATAAGCCAAGCAGTGAAACAGGCAAAACTTCTACACAAAATGACATCATTGCCTATTTAATAATCAGGCCACACACTGGTATTGTGTGGGACTCCATAATTACTGTTTCCACATAGATCGAATTTGAATAAATCCTTCCGTTAGTGATGGTAGTATTAACATACCGTTTTCCTTGATTGGTGTTTGTTTAGAAAGCAGGTCCTCTGGTCCCTGTGTGATATTTGCTTCTGATGCTGTCTCACTCCTTCTCTGCAGATATTGCTGACATTGGACTGTTACATGTTTTAAACATTGTCCCCTTCTGAATTGGTTATGTCTGTGGTAAATTGTGTTGCTTTGCCCTTAACTCAGAATATGGCTCAATTCTCTTTTTTCACTGCTTGCTGCATTGTCCATTTAGTATCACTAACATGTATCTTTTTGCTGAGTTCTACTTTTTAGAAATATAGACTAGTTCTTTTTATTCTAATTGATGCTTTTTCCCTAAGTTCTACTTTCTGAGGGCATATTGTCATCACTGCTTTTTGTATATTACCATATGCTTCTCATTTCCGATCTTTTTACAATCTAAGTCTATTCTCTTCTACTATGAGCAGGATGATGGCTGTAGCATGTTTTTATTTTTCCCTCCTTCCTCTACCTCCTCCCTTCTAGGTAGCATGTGGAAGCCATCTAGGCTTTTGCCTCCGTTTTAACAGAATGAATGATTATTTAGGCAAAACTGTGTCACTCTTTTCTTCTGCTTTTTCTTCTTCCCCACCTCTTCCCCTTTAATGGATTCCTTTTTACACTTCATGGAGTGTGTTCTTGAGTAATTCTTTTAGAAGTGTCACACTTGACAATGCCTCAGTTAACTAGTGCATATTAGAGGAATAGAAGTGCCATGAGGACATGAATTCTTGTCTGTTTTATCACCGCTTCACCTAGAATGGTCCCTAGCAATGAGTAAGTGCTACATACATATTTTTAAGACATGAAATCAATTTACCTCTTGGTCTTCTCCCTCTCAATTTTAACTCTTTTTACAGAAATAATTATAAACAGTCTATCACACATTTTCCTGTTTCCTGACCTGACACCAAGTATGACTCAGCATGGTCAACCTTTATTGATAACTCAGCATCCTCATTATCCATAGCATTTACTGTGATTTGTTTTAATCTGATACCAAAATTCCCTCCAGGTACCTCAGGGAAGTTTACCTCCAAATCAGCTAGCTTCCATTTGCCAGTTGTCTCAGATTTATTTTTCTCCTCTTTATATCAGGAGTGCTCCAGGAAAGCAAAAGTGGAAGCTTTGAGTTCCTGAGGCCAGTGCCACAGAGCTTCACTTTATTACTTCTGCCGCATTCTGTTTATCAACCTCACCAAGTTAGCCCGGGTGCAGGGGTGGAGAAGTACAAAATATTGTGGCCATATGTTTCATACCACACCTGTCTCTGAGAGCCTGTTCCTAACCTTCAAACTTGTAATTTCCAGGATTTCTGTTTATGTGCTCACATAGTTATCTCTTGAGGGTGGGAATGAGGCTGTCTTTCTCTGCAGCACATTGCAGAGGGCTGGTACCTAGTTAGGCCTCAATAGAGGAGAGTTGAACCAATGGTGGACTGATGAGTGGATATGTACCTACATATTCACATATAGATATCCTATTTTGTATACTTATAGTAACTAGAATCTGTAATTATACAATTAATGGCAGTACTTTCAAAAAGTACAAAGTAAGTGTGTATTTTTGGTGTAAAATAGTAAGGGTTTTTGTGTATGTCAATCAGGAATCATAGAAGGGCATGTTCTTAGAACATAGAAACCCATCTGTGTAATAGACACATGGTATTGCCTCCTTAATCAGTTCCTGGATCAAACAACCAGACATGACTTCATCTCTTCTCGCATCATTGTTATTAAATGTGTTGGGCCTCAGAGTGAAAGATACATTGACCTGCGGCATGTATTTAATGTCAGCTTAATTACCATTAATGCCAAAATAAGACCTTAATATGGAAACTCTGTTTGCAGTTATAACTCCTAATTTCTTTGCCTTAAAAATACTTTGGATTGCCCTGGTCAGTGTGGCTCAGTTGGTTGGAGCATCTTCCCATACACCAAAAGGACACAGTTTCAATTCCCAGAAGGGCATATACCTAGGTTTTACGTTTGATCCAGGTCCAGGTCAGGGGATATGCAGGAGGTAAGAGATCAGTGTTTCTCTCTCTCTCTCCCTCTCCTCCTCTTTCTTAAAATCAATGAACATGTCCTCGGGTTGGGATTAAAATACTTTGGATAATCTAAAAGGTCCAACTATTACATAATATCAACTAAAATTCAGTTGATGGCACTAAAATGACAATTTGGTATTTTATGGAATGTAAAAACCCTGTGTCCTAGTTCAGTTCCCACAGAGGTAGTTATTCCATGTGCAATTTCATCAAAACACTGAGATCCTCCCCTTGACTGGCCTCCATGGCTGTCCACCATTGTGAATGCTGTTGAGCAGCTGTCACAGTTCCCTCTGGTAATTTGGAGATCACTGTAATTTGCCAGAATTCTGTGGAACCTTTAGGCATGATAGGCTTTACACTTACCTAAATTATTGTATTGTCCTTGAGTCTTTCAGACACTTTTGTTTTATGTAACTGTGGTCTGCCAGTTGGTAAATGCAAATTTCATTAAGAGTCCAAAAGGACACATGTATTTACAAAGTTAATATTTGCTCAGATAAGCCTTCGTGAATGCAAAATGCAGATTATGTATGGATTACATCAAATGATCACAGGAAGAACAAATAACAACTAATCATAGAAGGTCATTTGGTGAATATCTTTTTAAACTCTTATCTTGTAGAATTACAAAAAGAGAAAAATAGTTACATGTATGAAATCGAGTCTTAAGACTTTATTTTTGTACTATATTATCAAACATAATACAGCATTAAAATTGAACAAAGATAAAGGCAAGCTCTCTTGACTGTTGACTATGGAAAGAAAATATAGAGAGACAAAGGAAATTGAATTTCAGATCTTTGTTTCAAGATAAAAATGAATTAATTATAAAATAGACCTGTATTCATAACTTAGACTCTCCTCTTTGGATTTCATACAGTGAAAGCAATCATAGCACTGAAAGAAAATTTATTACAAAGTCACCTGAGATATCAGTTCATAAACAAAATAACACACACATGAGAAACAGAAATAGGAATAATGAAAATTTCATTTTAGAAGGACGTAAATGGGAGGCAAGGAAAGAACTGTTGAGATAAATGAAAGAAAGCCATGACTTCTCTTGAATTCTTATAAATACTGAAAAGTGTTTTCCATTAACAGGATACTGGTGCCACAGTAAATATGATTAGATTTTTCCCCTCTGTACAGAGTGCTATTCTCGAGACACTTTCTGTGTTAGTATGCCAGATGAGGCTGCCTTCTGACCCGCCTAAAGGGATGGCCTAAGAGTCGATTAGGCACCGCCAAACAGAGGCAAAAGTGCTAATGTCGGGTTGGGAGAATTGGGGCAGGGTGCTTGGGGAATATTGACCATGACTGACTCAACAAAGTACAGTCGGTGGCATCCGTGGCACAGAGAAGTTAATCCTGCAAAGAGTTAACCACCTGCAGATTTAGTATCTAAATCTAGGTGCATTCCACCATAATTAGAGTGTGTTTGTTCATTAGTAGCGGAACATTTTGCAGACTATAAAAACTTAAATGATCCTGAGGCTCATTATGGCACCTTGTACATCAGACTACGCAGTTGCTCTGCTCCTTTATGTGCCTTTTATATCTTAATTTAGGGCCCAGTGTGAGTATGTCTATCACATCATGAAAGTATAAACCATCACAAATGATTATGGGGGAATTGTTATGTGTCTTTATACAGGAATGGAAAAATAGAATAGAAACTAGAATAGAAAAAGTAATGCATATTTTAGTCTTCTCAATATGTTCTTACATTGCGGTGGTTATTGCATAACCTCAGCACTGAGTCAGAGACTCCGTTTCATTAAACTTAAATGGGAAAGAGATAAAGTTTCAGGAACAAAATGGCAGTAATCTGTCTACTCGGGGATTGCAAATATGAATAATATCTCAAAAAAAAACCACCAAAAAAACTCTCAGCATTATAGAATATTGAAAAGACTTTGGAGCAAGACAGGTTCTGTACTCGGCCACTTATTAGCTATGTGTTCTCGAGTGAATTGTTTAGTCTCCTAGTCTGAGTTTCTCTGTATAATAGAGATACTCGACACTTCAAATGGGGATTAGGATAATATGTAAAGCTCCTGGCATCGTTCCTGACACATACTAGGCACTTAATAATGATTACCTTTATTCCGATAGGATTGGAAGTGTGTTTTCTTGGTCGCAGCCCACAATTATTCAGCAGAAGCTAGAGGATGCTGCACTGCAATAGTTTGTCCCTGAGGTGGGTGGGACCCTTGCCGCATGGAGTGGCATTCTTGTAACTTACCCTCCCAGCTATTACTCCATTCGTTAGCTGCTGACACTCACTGTTGCACTGGAAACAGGGAAAACTCTTCACTAGGACCATCTAGCATGACTGTGTGGCTAGATTCATCCAGCCCATTACAGGAAGACAATACCATTAACCTAGGACGAACAGAATATTAGAGCTGAAAGGGCCATACACTTGCTACCAACTGGTGGACCAAGGATCCTTGCCTCCTCCAAATTGTTGCAAGTGTTCCAAGTTGCATCAGGCATCATTCGAGAATAATGTCCTGTTACATACCGATATTCAGTACCATTTTACTGTTGTGATTAACATAAATTTGTCTCAAAACATTATTCTTAGTAGCTTTTCATCATGTTGCATTTTCTCTGTTGGCCTTTATGAAACATACAACTCCCATCAGGGTGCAGTACAAAGGAGTCATAAAACTGCTTGACATTATACAGGAGCCCTTGTGCTCAGAAAAGTCAAGCATTGGTGCTCTCCTTTCGAAGGCCCCAGAAAATGATGTGTGATGTACTCGCTTGCACAGCTTATTAAGGAAAACACTGGTGAGAACTTTGTTCTCCTAATCCCTAGTCTAAAACTCCCAAGAGTGGAGATGTTTGCATTATTACTTCTGCAAAAACCAGAAATGTACTTAATGTTCCGATTACTATGCATGAAGCCGAGTATTGACAGAAAATGGGTTACGTGAAAAACATTTAAAACACTACCTGGCACATACACATAAAGCCCTCAGTAAAAGGTAGCTATTATCATGATGACTGTTACCACAATGGCTATTCAGTAAAGAGGGTTTTGTCAGTTTTTTCACTATTGTTCAGAGTAACTTATCACATCTACGTGTAACATCTTAAGTTATATCATTTGTCACTCAGGCAAATGGCTTCTGTTTTCGCTTCTCGTCCTCTCAGAATGGTAGTGGGTGGATGTTTTTCAAATCTCCCTTCCAGAAGTCTGTTAGGATTAGAGGCTCTTGCCATTAGCACTGAGGCTGACTTTGGAGGCAAGTCCTTGTGGTGCATTTTGTTGCAGTCTCCGACAATGGCCTTCAATGTGCACGCTTAAGCTCAGTTTTGTTGTTGAACTGCCCGTTGGGATTTGGTATGTTTCTGTGAACTAAACAGATTTAAACATTTATTTTCGATCAATGTTATTTTAATTTGTCCTCCTCTCTGCCTCATTCTTCTATTTATTGAGAGATTTAACAGTAGATCAATATTTATTTAACATGTATACCAAGAGGTAGTCTCTAGAGATTTGGTATCTCATTTTAGAATGTGGCCCACAGGTGATAGCAGAAAACAGTGACTGAGAGAGATTTACATCTGACTGTGTAAATAGAGTACCCACTTCATAAAACTGTGCAGCACCCTGATTAATCACAGTAGTTAAATACAAAGACAATTCTCCTTGGGTTTTTCAGGTTAATTTAGGATGGAAGCAAGTGTTTCACAATGTGTTTGGTTCTGAATTTTTTCAGTATCCAGGTGAGTTCCCTTTCTTTCGCTAGCCATCTAGGAATTTGACATCTAAGCTAAATAAAAGAATATGTGGAATTTGGAGTTGTACATGTCCACCCAGAATCCTCTACTAGGGAAGTCGCCCAAGGAAAGGATATTAAAGAACCAAAAAGAAGTTCTTCTGTATGTGCTGAACTTCTGTATGTGTCCATTTAAGTAAAGGCCTCAGAGGAAATCGCTGAAGGCATTATTCATGGGATAATGGGATGCAGCCCCGGGGCAGCCCCGGATGAGTAGATTCAGGGGTGAGGCATCCAGGCTTCATGTGGTGATGCTTCTCTGTTACTTCCCAGAGGAAGGGAATCTGGCTTAGACTAGGTACACCAGAGCTAGCCCTGGACAAATGTTTTAGAAGTTAAATCTGCATTGTTGCCCCCACTCAGTACCCAAACTAGCTTGTCTCCTAGAGCTGCTGCATGCCCCACCCAGGCAGCTCTTCTCAGCCAGTTCCCTCCGCTAGAGAACATACCTGCTCTGTCACACCATCCATCCCTTTAAGGCAGTTCTCAACCTGTGGGTCGCGACCCCTTTGGGGGTCGAACGACCCTTTCACAGGGGTCGCCTAAGACCATCGGAAAATACATATATATTTACATATTGTTTTTGTGATTAATCACTATGCCTTAATTATGTTCAATTTATAACAATGAAAATACATCCTGCATATCAGATATTTACATTATGATTCATAACAGTAGCAAAATTACAGTTATGAAGTAGCAATAAAAATAATTTTATGGCTGGGGGTCACCACAACATGAGGAACTGTACTAAAGGGTCGCGGCATTAGGAAGGTTGAGAACCACTGCTTTAAGGCTTTGTTTATATGGTGTCTTCTCGATGATCTGTTCAAATCATTTATGCCAAAATGTGAATAAGTGTTAATATGTGCCCCCTTCTCCACGGGTAACATATTTGCATTTTAGCAGTGGTTCTCAGCAAATACGGAAGCAAATACTGAGGATTCTATGTGTCCTGGCAGGCGTCAGGGGAGACTGTTCAGGAACAGCAAGTCCTTTGGTTCTTACCACATATACCCACAGGGCCTTGGACCAGCCCTGAGCAAAAAAAGCACAAATTATACTCTAACCCTCACTGCACACCTGGCCTACTACTGCATCCACAGAAGTAGTACTTTTGTTTCCAACCTCCCAGAAGTCTGCGACATCAAAGTGTTTCAAAGGAAGAGAAAAAGCAGTTTAATAGTGGGACTAATTTTTAGTTTTGCAGCTGGGCCTTCCTTTGGGGTCCGTTCTTTTAGAAATAAGTGCCTCATTAATAATGGGCACAGAATTCAACAAGGGAGACATCATGAGGGAAGAGAGGCCATGAAGAACACTATGATGAATGGAAAACTGTGTGAGAGATCAGGGGTGTAATTGAAAATGAGAAATGTAGGGAGGTTTTCATAGTTACATGTATTTTATTTAAAGGAAAGATCAGGTAGATTCTGAAGTGGAAATAAGCAACATGTGATTTGCAGGAAAATCTGGCTGATCATCTTTTTGGCTGATTGCAGAATTGTCTAATAAATAGTGGCATTGGCCAGTATAAAATGATGCCCAAGGTGCCTGCTCTGTTGCTAAAGAAACCCCCCTTTGCCCAACCTCAGTTTCCTGGTGTGCTCTGTGAGATGGCCTGTGGTTCTGTTTCTATCAATGTGCACTCAATTTTGCAACAGTAAACCAGCAGTCATACTCTCCTTCCATCACAACTCATGCATATTGTTTTAAAGCAGTTGGTAACGTTGGGTTTCTTCAGAAAACATATTTTTCATATGCTTATTATATACACTTTCTGGATTTTTCCCCTCTTTTGGGGGAGAGGAAGTTTGAAGGTAACCAATTTGGGCTCTTCTGTAGCTTAAAATTCAAAAGTTTGTAGCCCGTGGCCATGGATGAAGTGGTGTGTGGTTTGATTATATGCTAGAAGAGAATTACTAGCTGAGAGACATTATAGCAGGTGCTACCGTGGCAGGCATGGGCCTGGGCTGATGGGTTCAAGTCCTGCTTTCCCCCACAAAGGCTGCTGTGCAAACTTTGGCAAGTCCTTCAGTTTCATCATAAAAACATGAAAATCATAAATATCGTAAATTAGATTTAAGTGACTTAATATATGAAAAGTGCTTAGAATAGTGCCTGACGTAGTAAATGCCACATCAGTTGTTATTAGAACTAAATTGAAAGGCTTTTATATTCATACTAAAAGCCCATTGCACAAAGATTCGCGCAATAAGCCTTCCTTCCCCTGGCTGCTGTCACCGGTTTTCCTCTGGCACCTGGGACCCAGGCCTTTGGTCCAGCCATAGCGGAAAAGCCAAGCCTCTCCAGTCTTCAGTCTTCACTCCAGCCGGAGCCTTTAGTCTTCGCTCCATGCCTGTGTATGCAAATTAACTGCCATCTTTGTTGGGTTAATTTGTATAGTCACTCTGATTGGGTGGTGGGCATAGCGGAGTGACACCAATTTGCATGTTTCTCTTTTATTAGTGTAGATAAAGAAAAAACTGTCAAATAGTTCATTCTAATTAGAAGGAGAAAAGAGAGTGATTCTCTAATATATGGTTTCTGTGGCTAAAATATAAGTTTTGTTGTGATAAATGCAGTTTATGTTGGTGTGTGGCTAACATTTATTGAGCACCCACTGTTTTCCAATTACTGTGCTAAGGAGTTTACATATTTTATTTAATTCTCACAACAACCTTATTTGATAGATACTATTATCCCCACTTTGGAGATGAGAAAACTGAGGTTAAGAGGAAGTGAACTTTTAAAGGTCCAAGAGCTAGTATATGATGTAATACTTAAATGTTGGTGCCCTCAAAATATGCTTGCAACTCTCACAATATACATATTGTTGTATAGCAGTGATGGCGAACCTATGACACACGTGTCAGAGGTGACACGCGAACTCATTTTTTTTTTTTGGTTGATTTTTCTTTGTTAAATGGCATTTAAATATATAAAATAAATATCAAAAATATAAGTCTTTGTTTTACTATGGTTGCAAATATCAAAAAATTTCTATATGCGACACGGCACCAGAGTTAAGTTAGGGTTTTTCAAAATGCTGACACGCCGAGCTCAAAAGGTTCGCCATCACTGTTGTATAGCAATAAGATATGATGTCTGCGCTTTTTATCAGAACTTAGTAAGACAAATGAAGTTGGCTTCATTTATTCCCCACCCTCTGGATTGTTGGCTGTATGCCATGTCTTAATCAGAATGAGGATACCTCAGGGCCTTAAAGAGGTTTTCTCCTCCTTAATGTTCATAGCTCTTTGTGGCTCAGTATTATCCCGACCCAGTAGGAATATTTTTGTACCTTCATCCCACCCCCCAAAAGCAACAATTTCTCTAATTCCTTTCCTATATAAGGGATACATCCTGACTTGTGGCATCATAGCTGCAAGTAGTAAATGATGATTGGGGTAAAGCAGTCTGGCAGAGGGACGCTGGCGTTTGCCTCCTGGTTTACCATCGTGTTTGTTCTGAGAAGCAACATCGCCACGGAGGGAGATGCCCACTGTTGTGCTTTTCAGAGAGCACAGAAAATTCGCTCATCTCCATTGCCTGCTGGCATTGGGTTTCCTGCAGCTGCTCTCTGTTCTCATTTTATCCTTAATTAGCCTGTCTCATATTATATATGGCTTGCAAGACACTCCTGCTACACACTCAGAAGTTTGACTTTGAATCTTCAAATAAGATCATTCAGCAGATCTAAGTAGGGCATCTCCATCTCCTCTTGGCAGTCGGCAGCGTTTGCTGTTCTGTTCCTCTGCATGTGGTGAGATAGAGCTGCATCTGATGCCTCCTGTGAACGACACGCTGGCCTATTATGACATTTCTCATCTCTGAATTCCTGCAGGATCCACAGTTTGTAATGCACTGGCTCATACTGGCTTGTTTTGGAGCAGTTTCATGTGTGAAGAGGCGGGAGCACCGGTGTGTCTCCTTGAGAATCTGACTCAGGGATGGGCAGTGGTGAGCTTAATAAAGGAAGAAATGGAGAGAAACAAGGGGGAAAGGTGTTATGTCTGCCTTACCTCCCAAATTAGATTGCCAGCTTCTCAGCCCAGAGGTCAAATCTGTTGTTCCTCTCTCCTTTCATGCTTACTGGAATATTAGGCAAGCAGTGAGTCTACAGTGTAGACTTATTGCCTGAAGGCCTAGGTTTTACTTTAATTCGTAGACTATGCCAAAAAAGCTACCATTTCCATTCCTTTGAACTTAATGCAACCCAAAGCAAGTAGTTTTCTGCAGTTGTTATTGAAATGTTATTTACATTGAATTGGAGGGTTCTCTGAATTGGTTTTAGATCAGTCACTCGCAGAACCGTAATCCTCATTACAGAGGACAGACCTCTGCTCTGGTGGCGCAGTGGAGATAGTCATGACAACAGAAGTGCATTTATTTGTAAAGCGTAGGTGCTGTCCTGAGGAAAGTGCTAAAGGCGACATCCTGTAAATGCCTACAGTGCTGCAGTGAATAAAAGCTCCTTCTCACCAAGAGGGCTTGCATTTGGCCCCAAGAAGGAGTCAGTGGCTCAGTGACCATGACTAAGAGGTACGCAGTGTGCACCTTGCACCTCTGTCAGAAATCAGTTGACCGTATGTTTGTAGATCCATTTCTGGACCTTTATTCTGTTCTATAGTGTTATATCTTTTTATCTTTACTGACCTCTACTGATCACGATAACTTGATAGTACAATTTAAAATCAGGTTAGGTCCTTCAACTTTGTACTTCTTAAAATTATCCTGATTATTCTAGAATCTTAACTTTTTCATACCCATTTTAGAATCAATTTTACAAAAACACCTGCTAGAATAATGAATGGGAGTGCATTAAATCTACAGATTAATTTGGGAAGAAGGGGTATAATGGCATCTTAACATTGAGTCTTCCACTCCATGAGCATGGAATATCTTTTATTTTTATTTTCTCCAACAACTTTTATAGCTGTAAGTGTAAAGAACTTAGTTGTCTTTTACTGTACTTATTTTTAGCCATTTTTTTATTGGCTTTACTGAGTTTTTTTTCTTTTTCTTTTATGTCTTACTAGAGGCCCGGTGCACAAATATTTGTCACTGGAGGTGGGGCGGAGTCCCTCAGTCCGGCCTGCACCCTCTCGCAGTCTGGGAACCCTTGGGGGATGTCCGCCTGCCAGTTTAGGCCCAATCCAAGACGGCAGTCAGACATCCCTCTCGGAGTCTGGGGCTCTTGCAGTCCAGGACCCCTCACTCCTTACCACCCACCTTTAGCGGAGGCGGGAGAGGCTCCCGCCACCGCCGCTGGGCTCACAAGCCGTGGCCCAGCTTCTGGCTGAGCGGCACTCCCCCTGTGGGAGCACACTGACCACCAGGGGGCAGCTCCTGTGTTGAGTGTCTACCCCATGGTGGTCAGTGCGCTACTGGTTGTTCCACCGTTCGGTTGATTTGCATATTATGCTTTTATTATATAGGATAGGATTTCAAAGCCAGGACTATCAGAACAGAGGTCCTTTTGCATAGAAGTGGTGAAAGCAGGCAGCCTTGCTTTGATCTCATGAGAAAACAATTTTGTCTTTCACCATTAAGTATGATGTTAATGGTTGAATATTTTTTTATTCTCACTTGAGGCTATGCTTATTGATTTTAGAGAGAGAGGAAAGGAGGGAGAAAGAGAGAAACATTGAACGGTTGCCTCCCGTATGCACCCCAGCCAGGGATAGAACCTGCAACCTAGATATGTGCCCTGACCTGGAATCAAAGCTGCACCTTAAATCTATTGGTGTGTAGAGTGACACTCCAACCACCTGAGCCACCCACCTACGGCAATGGTTGAATTTTTTTATAGATGCCCTTTGTCAGGTTGATGAAGTTCCTTAATATTTCTAGTTTGCTCAGCATTTTTCATTAAAAGATATTGAATGTTGTCAAATGCCTCTTCTCTATCAATTGTAATGATCATAGGGCTTTCCTCCCTATATTCTGTTTATCTGGTGAATGTGAATTACATTGATTAGTTTTCAAATGTTAAACCAACCTGCATTATTAAGCTAAACCATACTAGGTCATGATGTGCTATCTTTTTTACATCATTGTATTTTATTTGTTAATATTTTGTTAAAAAATATTTGTCTTCATGAAGGTATTTTTCTGTAATTTCTTTGATAATTTCTCTGTCAGGTTTTGTATTACAGTTCTACTGGCCTCATAAAATGAGTTAGGCAATTACCCTCCTCTTTTTAAAATGTTTGGATACTATTGTTGTTATTTCCACTTACTTTAAGTGTGTTTTCCTTTATTTCAGGAAGCATTAATAGCTACTTCATATCTGATATCATAATGTTGGCATTTGTTGATTGTTTTTCTCTTAAGAATTTATCACATTTTTCTTGTTCTTTGTGTGTTTAGCAATTTTGAATTGTGCCTTTGATGTTATGAATATTATATTGTTTAGGCTCTAAGTTCCTGTTATATTCCTCTGGATATTGTTGATATTTTTGCTTCAGCAGACAATCAACCTAGTTATATTCAGTTAATTGCTCAAGGTACTGCTGATGTTACAAGACCAGTTATATAAATTAGACTTTAATTTTTTGGATGTTTTTAGTCCTGTTGATAGAGATGCACTCCAAAGATAAATAAGTAAAATCATCTCAGTTGAAAGAGAAACTAGTTGTTGATTGTTCCTCAGTTGGGAAAAAAGTATTAAAAAGGACAAAGCATAGAATAGACAATCTGTCTTCAGCAGGGATCACTCCTAGGATAAGATGGTGTGTATATACTCATTCAGAAAATATTTATTAAGCACCTACAATGTGTCAAGTACTATTCTGAGCACTGAGAAGACAGCTCTGAAGAGCACCATTGGATCCTATCCCCATCACCTTTTACTTTCTCAAGGGCTTTATACCTACAATTGTCACCTTTTCCTTCTGCATTAGTTTTACCTCTGTACAATACTATTACCATCTATATATGCATGTAATAGCCCCCTATTAGGGGGGAAAACTCCTTTGACCTGAAACCCCCTTTTAGTTACTTCTCTATTCTCTTTTATAGCAAATGTATTTAAGAGTATCTAAACTCAGTATTTTCTCATTCTCTTTGAACACACTCCAATCATGCTTTTGCGTTCACCACTCGACTGAAATTGCTATTGTCAGTGTCTCATTAAAAATCCATGTTGCCAAATCCAGTGGCCAATTCATAGCCCTAATTTTTCTTCTCAGTAGTAGTTGATAGAGTTGATTGCTGTTCCTTCTTGTAAAGCTTTCCTCACTTGGCTTCTAGGACACCAACCTCTCTCTTGATTTCCCTTCTGCCTCACTTGCTGCTCCTTCTTAGTCTCCTTTCTTCAATCCTTCTCTAAATGATGGAGTATTCTAGGGCTTAGTCCTTAAACACCTTTTTATTCTCTATGCTCACTCTCTAGGTCAGTAGTTCTCAACCTTCCTAATGCCGCGACCCTTTAATACAGTTCCTCATGTTGTGGCGACCCCCAATTTCATTGTTACAAATTGAACATAATTAAAGCACAGTGATTAATCACAAAAACAATATGTAATTATGTATGTGTTTTCTGATGGTCTTAGGCAACCCCTGTGAAAGCATCGTTCGACCCCCAAAGGGGTCGCGATCCACACGTTGAAAACCACTGCTCTAGGTGAAAGCATTCTCCAATCCATAGCATCAAATACCATATAAAAGCTAACAACTCTTAGACCTCTCTTTTGAACTCCAGACTAATAATACCCAACTACCTACTTCACATCTCCACTTGGATATCTAATAGACATCACAAACTCAACAAGTCCAAAACCACCCTCCCCAATATTGGATTTGTTTTTACTGCATATGGTAACATAGATACCCCCAAAAAGAAAAAAAGCAAAGCAAAAAAAAAAGCTAAGAAACAAAAATTGCTTGAATGACATAGAAATTTCTTTCATGCACTAGCAAAACAAAAAACCTCCAGAGATACAGAGGTAGACAATCTAGAATATGTATGGCAGTCATACTCATCAGGGAACCTGGCTCCACGTCTCTTGGTGTTTTTCCAACTTTGGTGTGCTTCCTCTTTGTGTTAGCATGAGGGATAAATGTAAAAGTATTTCCTCTTTCTTTTAAAGAAACTTCCTAGAAATTCTAGACAACTCTTTTGCTTATATCTCATTGGCCAGAACTTGGATTATGGCCACATCTAGTTGTAGGAGCTATAGGAGAGGTTGGGAAATATGGATAGTAAAATAATCCAGATTATTTTACTGAAGAGTAGTAAATGGACATTAGGAGGCAACTGGCTATGTCTGCTACACTAGGTCCTCCCGTAGTCTTCCCAATTGGCATAAATGCCAGCTCCATTCTTCCCGTTGTTTTGGCCAAAATATCTTAGGGTCATCATGACCCTTTTTCTCTCCTACTCCATATCTAATCTACCAGAAAATCCTATTGGTTGTACTTTCAAAATATATCCTGAACCTGACAGCTTCTGACCAACTCCACCACTTTCATCTTAGTGTAGGCTAAGACTGTCTCCTAACTGAGCTCTTGGGTTCCGCCAGTCGCTTCTGCACATAGTAGCAGTCTGTGTATATTTGAATTTGATTATTGAATGTTTTCCCCACTAAAATTAGAGTAAGGATTGGGTCTGTTTTGTTCACTATTGTCTTCCCTAACTGACAAGCATGGTCAAGACAGATGTCTCTGAGGAGAGGGCATTTGAGCTAAGAATGAAAGGGAGCCAGCTATGCAAACGTCTAAGATTGCACTCCAGGCAAAGGGAAGGGCCCGCCAGTGGAAATAAGCTTGTGATGTTTAGGGGGCAACAAGCTCAGTATGTCTAGAATACAGCAAATTATGGAAAGAGTGGGACAAGATGAAGTGGGAGAGAGAGGGCCAAATCATCTTGTAGTTGTGTCTGACCCAGATGCAACAGAAAAAGTATTGGGAAACTCTAGATTACTCTGCAGATTACTACTCAGTAACTACTAGGAGCACTCAGCTACTTAAAATTTAATACACTAAAAGTAAACAAAACATTCAGTTTCTCAATCACATTAGCCACATGTGGATAATGGCTACCTACTAAATAGCACAGCACAGATGGAGAACTTGCCACCCTCACAGAAAGTTCTGTTGGATAGTGCTGCTCTAGGAAAGCAATCAAAGGAGAAATAATGTCGAGTTTGGTTGGCCTCTCCTTTGTGATTTTCTCTTAACCCTAGAATCAGTTTTCCTATTTAAAATGAAATGGATGTGGTGCTTAGAAAATTAGCATGTGGACTGTTCCATATGCAAATGTTGGCATGGAGGATTTTCACCGGTGACAGAAAAGCTGGGAGAGACTGGTAAATCACAGCATCCTTAGCCTCATTATAAATACATTGCAAATGTAAAAAATGCAAAGTGCAGAAGTCATAAATGTGAAAGTGTCTTTCAATTTGTTTTAATAAGGGTGTTTTCTGTGTTTGTAACCTAGGGATCTTGCTGCAAGAAACTGCCTGGTAGGTGAAAATAATGTTCTGAAAATCAGTGACTTTGGAATGTCTCGCCAAGAGGATGGGGGAGTGTATTCATCTTCTGGCTTAAAGCAGATTCCCATTAAATGGACAGCACCAGAAGCTCTTAATTATGGTAAGATTGGACTCTTTCCTTTTGGTGGTAAAAAATAAAAAAGGTGGGGGGGGGAGGCTCCATCAGAAAAAAACATTCACAAGCCAAGTTAGAGGGGTACTACAGAGCACAAGTTAGAATGAGGTATAGAATGTTCATACTTTGCACTTAAACATGAGCACCAACTTAATTCATTGACCTTTTTGATCAGATTTTTATATGTAAGATTGCTAGATTTAAAAGATGGATACACTTACAAGCATTATCTGAGAAATGATTTTTAAAAAATTTTAAATTTATTGGGGTAACATTGGTTAACAAGATTATACAAGTTTCAAGTGTACAATTTTATATTACATCATCTATATATTGCATTGTGTGTACACTAGCAAAAGTCGTCTCCTTCCAATCCCACACATTTGACCCCCTTTCCCCTCTCGTAACTGCCATACTGTTGTCTGTGTCTATGAATTTGTTTTACTTGTTCCTTTCTCTTTTCTGACCCACATATGAGTGAAGTCATGTGGTTCTTGTTCCTTTCCATCTGACTTATTTCACTTTAGCATCATACTCTTAAGACCCTTTTATATTGTTGCAAAGGCTTTTTACGGTTGAGTAGTCTTCCACTGTATAAATGTACTACATCTTTTTTATCTAATCATCCATCAAAGGACACTTGTTTCCATGTCTTGGCTGCTGTGAACATAGAGATACATATATCTTTACAAATAAATGTAGATACCCATAAGAGGGACTGTTGGGTCATATGCTAGCTTTATTAATTTTTTAAGGAACCTTTATACTGTTTTCCATAGAGGCTGTACCAGTATACACTCCCACCAGTAGTGAATGAGAGCTCCCTTTTTTCTACAGCCTCTCCAACATTTGTTATTGCTTGTCTTGTTGATAATAACCATTCTAACAGGTGTGAGGTGGTATCTCATGGTGGCTTTGATTTGCACTTTCCTATAGCTAGTGAATTCAAACATCTGTATATACACTGAGTGGCCAGATTATTATGACCACCTGATGTTTGTAGGCAAATTAGCTATTATTTTGCACTGAAATTGCTAGAGGGCCAGACCATTATAAATAGGGAAGCAGGTTGTTTACCACTACAGAAGTGATTTTTTTTTCTGAAGATATGGGTAAACAATGCGATTTAACAGCCTTTGAACATGGGATATACACACACACACACATATATATACACATATATATACACATATATATACATATATTTATATATACATATATATATACACACACACAGGCCAGATTATTATGACCACCCCATCAGTACTTCGTTGGGCCACCTTTTGCCTTCAATACTGCGGCGATTCTTCTTGGCATTGACTCCACAAGATGTTGAAAGGTGATGCGAGGAATCTGACACCATGCCTGATGAATAGCACTGTCCAGTTCTGTGAGATTTGATGGTTGTGGAACCAGCTGCCTAATGGCTCTTTTAACTTCGCCCCACAAATGCTCAATTGGATTGAGATCTGGTGATTGTGGGGGCCACCTAAGCAAGGTAAAGTCTCCCTCATGTTCTTGAAACCACTCCTGCACAATATGAGCACCATGGCATGGTGCATTGTCTTGTTGGAAGAAGGCACCTCCATTGGGATATGCCATCAACATGATAGGATGAACTTGATCAGCAACAATACTTAGGTATGTTGTGCTATTCAGATGTTGTTCCACACGAATTCAAGGGCCCAGATCATGCCAGGAAAACATGCCCCAAAGCATAACACTGCCCCCACCATTTTGAAGGGTTGTACTGATGCATGTGGGGTGCATGCTTTCATGCTGCTTCCTCCAAATTCTCACTCTGCCATCTGCATGATGCAACTGGAAACGTGATTCATCGGACCACATGACTTTTTTCCAATGCTCGACTGTCCAATCCTTGTGTTCCTGTGCGAATTGGAGACGTTTTATCTTGGTAACTGCAGACAGCAAAGGTGTTCGCTTAGGCCTTCAGCTGTTTTGCTGATACTCGCTCCATGGCTCCGAGCACTAATAATCATCCCATGTTCAAAGGCTGTTAAATCGCGTTGTTTACCCATATCTTCAGAAAAAAAAATCACTTCTACTGTCGTGGTAAACAACCTGCTTCCCTATTTATAATGGTCTGGCCCTCTAGCAACTTCAGCGTGAAATTATAGATAATTTGCCTAAAACGTCAGGTGGTCATAATAATCTGGCCACTCAGTGTATCTGTTGGCCATTTGTATGTCTTCTTCAGGTCCTCTGCCCATTTATAAATTGAAGTGTTTTGTTCAGTTCTTTATATATTTTGGATATTAGCCTCTTATCAGCAGTAGTGTTTGCAAATATATACTCCTATATAGTTGTTTGCCTTTTTGTTTTGTTGATGGTTTCTTTAGTTGTGCAGAAGAATGTAGTCCCATTCATTTATTTTTACTTTAACTTCCTTTGCCTTTGGGGTCAAGTTCACAAAAACCTCTCTGAGACTAAGATCCATAGTTTATTTCTTATGTTTTCTTCGATGTATTTTATTGTATATAAGTTTTTAATCTATTTTGAGGGGAGAGACCAAGAGATTTTCTCACTCTGCCATGATGCTGATGTCACTACCAGATTTTCATTTTAAGAGTCAAATTATACACAGAGTAAAAGTGTTGCTGTGACTTTGGCCCATTTCTTTTGAATTTCTTCTAACTTCATCTAATGTTAGGTTCCTAAAATATTAAGCCAATCAATCCTGTAGTTTCTCACTCTGAAAACTGACATGGTTTCTTAGCATCTCAGACTCTGGAACTTGTATAAATCTTGTGGAAAGAGATGGGAATTGCATTTTAAAGCAGCAGGGATTTTTTTTTTTAACTTGAATTTTTTATGTGTCATTGTAATTGGATATAAATACAGCTTGCATTATCTGTGGTTGGGATGAAATGGGCCATAACAAGATGGGTAACAGCTCAAGAATTTTGAAAGAAAAAGATTATGCTTTGAGTGAAATTAGAAATTGCATTTTCAGTAAGGGAAGCAGCATAAAAGCCATGGGTTGGTGAATGGGTATAGCGTGGTTTGAATTAAGATAGCATAAAATGATTTTTTGTTGATTTAAAATGAGGAATTACTTCATGAAAAATAAGGCATTTATAAATGTCTTTAATTTAGGCATTAGATTCAGACAAATAAACCTTTTTATAAAATGCATGTAACAAAATTAACCATTTTAAAGTGAATAACTCAGTGGCATTTAGTACAATTCACAATGTTGTGCAACCCCTACCTCCATCTAGTTCCAAAATAAACCTCTTTACCCAGTACGAAGTTACTCCCCATTATTCTCTCTCCTCAGCCACTGACAACCACATACCTGCTTTCTCATGCTGTGGATTTACCTATTCTGCATATTTCATAGAAACTGAATCATATAATATGTGGCTTTTTTCACTTAGCATAATGTTTTCAAGGTTCATCCATGTTGCAGGCTGTATATTCCTCTTCATGGCTGATTAATATTCCACTTTAGCACAGTTTATCTATTCATCCATTGATGTATTTTTCAACATTTTTGACCTTTGTGAATAGCATCACTATGAACATCTGTGTACATGGATTTGAGTTCCTGTTTTCAATTATTCTAAGTAAACACTAGGAAGCATATGGTAATTCTATGTTTAACTTTCTGAGGAACCAACAGATGTTTTCCAGATTAAGGGGTGGAATGTAATTCGTTTGGGACTTAGTTGGGGCAGAAACCAGAATCTCGTATTTTGTATACCAAGGATACTATAGGATAGACACATGTAGGTAGTTGCCATTATGAGAAGTTGACAAGGCTGTTCTAGTTGGCAACAATGAAGTTTTCAAAGTTAACATTCTACAAATAGTGAGCCTCACCTTTAGTTTGTCTTCCCAGGTGCTATCAAGAGAAGCTTTTGTGAGCTTCCTAGTGATCCGAAACTAAATCCACTATTCCTCATATCTAGAGAATATCTAGAGAAAGCAGCAGCTCTGTTATTTTCTATCATGATTCTTCTCTGGGGTGGTGGTTGTTATTACTCTAAGGCAGGGGTCCTTAAACTGCGGGCCACATGCAAATACAAATATTGTATTTGTTCCCGTTTTGTTTTTTTACTTCAAAATAAGATATGTGCAGTGTGCATAGGAATTTGTTCATAGTTTTTTTTTTTTTAAACTATAGTCTGGCCCTCCAACGGTCTGAGGGACAGTGAACCGGCCCCTGTTTAAAAAGTCTGAGGACCCCTGCTCTAAGGAGATCAATCACAGGATAAAAGATAGGATTGTAACCCCTGTATTTACACAGAGGTTTTCTTTGGATAACAAGACATCGCTAAGCCCCTTCTTATTCATTCGTATAGCATCCCTATAAGTGAGCTTAGGATATCCTAAAGGCTTACCAGTAAAATCCAGATCTCTAGAATTTGTTCTTACACCTATTTGCTAGATCTTCTACATTATATTGCCTTTACAACTCCTCTTGTAAGCAATTATGCTAAGTAAAATTCTGCCTTTCAATAAAAGTGTATTTTGGTTGAATTTCAAGCTGATGACAGTATTTACAAATCACAATTCTAATTCCAGATATCTCTTAACAGCCAGGCTTCAAGCATTATATTTTTAAGTATTTAAAAAATATTAGTTTCAGGTGTAAAATAGAGTGATTGGACATTTTTATACTTTACAGTGTGATCACATTATTACTGACTCTGTTCCCTTTCACCCTACTCCCTCCCTTCTAATAGCCATCAGTTGGATCTCTATTTCTACGTCTGTTTTTGTTTGGTGTATTTTTTTAGATTCCACATGTAAGTGAAACCATACAGTATTTGTCTTTCTCTTTCTCTGACTTATTTCACATATCATAATACCCTCTACGTCAGTGATGGCAAACCTATGACACGCGTGTCAGGTGACACGCAAACTCATTTTTTTGGTTGCTTTTTCTTTGTTAAATGGCATTTAAATATATAAAATAAATATCAAAAATATAAGTCTTTGCTTTACTATGGTTGCAAATATCAAAATATTTCTCTATGTGACACGGCACCAGAGTTAAGTTAGGGTTTTTCAAAATGCTGACACGCCGAGCTCAAAAGTTCGCCATCACTGCTCTAGGTCCATCCATGTTTTGAAAATGGCAAGATTTCATTCTTTTTAATGCAGTGTAATTCTCCAGCGCATACATTCATGTCTTCTTTACCCATTCATCTGATGGACGTCTTGATGGCTTCTGTATCTGTGGTATTCTCAGCAATGTTGCAGTGAACATGTGGACGCATTGAGCTATATGGGGTTTCTTATATAATTTGATTATCAAATCCTTATCTGTCATTTGCAAATATAACCTTCCATTCAGTAGATTGTCTTTGTTTTGTTGGTTTCCTTTTGCTGTACAGAAGCTTTTTAGTTGAATGAAGTTTTATTTATTTTTTGCTTTTGTTTCCTTGCTCAAGGGCTATATCCAAGAAGACATTATGCAGACTGATGTCAGAAGTTTACTATGTTTTCTTCTACAAGTTTTATGGTTTCAAGTCTTACACTTAAACCTTTAGTACATTTTGAGTTTATTTTTGTATATGGTGTAAGAGAGTGGTCTGGTGTTTGTAATACCGCTTGCTGAACAGACTATCATTACTTCATTATCATAGACTAGTTGGTTATATAATATGGTAACCTACTAAATGGGAGAAAATATTTGCAAATTATATATCTGCTAATGAGTCAATACCCAAAATATATAAAGAACTCATACAACCCAACAGCAAAAACAAAAAAATTCATCAAAAAATGGGCAGGAGGTCTGAATTCACATTTTCCTAAAGAAAATATAGAGGTAACCAACAGGTGCATGAAGAGATTCTCAATGTTGCTAATCATCAGGGAAATGAAATTAAAGCCACAATTAAATATTACCTCATATCTGTTATAATGACTATTATAAAAAAAAGACAAGATATAACAAATGTTGGTGAAGATGTGGAGAAAAGAGAACCCTTGTGCACTTTTGGTGGGCTTGTAAATTGGTGCAGCCACAAAGTAAAACAGTATGGAGGTTTGTCGAAAAATTAAAGAAAAGAAGTACTATATAATCCAGCTATTTCACTTCTGGGTGTATATCTAAGGAAATCAAATCATTATTTGAAAGAGATGTAATCACTTCCCATGTTCATTGTAGCATTATTTACAATAGCCAAGATACTGAAACAACCTTAGTGCTCATCAATACATGAATGAATAAAGAAAATGTAGTAAAAATGTACAATAGGATACTTTTCAGTTATTAAAAGGAGTGAAATCTTGCCATTTGTGGCAACATGGATGAATCTTGACCGCCTAAATCAGATAGAAAAGTACATATACACACCAAAAAAACACAAGTTCATAGATACAGAGAATAGATGGGTATTAGCTATAGGTGGGTTTCAGGATGGGTGAAATGGATAAAGTGGGTCAAGGGGATGTTATGTACAGCATGGTGACTATAGTTAATATATATGTGTTGCATATCTGAAAGTTCTAAGAGAATAAATCTAAAAATATAACTGTGTGATGACAGATGTTTACTTAGATTTATTGTGTTGATCATTTTGCAAATTTTGAATCATTATGCTGTATTCCTGAAACTATTATAAATCAACTCTACCTCAATAACATAAATATGTAAATAAATAAATTTTAAAAATCCTTCAAAGGTCAAGGTTATAGAGTTACGTTATAAGATGGAGTGTTGGTTTATATGAAATATGCCTTTCTAGATATCTGTCCAGATATTATCTTACAAAAAGAAGGTATTGACTCTGTATTCCTTGTACTTTCTTGGACGAATCAATTAGTCTTAACTGTAGCCATTGAATGACTTTCATAAAAGGTATTAAATTATTGGATGCCAAACATGAAAAAGAGTTGATATGCAGACAAGAAAATGAATCTTCCTGCTAAATATCATAGTGAATGTCCATATTTAGTCTACTAAGAAGGAAGCTAATGTACATAGCTGGAGATGATAATCAGTAAGCATACTCCAAGCTCTGCCTTTGGAGAAATTGCCCTAATGTAGGCTTACTCTGGTTCTCATTTTACTTTTTTCAAGAAAGTGAAAAGAACATCCTACTTTAAAGAAACTGGATGATTTTAGAGGGGCATTTATGAATCGTGGAATGGAAAGGTTAAGGCGAATAGCTACAAGGAAGTAGAAATGAAATGATTTCATAATTCCTGTAACACTGCTGCAAATGAGGATTAGTTTGAATAGTTTATGCCCTATATGGAAAAAAAAATGTTGGGAAAATCTAGGAAATTCTTACCTCTTGGATATAGGAAAGAATTTTTCTGCTTTGTCTCCTTGACTTCACATCCATCTCCAGAATGTATTTGGTGTTGGCTTTTATTTCTGCTTCTCTGGAAGAATATTATTAAAATATATATATATATATATGAATCCTATGAGCTTAGCTTATGTAGCCTAGTAAAACCGGTGCATCAGGACTTCAACAAAACAAGGCACCATGTACTTTAAAGAAGTTGTTTCTATCAGCCAGCTCTGTTAATTTGTACTCTATTCAAAACACACACACAAATATATTTTCCATAAATGAAACTTGTCAGTGGGAAAAATAAGACCTTTAAGCAAGTAAGAATATCTGTAAACAGTGATGAGTAAATAATTTAAGAAACTGGAAACCAAGATGGCGGCATAGGTTAACGCCGGAGATTGCTGCCCTCGAACAACCACTTCAGAGATATAACTAAAGGACAGAACAGACAGCATCCAGAACCACAGGAAGGCTGGCTGAGTGGAAATTCTACAACTAGGAGGAAAGAGAATATCATACCCAAACTCAGAGGAGGCGCAGTGCTGAAGTGAAATACTCAGGTGCGGAGTGCGCGCGCGGAGCGGGCTGGCGGCGGTTGTTGTTTTCAATCAGGAGGGAGTTTCAGACTCTGAGCTCCAGATCTGGGCGAGTCTCTGGGGACCCAGACTCAAACGGGAGAAGCGGGATTGTCTGGCTTCGGTCGGAACTCGAAGGCAGCTTTCTCTCCGAGGTTTGCAGCCATTGCTGGGACTCTGAGAGGCATAGCCCCTGGGGAAGGAACTGAGAGCAGCCATAACTGCTCGCTCCGGCCCGCCCTGTAGATCCCCGGGGACCCACCCCGCCCAAGCCCGGCGCAGAACCATTTGCCAGATAGCCTCAGGCAAACGATAGATTAGCACCGCCCTAGAGATCCAGCACAGAAGCCCTCCCACTGCAGACACAGCAGACGCTCATAGCCAGTTAGCCTGGAGGTCAAATCACCCCCGGTATTGCCGGCAACAATCAAGGCTTAAAGGCAACAAGACTGCGCACAAAGACCACTTGGGGGTGTACCAAGAAAGCATAAAAAATGGGGAGACAAAGAAACAGGACAAAACTGTCAATGGAGGATATTGAGTTCAGAACCACACTTTTAAGGTCTCTTAAGAACTGTCTAGAAGCCGCCGATAAATGTAGTGAGATCCTCAAGAAATCTAATGAGACCCTCGATGTTGTGATAAAGAACCAACTAGAAATTAAGCATACACTGACTGAAATAAAGAATATTATACAGACACCCAACAGCAGACCAGAGGAGCGCAAGGATCAAGGCAAAGATTCGAAATGCGAAGAAGCAAAAAACACCCAACCGGAAAAGCAAAATGAAAAAAGAATCCGAAAATATGAAGATAGTGTAAGGAGCCTCTGGGACAGCTTCAAGCGCACCAACATCAGAATTATAGGGGTGCCAGAAGATGAGAGAGAGCAAGATATTGAAAACCTATTTGAAGAAATAATGACAGAAAACTTCCCCCACCTGGTGAAAGAAATAGACTTACAGGTCCAGGAAGCGCAGAGAACCCCAAACAAAAGGAATCCAAAGAGGACCACACCAAGACACATCATAATTAAAATGCCAAGAGCAAAAGACAAAGAGAGAATCTTAAAAGCAGCAAGAGAAAGAAACTCAGTTACCTACAAGGGAATACCCATACGACTGTCAGCTGATTTCTCAACAGAAACTTTGCAGGCCAGAAGGGAATGGCAAGAAATATTCAAAGTGATGAATACCAAGAACCTACAACCAAGATTACTTTATCCAGCAAAGCTATCATTCAGAATTGAAGGTCAGATAAAGAGCTTCACAGATAAGGAAAAGCTAAAGGAGTTCACCACCACCAAACCAGTATTATATGAAATGCTGAAAGGTATCCTTTAAGAAGAGGAAGAGGAAGAAAAAGGTAAAGATACAAATTATGAACAACAAACATGCATCTATCAACAAGTGAATCTAAGAATCAAGTGAATAAATAATCTGGTGATCATAATAGAATCAGGGACATAGAAAGGGAATGGACTGACTATTCTTGGGGGGGAAAGGGGTGTGGGAGAAGCGAAAAGAGACTGGACAATAATCGTGCACCTATGGATGAGGACAGTGGGTGGGGAGTGAGGGCGGAGGGTGGGGTGGGAGCTGGGAGGATGGGGGGGGGGGGAAGAGGAACAAATGTAATAATCTGAACATTAAAGATTCAATTAAAAAAAAAAGAAAAAAAATAATAATTTAAGAAACTTTTCCTTATTGCTTTAACTTTGTAATCTTAGTAGAATGAAAATGATGCAGGCAGAAGACAAAATTGCAGAAATCCAACTTACTTAATCTCCTAGGCATTGATGTCTACAAACTTATATTTTTATATAAACCATCCATCTCAGTTAGGTACCACAGGGAAAGCAAGCTTGCACGCTGGCTGAATATTTGTTCTTGTGGGGGTGGAGGGGGGGGTGTGATTTGGAAGGTGTTCATTTTGGGGAGAGTAAACTCGTGCAGAGAATAGGATCACTGGTTTTAGAGTTCCTTTGGTAAGTTTAAATATATTAATATGTGATGACATAGAAGTGCATACCCGGAAATGGTCACCTACTCATCCACTCACCTGGTTGTGGTTCTGTGTGCCCTCTAGGGAGGTACAGTTCTGAGAGTGACGTGTGGAGCTTTGGCATCCTCCTCTGGGAGACCTTCAGCTTAGGGGTCTGCCCGTACCCTGGAATGACAAACCAACAAGCACGTGAGCAGGTGGAAAGAGGTGAGCCAAAGGCAGGGGTGGGAGTGGGCACCTCCAGTCCCAGGGACAGGCTGGGCGGGGGGGTGTGGGTAGAGCAGAGGTGTTTGTAAATCTGCTTCTGAACCCCATGGATCGCGTGGCTCTTATACAACAAAAAACCTTTTTAGCTTTGAAAACAGAGAGCTCCCGCTTTTCTCCCACTCCCCCTGGCTGGCCTGACATCTGCAAGGCACACCATTCAGTCTCGTCAAGGGAAATCGGAGAGTGTTCCTCAAGCTCCTGTTTTTTTATTCCATGTGAAATAAACACCATTAGTGTCTCTGCGAACGAAATGTAATTAGACCTCAGGAGGTTTCTGAGAACTTTGTAATGCTTCTGAAGACACCCCGTGGTGTTCCCAGATCACGACGGAACAGTAGGTGGTGGTGATGCCAGGCAGTCCATAGCTGTCAACAGAAAGAATGCTACTGACAGAAGAGCAGCGCCGCAGCCGAGAGGGACCTGGCGGTAGAACTGGTGCAGGAGGATGGCTTTCTAGCTTCCTTCCCACCTTCTCTGACCTCTCACACACCTTCCCGAGGCACCCGCCCAGCACAGGGCCGGGATGCGCCCGAAGCTTGAATGAAAAATAAGATTCTTCTCGGGCTGTAGAGGACTCTAACTCATGTTCATTTTTATTTCACTTTTGAATGAGTGTTTATCAAATCCCTCTCCTCTCTTCATCTTCAAAAACCTGGGGAGTAGAGATGGGTGTGTTTTTTTAAACTCTGCCCACAGCATCTGAAAGCGAATACTTAGAGCAGATGTGCATCTGTCTGTGATGTATCTCACATCAGACTTTGCAACAAACAAAGCGGGTTCTCCGAACTTAAAGGTAATTCTGTGGCTCCGTAATGCTGAAATACTTCTTTTAAAAAATCAGTTTGCCTTATAAAGGGTGTTTTGTTTCTGTTACATCTACGACACAAGGTACTAAACTTACAAACTGCATAATGCCCTGCGTGAACATTCACATCTTATCTCCTTCTTCTGTTGGGTCTTTAGGGTACCGGATGTCAGCCCCTCAGTATTGTCCAGAGGAAATCTTTAAAATTATGATGAGGTGTTGGGATTATAAGCCTGAGAACCGCCCCACGTTCGGCGAACTCCAGAAAGAGCTCAGCGTCTTCAAGAAGAAGTTAACATAGTGCCAGGCGGGGCCGGATGCAGCCTTCAGACATCCCGTTCTCTCGTTTGCAATGAGTTTGTACCACGTTACCTGCACCAGTCTGCTAAGGTTATTTTTTTATTAACTGTTTTTTAAAATATGTGCCACTTAAGAAAAAAAAAAAGGGCAAATGCATTTAAGGAACAGACAGTCCTACTAAGGGCTTTATTAGCTCATCATAGCGATCCTGATCCTGCCACTCCAGGCCACTGTCATAGAAAAGCACAGAGCTCACGTGAGGGAGAACAGATGTTTTTCACACCAAGACCACTGATGCTCCTCAAAGCTTTGCTACTCCAGGCCCTGGTCACGGGCCGCGTCGGTGCCACAGACCTGACTCACTCGGTGCTAGAAGCTGCGTAGGTAACGCCATGTTTGCAGGACACCTTCCAGCGGAAGCTGGCCCTCTGCTCTGCCAAGGCAAGATTACATTTGTAAACATCGTTTTCTATCAGGAATTATTCGGCCCTCCTGGGTTTGTTTGTGTGTTTGTTTTAATGGCCAGAAATAAGTGCAGTGTAAGAATTGTCACACTCCTGTGTTAGTAGTAAGGTTGTCAGTTCCCGCCTCTGTTTGGGCATCAGAAAACCATGCACGGGATGTCCTCAAACAGCACACTCATGGCGTCGAGGCAGCAGCTTTTAAAGGATGTTTTGGAGAGCTGCGACAGCAAGAAGTCAGGACAGGGAGGGTGGTCTGGAGAAAAAGAGCAGCTAGACAGGGGATCAGAGAAGAGATGGAAAACATAAAATGTCTTCCTGTCTAAGCTATGCCTTTACAAACATCAAACACCTTTTATTTTTATGGTCTGAATTCACAAAACAGATTCTAAGAAATGATTTTCAGGAGTTCATAGATAAAGCATTCTTAATGGCAACAGAAAAATTTTTAAAGAAACTACAAAGCACAAGCCCACAAAACCAACAGCATGCTTTTGGTGAAGTACCTGCACCTCCTCCCAGCATTTAATGCCCTGCACTGGTGCCAATTCCTGAGCTGTCAGAACTTCATGACCCTAGTTCAGAAACACACTCGTGTGCACCTACACACACACTACATGAAGCAAGGCAGGTGTGGATGAAGACAAATGGACACTATTGAGGAAGAAAATCCAGGACAGCCTCCTATCTTCACTTTCCCCCTTTGCGACCCCTCTACTGCTACCTGGAAACCCTTACCTTAGCAGGCAGGTGTGCAAGCACTGTGCTGGAGATGCTTCCTAGGAATACGTAACAGTTACATCTAGGATTCTGCCGAGCTAAACCTTTGCTGCATCCGGGACCTCACCCCATGTTCTGTACATAGTCACCGCTCAGGATCGGTGTGGGTGGAGAGATGGTCAGGCTCAGGGGTACATGTGGCTCAGGAGCTGTAATAGTGCTCAGGTGTGTGTCCAGACAAAGCGCACCTCCGTGACTGTTTGGTCCTTGTTTATTGGAAGAGCTTATTTATGGGAAAGAAAATCCCTCCTGTCCTCTTTGGCTGTTTGCTGCCTGTGAATATCACTGCATGGACTCAAACCCAGCACTCTAAACAGTAGGAAGGGTAATACTGAAGAGAAAAATGGCTTGTCTATCATTTCAGTCTTCTTGCAAGTTTTATACACATTTAATGATTACTACATCCAGACTAAAACAAAAGCATAATAAACTTGGCCTCAAAAATATATTGCAATATTCAAGCAATTTTTTAAAAATCAGAACTGTTTTCCCTTCTGTCAGATATTGTAAATAAATGGAACCTTGTTTTGATGGCATACACTGTGATAAATCAGGGCACAGACTTGGGAATTAAGTGCTATGGTCTTCAGGCCCCGGCCAGCCTTCAATCATAAGAGTAAGGTGGGGACATTTGCACCCTTTACCAGTATTTCTAAGGGAATCTTTCCATAATATTCTTATTTATAGAAACTGGCCTCCCATCACTTAGCAGCTTCACTGCTAAGCTTCAGCAAGGAGAGAGAAGGATGGTTTGGGCTGTAATTTTGTGAACACGACCTGAAGCTTAATCTTTGCATTCTGGTTTGAAGAAGGAATATGGCATTGATATTTCACTCACCCTGGCTGCTAGAATTTACAATTCACATCATAACTCTGTGCTTAAATTAAAGCAGCTTTCAAAACACCGTGACATCTGCAGCATTTAAATTCCACTGTAGTCTTTGTCCCAGAACAGGCGGTGGTATAGTTCAGGATTAATAACTCATGGGGAGTCTTTCAGGATCATATCAGTTGTAAAGAATATTAAATTTAATATAGGTACATGCACCAAGAAAAACTTATGCAAGCCATCTTTACTGCTAGTTCTCCTGCACTTAAAAGCATAATTTATTCATCCCTTCTGTCACTGATAATTATTGGAATTATGTACTTTAGGTAGCTAATCCATAACCAAAAAGCACACGCAAGTACTGTTCTGAATTTGCAACTTGATGTAGGAAAAGAAGGCTTCAGAAATGCACAAAATCCCGTGACTTGTAAGAAAACAGTTGTAACCAAAATTGCCACCAGTCTGAATGTAATTAAGCCAGGTTGCAAATCTTTGTGTTGTTAATGGATTTTTCAAGAGGTGCATTTATCACTCCCATACAGTTCCTGTCATAATTTCTTAAATTTATGAATACGAAGGGGGTGGGAGTGTCAGGCAGTCTGAATCTCACCTACATTTTTCTACCTTGAATCACTAAGGAGCCTTTATGAAAAATATTTAGCTAGTTTATCATTTTTCAAGGAAAGAAATCTTTTAATGTCATTAACATTTATTACCAACATGTGAAAACTAAGATTAATTTTTTATTCGAGTAATCAGAGTTTACTTCCCAAAGTCAGGGTATTCCTTCTTTTCCGGGAAAATAATAATAAAAGATTAAGAGGTTTTATTTACACTTTCAAAACCGGAGGCTATATTTTAGCTGTCCTGCCACTAGGTCCCCAGTAAAAGGCCTCATCTAATCATTTCTCTCTTGTCTCCCAAATGTAATATAAGCAATAAAGTTCTTCATTCATAATTCACCATTTTATCACAAATAAGTAGATCAGCACAGACCATGAGCTACTGTTCAGCATGCATTTCACAATTGTTTTTTCATTTGAGGGTTATTTTAAAAAGAAAAAAAAGAAAAAACGTTTAGTCACCGAAATAGTTTCACTTCAAACCACAATATGGTTTTCTTGTCTATGTTATATTCATGTTTCAGTGTTGCCATATAACTTAATACAAAGTTTGGTTAACACCACTGAAATAACTATGCTTCACAATACTGGTGTGAGATTATATCAGAAGAAAGTGTTTTAATTATAATAGATGTTACACACTGAGGACCTTCTAGTGGGATAAACATAAAAATTTGAATGCAGCCACAATACATGTCCCACCTTATCCCGCATCCCTGTGAGTCACTAGATATTCTGAGGGTGTCCCGGGAAACCTTGCTTAGTGGATGCTCTTAGTGCACTGTTATGTGGCCTGTGACTGAGAGTAACTGAAAAGAGGTTGTTCGCCTCCGCCCTCTTTATTTTTCCCCACACACTCCCTTGATCACACAGTATTTAAAATGTTTCTTATCAACAAAATTGATTGTCCATGAGCACTGTTCTGAGTCATGTAGAGACTGACTTTTGTATTTAGGAGGCCAGAGCTCTCACACAAAACAGAGAATAATGCAAAATAAACAGAGCAGATAATTGAAAGCCACTTTTCCTTAGGTATTAATATGTTAATTAAATGGAAACAAAGATTTTTTTATGAAAATGAGTTTATATTACTTTTCCATTATACTATTAAGTTAGCATGAAAGTTTACCATTAAAATAAAATGTTACCTCTTTTATTACTAACTTTGACTTGCTTATACATGGCAGAATTTTTTTTATTAAATATTTTAATTTTATTTATTTTTCTGTTTTGATGAGTTTATATCAAGTGTGAATACTATATTATTTGGGAGCACCCAGAGCTGCATATTCATTTGTGCAAAAGAAAGTAGTCATGTACCAAGATTACCTACTTGAAAGAGATTGGTACAGTCCCATAAAATTCTCCTTTAAAAAATAGTGCCATAATAGCAAAGATGTATAAACTATATGCCTTAGTCATAATTCAATTTAAGGAAATATTTATTACCCCCTTGAAAACCATCCTATTGCCTCATGCTGATTCAAAGATTATATTCTGAACTGTAAGTTTAGACACTAAGACGTACGTAACTGCCTAATAAGGACTGAGATTCTTGGGTGGTAGAAAAATCTGCTATTCTGAATTCCTAGTCACTTAAACAGCGGCATGGTAACGAGCACAGGCTTCAGTCCAGGGATCTGAGGCAAGACGTCTGCAGGCAAAGAGAAAAGAACCCGTTATTCCAACACTGGGCGATGCCGCCCTATGGAGAGTGTGGAATAATTAAAGTGGAACAAAGACTTGGACGATGTCCCTAGAAAGCCTACGGAAAACAGTGCCACCAAGCCAGATCCTTCCTACAGGAAACTGAAAAGGTATTGGGGCCAAAAGGAGGAAAGGTGGTCACCTGCCAGCACGTGGGCCTTTGTCCGAGTGGACCACACACCTCCTCCCGTGCGTTTGGAGTTTTATGTCCCTGGCTCGGAGATCCTGCTGCGCTGGGCGACATTTGTACTCATTGTCCTGCCCACTAAAGGATTGCGTCGGATGTCTTCAAACCTTTAGAGAGACTACTCACAGTGTCTTTACATGTGCATTAGTTATATTTAATATTTCTTAAACCAAGATCACTGATTATTCATACCTTATTGGGAATCTTTGCTTGCAGTGGGGCTTAACCTAGGCTAATCTGAGGAAAGCATGCTCATGTCAGCCCTCGTTCATCTTGTGACTGATGCTAACTAATTGGCTCCTAGAGTTACCCCCACAGGGACCTCACTGTGATGAGCTCTACTCTCAGAAAACATGGAATTAAGCTGGAGGGAGACACCCAAGGCAGAGAAGGAGACACCCAGACAGCAGACTAAAGGACATGAAGGGCAGTAACAGTGCCGCCCAAAGTGACTCGGAGGCCAACCTCCGACAGGTCAATGCAGCATCAGCAAGGGGAAGCTGATCCTCAGAAGAGGGTTTTGAGGCGCTTCCTGCTGCATGCTTTAAGTATTACAAGCCTCCCAAGTTGCTACAACATTTATTAAAGAGCACTGAATTGGATATTGATTTTCTTTATGATCCCCATAATCTCAGGAGGCAGCCCCCATGGAATGAGAATTAGCCTCGCTCAGTTTTCCTGTAAGGCCTCGGGCAGGACAGTGTTCCGCACACTCCCTGAGCCACGGGACTCCCTGAGCAGCGGGACGCTGAGCAAAGGCTCGCGCCCGGGGTAGGCAGCCGTGTGGGAAATTTGCTGTGAAAGCTGCTACTTTTTATTTTGTTAAAGAAAAAATATCTTGCGGTGTCTATGCCTGCAGCATGAAGACAGACTTAGCTTTTCTCCATGCCCGCAAACTAGCAAGAGCCCCAGGACAAGAATATTTAGGATTCACTCTGAGGATCCGAATCCTGAATTTCTAAACCATCTCCCCAAACATTACCATTGAGGCCAGCAGGTGTGAGTGTTTTCCAAAGTGAGGAGGTGCCCTAAGTGACAGTCAGGACCTGGAGCAGAGGGTTGTACTGTTTTCCCTCAGCCTCATCCACTCACAAGCTCTGCTTAAACATCTGCCATGTCAGGGGCAAGGAGCCTTGCTGGGTGCTCGCTTTTCTGCTTGTTTTTGTTTTGTAGTTTTTTTGGTTTTGGTTTTGGTTTTTTACTTCTGGTTAGTATTTCCTTTTCTCATATTCAGTTTTTGAATCCTTACTTTACCCAAACAGAAAAGCCTTTTATGGTGGGCTTTTATCAGATGGTCTCATAATTGGCTTAGACCAAAGAGTTTCTCCTCAGGTGCTCAGGAGGCCCCTGCCTTCAGAGGAACTCCCAGGCATCCATTACTAGGCCAACTGCACACCCACTATGCGAGAGCCCAGGGCAGAAGCAGCGTAGAAGACAAAGCCTCGCTGTGGTTTCTGGAGACAGAGGATTAGGTGGCAGATGTGCGTGATGACTGACACTGTCCATAGAGGAGGGACATTTTCCCAGGAAGAACGGTCACGGTGAGCAGATGCAGCCTGGGCAGCAGCCTGTTGGCTTGGCTGAGTAAGCTCATTGGGTGACCTACCTCCCAAGAAATGTTAAAACACTAACAATGATTACTGCACCTTATACCCTTGGACATATTCAATGTTTCCATTCCACCCTTTACCATTTTTATTTTTTTCACACCCCTCTTGTCAGAAAATATCTGAAATTGGTATTTCAGTTATGCCACGGTAATGAGTTTTCCCATAGCTTCAGAAAAAATGGGTAGCAAATATGAAGGCCTGAGTTCAAAATAAGCCCGTCAACCTAGATATAAGACTCCAAAGCACCGCTGGGTTAAAACATCAGCTCTTCTCTGCAAGTTCCCCAAAGCAGCGCCCTCCCAAGAAAGCCACCTGCTCCTATTTGTCAAGAACGTCTTGACTCTCAGAATCGGCACATTCTAGGCCCCATCCACAGCAGATTCTAAAATGACAACCTAAGAAGCCAGAGTTCGATCCCTGAAACAGAAACATACCTTACTCCAGGGTACCCGGGAAGCATCAGTGCAAACGCTCTAACTGGCAGTCCATCTGCTCACAGAAGATGACACCTTATTTGAAAGCTAGGAAAGCTGTCAGTAGGAAATGTCAACGTCTGAGCAACACAGGGTAAGTGTAAGATGGCCTTAAAAATAATCCCGGTTCCCGCACTGGAGCAGCAAAACCCTGAGAATGAAAAGTGAGGAAGTGTATGACTCCTAACGCCTCATGATTAATTTTTTTTTCATGTAGATCTTGTCAGATAGTACAAGCTTGGGGTCGTCTCTTGAGTTGCATGAACAATCTTTATGAAACAAACAAAGCAGAATTCCTCCCAAAGGGGCTTAAATTTCTAAATGCCCTGCATTCAGACCCTTGGGGGTTGAGAGGGAATCTAAATCATTCCTGAGATCCCAGGCGTTCTGGTAGTCTTCGCTAGCTCACTAATCCAATGCTTTTGTTAGTTTGAAACACAGAAGGGAGGAAGAAAAATGCCATATTATGTAGAAATTTTCTTCTTTGTAGAAATAGACTTGCCTGCCTGCTCTTAAGGAATGCCAGACTGTGGTAAGCAAATGCAGAGGGCATGGTGCCCAGAGCCGTGCATGCTTTATAGGACTGTAATGTCTTCCCCTCACCCACGTACAGCAGTTCCTACCTGTAGACCTTGGGATGGCATGGAGGCCTCTCCCCTGCCCATCTGATCTGCTTCGCTTCAGCTACAAGCAGAAGTCCAATTCCAACAGCAGTGAACCAATTTGCCCTAATTCCTCCTTGGATGCTAGGCCTTTCACACTGGCCATGTACAGAAAATATACACGTTTTAGTGGAGTTCACTGTTTTTGGCTTTAGTGTCAAAGAGATTGATAGGATTGCCCCAATTCCCCATAACAAGTATACCTTATAATCTTAGAATCCTAAATCCAATCGTAGGCTTAGTTTCTTTGCATCAAATCAAAATCAGAGATAAGGATGAACTGGTAGGGAGGGGTCTTGGTTATTTCAAATTCATGACCAAAGTAGCCAAAGACATGAAACCGCCTTTCACGTGATGAGCATCTCACTTCACTTTGTGCACTCAGTTACCCACTACCATCCAGTGACATAATCGGACCCTCGCCATGCACCAACGCCTGAACTTTACATGGGCCATTGCTTCATAAAACATTGAGCTTTTTCACTGAATCAACTTCATAAGTCAGACATCTAGAAAGCTTATGTGTAATTTATATTTAAAGGCATTGCATTGGATGGCCAAATTAAGCAACATGAGTGTAGTGGGGGTTGGTGGTGGTGTGGTTCCCGCTAACTTAAACTTCTGGTTTTCTTTGTGTTTTTCTTGGTTTGGTCTGATAAGTACCCTAAGACTGGAATTCTCCAAGGCATCCAAGCCATACAGCCACATAGGGTTAGAAAAAGCCAGGTAAATACAGGAGAATAAAATAAAGTTGTCCAAGTCCGAAGAACAACACTGACTTCAGGAGCCTAAGCAAACTGAAAGCAAGACCCAGTGTACACGTGATGCCCAGGCCATTTCCTGGGCAGCCCTGGCCTGAGGCCCTGCTACCTTCCTGGCACAAGCCCACGCAAGTGGCTGCGGGAATGTCATGTTCTGGTTGCTTCCTCTCCCCTTGTTAGAAGATGAGTTTGGGGTGATGGGTGGGCGTGGAGCCTGCCCCGCGCCCCCCTCACCCCCCCCCACACACACACCCCCCAGGTACAAATGTTCTGTCTATAAGCAACATTTTAAGAAAGCATTCCTGTGGTCTACACAGATTCCTTTTAGCACCAATGTTGTCAGGTTAAAGCACCTTTAGTCTTTTTTTGTGATTGCTTTAAAATAATATATTTTGTGAAGGGGATAAAAGAAACACTGGAAATAGGGTGCTTCTTATAAAAAGTCCAAGTGTAAAACATACAAGCAGGGCCTGTGGTGAGTTTCTCTGGCTTGTAAGCAAGTCTGAAAATGAATGGGGCTAAGTAGATAAAGCAGCCCGTTGTCTTTTACCATTTTTAACTCAGATCTGTATTTAACACTTATTTATTTGTTAGTTTTTTTTACATTCAGAAAAAAGACACTTTGAACTTTGACTAACATTGTAGAATGTTTTTAAATTGTTTTCTACTTTTTTAAAAGGTGATTTCATCATTTTTGTAAACATTGATCATTTTTGAATAGTTTTCTTTTCCAATGGACCAATTACCACTTACAGTTCTGCGGAAACTTTTTTTACTGTATTCTTATAATAAATGTAAAATATTTGTAGCAAACTGTGCCATGTCTTGTTTAATCTTTGTATCATGTTTATATTTCTCTCCCTTTTCCTTGTAAATATACTCTAAGTAGAAGGAATGGAAGAAGAGATTTCCATGGTAACTGGCCTCCTAGGGACGTAATGGTGCATAAAAAATTATTAGCTTTCAGTGTCTCTGTAATTAAGCTTATGAGTTCTGATGATAATGAGTGTGTGTTGCATACAATCACTGCTTCCTCCTTAGAAATCAAAACTGAAATGTTGTTCAAATCTCATTTCTCTGAGTGGATTGGCTGTTTGCCAGGGTCTTTTTTGTTTGTTTCATAACAGGATTTGTTTAGATATAACAGAGGGATGTGGGAGAGAAAGGTGGCTGCGAGGGGTGCCTGGAGAGAAGCTGAGAGCTGCTCCCATGCTGCAGTCCTGGGCCTGTGTCCGGGCCTGGCTCTCATACAGGGCTGAGCTGGTCACAGAGCCACACCAGGACTTCTCTTTACCCTTCAGCCAGCAAATCAATAACCTCTCTAAAGCAGCATGCTGCTATTTACACAGGTTTCCATGCATTAAGCCAAGCGCTCTTCTCATCCCTGGTCTTGGATTAGAGGAGTCACCACCCGCCCCCGCCCCCCCCCCCCCCCCCCCGCTGCCCCTCAAAAACAACGTGCTTACTGTTTGTGGGCCACCCACCAGCTTCTTAGAACAGGCAAAGGAACCCACATGACCCCTGACCTCCCGACTGCAGCACTGACTGGCGCTGCTCCCGGGGCCCTTGGTGAATGCCTTTTCTCAGCAGCTTTGTTGTCTGCCAGGTGGCACCCTCATCTCCAGCAGGTTTGATACCTGACAGTGTCCCAGACAACCGTGTTCTTCCTGACTTCAGTCCATTAGGGCCAGTGCACCCACCAAGACAGCGTGGCTGTTTAAACTGAAACCTGTGCCCCAGGGGGGATGGGCAGGACCTCGGAAAGGGATCCGAAGCCCCATATCTCACGGTCCACCCGCTCCAGCGAGTGATTTCTTTGGGCAGCGTGCTGATGCATGTTGCCTGCAGAAAACACGGATGTAAAACGAGTTTCTATTAAAAGCATCAATGGTCGCTCCTTCCATTAAAAGCTGAGTGAATGAAGTGCTTTTCAAACTCCTTAGACCTGAAGAAATTGGACAGTTCAACACACTTGGGCCAAACTTGTGATGACAGTTGAGCAAGGCAGGCAGTGCTGCTTCCAGAGGCATCGGCCGATGGAACACCTGCCGCTGGGAGCCCAGGCCCTACCCCTGCAGGACTCTCCCTGGTTGGTCAACTGGAACAAACCAGATCCTGTCTAGCTAGAGTGGTTGCACCGCCAAAATGAGGTCTGACTAAATAATGACCTCATATTAACCCTTTTCTTTCTTTCTCTTACTCCCACTTAACCCCTCTCCCCCTTTTTCTTTTCAGTGGTCACTTCCCCTTCCTAAAAGCATCTTAATTTCCTCCAGGGAAATGTCCTCGTTTTTATTTAGCGTGGTCCTGGTGGAAAGGTAATTCCAAGTGCCTCCCACTACACAACCCAAAGAACCCACATCCTTCTTTCTTGACTGAATGGAATCCTTCTGCTGAGACTGATCTTCAAGGACCAGCCAGAGGGCATTCCTCTAACAGTGGTCGGCAAATTGCGGCTCGAAAGCCACATGCAGCTCTTTGGCCCCTTGAGTGTGGCTCTTCCTAAGCCTTAGGAGTACCCTAATTAAGTTAATAACAATGTGCCTACCTATATAGTTTAAGTTAAAAAAATTTGGCTCTCAAAAGAAATTTCAATCGTTGTACTGTTGATATTTGGCTCTGTTGACTAATGAGTTTGCCGACCACTGGGCTAGGAAAAGGTTGGAGTAACGCCTGCTTCCTGGCCCTCCAGAGCACCCTTGCTCTCTTTCCATCCCTAAACCCCATTCGCTGTCCTCCCATTGCTCTCCGAGTCCCCGCCAGCCTGCCAGCTAATTCCCTCCTCCCTGACGATCCACCGTCCAGCTCTGCTGCCCGCAGCCAAAGCCCTGACTGACACACAGGTCTCCCCGGGGAGGCCTCCTCCAGCGTTGAGAGTCTGTGATCAGTGTTCTTGGGGTCATTTTGGAACCCCTGAATGGCAGCACTATCCAGGATGAGTTCTATTTCTTTGCTTTTTACAGTGTTGCTGTCAGAATTCAGCAAAAAGGAAAACTCCCTCCAGGTTCGATCATCTAATGTGCTGCTGATTATCCAAACTAAGCCTTTTAATATCTCCCAGCTCTGGCCTAGGTAGTTCAGAATTATAAATGTTTCTTTTGCTGTCTCCCTGTGGTAGCAATGGCACCATAGGATAGTTAAATGATAAGGTCAATGGACTAGAACATTGCGAGAGCTAATTGATCTATCACTGCAATATAAATGCCAGGAATTAATAGAAAAGTAAATGTCACAGAAAGCTGGGGTACTGATCTCAGAAGCTGTTCTCCTTTGACTCCCCTCTCCCACCTTTCAGGAGGGCTTGATCTTATTCCATATTAACGAGTCTCCCTTTTCTGAAAACCACACACACACACACACACACACACACACACACACACACACTCTTCCTTTTACATCTAGGTAAAAGACAATAATTTAAGCTTGTTGGGTTTTCATCCCAAGCTAATTTTCAAGCAGCTCCTGGAAGCCTTCCCTCTGCTTGCAATCCACCCTTGTCCCCCTGCCAAATGCCACGGCCTAATTAGGATGTGGTGATGAAGCAGAGGGGGCTCTATGGAACACACTTACGATGCGTGTGCCTTATGGAACGGCGTGAGTGGGGGAATGGCAGGATCGGATCACTGGTGTCCCATCAGGCCCACAGTCTTGAAGTTTCTGTCAAAGCCAGGCAAAAACCCAGAAACTGGGCCTTTCCTCTTTCAGAAGTGCACCAGGGAATACCAGTCAGAGATGGAAACATGTTATGGTTGAACCATTACTTTGAATCTCAATCAAATAAGAAGACAGGCAGCCATCTGCCCCAGCAAAATTAACTCCTAAATATCTGTTCACATCAAACTAAATCCAGCCTCTCCTCATGTAGCTCTGATGAATATAGAAGCTCAGAGGAACCAGCAGATTTACAACACCATCCTCCCTTCTTCCCTCATGCTTCTCTCCCATCCTTCCTTCCCTTCTCTCTCACATACACCCTTTATTGTGGTTTGAAATAAGTCCTATATCAGTATATCCCTATGGTTTCTTTTTTTACCCCAAAGCAGATGTTCCATGAATATAATTATTGATGTATTTTAAATGTATATTCATCAGATGTTATTTTGGGAAGACCAGAAGTCATCCACAAGATTAAACGTAAGGTAAAAGAGGAAAATTATAAATAAAATGAAACCCAATTGTAAAGAACAGAGAAAGAAAACCAAATAGCTGAAATTTGTTAATTATAGCAATTAAGAAATAAATTTCATGGAATTTCCTGACAACCAAAACAAAACAAACAAAAGGAGGAGGAGGAAGAGGAGGAGGAGGAGGAGAAAGTGCTTATAAAATAAAAAAAGGTTGAAAATTCATGAGCTAGGCAATCAATTTAAAAGGTTAGGGGGATAAAAGGATTCTAGAACTTTTTCTAAGATGAAACATGAAAGTCGTGGCCGTGGCTCTCAACTGGATGGAATTTTGTCCCCAGTGGACACGCAACAATGTTTGCAGACATTTTTGATTGTCACACTGACATCTAGTAGTAGAGGCCCGGGTGCTGCTAAATAAACATCCTGCAATGCACAGGACAGAATAATCTGGCCCAAAATATCAATGATGCCATGGCTGAGAAACCCTGAGTTATGGGCCTGTCTGAATTTCCTTCCAAGAAAGGGGACGATTTTCTTTAACTAGATAAATTTTAAAGGGACAATGAAAGACAAAAAAATAAAAATGCTTTTTAATTACTTCCCTAGGTTAACATCTTTGACCTACTGCTTACATAGAAAAACAATATAGAGCAGGGGTCCTCAAACTACGGCCCGCGGGCCACATGCAAATACAAATATTGTATTTGTTCCCGTTTTGTTTTGTTTTTACTTCAAAATAAGATATGTGCAGTGTGCATAGGAATTTGTTCATAGTTTTTTTTTAAACTATAGTCCGGCCCTCCAACGGTCTGAGGGACAGTGAACTGGCCCCCTGTTTAAAAAGTTTGAGGACCCCTGATATAGAGGATCAACAAACCAAGAGTTGGGTTTTTAAAACCATCCTCTGATGAGATTTACCAAGAAAACAAAATAAACCATTTTTGGAATACAAAAGTAGATATCAATAACTAAAAAAAATGGTAGGGACCGGGAAAGTAATAACTAAACACTATGAATTTTATGGTAATACTTTGAAAACAAATAGAATTAAAACAAACAAAATTGACAAATTCCTAGAGAAAATATAACTTGCTAAAGCTGAGAAAATACAGATGACTAATATCAGAAATGAAAGAGAGACAACCCACTGACTCTCTATACATTAAAAGGAAAACAAGGAAAAATAATAGTAACTTTATACCAATAAATTTCCCAACTTAATAAAATCAACAAATTTGTTTAAAGACAAACTATAAATGTTCAGTTAAGAAGAAATAGATAAGCTGAATAGGAATACATTAAATAAAGTGAACCTGCAGTTAGAAAACTTCTCACAAAGAAAACTACAGGCCCAGATGGCTTCACTGATGAATTCTACCTAACAATGTGGTACAAAATAGCAATGGTATTACATATTTTTCTAGAACATAGGAAGTAGGAAATGCTTCTCAAGACATTTTATGAGACCAGCATTGTGGGGCGCGGCTACAGTGTTTTGGCCAGGCTCAAGCCTCGGACTAATGAAAGGACAGGGTCTTCTCATTGCCACGTGCAAGTCCCAGCTGGAGGGCAGGGCCCCCCCAGCACAATCATAGCCAACGGCTGTGGCTGTGAGCTTGAGCCTATGGTCCAAACACGTGGCCCCACGTGCCTTGTGATAGAGTTCGGGTGCATGTAGTTAAGTGAGGTTGAAACTCACGAGAATGCTGTAAACAACGTGATCACGCCCCTACTTTGCCTCGTGGCATCTGCTATAAATAAAGACACGGCTTGTGGGCGCTGGCGCTCTCCTCATCAGGGAGCAGCGTCCCACCGAGACCCAGCTTTCATTCTCATGTCTGTCTTTTCTCAATCCTTTCACACACACACACACCCCGCCCACTCAGGGTCACTGAACCAGGCTGAGCTGTCATGGCACATAAGGTGCCCTGGGGCTGAGTATCCCATGGCCCTGCCGGCTCCCCACACAGCGTTACACTAACCCCAAAACCACATGAGAATATTTTAAGAAAACGATGAATCAATATTACTCAAGAATATAAATACAAAAACTCTTGCCATAATATTAGCAAATTGAATTCACCAATATGTAAAAAAGAAAATAAATCATGAACAAATGGGTTTTATCCAAGGACAGCAAAGTTGGTTCAACAATAAAATTTTTAAAAAGTAATGAACTGTTATCAACTGACTGAAAAAGAAATCCATTATCATCTCCCCATTGAACACAGAAAAATATTTCACAAAATTCAGTATCTCCTGATGATAAAAACTCAACACATTGGAAAAGAAGGGAATCTTCTCAACTGATAAAGGCCATTTATGAAAAATCTATAGCTAACACATTTAATGATTTAAAAATAAATATTTTGCTCCTAAAATTGGCAACGAGGCAAGAATATCTACTCTCACAATTTTTATTCATCATTGCACTGGAGGTCATAGCCAGAAAATATTGTAAGAAAAAGAAATGAAAGTAATAAAATCTAAGAAGAACAAAGTAAAAACATTTTTTATTTGCGGCAACATAACCTTCCATGTAAAATACTAGTACAATAAAAAATTACAAAAAAGCTATGAGAGCTCAATAACTGATCTTAGCAAGGTCACCAGATAAAAGGTCAACATACAAAATCAATCTGATTCTACCAGTATATACTAGCAACAAACAATTGAGAGCTAAAATTCCTCAAATCCACTTAAAATAGTATGAAAAACTTAGGGATATTAGGGATAAATTTATCAAAAGGTATGTAAGACCTTTACACTAAAAAATACAAGTTATCATTGACAGAAATTAATGGAAAGAGACACCATACTCATGGATTGAAAGATTCAAGATTAAGATTTTAATTCCCCTCAGATGACCTATAGATTTGATATAATGCCAATCAAAATCCCAGCAGGCCACTTTTAGTATTGCTTACTTGATTCTATAATTTATGTGTAAAGGCAATGACCCAGAATACCCAAAATCTTGAAAATGAAAAAGAAAAAAGAATTACATTACCTAATTTAATAAAAAGGTACAATAATCAAAACAGCATGGTATTTGCATAAACATTGAAGTATAGATTAATAAAAACAAATTGTGATTCCAAGACAGATCCACATACAGCATATATGATCAATTGATTCTTGACTGAGTGCAAGAATATTAAATATCTCCATGCAAAATATGAGTCTTTGCTATAGCCTCTCACCATAAAAAATTAACTCCAAATGGGAGTTTATAATGGGCCTAAATATAAAAAGTGAAATTATAAAACTTCCAAAAGAAAACACAGGAGAAAAATCTTTTTGACCTTAGGCAAATAATTTTTAGAGTACAAAAAACACAAACCATTAAAAAATGATAAATTGGACTTTCTCAAAATTAAAAAATATATATATATTCTTTGAAAGACAAGTGGTAGATTGGGTAAAAATTAAAAAAAAATGAACCAACATTTTACAAAAGAAAAATTATAAATAGCCAATAAGCACATAAAAAAGATGCTCAGTGTTATCGTCAAGTAAATAAAAATTAAAACCTCACAGTGGATACCACTGCACAGCCAACAGAATGTCTAAACTTATAAAGTTTGACATTGCCACCACCTGTCAGGATGCTGAGCAATTGGAAAACATATTGTTGGCAGGAATGCAAAATGGCATAGAAAACATTTTGGTCTTTTACATTTAAACATATACCCAGCATGTGTCCCAGAAAATGCACTTCCAGATACTTATCCCATAGAAATGAAAGCAAAAGACCACACAAAACCCTGTTTGCAAAAGCCTCATGCTCAGTGAAAAAGGCCAAATACAAAAAGACTTTGTATTAAAGGAGTGATGTCACCAAGATGGTGACATAGGCCATTCGTGACTTTGCTCCCCTCACGAGAACAAGTAACGACTCTTCATGAACAAGACACCACCGAGAGAACCCTAAAACACGGGGGTGAGGCTGAGGCACCCCCCAGCCACGGAGACCAGACAGACCGTGTTAGACGGGTAAGAAGAGCAGCTACACACTAACTGCCCTGCCCCACCCGCAGGCCAGAGCAGCACCACGCTAAGAGGTCTCCCTCGAGCATATGATTCCTCCAGTGGAGAAAGAGAGTCTAGGACTAGGTGGACATTTAGCTGCCCCAGCATTGTAGGTTGCATGTTAGGAGCCCCCACTCCGGTGTTGACCCATGGGGATTGCAGGGGAATCTGCAGGGGTTGGTCACTGGGAAAATGTGAAACACAAGGGGTAGGAGCTTGCAAAAACCAGCACTGATCTTGGCAGACCAGGATCCTACCTGCAGCACCCAAACAGTAGTCCCAACCAGCAGCTTTGCTCATCTGTGGAGCCAAGACAGTGATGCGGTGCGACCAGGGAACTCAGTGGGGTGCGACCAGGGAACTCACTCAGTGGGGTGCAGGTCTGCCTGGTCTGCTCCGGCCATGGTAGGAGCTTATCGCTGAATACAGCTCCCAGCCCCTCCGTACCAGCGAGCCTGGCCAGAACACCTGAAGCTGCATAGCCTGGCAACACTCACACAGACAGTACCGCCAGCAGAGCTGACCATCCCCAGAGCAAAACAGCAGTACCATTTAGGCAGGGGACTTGGGGAGGGGATCAGCTTGAGTCAAGACCACAAAGAGCCTTACCAGACTTGGAGGGTTCCCTTGCGTCACACAGTCAGGGGAGCTCATTTATAGCCCGGCCCACTACTGAGTGGAATTCTAGGTCTCTCCCCACCACAAAGCCTGATCGGCCACACCTGGAAAACCCCTTGGAGCTGGACCTTCTGACCTTCACAGGCAGGAGACCTAAATCATAGCCACCCACTGCTGGGGGTAGCTCCTGGCCCCTCTTGACAAGAAGGCCTGGCCAGAGCACCTGGAAGCTGCATAGCCCTGCAGCACTCAGGCAGAGAGCACAGCCGGCAGAGCTGACCACGCCCACAGCAACACCAGTGGCCCCATTAGGCCAGGGAACTTGGGGAGGGGGTTGGCCTGAGTCAAGACCACAAGCAGCCTTACCAGGCTTGGAGGGCTCCCTTGCTTCAGGCAGACAGGAGGGATAATGTGGGGCGCGGCTACAGTGTTTTGGATAGGTTCAAGCCTTGGACCGATGAGAGGGCACAGTCCCAGCTGGGAGGGCAGAGCCCTCCCAGCACCATTATAGCCAACAGCTATAGTTGTGAGCTTTGAACCTATGGTCTGAACACGTGGCCCCACGTGCCTGAGTGATGTAGTCTTGATAGAGTTCAGGTGCATATAGTTGAGTATGCTTGAAACCCAAGAGAGCTGTAAACATCTTAGTCACGCCCTTACTTTGCCTCGTGGCTTCTGCTATAAAATAAAGACACAGCTTGTGGGCATGGTCGCTGTCTCTCCATCAGAGAAGCAGCGTCCCACCGAGACCCGGCTTTCATTCTCTTGTCTGTCGTTTCTAAGCCTTTCAGTCACCCCCACTCAGGTTCAACCTTGGCCGAGCCAGAGCGGCACAGGATAATTGATAGCCTGGCTCACTGCTAAGTGTAGCTCCTGGTCCCTCCTGACCAGAGAGCTGGCTAGAATGCCTGGAAGCTGCACAGCTCAGCAGCACTTGAGCAGAGAGTACAGTAGGTAGAGCTGACCATCCATAGAGCAAGACAAAGGCACTGTTGACCCAGGGAACTTGGGGCACAGGTTAGCTTGAGTCAAGACCACAAAGAGCTTTACCAGCCTTTTGGCTGGTCCGCCCACTCTGTCCTGGCAGGGAAACTAATTCATAGTCCTGTCCATTGCTTGTGAATTCTATCAAACATTTAAAGAAGAATTAATGTCAATTCTTCTCAAACACTTCCAAAAAGTTGAAGAAAACATTCCCAACTTATTTCATGAGGCAAGCATTACCCTGATATGAAAGCCAAAAAAGACACCACCAGAAAGGAGAACTATGGGCCAAAATCCCTCATAAATATAGATGCTAAAATTCTCAAATTACCAGCAAACTAAATTTAGCAGCCAATTAAAAGAATCATTCACCATTATTATATGGGATTTATTCCTGTAATGCAAAGGTGGTTCAACATATGTAAACAATGTAATACAACACATTAATAGAAGAAAAAAATCATAATTATCTCAATTGATTTTTTAAAGAGCACTTGACCAAATTCAGCATATATAATAATTAAAAACTCAGCTAATAGACATGAAAAAATGCTCAACATCACTAATCATCAGAGAAATGCAAATTAAATCCACAATAAGATATCCCCTCACCCTTTCAGAATGGCTGTCATCAATAATAAACAAGTTATTTTGAAATACATTAAAAAATAGATAAACTGATGGAAGGGTAGAAGGATGGGCAAATACAGTCATATAATAAAACAAGTATAGAAGAGCATTAATTGTAAAATAGAGGTGGTGAGCATATGGTTGATCCTCCAACTTTGCTGTTTGTTTGAAATTGGTCATAATAAATGCCTTTTAAAAAGCAAGATACAGAATTGTGTATATAGCACGCTGTCTTTTATTTAAGAAATAAAATGAATAAAAATATATATTTATCATTTGCTATTTTTGTCTAGAAAAAACACAGGAAAGATAAATGGGGATAGATGGGACATGTCATGTATACTTTTAAATGCTGTTTTGCTCTTTGAATCATGTAAATATAGAACCTATTCAAAACAATTAAAAATTTTAAAAAACAGTTTGCCCTTGGAAGGAATCCGGGCTGAGGGGACCTAGTGACCAGCTCTTCATTTCTCCTGTCCTCTCACGTTTGAAATCCTTTCATTCCAAGATCTTTGGGAGAAAAGAGAAAAGGCAGATGGTTCAGCTTCCTGGAGGTTTGCCTTGAAGCTACGAAATAGTGAGATTTCTGTCTTAGCCACACCTTTATCCTCCTAAACACACTCACATACACTCCCTCACACTCAGTCCCATCTACCAGAACACACACTAGCCCACACTCACTTTCACAATAACCCCAAGGAAGCATCTTGAGTGTCCCTGTGGCCTCCTTCCCTCCACACACACCCCAGTTCGTCTCCCCCTCTGGCTTCCTCTCCTTAGAGCAAGACAGCAATGGTGGAGAACATGTGTCTTCAAGAAACACACCCCCCCCCAAAAAAAAAAAACAACCTACCTCATTCAGGTTTTCAGGCAAGAATCCTCCCTGAGAGGTGCTGCTGTGAAATGTTTTGCTCAGAAAGGTGACTGAGATGAAGTGATAACGTGAGTCTGGGGCAGGGGATCACCTGCTTGTACCAGAGGTTTCCTAAGGCTCAGCAATGGAAGGTTCACCCTTTCCCACCCCCTCAAAGCCACGGTCGAGTCCAGCAGCTAAGCCCCAAAATGCCAGAGACAACTGAACGCCCGGAGGACACTGAACTCAAGGACAGTCACGTTCTATGCAGGTGGCTTCCTCGCAGTGCCCTGTGGTCTACCAGACGCCTGTGGCAAACCAGTACACCAGAGGGGTAAGAAATTCACAAGATGGTAAAACATTTGGAGAGCTGAGAAAGAAGGCATTTTTCCCAGGGAGATGGAGTGCTTGGGAAGACTGATTACGCTGGGGAAGGCCGGGGAAGGACGAAGACATCGGCCCGTAGCTAAAAATTAGCACCATGAACAGCAGCCAAGAAAACCCAACTGATTATGCGGCCTCTAAAGGAGAAGCATCAAAGGACAGATTAAATTTGAGCTGCGAATTTTAAATCACGGATGGGCTGTCTGTCTTTATCAGCTCACATCACTAATGAAATCCGAACCTCCTGGGAAGCGGGGAGGGGAATACAGAAATAGAAAGGATGTCAGGAGAAGGCTGGGTTGCGAAACCAGTGTCCGGGGAGAGGGGAGGTGTTGAGTTAATCAGGTGGGCCTGGCGGGGACGGTCCGCTTCCTCTCCCAGGAGAGGAGCCTCAGCTCTAGGAGAGCCAGAGCCCCGCGGGGCCCATCTGGGGGAGAGAAATCACTGCAAGGAAGAAAGGGGATTAAGGAATGAAAACCAAAATAACGGGGGCTGCTCTGGAGATCATTTTGCACACATCACCCGGCGGCCTCTGGTGAGTGGGACAAGCTCGCTGCAGTGCCCAGACTGCACACAGGGAGGGGCAGGCACACTCTGCAGGGCCCGGGTTTGGGTCCTCTCTGGCTGTCAGGCCCGGGATTGCCTGTAGAGGGCGCGCCACCCTGCCCTATATGGGGCTGGGAAGGCGCTGGCTCTCAAGAAAGCACTGCCCAGGCTCAGGGACTTCCTGTCCTCCCCACGTTGGGGAGCAAGGAGTTCTCATCTGCACCAGAAGCCGCATCTGTTCCTGCCTCTGCCAGTGAAGACACTGCTCAGTGAGGCTCAGCAGCCTCATAGCCCCAGGGAGTGGTTATGGGTCCACTTTCTGGGCTTGAGCACAGGCATAGGCTGCCCTTAGAGATGCTGCAGGGACCTCCCCTGGTGGAACCAGAAAATAAACCAGAGGAATGGAAGAGTCTGGAGGAGCCCTACCAGCCTTGCTCTACCTAGCCTCCTTTCTACCTCCCACGCTGGCCAGCTCTGGGCAAAATTGTTTGGGGGTGTGGGGTGGGGGAGTGCTCAGCTGCCTTTCCCAGCCTTTCACTCTCTTAAACCCTCCCCCTGAGCTCTAGAAGCCTGTCACTCAGATTCTTTCTCCATCTTGGCAATGTATTCCATTAGGGGCAGTTCTGCTCCCAATTATTTTCACCTCAACATAAATGATTTCAGGTAGAACTACATAAGCTTCAGCATCAAACTCATCTGAGTTCAAGTCCTGATTGCGCCGCACACCAGGAAGCACTGAGAAAATGCCAGTCTCTGTGAGCCTTGGGTCCTCCATCTGCCAAATAAAGACAATAATACCCCCGGTTGATGTGCACTTAAATCAGGAGCGATGTCTGTAAAGGTGCCTAACGCAGCAGGAAGTGAAGTGCTTTTCCTCCATAAATGTTCCGGTTCCTGGTCCTCCACTTTCTCCTGAGATCTCAGCTTCAAAATGCATGTAAAGATAATAGTGACTTTCAAACAAAATCCACAGTTGCATTGTATTTCAATTAGATTTTTAATGTTTTGAGTTTGAATGAGTTTAGGTAGGCTCTATCTTCTCTGAGTCTCCAGCACTCATTTGATTAAGTTCCTTTACCTGACTAACCTGAGGGCACCTCTCATTTCCTCATCTCAGATCTTGGTCTATGACCACTTCAGCTTGGGTTGCTGTGAGGCCTTTGCCTTTATGAAGGCTGAGAATCATCCTTCAATATATGTTACTAGAGGCCCAGTGCACGAAATTCCTGCATGGGTAGGGTCCCTAGGCCTGGCCAGTGATCAGGGCCGATCTGTGGGGCAACCGGCAGGGCAATTGGGGGGGGGGAGGGAGGGTCCCCACTGGCACCCGCCTTGGCCAGCCTGGTGCCACCTGCTCACCAGCCCTGCCCTCCGCCACTGTGGTTCATTGTCTCCCTCTGCGGGGCAACTGGTGGAGTGATGGGAGGGGCCCTCCCTGCTGGCACCCACCCGGCTGGCCTGGGGCCTGTGGGCTGGGGGCAGCTCCTGTGTTGAGTGTCTGCCCCCTGGTGGTCAGTGCGAGTCATAGCCACCAGTTGTTCCACTGGTTGATTTGCATATTAGGCTTTTATTATACAGGATGAACCTTAGTTGCCCTCTGTGGATTCCCTTCCCACATAAGGCAAGTACAGAAATCTCTTCCTCTGTGTAGCCCACAAGTTTCTGTCCAGCCTCTGTTAGAATTTCTCTCTCAACACAGAGGCCACCTCTAACATGAGTGGGGTCATGAGCAGGTGTGGGGGCCTCACCAGTAGTCAGCTAGCCCATCCTTGTGTGATCTGAAGTCAGCCTCCTATAATATTGCTCTCCAGTTCTGGCCCAAGCCTCTAGAGTAAAATGGAATTAGCCCTTCAAGCACTAGAAGACTGGATTGCCAAACACAGGGGTCCTTAGATATTTCAGTTCTCAGTGTCCCCAGTGTCCCAGTAATTGTATATAGAGCACCTCTAGGCTAAAAGAAATTCCAGGCAGTTCCATTTAATAAGTAGTAACTGCCAACCAACTTAATAAGTATTTACTAGTATTTCTCACAACTTAGTAGCTTGAAAAAAAGAACACACATAAATAGAAATAAATAATATTTGATTTTGTTTATATATAATCAAAATTTCTTACTAATGGGATGTGTGCCTATTGGGCGCCACACAGATGACCAAACCTTGGAGTCAGTTTGGACTTCACCACTCTCATTTTTTGTTCAACACTGACTTTTCTTCAGTATTTGCTGTTTATTGCAGCAACCACTGAAAATCCAGCTTCACAAAGATAGGATGTCATCAGATAGAATGCAGCATGATCTAGTGTTGAAACTTAAACTACATGGAGTTAGGAATTCACATGATGTCCTTCAGATGTTTCCTTCAGTTTTTAAGTGTCCTGAGGGTGCCTGTGAATTTCTGTGGTACCTTGGGGTGCCTCAGTACACAATTTGGGAGCCACAGTCCTGGTCCTACGTATTTAGTTACTGGAAGTCGACCTGAGTTCAAATCTCATCAGTTTCCACATCATAAAACTGGTAAAAAATATGGTGCCTACTTCATATGGGTCTTCTGAAAATTAAATATTATACAATTTTAAGTGTCTAGCACAGGATCTGACTAAAGAGATGGCCTTTGGTTTAGTTTTCTATTGTTGCATAACAAATTGCCATAAGCTTAGAGGCTTTAAACAACACACATTTGTCTCAGAATTGCCGTCAGTAGACATGGCTTAGCTGAGTCCTTTGCTCCTGGGGTTTACCAGGCTGCAATCCAGGTGCTGGCCTGGGCCACGCTGTCATCAGAGATTCGAATGGAGAAAGACTGTCTTCCAAGCTCCCTCGGTTTGGTGGCAGCATTCATCTCCTTATAACTAAAAGACTGAGGTCCTGTTTATTGCTGGCCATTGCCCAGGGCCTGCTTTCAGCAGTCCAGGCCTCCCACAGCTTCTTGTCATGTGTAACTGCCTGTGCCAACAGCTGGCTTCCTCAAGGCCAGAGGGAGAATGTCTCTTTCCAGTCTTCAAAGACAGAGTCTTTTATAATGAAACATAATCATGGGAATGGCATTTGCCATGTAAAGTAAACTAATCAAAGCAGTGATATCCCATCATTTTTTGCCATATTCTGTTGAACAGAAGAAAGTCCTGGGTTCCACCCATACCCAAGAGAAGGTTCTCATAAAAGGGCATGACTCACTGGGAGTCACCTTAGGTTATATTTGCCACAGCCTTGGAAATAGTATCATGTCCCCCTTCCCTTCTCCGGGCTAAATATGCCCAAGTGCACACCAGCTGTGACCTGTGTGGCAAGGTTAGAATTCCTGGCTCTACCCTCTGCTGATGCCAGAGACCTTTGACCTTGGGAGGAAACCTGGTGGGGAGGAGGGGGCAACACTCTCTTTGTTGTGGACAGCTGGGTCCCATAAGGAGTGGTGGTTGACACAGTGGAGGCGCTTTCAATTTCATTTAATTTACTCACCCTTCCACTCATTTAATAAATTAGTATTAAACAATTTCTATGAGCCAAGCCCTGATCTGGCCCTGAACCACCTATAGTGGACACGGACTCTACCACTTGGATCCATTCAAATGGTACTTTCACCACATTTTCTAACCTGTGGCTCCTACAAGGTCAGGGAATTGCCACGCCCTGGAGAGAGCTGGGCTCATCCATTTCATACAGACGAGGTCCAGAGCCATCGGCCCTGGGAGAAGAGAGGAAAGTGGCAGAGGCGGGTGACCCAGAGGAAGGAAGCGGGACTAGGTCAGGTACTTGAGTGCCAGGCATCTGTCCCATTGTGTGTTTCTAAAGGTCTCCAGAGCTCAGTTTCTTCATCTTCATAAAAAAGGGGCCGTTTGAACCAATGAATAACACTGACCTTCCCACCACTACAGACCCACTTTCTTATCCCAAAACACACACTTTGAAAGATGGTGTCTATCCAAATCAACCGCACATATTTAAAAAATAGTCATTGTCTTTCTCATGAAATCAATAGCATTAAACCTGAGTGGAACATCGACAATTCATGCTTTTAGCAGAACCAGAGAGCAGGGGGTATCCAACTGAGTGCAAGACATTTAGAAACTGAAAAATGCTCACAGCACCCGATACTACCGCTGTGACCTTTCAAGCATGAAGGGGCTCAGCCTACCAATATTTTCTCAAAGTGGCATATGAGCCACAGGGTAATCCTGGAGATACTGTAGGTGGTACATCATTTTTATAGGTATGTATTATTTTAATATGCAGTAATAAAAAGTTATAACTAGCCTATCAAACCAATGAGATAATATCCTTTTAGAATAAACTAAATGGAAAAAATGTTTACCGAGTAAATAAATACTTATCCAGGTGGTATGTGGCTATGGTAACACGGTGAGGGTCATATGCAAATGACCGACATTTGGGAAACCTTGGCTTCCCTCACCCCAAATGCGGTCTGAATGTATTTCCTTTCTCAGGCCACCCCCACCGACGACCCCAGTTCCTCCAGGCTTCTACAATGAAAAGGGCTCTTATACACATCGGGAAAAGGTGCTCAGGACAGCCAAACTGGCTAACCGGTGCTGTGATTTCTGTCTTGCACTGCTGACCAGTTATTCTATCAGCCCCAGCCTTCTCATCTCCATAATTTGCTGTCAAGTATCAGACTGCAAATCAAACATGTCAATGGTCAGGGATGTTTTGTCTTGAGATTTTAAAAATAATGATATTATTCTCACTAAGTTAAATGAAATTGTTCCAACTCAGAAGCACACCCAGAGCTGCACCAGTGTGCTGCCTGCATGCTACTCCTCGCCCTCCTCTGGGTGATGCATTAAGATGCCTGCTTTAAAAATCTTCTTCTTTGTATTCCCCAGAATGTTTCCTGGCAAGAAGTTGACAATAAAAAAAGAAGTGCAAAATAAGCCTAGATCCTTGACACTGGCGATTACCAGGGGACTACATGAGATCTCTGTCCGGGCACATCCTCAGGCCCCCTCGTCAGCTCAGCACTGTGGGCCGAGAACCCTGCCAGACGCTCTTGATTTATTTGTGCTCACTACATTCCTCAGAAGCACATTTTTAAAAGGGAGGAAATTGGTATTTTTATATCTTTTATGGATGGGATACTTTCTCCCTATCTATAACCCTTTGGAAATGCTTCTTTAGGAATCCAGATGATGAGGTAAAGAATAAATCTTTCTTTCAGCCTTGGAGTTTCTGAGAGAGGAAGAATGAATGAGCCTCCCGGCAAGGCCAGCAGAGCAAAAACGCCAACTCACGTGTCCAGCGGGGTCCTGCTGCGCCTCTGCCCTGTGCACCCCTCTATGAGGCGAGAGCCGGGCAGCAGGGATGCTCACGTCTGCTCATCCCAAACGTCACCTGGGGTGGGGGTAGGGGCTGCGGGATTCACTTTGTCAAAAGGCAAATGTGCTGGTAATGGTTTGTAGGACGGTTACAATTGACATTTTATTTATTATAAAAATATATATATACTCCTGGTGTGAGAAAAAATAGAATGGGAGCAGGAAAGCCACTCGCCTTAGTTCCCTGAAAGAGTTTGAACAATTTTACCTCTTCCAGCGGTGACTGTCATGCTGGAAACTTCCCCATCCCCTTTTCTCTCTGACTCTGCCCTTCGAGGACCTGCTTTCACCCTGCAACAACCCTGGCCTCTCTTGTCTGCCTGTCTCCGAACCTGACTCAGCCCCTGTGCTCACCGCTGCTTCTTTGGCCATGGCCTCCACACCCTCAGGGGGCTCAGCGCCCAGTTCACAGCGGAAATATTTACAACACCTGGGAAGGGGGAGAAGCGAGGTGTTGGAGGAGGAAGTGATTGACGCAATTTTTCCTTGGGAGCCTGTCCTTTAAGTTGAAATGTTGGGGAACATATTCACCTTATGAACCTATTTTAAACTCTGTTATGCCGGTCATGACAACAGTAGCCACTGGAATGTCTCCCATCATTACAGCTTGAGATAAATTTCAAAAAACAACCTGTCTAATGCCTCATTCATCCCCAAAGCAATTCTCGCACAGGGCACACTCAAAGACCTGCCATATTTACAGGACGATCTTGACAGTGACAGGGGATGCTCTTTGTAACTAAGCTGAGATCATAGGAACATCGCAGGCACGCTGGGAGGTACAGTCACTAGTTCTAACACGCAGGGGCCCTGCTGGACTTTGCCTTCCCGCTTGACTCATTCAGAGCCCTTCTTATGCAACGAATTAACTTTGTGATGTTGAACTTGTACAAATAGAGATTTATTTAGGGTGCATGCAATGCACTGGGGATGGAGAGGGGCAGACTTCCAGAAAATACATCTAATAGGGAAAAGAGTTGCAAAAAGCGATGCTCACTAGAAAGGAACTCTATGGAAAAGCATTGCAATATAATTCTGAGCCAGAAATGTGACTCTGCGGAAATGCAGGAATGGGTCCTACAAACTGCTTCCTTTTCATTATCTGTCAGCCCAGGGCAGCCACCTTGGGCTGCTTTGCTCAGTTGATTTTAAAGGCAGTGGGCTCTTCCTAAGGCTCCATGGGGCTGACTGGTGGGGCTGGGGAACCAGGGACCAAAGCCGGTGAGGAGATTGACTGGCCTGGCACATGAGAAATAAGCTTCCTCAGCTGCAGCCCCTGAGCAAGCAAGACATCCTCTATGGCAGAGGGCACAGCTCAAGACCAAATCACATCTCGGGAGGACTGCGGCATCAGCCCCAGTTTAAACTTTCGTCCCTGGAGGGACAAGTTGCACCTGGGGATAATTAGCGGGCCTGTGGGCAGCCCGAGGCCCCAGTGAGGGAAATGATTACATGGTGAGTAGGTGAGAATGGGAGATTTGGGGCACACAGTCTCTCTCAGTGAAATGGTCCTCAACAAATATAACTCATCCAGTGGGATCAATTTAGATGCCTATATGTATTTCTTTTTAAGGATACCTACCACAAAGCCAGCATTACTCTGATACCAAAACCAGACAAGAAAAGCAAATTATAGGCCAATATATATGATGAACATAGATGTAAAAATCCTCAACAAAATGTTAGAAAACCAGATTCAACAATCAATTCAACAATACAATAAAATACTATTCAAAGCAATATAAAGATTCAATGCAATCCCTATAAATATTTTGACAGAAATAGAAAATATCCTAAAATTTTTATGAAACCACAGAAGACACTAAATAGCCAAAGTAATCTTGTGAAAGAAGAACACAGTGAGAGGCATCACACTCTCTGATGTCAAACTATAATTCAAAGCTATAGTAATCAAAACAGTATGGTATCAGCATAAAAACAGACACATAGGTCGATGGAACAGAATAAAAAGCCCAGAAATAAACTCAGACATATATGATCAATTCGTTTATGACAAAGGAGCCAATAATATACAATGGGGAAAGGATAGGCTCTCTTTAATAAGTGGTATTAGAAAAACTGTTCAGCCACATGCTAAAGAATGACACTGGACCAATAGCTTAACTCATGCACAAAAATAACTCAAAATGGATTAAAGACTGGAATGTAAGACATGAAACTCCTAGGAGAAAACACAGGCATTAATCTTCTTGATACCAATCTTGGAAATTATTTTTTGTGTGTATTTGACACCAAATGTAAAGGCAAGAATAGCAAAAATAAACAAGTGGGGCTACATCAAACTAAAAAACTTCAGCATAGCAAAAGAAACCAAAAAATGAATAGGCAAACTACAAAATGGAAGAAAATAACTGCAAACCATGTATCTGATAAGGGGTTAATATCCAAAATATATAAAGAACTCATAAAACTCAATTAGCAAATAAATAAATAAATAAATAAATAAATAAATAAAATACAATTAAAAATGATCAGAGGATCCGAATAAACATTTTCCAAATTAAGACATACAGATGGCCAGCAGACACAAAAAGATGCTCAACTTCACTAATCATCAGGAAAATGAAATCAAAACCACAACTAGATATTACCTCACATCGTTAGAATGGCTATTATCAAAAACACAAGACATAACAAATGTTGGCAAGGATGTAAAGAACAGAGAACCTTCATGCACTGTTGGTGGGAATGTAAATTGGTGCAGCCGTTATGGAAAAAAAGTAAGGCAGTTCCTTAAAATATTATTAATAGAACTACCATATGATCCAGTATTTCCACATCTGGGTATATATCCAAATAAAACAAAAACATTAACTTGAAAAGACACATGCACCCCCATTTGTGTTGCAGCATTATTTACAATAGTCAAGATATGGAAACAAGTTACATGTCCATCAGTGAATGAATGGATAAAGAATGTGTGACACACACACACACACAGGAATGTCATTCAGCCATAAAAAGAATAAAATTGTGCCATTTGCAGCAGCATAGATGGACCTTGAGTGCATTATGCTCAGTGAAATAAGAAAAAGACAAATCCTGTCTGATCTCACTTACATAGGGGGATCTAAAACCAAAACAGATTGGTGACTGTCAGATGCCAGGGTCAGGAGGGCTGGTTGAAATGCGTGAATGAGGTCAAAAGGTACAATCTTTCAGTTATAAAATAAATAAGTTATAATTAATACTGTATTGAATATTTTAAAGTTGCTAAGAGAGTTGTTCTTAAAAGTTTTCATCACAAGAAAAAAAAACTTGTTAAATGTATGGTGTCAATATTAACTAGACTTTTTTTTAAAATATATTTTATTGATTTTTTACAGAGAGGAAGGGAGAGAGATAGAGAGTTAGAAACATCGATGGGAGAGAAACATCGATCAGCCGCCTCCTGCACATCTCCCACTGGGGATGTGCCCGCAACCCAGGTACATGCCCTTGACCGGAATCGAACCTGGGACCTTTCAGTCCGCAGGCCGACGCTCTATCCACTGAGCCAAACCAGTTTCGGCAATATTAACTAGACTTTTTGTGGTGACCATTTTAATATATGCAAATATTGAATCATTATGTTGTACACCTGAAACTAATATAATGTTACATGTCAATTATACCTCAATAAAAAAGTGTATTGCTCAGAGCAACAGTAGTAGACAGAGTGACAGCTTACACCTGTTCTGCAAACCCCAATTCCCACAGAGCGACATGACTAGGACCAAGTACTGCCTGCATGTGTAGTGGGGTGCATTATAGGAAGGAGCCCTGAGGGTAGAAAGTCCCCATCTCATACAAGAATTTCTGGAAAACCTGCCCATCGTCCTTTCCAGAGAGAATCCGTTGTTTCCCTGGATGTAAGCACATCTGCTCTGGGGATGAGGGAGATGTCTGAAACATGAGAGACATTGCTGTCTTCCCAAGGCTGCGTGCCTCCCGCAAACATTCTCGAAAACACAGTCCAAATCACACTGGCTTCATTGCTAGATGTTCAGAAACTTGAGCGATTTGTGGAGAGTTGTCTCGCAATACATATGCCAACACTGACACACTCGTGACTGGCAGAGGAAGGAGCTGAGCAAGTTCTTATCGGATGCCACAGTTTTTCTTTTCAGCCAAGTACCAAGCCAGATGATTTGCCAAGAGGAAAGGGTGCTGTGGCTGGAGATGGGGTTTTTTCAAAGGCAACTGAGAATGGGAAAGCACCCAAGGAAAGCGTGAGAGGTATCTTGCTAAGGCCCAGAGAAGGCTGTTCCAGACTCAAGGGCCAACTAAGGTTGGTGACCATGAATGTGGTGCATGGAGACGGTTCTGGATGGGGCAGTAGCAAAGCCCTCAGACTGGAAAATGGATAAAGGGATGGTGATTGCAGGGCAAGCACAAGGGAGTTTAGGGCAAAAGTTAGAGAAGTGAAGGACCATGAGATCTAGGCAGTGTTCCCTAACTCTTTGCACCTGGTGGCACATGGGGGTGGAGAAAGCTTGCAAATGGAACTTGCAAGGGGAATAAGAGGATTGGTATTGTCAAACACCTGCTGCTCCATCAGAGAAAGTCGGAAGAAAGCTCAGGTCAAGAGAAGAAAATAAACCAGATGAGAGTTAATACCCTGGGAAGCTATCCAGGGTCAACATAAGGCCGACGTGTCTGGATTAGGGGTGAGGGAGATAGCTGGAAGGACTCAAGGCTACCATCAAGGGAATCAGTTTCTTAACAGCAGGAGTCTTCTGAACTATAAACACCGAACACCGTACATTCATGCAGGATTTCTTACCTGGCAATTCCATGTATTCCTCTCTTTGGGTCTGAATAGGTGCCTGCAGGCCTTAGCGACGCTCTGTACTCAGCCTCTGGGCCCCTCTCAGTCTGTCCCTGCCCACACCGCTGGGCCGCTGGGCCACACCCGGCCCCTGGAGCGGCTCTGGGGCCAAGAGGTCCTGCGTTCACACATGCCCCCAGTTTATGCTGCTTTTCTGGTCTCCGCCAGCCCAGCGGGGGCCTCGGGGAGGGGCGGGGACAACGCTGCAGGGCTCCCACCTGCTCCGCCAGCACCGACCCACCAATCACTTGCCCTCCTGGCTCCTGCTCTCACGCAGGCTCAGAGGTGGGAAGCTTGGACCTTGCCTTTCACATATTTTTTTACATTCCTTGATTACCTTCAGGGCCAGGTTTTCGAAACTTAGAACTTTCTTTTCTGCATTTCTGCTGTAATAACCTTTCTCTGAGGAGAAGACTCCCAAGTGGTTCAGCCGCCGTGGTTCAGCCGCCGTCTGGCTGGGGGGGAGGGGCAGGTGTAAGAGGAAATCCAGAGGGAGGTGGGGAGAAGCATCCAGCAATATGGAATTTGTTATTTTATTCCAGTAAAACATCCAACCACACGGCCCAATGTCTGGCATCTAGCAGCCAGGGTAACTCTAGGCCAGCGGTTCTCAACCTGTGGGTCGCGACCCCTTTGGCGGTCAAATGACCCTTTCACAGGGGTCGCCTAAGACCATCCTGCATATCAGATATTTACATTACGCTTCCTAACAGTAGCAACATGACAGTTATGAAGTAGCAACGAAAATAATTTTATGGTTGGGCCACAACCTGAGGAAGTGTATTTAAAGGGCCAGAAGGTTGAGAACCACTGCTCTAGGCCCTTCTCCCCAGCTCCCCCTCAGCTGAATTTCTTTCCAGAAGTAACATCATCTCTCTCTCCGCAGCTGTGCTCCCACCATGGCTCTTACAGCTAGTGGCTGCCCTGCCGCCGCCTCTCCCTTCTGCTCAGCCACTCACAGAGGAATACACAGCAGCTGGGAAACGCTTTTCTCTATCAGGTCTCAGTACCGCCACCAGATTTCCTGACTTGACCATCAATCATGTATAATTACCACTAAATTCTGGGCTCAAGGTCTTATGTGGGTCCCCTGAATAAATGTGAACAAAGCCGATCTCAAGATGAATCAAACCCGACTGCCTTTGCTGAGTGCATCGGCTGGTTAACGTCATTAGGCGCCTTTCGGAATGAATGATCCCAGTCGGAATCCAATTGTGAGCTGAGAACAAAGCCCCGTCCAGTCCCTGTGGTCTCCCCAGTGGGCAGCCCGGACTGCTCTGGCTGGAATAGCCCTTCTCCAAGATTTCATTTGTGAATCCAATATTTCCTCTTTAGAATTCTCCATCAGTTATGAAATGCTGAGATGTAAGTTTTTCATATAGCACAGGTTCAAAATTTGAGACTAAGTTAATTTCTTTGAAGATCATTATTATTGCTCGGTATCAGCAAATCTTCCAACTCGACCTTTAAGCCAAGTACGGTTCCCTCGCTGCTGAAATAACCCGGTGCCCACGCAGCCAGGAAGAAATGGGAGTAGGAGGGAAGCAAAAGTCTGAACATTTACCGCCAGATGAGAAAGCGCATGGTGCCACCAGGAGCCACGGATGTAGTGTTAGAAATCAGAGAGCCTGAGGTTGAGCTAGAGCAGCGGTTCTCAACCTGTGGGTCGCGACCCCTTTGGTGGTCGAACGACCCTTTCACAGGGGTCGCCTAAGACCATCTTGCATATCAGATATTTACGTTACGATTCATAACAGTAGCAACATGACAGTTATGAAGTAGCAACGAAAATAATTTTATGGTTTGGTCACAACATGAGGAACTGTATTTAAAGGGCCAGAAGGTTGAGAACCACTGAGCTAGAGCTTCAGTTTATGAAGGGCTTTCCTGAATGTCGTGGCATTCGCTTTGTGGGTTTACTCTGGCATTAGTATGGAGTTTTGGTGGAGAGAGAGAGAGTTGGGCTGGGGCCAGAGCCTGGGGTCCCCTCTTAGCTGTGCCACAAATTAGTTGCTGACAGGCCCAGAGGGCCTGGGTGCTGATCCCGCCGAGGAGGGTGCACTGCCCTCTCCTGAGAAGCCAGGGGAAGTGGTGGTGGCTGGGTCACGCCCCCTTGATGGTCTCGGAAACTTTCAAGAAGATTTCGTTGAGGCCCTGTATTCCTCAGGGGAGACCATGAGGGTCGGGGGCCTGACCAGAGTGAGCTCCCCTACCTGGCCGCCCTCAGCAGACCATGTGATGCGCCCCCTGCCCTCACCATACTGCCTGCCCTGGCCTCGTACTGTGAGTACACAGTGAAGACGGAGGGAAGGAAGCAGGATTCTTTCCAACAGCTGCAGAAAGGGTTCCCTCAACATCAGTGCATTCAGAGGGGACCCTCCCGGCAGCTTTGGAAAGTCCCATCCTGTCAGCCGCTGACGTGCCCCAGGAACACGAGGTCTGACACGTGCTCAGAGGCTCTGCGGCTGAGGCAGACACGGCCTGCCAGGCTGGGCTGCTCCCAACAGCCCTCGCGGCGTCTTCAGTAGCCCGTGCCTGGGGCTGGGGTTCAGCCTGACACGCACAGTCTCAGTGCTGTTTCTCCCCTCGGGGGCCAGGAGAGTCTACGCTGCTATTTAGTTTTTGCTTTTGTGAGGTTTTCAGTTTTGTTTTGAAAGCCGCCTCCTGATTGCATAGGTAAGAAAGGCCCCTGACATGGGGCAGGTGAGGGTCCCCCGAGGCAGGACTGTGAGACCACCTCTCACCGCCATCTCCCTTGTAGGTTTAACATGTGCTTCAAAAACCCCAAGTGCAGCAGCTTAAACAAGATAGAAGTTTATTTCTCTCCCACACTGAGGCTTGGAATTCATGAGGTGGCCCAGAGCTTGCCTGTCTGTCTCACTGCTCAACTGTGTGGCTTCCATCCCCAAGGCCACCTCCTGGTCTCAGATGGTTGCCCCAGCTCTAGCTTCCAGGCTCACAGCGCAGCCAGAGGGAAGGGAGGAGAGCAAGGATGCGGGCTTGCTCTCTTCCTCTAACGATGCTTCTCAGCACCAGCACACACCACTTCTGCCTAGACTGTTGGCTAGAGCCCTGTCACATGGCCAGGCCAGCTTCAGGAGGGTGGGGAATATAGTCTTTCATTCTGGGGATCCGATGCCTGGCTCCACAATGGGGGCGTCTATTATTAAAGGAGAAGGAGGAATGGGTACTTCTGAGGACACCCACCAGTGTTTGCCACACAGCCTCTGTTCCATTCCCCTCCACACACCTATTTTTACATGACACATTAAATTACCTTTCATCTTATTCTGTGCTCAAATCCATCCCAGAGGTTGTTGCCACCAGACTCTAAAACTTCAGATTAATTTGGATCAAAATCTCCTGAAACTTCCCTCAGGGGCCAGCTTTGCATTTCCTACCGAAAACCACTGGCCTTTCTTAATCATGTAATAGTATTAGCATCCGAGTTCCTAACTCCTTCACACACACACACACACACACACACACACACACACACACACACGGGTTCCTGAATTCTTGTTTTTCTATTCATCCAGAAAGAAATCATAACCACAGATGTTGCTTGTTGATAGAACCCCTGTGGCCTCCTTTTGCAGCCAGAAGGTGGTAATTTTCCAATCTCCTGTTTAAGAAGAGATAGGTCCCCCTGCCAAACAAGAATCGCCAGAGCTGTCTGCCCTGACATCTCTGGGCTCTAAAAACAATGCCTTCTTAGTCTTTTTAAGGAAGACTGGTTAAACTATAAAAAGTAACATTATAGATAGAACCTGGGGAAATGAGTAAAAGAAAAATGTATGTATTACATATTATCTATAATCTTATTAGTCTCACACAAGCCCTGCTGTCATTGGGGTAATTGCCTTTCAGCCTTTTTCCGAATGCGCATAATTTCATAAAATGTGTACGTATATCTTTTTTGACATTATTTCCTGATATCCCTTATATTTCCACATTTAGTTTTCAATAATCCCATTATTCTAATAACTACATAATGGAGTAGATACATCATAATTTATGTAATAGTCCCCTGTTGTTGGCATGCAGGTTGCACCCAATTCTTTTCCTTTCCCTGAGATAAACAATAGGAACTCTTATAAAGATTCATTGCCTATTCAAAAGAATGGGGGCTCAGAATGTTATTTTTAATAGATATTTTTAAACTAGTTTGTTTTTATCACACAGATAATACCACGTGTCCAAAATGGCAACCACCCCCATACCCCACAATATTTTGAATTTAATTTTAAAAAATCAATTTGCAATGAATATTATACAAGTAAATATATTATTCACAACTTGGGTGTTCTTGAATATTTTCAGCTGAAAATTCTCACGAAAAATGATTTTAAAGTTGGTCAGGGCTGCCACTTTAGGAAAACATCTTATAGACGTGCATGGCATGTGGGGAAGGTCCACGGCGTGTGTATACAGACACTTATGGTGTACAAGGGGTTAACATAAAGAAAGCTACCCAGAGAGCAGGGCATAAAAGGCTCTCTCCCCATGCCTGGCACTAGCCCGGACCCCCAGTGCTATGTTTCTGTTTTTATTCCTCTGGTGACCTCCCATAACTTTAAACAATATTTATGTGGCTTTAAATATTTACATCTATGAGCTGGTGACTCCTGAATTTATATTGTCCTCTTGAGTGAGGATTCTATGTGCATCCGAGTCTAATGGATTTGTTTTACTTACTTTCTCTCACTTTTTTTGCAGCCTCTGGCTCAACACTCTCTGTCTCTTGTTTCGGATGCTATTAATCTTCTGGACTCCTTACTTGTATTTTTGTGGAATACCACTTCAAATCAGTTTTTGAAATAAATGTATGGGGATAGTAAACTTTACAGGTGCTTTCAGATTCAAGAAATGCCCCCAACACACACACACACACACACACACACACACACACACACACACACACACACATTTGATTGACAGTTCGGCTGAGCACTGAATTCTAGAAATAAAGTCCTTTTTCCTCAGGACTCTGAAGACAGCCTTTAAGGGCACGTCTAACGTTGGTGCTGGGCACTCTGATGTGACACCAGCCTGATTCTTTTTCTCTGGGATCCAGGAGACTCTCTGTACAGCAAGGTCTCTCAACCTCAGCACGGTAGACATTTGGGGCCCAATAATTCTTAGTGTGGAGTCTGTCCTGCACGCCGGGGAATGTTTAACAGCATTCCTGCCCTCAGCCCACTAGGTGCAATTATAATTTATTAACTGTGGTAACAGAACCAGCCATGGTTGCGTTGGAGCACAGAGGAGGGTTCAACCATGGTGGCAGCAGAGAGGGAGGGAGCTGGGTGACATTTGAGCTGGATCTCAAAGGAGAAGAGTCAGCCAGAAGGAGACTCAGGAGACCATGGTGGCTGAGTGAACACAGAAGCCTAAAATCCAACATCATACCCAGGAGACTTCAAGTAGAGGTGTGTACGGGGGTGGGTGGAGAGGAGGTAGTGAGATGAGGAGGGAAGGAAGGGAGGGCCACTCCGAGAGAGGGGGCTGCATTCCAGGACAAGAAAGTGCTCCCCAGCACTGTTCGGGCGCAGAAAACAACAAAATCATCATGCTCTCCTCTCCTTTTTCTTCCTTCCAGCCCACCCTCTGTTACTCTCTCTATCAAGGGATTTCCTTGACCTCAGTCATTCTCAGGTCTTTGATCCTCAAGTGATGAATTATTAGAGATTAATGATTCCACAGAGAATGTGGTTGCTGCTTTTCTCATAGGCTCCAGTGAAAGTCACAGTCAGCAGGGGTGGGGTAAACTGGGGCAGGCCTGGGGCATGTGCCCATCCTTTAAGCTGGGAAGGGAGTTGGAGATGCCAGTCAAATATGTCCTCCATAGGGAACTACTAAAGGGATTTCAGAGTGATGGTTGGGGGCAACAGTATAGAAAGTAGATGGGAGGGAGGAAACAGCAGCTAGAAAGATGGGTTGAAAGTCTTGTAAAGTCCAGAAAGGAGCTGAGAGGGCTGTGGGGCTACGGGAGAAATGTCACACTGAAGAGACGTGTAGGAAGAAGAATAAGCACAAGGTGCAGGCGGCGTGCGCGTGGGCGTGAAGAGGGGCGTCTAGGTTGACAGGCAGGTTCTGATTTGGGAGAGGGTGTCCCTTTGCCAAGTCACGCAGACAGGCCTTCCCTTGCTCCCTGCAGCATTTGGAGCTGAAAAGCACCAGGAGAAAACAAAGAAGGGAGGAAGGCCTTAAGAGTGCCTGGGATTTTTATTCCCTTTCTCACATTTCCTTGCTTTTCTAATATAAATGTAAATTTTTTAGCAAGAAAAGGGAGGGGGGGGGCGCTGACTAATTGAATCAGTGTGTATTAATTATGCATTAGCGAAGATTATGCCACAATTTGTTGCAGTCCTCACAATCAGTCTTCGAGCAGAATGCAGGGGTAGCGTATAATTTTTCATGATAATAGTAATATCTATTAAAGAAAAAGAGTCCTCAACACCACTCTTGCTGGAAATCTAATCAGGAGTCAAGTACTTGACAAACAGTCGGCCTCTGTGGCCAAACAGCGTGCCTGCAGAGGCCAGAGGCTGGGCCGAGGGAAGTGCCTGAGTATGCGAGGGCTCCATCTCCAAGGACCACAACCAGGGGTTGAAACAACAGAAGCTCATTCGCTCACAGTTCTGAAGGCTAGCAGGCCAAGGTCAAGGTCCCGGTCCATTTGTTTTCAGGTGAGAACTCTTCCTGGCTTGTAGATGGCCGCGTTCTCGCTATGTCCTCACACGGTCTTTCGCTGATGTGCCTGTGGAGAGAGTGCTCTGCTGTCTTTCCCTCTTTTAAAGATCCCGGTGCTATGGAATCAGAGCCCCACCCTTAGGACCCCACTTAGCCTTTATTACCTCCTTACTGGCCTTAACTCCAAGTACAGTCACACTGGGGGCTTAGGGCTCCTCCATATGCACTTGGGGGTGGGGGAAAGACACTACTCAAGTCCACAGCAGGAGGCCTACCCCATGTAAGCTTCTATTCTATGGAGAAGCTTTCACTGGGGGCTACCTCACTGCTGACATTTCTGAAATTACTTCAGCAGGAATACAAGGTGATAGCTAGAGTGACTAAGACTGATAGGACATTGTATGCTTTTCCACCCTATTACAAGGCTCCCTTGGTGTTCCTTGTCCAGCCTCGGGACAGAGAGAGCAGAAGTGGACAGCATTTCCTCTGAAGCACCCCCCCCCCTGCCAAATCCAAACCTAGAGCTTGAACTTTTATGACATGGGGAGGTGAAAATGGGGCCACGTGGACCAGGCAACACCTGCGGGCCAGCAGAGGCCTGGAATGGAGAGCCAGAGGTCTTCACAGGAGCCTCTGCATCTCAAGCCTTTCATCTATGAAAGGAAGCTAATGATAGCATTCCCGCAGGGTGGTCATGCACATTAGATAATGCATGTAATCTAGCTGGCCTTCCAGAATTCAAGGCTTTAAGTTTTCTATTTTGGTACAGTGAGGACAACTGCCGGGGTCCAGCCCCAGCAGGTCCAGGGGTCCCCAAAGGTGTGGACGGAGTCGGCGAAGAAGGAATGACACGGAGACAGCGTTCAGTTGATCAGCAGCCTAGCCAGGATCTCCAGCCAAGTTCTGGTCTTGATCTCCAGAGAGGCTCTGCTGTTTATTGTCTTGTTACATCCGTATTTATACCAGTTGATTTTAATCCTGTCAATTTCTATTACAAAGGTTAGGGCGTTTCTTATCTCCATTCCAGGGAGTAAAGATTATGTAGCTTAAGCATGATTGTTTGTAGTGATTAACTACCCGCCTGGCACTTAGTTAAGGAGTTTCATCCCCTCCCTGACTTCAGGGAAAAATTCCTACCTGGGGAAACAACCTTTCTCGGAGAGGTGACCTTGGTTAAAACACACAGCGCTAAGGGGAGCAAACATATTAAGAACAGTATGCTATATACGCCAGGTCCCTTGAAACATATGCTGTGCAGATGTTTCTTTCCTGCAGCGACTGTGTCAGGCAGCAAGGATGGACCGGCTTCCGGCAAATTCCCCCTTTTTTATTTTTTAAATGCTCACGCATGCAAATCAGTGGCCACCTCTCAGATTGGGCCATTTAAGTCTCGGAAGAAGAGTGGCAAGCAATGATAGTGAGCATAGCTATAAACATAGTGGATGGAGCGCAGAAGGAGCCCCATTCCTGTAGAAGGTTGCCAGCCTCTTCAGTCAAGGGATTTCAGCTGTCCTCAAGTTATTGGTTTGATTGTCTTTGTTGGTCTGGCTAGCGGGCGGCGTCACTGGCGACAGGCTTCCTGAAGCGTCTGCAAGTTGAAGGACTGCATCAAAGGGTCCATCAGGGCCGTGGTTGATGGTGGTGTCGATGTCCGAGGAGGAGTAAGCTGTGCCCTCTGGATCCAGCTGATATGGAAAATGGAGGGTAGTAGAAAAAGAAGAGAAAGCAAAAGAACTACAAGGCATGGAAGTGTTTAGAAAAAAGAGGGAGAAGAAAGGGAAGAAGGCAGCATCCTGACACAGCCCTTTCCTTCAGCTTCCCCTTTCCCTGTGGTCCCAGGTAGAAATGGGAAACAAGTCCTATTGCAGTGAGAGGGCAGCTGCTGTCAGCCAGTCTCTGTCTTTACCTGGGTCCCGATCTGAGCTGGGCATGGGAAGCAGGAAGCAGCCATGGGGACAGGAGACCTTCCTCAGAAGGGGCGAGTGTTCAAGCCCCTGCACCATTGGGGAGGGGGGTCTGTGCCCCACCTTTGTTGCACCCCAAGTTTTCTCCTACTGGCCCCCGACTGTGCCTGTCTTAGGTTGCCCCACCCTGTGGAGTCTTACCCGTCGTTGACTACCAGCCATCTCTGGGCCAAGTAGGGTGATGTGAGGTTCAGTTTTGTCTCCTTGATATCCTATGTCCCTCTGGCCTCCATGCCCAGCAACTGCCTTTGGATTCCCTCGCCTGCTGGCGGGGCTCTGGCATTGATCATAGGGAACTCAGGTTTCTTCTCTAGAGAGGGCCCAGCTTACGCCATTGGGCCAGAGACAGATCCATGGTACCAGCCACCATGAGGCTTCAACCTCAGCATGAACAGAGAGCTCAGGCAACAGCTATGGGCAATTGGATTGTAAGAAGAGGGTCCCTCTTGGCACAAGGGTAAGAGGCACCAATACAGGACAAAGGAGAGTCCTGGAACAGGGCTTTCTCAGCCCAGGATGTCAGGCTCTTGGCACAAGACAACTCCATGTATGGGACATATACTAGACACCCCCTAGTCATGGCAGAAAAGGGAGGTGCCCTTCCTGGAACAGTAGGGTAGGGAGATTCTAGAAAAGGCTGTGTTCAGGAAAGAAGGAGAAAGGCCAAAGAACCAGCAAACAAGTAGTTAGATTTTTAAAAAAAGGAAAAAGGAAAGGAGATGTGGGGCAAAGCTGAGACATGTGGAAAGACAAAAAGGAGGCACATGTGATCCTCCCAATGGACAGATTGTTCCAGCTCAGGGCTGCACATCTGCTGCAGACGGGCACTGGTCAGGTGTGCTATGATGAGGCAGAGATGGCGGGCGGTGAGACATAAGGTCGGACTAGACGGTCTGGAATCCACACAGGTGAGTCTGCGTCCTGTGGAAATATACAAGCATATCCTCTCCCCCAGGTTAAAAGTACATCAGGTCCCTTCCAGGCTCCTGTAAGCAAGTCTTTCCATTTGACGAGGGCTTTAGGTTTAGATAGATCAGGGTTCCAATGCCTGTACATCGGGGAATTTCCCTCAGAATCTACATTTAGTATATTAATTACAAATTGAGCATGTTGTAGAACATGATGAGGAGAGGAATATTTAAACTCATTTTCTTGTAATTTTTTAATTTGTGTTTTTAAAGTTTGGTGAGCCCTTTCTACTATTGCTTGGCCTTGAGGATTATAGGGTATTCCTGTAGTATGTGCGATGCCGAATGTAGAGCATAAGTTTTTAAAAGCTCTAGAGGTATAGGCAGGCCCATTGTCAGTTTTAAGTGCCCTTGGTATTCCTAGGTAGGAAAAGCATTGGAATAGATGTTGACTTACATCTTTAAAGGCTTCTCCTGTACGTGCAGAAGCAAGGATAACATGAGAAAAGGTATCAATACAAACATGCACATAGCAAAGTTTGCCAAAAGATGGGACATGAGTAATATCCATCTGCCATAAGTCACAGGGTCTAAGTCCTCTTGGATTAACTCCAGTAGCAGGGCTAGGAAAATGAGTAGGACAATGGCCGCAGTCACGCACAATACTTCGAGCAGCTTCTCTAGATATGCGATAATATAGACGGAGAGCAGAAGCATTTTGATGGTGAATGGCATGAGACCGCCGGGCTTCTTCTAGAGCTGTACAAACTACTGGGCGAGTTAGTAAATCCGCCTGATAATTTCCTTCACTTAAGGGTCCTGGTAGGCAGGAATGAGCTCTAATATGTCCAATATAGAAAGCCTTTTCTCGTTTGTGAATGCAAGTTTGTAGCTGAGTTAACAAAGAGAAAATGGCTGTTCTTCCTTGTGGGAGAGAGGCGGTCTCAATATGAGGAAATAATTTAACTATATATTGAGAGTCAGTGTACAAGTTAAAGGGAACCTGTTGCAATTGTTCAAAAGCATAAATGACTGCCAAAAGCTCTGTTCTCTGAGCTGACGTCTCTAGAGTTTGTTGAACATGGGTTATTGAGTCAATGATTGTTACTGCCCTACCATTAGAGGAACCATCTGTGAATACTAAGGAGGCAGGAGGTGATAATGGTTCTTTTGAACATTTAATAGGAAATATAAATGGATGTAGGGAGAGAAATTGCAATATAGGTGATCTTGGCAAATGATGTAAAATTTGTCCTGGGAAGTTACCTATAGCTATTTGCCACTCTTCTTCAAATTGTAATAGTGTGTCTAATTGTTCTCTTTTATAAGGTATTATTATCTCAGTAACTTCTCTTCCAAAGAGTTCGATACTGCGTCGTCTACCTTTGATAATGAGAGTGGCCACTAGGGAGGGATAGGGTGGTACAATCTTCCTAGGAGTGACAGGTAAATGTATCCATTCTAATGGTCCTTCCTGCCACAAGCATCCTGTAGGAGTATATTTAGTGGCTAGAATAATTAAGGCCCAAGATTTGGAATAATCTAGATACTGTAGTTGCTGTTTATTGATGGCCTGTTCTATTTTTGCTATAGCCTTTTCTCCTTCTACAGTTAATTGTCGGGGAGACTTAGGGTTAGAATCTCCCTTTAAAATGTCAAATAGAGGTTTCAAGTCAAGAGTGGTTATTTTTAGATATGGCCTGACCCAGTTGATATCACCTAATAGTTTCTGATAATCATTCAATGTGTTTAAATGATCTTTTCTTAATTGTAGAGGCTGATGGGTGATAGTAGAGGTATGTAATATTCTGCCTAAGTATGAAAAAGAAGGTTCAGTCTGAATCTTTTCTGGGGCTATTTTTAGACCATGTTCTTCTAAAGCAAGGATGGTCTGAGTAAGAATTTCCTGTAAAGTAGCCCGATCTTTATGAGCTAGTAAAATATCATCCATATAATGAATAAGATATAGATCTGAAAATTTCTTTCTAATAACTTGCAATGCCTGATCTACAAACTTTTGACATAATGTAGGACTATTTTTCATCCCTTGTGGGAGAACCTTCCATTGGTATCTCTGATAAGGCTGTTTAAAGTTTTCTGATGGTATGCTGAATGCGAATCTTTGACAATCAGCTGGGTGAAGAGGTATAGTGAAAAAACAATCCTGTAAGTCAATAACAACAACACAATACTCCTGTGGAATTGCCACAGGGGAGGGCAATCCAGGTTGTAAGGAACCCATATCTTCCATGGTGGCATTTATGGCTCTTAGATCTTGCAAAAGTCTCCACTTGCCTGATTTCTTTCTTATTACAAATATGGGTGTGTTCCAGGGACTATTTGATGGCTCTATATGTCCCTCTGCTAATTGCTGATCAATTAATTGTCGGGCTGCTGATATTTTCTCAGATGTTAAGGGCCATTGCTCAACCCATACTGGTTGTGACGATTTCCAGACTATGGGATCAGCAGTCCTAAGGGCAATGGCCCCAATTACAGATCCTGTCGAGGAGTGTGAGGTATTACTTTCCTTTCCTAATCCCTTTCCTGGATTAAATCTCGTGTCTAGCATCTGTGATGTTACTCTATCACTGGGGCTATATAATACAACTCCCATTTGAGACAAGATATCTCTTCCCCATAATGTAAAGGGGATAGTCGTAATTACATAGGGACAGAATGTCCCTGAATGTTGATCTTCATCAGCCCAAGTTAGAATCTGAGAACTCTTTTTTACATTAGATGCCTTGCCTAGTCCTACTAGGGAAGTGGAGGTGGTGTGCGTGAGCCATGAAGAGGGCCAATCCTTCTCTGCTATGCAGGAAACATCTGCTCCTGTATCCAATAGACCTTCAATTGGTTTTCCCTGAATTTGTAAAATTTTTGTAGGTCTAGTAGCATGGATTTCTTGTATCCAAAATGCTGCATCACTAGATCCAAAGCCTCCAGCCCCTCTAGCTTCCTGGGTAACAGCTGTCCCTATTTTATGTATTGGTAACAGGAGTAATTGGGCAATTCTCTGGTTGGGCTGAATCTGTATAGTTGTGGTGGGTGGGGAAAGTAAAATCTGTATTTCTCCTGTGTAGTCTGCATCAACAACTCCTGGGATGACTAAGATCCCCTGTAAGGAGGTGGAGCTCCGCCCTAATATTAAACCTACAGTTCCCTCAGGCAGCGGCCCAGACACTCCTGTAGGAATGGCTACTACTGGTGAGTCTGGGGTTAGTATTGCATGGGTGGTTGAGTGGAGGTCCAATCCTGCACTGCCTGGGGTTGCCCTGAAGAGGTCACTGACTGATTGAAATTTGCAAAGGGGTTGAAGGTTGATGCCCCTATTATTGCAGGGGCCTGGGGCTGGCCCCTTCTCAAGTTTCCCAATTGAGGTGATGGGATATAACCTCCTTGGGAGCTATTTGTAGAGTTTAAAGGCCGACCATTTTTATGGTATTTTGATCTACATTCCTTTGCCCAATGGAATCCTTTCTGACATCGGGGACAAATGGTTTTTGGAGGATTAATATTATTCCCTAACGTATTTCCAGGCTGTCGAGGAGCTTGCCATCTGGCCTGAGTATTATTATTATTTTTATTTGGGCATTCTCTGCTAAAGTGCCCAGATAAGCCACAAGAGTAGCAGTTCATATTTCTTTTATTACCTATATTATTGCTGGCTTGTCCTATAGCCTGTACATATTGAGGGTATGTCTCCCCTTTGAGAGCTGCAGCTATAGCTACACCCTGTATAAATGCTGGACTTACATCAGCACACTGTTTTATAAAATCATTTATAGTTCCTGTTCTGCGAATCGGCCTTAATAAAGCCTGACAGGTATTATTAGCATTTTCAAAAGCCAGTTGTTTGATTAGGATATCGGCTGCCTCTTTGTTATTGATTACTCTCTTGACTGCCTGCATGAGGCGAGAAAGGAAATCCTGATATGGTTCCTCGACCTTCTGTTTAACCTCTGTAAGGGTGGTTGTTTTTCCTGCTGTACACGGTAGGGATTTCCAGGCACTTACTGCACAACTGGTTACTTTGGTAAGTGCCTCTGTGGGCATATTCATTTGCTCCTCAGCCGTGTTAAAATCACCTTCTCCTAATATCATGTCTAGGGTTATTCCTTTTCTGGTTTTTCCGCTAGTGGCTACAGCTTTCTTAGCAAGATCATCATATTCAGTTTTCCATAATAAGTAATCGCCTCCTGAGAGACAGGATTTACAAACCTGTGACCAATCATAAGGAGTCATCCATTTACTGGCTAGGGTTTCTACCAAGGTTTGTGTGTAAGGAGCTAGAGGTCCATATTCAGAGCAGGCCAATTTTAATTCTTTAAGTACTTTGTAAGGTATAGGCTCCAAGGTGGGGTTTCTATTCCCACCAGACTCATTCTCATATGTAACTGGGAAGCAGAGTGAGAATTCAAGATCTCCATTAGCTTCAGCTTCTCTTATCGCCCTTTGAAATTTAGACATGGAGCTCCTAGGAGCCACAGGACCTGGTTTAGGCTTCCTTTCTAATTTGGGGAGCCTGTTTTGAATGGGAGGGCCACTCTCCTCTCTACTGACTGGAAAGGACCAATGGTCATGTTTATGATATTTATTCTCCTCCCGATCAGTAGGCATAGCTAAATTGCTTTTAGATTGAGCTGAAGACAATGATGATGTATCCTCTCTGGGTGGAGCCGAGGGACTATTTAAATTTTGAGAAAGTTCAACCGTTTTTGCCTCTGGTGCCAAGGTGTCACAGATTGATTCCCAGAGGGAAAAGAAACATGGCAGGACCTCGTCAGATTCATGGTGTTTCTTTAATTGCTTTCCTACTTCAACCCAAGTTTTTAAATTAACAGTTCCATCCTCTGGAAGCCATTGACATACTTCTTCTATAAAACTTTCTGTCTCACTGGGAGTAACCTTAACTCCAATTCTGCTAGTAAGCATATGCGTTAAAAGATTAATACAAAGTCTTTTTTCTTTAGACTCAGTATGACCCATCCTGTCAATCTAAGTTTTGTACTAACTACCCGCTTACCCTACTTATCCTCTATAGGGGGGGTCTGAAGCACCCTACGGTGCAGTCCTATCCGTCCCAAGTATGGGGGGACTTACCTAAGGGAACCCTGTTCGGGCGCCAGATGCCGGGGTCCAGCCCCAGCAGGTCCAGGGGTCCCCAAAGGTGTGGACGGAGTCGGCGAAGAAGGAATGACACGGAGACAGCGTTCAGTTGATCAGCAGCCTAGCCAGGATCTCCAGCCAAGTTCTGGTCTTGATCTCCAGAGAGGCTCTGCTGTTTATTGTCTTGTTACATCCGTATTTATACCAGTTGATTTTAATCCTGTCAATTTCTATTACAAAGGTTAGGGCGTTTCTTATCTCCATTCCAGGGAGTAAAGATTATGTAGCTTAAGCATGATTGTTTGTAGTGATTAACTACCCGCCTGGCACTTAGTTAAGGAGTTTCATCCCCTCCCTGACTTCAGGGAAAAATTCCTACCTGGGGAAACAACCTTTCTCGGAGAGGTGACCTTGGTTAAAACACACAGCGCTAAGGGGAGCAAACATATTAAGAACAGTATGCTATATACGCCAGGTCCCTTGAAACATATGCTGTGCAGATGTTTCTTTCCTGCAGCGACTGTGTCAGGCAGCAAGGATGGACCGGCTTCCGGCAGACAACTCCAAGGGCTTCTACTCTCCAGCCTTAAAACAAAAACAAACAAAAAAACAACAACCTTGATCGACAGGACAGAAAGCCAATTTAGAGATTCTGCCAGTTGCTAATTTCATCTTTTCTAACTATCCCCTCAAGATCCTGGGGCGCAGGAAGAACTCACCAGGCACATTGTGAGATGGATATAGAACAAAACATGGCCTTGTACCAAAACACCATTTTCCACTGATCTCACAGTCTCACTGGTAGACCACAGTGGCATTTGAAGAGCCAAGACCAATAATTCACTCAATGGCTGGGCATTTCCCTCCTCCAATGCACAATTGCCATGGTGAGTATCTACAGGTCCTTTAGAAAAGACAAAGAAGGAGATTTAGAGATTGTTTTGTTGTTTTATCCTCAGCTCTTTCTTCAAGGTTATGTCCTAGCCCTTCACTCAGGGAGCTCCAGATCTGTGAATCATCTTAGGCTTGAGAATTAGGTAAAAGACCTTGACCCTCTCTCATGATCATTCTAGCCAGCCTGCTGTTTGTGAGGTACAGAGTATTTTGAGCTGCACAATTTAAGGAATGCTTTAGTGGACTACCTATCCATTTTAGTTCCAGGGACATTGCGACCAATCAGTTTCCAACAAAGCTCCCTGAGGTTGAACCATTCGGATATGCCATCTGACCATTTGCCCATGGCAGAAACCATGTCAACCTTGCCCCTGGCAGATAAGTGCTGCTCTTTGGCCTTCCTCACCCCCCCAAAAAAGGTGAGAGAAGCAGGATAGAGCAGGGAGAGAAAGCTAAGCAAGGGGGTCTTGGCTGGGCACTAGTTTGAGCCCGGTCCCCAGGGATTGCTGAAGCATCAATTGAACCATAGAGTTGGCACCACCTTGAGGCAAAGGAACCTACCTTAGATTCCTTGTCAGTCAGACTTTGGCTCTGGCTGCCTAGGAGAGCAATGGAGGAGGTGTAATCTCCCAGGAACGTGGCTTCTGTTTGGTGGAAAGGGATTCTATGGAGAAGGCAGTAGCCAGCACTCAGCACTTCTGGGTGATAGTTGTTCCAGCCTCATGAAGGGGAGCTTGGTATCGCACCAACAGTATCTGCCATGCAAACATTTGCTTACTGAGGTGTTCCTCAATGCTGTGTTGAAGGAGGTATCTTCTGGACCCTTTAAGGGAACGTATGGACAAATGCACCAGTAGCACATGATAAAGTTACTCCAGTATTTCTTCCTATATCCCTAAGTCTTTGGAACCCTTCTATACATCAAGGAATTTCTGACATCTCACCTTGCTTACTGTAGACCTAGACCCTACACTAAATTCAGGGAAGGGAGGATTGTTCAAAGACTCAGACCAACAAAGAGTTCAAGGAGCCAAAGAAGTTCAGTATGGCCAGCTTGAGAGAGTGAGGGAGAAATAGCCAAAGACAAACAGAGCAGTAAGTGGAGGTCAGGCAACTTAGGGGCTGCGGCATAATAAAGGAGTTGGGCTTTACACAGCAGCAGTGGGGGCCATTCAAGGGTTCTCCTGATCATGAGAACAGCATGATCACATGACTTCTTCAGAAAATTTCACTCTGTGTGTTGACACTGGGAGTAGATTGAAGGAGAGCAAGACTAATCAAGGGGCGACCAGTGTGGAGGGTGTTTTGGCCATCCATGCAACAGATGGTGGGATACTGGTCTTAGGAGCTAACAAAAGCCATGGAGAGAAGGGATTAGGCCCAAGAGGTTGTTGGGATGGGTCTTGACTGATTAGTGGATATAAATTTAATTACCGAGTCATGACTAGAATTGTTTTAATGAAATAGAATGAAATGAAAAGCACGCAGAGGACTTTGCATTTAGGAAGGGTAAGTATTGTTTGGGTGTTTTGGTGTATGTGCATGTACATGCTTTGTGGTATGCTGAGCTGCCATGTAAAATGTATGTCCTGTGGTCAGAAGGGTCTGGAGCCAACAGTGTAGGAGTGAGACCCAAATTGATGACTGACAGGATGTGGGGACGAAGGGAGGGGCAGTAGCTGGGAGTGACCTGCAGTTTTTAGGCCACCCCAACTGGGGATCGAAGTCACTGAGGTAGAAATGGATGAGAAGATGGGATAATGGTGTTTTGTTTTTTAACCAGTTTATGTGGACTAGTACAGGTTAGACGCGGTGGGGAGGGAGGGTCCTTGGGATGCACAGTGCTCCCCCCAAAGGCGTCTTGACAGGAGCGAGGCGGCTCCTCTGCAGCACATCCTGCCTTTGGAAAAGCTATCAGCAGCTCCTGGCTCCTCTGAGCAAGGCCTCCGATGGAGAACTTGACCCTGGTCCCGGGCTGACCAGCCCACACGCCCACTAACGGTCCTGCAAGGGAGGAGTCGGTGTCAGATAGGGGCCTCATAACTCACCCTGCTGCTGGGTGATGGATGGCTCTGCGCCGCTTGGCATTGATCCGGCCCCAGCCCAAGAGTAAAACAAGGGCGGCCGCACCATTTACACCGCAGCTGACACGCGTGTCTGCGAGGAGCTGCCAAGACTCCCCCCAGCCCCCTCCCGCCCCCAGGACAGTGCCGGTAAGGCGGCATCTGCGTGGCAGCACACGGCTCAATTCCTCCTTCTCGCGCCCCTTTGTAAATTGCCTTTGTCAGCTTCTCCTAGCGGAAGCTACTCTCTTCATCAATCAGAACCAATGGGCTGTTGGAATGAAAAATTCCTCTTCCCAGCAGATGAAGAAAAGGGTTTCAGGCCTGGGTGCTCCCTCTTTGCTCTGGGCAGCCACCGACAGGCTCCCACACTGAGCGCTGGGCTGTCAGTCTTCACCCCAACCCCCCAAACACACACACACACACACACACACACACACACACACTCACACACTCACACACTCACACACTCACACCCCAGTTCTTCCTGGGGCCGGCTGGGGCCAAGCATTCATCTCCCACCTGATAGTTTTGGTGCCTGAGCGGAATTCAGACTTGGTGCTTTGACTGTAGAGGATAGAACTACCCAATTTCTAGTCCTAATGAAGACAATATTCTTAGCACTTCATGTATCCATGAAATCATTCATTTGTTCAATGAAACACAGGCTGAAATCCTGCTTTCTGGAGGCCGATGCTAAGCCAGGCTCACATAGGTTGCCTTGGAGAGGATATGCGCACAGTTAGGCCAGGTGCCTGGACTCCGCTCCGCTCTGCTGCTCCTGGCCAAGAGAGTCACTTAGTCCCTGATTTCTTCTGTCAGACAAGGACTGTATGGGCCCCTACCTCACAGGAGTGACTGAGGAATAAGTGAACCTATGGATATCATGCGCTTAGAACAGTGCCTGGAACATAAGTGCTATGTAAGTGACACCTATTATTTATTATTATCATCATTAACAACCACAGCATCATTATGTCCATTGACACTTGATTAACCCTGTGGGAGACGAAGATTAAGCATTATTATGCCCATTTTATAGATGGAGGAACTGAGCCTCAAAGGCTTAAAGATGATAAGTGACTAACTCACAGAACTGAGGTCAGCAAGCATCTCCCGACTCCAAGCCTAATGCTCTCTCCACCTCAGGTCCATGTGTCTGTAGAGTTAAGGCTCCTTTACCTGTATGATTAAAAGTAGAAGAAAGCACCCAGAGCTTACCACCCACAATATAATTTGGCCAGCCTCCTCTATGGACCATCTCCTCCTTGCAGGCAAAATAAAGCACCCCCCACCCCAAATGAAAACTGCCCCCTGGGGAGGGGGGGGGGCGAAGGAAAGGTCACTGCCCTGAGGGCCACCACTCAGACATTCCTGTTGGCCACCTGTGAACAAAGGTGCCCTGGAAGAGCTGAGTGAGAGGTTTCTTCATACAAGAAGGTTTCTCTTTCCGCACATTTGTCTCCAGCAGAGATCATTTCAGAGCAGAACTGGAGCCACAAGTCCAACACTGCAGCTTCCACATGAAACTGTGTTGAATTGTATTGTCTGACATCCGAGAATCAGAGACATTTTGCCTGAGACAGAAATTCTGCTGCTTCCCCGTGACCAGGTTTTCACAAACAACCACAGGAGCCCCTGATTTCACTCTCTCCGTGGCTCCTCCCTGGGCTATTTTTGGCCCCTTCCTGAGGAACTGAAGCAAAATTACATTTTAAAACCAACCATTAATTTATGGACGCTGGTAAGGTTTGTTAACCAAGCCAGACTTTTCCCCTTCACGACCAATGCAGATCTGGCGTGTCCTGCTAACAGACAGCCAGTTCCCTGCTTTCTGACCACATCCTTTAAAAATCCAGCTTGTTTCATTAATCGGGCAACAACTCAATGACACTCAGTTTCTTGAGGAACAGATTTAATCTGGCCTGCATTTGATCAAAATCCCTCACCAAACCAGGGCCAGATGCATTTTATCACTTGCACAGTGCAGTCAGCTTTATCACAGCTCGGCATATGACAGGGCCTAGGGTGGGGGGAATGGAAGCTACATGTCCATTCACCAGTCCTTGGACATTTCCAGACGTGTCCTAGAAACACTGAATTTCTGGTCCTCACCTCCTTGTGGTGAATTTCTAGAAGTGGAATTCCTGAGCCAAAGGGGGAGTTTCATTCTTTTTTTTAAGGCTAGGTAATTGATTTTTAGAGAGAGAGGAAGGGGGAGAGAGATAGAAACATTGATAAGAGAGAAACATCCATCTGCTGCCTCCAGCATGCCCCCTACCAGGGGTTGAGCCTGCAACCCGGGCATGTGCCCTGACCAGAATGGAACTGGTGACCTCCTGGTGCATGGGACAACACCCAACCAACTGTCCGGGGCTTCTTCTTTTTCTTGTTTTTAACGGGGAAGTTTCTAAACACATCTGATGATTTGCTGGTTGGAGAACCAAAAAACAAACAAACAAAAAACCATCAGAATATAAATATAACCAAAATACACCTATGGGAAAATACAATATTTCCTTTATAAATTGATTTAACAAAAGGTAAATTTTCTGAGGCTCACAGTGTAATACAGTAATAATCTTATAGAAACCTTAAAACAATTTTCTATGTCCTCAAGCACATAAGTTGTTAAAATTTACTTAACAAATCTCTCATATTGTGAAAAAAATTTAATTAAAATGGAACTGTAGACTGCAATTCACTCATACAGAGTAATCACCTACCCTGTCCTTGGGGATTAAATAATAATGCTAAAGGCTTTCTAATTACCAAGGGGGGAACTATCTCCTATCTATGTCATTAGTTTTCACCTCAGCCTTGCAAAAGGAGAAAATGCAATTAATTCATTTGCAATAACAAGTCTGAAATTGTAAGTAGAAGACCAAAATATCCAATATTTTATACTGTGTAAGTGATAGATGATGTAAATATAAATTACGTATAAATGGATTACATTAAGTTTGCAACAGAAGAACAATGAACGTGTCCAATGTAATGGAAATAAGAAACAAGGTAATTCAACGTAAGATGTCCCAGAAACTATGGCGAACGTCGCTGTCAGAATTTCTGCCTCAACTCCACATAGACCATCCAGGCAGCTGTGCAAAGAGCGCTCAAACCCAAAGCCCGTGCCCACACACTCCGGAGAGGAGCGTAAAGCCTGTCGTTTGGAAGTCATGTTCTCTAATCTTGTTTAAATGATTTTAGCGTTGGATTCAGATGAAAGACCTTAGCTTCCCCATCTGAAATAACAGCAATACTAGTAGTACTAGTAATAATAGAAACACACCCTTAATAAAGGGTTATTTACCCCCCAAATTAGGTGACAATTTCCTCTCTGTAAAAGTCACTACTACACGATAAAGTGGAAACCAGAGAATAAAAGTAACAGATAACAGGAATACATGGAAACAGGAACCTGTGAAATGTAAAGATTTTACCTTTCTAATCCGGTCATATTGCTCTAGGAAAACTATTCCTAAACAACGGAGATTGGTACTTGAAACACCACAGAACAGGGACAGAAGAAGCTGGTGACCTTCAGATACCAGAAACGTGCCCTATGTTAGCTGGGTTGAGCAGGACCAGCTTGTCATTTCACAGGACACCGCAGAGTACATTCTGGGATGGAACTGTCTTGAACAGAACTGCTCTAGGAGTTCCCAAGACACCCTCCCTTTCCTTCCTCCCTAGGCCTCCCACCATTGCCTTTCCTTGGCTTTCGTCTTCCCTAGGACTGAGGACTTGATGTGGATTTAGACTGTGACAGCCTCAACTTTCCATAACATTTGCAGTTTTGATTATTACAGGACTGACCTTATACTTTCTAAATAAAGACGGTGCTGAAATTTAGAATAATGGAGGATTTTTATGACACAACAGTGACCCATGAACTCATGTGGTGCCCAGCTTTTCCTCCAGGAAGGATGTGGCCCTACTAAATAAATTTAAACAGAAACCAAAAAATGGTGTTGTTTTACCTTTCTGTACAATGAGAAACTTGTATGAGGGCCATTCCCATGAGTTGTGACATTTCCATAAAGTTTAGCTCCCGCAGTGCCCTGGAATCGGATGGCGCCTTCTCCAGAGGACAGAGCACTGTTTCATCTGCTTGAGGGTTTGCAGTCTCAGGTGCTCTAGCTGCAAACTCAGGTATCTGTCTCTTTGAAGTCACTCATCATCCTGTCAGAGCCGGCATTGATTGTCCATATGAAAAGAGAAAAATACAAGCAAACAACTTTTTAAAAATGTATCCCTCTATTTCCAACACATCATTAGTCTTCGCAGTTTCTTTAGTTGTCATAATGCTCACCCATTGCTACGGTTTAACCTCTCAATTAAAAATCTTTGTGGTCCTCAACTCCGAAGTCAGCACTTCTCTCCTCTGCAGGAACTGGCCCCTCCGTGGTCCTAACAGACACTGCCCTTACTCTGCTCCATGAGGAGATAAGGAAGATGTTTTCTTATCAGCACACACACAACACACACACCCACAGTCAGAGGGAGATTTTTATGGATTTGTACTCAGCCATAAAAGACTATAAAGGAAAAATGCTACTTCCCAAAGCTGTCACCCCAAGTCAGATCTCCCCTGGCCCTCTCTAGGATGTTTGGGTCTCATCTCCCTCAAAATGTGTTTCCTTTTCTCTCTGCCTCCCTTTCTTCTTCCTCTTTCAGAAGTGGAACTCTGTTGTAAGGTCTTTTCCTTCCCTCTGTGGCAAGGACACTTTTGCCCTCCCCTGTACCAGTGCACCTCTTTCACTGGCGGAAGTTTCCCAGGATCACTTGCTGAGAAGGAAGCTCTCTCCTTCCCAATCCATGGGGAGAGATCGTTGTCGAATGTGCAAACACAGAGAGCGGGCAGAGCGACCAACGATCTCGGAGCACCCGCGTGCACCATTGTAAAAATCCTGGCGCCCTCGCCTTCATGAAAGGCGGAAAGAAAGAGAAAGCAAAACATACCCCAAATCCCACAGAAAGCAAAATAGGTTTCCATTCACTCAAACGGCAAAAGAAAGCAATTGTGTAGGGTTATGTATTTGGAAAAGCCACCTACAAATCTAACCAGCAAAACTGAATTGAGGTTTAAGTGGATAAGATGCAGCATCTCACTGAAGAGTTACAACCGCGAGAACGTGTATTCATTAGGAGATCACAGTGACAGTCCCTGCCTGCTGGGGAGAGAGCACAAAGGGGAGGGTGAGAAATGCATTGCCCAGGGCCACAGGCTATGTGTTTACTCCCAATCATCCTCTGAGAAGTCCACAAAAATTTCCCAAATTGCCTTCTTTTTGAGAAAATTGCGTTGCTGTTTACGTGGGCTACTTTCTCCTCTTGACATGTCCCTGTTGGCGATCACTGTCGCAGACGGGGACACTTTCCCCCCTCAATCCGAGTCCAGGTCAGAGCAGGAGGGAGGTAAGTGACACATCCATTCAGGACGGAAATTTCTGGCAGAGGACGGGGGCTGCTGGCAACCCGAGAGGACCTGGGACCCTAAGAAGTGACCTTCTACTCTCGGCCAGAGCACCCCATTTTCATTTGTTTTCAGTTTTCCCAGGTTTTTTCAGTCCATGACAGGAATGACCTTGAGTAGCTGGAAATCACTGCAAAGAAAACTAAACAAGCTGATCCTCACTTTGTTCACAGCCACCCTGGAATCACCTTGTACAAGACGTAAGCACGCTGTTGTGAGGACACAGGGGCTCCGGGGAAAGGGCCTGGCACCGCGGGCACCGCCGTGGGCAGTGCTGGCATCAGGACCAGGCTGCATGTCCTCTGTGCCCTCCGGGGCCAGCGCAGTCTGACCCGCAGAGGTTTCCTGGACACTCCACGGCCTCAGGAATCTCGTGGGCAGTTGGCACACCCATCACGCCCCTGGCCAGGTGGGAAAGGTCTGGAAAGGGGAGCGGAGGGGTTTTTGAGGACCCCAGGCAGTGCTCCATGATAGTCTTGAAAGTCGCCTTCCCTTCTCTTCTCTCTGATTCCCAGCGGAGGAAGGACCCGGCCCAGCAGCTGTCCTCGCACAGGCCGGGACCTGCGGCTGGCAGGCTGGCTACCATTCCTACCCTCCTCACGCCTCTTACTAAGGCAAGTGTACTGAGGTATAATTTACACACAGTGAAATCCACTCCTTTTTGGCAAGCAGACTGGCAAATGTGTGCAGATGGATCATCACCACGTACGCAGGTGGTAGGACATTTCCATCGCCCCCGCCGTGACCTCCAGCCAGTGGTCAACGCGACCCACACTCCAGCGCCGGCAAACCGAGTGGCTCTGGTCCTGTAATTTTGCCTTTTTCAGAGTGTCCCATAAATAGAATCACACAAGGTGCAGCTGTTAGTGTTTGACTTCTTTCACTTAGCAGAACACTTTCAAGAGCTGTCCTGTCAGTACAGCGCTGAAAGCTGTCTGGAGGCTAAGATGCCACTATTTTGTTTCACTGTGTGTCTCTTTCCATGTTTCATCCTCTAAAGCAGTCGCCATGCTCCTCCCGTCAATCTGAGCTTCTCATCCCCCCGTGATGCGCCTCTCCCTCATCGGAATCCCGCTGGCACAATGGGACGGATTCAGATCTCATTTTCTCTGTGAGGCCCACGCTGACCTCCCTCCATTCCCCAGCCCATCCCGTAGGCACCTGCTCACGCTCTGTGCTCTCGCTGTCCCCTGCAGTCCTTAGAGGGCCCACTGCTACCTCCGATAGTTAGCGGACTCGTGATATCTTTCACCTCTTGGGAACCTTGCAAAGTATTTTTTAAAGAAATATTTTGTCCCCCCTGTTCAATGGCAAACTCCTTAAAAGAAGGAGGTAGATGCTATTTTATTCATTACTGGAGGCCTGATGCACAAAATTCATGCAAGAGTTGGCCTTCCTTCCCCCGGCTGCCGGCATAGGCTTCCCTCTGGCACCCGGGACCCGGGCTTCCCTTTCAGCCAGGCTTCATCTAAAAGGTTGTCCAGAAGGATGTCCAGAAGGACATCCAGTCTAATTAGCATATTATACTTTTATTATTATAGATTATAACCCCCATAAAGCACCCTGCATAGAGTAAGTGCTTAATAATTAATTTCTATTTCTCCTATCTAATCAAATTCTGCATGTTTAAAGATTCTTTTTCCTTTGTGCTGTGGCATTCAGAGCTCACCTGCAGCTGTGTGTGTGTGTGTGTGTGTGTGTGTGTGGTGGAGGTGGGGGTGTGGTGGGGGTGGGGGTGGGATGGGGGATAAAAAGAAAAGGAGGAGGAGGAAGAGGAAGATCCTTAGCCTTTCCCAAGTGAGGCAGTTCCCTTGGGGTCTCCTATGGTCTAAATGTTTATGTCCTCCCTATATCCACATGTTGAAATCCTAATGCCCAGTGTCTTAGGATATGGTAGTAAGAGGTGTGTAAGTCATGAATGGGCTTAGCACTTTGTAAGAGGCCACAGAGCTCCCCAGCCCATTCTGCCCTGTGGAGACACAGCAAGCAGCTGGTGTCCGCAGCCTGGAAGAGAGCCTCACCAGGACCCCGCCATGCTGGCGCCATGATTTAGGACTCCCAGCCTCCAGAACTGTGAGAAATAAGTGTGTATAAGCCACCCCGCCTCTGGTAATCTGATTACAGCAGCCTGAATGGACTACGACAGGGTCATTGCTCTCCACTTGGGGACCTGGTTCCCAATCATCTGGGGGTCCATGATGCAGACACAGTCTTTGTCTGTACCCCCAGCATGACCTCTGCACACCAAGCTGCCTGCCGCCAATACCTGCACCTCGGCCGCGCGCTTGCTGCCCCTTGTTGCAGGAGCCTGTGCACCATGAAGCCGCCAGTGCCTGCAAGTTACTGCTCACAGAGGCAGCCCTCAGCCAACGAAAGAGGGGGTGCTGGTGGGTCAAAAATCCAGCTTCCTTGCCACCCCTTCTAAGGTGGGATGACTGTGGTGTCCTACACTGTCCCCTGTGGCCCAGAGGATCGCACCCAGTTCCCTGCAGTGGGACAGGCCTGCTGCACCTTTTCTCGCTTTCTTCCTCTCTGTTTCACTTCCCCACTCCCCACCGGGGCTTCCTAGGGTCAGCCTCCAAGTTACCTACTTGCATTTATACCCTTGTCTCTGGGTCAACTTTTGGAAGAACCTAAATCAAGACAATTTGTTTTGTATTTTTTTGGACACCTTTCCCCATCTGTCTAAAACACCAGTCAAATCCTTCTTAGAGGAAAGCCCTGGCCAAGGCCACGGGAGGAGGAGGGCTGATTTCGGTGGACAGGTATCAAGCTTTTCTGAGCGGTCCAATCAGAGCACTCTGGCTGCCTCTCACCCGGGAGCTTCCAGTAGGTTCTAGGTTCCATTGCTCATAAATTCAGAGCCACATATCGTAGCCTAAGGTAATCCCCCGGGTCTGTGCTGCACACTGTGCAAGCCAGGCAGCCTCCAAGTCTCCGACGCGAGGGGCTGTGGACAGACCACATTTTGATAAAATCATCAACGACCTTCACCAAATCGTAAACCAAAGCAATTATTTACACACACAAGATTCACCCACGTACTTTCCTAACCTGAACAGTCAGAACTATTTTATCTAACTGACGGTCGGGATGCTTTCAGAAAATTAGAAAAGAGTCTCACAGTAAGGGTCAGTCTAGTAGCAGGTCAGACCTACTCTGCAGTATCCACTTTATGAGCCCCGTCCACTTTTCATAAACATAACAAAATGTTCTTCTTCACTGGCCTATGGCATGCGAGAATCCATAAATCAGCATGACCCAGTTTTGACATTATCTGCAGGTATAAAAACATGGTGTTCTGGGAAGAATTATGAATGCTTCACTGAGCTTTAGCAGGAGAGCCTTCTCTTGAAAAATGGAAATCAATGTCGAGTGTAACATGCAGCACTCTGAGCAATAAGGCAGAGTCTATGCACGTGGCAGGGCCTCGCCTGAAACCACAGGCTGGAGTGCATTCAACCCGGCCACCGCTATTACTAACAACAGCTGCAGCAGGTTCCCGAAGAAGAGACCGGGAAGGCTGGGTCCACAGTGCAGTGAGAACCACGGACAACATACCGTGGCGTTGGTGTCAACACTTGTACTCGCCTCCTGTTATGTTAATGTCTAATGTGTTGTCACAAAGGAATTATTGAGACACTTGGTCCACTTACGGACCTGCACCTCCCCTGGTTAGTCTGGGAGACTCTTTGAATGCTGTCGAGCTCTGCTGGTGTTCATGTGGGTGTTCATGGATGCTCTTATTATCTTCTTCATTATCAGACTTGACTCTTTTGCAGAAATTTCAGCTTTGGTGTATGCAGTTCAATGTTCACTTCAGTATAGAAGCTGTACTTCATTGATAAGAGTATCCTACTGTCCATCACTGTGCCTGACAACTTGTGGCCATCGGTTACTCACAACCTGGACTGGCACTCTCTACTGCACCATGGGCCACACGGGCTGCGTGCACGCCCAGGCAGCGACCAGCACGGTCACCAGGGCAGGGTTATTGTGTATGCTTGTGTTTGGGTGGGAGGTGAGGAGCATCCAAAGCTCAGAAAATTTTTAAATTGTACTAGAATATGAATTCCAGGACTAAACATGGTCCCAATTTGGATAGGTCAGAGTGATTCTTTCCTACCTGCATTGTTCTCTTTGAAAATGAATCCATTAATATTGAGACTGCTAAACAGCAATGCTGACCTGTATATCCTTTCGGCTATCTTTGTCCATCAGAGCTCAGCCCCTCTTGCAATTACACAGAGCTCTGAGTTTGGGTCTAACTAATTTATGTCTCTGTAAATGTCGTGCATGGAGATGACGTTTGTTTTTTAAAACAATTAAAGGCAGAGCAGATGCAATAGATCTTTAGAGGGGGGAAAAATTCCCAGGATAATGAAAATCAATTGGATAATGTTAATGTGGAAATGGCTTTCAGAAATGGTTAGAGTGGTTTATCATAACATTAATCACAGGCCTCGGAGGACATTAAGAAAATGTTACACATGTATTGGAGTACAGGGAGTCTTTTCTCGATCATACAGCTTCAGATGCTGATGACCCGTCATTTGTCTTGTATTTGTTTAATGGCCCCAGCGCTCAGGATCCTACTTAATGGTGATGCTTAAGCTCCACAAATGTGCCGGGGCAGCCAGAGCCATTCCCCTGCACTTGTCTTCTGGGTCCCAGCAACAGGTCAAAGGCCACCCAGAATCATTCACCAGCTCAGATTAAAATCCCAGCCCGTTCAGGTCCCTGTGCTGTTGATCGTTCCTGCCTCCCCTGTACCATCTACCTGTTCCTCACAACTGACTCCTTTCCATTAACATTTAAACTTGATTGAGGCTCTTCTGTCTTAAAATTTCAAAGCCTCAAAGCTATCATTTAGAACTGAAGATCAGATAAAGAGCTTCCCAGTTAAGCAAAAGCTAAACGTGTTCATCACCACCAAACCAGTATTACATGAAATGTTGAAGGGTATTCTTTAATAAGAGAAAAAATAAGAAAAAAAGATAAAAATATGAATAAAATGGCAATAAATACATATCTATCAACAATTGAATCTAAAAATCAAAATAAATGGACAAGCAGAGCAGAAACAGACTCCTAGATACAGAGAACATTTTGACTATTGCCAGATGGGAGTGGGGTTGAGGGGTGAGTAAAAAAGGTTAAGGGACTTAGAAGTACAAATTAGTAGCTATAGTGTAGTCACGGGGGTATAAAATACAGCATAGGGAATATAGTCAATAATCCTATATAGTGAAAGCCCAGCGACCATAACCACAGAACGACCACTTGACCAGTCACTATGAGGTGCGCTGACCACCTCTCAGTCCCTTTCCCCAGCCAGCAGTTTCCCATTACCCGATGGTGAATGGGGACCCAGGGGTGGGTGGTGATGTGGGTGGCGCCAGGCCAAGGCCTCCGCCCCGCCGGTTGCCCCACACACGGAAGTTGACCTGTGGCAGGGGTGGAGCAGGAATGGACAACCTCTCGGTCTTTCTCCCCAGCCGGCAGGCTCCGATCGCCCAATGGTGAATGGAGAACAGGGGTGGGTGGTGGCGGGGTTGGGGGGGCGAGACTGGCAAGCAGGCAGAATGGCCAACCTCTTGGCCCCTGCCCCTGGCCTGCAGGCTCCGATCGCCTGATGGCAAACTGGGGACCTGGGTGGGTGGCAGCTGGGGGTGGGGCCAGCTGCCGGCAGCCTGGGAAGAGGGCCCTGATCGCAGGCTAGGCCTAGGGACCGTACCTGCACATGAATTCCGTGTGTTGTGCCCCTAGTATCTAACAACTGTGTATGGTGTCAGGTGGGTATGAGAGTTTTGGGGATGATCACTTACGTTTTATAATGTCTAATCACTGGGTGTACACCTGAAACAACTATAACATTGTATGTCAACTGTAATAAAAAATTAAAAAATGAATTAAAAAATTCCAAAGCCTCCCACCATGCCTTTCCACAGTCGGATGTCTTTCACTTGCTGGCTTTAATTCCTTACCTTTCATTCATCCCTCCACCAGATGCGGCCTGACCTGCCACTCCACGAGCACTGCTCTTGTCCAGTTCGCAGACGCCTCCTTGTCATGGAATCTGATGGACATCTTTCCATCCGATCTCCCTTGGCCCTCAGCACTTTGGTGCTGTCGACCTCCCGGGACTCCACTCGGATGGAGCAGAGGCCGGCAGGTGGAGGAGCAGCTCCTGGTGATGTTGAGGGGGATTCCCAGAGGTGGGATTTGCAAAGGACAAGGGTCCTAGGAGGACGTAAGGACTCAGTCACGGGACACACATCGCCCCTGCAATCTGCCCACACTTGCAAGAAATATGAGCTGGCACCCTGTTGCAACAAGGAGAAACCAAGACGACTTTTTTCTTCTTTCTCTTCCTCCTTAAAATTCACCCATTCAAGTAAGGATAAGATGATAGTTTCCAGGCAACATGCAAAAATAAGGGCAGCATTCTTTGGATTTCTGGTAAGTTTATCAAGCAGATTATGCGTTAACTGATGGCACTAGACGGATTAGCTACCATCTGTGTTTTCCCCTGCTTTTATCCCCAGTCATATGTGCTTCCTCCACATCCCCCCACTGCAGCATGAGCTTCCATAAATAACCATACTTCTTGATTTATAGGCTCCACCTTCATCCTTGCCAAAGTATGTCTCCACCCCAACACCGTAGCGGTGACTTCCATCCACGTGGCTTTCTGTGGTGCCCACAGCGGCGCGCACCCATTTGTGTTCTTTATGGTTTGCTTCTTTCACTTCCTAGACAGAGCTTCGGCATAGAGATATGTGAAGCCATAGATGCTTTCCTTTGGGATCTCCTTCTCATTTCCTCCTCATTCTCAAATTCCCCAAACTGGGAAGAGGAGCTTTGCTAAGCGGAGGACTGAGACCGTCCCGAAGCGGCCCCTTGGCGCCTGGCTGTGCGGGCGCTGTGAGGCGTGAGGGAACAACACATGCGGCTGCCCTCAAGGTGCTCGCCATCCAGGGAGAAGGCAGGCGTGTACCTGACCACACAGCTGCCGTTCACAGGCTGATACAAAGCCTTTCATCAGAGAGTGGGAGGGAGGGGGTGTTAGGGTTGGAAGGATCGGGAAAGCGTTTACAGAGGAGGTGACGGTGAGGCTGAAACAGGAGAACTGGTGGATGTTAGAGGGGACTACATGGGAAAGACATGGAGATGTCAGGAGGCAAGCATACAGTGTATTTTCTTTCCAATCAAATACATAGCACGCTTCAGGAGCAGTATGACAGCGAAGACAGTCATGTTCCAATTGGGGAGCACCCCAAAGTCCGGTCAGGCATGACCTTGATTCTGGCCGCAATGACAAGCCACTGGGTGTTTCTAGTAAGTGTTTCCCTGGGTCCGTTTAGATGCTGAGAACTGGAAACTGAGAGGAACCCATTTGGAAGGAGCTGCGCAGTCATCATTATTCCCAGGCGCAGTCACGATCGACACTGGTCATCAGGAGGCAAATGAACTATCACAGACGCCCAGGAGGTGCTCCCACTGCTCCAGGCTCCGGGTCCCCACGTGCAGGCCTCTCCAGAGCGCCCTGAGCAGGGACCGCAGGCCGAGATGAAGGTGTGCGTCAGGCCCAGGAGAAACGGCAGCCATGTATCTCAGATTTATGCTTCCCGAATAGATTTCGTGCTGCAAATCATTCCTGTCAGCTTGCCAATTTCTTTTTCTGGTTTTACATTAAGTGAAAAAACATTTTAAATACAACCTTTAAAAGGAAACATAATAGACATACCGAGTGAAAAATAAGCGGACGGGAGCTGTAAATCATATTTCTAAAAGCCGTAAGATGAAATAATCACATCCATTTGAGAACCGCGGTCACCAAGGCATCACCTCATGTCTGGTTAGAGAGTCCTCTACATGAATAAATAGAGATGCTGGCAATTTTGTTGCTCTCCGTGTATGTCATCCTGGGCCTGGCTTCTGCAGAGGTTACAGGGCACGAGGAGAAAAATTGCTTTAAAAATAATCCTCTGTCATTTTTCAATTTCTAATCAAAACTGGTTACTTGGCTCAGAAAGTACTGGACGAGAGATAAATCATTTTTAAGAAAATTGAACTGTCGTTAATTTTTTTTACTTATGTGGTAGACATTTTAAAATAACATGCACTTTACAAATGAAAGTGTACCAGGAGCATTTGTTCTACAGGATCAGATAGGAAAACATGTTTAAAGGAAGGTGCCAACCTGTTACCCTGCCTTGTGTGACATGTCATGCTCCTACATGCCTGGGCATACGTCATACATTAATAACAGGCTGTGCGACAGATGCCCCCATTTCTGCTGCTTTTTGAAGCTGTAACATATTGTATTTAGTTATTCCACAATTATCTAGTCTTGTGTGGAACTACCCCAGTAGACTTAGCCAAAGCTAAGCACCAGCCAGTTCTGTTTCTATGACCCGAGCATGCTGGCTGGGGAACAGCACCGTAAGACCACGGTTATCTTGGTCTGTTTGGGTTGCTGTAAAAGAATACCTAGACTAGTGATGGCGAACCTTTTGAGCTCGGCGTGTCAGCATTTTGAAAAACTCTAACTTAACTCTGGTGCCGTGTCACATATAGAAACTTTTTGATATTTGCAACCATAGCATAACAAAGATTTATATTTTTGATATTTATTTTATATATTTAAATGCCATTTAACAAAGAAAAACCAACCAAAAAAATGAATTCGTGTGTCACCTCTGACACGCGTGTCATAGGTTCGCCATCACTGCCCTAGACTGTGTGGCTTCCACAGAACAGAAATGTATTTCTCACAGTTCTGGGCACTGGAAGGTATGAGGCCAGGGCACTGGCAGATCTGAGTCTAGTGGAGCCGCCTCCTGTTTCATAGCCCGCTGTCTGGTCCCTGTGTCCTCACATGGCAGAAGGGGGAAGGGAGCTCTCTGGGGTCTTTTAAAAGGGCATTAATTCCATTTATGAGGGCTTTGCCCACATGACCTAATTGTCCCCCACAAGCCTTACCGCCGAATACCATCACATTGGAAATGAGGTTTCAACATACGAGTATTTTGGGGGTGGTAGTAACACAACCACTCAGTCTACAGTGAAGGTACAGCAGCCTCATCGGCCTCCTCAGACCTCTCTGCCCTCTCTTCTATAACAGGTAGTGCTGGGCTTAACAGGCATTGTGGTTTTTAACATTTCTGTATATGTTGACGTGTGCAGAAATACTTCATTCTCAGTTAAAAACAAGGCATTGTGTGTATGTGTGCACATGCATGCTCACACACAGGCACACACCAGGGTGTTGAGATTGCATGTGTCCTTAAAGCCCACAGCGCCATCCCAGTACTTGAGGTAAAATCCGATTCGAGTGCACCGTCCATCAATCCCCACATTTGTTTCAGTCACTCCACTCAGTTCCACTTGCACACATCTTTGTCTTTACCTAATACATCTTTGGGGTGTCTCTACTTGGTTAAAAAGCAATGCTAATACATTTATTTATTGTTTTAATACAGTTACCAGATAGAAGCACAGCATGTGCCTGCTGGTGACAATTTATAGACCTTGCTTGACAGCTCGGTCCCTTCACAGAGTGTAGGAGATGTTTTATAGCGTGTTGTTGAATTCAGGCTTATCGTGCAGCATGAATGCATTTATTAGCTTACATCGAGGGTCCTCTGTTTACATGCAATCATAGTTTTATTTTCTCTTTGTCTAAACACTTCTGCTGAACACACTGCAGTTAAGTGTGCCATTTCCCTGCCTCTCTTTCACCTTGTCTGACCTATGCACATTCGCTGAAGACCTCTGTGCTACAGGACGTGCATACCCCTTCCCACGGCATGATGAATCTAATCGAGTTGTGTCCTAGAGAAGGTGAACATATTGAGGCTGATGTTCAAGGGAAGCTGGAGAGGAGGAGGAGGAGCTAAGGCACATGGCAGAAGGGGGGAGGGAGCTCTCTGGAGTCTCATAAGCAGGGCCATCCTCAGGTGAGAATGTTACTAGGAATATTAACATTATTAATATTAATACGGCCTCCAGGGGACCATGCTTCAGGCACCTGAACCCTTCTGGGTGGTGTCCAGAAACTGCATGCAAAGAATGAGGAGACTGCTGAGGAGCCTCTAGCCTCCCTCACTCCAGCCACAGAAAGGAATGACTTGGGAAAAGGAGGGAGAAAACTGGTCCTATGTCATTCCCGAGAACAGAGTCAGAGTCAGAGTGGGGCGGTCCGAAGGGGTTGATTTAGCACTCTAGTAATGCGATAATACTGTGCCTGGATTTGCCCCTAGTGGAATAAACGGCCTTGAGGTCTCAGTGGCACTGATGTTTCGATGGGAACGACAGCTGTTCCTCTCTAGAGGATGAAGTTGGCCAGATCAGTGGTTCCTGGAGGTGGCCCCCCTCGAGAACCACTGGAAGAATTTCTTCAAACTGAAGATTCCTAGGCCCCACACCAGTAAACGAAATCCGGGACGCTGAACACCACCCGCCAGGAGGCTGGGGAAGGGGAAGGGGAGCATGGGCCCTGTGCCTGGTGCGCAGTGAGAGTGGGAGGACACTTACTGAGCTGGTGTTGGCGGGAAGGAATTTCAGAAGCCTGTCATCTCCTTTCACTTTCTCATTTATTTTACTGTCTTCTTCTCTGGACATGCCGGTGTTGCAAATGAAAAAAAATGTTACTGCTTTTTCCTATAGAAATTCCAACTCTTTGGCCATTTCTAAGGTCGTATTTGACAAAGAATACCCTGTCGTCATAAAATCTGTTGCAAAGTAATCAAGACGGGGGCCTGAGAGCCAGGCAGGAGGTGGTGGTTTGGGGCACGATTCCACGGGCAACCTGTCCTCCCGGGAGCTGCCACAGGCCTGGACTGTGCCAGCTCAAATTATTTTTGGATCCAACATTCTACAATTCTCACTTAAACAAGAGACAATGGAGTGACTGTTTTGACTTTTTCCCCCTAGAATTTCTTTTGCCTCCCACCATCTAAACATGACAGACACATTTTCTGGAGCGTTTTTAACACCCACAGCCTGGCATCTCAGAGGAGGAAAAAAAACTCATGCACAATATATACTTAAAATAGTTTTAGCTTCTCCCATGAAGTGACATTTTATTTTACTCTTCTTAAAAACATTTAACTGTCAGCAATGGCTCATGTCTGCTAAATTCTGAAATTCCTATGAACTTAACTAAGTTCTTCAAGACCATCAACAGCTTTATCCTAACCTGTTTGCCCAAGTCATAGCAGGCTCTGAGCAACAGGGGGTGGTTGTGAAACAATGAAGTTTGCTGAGAGGAGTGGTGGAATCTGCTCTCTAGAGCCCAAGTCCTAATCTAGAAGCTCCAGATCTACCTGACATGGTACACATGGGATGGATGAGTGCCCTGGGGGGGAAATGTCAGATCCAAACCCGGGTAAAGTAAGAAGAGTTCTTACAATGATGTGGGCAGGGTGTTGGGAACTAGTAAAGACATCCCCAGGGCTAGCAACAGAAGGGAGTCACCACCCTGGGCCTCAGATGGAAGGAATAGTTATAGAAACCCAGGAAGAGTCGCTGCAAAAAGAGAACTTCCTACCCAGACCTCGCTCTCTGCCCACCTTCCAGTCTTCTGCCAGCGAGTCCCATTAGCTGGACCTGTTGGAGCCAGATGGCAAGAGAGCCCATTGATTAGCCTCCTGGACCACAGAGCAGATGGAGAAGGGTGGACAGTGGATTCCAGGGCCAACAAAAAATATGCAGTAAATGGGCAGGTAGGGAAACAGAGGTGATCAATTGAATGCTCTTCATTTCTTTGATCATTCTGTCATTCATCAAATATGGACTTGTTAAGCACCTTCTATACTAGTAAACAAAAGCAGGTGAAGGTGATAAGTGAGCCCTTCTCTCCAGGAGCTCTGAATAGAAGAAAGGAGACATAACCACGTGGAGAGTCATAAGACAAAAGCTTGCTGCCCTGGCCAGTGTGACTCGGTTGGTTAGAGCATCATCTCATGCACCAAAGGTTGCAGGTTGGATTCCTGGCTAGGGCTCGTACACAAGTTTCAGGTTCAATCCTCGGTCAGGTCACATGCAGGGAGCAACTGATTAAGGTTTCTCTCTCACATCAATGTTTTTTCCTTCTTTCTCTCTCTCTCTCTGCCCACCCCTCACCCCCTTTCTCTAAGATCAATCTATACTAATAATAGCCTAGGTGTCACGCCCTCATGCATCATGCCCTAACATTGTCACAAGATAGCTGCATGCACAGTGGAGGCGGGCCCGGTGGCTGCTCTGTACAGTGAGGCCTGGGGGTCCTGCGACTCTGCGCAGAGTGGAGGAGGCCAGTCCTGGCATCTCTGCCACCTCTCGCGGAGGAGATGGGTCCTGGCGGAGGAGCGGGTTGCAGCAGGGGAGGGCAGTTGTGGGTGATCAGTCTGGCCGGGGAGGGCAGTTGGGGACAATTAGGCCAGCAGGGGAGGGCAGTTGTGGGTGATAAGGACAGCAGGGGAGGGCAGTTAGGGGTGATCAGTCTGGCCGGGGAGGGCAGTTGGGGACAATCAGGCCAGCAGGGGAGCAGTTAGGGGCAATCAGGCAGGTAGGCAGGCAAGTGGTTAGGAGCCAGCGGTCCTGGACATTCCCTAAGGGGTCCCAGATTGGAGAGGGTACGGGTCAGGCTGGGGGACAATGCCTCCCCACCCCCGGGCATGAATTTCATGCACCGGGCCTCTAGTTAAAAATAAAGCTTGCCGAGTGTAGTAGGCGGGTAGGGAGTGTCAGAGGAGGTGGCAGTCGGTGTGGGCCCTGAGGGAATGGGGGCTCAGGGGGAACATAAGAGGGTTTTAACAGGCCTTTAGGCAGGGGGCCCGAAGCCTTCAGTCCCTGCCCTCAGCACCTCTGTGGAGTGACGGACTCTCCTAGTAAATTCTATATGTTTTTATTGAGTACTTACAACGTGTCAGGTATTGTACATATAATATCTTACTGAAGCCTTATGAGGACATTGCTGAGATGAATATTCTTTTCTACATTTTATGGATGAGAATAAGTGAAACAATAGCTGGAGTGTCTTATCTGAGGTCAGACATCTAGTAGCAGAGGAGCTGGATTCAGAGCTAGGTGTTCTTGACATCAAATTCTAAGATACAACCTCCTTAAGTAACAAGGACAATAAAGGACTTAGAACGGTACCTGCCTTGGGTTGAAACATTTCCTCTGGTAACACCCCCACGTGATCTCAGATGATCGGAAGTGAGAACCTTTCTTTTAAGAAGCTGCTGGACTTGCAAAGTACATTGTGTTTTTCTATGAGCTGCTTGCACTTAGGTATAGCATTGGCAGCTGAGGACGTGTGTACTGGGTCTAACTTAGTATAATCCCTATTTAAAGCCCTCTAATGACTTCTCATTGTGCTTGGAATTAATTCCATGATCAGTATGGACAAGTGATCTGGCCTCTCCTACCTCTGATTCGATTCTGGTCTTCGAGTAAGTCTCACTCTTCCCACCATGGTTCTTTGCCCTAGGTGTCCCCTCCATCTAGAATCCTCTCCCCATGAATCTTCACAAACTGGCTCCTTTTGATTTTCAGCCTCAAAAGAAATGTCAGAGCCCTGGCCAGTGTTCTCAGTGGTAAGAGCGTCAGCCTGTGCACTGGAAGGTCACAGGTTCGATTCCTGGTCAAGGGCACATACCTAGGTTGCAGGTTCAATCCCTGTCCCCAGTAACCAATCAATGTCTCTCTCTCACATCGTTCTCTCTCTCTCTCTCTCTCTCTCTCTCTCTCTCTCTCTCTCTCTCTCTCCCCGCCCCCCTTCTCTCTCTCCTTGCCCCCGCCCTTCCACTCTCTCTAAAAATCAGTGGAAAAAAATATCCTCACTCCTTGGATGAGGATAAAAAATAATCAGAGAATTCTTTTCTGACCATGCCCCCCATTCAATCTCTCATACATCACCTTGTCTTCTATCTAACCCTGATCACTATGTAATATTTCTTGTTGGTGCATGCATTCTCTGTCTATGAGGCTAGAAGCTTTCAGAGCCTTGTGTCCTGCCAGAGATAAGCCCCTGCCTTGGACAGTGCCCGCTTCTTCAATGTCTGCCGCATGAAGGAATGAATTCATGGAGGTGCACCCTGGTTCAAAAAGAAAAGTAATAACAGCCTGGTGTATGCATGTGTTTGTCATTTACTAGTCCTTTGCCGTTTAGGCATTGTTCCTACTTATATTTCAGAATGAGCAAGGTGAAGTTTAGAGACGCCCAAGGACACGCAAGCAACAGAGCAGAACTGTAACGGGCACCTTTTGACTCCAAGTCTATTGAGCTTTCAAATTCACCATCGCTGCCTGTGTGAGTTATGTCTGTGATTATGTGGCCCCAAGTACAGTGACTTAAATAAGACAAACTGGTTTTCCTCTCCGGTGTTAGGACAGAGTGAACGTCTATGCCAGGCAGAAGGTGTGGCTTCCTTCCCTCTCTGGGTCCAGGCGGCTGCTGCAGGAGTTGCCATTTCCCAGCCAGGAGAAAGGGGCGGAGGGAGTGGCGGCCTTGGCCTCCCTCCCTGTGAAGACATACTCAGGCAGTTGCTCGACTCACCTTCACCAGCTACAGAGAGACTAGGAGATCTAAAGGCTACTTTGAAGAACATGTGTCCAATGAAAACGTGCTGAATTCAATTACTAAAGAGACGGCAACACTCCATGTGGGGGATAATAAGACGTTTAGGCCTTAGATTAGTATCATCTCCATTCAGAGAATCTGGGGTTAAGATCCACCATTAGTTAGTGAAAAGGCAAAACTCTCTCTCTCTCTCTCTCTCTCTCTCTCTCTCTCTCTCTCTCTCTCTCCCTCTCTCTCTCTCTCTCTCTCTCACACACACACACACACACACACACACTCACACGACTCAGTGTTCCAGGCTTGGATGGGACTTACTCCATTTTCATCCTTGGAATGTCATTCAGTCTTGACCTCATAAAGAGAATTCAACCAACAAGGACAAGGAGGGAAGTAGAGGCAATGTCCCGAGGGCTAGGACCCTGTCTGACCCTCTCACAGCAGAGCTTGCCTCCTCCAGGTGCACAGGGCTCCTGGGAAGGTCCTTTGGGGGCAGCATGTACTGACGAGTCAGGACCTGGGTCTCAGGTGGGCAGGTGGAGGGGCTGAATGTGCAGGGGAGGCTTTGTAAATAATGAGAGCAGGGTCCCGAACTCCCAAGCAACAATAACAAGGCCATTAGTAGGTACAGTGGCTCGTGTCTTCTCATACTGGGATAAGTCCTGTTTACAGTTGTCCCTGTGTGCTTATTAAAAATGCCCCAGTCTGGATGATAAACTATATAATCACCCTAACAATAACCCTACGTTACCACTGGTACTGGGCCTTAAAAATGTTGGGGCGAAGTCCTAAATGGTTTGGCTCAGTGGATAGAGCATCATCTTGTGGACTGAAGGATCCCAGGTTCAATTCCTGTCAAGGGCATGTACCTTGGTTGTGGGTTTAATACCCAAGGGGGCAAGCAGGAGGCAGCTGATGGGTATTTCTCTCTCATTGATGCTTCTAACTCTCTATTCCTCTCCTTTCCTCTCTGTAAAATTAATTTTTAAAATGCTGGGGCAAAAATGATGGGGGATGTTGAACAGCTAACTAAGGCAGGGGAGATGCCTAAATATGAGTCCCTGAATTTGCCATTGTAAAAGTCCCAATAAGAAATTGATCAATGGTTCAAATTAACAGGCATTCCATTCTGCTGGATAAACCCAAACAATCTAATTATAAAGGTTAATTTTATAATTCATTCTTAGATTACCAAACAGAATAAAAATGTCTTGAAGGGTGTTTTATGATTGAATGCATTAAAGATTAAAATGTCTGAGAACAGAAGCATGCATAGTTACAAATTATTCAAACCACATAAGGCTTTATAAAATTCTGTCTATGAGAGGCATTCAATAAATAACCCAGAATTCATCTAGTTCATGTTCATGCCCTTTGGTTTCAATGACATTCTCATTTTTCAAAACAATATTGAGTTACACTGCACACGGACTTTCAGAAAAGTTCTTCCTAGCTAATCAAAGTTTGCTCCATTTATAACACAACAATTTCGTTCCCCAGAGGTCATCACTGACACTCCATTTCTATGAACCTGACCCAAAAATCCTGGAGGGAGGTTGTCAAAATGACATTCCTCAAGGAACTTTGTGATTTGGAATAAGAAAGATGTAATTAACAATCACATAAAAGAAGTTTCTCCTTCTTCAAGTTAGAATGAAATATAGTACATATTCATTATCTAAGGATGATGGGTAAAAGGAAAAAAAGACATGTTATAATAAATGATAAAAATTGAAAATGGCTCCATAGGATTTCATGAAATTAAAAATTGCAGATTTTTGGTGTAACTTTCCAACAAAAAATTGAACTTTAATGTAGACCACATTTCTTGTGATGCTTGATTTTCAGGACATGATGAGCACAAAGAGGACCTTTTAACAGCAGTGTGTGAGGGTTTCCGGGCCTCCCCAGGGGAGTCTCTTAAACCTTTTCATACTCAAATATCCTCTTTGGGGTACTTAGCCAGTCAGCCTCTCAGGGGCCAATCTAGCTCCACCAGCGCCTCACTTGTCAAAGTCTTAGCATGTGCGATTTTGAGCAGTTCTCTGCCATCACTTCCATCAACCTCTTCAAATCCTGCATCTTTCACCACCAACAATCCCAGAGGCCGAAAAACAAAGACACGGATGGAACTGGTAAGAACCGACAATAACTGGAGCAGCATATGTGAATGGGAAATAATTTATGACGGTTGGTCCATTAGGTGATATCTTCCTTTTAAGCTCCCCCTTGCCATCTCTATACCTGCAAGGCCTTACATAACAAACTCTGGACCTCCTTGTACTTCAGGCTTGAATTCTAACTCCATCACCGTATTGCAAAGTCTTGTCAAGTCACTTTATCTCAATGACCCTCCGAGCCTAAGAAACGCAGATTCTTTTTCTGGGGCCCGCGTTCTGCATATTTGTTTTAATGTGAATGTTCTCAGGGAGTGTGCTCATAAATTTCCTCAAGTTCTCAAAAGAATCCCACCCACCAATTGTGAAGAATCTCAGATGTGCTCTAAAAGCTGCTTCTAGCACTCACATTCTCCTATGTCTGACTCTCCCTGGTTAGACTATCAGTGGGGGGTGGAAGTGGAGGACTGCATTAGGCCAGGGGGAAATACCTAATCTGCTACCTGTAATCAGGGTTGAAATATAGGTAGGTAATCCATTCAGTGTAACAATCTACCTCTCAGCAACCCCCTGACACTTGTTTTGAGAAACTAAATGAAACATTTTCAAGTTTGTTGCAGGGAAGGGAGAATGCCACATTGATGCAATGACACATGTGCAGATCTTAGAGAAATACAGGCACTCAGCTGGAGCTGTACTTAAGGATTGGAAACGTCACTAAATAACCACTGTCCTGATTTGTAGTTAATTATGACTAAAATCATTGCAAATACTGGAACTAGAAAGAAAATGATACATAGCATCTGGTGTGGGCAGAGCAAGTAGGTTTTCTGAAAACAGTAGTAGCTGGGCCTTTAATAGCGACTCCAAACCTTGACAGTGTTATGGCTGTAACTTGATTAAATACTAAATGCTATATTTACATTCTAAACTCCAGAGACCTCAATATGATAACCTTGTAACAGCGAATACAAGGAGAAGAAAGGAAAATTGCTTTGATAACAATAGTTCTACTTTGTAGGCCTCAAAGGATCTGAGTCTCATTTATTTATCTCTTCACTAGAAATGGGACTGTGGGTTGGGAAATCTGGTTTGACACTCCTGTGTTAGTGTAGGCCTGAGCTCATGAAATCCTGACTGACAATGTTCGACAGTGGAGGGAATAAGGCCCAGGAATTTAGGAAAATAGTTTATGTATTTTTATTAGGCATTCATAGGCAAATAGAGCCTATTCCTCTGACAGCATGAGGTTTGAGAACATTGCAGAAAAATTCAAAGCAGGTTATAGAGGCGGAGTTAATTCACATATAATCAGAGGAGAGGACACAGAAAGTGGTTAAAGCGACTTCCTGTTTTTTTCTCAGCCATAGAAATTTTTGGATTTTCCAAAGGGTCTGAGAAACCAGATTCGTTGGGCTTCTGATCAGCCTTCTTTATAGACATGAAAAGTCAAATGAACAAAATGATTGAACTTGTATGGAAAAACAGAGTATAGCTTATTAATTCAAGAATATGCCAGGATTTAGATACACATTGAATAGAAATGTTGAGTGACTGACAACAGACGTATTTTCTATTGCCAAACTGCCAAGAGCTTATTAAAATAACAGATTTTCCAAAATTGGTGAAAGTAAACTAATAGTTTCAGAAGAGACTTATAAGTTTTTAGGAGCATGGAGCTAGCAGTGGACATTTGTGGAACATGCCCACAACTGCCTTCCCAGCATGCATTTTCCCTCCTTTCATAGAGTTACCCCGATTTTTCACTGGGATCTGCCCCTTCCCCACTATCAGTCCACGTCTATGGGACACCATCCAAGGCTCCAGGGGCGGGCCATGTGCTCAAACATGCGATCAGGCCTGAACAATGACAGCTCCACGTCTCTTCAGGCCCAGTGACTGGAAGAGTAACTGGTACAACCAAATGGCTGCAATACCAGTGACTCTCTGGCCTGTTGGGGAAGCTAGTGAAAGAACCCTCTTTTCTAGACTCGGGCCTAGGAGGGTGCAGGGAGGTAGCTGCTGTAAGGACTTTTCCAGGCACCATCTTGAGGAGCCTGAGAATGAACCCTGTCGTCATCTAAGCCTCAGATCTCTCTCTGGTTTAGGCAAAGGTCCAGTTCTGAAGCATGCATTGCAGGTAATGATGATGTCTCTGAGGACCCCTTTAGTCTAGAATAGTTTCTCAGTTTTTCCCTTAGAAATTCTTCTAAAGGCCTCACATTGGGATTTAATTTGTTCTCATTATGGATGATGTTTGTTCACTTTGACAACATAAATAAGGTGATATCTGCCAAATGCTTCCACTGCAGTTACCGTTCTACCCTTTGCAATTTTGTGAAGTACTTAAAAATTATGTAAATGTACTTTTTTATCAAAGTTTAATTTACTTGTTTATTTATATCTAAATGAATCCAGAGTTTCCTATTTTATTTAGTGGGTTACAGTCTTTCATGATCATTAGTTGATATACAAGTTGTTCCCAACTTGGCCAGTGAAAGTCCCTTCTAGCCTTCTGCCTGTCTCCATCATTCTCTGGTCACTACCTTTTCTGGCTCAAGGTCTTACAGGCTCATCTTGTACTTTTCCTGTCCTGTCCCTGGGGAATCAGCCATTTTACTGACAAGCCCTTACTCCTCTTAGTGGAAGTTTGTTTTTGGAGACCAAGGTGTGGGTGTCAGGATTATCATTACACCTAAGCATCTCACTGGACAGAGGTAGGGGACGTTTGTATGCACACACATATCACATCTTTATTTCTCTATCAACATATACTGAAAACCATGAATTCACATGGGCATGCCCAATTCCAATCAACACTACAAGGTTCATTCTAGTTTCCTCCTTCTCTACATTTGTAACTTCCTTTGCTGACAGTGACAAATCTGGAACCCGTATCAGCAATATTTTTATTTTATCAACCTCCCTGGATGTAATTATCCGCGCCCCCCCCCCGCCCCCCGCCACTACTATCAACCTCCCTGGATGTAACTATCCCCCCCCCACCACCACCACACTATCCTGCCCTCACCTCACTGGTTCTCTAAGCTGGGTTGCCCTGCCTGGACGCCATCCTCACCCAGTGTGGCATTGATGCTCTCCAGCAGACAACCACCCACATGCCTCCATCCCCACCTTTCAGCTTGGAATGTGATTACCCCGGTGGGCTATTCTCTGTAGGGACCCTCTACACACCTGTTGGACTCCAATACCGCACCCTATGGGACATGAACATGTCATGTTATGCTGCCTCGCCATGGAGATGCCTGTAGGGCGCAGCTATAGGGTTAAGCCTTGGACTGACCTGTTGCAAAGCCACAAACAAGTCCCAGCTTAGAGGGTACAGTCCTCTTAGCATAATTAGGCTTGACCTTATAACTCCCTAGATCTTATCTGGGAAGCTAATGGGCTGAGGGAGATGCAGCAAGTGCTGCTAAAACAAGTGAAACTCACAAGAACATTGTAACTATGGTGACCACTACCTTGTTTACCTCTGGCTATAAAATAAAGGCTCAGCTTGCCTCTGATCTCTCTCTGTGGCCTCAGCCAGGCTTATTCTCTTTGTCATTTCTCCATCCTTCACCGCCCTCACTCAGGCTTTCGAACCCTTGGCAGAGCTGGCTCGGCCCAGATGCCATTCTCTTTGATCAGAAAGAAGGAGAGAGAAAGAAATGTTGAGAGTTGCCAGGTGGTTTCCTGGTCCTCTCTATGCTTTCTGTTGAGGGAAATGGGTGAAGGGATTATGAACGCCTATAAAGGAGCAGCCTGGAAGTGCTTTCCCCTTCATGGGTAAAGGAGACTCTGGCCTAGGAACCAGCACTGCTGGCCTAATCTTAGGAGTACCTAGCTCGGTTCCTCAACACCGATTGCACCCCATAGTGGACGACTGCACACATACTTCAGGGGGCTCCTGGCTCATGAGCCTGGCCTCCTTAACTGCTACCAAACATTCAAAGTATAATTAATACCACTCTTCCTCAAACTCTTCCAAAAATCAGAAGAGAACACTTTCAAACTCATTTTACAAGCCCAGCATTACCCCAATACCGAAACCAGACATGAACACCACAAAAAAAGGGAAAATTACAGGCCATTACTACTCATGAACATAGATGTAAAGATTTTCAACAAAATACTAGCTAACCAAATTCAACAATCCAAAAAGATATATGCATGCCATGTTTATTACAGCATTATTTACAATAGCCATGATATAGAAACAACTTAAATGTTGAATCATGAATGAATGAATGAAGAAATTGTGGTACATACATACCATGGAATATTATTCAGCCATAAAAAGAAGAAAATCTTGTGGTTTGCAACAACATGAATAGACTTTGAGAACATTATGCTAAATGAAATGTCAGAAAAAGACAAATACTATATGATCTCACTTATATGTGGAATCTAAACAAGCAAACAACCAAGCTCACAGATACAGAGAACAGATTGGTTGTTGCCAGAAGCAGGGGTGCAGGTGGAGGTGGACAAAATGGGTGGAAGTGGTCAAAAGGTACAAACTTCCAGTTATAGAATAAACAAGTCGAGAGGATGTAATGTACAGCATTTTGACTAACTATTGTTAATAATTCTGAGTTAGTATAGGGTGTGCAAGGCCCTGGAAAATATTTCTGTTGGGACCTGGTCTATACAAATAATTTAATTAAAAACTATATCATAGAACCCATGGGCACATGTGAGGTCTGGTGATTTATCAGTTAAGATTTAAAACAAATAATGAGCAAAGAAGACACATTTACATATTTGTTTATGGTCCCATCAGTGCCTGTGAAGATTTTTCATATTATCCAGGCACTATTTCTCCTGTCCAGGCCCAGGAACCATTATTTATGTTCTTTACTATTACATGTACTTTCTGGGCTGATTTCATATCTCCCACAGCGAGAAAATGCAGCAGTGTTATTATGCGCAATGCCATGGCCTTTCAGGGCCCGCGTGTATTTGAACAATAGAGGTCACCTTGCCTCTGCAGTCTCCTAATTCCATTTAGTTAATGCTGACCAGTCATCTGTGCATACCAACTTCCAGTGACTATCACTGATGACCACATATGCAAGTCTTACCCAGAGCATGAAGGAAAACGTGAACAAGAATTTATTGTCTAGAGCAGTGGTTCTCAACCTTGGCTGCACATTAGAATCACCTGGGAATCTTTTTAAAATCCTGATTTCTGGGCTTCATCCTCCAGAAATTCTGTTTCTTTGTTACTAATGTTGTGGCCCCACCCCATAACAAAGAAACAGAATTTCCGGAGGATGAGGCCCAGAAATCAGGATTTTAAAAAGATTCCCAGGTGATTCTAATGTGCAGCCAAGGTTGAGAACCACTGGTCTAGATACTTTAAATGTACTGCCCTAAGTCTGAGAGAATAAACAAAACAGCGTTATCTTCCAGCTATACCTTCTCTTGACTTTCTTAGGCTGTAGTCACTGCATTCCTAGAATGTGATCTCTTTCCTTGTCTTCCTCTACCATCATATCGTCAGGGAGGAGGGGCAGTAGGTGGAGGGAGAAAACCAGTTCCTTTTGCACAAGAAATGCCAGTCCTCCTCCAGCATAGTTTAAGACCAACCTGAGAGCAGGATGTCACCATGACTGGAGGCAGGGGAGGACACGGATGGGAAGGGCCGGCTGGTGTTGGGGAGCAATGGTCCCAAGTGTCCTCAGAGGAGAGGGGCACAGCCACCACGGAGACCACCCGCTGGGGGTGGGTAACTGCCCAGGTGCCAGCGGTGGGGTGGAAAGGGTGCAGGACACCTGCTGGCTTTACCTGAGTGCCACAGAGCAGGAGGCATGTCATGACATGGGTCCACACGTGCAGCTCCAGTCAAGACCTGCATGTGCTTGTTTCTGATGTGAGAGACTCCAGTAATTCTGGGAGCCTAATTTTGCCCACTCTTGTGAAAGAAAAACCCTGCCAGTCAGTGAGAGAGTTGCTGACCTAGTCACCCTCCTGGAACCACAGCCTGGCCCCGGGGCCCCAGAATAGCCCCCAGGCGAGAGTCCTGGGACCCCTTCCGGAGTCTCAGTGAGCCAACTTGCAGGATACAGGGTGAGAGAGCACCCCAAAGGCACACAGGATGGAGGGCCCACACTCATCTCCGCCCAGCCACTCCCAGGCCCAGGAGGGGGGCCTGGAACATTTGAGGCAGGAGCTCCCAGGGCAGGAGCCCGGCTTGTGGCGCAGGGCGGGCAGGCCTCAGGGGCAGTGCTGCTGTCCCTAACAGTGAACTTGGGACTCATCCTGACTGAGCCTGCGTCCAGCACAGCCAGAGCGGGTCTCACAGGAGGGCTGCCCTTGGAAAAGCAGAGGCCACTGCTCACTTGTAAAAGAGGAAAAGAAGCTGAGCCAAGCAGGCCAGTTTACTCACCCCAATCCCAACCGGGTGACGCCTCGCCAGCAAGTAAGGGTGGCAGGGGCCCCCCGTGTCTCAGCGGTGGTGTTCCCTGCAGCTGGAGGGAAACGTGGAGAATGAGGGAGAAGTGTTCCCACCTGAACCGGAGAGGATCCTCAGCACTTGTGTACTGAGAGAAATACCACCTGTATCTGTTTTATCGATGAGGCAATATGGAGGCCAAGTAAGCTGCCCTAAGACTTCACGGCTGGTACCGTGGGATTTCGGGTTTAAACTCAGGCAATCTGGCTGATGAAGAAAATGGGTGAAGGAAGGAGAGCAGGGAGAGAGGGAAGGAAGGAGGGTGAGAAAAGGCTAGTGCCTGTCACCTCTGGAGTAACTGGCAGGAATGGAACGTTTTTCCTTCCCTTATAAAGTGGAGTGTGCAAATACTGCCTTAAGCTTCCCCCTTTCCAGGCTCAAGAAAGTCTGCAGAGAACAAGCCTAAATTCATATTGCCATTTGAAAGGAAAATATTCTGCGAGGGTGCAAAGCAGCTGATCCTCACTTCTGTGGACACCTGACATTAGCAGGTCACTAGGGGAGGCTGTACTCAATTTACAAGACAAAATGTTCCCTTCCTCGTGATTTATTTATTGAGACCCAGCAGGTTTCTTACTTCAGGACCATGAAGCAATCACCGGTCCTCAGCATTATTCATCAATGTTGTCATCCTTACAAAGCTCAAAATTTCATCCTGTACTTTCATTGTAATAGAGGGCCTGCTGCAAAGGAAGCTCTCAGAAATGCAAAGGCAGGTGAGACCCAGCGAGAAGAGATGAGATGAGCCTGACCCCCGAGTGAGTGCTGCTTCCCCGAGCCTCCTGCAGACTTACAGGGTGGCCTCCCGTGGCCCACAGGTGGGAGGTCAGACTGCGGACGTTTCTGCAGGGTCCAGCAGAGAAGGGAAAAATCTAATTTTTTTAAGACATGAATTATGATGAACAGAGTGTGACTCACCTTTTACAGTGACTTGGGAGCTCGGCATTACAGCAACGTAGTCTCTTAAAGCCTGCAGGGAAGCAAGCTGATCTAGCCACTGCCTGAGCAGTTGTGACCCATCCAGACCACAGCAAACAGAGGTGTTGGGGGACCATGGAGAGAGCTGTGAGCTCTGAGCTGTGAGCAGGGACACCTTATACATTCCCAATGTCTCTCTGAGCTTGCAGTACTTCCTCCAGCCAGCTGATCTGAGCTGACAAGTTAGGCAAAGCCTATGTACATCTTGACCACAGGAGACCTACATGGGTTTAGGAGGGTCTCTGAGGAGTCAGGGAGTGAAGGTTGAAATCAAAACAGCTTTCCTAGGGAACAATGCCCTTTTTTGAGGAAAAGGAAAAGCCATATATACATAAATATACATATGTGCATTTTTTGCCAATATGGTAAAAATGTTAATAATTCTTAAATTATCAAATCCACTACAGATAGATGACAAGTAGGGGTTTGTTATGTATTCTTTTAATTTCTCATATATTTTAAAATGTTAATTAAAAATTTTAAAACATTGACATTTCTATTTTAAAATCTCTGAGTTTAACATTTGTGCTCTCCGAGTGTGCCAGGTATCTGCTGAGAAAGTTCCAGTTGCTGGAAGCTAGAGAACCACTGACATTTGCTTTTATTTTGGGTTTCATTCCAGTTCTCCTGCTCTGCCATTCTGCGTTCTCCTTCCCTCCCCACCCAAACCTTTCCTAATTAAAACTGACCCCAAAATGGAAGCAGACAAAAATAGCAAATGTCTTCATCTGCTGTCATTCTTTTCCCACTTTGTCTGCCAGCAGCTCAGGACCCAGGCACAAAGCAGGTTTGTAAGTAAACACAAACCTATTTCTGATCTAAACTTAGCGGCTTTCTGGACTCCCCGAGGATTACACCGGGTGAGAAAGCAGGAGCCTAGCTGCTGGGGAGTGGGAAAACCGCAGTTGTAGTCAGACCTGAATTCAAGTTCTGACTCCAACGTGTCTGGCTGTGCCAGCCACTGCCTGCTCCTTAAGAGAGGAGATATTTATATATATATGCAACTTAGTTAATTTTTCATTAGTTCTAAGTACAAAGCAGTCTATGAATAGACAAGCACCTTCTGCCAAGTTGCTTTGGCAGTGCTCCCCCAGCTTCCCGAGGTATCTGTTACTGAAGATGATGAGGCCGTGCGTATTCATTAACCAAAAGGATTAGCTGTCGGGGACAGAGACTAATCAGGACACAACAAGACCATGTACAGCGGATTTAGCATAACTGTGGTACTTGACGTTTACTCCTATTCAATCACAGCCTGCTTTCTACCCAAGTGATACCAGTCTGTAGAGACACAAGAGTTCCCTCTGACCCGATCACTGTTCTTGCTCATTTGGAGACGTGCATAGTGGTCACTTGCACTTTGGGTACCACAGGGACTGACCAGGAGAAAAAGGATGAGACAGACTTCTCTCTGCAGTGAACTTGAAAGTAACACAAACGTCTGCATCTGCTGAGATCATTTTTATTCCAGGTAGGAGAATAAATCAATGTTTAGGCTACTCTCCTTAGCCTCTTCGGGCTTATTCGCTAGTTATTAAGACAGGTAACTACCAATTTCTGCATAGTTTTTGATCCAAATGTTTAGTGTTTTCATCTCCACTGAGACAAAGTTATAAAAAGCTATTGAACTTGCGGGTTAGGAACTGAAATTTACTTCATTTGTACTTAACTTGAATATTAACTCACCTATGATCCCAACTCCCTTACTAGCTGGGTGCGCCTAGGCAGCTCTTTAACCTTTGGATGCCTTTTGGAGATTAGTCTAGCTCTATGAATGTTTGTTAGGATAAACTAAAATAATGCATATAAAACCACCTATTAAAGTTTCTGATGCATGTAGGATGCCCTCAGTAAATGTTAGCCACTTCCCCTCGCTGTCCTACATTTTTCTGCACGTCTTCTGTTCTTTATAACCAGAGTTTCCTTAACTAAGAGACTCACTCAAGTTCTCTGCAATAATAGCTGTGTATGTGTTATTATAAAGGATGCCCATGAACAGTGTGGGTGGCAGAGGGTATTGCACAGTAAGATGAGATGCCTTGGGAAAGGACAGCTATGGCTGCTTCTATGTTCTAGTGTTCCATCAGTAACGAGGCTCAGCTTCCTTCTCTGCACCACAGTTGGCGTCCTTTTCAATCCACTTTTAAAAATATATATGTATTTTTATTGATTACTGAGATAGAGGGAGAGGGGAGAGATAGAAACATCAATAATGAGGGAGAATCATTGGTTGGCTGCCTCCTGCATGGCCCACACTGGGGATGGAGCCTCAACCTGGGCATGTGGCCTTGACCAGAATCAAACCCAGGACCCTTCAGTGGATAGCTGATGCTATATCCATTGAGCCAAACCAGCTAGGGACAATCCACTGAAAAATTTTTTTTTGAGAGAGGGAGAGGGAGAAAAACATCGATGAGAGAAAAATCATTGATGCCTTCTGCACACCTCACACTGGATATGGAGCCTGCAACCTCAGCATGTGCCCTGACGGGGAATTGAACCATGACCTCCCAATTCATGGGTTGACACTCAACCGCTGAGCCACACCGGTTAGACTTTCAATCCTCTCTTGATTCCTTTTACTCGTGGTTTCAAGTTGCTCTTATTTTTGGCTTCCTCATGACTTGGCTACTCACAACTTTAATATCTCATGCAACCCTTTTGCTTCAGCCCCATTTCCTACTGGGAATTCCTTATTTCCCAACATATATTAGCACTAGAACCTGGCTGGCCTGTCTTATCTTTAGTGCTTGGTCACTGGCCAACCTCTGAATACATGGGCCTTGGGTCTTCCCACCACAGTCTAATCAGCTCTGGCTAGGAGTGAGTTTCTGTGCCCTGCAGTGTCCCAAAGTCTGTGGGTGTTGGGAGACAATTCATGGGTTTCCTGTGTGTCTGGAGTCTTCTGAGAAACAGGCACTGACAGCTTTGTTTTGCCTTTTCAAAGCGTTTATATAGGAAAGTTTTAGAAGGCAGGTATGTTATCCTCCCCTACCCCCAGGGCAGAGGACGGATTTGTACCCTAACCAAGATAACAGATGTCTTGCTCTGGCAAAGGCCAGGCTGGCTTGTCCAGCAGCTCGCAGACTGGGGCTTCCTAAGCTCAAATTTCAAGTAGAAGAGCCATGGCAGGCACTGTGGTGAAGCCATCTAATGCAGCTCTGCACTCCCCTTCCTCTGTCCATTCTTCTCAGCCCCATCTCTGAGAAACACTTTTCAAACTTCCCTAGTTCTGAGACATCATGACCTGCTGGGGCACTGAAGCTCCTAAGAGATCAACCAATAGATGAAGCAACATAGCTATACATCTGTGGGTCTGAGGGTAGTCACTGACGATCTCCCCTTGGGGGCTCAGCACTTACTCATTTTCCCTGCTCTGGTTGTTTCTCTCCTCAGGCTCTGTGAGCCCCTGGCCAAGGGGAAACCCTTCCCATAGAGTGAATCCAGCTGCTGGGGGGCGTGGGGCACATGACATGTAATAGTCTCTTCGCTATAATGTACACTCCAGGAGGCTAGGGAGTTTCACTATTTTGTGCCAGAGTAGGTACTTGATAAACATTTTTTAAATGGACAGAAGCTCAGGATGTGTAGTTAATTTGTTAGGTTTGATGAAAGCATCTTTCCAGCAAATTCAGGGAGGATGCCACACTGATGTCCTATTATTTTCATAAGCTAATTTGTATTTAATAATCTTTTAACATCTTTCAGGTGTTTGTATGTGGGTGTAGTCGAGGCATGAAGGGTTTTTATTTATTTATTTTTTAGAGAGAGAGGAAGGGAGAGGGATAGAAACATCGACGAGAGAGGAACATTATCGATTGGCTGCCGCCTGCATGGCCTTTACTGGGGATTGAGCCTGCAACCAAGGTACATGCCCTTGACCAGAATTGAACCTGGGACCTTTCAGTCCGCAGGCTGATGCTCTATCCATTGAGCCAAACCGGCTAGGGCGAAGGTGTGCACTTGTGATTCACCATCATCCAATCTAGGCTAGAACTTGCGTTCCAGACAAGATTGGTTTTGTAAGCTCCCAATCCCTATGTTCATCTACCCTAAATGTGAATTTAAATTAAAATTAAAAATTTGACCTTCTGTAATGGTAGCAAACACAGGGTACTGCAATGCTAGGGTTGACAGATCCTGGGTCTAGGTCAAGAGGAGGAATTCTTTGGTAAGGCCAAAGGCTAGTCAGTACAATGTTATGTAATGAAGCCCCTTACTACAGTTGCTATAACACTTGAGTCCTCTTAACAAGAAAATGGGAATAAAAGACAAATAGAATTAGAGCATAAGTTTAAATGCCTGAAAAGCACTTAAAATAGCATTTAAGGACTGAAATCAAAAGGAAACCCTGTCAAATGTCTCTTCCTACTGATAAAACAATTTGTGGGTAAAGTCTCTCCTCTTTGGAGTGACTGCAAATGCCCCTGGCTTCTGAAGGAAGAAATCCAGATACTTTAGCACCTGTCTAGGTGTCTGCACTAGTGAGGTCTCACTGGTTGGATGTCATACACCTATCAGGGCACAGAGAGTCTCTGCAGAATAATTTAAGGATCCCAAATCATCAGGCAAAAGTAGTTCTCACGAGGTCTTAGTGGTGACTAAGAAACTTCATTAACCAGGCCATTAGAAATTTGGTAAGGGGTACATTACTTAAGGCAAACATGCCTCTTTATAGCAATTTAGCAAAATAAGTAAACACTAACAAAATAGTTTTTTAAAAGAAATGTGAACAGACACTCCTTCCACTCCCCACCCCCATTTTTAAAACTCAGACTATATCTCAAAAAACTTAATTATTAACGTTGATCAGGTAGGATGCTCCTACCTAGGAAGGTGGCATGAACCAGAAAGAACCCTCAGGCTCTGCCTTAAGAACCAGGACTCAAATTTTTATTTGTAAAGTTGGGACCACCTCAGATTCATTATGAATTATTAGCTAAAACAGAGAGCCTAACACAATGTCTAATTTTTAGCACTTCATAAATGGGAACTAATCTTATAAAAATACATTTTTCAATGAATCTTATTAAGAAGAAATACTGTGTTATAATCACAGGAAAAAAAGGAGAACTTTGTGGAGAATTTCAGTTACAGTGAATGATTATGAGGTAGTATTTTTTTAAAAAGATAAAAAAGACAAAGACCTCTCCTTTCACTTTCCACTATTAAAACTATATACTGATTATAACCAAGTTGCAATAAATTGCCACATACAGGCATGTAGTCTTTTAGCAAAATTACTATTAAATTTTATTTATTATGATTTAATAAAGATCACCTGTCAGATTCTTTTAACCCCTGAGAAGGGACTATCATAGTTTTTAGGTTTTCATCTGAAATGTTTATCAAACCTAAAGGTAGTGTTAAAATCAAACAAGGATGGACGCAAACCAAAGAACATTTATTAAAAACTTTATTCATGCACCAACCAGTGGTAATTTAGATTCGTTATTTTATAGAGAAAACAGAAGCAGAGAAGATTAAGTGACCTGTCAAGGTCATATTACTTCAAATACCACATATTTGAGAGGAAAAAAGGAAACTCTAAAAATTAGAAAAACGAACTCGACAATGATCACTTATCAAATTGTAGGTCAGATTAATAAAGGGATGGCATGTGAGCAGTTGGAAAAGGAGGTGGTTTCACTAAGAATGAGGTATTTCCTGCTAACTTTATTTCCTTTCTTAATTTTAGCAGGCAAGGCTATTTCCATATACAGTGTAATCTGCCTGTCGGCCAAACATGACAAAATTTCTTAGTGTTGTTTTAGGAAAGATGAAGAAACATGAGCATAAAAGTGCCTGGTAGTTGCTTCAACAACTATATTCAAAGTACTGACTAATGGATCAAAGTCACCTGGAGGGCAGTCTATAGTGGCATTGGCATTCATCCTGTTCTGGGCAATATTTATCAATGATTTGGACAACACCACTAAATACCAAAGGCATGCTTCATCAAAATTGGACTGACAGAGGCTAAGAGGAAGAATCAAGAGGTCATAAGGACTTTATAAATTAAACTTAGTAAGGATGAATTAAGTAATTATTAGGAATGGATTTGACTTACCAGCAATGCCTGTAAAGTTCACAAGAGACAACAATGTGATATGCCTGCCAAGTAATGTACAGTAACGAAAATAATATCAACATAGACCAGTCATAGGAAAATCACTCTGAATTTGGCAGTAATGCTCCTGGACCCAGTTCTAGTCAGACCACAGAGGAACCATGTTTAGTTCTGAGATTATATATATATATATATATACATATATATATATATATATATATATATATATATATATATATATACACATACATACATATATATATATATATAATTTTTATTGATTTCAGAGAGAAAGGGGGAGAAAGAGAGAGATAAAACATCAATGAGAGCGAATCATTGATTGGCTGCCTCCTGCACGCCCCCCCATTGGGGATCGAGCCCACAACCCAGGCATGTGCCCTGACCAGGAATTGAACCTAGGACCCTTCAGTCCACAGGCCAAACTGGCTACGGCTTGAGCACCATATTGTAAGAGAGGGACTGAAAGAGCCAATGCCAGGCTGGTCTGGAATAGTTACCATGAAAGATCTGAGAAAAGTGTGAAGCCTGAAGAAAGACATGAAGAGGTGGCAATACACAAGAGACAGGACCTTTCTATGTAATTTCACATGTGTGCTATTTATAAAATCATTTGGGTGACAATTCTAACAACAAAATCCAACTCTTATAAGGAGTGCTGAGTGACTCCAACTCTGGAAGCAGTGGCTTCAAAAATATATGACAATTATAAATGGATTTTGGCACTAGAAAGACGAGTGCCATTGCTGTTTCTGTGACTGCATTTTTCTAGAAAATGTTTTATTATATTAAGGGAGAATCAAAGTGATTACACTTTTCTAATTTAATGCAGACATGATGGTTCTCAGTTTACCCTTCTGAAATGGGTGAGGTTTTTGAACCTTTTGGAAAGCATGAGGAACCCTCCTAAACAGTATTTGACAATACTGCCATACCTGATTTAGAGAAGCCACTCAATCGAGGCAGTGTCCATCCTGGAACTTTGAGGGTGTCTGCAGTCCTGAGTTAGTGTGGAAGTCAGGCTCTGCTGAACACACAGGACTGCTATGATGGTTGGGGAGGGGAGAGCAGGACTACTTCTTCAGAGCCCTTCCAGAAGCAAGTCCACCAGCCACTTCTACACAGCTGGGCCTTCTTAGATCACAGTTCAAGGACTATAAAATCATGTGCTTGGGAGCCTGCTCCAGACTTCCTTGACAGCTGTATCCTTTGCCATTAATGTTAAATCCTCCAGGGGTTACATTATAGAAGTGATACGACTGCCCGATTAAATATTAGAAATGACCACTGAGTATATCCTGTTTATTGTTTATGATTTACAGAAAATGAGAGTGGAGTTGTAGAACAATAAACCAATCATTACATTTAGACCTGGGCTTTTGAAAAACTTGCATTCCATTTGAACAGTTCATACATATTTAACAGCTTATATATAAATCCAGATCACAAATAATCTTGAGAGTTAGTTAGCTTACAGATAAACAATTAAGCAACACAAAAGAAAACCATATGGATCTATCTTTAAATATCAGCATTTATATTACAAGAAGAAAATGTAAAAGAAAAATTATTAGGTCAAGTAACTTAACATATAATAGAGAAGTAAGGGAAAAAACATTTTTATTATTTATACTTATTTCTAATTTACCTTCATGTAGTCTTAACTTTTTCAAAAGGATCCAAAATCTGATCAAACAATATTCTGGTGTCTGAACTTGTCAGCCTCAGCGTTTATCAGCTTGTTACAATGAAAATACCTAAAACCTCAATTTTCTTTAAAAAAATTTTTATAATCCAACTCTTATTTAACTTCCTTCCTTCATAACAGCTGTTTACAGGTAACAGAGAGCCAAGAATGAAGGACAGAAACAGATGGAAAGCAAAAAGTACAACAGCTATCTTAAATTCAGCTCTCAACACTGCTGGTTGAGTTTGGAACCAAAACTGCCTAACAACTGGCAGATAATAGCTAAATCTTAACAGGCAAAGAAGAAATATTTTCTTTGGGACAACTGCTATCTAGGAGAAAAAAACCAAGCTCCCTTAATACTGCCTAAATATAACGTGTGGCTTATTAAAGAGAAATCTGTAGCAGTCAGTTTAACCAGTAACTGATCAATATTACTTAAAGGGAAAAACAACAACATAAAAAACACTAGCCACAAATTTCTGGAAACCAAAAAAGAAACAAACAAAACATACTAGTCACAAATTTTCACAATATACACATGAGAATTCCTTTTAATCTGATTTGACTCCTTGACACTAACTGATCAATGAAATATGGTGTGGAAAGATCACAGAGTAGAAAACAAGCAAAGATTAGTTTATACAACAGAGACTATGTACATCAGAAGGAAAACATGCCAGCTAATGCAACATTAAGGCCTGAATGTAAGCATTTCCAAAGTCACAGAAGCCCCAAAGAACCCCTAAGTTACAAAGTCACCACATCACATACATGCAATGTTCAGTTTGTTTTACTCATAAAAGGATACACAGTATTTGCTGTAAATACCAGACACATTTACAATATATGCAAAAATTAGAATGCAAGTGTTATATTCCTATATATTTAAGCCTCAAATGTGACAACAGTGAAAATTCACTTATTTTTAAGAATGAAGAAAAGAGATGGAATATAAATACTCAGAGAAATTACACATATAAATGTAATTTTGCATTTGGGAAGCCACATAAATATTCCTTTTATATGTCCAAACTAAATTATAAATTTTCTACTCAAATGGATGTTCACTCACTATGTGCTTTACTATTTTACTTGCTCAAATGTGGTATTCTAACAGCCATCATTCTCTGGTGTTTGATATCAAATCATATCCATAAGTTAAATATTGCATCCATGTTTATACATAATTGTCTATTGGTTGAGATCACCTAAGCAGAAAGCTGTGCAGTCTTCGTTGGGGGTTATGTAATTACAAAGATGGCCTTGTAGGTCAATTTCCCATAAAAAGAATAAGGAAAGCTGACTTCCTTACTTTTGTAGAAGCTTTTGAACAGAAAACTCTTTTAGAGGGTAAATCTGAGGTCAGGATCTTCTTTTCTCCTTTAAACAAAGGAAAATAAGAAAGAAGCTGTGTTACATGTTAAGTTCTGTTCACACAGTCACTAGGCAATCATATAATCTACTTCCTTTTCAGCCACGGCTTAATTTGGCTTAATTTGAAACTACTTATTTTTATTTTAGTTCCAGGTGAATAATTTTACCAAAATAAATTAGTGTAAAGAAACAAATACTGATAATGTGATATAAACAATATTTGTTCAGGAACTTTAAAGAAATAAATTATAACATAGTAAAGTTTAGATATGTTGTAAAAAAGGTATGATCAATTTTGTCCTATACCCCATCAATTTTATGCTTTATACAAGTCAGAACAGTTAACATAGTTTTTTTAAGGATTCAGATTTTCCTTTAGGATACAATAGAATGAGTGTTAAAAACCCTTTATGCATGTTTTCAGACTTTCTAAAATATTTCAGAACCAAAATCATCTTACAATAACTATGCCTAATAGTTATTAAGCAAATGTGCCAGGGGTGTTCTGAACCTTCAAGTATCATTTTAACCAAGTAGAAAGAATTTGTATAAGGCCATCTAATTCACCAGGCGCTGAGCACACTGGATAGCTCATATGCTTTACTAACCTGACTTTAAGCACATCCAACATTAAAAAAATAATTTATCTTACTACCTAAACATTTCCAGGGGGTTACATATAAGATTTTGAAATTTTGTGATGCTCAGCCACAATTTTAGCCAGTTTGAAATTCTTTAAAAGTCCTAATTTTAAACAAAGATGGAAGACTATAGACACCTTCCTAAAAAAACCACTCAGTATTATAAACCAAGAGGTTTTGATGTAGCAAAAGCAAAGGGACCAATGAAAAAGCATGCTTTAGAATTCTTTTTATTTCCAACGAAACCAAACTTTACTACTGTTGTGATTATAGTCTTCACATTTGATGCAAATAGGAGAGCTAATTATAATCACTTAGTGGCAATATTCAGACAAAACCAGTAACGCGTGCCACACAGATAATTATTTCTTCTGGAGAGAGTCAAATGATCAGCTTAACTTTTACAATTAATATCAACACCTTCAACTAAAAAAAAAAAACTGGATGTACTGCTTCAACATTCAGCTTGAAAATGTTAGTACTTTCTGCAAAGCTATACTAGTTTAGAAAGGTCAATATTCTCTTTCTAAACTATGGCATAGACTATATATAGCATTTTAATATATTTATATATAATTATTTGCACATCAGGTTTAGAAGGAATTTTCAGATTTACTTTATAGAATGATCTCATTCAAGTGTTAAGGTTTAAGGAGCGTCTGCAGTACTGTCATTTGAAGGTGGGGCTTCGTGACCAGGCTCAGAGGAAGCAGCTGCAGATGCTTCAATAACTGCAGGTGGGAAGTGACGACGGCACACAGGGCATGTTCCTGACTGGAGGGAGAAGAACAAGTTCATAGCCAATGAGAAGGCCTTAACTACCACACAAGTATCTTAAAGACAAAACAGTATCATTATCCTGAAAACAAAACAGAAAACTTAAAAACCAAATAAACATCAAACCTACGCAGTACAGAAAGGAAAATTTTTGATGCTATTTCCTTTTATCCCAGTAAGATACTAATTCCTTTAGGGTAAACTGTGTCTCTTAATCATGTTTGTATCTTTTACATCACTCATCTTTCATTTAGTGACTATTCATTGAGAGTCCACTACACTCCCTGGTTGGCAATGGTGCTGCTGTAGGGAGTGAGCAAGGAGTCACAGGGCATGTCCTCACCTATACTGGTGATGATACTGATGATGATGTGGCGAGTTAGATGCTTTCTAAATGACAAAACAAATCAACCACAGACCTGACAGGGAGGGTGGGACAGGGACAGCAGCTATACTGGGAGTACACCATTATAGGAACAAACGATTCCAGAGATATGTCATCTGGTGTTAAGATTATTCTTTTGCAAGTCTGGTCTCTTTCCCAAAGCAACCTCCCTGATAGAAAGCGGGTTGAAGAAATCATGCTGTTAAAGGTGACCAAGATTTGTATCTTGGGAACCTTCTCCCTAGAGGAAAGGCTTCACACTAAGCTGTTTCCTGACAGGAAAGAAACTACAGAGATTATTGCCTTGAGTTATAGCCAAGTCAATGACAAGTCATGACTATACAACAATATGTTTACAATTCAAGAATTTAATCCTGCCAACATTTTGTTGGGCACCTGCCATACAGATTGGGGCCTTAACAGCAACATTTTAGAGTCAGATAGATGTGTGTGGTTTCTACACAAGCACATACTTGCTGTGTAACCTTGTACAAGTAACAATCATTGGAAAATGAGAATAAAGATACCAATGCAGAGTGGGAAAAAGTAGGGTTACAGTTGTTTGTATGGAAAATAATATAATAATTAATAAATAATAATACAAGAATAAACTGTTTCATGTGCTCACAATTATAGACCCATTTTTGCCCCATCTTGTATGTCCCAGAGTTAGTGTGAGGAATAAATGGGAAAATACACATGAATCATCTAGCACAGCGGTTCTCAACCTGTGGGTCGCGACCCCTTTGGGGGTCGAAAGACCCTTTTACAAGGGTTGCCTAAGACCATCGGAAAACACATATACAATTACATATTGTTTTTGTGATTAATCACTATGCTTTAATTATGTTCAATTTGTAACCATGAAATTGGGGGTCACCACAACATGAGGAACTGTATTAAAGGGTCGCGGCATTAGGAAGGTTGAGAACCACTGATCTAGCAGTTCCTGACACACAAAACACTAAATCCTTATTAAGGCTTTGGTACTATTGTAGATGTTTAAAGAATGGGGATATTAATAAAAGAAAAGGTGAAATTTAAGCAGGACCATCTCATCTTGCAGGTGTAGAGGAAGACCACACCAGGCTAAGCAAACATGAGCGAAGTTACAGAAGTAAATCTGCAGAGATAGGCTGGGAGCAAGATCACAGAAGGCCTTAAAAGCCAAGACAGAAACTTTAGAATTTATAAAAGAATGGTGACATTTTCTGCATTGGATATTAAAAGTGTTAAGTAGAGTTTTGACTTTTAAGGGGAGCAGCAGCAAGAAAAGAGAAGGGAGAGAGGAAGAGGAGGGGAGGAAGAAAGGAAGGGGAAAAAGAAGGGAGCAGTTACAGGAAAGAGAGAGTTATTTCCATAACTAAGCAGCTGGGAAAGTGATTTGGGAATTTCCACTAAACTGCATGTAAAAATTCTTTATGCAAAAATAGAGGTAACAGAGATTTAAGTAAAACTCTATTTTTCTTTAAGTATATAATTCAAATATACTTAAAATTTTGGGATAAATATTTTAGGGTAATATATGAAAGTTTGAATATAAGATAGTTGGTAGTTTATTAAACATTTCTCATATAAGAGACACTGATACATATTATCAGAAAATTGGTATATTGTTACATTACTCTGAGTAGTGCCAAAAGCTTCTTTGCTTGAGGTATTTCTAAAAACACCTAATTTCTGGGATATGATTAAATATGTTAAGTAGTTCAGGTTGTCTACACTGTTTTTTAGACAATGTCAGTAAAGTAAAATAGTTTGATATTATCATTAATCTGTAGTCATTAAAAGGTAACTGACTTTAATTAAAATGAATTAAACTGAACTCAAAAGTACTACAAGTACGTAGTGAAATAAATAGGATTAAAAGACATTACTGTCATCCTTAAGTTGTAGGAGAAAACTATTAAAATATTAACTTAAAGGAAGTAAATCTAAAACTTACCTTCTGCAGCCAAATTGAGACACAAGGTTTGTGAAAAAAATGGTGGCAGGGTAACTCTGTTGCTATATCATCTTTGATATACTCACTACAACAGATTGGACAGCACTGCTCCTGACCAATAGCTAAAAACAATAAGTAATTAGATATATTAATCCGATAAAGTTCAATTTTAATAAAACTGAAAATCAACCTATGAACTCATAGATGATGCCTGTGAAAGACAAATGAACCAGACTTTGATCAATAAATTGTCAAACATGTTTCTAATACATGACAATTTGAAATTTAATTAACATTGCTTTTGTAGAAAGTTGACTAGGGAACATTTGTCCCAACCTATCACTTAATAATTAAAAATATTCTTCCACTAGGTAAAAGTTTTTCAGAATCTGGTTTCATAGAAAATTTAGTAAGAGTTTATAATAGTACTTTATCTTCTAGGTGCATATAATTATATACTTAAACATGCAATGTGTCATTCAGCATTAGAGATCAACTTTGCCCTTCTTACCAGTGTGATCCTCAAGAACAAGTGTCTCTGGAAGACCATCAATGCTCTCCTTACTGGCTGGTGGATTGGCTACCTCAACATCTACTGCGAGAGACTCTAAATGTGCCAGGGCAGTCTGAAAATAAAAGTCACAGTTCTTTGTTAGGAAACACTTTAAAGCAGTAATAGAAAACTATTTTTAAGGTATCTTCCGAACTTATATCCACCATTAGTCTCTTCTGTTAGTTTACTTTGCTTCAGTCCCTTGCCCTTTTGCCTCCTTTCAAAAGGAACCATCATCACCACCATCAAACAAACATCAAAAACATACCAAAAAATAAAAGCCCTACTTTTCATAAATATATCAAAAATCTATTTTGTTTCAATAACCATCTACTTGTCCACCCTATTTATATTTTCAGAAGAGTGGCTACCTCATTCAACTTATGAGTTTCTTATGGGATCAATACTATAAAGAATGTAAACATTTTGAACAGGTTCAACTCATGAAAGATAAAATGTAGCCATGGTTAACAGATGTTCAAGGTATGCAACCAAATAATGCATTCCTGAATAGCAATATCTACTACTATCTTAGAGTCAGTACACCCACATTACTAGCTCACTAGTATTTAGTATTACTAAGTTATCTGGGTTATGAACTTTATTCAGGGGTACAGAATTTTATATAATGTTACTATTCTAACAAGGAAGTAAAGAACATTAGATATATGATCATCTAATACAAGTCGCCATCATCCTTTTGTGAACTGATTCACTTTCCTGGCTACAATTAGATTAGAACTTCAGTAGGACTTATATACACAAGTCCAAAAAGGTGGAGACAACCCCAGTATCTATGAATAGATAAACAAATGTGCTAGGTAAAGGTAAGTATATAGTCAAATTCAGAATACTCTGATACTGTAATATGATGGTGTATTAACCAATTTAGGCAAGTATAAAGGTTAAAGAACAACAGTATTAAAATAACTATTATTTAACAACAATTTGTTAAAAAATACACAACATAAAAATAGGCAAGTTGGGAATTCAAATGTGTGCAGAAAGGTATATATGGAACCCAAGTAGTGAAAGAGATGTCTGTTTTAGTTATCCATGATTGCTGCTCAGATCCAAATTCACAATTTTTGTCAGCTCTGTGAAAATGGATTTGGGCCATTTAAAAGATTTTCTCTTCTGACATCTGTTATGTTGTTAAGCTTGTTCACAGAGGACACTAAGGAGGCCCTGTAAAAGGAAAAGGACTTTGCTTCTGATCCCAGTGTGCCACTTGGCAGGCTTCTATGGCAGGTGTGGCTTTCTCTAGCACCAGACTCCTGCAATATGCACAGCTTCTCAATGTCTAGCTCTGGAAATGCATGCAGCAGAAGCACCAAGTGGCAGGTATATTCCTCAGCATTTCCTTGGATAGTTTAGTAGCAGAGTGCTTCCAGTCAGACATCTCCCTGTGAATATAGCTTTCCCTAGCACCCTACAGGGCTGATTTCAAGCCAGCAGAGCACCAGTGACTTCTCTGCCACTCATTAAGCCACAGCTATGCCATTTTCATCAAGGTCTGAATCCTAGCCCTGGAGTGGGAGTGGTGACCCTTCCTTAGGCGACCTTTGCTCTACAGGTGGTGACTGCTCCTTATACATGGTTTTTCTATATTCTTTAGAATTATCTTTATTCCTTACTAAGCAATCCCTTGTTACTCTAATCCCATTATAGTTAACTAGAGGCACGGTGCATGAAATTTGTGCAGGGGGGGGGCTCTCAGCCCAGCCTGCACCCTCTCACAATCCGGGACCCCTCAGGGGATGTCTGACTGACGGTTTAGGCCCGATCCAATAAGTCCCATTTTTTTTTTGGGGGGGGGGGGATTATTCCAGGTTAACTGTATTTTCATAACATGTTTGTCTTAATGGATTCATTATTTTTTTCTAATGATTATCTACACATTTGCAGTGCTAATAAATACATGGAATTTCATATATTTAGAAATAATTTATTGCCTTGATACTGACAAAAATTTAAGGTGATCTGGGATCACTTATAAGCAACAAGAACAAGAGAAACCATTTTATAGCCACTACTATGAAAATCTATAAAGATGTAAAAATTTACATCTGAGGGAGTACAAGATATTTTCAAAAGTTAGAAAGACAACTAAACAGCTTAAACAGCCTAACTGGAATATATCTAGGATTAAAGTAATGCATTCCTTTGTCAGCACAAAATTTAGTTTCTAAAGAATAAAACAGGATTTAGTTTTTAAAGAATGGAGATTTATATAACAAATGATTTAATGATGACCAGATATGCAAGATAAGTACCAGTTGGTTGACTACTAATTTGAATATATCCATTTACTGAGAACCTACCCACTGTACCAGGTATTTTGCTAAGTGTTTAAACACAATTTCACAATAACGCATGAAGTAAATTTTTTTTATTCTCATTTTATAGAGGCCTAGAAGCTTAAAAAAGTTAACTCTCCAAGGTCACACAGCCTTAAAGAATCTATCTCAAAAACCATGCTCTTAACCTCATGTTTAGCTTCCTAAGGCTTTCACCTCAGTATATGCGAGGTGCTCTGTTAAGTATGTAAAGACTTTTCAAGGGGCCCAAGGGAAGCAGGGTCTCAGAGACTCAATTTCAATGAACTTTCTTATGTAATTTTTCCTCAAACTGATCTGCCTAATAATGCATCTGCAGTTAAAGAAACATGCTGCCCTGTTCTTACCTTCCTCTTTCTACTAACTATCCCTCACTTTATAAATAAAAACATACTTCTTACCCATCCAAAGGAGCAATTTGAAATACTTGGGTCAAACTGAATTCTACGGACTGAATAACAAATCTCTGTAGATGGCTTCCAATCCTCTGCTTTCAAAAAAACTGAAAGAGGATCTAAACAACTTGCCAAGTCGATGTAATTTTAGCAAGACTTGAGTGAAAAGGCTATGATAAATTCCTTCCATCCCTATCAACTTACATGAACAAGGTCTCTCAAGCTTATATTCATAAAGATGAAAAAAAAAGAAATAAAATTGATGCTGAACTATGTCTCATTGTAGGAGTAAATAAAACTCACTGATAAGGTAACTAGGGAGAAAAAGCCTCCATTTCATTAAGAGACGCATTTTACCAGAAAAATTTTACTTTATGTTTAAGTAATTATTTATCAAAACTATTATATGCAATATAAAGATAACACATCATAGACTTGTACACTGGAAATCTATATAAGTTTATTAACCAATAAATTTAATTAAAAAATAAATTTTAAGTGAACATTTGCTTTTCATCACTACTCCTAACAATTTTAACTCAACTTACTTTACTTTTTACATTTAAATTCTTAAACATATTTTTACTGCAAAGAGATATCATAGGATAAACAATATTACTTAGAATTTAGGCTATAAATTTTTAGATGTCAATATAACGGCAGGGATACTTTTTCCCAAAAAATTTGGGAGCAAGTAATAAGCTTCAAACCTTAACTATTTTGCCCTATTCTCATTCAAATTTGAGACACAGCTATGAAGCAAATGTTTATTGACACTATTTTCTTAACAACCATTACCTGAAAAGAAAGATCAGTCTACTATTGAAAAATAACAGAAATAAAAACAAAGAGTTAGGGCTGCATGAGAAAAAAAACAAAAACAAATAAAAGCACAGTTTGTCTTATTATTTGTTTTAGTTTCACTTAAAGAATGTTAGCGCTAAATCTAAAAGAAAAAATCATACATTATACATTTTAGCTTCATTTTTCAAAATGATTAAATAAAAAGACAGAAGGCAAGACAAAAAACTTAGAAATCAAATATGCTATTTATTAAAATGTGTATGCATTAAGCAAAAGATATTATTTAGAATCTGTATGAACAAAAAAAGGTAAGTGATTTATAATATATTCTTAGAGATTTTCAATTTCATTTCACAAATACACCTGTGCATGTGTGTATAAAATTTTCAAATTCACAGACCCATATAATTTAATAGAGGAAAGTGTATACAGTGGGGCCCTGACTTACGAGTTTAATTCGTTCAGAGACCGAGCTCGTTAAGGAGCTCGTTAACTCAAATCACTCTATCAACTCAATGCAAAAAATCGGCCCAGAGACAGCTGGTATCTCAAAAAACTCGTTAGTCGGGACACTCGTAAGTCAAGGCCCCACTGTATTATAAATGTAAGCAAAACATTTTCCATTCTGTAGTAAAAATTTTAGGAAAATTGGCAGGATGTCAAGTGTAATTTATATACACACACTGGTAGCAATCAGTAATCAGTACTTGTTATTAAACTGATAAAGAAATTATTCACCTTTTCTTAAGAGCAGTTAAAAATATTTTACTTTTTCTTATTGTGCACCCCACCAACATACATGAGCATCAGAGTCATTAAAATACCTCCATAGCCTGAGCTAAGCGTTCTTCTAGTGCCATATAGGTGAGGAACTGAGGATCCACATAAGAAATAGCTTCAGCAACTCCTAATCCATCCGCAAAGCCATCAAACAGACTGGAAAAAAAAAATACGACCCTGATTTGGGAAATCTTTATGGTGAAGACATAATTATATTAACACTAGAGGCCCGATGCACAAAATTCGTGCAAGGGTAGGCCTTCCTTCTATAGAATGGAGCATCATAAAGGAGCTGTAAAAAATTATTTTTACAGCCCAGCCAGCGTGGCTCAATGGTTGAGTGTCAGCCTACGAACCAGGAGGTCACGGTTTGATTCCCGGGCAGGACACCTGCCTGGGTTACAGGCTCAATCCCCAGTGTGAGGCATGCAGGAGGCAGCCAATCAATGATTGTCTTTCATCATTGATGTTTCTATCTCTCTCTCCCTCTGTCTTCCTTTCTGAAATCAATAAAAAGATATGTAAAAAAATTATTTTTACAAAATTTTCAAAATGTGCAGTAGATAAAAATGAAACCAAAATTGCCTCCTGACATACACAGATGATCTAAATCAGTGGTCGCCAACCTTTCGGACCTCACAGACCACCAATGGTCCGTGGATCATCAGTTGGCAACCACTGATCTAAATAGATAATTCTGTCATCTGCTGAGTTCTTTGAGGAATGAATGACTTTGCACATGGAGAGATAAGACACCAGAATAAATGAGTTCAGTAAGAGGGCAGACAGAAGAAGATCAGCAAGGCTAGGACTAGGTGAAGTCACTGATTTTCCATAATGTTTGGGAAGCCAGAAAATGGGCTCTGGAGAAAGGGAATGTTTAAGATAGAAATACAGATTGTTTTTGTGGCTGTGATAAAATTCCACTTGTACTTCCACAAAATGGTCAATAGAAATCTGCTCTGCACATATAATTCTCCACCTCCCCACCTCCCCATGGAAGTGAGAACAGAAACGGTAAGAAGGATTTCAAGATGTTGAGTTTCGTGTATGGAGAAGCACAAAGTAGCTACACACACAGAAAGAGAAATTGAAGATGTATAAGATGCCTTAAAAAAATAAAATTTGTGGGGATATCAGGGGATAGAAATGAGTTTTTCTTATCTTTATTTTTCTAAATTTTCTGTAATGATATTTTTACTGGAAAAAACAAGACATTCTTTAAAACATTTCTGTGCAAACATGCAAACATGGGTAGTACTAAGCCATATTTTTCCTAGAAAAAATAACAAAAATGATCAGTTGGAACATCCTTTCCTCATCTCAATAATTAGCTGCTTACAAAGGGCTACTGCACACTTGAAAGATACTCTATTCTAACCATCATGAGACGTAATGCACTTAATTCATGTTACTTTTACTTGAAGCTGTTCTTTGTCAGCCTAAATCTAATACTTACAACATTTCTGGGTAAGTACAATTATAGTTTCTATTCAAAATATATAAAGATGGAAAATTATATTCTATGATTCTGATCCAATCACAGGTTTTAAAATTCTTCAAATAATGTTCAGGACCTTGTTTAAAAAAACAACAACAACACACACAGGATTATACTAAGTGCTATATTTAGCATATAAGGGTAAATTTAAAAGCTGGAAATCTCAAACCATGAGTGTATAATTCACTGGGATATAATAAGGTGAACTTCAAGCGAGCTAAATGTCAAAGATGGAAGAGGTCATTGACTGGAATAAGTAGGAAGGTGTCCCTGTAGGAAGTAAACCTCTGAAATGAGCTTTGAAGACGATGGGGAAATAAGAATACTTTTTAGCTACCAGAGATTCAGTTTTCATAATTTAAAATCATGAACAAATTCTACTCAATGAACAATTAAGCATGGTGATAACACTGCTACCTACCTCCAGTCCACATCTAAATCTTCACTCACACTGGAGTCATCCTCAAGGTTATTGTTACCATCCAACATGAAAGCCTCTGGCTGTGCAAATTCATTAGCCTGCTCATTTCCCTCATCACTGCTGCTTTCATTGACCTCATTGTACTGCAACCAAGGAATTTCTCCCTCTTCCAAGGATGTCTGTTCCCTAATAGAAACATTTTAAGAGAAAAAATATATTATTTTAAAACACATCATACAATTGTCCTTTAAAGAGTTCTATTTAGTGCAAGCAGATTCTTTATCCTTTGAGTCCTAAACTCTTGGCACTTACGATTTTTAAAAATCTGTTTTCTTTAAATGTAAAATTATTTAAAAATGAAGTAAATTTGCTATAGGGTCACATATATATAGAAATAAGCTCCTAATTACATAAGAACCTATTTATTTGATATACAAATTATCTAATCTCCTATATTTCCTCTTTTTGTAGGAGAAAAAAATTAAAAAATTCACCGTAGATCATTTAAATTCTTAAACACTACTCTTGAATAGTTTCCTCCAGTTAAAATAAAATCCAAATTCCTCCATCTGACCTACAAATCCCTACATAAAACATGCTTTCTCCTTGGTCCTCTTCTCCAACTATTACCTCTCACTACTCTTCCCTCCATTCACTACATTCCTATAATCACTCTACTCTGGGAAGAGATGGAGATCATTTCCACCCTGGGGTCAATTCTTCTTTGTGAAAAATTACAGTGGGGCCTTGACTTACGAGTGTCCCGACTAACGAGTTTTTTGAGATACCAGCTGTCTCTGGGCCGATTTTTTGCATTGAGTTGATAGAGTAATTTGAGTTAACGAGCTCCTTAACGAGCTCGGTCTCGGAACGAATTAAACTCGTAAGTCAAGGCCCCACTGTATTTCGCCAGATTTTTTAGCACAGCTACTCACTCCTTGATATTCAGGTCAGAGTAATATTATCTTCTCAAAGAGGAAACTCTCCAGTCACTGGCTACCAGGTTACTCAGCCTTTTTTAATTACAGACTTTACTCTTACTTATCATTTTCTTATTTGTCAATATTTCTCCCACTAAAAAATAAGCTCAGACAGACAAATAAATAGTACAAAGAAAATAAGGAAGAGAAGCAGTACAGAACAGCATGAAAAAGGGCTAGTCAATACATGATATTGGGACAACTGAGTATCCAACTGGAGAGAGGGAGGTTAAATCTCTTAAGTTATTATTTACTCTTAAATAAATTCCAGATATACTTTTTAAAAATGCATGTACACTCCCACCACCTCTAAAACAATAAAAGTACTAAAAGAATCATGAGGAAAATTTTTACAAAAAAAATCTGACATTCTAAGCATGATTCAAAACCTTGAAGCCACAGATGGTTAAATTTCACGACATGCACGTTAAACACTCATGGAAAAGTCAGGACACCAAAAATATGGACACGAAGATCAAATTGAGAAAAATTAATTATAATACATAAGAAACAAAAGGCATGTCACAGCTGCAATAAACTAAAATAAAGGTACTTTATGAATTTATAAATAATATCATTATACTGGTATGATTTTCTTATTCATTTTACCTAACAGAAAAATACCTTTTAGTATATCAAAAGGATCATAGTATTGCCAGGGCTGAATTTTAGTTTGGTTAAGTTTTAAGATAAGAAATAATGTCATACAAAAATTTATATATTTCAACTTTAAGAGCAGCTATAATTAGAATTCTATTCATTTTAATATGCAAATTTAACTTTGGGGGTAAAAACATCTATGAAAGGGATGTAAACAATGTCTGCTTATAAAAATCAACACATTTTAAATACATAGAAAACAGTATATCTTTATATACCTAAACTCGTAAATGTTTCTTTAATTTCAGTTCCTAAACTATACTTCAGAATAACAGGCTTGTAAGATTTAGTATCTAGTACAGCCAGTCTAGTAAAATCAGAGAAATTAGCATGACAATATACTTTCCTCAAATATATAAAGACTAGAGGCCCAGTGCACAAAACTTGTGCATGGGTAGGGTCCCTTGTGGCTGCTGGCTGCTGGCCGCTGGCCGGGGCCTTCCTTCATTCCACACTGCCCCCTGATGGTCAGTGCATGTCATAGTGAGCGATCAAATGCCTGAGGGGACACTCTGCATCTTAGGTTTTTATATATATATATAGATAGTGAATATTTTCCTTCTGTGCATAATTAGGTCTAATGAAAAATTTAACCCCAAATAGGTTTAAAATATAAAATCAAACTAAAAATTCCTAAGCAATAGATCTTTATGCACACCTTTATGGAAGCATTCATCACACTGTATTGTAACTTTTGTGGTGACTCGCTTGTCTCCTCCTAGACTGGGGGTTTTTCAAGGGCATATACAGTGTTGTTTCTCATCACTGTATCTTCACCCCCTATAACAAGTGCTTGGTACATAATAGATACTCCATCTTTGTATTGCAAATGTAATAAATCCTTAAAAAACAACCTAGTAAGCCTGGAATAAACCTTGAAATTTCTGTTATTTCTAATGTATTCCTACAAAAAATACGTTTCTTTCCTATTATACAGATACCAAAATTACCTAGCTACTCTGTACTTCAGGTATCTATATATATAAAAGGCTAATATGCAAAGTGTCCCAACGGGAGTTCGACAGGGAGTTTGATCGCTCACTATGACATGTGCTGACCACCAGCGTGTGGCGTGGAATGAAGGGAGGCCCTGGCTGGCAGCCGGAAGGTCCCAATCACCAGCCAGGCCTAGGGACCCTACCCATGCATGAATTTTGTGCACTGGGCCTCTAGTATAATTAATATAAAACTTAAATATATTGGTGAAAATTATTTAGTTTAAGAAATTTTAATGTATGGGTTTTTTAATTCAAAGAAGAAAACTAAAATAATAAGTCATCATAATGAGTCTAAATAACTTATAACATGTCATTAATACTCCTACTATATAACCAATTCCTGGCTACGTATTTTGCTTAAACATTTCATTCTGTCTTTAATAATTCATCATAGCACAGTTATAGAAATAGAAAATAAGTGGTATGGCATATGCTTTCAACATGTTATACAAAGTTTATATAAATTCCTACCATTTCACATAAATTTTCGCAGGCTTCAAGAGTGGCAATGTGCTGGATCAAAGTTATCTTGATAGTATAACAAAAGGAATTTTGCTCTTAAAAAAAAAAGAAGATTCTGAACAATGGGGTCAAAGTATCTTTCATTTTGTGTAGCTAACAACAGAAACTAATATCTCCATGGGACTATATGCATACAATGTAAGTTTTGAATGCTTCAAAAACCTTGAAAATATTTAGGACAATATCTCAATCTTCCTTCTCTCCACATATGCATTCATACATACACACACCCTAGCTAACATATTCACAAAAATTTAGAGCTTTAATGGTCTTTCTTCATTCTGGCAACTCAAAAATCAACAAAATGCCATTATAACATTATGCAGTAATATATCAGACTTTAAAAAAGACGTTATCTAATCATGTCTCCAAATGGTTCATTCTTTTGCAATTCCATATTTGGAAGATAGGAAGTCTATATCTACCACTACCACCACCAGAGTCACAGGCATTTCAACTAGGAAGGGACATTGCCAACTTGTCCTTCCCTTTTGAGGATTTTTCAGCACAGCTTAGAGAAAATGAATGCCACTACCATGCCCGAAAGCTGAAAATACCTCATCATGTATCCCCACCACCTAATCCCAGTGAAAATCTTAGAAGACCACCAGCATCGTCTATTCTCCTGATTATAGTCTACACTGTTACCCCAAATCTTCAGACAGACTGTTGCTCCTTCCCAGAAAAGGATTAAAGATCCCTACTCCTCAATAGAAACTAAAACTGATAATATTCTATGAAGAGAAATATTAAACTTATCAAAATATACCAATAAGCTAATATTGAATATTTTAAAGAAATTTTCATTACTGAATTTTAAATTTGCTATCCTATAATCATGCATCATGGAATTTTCTGAGAAATTAAAATGAAAGGCAGAAAAATCAAATTAAACTGAAAACACTAACTATTCTGATTTATAAATGTGAGTAACTTCCTTTAGCTAATAAATCAGCAGTTGTAGTATTCATTATTTGCAGCACAGAATTTCAGATGTTTGGTTTAATGCCAACACTTTAAAGGGCCAAGGCTTTCATAAAATAAAGCTATCTTATAAGAAATTTATTTTATGAAAATCCTGGAGAGCATATAACATTCCTAATTAACTAGTATTTAACTAACTGGTTTTCATTTTACAGTGGGGCCTTGACTTACGAGTGTCCCCACTAACGAGTTTTTCGAGATACAAGCCGTCTCTCGGCCGATTTTTTGCTTTGAGTTGTGAGCTAAAATTCAGATTACGAGTCAGCTTCAGATACCTCACCGCTAGTTGGCACAGTGAACGTCACAGTGAACGCCACAACATCAGCCCAGCATCACGTGTCTCACTCGTTCACTTTTTGATTTGACATACGAGTAATTTGAGTTACGAGCTCCGTCACGGAACAAATTAAACTCGTAAGTCAAGGCCCCACTGTATAACTCAAGACACATATAAGTAGCTGCCAAAGCTTTAGGTATAAGCTCACTTTTAAGAATGGTGATTGCATAGCAAATTTTTAAGATTTCAAATCCCTATCTTATAAAGGGAAGTAACTGAAATTTGAAAAAGGAGTCAAAAATCCTGAAAGGCCAAGTGCCCATCAGTAGATGAGTGAATAAAAAAGCTGTGGTACATTTATACCATGGAATACCATGCAGCAGTAAAAAACAAGAATCTCTTACCCTTTGAGACAAAATGGAGGGAACTGGAGAGTATCATGCTAAGTGAAATAAGTCAGTCAGAGAAAGACAAGTGTCACAAGTGTCATATGTGGAATCTAAGTAACAAAATAAACTGATGATCGGAGTGGATCCAGAGACATGGAAGAATGGAACAGTGTGTGGAATCCCAGAGGGAAGGAAGGGGAGGGTGAGTGGGTGGGAGGTAACCAACCAAAGACTTGTATACATATATGCATAACCCATGGACACAGACAATAGGGTGCTGAGAGCCTGGGGCAGGGGTGGAGTGGGACAGGCTGGAGGGGGTTAATGGGGAGGGGGGGAAAGGGGACATATGTAATACTTCCAACAATAAAGAATTATTTAAAAAAATTTTTTTTAAATCCTCAAAGGGGATTATAGCTTACAAAATCAAGGGTACCCTATTCTGTCATCCAGTTGCAAAGATGGAATCCCACCACTTAATTTGAAGAATTATTTCTTTACTAGAGGCCCAGTGCATGAAAATTCATGCACCCGGGGAATGAGGGGCCCTCAGCCCAGCCTGCGCCCTTTCGCAGTCTGGGAACCCTCAGGGGATGTCTGACTGACGGCTTAGGCTTAAGCTGGAAGTCAGACATCCCTCTGGCAGCCTCCAGGGAGCGAGCCTAAGCCTTTAGTCCAGCAGTTCTCAACCTGTGTGTCGCAACCCCTTTGGCGGTTGAATGACCCTTTCACAGGGGTCGCCTAAGACCATCCTGCATATCAGATATTTACATTACAATTCATAACAGTAGCAAATTACAGTTATGAAGTAGCAACGAAAATTATTTTATGGTTGGGTCACAACATGAGGAACTGTATTTAAAGGGCCAGAAGGTTGAGAACCACTGCTTTAGTCGGATATCTTTAGCGCTGCTGCAGAGGCGGGAAAGGCTTCTGCCACTGCTACTCTGCTGGCCAGCCATGAGCCAGCTTCTGGCTGAGCAGTGCTCCCCCTGTGGAAGCGCACCGAACACCAAGGGGAAGCTCCTGCATTGAGCGTCTTCCCCCTGGTGGTCAGTGTGTGTCAGAGCGACTAGTGGTTCCACCATTAGGGTCAATTTGCATATTACCCTTTTATTATAAAGGATTCTAACATAACAATTTTTGAGTAACAAAAATTTAAAGAACGTTTACATAAAGTTTGTAAAGCCACTAGAACAGCTGTAAAAGCCTAAAGGAAAACACACATGTGATTAAATTAAAAAAAACACACACCACAAATCTCAAATGGACACTCATTACTTACTGACCAGCAACTAATTATTCAGTTTACCTAAAAACTTTGTTACTCTGCTCTCTAAAAGCCTATTTCCCACCTCTTCTTTTCTTAAACTTCACAACCTTCCTGTCCTAACCAATTCTCAACATCTAGTAACAATGAGAATACTGAAATCACCTAAGAGACTCATCTTTCTTCCCACTAGTAAATCTACAGACTCACCTACACTTGTACCTACCTACTATACAGTGGGGCCTTGACTTACGAGTTTAATTTGTTCTGAGACTGAGCTCGTTAAGGAGCTCGTTAACTCAAATTATTCTATCAACTCAATGCAAAAAATCAGCCGAGAGACAGCTGGTATTTCAAAAAACTCGTTAGTCGGGACACTCCTAAGTCAAGGCCCCACTGTAGTTACAATGGAAGAGTCTCTGCTCCTAAAGGCCCTCTCCTTGAAATCTGGATCCCAACCCTTATTGTCTTCTTTAGGACTTCACTTTATCTTTCCTATAATTATCTGTTATTCTCCTCTGGAACATTCTAGAAGCAAACAATCATGCATCTTGTTTTTTGGGCAGTGGAGACAAAGCTTTGCTTTCCTAGGCTGAACATCCACCTGTGATTCCTTTCTTTTTATAAAGAACTGGGTACAGTGACTGTCTCTACTTTCTCACCTTCAATTCCTGTTATTTTTTAACTCATTTTTTTTTTTTTACCCAATGAAGAATGTATACAATCTACTTATGTTAGAAAGCACATTATATTGAACTAGAGGCCCAGTGCACTAGTTCGTGCACAGGTAGGATCCCTAGGCCTGACCGGCGATCAGGGCCAATCTGCGGGGTGACCAATGGGGCCATTGGGGGGGCCCCCACTGGCACCTGCCTTGGCTGGCCTGGGGCCTGTGAGCTTGGGGCAGCTCCTGAATTGGGCATCCCCTGGTGGTCAGTGCGTGTCATAATGACCAGTTGTTCCACCGGTCATTCAACTGTTCAGTCAATTTGCATATTAGGCTTTTATTATATAGGATATCCATTAACCCAACACCCAGACCAGGAAACTAGAATATTACCACCGACTATTACCACCTTTTACTCTACATGTTGGCCTCAACCTCCCGAGAAAAGAACTATTTTGATGCTGCTATTGTCATTTCATTGCCTTTTGAAAAAAGTTTTCATTACCTTTGTGTGCTTAAAGAAGATATTTACTTCTGCTTGTTTTAAAGCTTTATGAAATAGATTCCAGAAATGATTATTTTCACTCAGCACTGTATCTCTCTGCATTCATCCATGTTTATGTATGTAACTATGGCTCATTCATTCCCAATGCTGCATAATAATACTCCATGTATGAATATACCATCAATTTTTCTCGTATTAATTAATATTTGGGTTATATCCAGTTTTATGGCTTTCATGAAAAGTACTGCAAAGAACATTCTTATAAACAACTTCTGAGCCATATGGGGAAGTTTCTCCAAGGTTTGTATCCAAAAGTGGAATAAATGGGTAGTCTACCATGCAAATGTTACAGTTATTACATAATTTCATTGAATTTGACCTACTTTGTACCTTAACAAGCAGTGTGTAAAAATTATTCATATCTTCCAAACCCGGACATCAAATTTCCTGATTTTTGCTAATCTAATGGGATAGTAAAAAATGATACCTCCTTGTGATCTTAGCATACAATCCCCTGGGTACTAAAGATCTAAGCATCTTTTGATACGTTAGTATCAAAAGCATATTTTATTCACCACTAATATTTCCTCTTCAGTGAGTTATCTGCTCAAGGATTTGGTCATTTTGCAATTAGATTGTCAGTGTTTGTTTCTTTACTGATTTCTACGAGTTCTTTATACATTCTGAACATTAAGATTTTATGTTCTAGAAATATATTCTCACAATTTTTTTCTTTCCTTTTCACTTCCTCTTCTTTTTATAGCTTTCTACCCTTTATTTTCCCATCATGTCATGATAAGACCTCCAGCAACAATGGCTATGGAAATAGTACTAGTAAGCACCCTTGTCTGTGTCTGTTCCTATTTTAAGCGGGGATTTTTGAAGTCTACCTTACTGAAAATGATTTTATTTTTTTACTAGAGACTTTTTATCAAATCAAGGAAATTCTCTTCTAGTCCCAGTTTCTAAATTTTTATTATGATGAGGTATTAAACATTATTAAGTGATTTATTTTCTCCATCTAAAGAATCTACATATGAATTTTCTCCTGTATTTTGCTAGTGGTGAATGACATTTATACTTATGTGAAACTACCACTGCATTTCTGAAATAAATTCAGATTTATAATTGAGTTTTACCTTTTAAAACAATACATTTCCAAAGTCAAATTTCCAATAATTCTGTTTAAGATTTTAACATGTATTTTAATGAAAAAAATATATAATTTTCTTCACATACTCTTGGTATTAGGGTCTACTGACCTTATTAAAATGATTTGAAGAAATAATTTTTTTCTAGTCTTTAGAAGAGTAGAATGACATGATCCTTAAAAGTTTAGTTTAAGAGAACTGAGCTCTAAAACCATCTGGGTCAGTTGTTTTTCTCCATGGGAAGATTTTAAATCATTGATTACCAAATTGAATAGTTATAGTATTATCAGGCTTTGTATTTCTTCCTGTGTTTTGATGAATTATATTTTTCTAGAAATTTGTCAAATTCTTGTAAGTTTTCAAAATTTACTGGTACAAAGTTTACCAGTACTCTTTTTAATATTCAATCTTTATTAATTTATAGCAGTATCCACTATTTATTTCAGTCTTATGCCTTGTCCTTAATTTCTTATTTACTATCCAAATGGATTGTCTCTTTCTTAATCTTTCAAAGTTTCAACTTCTGATTTCTTTCATCTCTGCTTTTTTGTCTTTCCTAATTTTAATCTACTTTTCTTTGTTTATTCTAACATTCCTTTTCTATTTTAAGTTAAATGCACAGCTCAATTTTCAGTTATTATTCTTTTTTTAATATAAGTATTTTTAAAATTTCCCTTTACCAATTTCATTGCATCCAAAAAAATTTGATTGGTGGTATTTTCATTATCATTTACTTGTGGACATTTAAAATTTCTATTATTTCTTCTTTATCCTCCTGATTATTTAAAAGAATGGATATTTGAATTTATTTCTAAGTTAATAGCATTTTGGTCAGAAAATATTGAGGGCAGGAAAATGACGCTGAAATGTGTTAATCTGTGCTTTGTAATCTAGTACAAGTTCGGTTTTTATATGTTTGTGTATTCCAAAGGATGCAGTGCTCATTAAACCATGCTTAAATGAGTTGTTAAAATATGCTAAAGATATATGAATTTTTTTAGATCCATGAATTATCAGTAAATGAGAAACGTATTTAAACAATTCCCAATAGTAAGTTTGTCAATATTTTCTAGTTTGGTCAAATTTTGATTTATTGCAAGTCTATTTCATTAGAAGTATTCAAATTAAAATTGCTACATTTTACTGGTAAATTGGACTTATTACATAATGACTCTCATGCTCCCCAATAATGCTTTTGTGTCTTTAAGTCTACTTTGCTAATGTTAATATAACTACCATTTTCTTTTAGTTAGTATTTGCCTGAAATATCATTTTCTACCCTTTTATTTTCTTTCTATTTACTTATGCTTTTTGTAAACAGCATTTAACTTAAAGAAAACAAACTGATCTGAAGCTTTTATAAGCAGGGATTAGGCAATTTATATTTATTGCAGGACTTGTTTCTAGATTCTATGTTTTTCATCTCTATTTTCTGCTGTTTTTTGCTTTTTTCTCCCTTTCTTTCCTTTTATTCAAATTGACTTTAAGTGTTCTTTTGCACACCTTGATTCCTTTCTTTCCTCCTCTACAGGTTTCCAGTACATATACCTTATAGTGGTTAACCCTGAAATTTTACCATACAAATTTAAACTACGTCAAAAGTTAACTTTCAATCCTCTCCCAAACAATACATTTCACCTCTGATCTTCTCCGTAACAACTTAAGTATGATTGTTGTCCAGTGTTTTAGTTCTGTACTTCTCACCTCCCACTTTTATTTTTTTAAACAAATTAGTGGGTTTTATTATTATAGGATATCAATGCAAGTAGCTGATGATTTACAAATGTGTTTTTGTTTATACCCATATAATATTTATATTTAATTACAATCTGGGACATTTTCCTTAAACTTGAAAGTTAAATATCCAGTTGCCTACATTCCATTTACACTGTATGTCTGTCCAAATGGCACTTAAAACTTCCAAAGAGTTCCTACTTCCCAGTTCTCTCCCCAGACTTCTCCATCTCAGTCAGTGACATTAGCATCTATCCAATGCTCAAACCAAAACACCCAGCCATAATTGACTGATTCCTCCTTCATCTTACACCTTATTCATCCTTTAATTTATAACTCAAAAATATTCTCAAACCTCTTTTCTTTACTTAATCCTCACTTATCATCCCCTAGTCCAAAACCAAATTTACCGCTTCCCCCGTTTAACTTTAATCCCTTTCCAATTCAATCTCTATGAAACAGCTAGAGTGATCTTTTAAAAATGTGTGTCAGATCAATGACTTCTCCAGTTAAAATTTCACTGATCTCTGAATAAATTCTAGATGCTGTATGTCCTGCAGAGTCTGGTTCCTGAGTACTTCATCTCATTCACTTCAGCTATACTATCTTCATATATACAAAGCCCTTTCCTTTTCAGTGCCTCTGCTCTGACCTTTGTTTCTGCCTAGAAAGCTCTTCCTCAACTGCTAATTCTTATCTTTCAGATCCCAGCTCAGAAGTCATTTTTATGAAAGTCCTCCCTGAATGTAGGCCCCTATCAGTTACTTCCTATCAAATTAGTGTTTTATTTCCTTCAGACTAAACATCACAGTTTGTATCATGTTTGTATCTTATTATTTGTCTCTCCCACCATAATGTGAGCTTCACAAGGGAATCTTCTTTTGTCTTGTTGACTGATATATATTCCTGGGAACCAGCACAATGCTTAGCACATATTAAATGCTCAATAAATACCTGCTGAATGAATAATTACTACCACAAATTACATATGAAACAATAGTATTAGTAAATTAAGTAATAGTGATTAAAGATGACAGAACATATAATCTTGAAGAGCAAAAGACTCCACCTCAACCTACCAATGTGTCAAAACCAATTATATTTGTAAATTTCTTTCTTTACAGATTTTCTAATGTTTTACTCCCAGATTTTCTTACAGAATTCATCTCATGCTGGAAATTTATACCCTTTGAGAAATACTAATTTTAATATTAGTCTAAGCTGAAAGATTTTTCCTAAGAAAACATATTCACCAAAATCGATCCCATGAGACTAAATATTAGAACCAACTAATTATCATAGAAAAAAATTAAAATTATCACAAAGCTACTCCATCACCAGGCTAGGTTTCACAAACAAATACTAACAACATTTAAAGTAATAAACAAGCTATTTAAATAAGAAGCTATTTAAACAACTTTAAAGGAATGAATAAGTTATTTAAAGGAATAATCTACTTAAACACCAAGAATTCAAAAAGAAAAAAAGGAAACATAATCTTTTAGCAAAGTATCAAATTGTTATCAAGACAAAAAAAACTAGCAACAATTCGCACAATGGCTCTCAATATTAAAATCCTATGTAAAATATTAGCAAACAGAATCCAGCAGTTCACTATAATGAGAATAAACCATGATTATGTGATCATGTTGAGTTTATTTCATGAAACAAGCGCAATTAAATATTAAGAAATACAGTAGCCCTAACCAGTTTGGCTTAGTGGATTGAGTGCCGGCCTGCGGACTCAAGGGTCCCAACTTCAATTCCAGCCAAGGGCATGTACCTTGGTTGCGGGCACATCCCCAGTAGGGAGTGTGCAGGAGGCAGCTGATCGATGTTTCTCTCTCATCGATGTTTCTAACTCTCTATCCCTCTCCCTTCCTCTCTGTAAAAAAATCAATTAAAAATATTTAAAAAAAAATACAGTAAAAGAATTATTCTTTAAAAGTGAAAAATCTTATGATCATTTCCTCTGATGCTAAAAAGACTTTAATAAAATTAGCAAGCATTCTTGCTAGAAATCTATAAAATAACGGAGGTACTTCCTTAGTGCAATTTAAAAAAAGTGTGTGTGTGCGTGAAATCAACCTAACAGCCAGAATCACTCTTACTGTGGAAATAACTAGCGCAAGGGTTGGTAAACTGTGGCCCATAGGTTATTTCTAGCCTGTCACTCACTGGTTTATATAATTAAAATCTTGTTGCAAGACAGCTATACCCATTCATTTACTCATTGTCTATGGCTACTTTTACACTACAACGGTAGAATTGAAAATATTTGCTATTTGGCATTTCACAGTATATAGCCACTGTATAGCAATTACAGCTCTAATTCACTCATACCTAACTCCATCAAAGTGATCTTTTCAATGACCAAGTTTTCTTTAGTAAAGCGAAGTGGAAACACATACTGTATTTTAATAGAAGGTACTGAAATTGCCTGTATTTTCAATGTGACTGTTCTTTGTAACACACTAAAACCATAATGAAAAAAATCAGTAGGACCTACTGGTCCTACACAGGGCTTATAAATGCATTTAATAGCGTACTCAACATCTGAATGTGATATATAGCATTCTTAAAACAATAGATCTCAATGTTAAACATACCCTTCCTGAAGAGATAATTCTTGGTTTACTTCAGGACTACTGCTATCACTGTGTAGTCCAGGTTCATTTTCATCTTTTCCTGGTAGAGTCTCCCAACTTTCATCACTTGAGGACTGATCTTTTTCTGTACCAGAAAATCGATGAGGCAAAGAAGCAGACCATTCTCCATCACTGCACTCTGAACTGGAAATTTAGAAAAGAAAGAAAATAAATTGTCATTATATGGTATGCGCATTTATCATTTGGAGTGTTAACCAGGCATCATGGTATAGACTACTGATGTCACACATTCTTCATCAGCTGCTAATTTTTTTTTCAGCTGCTAATTTTTAAAATGAATAAATAAATATATTCAACACATATGTAATATCTTAATCAATAAAAATATATTTTAAAAAAATAAATATATTCAGCAGAATGTAACTTTTTTAAAATCCTCACCTGAGGACATGCTGAGAAGGAGGGGAGAGGAGAGGAGAGAGACCTAGAGTGAGAGCGAGAGAGAGAAACCGAAACCTAGGGTCTGTGCCCTGATGGAGAACTGAACCAGCAACCTTTTGGTGCAAGGGGCGATGTTCCAACTGGGCAGAATGTAACCTTCTCAAATGAAGGTAGCATATGGCATGGCAAGTTATGAAATTATTAATTTATTAGTTTCTTCATGGAAGTATGTAATTCCATGGTGCCAAAATATAGATTCTTCATATTTTATTTTATTTTTTTTTAATTAAATCTTTATTGTTCAGATTATTACATTTGTTCCTCTTTTTTTTTTTTTCCCCCCCATAACTCCCCTCCTCCCAGTTCCCGCCCCACCCTCCACCCTCACTCCCCACCCACTGTCCTCATCCATAGGTGCACGATTTTTGTCCAGTCTCTTCCCACATCTCCCACACCCCTTTCCCCCCCAAGAATAGTCAGTCCATTCCCTTTCTATGTCCCTGATTCTATTATAATCACCAGTTCATTCTGTTCATCAGATTATTTATTCACTTGATTCTTAGATTCACTTGTTGATAGATGCATATTTGTTGTTCATAATTTGTATCTTTACCTTTTTCTTCCTCTTCCTCTTCTTAAAGGATACCTTTCAGCATTTCATATAATCCTGGTTTGGTGGTGATGAACTCCTTTAGCTTTTCCTTATCTGTGAAGCTCTTTATCTGACCTTCAATTCTGAATGATAGCTTTGCTGGATAAAGTAATCTTGGTTGTAGGTTCTTGGTATTCATCACTTTGAATATTTCTTGCCACTCCCTTCTGGCCTGCAAAGTTTCTGTTGAGAAATCAGCTGACAGTCGTATGGGTATTCCCTTGTAGGAAACTGAGTTTCTTTCTCTTGCTGTTTTTAAGATTCTCTCTTTATCTTTTGCTCTTGGCATTTTAATTATGATGTGTCTTGGTGTGGTCCTCTTTGGATTCCTTTTGTTTGGGGTTCTCCGCGCTTCTTGGACCTGTAAGTCCATTTCTTTCACCAGGTGGGGGAAGTTTTCTGTCATTATTTCTTCAAATAGGTTTTCAATATCTTGCTCTCTCTCATCTTCTGGCACCCCTATAATTCTGATGTTGGTACGCTTGAAGCTGTCCCAGAGGCTCCTTACACTATCCTCACATTTTTGGATTCTTTTTTCATTTTGCTTTTCCGGTTGGATGTTTTTTGCTTCCTCGCATTTCAAATCATTGACTTGATTCTTGCGCTCCTCTGGTCTGCTGTCGGGTGTCTGTATAATATTCGTTATTTCAGTCCGTGTATGCTTAATTTCTAGTTGGTTCCCCAATATAAGATCGAGGGTCTTATTAGTTTTCATGTAGATCTCATTAAGTTTATCGGCAGCTTCTAAACAGTTCTTGAGAGACCTTAAAAGTGTGGTTCTGAATTCTATATCTTCCATTGACAATTTTGTCCTGTTTCTTTGTCTCCGCATTTTGTTATGCTTCCTTGGTGCACCCCCTAGTGGTCTTTGTTCGCAGTCTTATAGTTAAATCTTGATTGTTGTAGCTAATTCCAGGGAGGGTTTGACCTCCAGGCCAAGTGGCAATGAGAATCCAGATTCTCCATATTTTAGACATATTTTTAAGTAAAAATTTAAACTTAACTTGGTAATTATAAGTTACATGCTATATAAAATAAATAATGATATTTATTATTCACCTGGCCTGATTAAAACAACTTTCTAATTAAAACAACTGTCTAAACATGATGAAATGTCTTCTATGAATAAATTTCTACTATTATCATGTTTTAGAAGCTTAGCTATTTTTTCCTTCCTTTTTCACAGACTTTAAAATGAAGATACATTCAAATTCATATAAAGAAGCACTGACAAATCTTTAGTGAAGTTCTTTGGTAGGACTATGAACCCAAAATATATTTCAATTCAAGAGAATATTTAGGTAAGAAACCAAAACATATGCTAAGGGGTTAATAAAGAACCTCAGAAAATTATTTTATTGGTTATATTTAACCTTGGTTAATCTGGTTACATTTAACTACTCTTAAAAGCACCAGTCATACTACCAAAGGCAAAAATATTACTTACTGATGTTAAAAAGAAATCAAAGGGCCAAAAATTAATCCTCTTTAAAAGTATGTTCCAGAAATTAATATGCATTTGTGATATAAGTGGTAGAAAGCAATACATGAACAATTTTCTATTAGTATTTCATTCTGAACATTATGACAAATTTCAAACTTAAGGTCTATCTATACTAATAAAGAGCTCATATGCTAATGGCCGGGAAGCCATAACGTGTAACGATCGGACCATTAGCATATTAGCTGGGCTAAAGTGGGGAGGTGCCCAGAGGAGGCGGGACCATCCCATGCCAGGGAAGGCAGGGGTGAGAGCCCATAGCGCCCCCCCTCACCAGTCCTTCGCCACCCACCGCTTGCACTCAGAGCGCCCCACGGCCCACCTGCCAGGGGAAGGAACACAGCACAGCAGGCAGGAGGCTTCCATGCTCTCCTCTGGCACCATGACAGGGCAGAGCCGCTGTGTTCCTCCGGAGACGGTATAAAAGCAGGGAGGCGCCCAGAGAAGGCGGGACCATCCCAAAGTGACTCGAGAGACTGAGGGCGGGGCTTGAAGTGGCCAGAGAAGGCCAAGGGTTTGGGGGCTGGGCCAGGCGCACTGGAGCTCTGTGTGGACAGGTTTGGGTGTCAAGGCAGGGCTGCAGGTGGGTGGGCGGCGCTGTGTGATTTCATGCGCTGGGCTCCTAGTTATTAAGTTAAAAGTCCAAATTGGCTCGGATGGAGCTAGTCAGAGGAGACTGTGTAACTCTGATTACTTTTTTTTTTTTACTATAAAAAAACAAAAACAAACAGAAAACCAAAGAACCTACCACAGGCAATTTCCTTACCAAAGAAACAAAATACTATATTTATATATTTTACATCAGGTGAAAGTTCCATCTATGACAGCCTCTTTTTATCCCTGGTACTGGAATGCCACATTGCTAAACACAAGCTTTGAAGTAAGACAGATTTAGGTTAGGATCCTGGCTCAGTACTTACTAATAATATAAGCCCAGGCATTCAACTTCCCTAAACTCACTTTTCCTCATCTGTAAAATGAGAAAATTAATATTTACTTTTCAGGGCTATAGTAATGTTTAAATGAATACTATAGATAAAATGGCTAGCACAATTTTTGGAAAAGGGTAAACATTTAATAAAGGTGGCAGTTACTTTCTTCATTATATAACCTGTTTGCTTAGACCTTTCACTTGGATTTCCAACCAGCACACCACCATTTTTCTGTTTTCTATACCTAAAAAAGTCTATATCCTCTGGTTTGTCTTACTAAATGGTAATATCAGCCACGTGGTTTTCCAATTAGCTTTAATTTTAGTCTCTTTACACCAGAGGTCAGTAAATTCTGCCCTGGCCCTTGAGTCAAATCTAGCCACCTGTCCATTATTTTTATGAGCTGGAAGCTAAGAATGGTTTTTGCGTTTTGTTTTTCATGTTAAAATGGTTACAAAAGTGCCTATACAATATCCTCGCTTTATCTTTTGGTTCACAAAGCCTCCATGGGTCTGGAGGAGACATGGGTCGATGGAAGAGAAACTGTGGAGCAGGAAAGGGTGAGCAAGCTCAGTAATCTTTCTTCATGGCTCTGAGCAAGCTTAGAAATCTTTTTTGAATTGTACCTGCTTTCTACAACTTTCTGGTTCTTTTCCTTTTACTAGCACTGTAGTAAAAGAAAATGAATACGGAAAAAAGTCACCTGACTGTGGAAATAAGGTAACTGTTAACATTACAGAATAGACAAATAATACTGAGAAATAGATTTGGTGGTGTTTAAGAAGAGTGGGTAGCTGTGAGTACGGAACATTTACTCTGAAAAGTCAGCAATGAAAAAGAAAAACAAATGGGCAAGTAGTTAATAGAGGGAGCAAGATCAAGTTAAGGTTTTCCCCAGACTTAGAAAAACTGGAGAATGGGAGGTAGAGGGGAGCAACCTAGGAATAAGGATAATAGATAAGTAAGGTGTCAGATATGACTGCAAGTACAGAATGAGACAAGTTACCTCTCTTCACTAAAAAAATTGAAAATAGAAATACTGAGATATTCTAATATAAGGAAGAGGAAAACAAGAAAGTTCATGGTTAACTATTTCAGTATCTATAGGAAAGCAGGAGACAAAGTTATCTACTAAAGAGTGACAAGAGTGCATAAAACTAAAAGCAAAAAGAGAAAGAAATTAAAAATAAGTTTTCAAAGAGAATAAGCAACAGAACAAATAGGATATGAAATAATTGTGGGTTAGAGGACCATTTGTTCTTGATTATAAAAACACATGAGTTAAAAATTTAAATTCTCAAAAGAAAAACTAAATTAAGTACCAGTTTAATTTTCATATGTTCTAGTACTGTCTCCCATTAACATTTAGAGCTATATTAAAAAGCAGACCACTATAACTTATTATAATGTTACACTTTTTACACATTCAATTGTGACCCAAAAACTTTTTTCACATATGGAATGAAATTATGTGATTTCTAAACAAATAATTTATGTACAAATCATAGCTAGAAATAAGATCTAGAAGTAAAACCAATCAAAAGCAACTTCTTCTTCACAAAATCCCTCAAGGAACTGGTTAGTTTGTCTTCCTCTATACAGTGGTCGGCAAACTCATTAGTCAACAGTACAATGACTGAAATTTCTTTTGAGAGCCACATTTTTTAAACTTAAACTATATAGGTAGGTACATTGTTATTAACTTAATTAGGGTACTCCTAAGGCTTAGGAAGAGCCACACTCAAGGGGCCAAAGAGCCACAGTTTGCTGACCACAGGTCTAGGACATTTCACCACTGTTAACATTTAACTATCCTATCTAATAAAAGAGAAACATGGTAATTGGCGTACGACCGCTACCCTTCCCATTGGCTAATCAGCGAGATATGCAAATTAACTGCCAGCCAAGATGGCGGCAGGCAGCCAGGCAGCTGGAAGCGAACATGAGGCTTGCTTGCTTCAGTGACGGAGGACTCCAACATTCCCCGCCTGCCTTGCCGGCCTCTGAGCTTGCAGTTTAAGAAACATTGTAACAAACATAGAAGCTAAACAAAACCGAGGGAACCTGCTTTCAGCGAGCCCAGGATCTCAGAGCTGGAGTTGATACAGAGTTTCGATTATAGAACCGAAACAAACCAGATACCTTCTTTCAGCAGCAGAGGCTTCAGAGCTGGAGCCAGAGCTAAAGCTGGCCCAGAATAAAAAAGAAAAAGAAAAAAAGGAGCAGTTGGGAGCTTCAGTCAGCCTGAAAACAGCCCTCAGCCCCTCACCCAGACTGGCCAGGCACCCCAGTGGGGACCCCCACCCTGAAGGGTGTGTGACCAGCTGCACACAGCCATCATCCCCTCACCCAGGCTGGCAAGGCACCCCAGTGGGGACCCCCACCCTGATCCAGGACACCCTTCAGGGCAAACCAGCCAGCCCCACACATGCACCAGGCCTCTATCCTATATAGTAAAAGGGTAATATGCCTCCTAGCACCGGGATCAGCGGAGCCGCGAGGCCTCCCAGCACCGGGATCAGCAGAGCTGAGAGGCCTCCTGGTACCGGGAACAGCGTGACAGGGGGCAGCGCCCAAACCCCCTGATCGCCCTGCGGCTCTGTGTGTGACAGGGGGCGGGGCCACAACCTCCCTATCCGCCCTGCTCTGTTCGTGACAGGGGAAGGCGCCCCAACCCCCTGATCAGCCCTGCTCTGTGCCTGATAGGGGGGAGCTCCCCAACCCCCTGATCAACCCTGCTCTGTGCCTGATGGGGGGAGCTCCCCAACTCCCTGATCGCCCTGTGGCTCTGTGTGTGACAGGGTGCGGCGCCTCAACCCCCTGATTGGCCCTGCTCTGTGTGTGACAGGGTGCAGCGCCCCATCCCCTCCGCCCCCCACAGGCCCTGCTCTGTGTGTGACGGGGTAGAGCCATAACCTCCCCATCGGCCCTGCCCTGAGTGTGACAGTGGCGGCGCCCCAACCCCCTGATCCGCCCTGCCCTGAGTGTGACAGGGGGCGGTGCCCCAACTCCCCTATCGGCCCTACTCTGTGAGTGACAGGGGGGAGCTCCCCAACCCCCTGATCGGCCCTGCTCTGTGCGTGACAGGGGGTGGCGCCACAACCTCCCCATCGACCCTGCCTTGAGTGTGACAAGGGGCAGTGCCCCAACCCCCCAATCGGCCCTACCCTGAGCATGACTGAGGGTGGCATCGCAACCTCCCAATCTGCCCTGCTCTGTGCATGACAGGGGGCGGTGCCCCAACTTCCCAATCGGCCCTGCTCTGAGCCCGACCAGGGGCTGCACCTAGGGATTGGACCTGCCCTCTGCCACCCGGGAGCAGGCCTAAGCCAGCAGGGTGTTATCTCCCGAGGGGTCCCATACTGCGAGAGGGCACAGGCCTGGCTGAGGGAACCCCCCTTCCCCCCGAGTGCACAAATTTTTGTGCACCGGGCCTCTAGTATTGTAATAGAGCGATACATATAGAGTTGTTTAACTATACAAGCCTGCTTAATTTAGTAAATAAGGCCCAAAATGGTATCTTTTTGAATTGTACCTGCTTTCTACAACTTTCTGGTTCTTTCCCTTAATATCAGAATATTATAATCTGTAACGCCCTAGCATGCCTGTAAAACAGTGGTTCTCAACCTTCCTAATGCCGCGACCCTTTAATACAGTTCCTCATGTTGTGGTGACCCCCAACCATAAAATTATTTTCGTTGCTACTTCATAACTGTAATTTTGTTACTGTTATGAATTGTAATGTAAATATCTGATATGCAGGATGTATTTTCATTGTTACAAATTGAACATAATTAAAGCATAGTGATTAATCACAAAAAACAATATGTAATTATATATGTGTTTTCCGATGGTCTTAGGCGACCCCTGTGAAAGGGTCATTCGACCCCCAAAGGAGTCATGACCCACAGGTTGAGAACCGCTGCTGTAGATCAAAGCCGTTTATCCCTAATTTAATCCTAAACTTTTATGAACTGGGAAACAAGATGAAAAGGTGTGCTAAAATGTTAGAGTGTGTGTTTTAAGACCTTTGTCTTGGCTGCTCATAGATATCTTATTTGTCTCCATACAGGAAGATCAGAGATCTTTCTTCATGGCTCTGACCTAACTTATATAGAAGAGGAAAGGAGCTTAATTTAGTCTCATGATAATTACCGGTACATCTTGTCTTCTTCATTAGGATGGTGAACACCAAGGAAACAGAAATAATGATCATTTGCATTTACAGAATACCCCAGAACAAAGTCTGACACTTAGGAGGATTTCAATAAATCTTTTTTGAATATATCAAATTGAAATAAACTAAATAGCTAATACTCTTTTTATTCTCCCAATATCAACAACAAAAAAAGCTGTCACAATATTTTTGTCTGAGGTAAGTTTTTTACCTTTTAAGCAAGGTTAAATAGGGACAGAAAAAACTGTGAAAAAAACCTCAAGTGCTGTAAGAAATGGTTAGGAGAACAGTTAGGCCCAAGGTTAAAATGTACTGACATGGCTAAAAGGTCCTTTTAAACTCAAGATCTGTCCTCAACAGTTATTAAAGTTCTCAGGGTTTATTTCAAAAAAGCAGGATATTAACCTTAGCTCTTTGGTCTAATTCCAAGTCTGGTAATTATATGCTGCCTATTAAAATTCCCCTTACAGTTCTAATTTAATAAGGTGGTGCTCAGTTCCTGTCAAACAGCTCAGAGCAATGCTACCAGCTGCAGTGCTTTTCCCATAGATTGTAATGTTTCAGATGTGATAAAGTGATCATTTAAATTTTTCAGGGAAGAATAGGTTCATACATTCATTAACCCTTTTCAGTCCAACGTGGAGGCTGACTCAACGTGGAGGCTGAGGTCGACACCGCAAACAGGTTCAACATTCAATCCCATCAATTAATTTGGACCAGACTGTTTGAATTCCAAAAATAAAATTGGACCGCAAAGGGTTAAAATGCCTTTCCACTGATAAAGAATATATACACTATATGTTTCTAAAGTGGCCAAAATTTCTGTATCTACATATATCACAGTAAATTTTAGTTATACTCTTGATAAAGGAGTTCAATCTGCACCTGTTATAATACAAACATAAAATATTTTTCATCTATAAGTTTTACTAAACATTGAACACTCAAAAAAAATCATGCAGATTCAAAGCAGAAGCTATTTGTACTTTCCTTCTCAAAACACTTATTTATGGTAGAGTGATTGTGTTTCCCATTTCTCCAAACTGCTAATATCAAAACTGAGCAGGACTACCATAAAACATCAGGTAGATGAACAGTTGGCAAAATGAAACTAAACAGGAGTTACAACTATTAAATTTCAGTCTTTATCTCGCATCATATTAAAGGCATCTGGCAACTATGATCCTTTGCAGGGAGCAAGGGCAGAGGAACTGAAAACACTAAGATAGACATAGAATTCCTCATTAAAATTGTAGTGACTACTGAAATGAAGTCCTAAAACATATCTTAAGATTTATAAATGAGCCCTAACCGGTTTGGCTTGGTGGATAGAGCATTGGCCTGCAGACTGAAGGGTCCCAGGTTCGATTCCAGTCAAGGGCATGTACCTGGTTGCGGGCACATCACCAGTAGCGGGTGTGCAGGAGGCAGCTGATCGATGTTTCTCTCTCATCGATGTTTCTGGCTCTCTATCCCTCTCCCTTCCTCTCTACAAAAAAATCGATAAAATATGTTTAAAAAAAGATTTATAGATGAAAATATAAGTGGAATCCTAAATAGAACCATTACGCTTATTCTGTGGTGAATCTTTTAAAAAAATCCTGTTTCTGGCATTTCAATATGTTTTTTAAAAGTGCTCCAAAATTATTTTAACCATGTAAGCACACGCAACTACAGGTTCTATAAGTCAATGTATCACTAAAAAGTTAATTAAAAAAAGTTTCTATTAAACTATAAGTACTTTTCTCATCTGTATAATCTGTTTGTAAAATAATCTATTATTGTTCAGATTAATGACATTTCACTTAAGGAAAAAAATTATAAATACATATGCTAATACAACACCATATAACTATTAAAAAACCCAGTTATTCTAAGCAAAGAAAACACTTCCATTCACAAAAAGAATCAATTTAAAAGCCAAGAGTCAAGAAAACTACGTTTTCTCTTTAGGTTGGCAAATAGCATAAAAATTTTAACTTCATTAGATGACATTATGCCTGACTATTAAAAGCAAACAGAAGAGGTTTTTATTTTTGATTAGTGTGTCCACAGTGGAGAGGGCACAGCCAAATTAAATGACTTTCTTCAAAAAAAGCAAAAAATGTAATGGGAAAAAATGCAACACGCTTATACTTTCAAAAAGATAAATTATCTAAGACTAAGTTGTTTTATTTTTTAATAGTAACTTCAAGGTAAATGGAGTTAACAATCCAAAAGTCATAGGAATAATTATGTTTTGTGATTTAGATCCCCCTCCCACCCACCCCCATCCCCTGCCCTTGAGATTTAGAACATTACCTAACAATTCCCAGTGGGTCTAAAACAGCACCCAGTAATCAAGCACTCATAATACTGCAACAAAATTTATAAATACTTGAAAAAAAGGCCTCATTTTAGTTCAGACCCAGATCTGCTGTCAAGTAACTTAACATCAGGTCAGGTTTTGCTGCCAACATCCATTTTTAGAACTTTGTGTATTTTGGATAAAAGATTGTGGAGAAATGGAAACGTCAGACAAGTTTTTAAGTATGTTTACCCTTAACTTAAAAAACAGTAGGTTACAAAAATATAGTCTATTAAGCCTTAAAGTTTACACACTTCCATGATAGTACAGGTATTATATTTCAACTGTTCCTACAAGTTAGTTAATTCATATGTCCAAAGAAAATAACACCAAGCTAATAAAATCTTGAAATTGCTTTGTAATTGATCATAGTTAGGGTTTCAACTAGCTTAAAAGGACATTTGGACTCTGGGATAATAGACTCAGAAATTGGACAAAGAAATTCTCCATTTCTCTTTCTGTTGTCTTACATTTTGGAAAAATAGAAAAAAAGTGGGTAACAGGGATCAGAATGCTTACTATAAGAAAAGTTACGGCCCTAGCCGGTTTGGTGCAGCAGACAGTGTCAGCCTACAGACTGAAGGGTCCCAGGTTTGATTCAGGTCAAGGACACATACCTCGGTTGCAACCTCAATCTCTGGTCCCAGTCTGGGCAGCAACCAGTTGATGTGTCTCTCTCACACCCATGTTTCTCTACCTCTCTCTCTCCCTTCCACTCTCTCTAAAAATCAATGGAAAAATATCCTCGGGTGAGGATTAAAAAAAACACAATATACTTAGATTGGTTTTCCACAGAATTTTTAAAACTATGATAAATGTTCACCTTGAAATTCATTAATTGAGATACAAAGAATTAAAATAATTAGTATCTATTCTTTTGTAATAACAATCACCTGGTTATAATTTCTGTGAACTCCTGAAATACCTCAAAGACAGTTTCTGTAAAAAACTAACCACTACTTTGCATGTATGGTTAGCACTTGGTAAATAAGAATAGTTAAACCTGGCCAGTGTTGCTCAGTGGTTGAGCACTGACCTACAAACCAGATGGTCACAGTTCAATTCCTCGTCAGGGCACATGCCCAGATTGTGGGTTCAATCCCCAGTGCAGGGTCACGCAGGAGGCAGCCAATCAATGATTCTCTCTCATCACTGATGTTTCTCTCTCTCTCTCCCCCTCTCCCTTCTACTCTGAAATCAATAAAAATATACATTTTTAAAAGTATTTGATAAGTTAAAATATCTAATTCCCTGAGATGCCAGAGAATACATCCATCAAACATCATTGTACTAGAAAGAAATCACTTCGCTCACTACACGATCTGACGAAGTATTGAATAAGACCTTACCTGTCTTCATCTTTGTCATACAGTTGGTAATAATCTCCACAGCCATTCCAAAAGGTGTTATCCATAACTCCTTGCCTTCCTGCTGTGGCTCCACTTTCTGATGTTATTTGGTTATTTTCTGTTTCACTCTGTGTAACTCGTGCAAAAGGTAGATCCAAGAACATACAATCATGTTCTCCATCGTAGTCATCACATTTTATCAAGAGGTCATCTGAGCCATTTTCCTCAACTTCCAAAGCCTCCCTCCACCTCTGAACACTTCTTTGTTTAGCCTCATGCCTATTAAAACCTGATTCTTGGTTCACCTGGCTTGAACTTACCAATTTTCTAACTTTAGGCCTCACTACCTGTTCAGGAGAACTTCCCTGCTTGTTGTCCCTATCCCTGGTATTTTGTTCACTGCAAATATGCCCCAGAGCACAGGCTGTATCTTCAGTTGAATTTTCTCTCTTTCTCTCCTGGATAGTATTATTTTGTTCTTTCTTTCTAATAATCTCCTCTTCAGAAGAGGACCTCTGAAATTCCTGATTGGTTTGACTGACAATGTCACCAGTAGAACTTTTCACTAAAGGAGCTGAATCAAACTCTTCAAAATCATCTCGTTTTTCACAGCGAAAAGCAGGAACTGGTGGTAAAAGACCTGTATTTGCCTCTACCTCTCCATTTTCCAACTCAAATATTGTACTGCCCAAAGCTTCCTGATATCTACCACCTTCCACAACTTCTGAAGAAGGCTGAAGACAGTCATTATCCTCCTCTCCATGTCTGCCATCTGGATCATGAGAGTCAGTATGAACCAATGCAATTCCATTTTGGACACTTGAGGCGTTACAGGCTGCTGAAGTATATTCTCCCTCAGAGTTATTATGAAGATTTGTACTGCTTCCTAAGGTCTCCCTGCCTTCCCCACTATGTTGTACTGCAGCAAAGGATGGACTGCTCTCAATGGTCTGGTTCAATGCTGTATCACAAATGGGAATTTCTGTTTCACTTTTTTCAAATAAAGGATTGTTGGGTAAAGAAGACTGAACTTGATCCAATGGACTGGAACCTTCGTAGAGAACAAAAGAAAACATATTTGGAGAGATTAATTTAGATAAAATTTGATTTAATACTGGCTATTTAAGTAAAAATCATATCAATTATTACCTCTTTGAGATTATAAAAGAATTTCTCTGAGAGGTGCTTCTATGTACCCTTACTTTACTGGGAAGGCAGAATGGTTACCCTATGAGTTCATTTATGCCACTGTGTAGTCACTGAGTATCATCTCATATATCTTTTGCAGGTTTTCCACTAAATCCTAATATTTAAAACATTCTGTAAAGTACATTAAAAGCAGAGGCTAATGAAAGACCAAACAATAAGGCTTAAGTGAAGTCACTGCCCTCCCAGTTCTTGGGTTGTGCAATTCAAACTTAACTTTTCTATTACATGCAGGTGTAAAAAAAAAAAAATTCAAAAGTACTTAAGATAGATATAAGATCAGATTACAGATATAACAGAAAGGAGACTGCACTGTATTTGATGTCAATTCAGAAGATTATATCTCAGTAATATAGCTATAATGAGTTAACTTTAGGTATGTTACAGCTATGAATGAAAAACAATGAAAAAGTCAATGTTAATTCTCTTTGCCACAGTTTGTCAGAATCTTGATACAAGAATAAAATCATATCAAGTCTATAAATTACTTTAGCATGAGTATCTTTTATCACTACTAATGGGATAATAAAAATAAAGACATAAAATTTATTGAACAAAAATTTATAAATTATAAATAACTGAAGATCAGTCTTGTCTTATCACCAGCAGGCTTCTTTAATAGAATGACCTTACATAATAATTCAGATTTTTATATGTATGTAAACTAGAGGACCGATGCACCAAATTCATGCAAGATTAGGCCTTCCTTCCCCCGACTGCCGGCACCGGCTTCCCTCTGGCACCCAGGACCTGGGCTTCCCTTGCAGCCCCGGCTTCCTTCAGAAGGTGTTCCAGAAGATGTCAGTCTAATTAGCATATTACGCTTTTATTATTATAGATGACAGTAAAAATAATCTAGAATTATCAAGTTTGTTCAGAACAAGAGGAAGATGGCATTCTAGTCCAAAATCATGTATTTTAATACATGAATATCTGCAAAATACTTTTCAAACTACTGAATGGTTAAGAAATTTTAACTAAGAATTAGTTGACATTTATATTTTATAAATGATTTTTTTTAAAAATCAAATGAGCCAAGCTATATTGCTTCAAGAGACAATTCTAAAAAACAAAATTTAAACTTAATATGCAGGGGAAAATATACTCAGTTAACATTTTAAAAATGTATTTGATTAAAACATGATTTCCTCTGGTTGAAGGATGTGACAATGTAATCACTGATATGAAAGTGTAGTTATATTTTGATAATTGGCCATATTCTATTTTCTTCTATGTTTAAATATTAACTAGTGGCCTGGTGCACAAAAATTTGTGCACTCGGATGGGGGAGGGGGGGGGTTCCCTCAGCCTGTGCCCTCTCGCAGTCTGGGACCCCTCCGGGTATGTCCACCTGCTGGCTTAGGCCCGCTCCCCAGGGGATCGAGCCTAAGCTGGCAGTCAGACATCGCTCCGGTAGCCCGGCAGCCCTCCGGGGATGTCCACTTGCCAGCGAGGAGCAGACCTAAGCTGCAGTCAGACATCCTTAGTGCTGCTGAGGAGGCAGGAGAGGCTCCCGCCACCACCGCTGTGCTGCCAGCTGGCAGCCTGGCTTGTGGCTGAGCAGAGCCTGGCTTGTGGCTGAGCAGAGCTCCCCCTGTGGGAGCACACTGATCACCAGGGGGCAGCTCCTGCATTGAGCTTCTGTCCCCTGGTGAGCAGTGTGTGTCATAGTGACCAGTCATTCCCAGTTGTCCTGCTGTTAGGGTCAATTTGCATATTACCCTTTTATTATATAGGATATTAATTCAATAAAAATTTAAATTAATTAAAAATTTCAGAATAGAATTTCTTCATAGAAATGTACGGCAGTTTTACTCATAGACACACATAAAACCCACTCACAATTTCAAATATCACAAGATTAATTCCTTCAGTCTTATTAATAGTTTTTAATTAATTCTGTGGTACATACCTGAGGAATTTTCCTTTGGAACATCATCTAGTTCCAACACTTCATAGTCATCACCAGCTCGACCTAAGCTTCTTTCATGCCTTGTCATACAAGGTTTAAAACTGACATAGGCATGTCTTCTTCCATATCTCCTGCCTGTGATTGTCTGATATCCTCCCGCTGGTTTGGGCCAGGCAGCCTTGTTGGATTCTTGATCCATTGCTGAAAAACAGAGTTAGAAATAAGAGTCACAGCAATGACTTTCATACTGGTGACTGGTGGGGGTACTGTTTGAACATATATGCTACTTGCCAAACCATATGCTATTAAACATCAAGTGTACCTTATTTTTTTTGTAAATTAAGTTTCATTTATTTACTAGTAAGCAATTCAAGAGTGTCAACCAATTTCTAAAAATTACTTATATTGAAGTCTTAATGTTTATGTAATTATACTCTCTCAATACAGATTATTTAGAAAATAAAACACAAAGTAAAAATAAAATAATCAACACCCAATATTTTAATATGCAAGCAGTTCTTATTTTCTCAAGTGTACCTTATTAATATGTACTATGTTTTAAAAGTTATGTGGCCTCTTTACCCACAAAAATATCTTTTAAAGTTTGGTTCCTTTAAGGTATTTAAGACTTTTATAATGTAACCTACCAAAAAAGATATTCATATGCAAAACTACTATAGTGCAAAAGCTCATTAAGGATTGGAAAATGATTCTCCAAATTATCTCAGAAAAGTACCTTACCTATAAGAGCTCAATACATATCTGTTGATTTCATTACAAGCACATGATATGATGATGGTTTCAATTACATTAAGAGGAATACATTCCTGTCAAAAGTAACAGTTAACTTCTTTAAACGGTATATATAATACCAAAAAGAACCAACTGGACCCACAATAAATAAATCCAGTAAGTTAGGGCCAGATAAAATTCTCTAAAAGAAAATAATGATGAGCCAAGTCAAATACATGCTACCCCACCTTTCAAAATTACCAATGGTATACATTATGGTAAGAAAAGCCACCAACATTTGAATAACTTGAATACTAAGTTATGATGATTGAGAAATATATAGTAGTAAACAGTAGCATCTTTTATTAAATATGACATTATTTTATATGTATTAAGTATAAGTTTACTTAGTCAATTTGATTTTATGTATACAATGAGGGAACTAAACAAAATATTATCCCACAGTATATGGAATAGTCAATAAATACGATAGTTACGTATTTTTATTGCATTAAAATAAGAATAATTGCTTCCAAGCATGAAAGAAAAACAAACATGTACTTATAAAATACAATAGCAAGTATCACATTATGTTATTTAATCCCCTCAACAACCTAATGAGGTAAATACTGTAGTTTATTTTAAAGATAAAAAAATTAAGGTTAAAATTAAGTATTTAAGTAGTTTGCTCCATAATACAATAATATGACTCCAGATCCAGTGCCCTTAACAATAGCTCCAAAGAAATAGTCTCCAAAGTGGAAAGTACAATTGAAGCCAAGGGTATGTGAAAGGAAAATATAAGAATTTCTACTTGCACTTATTTTCATATAAAAAATTAGAAATGCAGCTTTATAAATATTTAACATATGGAGGAGAAACTGGCCTTAAGACCATAATCACATGTCATGTATGACACTGAGGTATCTGGAGGGAAAAATATAAAGTCCTCAATGTAGAGATACTTTGCTTACCTGCTGGCTCTTTTTCAGTAAACTGTGACATATATGGCAGTTTTTGTGTGCCCAGTTCAATGGAATTTTGGATGTGACTTAGTTTTTACTCACACAGTAAATAAGCTGCAGAAGATTCCTACAAAGAAACAATGGATTAAACAAAATAACAACACAAGCACAAAACAAAAAGGCAAAATTAATACTTCTGCTTCTAGTGAAACCTTTGTTAGCTTTATAACAACAAAAAATAAGATCAGACAAGTTAATAAAAAAAACCTCATCTATATATATTAGGCTAATATGCTAAGTGTCCCTCCGAACATCCGCTATGACGTGCACTGACCACTAGGAGTCAGATGCTCAATGCAGGAGCTGCCATAATGCGCACTGGCCATTTACAAAGAAACAGCACCGTGGACCTGGTGCTGACAAAGCAACACTCGGCTTCTCCCAAGTGGGACACAGGCCCCAACACCACCCCGGAGCCACAGCCCACCAAATCACAGCCAACGTTGCCGAGACCCCATGGCACAAAGTGCGGCCCACAGCCCAGCCCAGCCCAGCCCAGAAACAGTCGCTGTGGGCACCGAGTAATGATGCCCACACGTAGCAACGCCCAGCTTCTAGCAACTTGCCTCCAAACATTTTACACTTTAACCAAATGTCTGTGAAGCATTTTCCTGTGACTCATCTCATTTGATCCTCACAGAAGTCCTACAGTAGGTAGATAGGAGAATCAGTGGAATCCTATTTTCTTTTCATTAGCTGGAAAACGGAGATTTAGAAAGTTTAGAAATTTGACCCAACGGAAAAGAAGAAATGGTGGACCTTGAAAATGACTTCAGGTTTTCTCACTCCGTAGAATATAGTCAAACACTGCTGCAGTTACATATTTTACCCTTTGTTCTCCCTTCGTGATCTACAATAATAACCTGCTTCATATTGATATTTACCACTGTGTTGCTGACAATTATCTGAAAGAGAAGTTGGGGTGCTTCACTGGACTGGAAAAAGTGTAGCTAAATCAGAAAGCAGGTCTAAGTAAGCAAGTTTATTTTATATATATATATATATATATATATATATATATATATGCAAGGCTAAGTTGACTTGAGTATGCACGATACATATAAAGCTCTCGCTAGCGCCAATCGCACGTGTGTGTGTTTCAATCTGTCACTGTCGATTGTGAATTTGGTTGACACTTCTATTATAGAGAAAGGGTGAATAGCGGTATTAAAATATTTCTTCTGATTAATTCCCTTTCAATGTGCACTGTGCCACTAGTATAACTATAAAATGACCATTTGAAAACAGTTTTACATCTCCTCTTGAAAAATCTTGCTGTAAGTATATTTCATCCTTAAGACTGACAATAACAACAACACACACAATTAATAAGTAAATAAGCAAATTTATTTGGAGAAGTGCTGACTGGGGTATGTGATCAAATTATTTGGTACTCTAGTACACTATGTTATATCTTTGCTTCTCCATCAAGCACTATATTGTTCTTTTAGCCCTGGTTTATTAAAAAAGTTAAACCTAAGAATACAAACTTAGGCTTATGGTGATTAATGTATAATGTATACAATGTATAATGTATGATAAGTAATGTATAATGGCTTATGACAATTAAAAATTAATGTGTGTAAATAATGATATACTTACGCTTTACATTAGTCAATTGATCATTCAAGTATTTTAATCCCAAATAAGAACCTAGTCTAAATTAGAAAAATCAAAGTCTACCATGTAAGAATATTAAAAGACCCTCTGCAGTTTTGAAATTAATACACTTATTTACTATTTCAAAAGTTGCTATCTGTGCTCTTCTCAAAGTTTGATAAGGACTTAATTTTTTATTTAAATACCTGATTTAAATATTTGAGCTATTGCTAACTTCCTATCACCAACTCACATTTATTAGAAGACGATAGTTCTGTAAGTGAATTTATGTTATCTGTCTAGCTATGGATAGCTATTAACATACATAGAGTATACACATATCTATATATATAAAGGCCTAAGCAACCATTACAACCAGTTGACCAGAACGACTGATCGCTATGACATGCGCTGACCACCAGGGGACAGATGCTCAACGCAGGAGCTGACCCCTGGTGGTCAGTGTGTTCCCACAGCAGGAGTGCCACTCAGCCAGAAGCCGGGCTCATAGCTGATGAGCACAGCTGCAGCGGCAGCAGGCAGCGGCGGCTGGAGCAGCAGGGAGCATGAGTGGCAGGGCACCCGGCTGCGGCTTGGGATCCTCCCCAGCCACCTGCCACTTAGGCACTGCTACATCCCTCAGGGGATGTCGGACTGCCAGTTTCAGCCTGATCCCCACAGGCTGGCAATCCAACATCCCTTGAGGGGTCCTGGATTGCGAGAGGGTGCAGGCCAGGTTGAGGGACCCCATCCATGCATGAATCCGTGCACCAGGCCTCTAGTAAATTATAAATTTAGCAACAAATTGTAATCCTCTATCTCAGTGGTCGCCAACCTGTCGTCCGCGGACCACTGGTGGTCCATGGGATCCGAAAGGTTGGCGACTGCTGCTCTACCTGAACTGAGTCAGACTGTTAGCAATAGATATCTAAAAAATCATACTGGAAAAAATAAAAGCTCTAATTAATACTGTTTTAATAAGAAAAAAATCTTAACTAGAATCCTTATACATTTACAGTACAATAAATGGCAATCTTAAAGGGTAACTATGGATTTAAGTTCATGAGTATTTTCTTTGGAATAAGGCTTTATTCTGACATGTTCCAGGGCACTATTTGCAGTGCTGATACAACAATAAACAAAATGAACAAATATTCCTGATCCCTAAAAGCATCAACAAACCTCTATTTAGAATAATGTGGTGGTTTTAAAACATACCCATAAATTATTTAATACTTCACCCTTCAAAAAAGCAGAGCCTAATTTGCTCCCCCTGTACTTAGTAACTTGTTTCTAATAAAGATAATGTGATATAAGTGACAGTTCAGGATCTATAAAATTAGGGCACAAAAGGCATTGTGGCTTCATCCTTGTTTGCTCTCCCTTTGCTCTCTTTCTCTGAGGGAAACCAGCTGTTACATCATGAGATCACTCAAGAGTTCTATGGAAAGGTCCATGAGGAGTAACTGACAATTCTTGAGGAATTGAGGTCCTCTGGCAATAGCCATGTTACTGAACCAGCTAGGAAGTAGTTGCTTCATCCACAATCAAGTCTTCAGATGACTGTACTCTAGGCCTAAATCTTGAGTGAAACCTTATGAAAGACCTTGAGCCAAAACCACCCAGCCATGTTGCTCCTGAATTTCTGACACACCCAAACTATCTACACTAATAAAAGACAAACATGCAAATTGACCATGCCTTCACTACGCCTTAAGCCACGCCCACCAGCCAATCAGAACGACTATATGCAAATTAACCCAACCAAGATGGGGGCTGGCAGCCAGGGAGCTGGAGTGAGCAGGAGGCTTGATTGTCCCAATGATGAAGGAAGCCAAGCTTCCCAACTGCCGTGGCGGCTCTGAGCTCCACTCAAAGCAACAAAGTTTCAATTATAGAAGATAAATAAACCCCAGATACCTGCTTTCAGCTGGCCGTGGCCACGGAGCTGGGGCGAGCAGGAGGCTTGGTTGCTCCAGTGATGGAGGAAGCCAAGCTTCCCGCGGCTGGCTGTAGCCTCCGCAAAAGGCAACAATGTGTCAATTATAGAAGGTAAATAAATCCCAGAATAAAAAATAAAAAGAAAAAAAGGAGAGGCTGGGAGCTTCAGTCGCCGGGGGGCTTGGCCAGCCTGAAAACAGCCCTCAGCCCCTCACCCAGACTGGCCAGGCACCTCAGTGGGGACCCCCCACCCTAAAGGGGGGTGTGGTCAGCCTGAAAACGGCCCTCAGCCCCTCACCCAGGCTGGCCAGGCACCCCAGTGGAGACCCCCACCCTGAAGGGGGTGTGACCAGCCTGCAAACACCCATCAGCCTCTCACCCAGGCTGGCCAGGCACCCCAGTCGGGACCCCCCACCCTAAAGGGGGGTGTGGTCAGCCTGAAAACGGCCCTCAGCCCCTCACCCAGGCTGGCCAGGCACCCCAGTGGAGACCCCCACCCTGAAGGGGGTGTGACCAGCCTGCAAACACCCATCAACCCCTCACCCAGGCTGGCCAGGCACCCCAGCAGGATCCCCACCCTGATCCAGGACACCCTTCAGGGCAAACCAGCTGGCCCCCACCCGTACACCAGGCCTCTATCCTATATACTAAAAGGGTAATATGCAACTGACCCTAACAGCAGAACGACTGGGAATGACTGGTCACTATGACACACACTGACCACCAGGGGGCAGACGCTCAATGCAGGAGCTGTCCCCTGGTGGTCAGTGTGTTCCCACAGGGGGACCTCTGCTCAGCCACAAGCCAGGCTGATGGCTGCCAGCACAGCGGTGGTGGCGGGAGCCTCTCCCACCTCCTCAGCAGCGCTAAGGATGCTGGACTGCAGCTCAGGTCTGCTCCCCGCTGGTAAGTGGACATCCTCCGAGGGGTCCCAGACTGCGAGAGGGCACAGGCTGGGCTGAGGGACCCCCCTGAGTGCACAAATTTTTGTGCCCTGGGCCTCTAGTAAGATAATAAATGTTCTAAGCCGTTAAGTCTATTGCAGCTTAATGCATTATCCTACAACAGATAATACAAATAGTGAAAATTACATGTTCTTAGACACTGGATTTTATTATAATTCTACCTATTACTAAAACAAGATTTTCTAATACCATCTCATAAAAGTATATTTCTCCCTTTAAAAGCTCTACTTCTCAGCATGCAAAGTGCCATGTTGTGGTTGACAGCATCAAAAGGAATTACACCAGCCCTAGCCTGTTTGGCTCAGTGGATAGAGCACTATCCTGCGGACTGAAGGGTCCCAGGTTTGATTCTGGTCAAGGGCACATGCCCAGTTTGCAGGCTCAATCCCCAGTAGAAAGCATGCAGGAGGCTGCCAATCAATGATTCTCTCATCATTGATGTTCCTATCTCTCCCCCTCTCCCTTCCTCTCTGAAATCAACAAAAATATATTTAAAAAAGAAAAGGAATTATACTGGTCTTTTGCTTGTTGGGATTATCAGAACTGCTGCTTAACACCTATACTCCACCTATCACCTAGAAGAGACTCATCAAATAACTACTGAATCAGGGACACTTACTTGTAGAATTTAAATCTAACTGATTCAAATGAAGCTTTACACAGAGGAAGATAGAAATTAGTTAACTTCCAGAAGCGTTTCAACTGAAAGAGTGGTTCTATACTCCTGTGACCCATTTGCTGGGAGCCAGAAATAATTCTCTATTTTTTTTTTAAAAAAAAAAAGGTGAGGTATAATTGACATATAACAACATTATATTAGTTTCAGGCATTCAACATAATGATTCAATATTTGTATATATTGCAAAACAATCACAATTAAGTCTAGTTCATTCCCATCACAGTATAGTTACAAATTTTTTTTCCTGTGGTAAGAATTTTTAAGACCTATTTTCTCAGCAACTTTCAAATATGCAATAAAGTATTATTTTTTTTTTAAATATATTTTATTGACTTTTTACAGAGAGAAAGGGAGAGAGATAGAGAGTTAGAAACATCGATGAGAGAGAAACATCGATCAGCTGCCTCCTGCACATCTCCCACTGGGGATGTGCCCGCAACCCAGGTACATGCCCCTGACGGAATCGAACCTGGGACCTCTCAGTCCGCAGGCCTACGCTCTATCCACTGAGCCAAACCGGTTTCGGCAATAAAGTATTATTAACTACAGTCACCATGCTGGATATTATATACCCAGGACTTACTTTATAACTGAAAGTTAGTGCCTTTTGAACTCTTTCACCCATTTTGTGTGTATGTAAAATCACACTTTTCCCCAAGAAGATCTTATTGGGGGGCAGGGAAGGGAGGAAGGGCAGTTTAAAATAATTTATTTTCTCATAGCTCTGGAGACTAAAAATCCAAAATCAAGATGTTAGTAGGGCAGTGCTCTCCCCAAAGGCTCTAGGGAAGAATCCTTCTGTACTTCTGGTTGGATGCCAGCAACCCTTTGGGATTCCTTAACTTGATACAACATCATCTTTATCCATTCATCCATTGATGGACACGTAGGTTGTTTCCAGCAATGAACATGATGGAGTCTTTTCAAGTTAAATGTTTTCGTTTTCTCCAGATAAATACCCCAAATTGGAATTTCTGGGTCATATGGTAATTTTCTTCCTAATTTTCTGAGGAACCTCCATGTTTCCTATAGTGGATGTACCAATTTACATTTCTACCAATAATACACAAGGATTCTCTTTTCTCCACATCCTCCCCAACACTTGTTACTTCTTGTCTATTTCATAATAACCATTCTAATAGGTGTAAATTGATATCTCATTGTACTTTCATTTTAATTTCCCTGACAATTAGTAATATTGAGCATCTTTTCATGTACCTGTTGGCCATCTATATGTCTTCTTTGAAAAGATGTCTAGTCATATCCTCTGCCCACTTTTAAATCTGATTTTTTATTTTTTTTTTATTTTTTGCTATACTGGGTTGTAAAATTCTTTATACATTTTGGATATTAAACCCTTATCACATACCACTGAGTTGCAAATATTTTTCCAATTCAGTAAATTGTCTAGAAATAACTCACCTTTAAAGTGTCTTTTCTTGAATCATATGAATGCATATTTTTAAAAATTGTTATTGAATTTACTGGGATGACATTGGTTAATAAAATTATATAGGTTTCAGGTATCCAAACAAATAAAACAATTTTAACAGGGTCTTTTCTAGAAATAGATAAGTTAGTTGAGAAACAATATAATTTGATCCAACTATTTAAAAGGGAAAGTCTTGATTACTCTCATAAGCCCATTATATTCTCCAATATTTAGCTTTATATGTCTCGAAATATCTTAAAAATGTTTCTCAAAATTCCTTTTAAAACAAACATATAATTATCTAGCCTACATTTCCTTTTAGTAAAAGAATTTATCACAAAATTTTGATAATTATTACATTTGAGCTATAAATTCAGAAATACAGACTTCATGACAAAATGAGTTTATAACAATGACAAATGCTACTAGAAAACTTTTGTATATATATTGGAACCAATTATACCTCAACTTAACCTACAAACATTATTTCATCTATTTTCAGTTGCTAAGGCAAAGTAAATATTGCAAGAAATTAATAAAGCATCTATTTTGAATAACAATTTAAGCTTGTACTTAAATTATTCTCACTTTTACATACTTTTTAATCTACCTCTAGACTTATCATATCTTCTATCCACAAGCACAAGTGGTTGCTTGTACATATACACAACCGCAAAATAATCAAGTAGATGCAATTAGCAGATATACAATAACTAAGGGCTGAAGTGATAATATTAGTATTCCTATATGTAACTGCAAACAACTGGGCACATTACTAAAATTGATTACAGAAAGTCTCAATCACTAGATTTGGAAGTTATAGACTGCTACACAGAAAACTTACAGAATATGACTCCCAAATTCTTCAGTCAGACAACAGTAGAAATTATAATTACATCAGAGAGAAAAAAATTAAAGTACAAATGTTAACCTGAGATGAAATGGGTTTGCTATCTCTGGTAATACTCAGAGGTATTCTGATAAAAAGCTAACCTTGCTGTAGCCAGTTTGGCTCAGCGGATAGAGCGTCGGCCTGCGGACTCAAGGGTCCCAGGTTCGATTCCGGTCAAGGGCATATACCTTGGTTGCAGGCACATAACCAGTAGGGAGTGTAGTGTGCAGGAGGCAGCTGATCGATGTTTCTCTCTCATCGATGTTTCTAACTCTCTATCCCTATCCCTTTCTCTCTGTAAAAAATCAATAAGATTTATTTTTATAAAGAAAGCTAACCTTGCTTAAATACTATTCTTCTCTGAAAATTTTTCATAAACTATTATAAAAGAGGAACAATAAAGTCAGCATTGATATAGTGAAAATTACATTAAAAACATATGTGAAACATAAAATATATGTAATCAGGAACAGATATTTGGATAATCCCCAAAGTTTATACTTAAATACCCAAAAAATGTATTTCCAATTTGTTATGGTGAACCCTTTATCTCACCAAATGTTTTTAAGTTATGTTGTTTAAAAAATCTTATCAAACACTGCTTTAAAAAAATCTATCTACAGAGAGAAATCTGTAAAGAATTGAATGAGCATATACCCAACACACTATAACAATAAATATTTTCTATGGTTTAATGGAGGTAAAATTGGCTAAGGCAGAAAAAAAAAATTTAAAGGGAGTCAAAAATAATTGAGATAAAAAAAATAAAGTCCCAATCCATTAAAAAACACAAGATGAAGAATATTCCTCAAATTTCTCTTTCATTTAGATAAAAAAATATCTGATTCAGATGTAGCACAAATAAAAAGGACCCACCCTCCTTTGAGATACACAAGTCAAATTAGTGCAGAATAAAGCAGCAGCAGAGATTTACTTCCACATCTAAGCCAGGAAAACAAAAAACAAAGGTACAGGAAAATAGAAAATTCAATGTTGCAATTACATTTAATAGTAAAAGTAAAAAAAAAAAATGTGCTCAGAATAAATTAAATATCTAATATTGAGACACTTAAATATGTGCTAACTACCAAAAAATGGCATAAATGAGAGCGGAGGGGATTAGGTGATAAAAAAATTAAAAGAATGGCATAATGTTGAAACAAGATGATGTGTATTTGGAGTTTTTTGTACTCTAGAAATTTGTTTGGAAATTTTCATGGTAAAACTTTTAAAATATTTCCTTTTCTTTGCACTCATTTGTTGAAGAATTAGTTATTTATAATAATAAAGTACAAAACTCTTAAGCATACATTGTAGTTCAATTTTTATACACACATACGTATGAATAAATACCACCTAGTTCAAGATATTAAACACTATCATCACTTCAGAAGATTTTCATTTGCCCCTTCTAAGTAATTAACTCCTCCCAACTCAGAGGCAACCACTTTCCTGGCTTCTATTCCCCCAAATTATTTTTTTCTATTTTAAACTTCATATAAGTGGAATCATACAGTATAAATTCATTTGTGTCTACCTACTTTTGTTCAACAAAGTATTTCTGAGATTCATTGCTACAGACACATCCTTGTACATGGTTTTTATGTTTTACCTTTCTTGGGTACATAAAATCTGAACTCACAGTAGAGGGCTATGTTTCGCTATAACAGCTACTGATAGTTTTCCAAAATGGCTGAAACAATTTATATTCCCACCAGCAAAATAGAAGAGCACCAGTTGTTTCACATCCTTGGCAACACTTGTATTGTCAGTCTCTAATTTGGGCCATTCTGGGAGGGGTGTGATGGTTCTGCATTGTGACATTTCCCTAATTAAGTAATAATGTAGAGCACCTTTACCTATGCATATTGGCCTCTTAGACATCTTCCATTGTGATATCTTCCTGTAAAATATGCTCACTTTTTTGCATATTTTAAAAATTGGGTTGTTTGTGCCTTTTCCTTCTTGATTTGTAACAGTTACTTATACAAGTCCTTCACAAGATTTATTTATTATGAATAAATTCTTGCAGTATATCGCTTGCTTTTTCTCTGTCTGAATGGTGTATTGATGAATATAAATTCTTATGTACTCTAACTTATTAATTTTGTGCTCTAAGAAATTTTTGCCTACTCCAAAGTCAAGATATTCTCATAGATTTTCTTCTAGAAGCTGGATAATTTTAGCTTATACATCTAGATCTATTATCTAACTCAAATGAACTTTTAAAATATAATGTGCCTTTTTTATACAAATATCCAGTTTACCTAATAGTTTATTAAAAATAAATGCTTTCTTTTAACTTCAGTGAAGCTTTTGTCATAAACCAAGAAACTAGATATGTGAAGGTCTATAGGAAAAGGTCACTGCCCTGACTAGTCAATTATTGCATGTTTTAAAAATGAGTGTGGCACATCAGTGTGCCACTGCACACAGGTTGAAAACTGCTGTTCTAACACAAAATATCTTAATTAATATTACTTCATAACAAGTCTTGACATCTGAGACATTTACCTTTTGATATAAACTTTGGAATCCATTTAATCAATAAAAAATTCTGGGATTTCTACTGACACTATAGCTCAATTTGGGGAAAAGTATTTTAAAATGTCTCTTAGCACTGCTTTGTAATTTTCAGCATAAAAAATCCTGCCCAATTTCATTAGATTTACTTTTAGGTATCTTACATATTTTTATGCTATTCTAAATGTACTTTCCTAACTTTATTTCACATTATTTTGGTTGTGTTAAAATAAAAAATAGAAATCAGACTTGAATATTCCCTGAACAGACAAAACCAGTTTAGTCATACAAAGAAAGCTTAATCTAGCTTATTTTACCCGGCTAAATTGACCTGGGTCGTTTTTGGCTTATGATAGCCCTGATTTAAAATGCTTTGACTTACAATTTATCAACTTTATGATGTGGTGAAAGCAAAATGAATTCAGTAGAAACTTTACTTTGGATTTTGATCCATTCCCAGGCTAGCTATATGATACTCTCTTGTGATGCTGGGCAGGGGCAGAGAGTTGCAGCTCCCAGTCAGACACATGATCACCAGGGTAAACAACCAATACTTTACAATGTACTCTGTTTCATTTCTTGGGGATACTGCATTCAATAAATGACATGATATATTCAACAATAGGCTTTGTTAGACGATTTTGCCTAACTGTAGGCTAATGTAAGTGTTCTGAGCACATTTAAGATAGGCTAGGTTAAGCAATGATGTTTGGTAGGCTAGGTGTATTAAATGCATTTTCCACTTATGATATTTTCAATTTATGATTGGTTTATAAGGATGTAATCTAATCATAAGTCAAAGAGCATCTGAATTGTAAACAATAACTTTCTCTCTACATAACCTACTTTATAACAATACTAGAGGCCCGGTGCACAAAAATTTGTGCACTGGGGGGGGGGGTGTCTCGCAGTCTGGGACCCCTCGGGGGATGACCACCTGCTGGCTTGGGCCTGCTCCCTGGGGGATTGGGCCTAAAATGGCAATCAGACATCGATCTGGCAGCCCGGCAGCCCTCGGGGGTTGTCCACTTGCCAGCGGGGAGCAGACCTAGCTGCAGTCAGAAATTCTTAGCGCTGCTGAGGCAGGAGAGGCTCCCACCACCACCGCTGTACTGGCAGCCGTCAGCCTGGTTTGTGGCTGAGCAGAGCTCCTCCATGTGGGAGCGCACTGACCACCAGAGGGCAGCTCCTGCATTGAGCGTCTGCCCCCTGGTGGTCAGTGTGTGTCATAGTGACCAGTCATTCCCAGTCGTTCTGCTGTTAGGGTCAGTTTGCATATTACCTTTTTACTATATAGGATAGAGGCCTGGTGCACGGGTGGGGGCCGGCTGGTTTGCCTTGAAGGGTGTCCCAGATCAGGGTGGGGGACCCGCTTGGGTGCCTGGCCGGCCTGAGTGGGGGGCTGATGGCTGTTTGCAGCTGGTCACACCCCCTTCAGGGTGGGGGTCCCCACTGGGGTGCCTGGCCAGTCTGGGTGAGGGGCTGAGGGTCGTTTTCAGAATGGCAGGCGACTGAAGCTCCCAGACTCTTTTTTTCTTTTAATTAAATCTTTATTGTTCAGATTATTACATTTGTTCCTCTTTTTCCCCCCATAACTCCCCTCCTCCCAGTTCCCGCCCCTCCATCCGCCCTCACTCCCCACCCACTGTCCTCATCCATAGGTGCACGATTTTTGTCCAGTCTCTTCCCGCGTCCCCCACACCCCTTTCCCCACCAAGAATAGTCAGTCCATTCCCTTCTATAATTGAAACATGTTCCCGTTACTGGCGCTCCCAGCTCTGAGGCTGCGGCCGGCTGAAAAATCAGGTATCTAGGGTTTGTTTAGCTTCTATAATTGAAACATTGTTGCTTCTGGAGCTCAGAGCCAGGCCGTGGCAAACGGGGAACCCTGGCTTCCTCCATCACTGGAGCCTCATGTTTGCTTCAGCTGTGTGGCTGCCGGCCGCCATCTTTGTTGGCAGTTAATTTGCATATCGCCCTGATTAGCCAATGGGAAGCATAGCGGAGGTACGGTTAATTACCCTTTTTTTCTTTTATTAGATAGGATACCCCTGAGCCTAAATCCATGTTTTGGTTTGAGTGCTCCTGGTTTACAAATTTTTTTTGGTGTGTACTAGTATATAATAAACTTTTACTGATTACTAATACTTCAGTGATTCATTGGTTTTACTTCTGTTATTTCTGAACTTTTGACATTACATGGCATCAGAAGTGGGATCCAAAGTCCTCCAGTGACTCCAAGGTATCAGATAAGCAAACAGGTGCTGGTAACCCACAGACGCCACTGAGCTCACTGCTTTCTCACCAATACTGGAGTTTGAGACTAAGTCTCTCTTTGATCCAAGCTCCGTTCTTTTTGTGTTTTGAACTCTCTGACTTATTGTGTATACCTCTGTTTTGTTTGTTGAAGCTTCTTGGTAAGTCATCCTACTCTATGCCAAAGGGGGAAAAACACATGATACCTTGTGTTTTAGACCAGTTGGGAAACAAGGCTTTTTGTAATAAAGACATCTTTGGACATCTAAAGGCAAAGATGAGTTCTACCTGGTCGATGGACCAGAATCTTTGCCTTTTGGAAAATGGGTGAACTTTTGAAATTGTAGTGGCCACTCTGAAGAACCTTTAACTTAGATAGGTCCACCTTAAGAAGCATCCTTAAAAGAGAGGATTCCAAACCACAATGAAACAATGAAATGCATTCTTTGAATAGAAGCTTTTAATGAATCTAAAAACAGTTTTAAAAGGATCCTCACAGTATGCAAATAAAAAAATCTTCAGTAAAAGACTGGCCATCTGAGCAAGTTACCTTAATTTAGTGCATCTGCCAGAAACATAATCTGTATCCCACTACTTTTGAGTTTTATACAGGATACATGGATAAACATTTTAAACAAAAGTGTAAGATCTCTGGTTATGTCTTTCTATATGTTTATGTCTGTATGTTATAGACAATATTTTTCTATCTCTAAATGGTATTGCCAAAATGAATTTGTAAAAAGCTCTATTTGTCTTTAAAAAATTAAGTACACACACACACATACACACACACACACACACACACACACACTAGGTGTACCAGTTAATAATGCGGATTTTTTTCAATAGCTGGAGTTACACGTGTTGATATATATGTGATTTGATATGTATGCTATGTTGTTGTATTAACAGCAAGCTTCAAAACTTTGTATGTCAAATTTTCTGAAGGTGCTAACATCATAGATATTTTTACACTTAAAAATGTCAAATTTTGTGCCCCAAAAAGAGTATTTGCGGGAAGTTTTAATTCATTAGTTTATTTTGAAGAAAAGTGCTGCTGAATACAGGAAGCTTATGGTGAATGTGCTCCATCTCAAGATGCTTGTGAACGCTGGTTTATAGGCTTTAAAAGTGATGATTTTGATGTGAAACAGAAAGAACGTCCACGTCAACCGAAAAAGTTTGAAAACCAACAATTACAAGCATTATTGGATGAAGATGCGTGTCAAACTCAAAATCAACTTGCAGAAAGATTAAACATTGCTCAGCAAACAATTTCCGATCATTTACAAGCAATGGGAAAGATTTTAAAGGAAGGAAAATGGGTGCCACCTCAATTGAATGAAAGACAAATGGAAAACTGAAAACTCATCAGTAAAATATTCTTCAATGGCATAAAAGAAAGTCTTTTTTGCATTGAATTGTGACTGGCGATGAAAAGTGGATTTATTTTGAGAATCCCAAATGCACAAAATCATGGGTTGATCCAGGTCAATCATCAATATCGACTGCAAGGCCAAATCGCTTCGGAAAGAAGACAATGCCCTGCCTTTGGTGGGATCAGGAAGGTGTGGTGTATTATGAGCTTCTAAAACCAGGTGAAACCGTTAATACTAATTGCTACCAACAATAAATAATCCATTTGAACCATGCTTTGATCGTGAAACAACCAGAATGTGCCAGAAGACACGGCAAAGTAATTTTGTTTCATGATGACACACCATCACACACTTCAAAACCAGTTAAAGGCACGTTAAAAGATCTATCTTGCCTGGGAAGTATTAACCCACCAACTGTATTCACCAGGCCTTGCTCCTTCAGATTACCTCTTGTTCTAATCGATGGCACAAGCACTTTTTGAGCAGAACTTCAAAATGTAAAAAGAAGTGGAAAATTGGGTCTCTGAATGGTTTGCCTCAAAACAAGGAAGTTCTACTGCAGTGGTTCTCAACCTTCCTAATGCCGCGACCCTTTAATACAGTTCCTCATGTTGTGGTGACCCCCAACCATAAAATTATTTTTGTTGCTACTTCATAACTGTAATTTTGCTACTGTTATGAATCGTAATGTAAATATCTGATATGCAGGATGTATTTTCATTGTTACAAATTGAACATAATTAAAGCATAGTGATTAATCACAAAAACAATATGTAATTATATATGTGTTTTCCGATGGTCTTAGGCGACCCCTGTGAAAGGGTCGTTCGACCCCCCAAAGGGGTCGTGAACCACAGGTTGAGAACCGCTGTTCTACTGGGACAGTATCCACAAATTACCTGAAAGATGGGGAAATGTGTAGCTAGTGATGAACATTACTTTGATTAAAGCACTTTTGATGTTTCTCTTGAAATTATCATGTTTTCTTTGATTACAAAATCTGACATTATTAACCAGTACACCATATATATATATATATATATACACACACACACACACACATACATACACAATATATATATACACACACACACACACACTATTCTCTCAGAATTATAGAAATCCCAATTTTTTTTAAATTGATTTCAGAGAGGAAGGGAGAGAAGAGAGAGAAACATCAATGCTGAGAGAGAATCACTGATGAGCTGCCTCTTACACACCCCTACTGGAGATCGAGCCTGCAATCCAGGCATGCACCCTGACTGGGAATGAAACTGTGACCTCCTGATTCATAGGTTGGCGCTCAACCACTAAACCATATTGGCCGGGCAGCCCAAATGTTTTTAAGTTCACATGATCTAAGATACTCTTTGATTAAAATTTTAAAAAAGGTTAGTTTACATTTTTTGGCTTAATAAAAGCAGGTATATCTTCAAAATTTGTCAATAAAAAAAATAAGATGATGATTAGTTCTTTAATATCCAAACCAAGCATAATTATTAAAAGCAAGTACATTAGTTAAACAAACAAAAGTTTATACTAAGTTAAACCAGATAATGGATATTCATTTATATCTAAAGCATTTCCAAGATAAATATGAAATGCTAAACATAAGATGATCTACTTATGGTTTTTACATTTTTTTACAGAAGATATTTGGGTTTGTGAATAAACATGTCTTGTACCAATATGAAACTTTTACTATGAGGAAGAAAATACTCCTAGTATAAAATGTATTTACAAATTTTCTATCCCGTAATTGCTCACTTATTTTCCACTAGCTTAGGGGTTAAAAATTTTAATTAATAAACTAATTAATATGTAATTAAAACTACCAGAAATAATAAGGGTGAAAGAAAAATGAATGTATATGAAAAGCAGAAAAAGAAAATAAAATGTGCTTTTTTTGGGTAAGGAAAATATGGACATGTTTTGTTATGTTTTGTAAAGGAAAAAAGAAAATTTTGTCCTAAGATAAAATGGCTGTTACTTGTAGGACAATAGCTGAATGGATAAAGAAACTTCTTTGTAGAAAATGAATATTGAGAAAGGAATTTTATGTATAGTAATGTTAAAACTAGAATCTATTTATTTAAGTTTAAAGACAAGGGAGAGTTTTAAAATACAAAGTATCCTGGTGCAAAATTAGAATTTGGTTTCCCTTGGTGAAAGAAGAAGTTTTTTGTTTTGTTTTGTTTTGAAGTCTAGTAGTTTTTTGATGGAGTCTTTGGGGTTTTCTATGTACAGTATCATGTCATCTGCGAATAATGAGTTTTACTTCTTTTCCAATTTGGGTGTCTTTTATTTCTTCTTCTTGTCTGATCGCTATGGCTAGCACTTGTCAGACAGGAGTGGTGAAAGTGGGCATCCCTGTCTTATTCCTGTTCTTAGGGGAAATGGTTTTAGTTTTTGCCCACTGAGTATGATGTTGGCTGTGAGTTTGTCATATATGGCCTTTATCATGTTGAGATATGCTCCCTCTATCCCCACTTTGCTAAGAGGTTTTTATCAAAAATGAATGTTGGATTTAGTTGAATGCTTTTCCTGCATCTATTGGTATGATCATGTGTTTTTAGATTATTGGCCTGCTCTTAATGAGAAATTAAAAACAAAAACAAAGGGTTGTGATTTTATTTAACCTTTACTGTAATCTGCCTTGGAAACAAAGATTCTGTGTCTTATGAAAATATTTCCTGGCCTTCATAATATTTTTATCAAGTCTTTGATTACTGAGAAAAATCAGTCTTCTCTCTTAAAAGAAGAAAATTCTTTTACAACTCTGTAACTTTCTGTATTTGTCTTTGAAATATTTTGTCACTTTGGTTGAATGGTAACTAAGTCGACTGAATAATTTCTGAATGTGAGTGTATGTAGATGTATGTGTGAACTCTTAGAAGATCTTTAACCATGGCCATTTTCAAGTATTTTCTCATTTACAGAGTGTTACTATTTCACTTTGATGCTTTTGGAAACTTTTCCTGCAAAAGTTCTCCATCTTCAAAGAAATTCATGGAAAAGGGCCTGACAAGTTACTCAAACGTAAAGGTTTCCAATAACTAAGATCGTAACACTGAATGGAGGGTAAGAATTTTTTAATGGAAAACTGATTGATTCATAAAGCTGCTAACCCACGATGAAGCAAAACAAGAACTACATAGCACTGAATAAGACAATAAAGATGATTATAATTTTTATTATCATTTCAAACATTGCTAGTTCTTTAACGTTTTGTTTCCAGATTTAAAGGACCCCCTTTTTGCCTCTCTTTTATACCAGGTATAGAGCAATTTGATAAAGTGTACCTTTGTAACAGAAGTTGAAAAATCTACCTTTTGCTCTCTACCTGATTCCTCCAGAATTCAGAAACTCTTATTAAATATTCCTATTTTTCCTGACTATATATGTATTTGCATAAATTCAATAAAAATCTGTTCTCTTTGTAACAGGACACAATTGAACACGTCCTTAGCTTGGCTTCCTAGCCCTAAGAAGCTTTTGAAAATCCAATCTGAGATTCTTTATGAAAAGTTCCAACAAAGCAGACTTAAAAGAACCTATATGGTCAGTCACTATTCTTTCTGCACTTACTAGTACTGGTACATAAATAGCCAAGCCAAATTTATTTTCACTAGACAACATTGCACGCAAATTAATCTCACTATGGTTACCTTTTCTAGAAATGGAGATGATTATAAAGAGAAAAAAATGTATTTCAGCAGTACACCTTTGTGAATATCAGATTCTAGTGCTATTGTCTTTGAAGTTGTTTTCTACCTATAAACTGGATTCTGAATTCTTCCAGTTTCCTCCAATATTTGGCTAGAACTTTCACTCACTATGTATGATGTTAGCTGTGGATTTTTTGTTGATACTCTTTTAAAAATTAAGGATGGTTCTTTCTATTCCTATTTTGATGAGGATTTTTAACACAAACAGATGTTGAATTTTGTCAAATGATTTCTCTGTATCTACAGAGATGATCCTATGGTTCTTCTACATTATTCTGTTAAAGTAGTAGATCAGATTGATCTTAAAAATATTAAATCAACCATGCATTCCTGGGACAAATCTGTAATATATTATCCCTTTTTACATATCACTGAATTACTTCTATATATATATATATGTTCATGAAAAATATAAGTCTATAATTTCTTTTTGTGTGTGTGTGTCATATTCTTGTCAGGTTTTCCTATCAGGATTATGTTAAAATCATAAAATATTCTGGAAAACATTCTCCTTTTTATAATTCTCAAAAGAGTCTGTATAAAACTGATATTATACCTTACTAAATGTTTGGAAGATTTACCAGTGAGTCATCTGGGCCTGGGGTTTTCTCTGTGGATAAGTTTTTAATAAATTCAAATTATTTAATAGACAATGGACAACTCAGATTTTGCATTTCTTCACATATCTGTTTTGATAATTTTTTGAATGATTATGATCTTTCACTGGAGTTATTAAATGTATTAATATAAAGTTGTTCATAATTTCCCTTTGTTAACAATTTAATATCTATAGACTCTGTAGTGATGCCTCCCTTCTTATTCCTGGTATCGGTAATTTGTGTTTTCTCCCATTGTTTTGTTTATCAGTTCATTACACATTTATTATTTTTAAAAAGTTTTCTAAAACTGTTGATATTTTCTATTTCATTGGTTTCTACTTTGACATTTACTATTTCTTTCTTTCTACTTTCTTTGAGTTTGATTTCTCCTTTAAGTTGCAAGTTCATATTAACGACTTTTAACCTTTTGTCTTTACATGCATATAAAACTATAAAGTTCTCTCAAAGCACTACTTCAGTTGCATTCCACAGGTTGTTTATTTTACTGTTTTTCAATAAGAATGTTCTCTAATTTCCATTATGACTTTGTTTTTTATTCATGGACAATTTAGAAATGTCTTGCTTAATTTCTAACATTTGGAAGCTTTGTAGTTATTTTTCTGTAACTGAGTTGTAATTAATTCCACAGTGGTAAAAAAGAAAAAATGCACTGTATAATTTCAATCCTTTGAAGTCTGATACTTCTTTAAGAACCAGAATATTTTGGCAAGTGTTCCATGTGCACTTAAAAATATGCAATCTTCAGTTGTCAGATACAATGTTTTATAAATGTCAATTACACCAAGTTAATGAATCATGTCATTCAAATTTTCTATTCTCTTACTAGTTTTTTAATATAATTGTTATATCAGTTACTTTAAATATATATTTAAAATCTCTAGCTATAAATGCATATCTATATTTCCTGTTATCTTATCTTCTATATTCAGAAGTTGTATTACTAGATGAATACATGCTTTAAGGTTTTTTTTATCTGGGTAAACTGACCCACTTATTGTATTTTCCTCTTCGTCACTTATAATACTTGTTTTGCCTTAAGTCTATTTTATACAATGTTAATAGAGCTTTCTTTTGGTGAGTGTTTGCAGACAATACTTATTACATCTTTTTACTTTCATCCTATCTGAGCCTTTAAAGTATTTTTTTTCTATAAACAGAATATATATTTGGATTTCACTTATTTTTAAGCCTAAAAATATTTGTATTTTCACTGAAGCATTTATTTAAACTTAACATAACTGCCAATATAGACGAGTTTAAGTATCATCTTGCTATTATTTTCATTTTCCTTATTCATTATTTGTTCCTTTATTCTTCCTTTTTTGACTTCTTCGGTATGATTCTATTTTATTTCATCTACTAGCTTATTTGATATACCTTTTAGTGCCATTCTTTCTTCTTTTTAACATATTTTTATTGATTTCTGAGAGGAAGGGAGAGGGAGAGATAGAAACATCAATGATGAAACAGAGTCATTGATGGGCTGCCTCCAGCACGCCTCCCACTGGGGATTGAGCCCGAAAACCAAGTATGTGCTGCCCTGACCGAGCAGGAACTGACCCATGACCATAGGTCGGTGCTCAACTCCGCTAAGCCACACTGGCCGGGCTAGTGTCATTCTTTTAATAGTTCCCCTAGAAATTAAAAAATGCATCCTTCCTGAATGCTGGATGTGATTTTTCTAGAGCAGGGGTTCTCAACCTTGGCTGCACATTAGAATCACCTGGGAATCTTTTTAAAATCCTGATTTCTGGGCCTCATCCTCCGGAAATGCTGTTTCTTTGTTATGGGGTGGGGCCACAACATTAGCAACAAAGAAACAGAATTTCCAGAGGATGAGGCCCAGAAATCAGGATTTTAAAGATTCCCAGGTAATTCTAATGTGCAGCCAAGGTTGAGAACCACTTTTCTAGAGGCTCTGGATAATTTACTTCCCTCGGGTGTCTAATTTCCCTTTTATCAGGCAATTACATTGCAGGTAAAGATAAAGTGTGGGTTAAAGAGTATAGAATCTTTTTTGTAGACTTACATAGTTGGAAACGCCTCATAGAATAAATATGTTGTTTCCTTTATTCACAGAACTGTGTGTTAGATCTGTGGGAAGGAATTACAAGACAGCTGCAAAAACAAACCAAAAAAAAAAAAAAGAGTATAGAATCTCTGAGAATTACAGATATATAAAGTTGGCAGTCACTCACAGGCTCTTATCCACAGATCCCTACTCGGTGCTAAAAAGATTGGAAACAAGCTGGGAGACTAAAGAAGCTATTTTTCAGTGGTGGAAGAAAGGAACTGACTGCCAATGTGGGAAAAGAATGAAACCCTACCTAAATTCTAACTCCTATGGGGGAGAGGGGAGCATTAAACCACTGGGAGAAGGGCAGCAACCAATGTCCTCCATTTTGGCTAGAGGATAAGTAAAAGAGAAAGGGCCTTTGCTGGAGCAGGGTTAGGAAACAGATCACAGATTTCAAGAATGAAGATGAAAATTCAAGAAATAAAGAACACATAATCAGAGATGAAGAATGTATTTTATGGGCTCATAAAAAGACCAGTCAAGGAAAGTATAAATGAGCTTCAAAACACGTCATGAGAAATTACCCAAACTGAGATACAAAGTACTTTTCTAAAAGTGTGTGTGTGTGTGTGTGTGAATGTGTGTGTGTGTGTGTGTGTGTGTGAATGTGTGTGTGTGTGTGTGTGTGTGTGTGTGTGTGTGTGTGTGTGTCAAAGGAGGGGTGCTGGGGAGGAGGCAGTAGGGGGAGGACAGAAAACAAACCCTCCAAGAATTGTGGAACTGTAGCAAATGAAGTACCTACCACGTGTGTCACTGGAATCCCACAGGAAAACAGTAAATGGTACAGAAAATATATTAGAAGAAAAATGCTGAGAATTTTCTAAATATGATTCAAAGATCAAACCATAAATCTAAGCTCAGTGGTGAACCACAAAAATCAGGATAAATACAGAACACATACACACACACAAATCATATTCAATCTACTATAAAAACAAACAATAAGGGGAACATTTAATGGAGAGAGGAATTTCAACTAACTTATCAGAAACAATGCAAGCCAAAGAGTATACAGTGTCATCCTTAAAGTGATACGTATGAGAAAAACATGTGAACACGAATTCTGTACCAAACAAAATAATCTTTCTAAAGAAAAGGTAAAATAAAGCATTTTAAGTCAATCCAAGAAACTCTGCTAGCAGTAGATCTGAACTGCAAGAAGTGTGAAATAAAGTTCTTCAGACAGAAAGAACAGACACTTGATTCTACAAAGATCTGAAGACGTCTAAAAATAATTAAATTGAAGGTAAATGTAAAATATTTTTTCTTATTTTTAGTCACTTCAAAACAGAACTGTGTACAGTAGCACTGATAGAACGTTGTGAGACAGAAATATTCTATATCTTACACATAGCTACTAAGACTTGAAAAATGGCTACTACAATAAAGATAGTCACACTGGCTAGTGACTAACATACTGGACAGTGCAGGTCTAGAGCAAACATAATAGCGAGATATCATGAATTTATGGCATAAGTAAAAGTATGACAATAATAGTACAAAAGATAGGAAAGAAAAAGTGTAAATATACTGTTATAGGGTTCTGACACTATATAAAAAAGTAGTATTACAGTGCTTGAATAGAGACTGGAATTAAAGATGCATAATGTAAATCACAGAGAAAGAAGTATAACTTTTTAAAGAAGCAAAATAAATATGAGTAGTAAAGAGCAAATCAAGAAAAAATGAGCTAAAAAATAGAGACCATAAAGCAGATGGGTTAAATAGAAAATAAGATGGCAGATTTACATCAATGATTACATTAAACATAAATGGTGTAAACAACTGAACTAAAAAACCAGACTGTCAGGATGGATTTAAAAAGTGAGCTGTCTACAGGAAACCCACTTTAAATATAAAGGCATGAATTCAAAGTAAAAGGATGTATCATGCAAAACCTAATGAAAAGAAAGGTGTAGTGGGACTATTAATTTCAGATAAAGTAGACTGCAGAAGAAGAAATATTACTGAGATAAAGAGGAATATTATATAAGACAAAGGAGTAAATTCAAGAAGACATACAACCCTAGATATACATGCACCTAACAAGAGAGGTTCAAAATACATGAAGCAAAATTTGTTAGAACAAAAAGGAAAAATAAATATGCAATTATATTTGGAGACTTAAACTTTTCCTATGGTGATCAACAAGTAGGTAGACTCCCCATAAGGAAACAGACAACCTAATAAGCACCATCATTTAACTTGACATGACAATTATAGCATATTTAATATAAAATATTGAAATTAACATTTAATATGTAATAAAGAACTTATAGAATACTCTACCCAAAAGCACAATCCACAATATTTGGAAGTACACATAGAACATTTACCAAGTCTAACCATATCCTGCCATAAAAAATATTTCAAAGAGTTTAAAAGAAATTATATATTCTATATTACTTGCTTATAACAAAATTAAACATAAAAATCAATTACTGAAAGAACTAGGTAAAATCATCAAATATTTGGAATGTAAATAATATACTTCTATTCTAAATAACCCATAAGTCAAAGCAAAAGTCACATAAGAACTTAGAAAATCCTATATAATAAAAGCCTAATATGCAAATTGTCCTCTCAACCGAGAGTTCAACCGGGAGCTCAACCGCTCACTATGGCATGGGCTGACCACCAGGGGGTGGCGCAGAACATGACAGGCGTAGGCAATGTGGTGCTGGCAGCAGATGGCAGTGGAGGCACTCCCGGCCCCAATGGGCCTCGACAAGAGCATGACAGCGGTGGGATGGTAGAGCAGGTAAGCAGGCGGCACCAGGCCAAGGCAGATGCAAGCGGGGGCCCAATTGCCCCGCCGATCGCCCCATAGACGGCAACCAGTGTTAACGGCAGGGGGCGGGGCCGCCGCCCTGCTCCCAGGTGCTGAGGGAGCCAGACAGGGGGCCTGGCCCCAACTGATCACTCTGCAGACAGCGACCAGCAGCCGGCAGGCCCTGATTGCCTGATCGGGGCCGACCCCGGGCTGGGATGGGGTTCTGGGGTTGGGTGGCGGTGACCAACCTCCCACGGCACCTGGTCAGGGGGCTGTGACTTCTTGCCAGCTACCTGGGGCAGGGGTGACAGGGACAGAGGTGCAGTGAGAATGCGAGGTGTCCACCAAGCTTACTCTCACTCTCCCTACTATCCTCCCCCAGGATGCCAGGGCTCACGTTCCAGGGAAGCCCCCGTACTCAGGTGCCGGGTGCCCGCGAGGAGCCTGTCACGCACCCGCACGGCTGCTTCTGGGTGAGCCGGCTGTAGCCGCCAGGACTGCAGGGGCTCATAGGGCTCCCCGTGGGTTCGCACAGGAGCCAGTGGACAAGGCCAGCCAGGAGAGAGCGCACTACTCACCCGGCTTCTGTGCGGCACTGCTGGGCGACCCAGAGGCCCACGTTGCGCCCTGGCCTGTGGTGTCCGGCTGTACTCACTGCATCTCTACATGGGGACTCAGGCGGAGAGGGGCGCGTGGGGGTCCGGGGGCCCAGTTGCTGCCCAGGGCCCAGAGATCAGCGACCTGCCCTTCCACGGCAGATGCTCATATTTCAATAGCAGGCTAGGTCTAGGGACTGCACTGGTGCACAAATTTCATGCACCAGGCCTCTAGTATCAACATAGCAAAATTTATGAGAATATCTAAAGCAGTGCTGAGAAGGAAAAGAAGGTCAATGGCCTAAGCTTATACCTTAAGAAATTAGAATGGAGATTTAAACCCAAAGCATATAAAAAGAAATAAAGAGCAGAAATCAATTAAATAAAAATGTATTTTAAATAACAATAAAAATAAAAAAACTGGATCTTCGGAAAAACAAAACATTTTTGATAAACCAGAAAACCTACTAATAAAGACAAAAGCGAGGACACACTGTCAATATCAGTAATGTAAGAAAAGACATCACTACAGATGCTTCAGACATTAAAAGGGCAATAAAGAAATATTATGGCAATGAATAGATGAAACAGGTACATTCCTTGAAAGATACCAACTATTAAAGCTCACATAGTGAGTAAAGGTCACTCACATTGTCAAAGACTGGAAGCTTTCAAAAACAGATAACCCTAATCATCCTATACCTATTAAAGCAAATAAGTTTATCCTTTAAAACCATTAAAGAAAACTCTAGACCCAGATGGGTGGCTTGCAAACTCTAGTGAAAATATGAAACAAGTATTAAGCCTAGCCAAAATTTTTCAGAAAATACAAGAAACACTATACAAGGCCAGCATCATTTTGATACCAAAAAAATATGAAAAAGCATCTTTCATGAAGATATAAAAAAGTATTCAACAAAATATTAGCAAATTAAATCCACTAATATATGAAAATGATAAAACATCATGTCCAAGGGAGGTACACCTAGAAAATGCAAGGTTGATTCAACATTTGAAAACAAATCAATGTAATTCATCATATTAACAGACCAAAGAAGATAAACCATATGATCACCTCAATAAATACAGCAAGAAAGTTTGAGCAAACTCAATGACCACTCATAATAAAAATTCAGCAATCTAGGAACAGAATGGGAACATCCTTAACTTGATAAAAGACCTATTACACTTACTGTAACTATATATAGTTGATTGGTTAAAGGCCCTTTATACTTAAAGAACAAAAGTTTTCCTCGTAACATCAGGAACAAGACAAAAGATCTGCTCTCACCACTCGTTTAATATCATGCTGGAAATCCTAGCCAATGAAATAAGGGAGGAAAAAGAAAGTAGGTTGTACACACGAAGTGAAAACAAAGAAATAAAACTGTTCTTTATTTGCAAATGACATCATTATTTACATAGAAAAATGCCAAAGAAACAACAACAAAAAACCTTACTAGATTTAAGTGAATTTAGCAAAGTTGCCATATTCAAGGTATACAAAAAACAACTGTATGTCTATACTATCAATGAACAACTGCATACTAAATTTTAACTGGTATCAGAAGTAATGAAATACCTGGGTATAAATCTTAACAAAAATGAGATTTTTTTCAGTATACACCTGTATGCTGAAATTACAAAATGCTGATAAAAGAAATCAAACAAGGTTTAAATAAATGAAGATATCCTGTGTTCATTAATTGGAAGACTCAATATTGAGATGTCAATTCTTAATTGGTGAATATATTAAAGACAATCTAAATGAAAATCTCCTCGGCACTTTTTGTAGAAATCCTATCACTTCTAAAAAAAATTATCAAAAAGCAAAAGAACTAAATGGCCAAAATGATTTTGAAAAAGAATGAAGTTGGAGACTCATTATCTGATATCAAGACTTATTAAAAAGCAACAATAACCATAACCATGTGGTACTTAAAGATTTTTTAATTTACAAGTTGAGTCTAAAGTTCTTCTGGAGAAGAAATGCATAAAAACAGTAATGAATAACTTTGGGGGGGAAATGAAGAAATGGTTATCAAAATTTAAAGTATGCATACTCTTTAACCCAGCAATTCCATTTCTAAGAATCCATGCTCCAGAAATAATCACATACTGATGGAGGAAGTTTTCTGAAGAGTTGACTTTGAAGGTAGAACTATAGGAAGGTGTAGAACAATCTTATATTCTCCAGTACTGTTTTTAAAATTTACAAAGATTTAAAGTTTGTAATTAAAAACATCAATACATTTAAAAGTTGGCTTTAAAGAAAGCATTTTGTGATAGCAAAAAGAAACTAATTTAAATGTCTTTCAGTAAGAGATATCGTTCAATAAATTCTAGCCTATTCGAACTAATGAAATATCACTTAACCTTTAAAAAAAGTATTAGGGAGACCTATATGTAACAAGTAAAGATGTCCAAGATATATAATTAAGTAAAGAAAGCAAGTGATATATCAATGTGTTTGGTATACCATCCTCCCAAACAACTTTATGTGTATGCACATGTTTAAAAGTGCATTTAGAAAGATGAACGTAAATTGTTAACTCTGCACAGTAAAACGGGACTGAGGGATGAAACGTTCACATTTCACCTAGTCATTATTTTTCTAGATTGCTGAATTTTACGTCGTTTGCATGTCTGCCGTTAATTTTTAAAACTAAAGGTATTGCATATAAAAGGACACGAGTTTCATAAGGCAATTGAAAACTGAAAAAAAAATAGCTCAAACGTTTATTTCTTTAATCTTCATGCTTATTTACACTCTTCAAATGGTCTGTAGTCTTCAGCAGAGGTGACTGCCATTTTAAAAAATTTAACTGATCCAATAGTTCATGATAAAAAATAACAACATATTAGGCCTTTTGTGATAATCGTGAACTTCACAGAACCAGCAGATTCACAGCAGGGTCGATGAGCATGTAAATAAAAATAAAAACACGATCATGTCTGGAGAGGGGCACCTCCTACACAGGTTCTTCTTCCTCGCCGCCACAAAACTCTCTCCTCCCCTTTTCTTTAACTTGGTCTGAGAGGCTTTAAGCTCACCATTTTGAATGTGCGCAAAAGGATGTGCAGCAGCAATCTCTGAGAGGCCACAGCTGAGGCTGACTGCCAGAGCGGGCCCTGACCTGGCATCGTTAGGGGGAGAAGCACTGAGGAAATGGGGCTCCGATCGGGCCCAGCGTGACTGCGTGCCCGGGCCTCGGGTGAGCTCGGGAAAACGCGCACACAGCCGACGGACGGTTCCTCGGGAGAGCGGGCCGCAGGCCTATGGCGTAAGATGGACCAGCTCTACGAGGGGAGACTGCAAGTGGGCAGAGAAGGCGGTGGGGGTGTCAGTGCGGGGAAACTCATTCAGTCGCCAGTGTGGGGAGAACGGCAGCGGGGGGCAGCGGGGTCCTTGGCCGAGGCACCAAGGACAGCAGAAGAGGCCACAGGAAAAGCGGACGGTGGAGACCTCCGAGACCAACCGATGTCATCCGCTGGGACACCAGTGCGGTGCCGGGTCCCGGCTGGACCGGGCCCAGGAGGCGAGGAGGCCTCTAAACAGCTATCAACCCCACCCACCATGGCCGGCGCAGCGGACCCGAGATAGGCCCCGCTCCCTCTCGACAGAAATTAAGAGAGGAAGGAGGTAAAGGCAGCAATTTCCTCGCCCGACCCTCCTATAACCAACATCAGAACAAGCCAGATTTAAAAAAAAAAAAAAAATCCCCTCACCGAACTGTGCAGCGGCTCCGGAGCGAGAACAGCCCTCGATCCTCCACCCGCCACCTCCGCCTTCTTCTCCGCCTCCGACTCCTCCCCCGCCTAACGCGCAGTGGCAGGTGGCGGAGCCCGCGGTGGCGGCGGCGACGGCGGCGGAAGCAGAGGCGGCGGCGGCGAGTCCCGCCCCTCGCGCAGCAGTAGAGGCGGAGGATGGCACGGAAACCCCGCCCCAAAACAGCACCGACCAATAGACTTAAAGGACTTCGAGTGGGGCTGGAAAATGCACGTATCCAATCGGAACCTTGGGAGTGGGCTCACGTCAATGGATGGGACGTGGCAGAAAAAGGGGAAAAGGACTTCAGGCGTCTCCGCACCCGGGTCCTCCCTTCTCGGTCCAGGGGACAGCTCAGATTGGCCGGAGAGAGGAAGGACGAGGCCACACAGTTTCCCAGCCCACGCCCGCGTCTGGGCCCGCCTCCTCTCCCTGCGGCACTGCGACGTTTGGGGCGGGGCGAGGCCCCGTCCGGGGCTGGCACTGCGCTGCCTTTTGTGGTTAGGGCTGGGAGAAGAGGGTGGGGTCTCCAGGAAAGGGAAGGGGGTGTGGGGAATTAGGGCAGGACTGGCGCAGCTTGGCTTTCAGAAATTATTACAGCAACCACCAAAATGGAGGCATTAAAAGTCAATCCTAATTCGACTGGGAACCTGATTAACAAGATTAAGTCTCTTGGCATAACGTTCACTCCGTTGCAGTTCAGATAGGAGCGGTACAAGAAAAAAATAGACGGTGGAAGGGCACGTTTGCCCACGCAGAGGCCACGCCCATATACCCTGCCGTCTCACCCCTGCTCCTTCGTTTGAGTCTGTTGGATCGGGGGCGGGTTATAGGAGAGGCCTGCGTTTCCTCTGTAGGGCCTTGGCCCTCCAGTTTGCATCTTGAGGCTGATAGGTTGTCATGCTGGGAAGAAACAGCTCCCATCACATGCAACTAAAATAAACACGACAGCTGTAGTCCCTGAACACCTTGCTTAATTTAAACTCGGCCAACAGTTTAGTTAATCATGTCAATGATGCTAAATTGTTTCTTCGTTCCGCACGAGTCCTCTTTACATCCTGAACATGTCCGCTTCTCTAATTACAGTCCTGTTCTCTTCCCATCTTATTCCCAACCCCCACCACACCCTCCACACACAAGCCCGGCGTCCAGGATATATTTAGCGCACTTCCTCCACCAAGAATTAAGAGCCCTATTACTTGTGCTGTCCTGGAAACTGCACAAATCTCTTCCCAGTGAATCAAAACTATTCCTTTTTTTTTTTTTTTTTTTTGGTCTTGATGAAAACAAATTAGCCAAAATTTACTATAGAAATTTAAGTTCTGAGAATTTGCTAGATATATTGTGAAACCAAATCTAAATCTCAGTCCATCTCTGTAGTACATTTCTTACGAAGGAACCATTTCCCACTCGATATTTATCTGCTTTATATATGTTGCTCTAGAAACTGGCTCTTTATTCATCCCAATCTCTCCCTCTTGAAAAGAGAATTCACACTTTAATCACACTTCCCTAATCTCCCTTTAGGATATTGCATGTTGACCCAATTGGTTATACTAACCTGTTAGTTGGGGAAAGTTTTCCCAAATTTCAATCTTTTTTTATACCATATCTGTGTATACTACCTGCAGTATTATTTATTATTTTCTTTAAATAAATGCATTTTTCCATTTCTTTAAGAGGGAAACTTTATAAAAGTATTATAAATGGAAAACCTCCATTAATTATCCTAAATTGAAAGTAAGTATAAGTGAAAAGAAAACTATGTCTTTAAGTTCTAGCTAGAAACTATTGTCTACTGGAATCTCTGCGTCTAAGGGTAGGTTACCAAACATTAGACATATATTAAAGACCAAGCATGCAAATGGCATTTTTATCATGATGTAATCAAAAGGATAGTAAAATAGAACCAAAATAGGAATCACTTTCTCACCATGTGAGTCATTGTTTTTAAATTCTGAATGCATGTGCCAATTTAAGTCATCTAAGGCATCAGAACTAACCTCTGTTACTCTCTGGGCAATCTACATACCTCTCTAGGTTCAATTCCAATTTAAATATTGGGAAAGTAATAACATCTACCAATGAGTCACTGTATAGATTAAAGTAACCTAATCAATGTAAAGCATACCATCCTTAGCATGTAGTAAGTACTAAATACATATTAGCTTATATATTGAATTACTAGGGGCCCGGTGCACGAAATTCGTGCACTGGGTGTGTGTGTGGGGGGGAGTGTCCCTGAGCCCAGCCTGCCCCCTCTCACATACTGGGAGCCCTCAGGCGTTGACCCCAGCCCAGGCCTGACGCCTCTGTCAGAGGCGTCAGGCCTGGGCTGGGGGCAGAACCAGTGATGGGGGGAAATGAGTGTCCCCTGCTGGGCGGGAGAGCGGGTTGGGGGCGAGTCGCCCTGCTGGCCCGCGTGATCGGGTCCCAGGCGACCACCGGCACTCACGCCCCCAACCCGCTCTCCCCGGTTGAGGGCGTGAGTGCAGGCAGACGCCGCAGCCGCCCTGCCGGCTTGCGTCCCAGTTTGCCGGCCGGATCGGGTCCCGGGCGACCGCTGGCACTCACGCCCCCAACCCACTCTCGCGGGTTGGCAGCGTGAGTGCGGGCGGACGCTGCAGCCACCCCACCGGCCCCGCGTGATCGGGTCCCGGGCGACCGCTGCAGCCGCCCCGCCAGCTCGCATCCGGGTTTGCCGGCAGGATCGGGTCCTGGGTGACCACTGGCACTCACGCCCCCTACCTGCTCTCGCGGGTTGGCAGCATGAGTGCGGGCGGATGCCGCAGCCACCTTGCCGGCCCACGTCCGGGTCTACTGGCGGGATCAGGTCTCGGATGACTGCTGGCACTCACACCCCCAACCCGCTCTCTGATGGCCTGTACCATCCTGCCTGCAATATGCAAATTAGCCGCCATCTTTTTTGGCGGTTAACTGCCAATCTTAGTTGGCAGTTAATTTGCATATCTCACTGATTAGCCAATGAAAAAGGTATCGGTCGTACGCCAATTACCATTTTTCTCTTTTATTAGTATAGGATGTGTATAGAGAGATAATATGTATTATTGACATATGTATTATTCTTGATTCTGAGGTGAGAAGAACTTCCTAAGGCAATGGGTTGAAGATATCACATTATGTAATGCAGTGGTTCTTAAAGAGTGATCCCTAGACCCACAGCCTCAGCATTACCTGGAAATGTTTTAAATATGCAAATTCTCAGTTATGTTCAACCTCAGGCCTGAATTGGAAACCCTAGGTGTGGGGCCCACCAATCTGTATTTTACCAAGCCTTCCAGTTGATGCTAATGCACATATTATAATATAATGTGTGCATTATATTAGGAGGAGGCTTGGTCAAGGAGTGAGAAGGCCTGAGTTCTAACCATACCTTTAGAGTGACATCAGCAAAAATGAAGGCATAAGGACCTCTGGAAATCATTTTCTTCACAAAGCAATGAGAAAACTGGCAAAGTCATCAAAATCAACTTTTTCAGAATTCTGGAAATTAACCAAAGGCTCGCAGCAGTCTAGGAAGCATTTATGCAAGAAAACCAGCTGAATCTCAGAAAGAACAGAGAGCTTTGTGATGTTGTGACTTGCTCTAATCCAATTCCTTTGTCTCCAGTTCTGCTCTAGTATTGAAAAACAATAGCCCACAATTATGGTGAAAACCAGCAGCCTGGCAGCCACCAGATGAGGCAGAAATAAACTCTTTCAAGCCTAATTCCAGGAGAATAGTCATTATTTCACCTATCTAGGGAAAGATCTCACTGGTCAGATTGTCTTCATTTGATTTGATTCAGAGCCAACCCCAGTGCAAAAAGCATTTTCCCTAGAAGCATTTATCAAAAGTAATGAGAAGGAATTGATTAACTTTGCTGCTGCCCTAGACAATGCAAACAGTTGGGGCAATAATAGGTTAACCAGAAAGCTTGAATGAAAAAGCTGGATGATGTCTGCAGGAACTTTGAAAAGCTCCAACATATTCATGGGTATCCAGAAACCCACAAACATGACCAGGGCTGAGCTAAACTGTGCATAAACTCAGGAAAGACCAGAGAAGACCCTAAACATTTACCTTAGGCTGACCTTGAGAAGTTAAGGCTAAGAGAAGTTGGCAATTGCCTGGCTTAATGTTGAAGCCATGCCCCAACATACATACATACACACACACACCCTCAACGAACACCGGGTGACATATTGGTTCCAAGAGTTTAAGGAAATCTCTGTCTAATCATTAACTGGGCACTAAATAACCACGCAGAATCTTCCATGGCCACACATGAAGAACACAGACTTTATAGAAGTCCGAAAAGTCATTGAACAAATAAAAAAAAAAAAACAACAAGTATTATAACAAACAGCAATAACAAAACTCCCTTGACAGGAGGAAGAATCTGATTTCCAGAATTTTCACATCATATTTTTTAAATGATTGGTTTTCAACAAACCAAAAGTTGGTTCTTCAAAAAGATGAACAAAATTGACAAATCTTTAACTAAAGGTGAAAAAGAGAGAGGAGACTCAGATTCCTAAAATCAGTAATGAAAGAGAAGACATTACTACTAACCTTACAGAAATAAAAAGTTATTATATGGGAAAAATGAGAACATTTGTATCCTAATAGGTTAGAAAATTTAACAAAATGAACACATTTCTAGGAAGACACAAACCACAACAACAGACTCAAGAAGAAATAGAAAATCTAATTTTAGCCTCGATTTTTGGAGAACCAAGATGGCGGCATAGGTTAACGCTGGAGTTTGCTGCTTTGAACAACTACTTCAAAAGTGAAACTAAAAGACTGAACGGACATCACCCAGAACCACAGGAACGCTGGCTGAGTGGAAGTCCTACAAGTAGGAGGAAAGAGAAACGCATACGGACACTCAGAGGAGGCGCAGTGCTGAAGTCAAATTCTGAGGTGTGGAGTGTGCGGAGCGGGCTGGCGGCGGAGGGCGCGGTTGGCGTTTTCAATCGGGAGGGAGTCGCAGACTCTGAGCTCCAGATACAGGCGAGCCTTTAGGGACCCAGACTCAAACGGGAGAAGCGGGACTGTCTGGCTTCGGTCAGAGCGAGTGCAGCTTTCTCTCCGAGCTTTGCAGCGGGTGCTGGGACTCAGAGAGGCAGAGCCCCTGGGGACAGGACTGAGAGCCGCCATAACTGCTCTCTCCAGCCCACCCTGTTGATCCTGTGCTACCCGCCCTGCCCAAGCCCTGCACAGAGGCATTTGCCGGATAGCCTCAGGCAAAGACTAGATTAGCACCTCCCTAGAGGACAGAAGTTCTCTCACTGCTGACACAGCTGATTCTCATAGCCACTTGGCCTGGAGGTCAAACCCTCCCTGGGATTAGCTACAACAATCAAGGTTTAACTATAAGACTGCGAACAAAGACCACTAGGGGGTGCACCAAGGAAGCATAACAAAATGCGGAGACAAAGAAACAGGACAAAATTGTCAATGGAAGATATAGAGTTCAGAACCACACTTTTAAGGTCTCTCAAGAACTGTTTAGAAGCCGCCGATAAACTTAATGAGATCTACACGAAAACTAATGAGACCCTCGATGTTATATTGGGGAACCAACTAGAAATTAAGCATACACGGACTGAAATAACGAATATTATACAGACTCCTGACAGCAGACCAGAGGAGTGCAAGAATCAAGTCAATGATTTGAAATGCGAGGAAACAAAAAACATCCAACCGGAAAAGCAAAATGAAAAAAGAATCCAAAAATGCGAAGATAGTGTAAGGAGCCTCTGGGATAGCTTCAAGCGTACCAACATCAGAATTATAGGGGTGCCAGAAGATGAGAGAGAGCAAGATATTGAAAACCTATTTGAAGAAATAATGACAGAAAACTTCCCCCACCTGGTGAAAGAAATGGACTTACAGGTCCAAGAAGCGCGGAGAACCCCAAACAAAAGGAATCCAAAGAGGACCACACCAAGACACATCATAATTAAAATGCCAAGAGCAAAAGATAAAGAGAGAATCTTAAAAACAGCAAGAGAAAGAAACTCAGTTTCCTACAAGGGAATACCCATACGACTGTCAGCTGATTTCTCAACAGAAACTTTGCAGGCCAGAAGGGAGTGGCAAGAAATATTCAAAGTGATGAATACCAAGAACCTACAACCAAGATTACTTTATCCAGCAAAGCTATCATTCAGAATTGAAGGTCAGATAAAGAGCTTCACAGATAAGGAAAAGCTAAAGGAGTTCATCACCACCAAACCAGGATTATATGAAATGCTGAAAGGTATCCTTTAAGAAGAGGAAGAGGAAGAAAAAGGTAAAGATACAAATTATGAACAACAAATATGCATCTATCAACAAGTGAATCTAAGAATCAAGTGAATAAATAATCTGATGAACAGAATGAACTGTTGATTATAATAGAATCAGGGACATAGAAAGGGAATGGACTGACTATTCTTGGGGGGGAAAGGGGTGTGGGAGATGTGGGAAGAGACTGGACAAAAATAGTGCACCTATGGATGAGGACAGTGGGTGGGGAGTGAGGGTGGAGGGTGGGGCGGGAACTGGGAGGAGGGGAGTTATGGGGGGGAAAAAAGAGGAACAAATGTAATAATCTGAACAATAAAGATTTAATTTAAAAAAAAAAAGAAAATCTAATTTTAGCCTCGTCATTTATGCACTGAATGACCTTAGGTTAGTTATTTAATTTTCCAGAGCCTTAGTTTCTTGAGATAGAAATAGAGATAATAAAATTATACCTTTGTGAAAACATTTCAGTGAGATGATAAATATAAAGATAAATAGTTAAGCCACTGTAACAGATAAAACCCTCAAGTCTCAGTAGCATAATACATTATTTATTATTAAAAGCCCATTCAGCAGGATGGATGGGAAGCTCGGCTTCACCTTCAGTGGCCTGTACCTCCAATGCATGGCATTCACTATAAGACTGAGCGTCATTATCCAGCCAGTAGAATAGAGGAAGTAAAAGAATGTGAAAGATTTCTGAGGTTTTTAGTGACCTAACATGGAAAAGGCCTAGTGATTAACACTAGAAAGACTGAAATTTAGTATATACCTATATTGCCCAAAAGCAGTCAAAATGACTGCATTGTGAAAGAATAATATCGGAGCACTCTTCACTTATGTTCCTTAGCTTTTCCAATAACTCACTTCTATTCGACATTTCTTTCATGTATTTAGGGCACAAAAGAAATAAAATAAACAACTTATTAGAACAAGTATCACTGCATAAAGATTTGAATAACAAGTACTAGTTTAGCTTATTGAGCAACTGCAACTTATCAAGTATCGACAATTTATCATGTACTTGTATGTTATCATGTGATGGTAATCGAAAAAAAATGAAAACTGTTATTTCAATACAGAGCCGAACTGGTCATATAAGAAATTTACTCAATTCAATAATAAGAGTCATTTGATTATTTAAAATTTCCCCAAGCAGTCAAAATGACTGCTTTTGGGCAATATAGGTATAACACATACATATATACCAGAAATGAAGGAGGGGGAGGTAACTACAATTATTAATAAACGCATTTATATGTTGTACAAAAAGTCACAAAATTCTAAGACATTGTGTCCTTATATACATAATTGTTTTTCTAATTGAAATTAAAAAGCAGTCAAAATGACTTCCTTGGGCAATCTAGTGTTAATGATCATGATCTGCCAGCAGATCACCTTAATTTTAGGCTATGTTAGGACTAGCCTATTTCAGTTTTGTCTTTACTCTTAGGAAGTAGCTCTTATTTCTAGGGTGTGGTTCTAACTCTTAGAATGTCACCCTTCTGGGGTCTCAACTGAAAGTCAAGATATTTACCAAGGTCTCTCTCTCATATGGCAGGACTTAAATTCCTATCTTTGATATCCAGACCATATGCCTGCTGAAATCTCTACTCAGCTCTTCATAATCTCAGTTGATGTTTTCTGCTGGGTTTCTTTTTTTAAAAAAATAAATCTTTATTGTTCAGATTATTACAGTTGTTACTCTCCCCCCCCCCCCCATAGCTCCACTCCACCCGGTTCCCAGCCCCCTACCCTAACACCCCCCCCCCCACTGTCCTCGTCCATAGGTGTATGAGTTTTGGCCAGACTCTTCCCGCAACCCCCACACTCACTTCCCCCTGAGAATTGTCAGTCCACTCTCTTTCTATGCCCTTGATTCTATTCTATTCACCAGTTTATTCTGTTCATCAGATTTTTTATTCCCTTGATTTTTAGATTCACTTGTTGATAGATATGTATTTGTTGTCACTTTGTTGTTCATAATTTTTATCTTTACCTTTTTCTTCTTCTTCCTCTTCTTAAAGAATACCCTTCAGCATTTCATATAATACTGGTTTAGCAGTGATGAACTCCTTTAGCTTTTTCTTATCTGTGAAGCTTTTTATCTGACCCTCAATTCTAAATGATAGCTTTTCTGGGTAGAGTAATCTTGGTTGTAGGTTCTTGCTATTCACCACTTTGAATATTTCTTGCCACTCCCTTCTGGCCTGCATACTTTCTGTTGAGAAATCAACTAACAATCATATGGGTACTCCCTTGTAAGTAACTAACTGTTTTTCTCTTGCTGCTTTTAAGATTCTCTCTTTGTCTTTTGACCTGTTTGGCAATTCAAGAAAACCATCACTCCAGTTCCCAGATCCCAAACCATATCATCTAGACCAAAATCCATATCAACAAAATGGATGTCTCACTCCCTAACTTTGGACTGTCACAGAACTCCAGATTAGATTTTCCAACCAAGGATGCAGTTCAAATAACCAAAGCAGAGCAAGAGTAGCTTTGGCTTGTGCTGGGCCCCAGCCCAAATGGATTTGATTCAGTAAATCTGGGACACAGACTGAAAAACCTCACTTTAAAGGGAGTTAGCTGTCTTGCTGAGAGAATCATAAATATTAAAACACAAAAATCTTGCTTCAGGGTCATTCAATTTCTTTAGGGGAGTGAAAAGAGACTTCACTTTTCTGTCTTAGAGACAGACATTTGTTTTATTTTCTGTGTGGAGTTTCATATAGTTAAATAGTCCAATATAGTAGCCATTAGCTACATGTAGCTACTGAACTCTTGAAATGTAGCTAATCTGAATTAAGATGCATAGAAGTGTAAAATACACACCAGATTGTAAATTTAGTACAAAAAGAGAAGAAAATATTGCAGTAATAATTTTACATTGATTACATGTTGAAATATTAATTAAAATATATCAAAATTAATTTTACTGTTTCTTTTAACTTTGGCTGCAATAACATTTAAAATTATACATATGGTTCATGTATATTGCTCTGCACTTATATATAGTTTTCAATGACATTTTTTTCAGTTTTGTGTGTATCTTATTTCTACTTTCCATAGTACTAATACCTAGCTTTCTGAAATACCAACTATATTTTCTTTAAGATTTTTTAATTGATTTTTTGAGAGAAAAGAAGGGAGAGGGAGAGAGAGGAAAAAAACAACACATCAATATGAGAGTGAAACATGGATTGGCTGCCTCCCGCATGTTCCCCACAGGGGATTGAGCCCAAAACCTGGGCATGTGTTCTGACTGGGAATCAAACCAGCAACCTTTAGATGCATGGGACAAAGCCCAACCAATTAAGCCACACTGGCCAGGGCTGAAATAGTAGCTATCTCTGTTCTTTATGTTTGCTAATTTCCTATGTCAGCTATAATTCCTTCCAAGTATTCTTGAGTTTTTAGCTTTTTCCTTCCAGCTCCATCAGTTACATTCCTCCAGTTGGTTTCTGTTTTCTTAAAATTTGTTGAAAGCTCTCATGTGCTGATGCCCTTCCTCCTATTATCTTTATATTTTAGGGTTTATACTTTTAAATTTCTTTAATATTATTTTCAGGAAGAAGAGATAACTTGGAAGATTCAAGAAGAGGAGATAACGTTGTTTTGAGCATACTAGACTTTTCATAATAGTATAATTAACATAATAGACTATTCAAACTTAGAGGACATTCTCTGAATTGTATACTGGGGAAGTCTTCAGCACTGCCTTACACATAGCACTAAAAATAGTAGAGATTCATTTAAGTTCTAATAAATCTCATACTTATAAGATAAAAAGACTTCATAGTTAAACTGAAAGTGATGAATTCCACTTCCTTATTATGGGAAATGTATGAGTTAGGGTTGTAATTAACCAAAACCAGTTAATTAAAGAGAAAAAGGAAATTATTGAAAAGATATTGGGTGGCTCCCAGAAGTGTAGAGAAGACTGGAAAAGCAAGCTTGGAAACTGGCAGCCACAAATGGAGGCTGAGCATGCACAATCATAACCTAAGGCATGAGACATAACCAGGCTGGTGAGCACACTGCTGCCCCCAGAACACCAGATGATGCAGCCCACACCAACACAGGATGGTGCTCCTGACAACTCTGCCAATCAAAATTGGCTGCTCTTGTTGCCAATAAATTCTCCCTTGACTATGCTTCTTATCACTAACTCCTACTTCAAAGTCCCGAGAGGACTTTGATTACCAGAGCCTAAGTCATGTACCATTAGAGGGTATGAAAGAAGGTACTGGCACTTTTGCTACTAAAATGGGAACCTCTGCCTCCCCTATAGGTTTATATAGTAGGGAATTCCTCAGGAAAAAAGTTTAGATTCCAAGCAGCAAAAAGAAATGATAAATATCCACTTCAGAGCACATAACTATTTTTCAGAACCAACGTTCAGATATGTGAATGTTTAGATATCTTTTAAATATATATTCTCCTCATCATAATAATTGCAAAATATAAATAGGTTGTGTGATCCACAATAATATATCAGATGATTAATAAAAATATTTTTTAAAAAAGAAGATTTAGAAGAAAGAATTGATATCAATAGGCCTAGCTCCTTACTCAGTGTAGAAATCTTACCTCAAGATTCATTTCAACATTTACAGTATTTGGGGAGCTCATTGAAATAGGGTTTCATTCCAACTCTGAATTGTTAGAAGTGGACGATTAGAAATTTCCTTTTTATATAAGATGAAATTTTCCTTCTTATAAAATCTGCCTAAAAGTCCCAAATCTAATGGCTTTGGGTATTCAAGAATAGAGCCCAGTACAGTAGTCCCCTTTATCTGTGGTTTTGCATTTTGGGTTTTCAGTTACCCATGGTCAACTGCAGTTAGGAAATATTAAATGGACAATTCAAGAATATGACACGCACTGACCATCAAGGGGCAGATGCTCAATGCAGGAGCTGCCCTTGGTGGTCAGTGCACTACCACAATGGGAGTGCTGCTCTGCTGACTGGGATGAGCGTCTGCTCCTGCTGTGAACCCCGGGCAGACGGGTCTGGAACCCAGCTGTGACCATTGCCTCCTTGCCCCAGGTTCCTCCTCCTCACTCCCTGCCACCTCCTCTGGATGCCTGCAGGCCATGCAGCACTGCCACCAGGCTTGCAGAGCTGACCCCTAAGGCTGGGAGGCAGGTTCATGGCTGCTGCCTCTCAGTGCTATTGCCCCTGGGCCCGGCCCCAACCCAGTCCCCTGGAGAGGCGAGTGCTCCAGCTCCACAGGAGATGCTGGACCAGGGAGCAGCCACTCAGAGGGCGGGTCCACAGCCGCTCAGTTGACCGGGATGAGCAGCACTCCCATAGCAGGCCAATCCCCACAGGCCACACACCCCACTATTGCACAAATCCCATGCACTGGACCTCTAGTTTATGTGTGTTGTTCTAAACAGCATAATGAAATCACACACCATCCAACTTGTCCTGCCTGGTACGTAAGTCATTCCTTTGTCCATCACATCCACACTGTATTTGCTCCTGCACTTTAGTCACTTAGTAGCTATCTTGGTTATGAGATTGATTTTCATGGTATTGCAGAGCTTGTGTTAAAATAACCCTTATTTTACTTAATAATGGCCCCAAAGTTCAAGAGTAGTGATGCCGACAACTCAGATATGTCAAAGAGAAGCCATAAAGTGGAAAGGCACGTATGCATAGGAAAAAAACATAGGAAAAAAGGGTTTGGTACTCTCTGTGGTTTCAGGAATACACTGGAGGTCTTGGAATGTATTCTCCACAAATAAGGGGTGACTACTGTAGCTAAATGTTTTTTAACTAGCGGAGTCAGACCAACATTTAATTTCTCGCTTTGTTTCTTACTGGCTGGGTTACTTGTCTAATTCTGGTTTTCTATAACTAGAAAATGAGGATTATACCCTAAAGCAGTGATGGCGAACCTTTTGAGCTCGGTGTGTCAGCATTTTGAAAAACCCTAACTTAACTCTGGTGCCGTGTCACATGTAGAAATTTTTTGATATTTGCAACCATAGTAAAACAAAGACTTATATTTTTGATATTTGTTTTATATATTTAAATGCCATTTAAAAAAGAAAAATCAACCAAAAATATGAGTTTGCGTGTCACCTCTGACACGCGTGTCATAGGTTCACCATCACTGCCCTGAAGAGTTATTGTGATGCGCAAGGAGATAATTAAGTGCTTATGTCAGAAACTAGCACATAATAAGCATTCAATAAATATCAGTGATGATGATGATTGATGATGATGATGATGGCAGCATTTCTGAAATTTAAGGTCAGCTGCCATGGAAATGCAGAATGATAATAGAGAAAGAACACTGAACTGATGTGAGATTTCCATTATAATCTTGATTCTACTTAACTAATTCTATAATCTAAAAGAAGTTACCATATTATCCTTTTTGCACAATTAAATATTTGGACTAAATGATCTGAATAAGATCTCTTGAAGCTCTAAATTTCTGAGATTCTATATATACATCTTGTCAATGGTTTTTCATACCGACCATTACCAGTTCCCTCAACTATTCCTAATACAACTTGATTAACAGATGCATCATAGCCTCTGTCACCTTTCATCAGCAATGCTTGTCAATACTCGGGCTATTTTATTAGTAATCTTGTTTCTTCAGGTAACTGAAATTCTCATCCATATTTTAAAAATGAAAAAACATAAAGTCATGTGTACAAAATACAATATGCATTAACTCTATGAAAAGGAAGTACTCTAATCTTACACAAGCAAAAATTGATGATCTGTTTTAAAATGTCTTAAATACAGGTCTCATATTCCTTGAAATATATTCTACATATAATCTATATGTTTGGTCTGTAAACTAGGAGGAAGATATATGCCTATTTTTTACCACTGTATCCTGGTGTTAGTAAAGTACACTTTCACACACACACACACACACACACACACACACACACCCCGACTGTGAAGTGAAAACCTACAACATCTGGACAACCTTAAACCTACCTCAAGCAAAGGCTGGCATTACCTCTTTAAGTGCTCATCTTGGAGTTGTGTTATTTAGAATTTTGATTGGCACTTCAAAAACTATATGGTGCTATATATTTTGCTAAATCAATTTAATTCAGCCTTTTCAGCCATTACCAAATCTTTGAAAATTCAGTGTTACCTGAAGTTTGCCAAAAGTTTGGAAATGTTGGCTTAGAGGTGGGAATAAGTACCAAGAAATTGCTTTTGTAGTATACCCCCTAATTTTGTTTTGGAAAGAGCCTAAGACAGTGAGAAGGAGAGATATTTTGGACTGCAGAGGCATCATTATATAGATGTTAAGCAAGCAAACATCAGCTTTATTCAGCCATACATCTCCTTTTCCTCTAGCCCAGATGGTAAAATGACTCATATGTTCCACTGGCCAGAAAAACAAGGGAGGCAGAAGAGGAGCTGTTATAATCCAGATAAAAATGGATGATGTTTCAGAAGCAAGAGGAAAATATTTCTAGGCAGTGATGATGATACATTGATAGTACCTGTTATTACTTTACATTTCTTTTCAGATTCACAGCTTGAGCTTCACATTCTAGAATTTGAGGAGTAGTTCTGACCAGGAATTCCTTTTATCTTTATCATGTAAGTAGCAAACATTTTTGACCTTCAATTAACCTAACTTAGTAATTTCTCTTTGTGAATCTTAAACATCAACATTCAAAAGTGTGATTTATAAAACATTACTTTCCTTGAAAGTCACTTAGCAATTTTATGTGATGCATATTCTAAGTTAAATGATGTAGCTAAGATGAATGTATAATTCCTTCACCAAGTAACTGGGGAAAAATAGCTATGGGACAGAAAGAACAATGAGATAGATAATTAAAGGGTCTGATAGACAAAATTGAAGAGAGTAGGATAAAGAAGGCATTGTGTACACTTGCTTCTGTGGTTGTCATTGTGGGAGGTTCTGCTGAGTCTCTGTGTGGGTGGTTTTAGTTCTGTCATCAGAAAAAACAACAACAACAACAACAAAAACCCTTGAATCTTGTCTCCTTCCCCAAGGATCTGGAGAGCTCATCGCTTTCTAGGAAACCAGACTAGTCTTTCACTAACTAGAAGTTCAGTTTCCTATACAGGAGTGTGAGGAAAAAAACTAGGTAAGATTTGTTCATAGCTACTAGTGGCATACTGTGTCTCTGGATCTAACTTCCTATTCCATTTCCTACCAAAGCCAATAACCTGAGCTTCCTTAACTACAGTTCCAATCAGATTAGTCTTCATTCCTCAAAATGTGATAGCTGCCTCTTTCTTGTAACATTGGTAAGATCTTCCACTTGTGCACCCAGGGACAGATATATACTCCAGAGCCTCCTTTCCTGTTGCTACTTGTGAAGTCTATTTAATGCTACATGCTAGCCAAACTTAACATTCATAAAATATGCGGTTTATTATGATTCCACTACAACCTAGCAGACTCTGTTGTTATTACCCCAAATGACTCTCCCTACTACAGTGGGCCTTGTTTTGCTTGCCTAACATACATTCTCCTGCTTCTGGTAATAATATCTAGATTTTTCATTGGGAAAGAACCTCTTCTCATTGCACATAACCTTGATAGGTCCCTCAATCAAGGTGTTCATCCCAGCTCTGGCTAAGGAGTAGAGACATTCCTCAAGGCAAGCCAGTCAGATTCTATCTCTCCCTGGAATTTAAATCTTGAGCAGCATAAGAATAAAACAAAGTTGGAGCTGATTCATCAAGATAGTGATTATTAAAAAGGTTATCAATTATCTATTTTCTATATATCCAGAACTGCTGTTTTACATCATTTTTTAATGCAAAATTATCCAGCTTTTCTGTGATTCTATGAGCTAAACCTATATCCACCTAATAAATTCTCTATCTGCTTACATTAGAGACAATTTCAATTGCTTGTAAACAAAGAATACCAATGGACCCAGTGGTAGGTAGTATAATGGCTTCCCAAAGATATCCATATCCTAATCCCCTATTAATATTATTATGCTATATGGCAAGAGGGAATTAAGGTTGCAAATGAAATTAAAATTGCTAATCAGCTGACTTTAAGATAATGAGATTATCCCAAGTGGGCCCCCTGTAATCACACAGTATGTAAATGGGTGAAAGGGAAGCAGAAGAGTCAGAAAGAGAAGACATGACCCACCATTGCTGGCTTTAAAGATGGATAGGGACCATGAGCCAATTAATGTTGGCAGCCTCTAGAAGCGGGCAAAGGTAAGAAAACAGATTCTCCACTAGAGCCTCCAGAAAATCACAGCCCCGCTGACATCTTCATATTACTCCGGTGAGACCTATTGTAGACTTCTGACCTTGAATATTGTAAAATAACCTGCATTATTTCAAACCACTAACTTTGTGGTAATTTGTTACAGCAACAGTAGGAAACTAATACAAACTGATAAACTATGACTATGTAAATCCTGTATGTCCTTCAAGGCAAATATCACTTTCTCCATGAAAGCTGTTGTATTTAATTAATTTTTAGTTGGAAAATATTTCAAATATTTATAAAAATTTAGATAAGCTTATGATAAATATACATGTTTACCATCAGTTTTAAAAATAATTTTATTATTTATATCAATAATATGTAATTTTCTTATATATCTTTTCATAAACCTATATAAATCTTTCAGCAACTCACTTCTTTTCACTGAAAATTGTATATTTGACTTTTATCCATGACAAAATATAAACCTAATCAACTTCTTATAATTTTGGTATCTGGTAAGATATAAGCCAGTGATGACGAACCTATGACACGTGTGTCAGAGGTGACACGCGAACTCATTTTTTTTAAAAAATATATTTTTATTGATTTTTTACAGAGAGGAAGGGAGAGAGATAGAGAGTCAGAAACATTGATGAGAGAGAAACATCGATCAGCCGCCTCCTGCACATCCCCCACCGGGGATGTGCCCGCAACCCAGGTACATGCCCTTGACCGGAATCGAACCTGGGACCTTTCAGTCCGCAGGCTGACGCTCTATCCACTGAGCCAAACCGGTTTCGGCGCGAACTCATTTTTTTTGGTTGATTTTTCTTTGTTAAATGGCATTTAAATGTATAAAACAAATATAAAAAATATAAGCCTTTTTTTTTACTATGGTTGCAAATATCAAAAAATTTCTATATGTGACATGGCACCAGAGTTAAGTTAGGGTTTTTCAAAATGCTGACACACCGAGCTCAAAAAATACCCCCTCAAAATGTGGAAAAAAGGGAACCCTCTCACACTGCTGGTGGGAATATAAATTGGTGCAGCCACTATGAGAAATAGTATGAAGGTTCCTCAAAAAATTAAGAATAGAGCTACCACATGACCTAGCAATCCTTCTTCTGGGGATCTACTAGAAAAATTTGAAAACACGTATTTGGAAAGATATATGTACCCTGATGTTCATTGCATCATTATTCACAGTAGCCAAGACATGAAACAACCTAAGTGTCCTTTAACAAATGATTGGATACAGAAGATATGACTCATACACACGTGCACACACACTGAATACTACTCAACTATAAAAAGATGAAATATTGCCATTTGTGACAACATGGATGGATCATGCTAAGTGATATAAGTCAGATGGAAAAGGACAAGTACCATATGGTTTCACTCATAGGTGGGATATAAAACAAAAAAGCAATAAATAAATAAATAAACAAACAAACAAAAAATAAATGAACTCATAGTTATAGACAACAGAATGGTCGTTACCAAAGGAAAAGTGTTTGGGGGAGGATAAAAAAGGATAAAGGGGGTCAAATATATGATAAGGGAAGGAGGCTAGAGTTTGGGTGGTGAGCACACAATGGAGTATACAGGTGTTGTATTATAAAGCTGTCTACCTAAAATTTATGTAATGTTATTAACCAATGTTATTCCAAGAAATTTAATTTAAAAATTAAAAACCCTTAAAATAGAGCAGCTTAAAACTACATAAAGGTGTATTTCTTTTTCACATAATAGTCCAGAGGTGGGTGGTACAAGGCTGTTCTGTCATCCTCAACATGTGGTTTCCATCTATGGGATAAAGCTGGTCCTGATGAGCTCTTCCCACTTCTCAGTAAAATAGACCTAGTAGAAAGAAAGTCAGCAAGAACAGAGAATACCTGAATCCTATCAACTAATTAAATATAGTTGACATTTATAAAACATTCCACACAATAGAATACATATTGTTTTGAAGTGTATACTTATCAAGTGAGATCATACTCTGAGTCATTAAACTTTAACAACTATAAAAGAATTGCAGTCATACAAAATATATTCTCTGACAATAATGAAGTCAAACTAGAAATCAATAAAAGATGAGTGAGAGGAAGATCTTTAAATACCTGGAATTTTAAATACATTTCTAAAACTATCGGTCAAGAAATAATTCTAAAGGGGAATAAAAAAATGTTAGACTAAATAAAAATGAAAATACAACTTAGCAAAATTTGTTAGATGCTGCTAGAGCAGTGCTTTGGGAGAAATTTATAGTATCAAATAATTACACAAGAACAGAAGTTTCAAATAAATAATCAAAACTTATACCTCAAGAAACTGGAAAAAGAAAAACAAAATAACCCAAAGTAAGTATGAGGAAATAAATGATAATGTTCAACCATAAATTACTGGGACTGGAAGCATAATAACAACAGAGAAAAAAATTAATTACAATAAAAGCTGTTTTTTAAAAAAAAAAGATTAATGAAGTTGACAAATCTCTAGCAAGACTGACAAAAACAGAGAAGATGCCAGTTACCAATATCAGAAATTCAGGAGGATATATTTACGGATTCTGCAGAAATTAAGAGAATAATAAAATATCACCACCAAAAAGCCTCTACACACATAAATTTAATAATTTGGACAAAATGGACAAATTCCATAAACCAAAAGATGAAATATATAATGAATAGTCATATAACTACCAAAGAAATTGATTAGCTATTTAAGACCTTCCAAAAAAGAAATCTCCATGCCCAGATGGTTTCAATGGCCAAAGCTGGAACAATTTGAGCAACAAAATAAAATAGTATTGGATTATAGCCCAGAGTATAAAGTAACGATCCATGAGTCCATACTGATATAAATAACTGATTAAATAAAGTAATAAATTAGAGAGAAGAGATCAGTCTGTGCAAAAGAATTCCAAATAATTATTTGGGTACTCTACCCTTCTCTGAGCATAACTCCCCACTCCTCAGGTGCAGACTGTGCACAGTGACTTCCATCTAAACAGTATACTGTATGAAAAGGGGGGGGGGGGAGGAGTACCTTTATAATGGAGAAACCTGACAATCACCACCTCAGCCAGATAATCAAGGTCAACATCAATATTCATAAATCATTTGCAGATAGTATGTACCCTTGATATGATGTGATGAAAATCACAATTTACTTTTTGTGGTCTTCCTCCCCCAACCCATAACCCCAGTCTTATTATGAATAAAATGTAAGACAAGTTCTAATAGTGAGGCATCCTACAAAATACTGGCCAGCACTCTTCAAACTTATTAAGGACATCCAAGACAAGTAAAGTCTGAGAAACTGTACAACCCAAAAGAACCTAAGGAGAAAGATAACTAAATGCTGTATTCTACCTTAGATGTGATCCTAGAACAGAAAAAGGACATTAGGTAAAAACTAAGGAAAACTGAATAAGTTATGGGCTTTATGTTGCCATAAAGAGAAATATGTGTAACCAACTGATGGGTAATAGCCTTAGAAATTTATCTTTATATTAAGGAAATGCAATAGACAGGGGCAAAAATGTTAAGTTGCCAAGTTAAATTAATTATAAAAGATATGTCCATAAAATAACCAAAGCAGAAATTTGTTCTTGGCCTAGATGGCATGCAGTACTTTTGGATCATCCATCATGTTTTCTGTCACTTCATTGGTTTTCAATATTTGATGCACTTTTATCTTAATAACTGTATGGTAGTGATGAGCATCAGATGAGGATAAATTTGTATCTGAAGCAAGTGAATAATGTCCTAAAACCTTTTTGTGAAGATTATAGCCCATATTTGAATGAAAGATCCAAACATGTTAACTGTTAGGTTAGGTGGCTTAGGAGGCGGCACAAGAAATAGAGTCCAGTGAATCAGAAAAGAAAGGAAAGGAAAAGGTTTATTCTGCGTCCCCGGGAGACCCACGTACCCCCAGGACAGGGCACGTGGATTCACGCCAACAGGGATGGGGGCACTTTTTTTATACTGCAGTTAGGTGAGGGGCGGGGACATGAGCTGAGGAATTCTCTGCCGCAGGGGATGGGCGGGGGTATTCAGAAGAAGTCCCTATCTGTGTGGGGGTATGTGGATTCAGGGAGAAGAAGCTGGTATCTGTGTCTGGCACGTTGATCTGTGAGAAATCCCAGGGGAAGTCCATTGTCTCATCACATGTCTGCATGTATCTGATCCTGGGCTCTCTCCGACCTAACATTAACAATACCAAAGGAATTACAGTATCAACTAAAAACTGTTCAGATGCTGCTGTCTGCACATTATTTTTCTTTTCTTAAACTTTCCATGTAACAGGTAGTGATACATCTCAATTGTTTTTAATTAGGCAAAGCTTAAAATTATGAAATGTCATTAATTCATTTGTAATTTTATATATTAACTATTTGCCAAGTTAATTTCATTTTTCACATGACTCTTATTTCAGAGCTTTTTTTTTAAAAGCTCACAATATGTTAGTTGTAGGAGATAGCTTGTCTGCTAGAAGGAGTCTTGAAAGGGAGACATCCTTTTATTTTGTTTTTGGATCATATAGACAAGTATTCTGAATCTAGAAGCTGGAGTAACACTATCCTCTTGGGTCGAATAGGGCAGTAACTCCTGGGCAGTCATTGGGGTTGGGAAGGAGTGATTTAATTGATTCAACTAAATACCTAAAACTTTTATGTAGCAATCCAATCCAGTGAGGAAACAGGCCATGTGACCTAGATGCCTTCAGCAATCACTGGGTCATGTGAAACTTTGGGAAATCACCAACTCAAAGAAGTAAGGTCTGGGGTCCTATTTGGCTAGTGAGGATATTACCCTTTTATTATATAGGATTGTAACCATGAGGTTAGAATCCACTGATTGGCCAATCTCAGAAAACATACTATCCTTGGAGATTAGCCAGCCCAGTTGAGAACAGCTACATGAAATGTGGAAGAGAGATGGTTGCTCAAATGTTTAAATTCAAGATCGATTCTGAAGAACTGATAGGTAGCCTTATTCAAATGCATAAGGGCATTCATAAGAGAAACTTACATACATGGGCAATGCAGCTGCTCCCAGTGGTAGCCAGCAGGGGAAAAATCCATACCCCTCCAGGACAGATTCTCTTTTTATAGGGTGTTAATAATAAAACCATATAGTTAGTAGTCAGTAGACCAGAATGAACAATGCATTCCCAAGTTAGCAGATAACATCAGGCAGTTATCACACTCTATACATTCATTAGCCTCCTTCCTGGGTGCACACTATTTATCTTCGGCATTCCCATTTTCTGGGTAGTCAGCCAAGCCTGAGGCTACAGAGAGTTAAGAGTCTGACATTGCCCAAATACCTTTGCTGCTGGAGCCACATTGCATCTCAGTGAGTTCCCCTACAGATACTAAGATGTATAGCTTTTGGGGGTGGCAATGGTTGCATGGTTGAGTTTCGGGACCTGGACTGGCCTTGGTACCAGCAGCCTTTGAGCTCTTGGCACCAGTGCAAACATAGCACCCAATATTGGTGGTGGCAATAGCAGCACTCGTGGTAGTTCTTTAGATCATGCCTGTCAGAAGCTTGGCTACAAGAATGGTTCTCCAGCCTTTACAACAGTTCTGTAGCCTACAAGGTAGTCTTTTAATAAACACCCATTCTATTTAATCCTCAGAGTCTGTGGTTATAAGTGAAATTCTGACTTTAATGTAAAAATGTTAGATATAAAGCTGGAAATTCCATGGGCCCTGACATGAAGGTAGCTTGTTTGAAAATTCAATCAGCATAGAAAAAAAGATGGTTGAGAGATCAAGAATTAGAGACAGAGATTTGATGAGTACCTGGATCTAGCCTTGACAGAAACTAATAAAAAAAAAAATAACTTATTTATTGGCTTACATATCTAATATGTGTTACGTAAAAAAAAAACATTGAAACCTGTAAAGAATTTTTGTGAGTTTATTTGAGCCAAACTGTCGACATATGCCGGGAAGCAGAACCTCAACGAATTGAGATAGTGCTCCGGAGATTGGCAGGGTTATATCCCTATTTATACATGAAATTCATTGGTGACAGATTTAAGGAGGTGGGATTAAGCGAAGTGGGGAAACCTCTGTGATAGGATAAAAAGTAAAATGATGGACACATACTTAGGTGGGTGCAGGATCAATTAACATGATAATGAAGGAACTTGTAGTATCTGTCCTGGCGCCCAGAACATTTGGTTGTGCCCCAGGGGCTCCAGAAAAAGGGAAGTTACAAGTTACCCAGACATTTCAAGGGAATGCTATCTTAGAGGCAAAAAGGCAAATGGGCTCAGTAAGGATCAAAGTTGATCTTGTCAGTGAAGATACTGGCTTAGAACATAACTGCCCACCATAACTGCTTTTAGTTAAAGTTTAATTTCAGACCATCCTTTGTGGTTATTTTAGGTCTCTGAGTCTGCTAGGCTGCCACGCAGGCCTTCCCTGAGCTTGTCAGGTCAGCGTGTGGCCCCTTTCGTCCACATATGTAAGATATGTAAGCCAATAAGAGTTTTTTCTTCCCCACAAATCATTTTGGGTTGGATTATCTGTCATTGCAATTGAAGACATACTGATTAGTATAGACTCTTGATTAATATCTATTTATATCTATATTTATAGCAGAACAGTCAAAGAATTTGTGGGTGTTTTAAAACCAGCACAGTCACACAGTTGGTCAGTGACAGAGTGGGGATTCAAACCCAGCAAGTCTGAATCTTACCTACTATGCTAAAAGGAATTTGTAAATCAGAATATTAAATATTATATGTATATGTATATATGCTGAAAATTAAAGACATTAAAAATGATACACAGATGAATAAAACTTTTAAACAGATGAATAAAAAAAAGTAAAGCATATTGTTTAAAAAGATCTTACTGATGAAGGTGGGATATAGGCTGGATGGGAAGAGATAGAATTATGTCCACTCAGCCACACTCCACACCCTGAAAACCCTTCAGGCATTCCTGAGGAAGCTATAGGTCTCATCAGAGTGCTGGTTTGAAACTGTCTGTACATGAAATCCCAGGGATATGTGAAGGTGTTCAATATATTGTATGGTAATGGTGACAAAAGCAAATCAAAAGGCAGTATATGCATTGTGGTCCTATGTTTTGTTAAAAACACACCCGCACATATATCAGAAAAATAATATAAGGAAACACACAAAAATATTAATGGACCGATGGGCTTTAAAGATAACTTTAATTTTTAAATTTGTATAGAGAAAATAAAGGCTTTTTTTGCTAAGTTCAACCTTTCTGTGAGATGTCTTCCCCTATACTGAAACCCCAGTCTCACTATCTTAAAATAATATGTTGACAAGTCTGTGCTGAATAAATTAATTTTTTGAAATTCTGAGTAAACTGAGAGACATGTCAATGATGTCTGGGAAGTTATGCATTTAGTGTAGATGTAGCAGTATGCTGACACTTGGGTGTATTTTAATCCTGCACTAAACTTAAAACTTTTGGTTCTTGCCTCTTAATCCATTGAATAGAAACCCCCAAATTGCTTCATAGCTTTTAAACTAGCCAAGCAATATTTGCCCCTTTCAAAAACATGGTGTTTGAATAGACGTCATGGCTTTTAGATGCAAATAGATAATTTATTTGATACAGAGACTTCATCTCCTCTCTCATCAAAGCCCTTTGCAATCTCCCTGAGATAGATGTTCAAGCATAGTCATTTAATCTGTTCTGGTTCAGTGGTGGACAAAATTAGCCTATATGCAGATAGCATTCTTCCGCATTTACATGAAGAAGAGAAAATCGTTATCGGGCCTTCAATAGCACCACTAAAGATTTTGCCTTTCTGATTAAAAACTGTAGTGTTGTGTGTGTTTTTTAAGTCACTGAAACAGGCTGAAGAATTCAAACTCTATTTTATTCTCCCCTCCAGGAAATTACATCAGGATTTGTATATTTAAAGACTGCTGTAATGAGAAAAGTCACGGTGTGTGGAATTTTAAAGGACCTTAGAGATCATATGGACCTGTTTTGCTGGTAAAGAACAGACATTGCAAAGTCTGTGACTTGTCTGGGGTCCACAGTACACAGTGAGATAACCACACTAGAGTACAGCTTGCCTCACTCTGGGGCAGCTTTTGTCTAATCATGCCACACTACTTGTTATAAGAGAGCTTCCTGAAACTTCCAAATGGGCTTGAGATCTCTGGCATTTCCATGTAGTGATTTTTTTTCTTATGGGAATATGAAATTATTAGGTCACGATTATTGTTCTTTAGCCAAATATGCCATCTTTTCTGAAAAAGATGTTGTATGTCTGTAGTGAGGGTACCTGAGTAATACCTGTGTACCTCCTGCAATAACGATACAATTGAATTTCTTGTTGAGGTTATAGTAGCTATTGATTGAGAATTTATAGGGAATGAAGGGAGTATGAAATGCTCTATCTGTTGGTATCCTAATAATTCTTTCTTATTGCAATAAAAATAAATTTAAACAAACAGGAGGTAATTCCAAGTTTAGGAGATCCCTACAATTGTATGACAGCATTCTAGGATTTAAAGAGCAACTTTATTTTATATAATTCTCTTATTGGTTCTTTGATGTTAGCACAGATGAGGACAATGAGGTCCAGAGAAATGAAGGGACAGGGCCACATCACAGTCCTGGCTCTGCATGAGGAGCTGCTCCTTGGCTTAGTCTGTTGTTGATGCAGCTCTAGGACTTCTACAGACATGGAGACTATCAGTTCAGAAGAATATAAAGATTAAACAGCAGAAAGCATTGGGTTAAGAGCGAAAAATTCTGTGACCTAGATAGTCAAAACAGGGTCAACTACATCCACTGTCCTCACAGGGTTAGCTTCTTCTCGTTCTGGCTTTTGGACATGAGTTTGTAACTTTGGGAGACTATTCTTTCTCTCAGCTGGCATAAAAAAATGAAAATGTTTATTTTTAAAATTGTATTCAAAAAGGGAACAAATGCTTTTCATACCATTTAATGTCATTGGGGCATTACATTAGAAAGCAACTGGCTTTTGACATGCCTTTCTTATGGTTGATAGACATAAAAAGCAGTACCACTGGAAATGAAGGTCTTCCACCAGGTGGAGAAGTGAACTTTAAAGTTCTGCTGCAGAATACTTTCTGCATCTGGAGAAAGGTTTACAGATTGTCAACCTGCAAAGCTGTCCTGATGACCTTCCCATACATCAAGGTGGCCTAAAGCAGAATGCTACATTGGCAATAACCAGCAGATTGGACACGAGGTTACCAGTGAGGGCATCTGATAGTTTTCACTTCTGTTTTTATTTCAAATTACTCATAGGCCCAGTTCTTTTAGGTTTAGTTTAATCTCTTTCATTTTCTATAATTCCCATGGCTGATTTAGCAAAATTATGTTTTTCTGGTAAAAATTTCCTTTGATATTATTCATTTTTTAAAATTAAATCTTTATTGTTCAGATTATTACATTTGTTCCTTTTTTTTTCACCCCATAACTCCCCTCCTCCCAGTTCCCGCCCCACCCTCCGCCCTCACTCCCCACCCACTGTCCTCATCCATAGGTGCACGATTTTTGTCCAGTCTCTTCCCACATCTCCCACATCCCTTTCCCCCCCAAGAATAGTCATTCCATTCCCTTTCTATGTCCCTGATTCTATTATAATCAACAGTTCATTCTGTTCATCAGATTATTTATTCACTTGATTCTTAGATTCACTTGTTGATAGATGCATATTTGTTGTTCATAATTTGTATCTTTACCTTTTTCTTCCTCTTCCTCTTCTTAAAGGATACCTTTCAGCATTTCATATAATCCTGGTTTGGTGGTGATGAACTCCTTTAGCTTTTCCTTATCTGTGAAGCTCTTTATCTGACCTTCAATTCTGAATGATAGCTTTGCTGGATAAAGTAATCTTGGTTGTAGGTTCTTGGTATTCATCACTTTGAATATTTCTTGCCACTCCCTTCTGGCCTGCAAAGTTTCTGTTGAGAAATCAGCTGACAGTCATATGGGTATTCCCTTGTAGGTAACTGAGTTTCTTTCTCTTGCTGTTTTTAAGATTCTCTCTTTATCTTTTGCTCTTGGCATTTTAATTATGATGTGTCTTGGTGTGGTCCTCTTTGGATTCCTTTTGTTTGGGGTTCTCCGAGCTTCTTGGACCTGTAAGTCCATTTCTTTCACCAGGTGGGGGAAGTTTTCTGTCATTATTTCTTCAAATAGGTTTTCAATATCTTGCTCTCTCTCATCTTCTGGCACCCCTATAATTCTGATGTTGGTATGCTTGAAGCTGTCCCAGAGGCTCCTTACACTATCCTCGCATTTTTGGATTCTTTTTTCATTTTGCTTTTCCGGTTGGGTGTTTTTTGCTTCCTCGCATTTCAAATCATTGACTTGATTCTTGCGCTCCTCTGGTCTGCTGTCGGGCGTCTGTATAATATTCGTTATTTCAGTCTGTGTGTGCTTAATTTCTAGTTGGTTCCCCAATATAAGATCGAGGGTCTTATTAGTTTTCGTGTAGATCTCATTAAGTTTATCGGCAGCTTCTAAACAGTTCTTGAGAGACCTTAAAGTGTGGTTCTGAACTCTATTTCTTCCATTGACAATTTTGTCCTGTTTCTTTGTCTCCGCATTTTGTTATGCTTCCTTGGTGCACCCCCTAGTGGTCTTTGTTCGCAGTCTTATAGATAAATCTTGATTGTTGTAGCTAATTCCAGGGAGGGTTTGACCTCCAGGCCAAGTGGCTATGAGAATCAGCTGGGTCAGCAGTGAGAGAACTTCTGTCCTCTAGGGAGGTGCTAATCTAGCCTTTGCCTGAGGCTATCCGGCAAATGCCTTTGCCTGAGGCTATCCGGCAAATGCCTCTGTGCAGGGCTTGGGCGGGGCGGGTCGCACAGGATCAACAGGGTGGGCCGGAGAGAGCAGTTATGGCGGCTCTCAGTCCTGTCCCAAGGGGCTCTGCCTCTCTGAGTCCCAGCACCCGCTGCAAAGCTTGGAGAGAAAGCTGCACTCGCTCTGACCGAAGCCAGACAGTCCCGCTTCTCCCGTTTGAGTCTGGGTCCCTAAAGACTCGCCCGGATCTGGTGCTCAGAGTCTGCGACTCCCTCCCGATTGAAAACAACAACCGCACCCTCCGCCGCCAGCCCGCTCCGCGCACTCCGCACCTCAGAATTTGACTTCAGCACTGCGCCTCCTCTGAGTGTCCTTATGCGTTTCTCTTTCCTCCTAGTTGTAGGACTTCCACTCAGCCAGCGTTCCTGTGGTTCTGGGTGATGTCCCTTCCGTTTTTTGGTTTCACTTTTGAAGTAGTTGTTCAAAGCAGCAAACTCCGGAGTTAACCTATGCCGCCATCTTGGTTCTCTCCTCGATATTATTCATTTTTTATTCAATATTCACAAGTGATTTTTAAGTTAGACATTGAGCTGATCATCAGTGTGCAACTCTTGTCCCTCCTTTATCTAGGAGTATCTTTCTATAAATACACTCTTTTTCCATCTAGAAATCTTACCCTCTTTCTTTTCTACATAACTGCCCCTTATCCTGCAAACTCACCTCTTCTGAAAAGGCTTTCTTAGCCCACAAATTACATCAGTGCCAATATCTTAATTTATGCCCCAATGATAATAGATGAGCTCACTCAGGATGAGCACCACATGAGAAAACAGAGTAATTGGTTTGTAAGGAACACACAGAGTAAGCAATGCCTGCTGGGGAGATAGAGAAGGAGTGGCTAGAGAGGTAGGAGAAAAACTAGGGGAGAAGCCCAGGTATGGCCAATTCTAGGTGTTGAGCATAGTAAATTCTATTTACTGCTTCAGGGGAGACTAATGAGCCAAGAACTGAAAACCATCATTGGTATATATTTGTATCAGCCTGTATAAACAGAGAGTAACACCAAATGATTCATAAAAATCTAAGAACAATGTTTATCCACAGAGGAGAGTAGGCCTTGGGCAGATGAGAAATATGGATAGAAGATTGCCTTTATATTTTGCATACCTTCTAAAGTTTCTGCATTTTGAATTATGTGAATGTCATATTTTTAATAAGTTGAATTAATGTTAATTAGTCTAGTTGTAACTCTTATTAATGTTCACATCAAATTAGGAAAATAAAAACTTCCAACATTTTATATATAAATAAAAATTGAATTTAATGGGTCAAATGATTTAATCAACACATAAATGAAATTTGTGTAATAAATCTTTGATAAAAATCATTATTGCATTTGTTAATTATAATGAATTGGAAAACAGAAGATGTTTTCCAATCCATTTTAACTGGGAACCAAAATATCCTGAAATTACATAAAGCATTTCTTTGAATCCTTTCAGTTTATTTTTAAGTAGGTAAAGTAACCAAAAAAATCAAGATTTACATGTACCTAATCAGGGACCAAATCTTTATGTTTTTATCATGGAGTTTATCTAAGAATTAAGAATGTTAAAAAAGACATCTTTCCATTTGGGGAATGAAGTATTAAAGAAAATGATAGATTTATTCAGTTTTCCAAGGAATACTTATCATGTTAGTGTTAAAAGATCACATAGATAGGCTAAAGAGTTTTTCCTTGTTTTATATGTCATACTAGAGGCCTGGTGCATAAAATTCGTGCGGTGTGTGTGGGGGGGGGTGTTCCCCTTGGCTCAGCCTGCACCCTCTCCAATCCGAGACTCCTGGGGGGACATCCCTCTCACAATCCTGGACCGCTGGCTCCTAACTGCTCGCCTGCCTGCCAGCCTGATCACCCCTAACCACCTCTGCCTGCCGGCCTGATCACCCCTCACTGCACCCCTGCCAGCCTGATTATCTCCAACTGCCACCCCTGCCGGCCTGGTTGCCCCACACAGCCTGCTGTTTGGTTGTTTGGTTATCCCTCACTATTCCCTCTCCCCCCCCCCCCGCCCCCCCCGCTGGCTTGGTCTCCCCATGCAGCCTGCTGCTTGGTCATTTGGTCGTCCCTCACTAATCCCCCTGCCGGACTGGTCGCCCTACGCAGCCTGTCTAGTCGTCCATTTGGTTGCGATGGTTGCTTAGGCTTTTATATAGATAGATATTTTAGCATTAAGGTTCTTAGTGCTGCCTGTAGAAATACGTTTTTTTAAATGTACTGGTCACATATGGTAATTTCTGTGTATTAAAGCTTTCAAAATGTTCTTATACCCTTTTTTGGTAATTTTTATTTCTTTCCATATCAAAACTCCCTTGTGGGGTCTTGGGATGACACCCAACCTGTCAGATTCTCCTTTCCTGGATTATCTGTAGCTAAATAAGAGATTGTTTTTCACTGATTTTAGCTCAGCAGACCTAAATGAATTCTAATTTATTTTTATATTTTTGTAAAAATCCAGAGTTAGGAAATCCCCTGAAGTTCAGAAAAAGTAATAGTAACTATTATTTTCAAGAAGTATATAAAATATCATTTTTTACATACCAACATTTCTATTTTTTCCTCTAAAACTTCCAAACGGATTTTCTAAGGGCTTAACAGTTTTTAATGTTTTAAGAATAACACTTTTTTCCAATGGTTAAATTTCACACTTTTACCTAAGAGAAATCTTTAAAATATGATAATGGATGTGTATTACATTTTAATTTAGTAATTCAAAATAGTGATAAAGAGACATACTCCATCTTTAGACCAGTTTTGTGAAGTTTAGTAGGCATATATGAACCCTTAGGGAAAAAAGTGTCAAAAGCCCAACACTCGATTCATCCCCTATTGTAAGCATAACCATATTATAATCTATACTTTATTAACAATAAGAGAAAATAAACTGATTTTTATAATTTAGTTTTTCTTTATAAGATAAAATCCCAAGCAAGTCATGTTTGCCACTATTTATATTGAAAATTGTTTGCCCAATTGAGTTAGGACAGGCTAGGTTACCCTACAGTAACAAAGTAATCCTGAAATTTCTATGAGTTAACACAACAAAGGTGTATTTCTTGTTCACAAAAGTTCTAATCCAAGAATGACATTGTCAGCTATGTAGTGACTCAGGGATTCAGGCAACTTCCATCTTGTGGTTCTTTCATCTCAACAGGTAGCCTTGAATGCTGTGGCAGAGGCAACTTTAACTTCACTTATAAACCATTGGCCAGAATTAGTTGTATGCCCACAACCTGCTATTTTTTCTTGTGTTTAGGAAGAGAAAATAAAGTAGAACTAGGTAAACACAAAGCAGTGCGTTTGCCATGGTTTTAAGTGCAAGCCCTTTGTACTTTTTCCAGTATTGAATATCCTTGGAAAATGGGGCCCTCTCTGATTGAAACCAAATTAGAAGCTGTTATTCATCTCTGATTCCTTCTGGTCATTATGGAAAATGTTTCAACAAGCCACGTGCAATCAGGGAGTATATGAACACTGCTGGCTTATTATTGCCTTCAAAATTAATCATAATTTGTTTTGTTTTGATTGGATATTGCATATGAGGAGGGACTGGAGATGCAACAATGTATCAATTTATAGTCTTGCCAAGCAGAGAGTCTCCTACCATGACTTTGGTTTAGCTTTTAAAAATATTGCCATAAAAAATGGTTTGCATGCCTCTAATAATAAATATGGTCTTAAAACTTTTACTGCATTAAGTATTTAATGGAGTTGAGAACCTACATCAACAAAAATGAAATTATATCTAATAAAAATAGTCTATAAATGTCATAGAAATAAATGAGGTATTTTCATAACTTAAAAATCTCTCTCTTCTGTGAGTGTTTTAAACCTAAAATAAGAACCAAAAATGTCCCCAAATTTTATCATTTCAGTCTATTTTGAACTCTACTATAATGGTATTTTTTTAAACCAAAGTTTTCCTTCTAAACTGTGAAGTGTCGTGAGAGAAGGTGGAAATATTTTGCTGTTGGTTTGTTTTATTAATGTGAAGACATCCTGGGAAGAGAAGAGAATCATTGGCTATGTATCTAACATACCTAGACATTTTCTTGGCACACAGGGTACTTGGAACAAACCATATAGCTGTCATTTGAGGTCTGTGGGTTAACCTACTGGGTACAACATAAGAGTTATATATGGTAGCTGGCCTGGCAGGTCTGAACATTGGTACAATATTTATGCATTCCAGCTTGGTTCCTGGACTCTTTACAGTCTCAAATAAGTAACAGGTGAAATCCAGAAAACAGTAACTTTACTGTTGGAAGTGATGCAAAGTCTTGCTTTAGCCAAAATAATAAGTAAATGAACCAACAGACAAAGAAGCAAGAAAGTATTTTTTAAAAATTCCAGATTTATCTCACATTATTATTAACAACATTAATGGCAAAAAGTAATAAAGAATGAATGAAAAACATAGTGCAAAACACATTTTGATCTCCTAGTGCCCTTTGACTCAGAAACAGTGAACTGAAAAGATCAAGAGTTTTGTTAATTCCTGCAGTCTTTAGTTGCAAAGTCATAACTGTGGATCAGGGTGCCAAGAGAAATTTTTGCATGAGAGCAGAAAAGAACTCACATTATGTCAAGAAAACCACATTATGTTTTGACACTTTGAGCAATGAAGATAGTGAGCTGGAAGGCTTGTATAATCAAGGAACCCTCTCAGAGAGAGTTTCAAGGGCTTATTGCCATGACTCCTTTAGTGAAATTTTCCACCCCAGCAGAACTGACCACCCCTAAATTTATCCCCTATTGTCAGTTACCTACAAGGGAGTACCCATGAAACTATGCAGGCCAGAAGGGAGTGGCAAGAAATATTCAAAGTGATGAAAGCTATCATTCAGAAAAGGTAGCTCTCTTCTGTAAGCTATTCTTCATAGTCTCAAAATATGGACAGAAGACACATATCTTTGCAATGTCCTGAAACATAATCCACAGGTATCATTACACTCAATGGTCAGAGAAGCCAAGATTGATCTAGCTATGGAACACTGTCTGGCCAATATCATTCATGCAACCAAATTAGCTTGAGGCTTCCAGTGGCCAGTATAGCCATTAGACTCAAGCTGGGCAATATGATGAGAGGGATTTGGGAGTAGTCTGGAAGTCCTTAAACGTAAGGCTCAGAGAACTAGTCATGGACATTCTAGTTGGTGGTGAAAGTTGTGGACCTTGATTTGAAGATCAGGCACCTGTAGAAGACATACTAGCTGTATATATTTTTAAATATATATATGTATATGTATATTAAATACATGTAACTCCCAGGCAAAGTGAGATTAATAGTTAATAAGACTGTACCTATAGCAGACATACATATTAGTTATTTTCATAAACACCCTAGGGAACATGACAATTATCCTGATAATATTTCATAGTCAGGGATTGTTTAATAGGGACTGATTGACACTCTTAACAAGATAGGTTCCTCAGTGGCTTCTCAGCAGTAAGCCTGGCTTTGATATCTGAAGTGTAGCGCCTGCAAAAAGTGCTTTGGTAGATCAATAATATGGTGAGTTGGGTAACTGCCAGCAGAGAAGATCTTTTAGGAATCATGTATTTACCCATCAAGCCATCTTTTTACCCATTCAAGAATATCTCCTGAATACCTACATTGTGCAGGCATTTGTATGAGTAAGATCTATTCCTTGTCTTTCAGATGTCTACCACTTAGAAAGAAGATAAATGATCAATGTAAGGCAAATGTACAAGTAATTTGAAGAAATGAGCAAAGTTAAGATTCAGTTGTCAAGAAAACCACATTATGTTTTGACACTTTGAGCAATGAAGATAGTGAGCTGGAAGGGTTGTATAATCAAGGAACCCTCTCAGAGAGAGTTTCAAGGGCTTATTGCCATGACTCCTTTAGTGAAATTTTCCACCCCAGCAGAACTGACCATCCCTAAATTTATCCCCTATTGTCAGTTACCTACAAGGGAGTACCCATGAAACTATGCAGGCCAGAAGGGAGTGGCAAGAAATATTCAAAGTGATGAATAGCAAGAACCTACAACCAATATTGCTCTACCCAGCAAAGCTATCATTCAGAATTGAAGGTCAGATAAAGAGCTTCACAGATAAGGAAAAGCTAAAGGAGTTCTTCACCACCAAACCAGTATTATATGAAATGCTGAAAGGTTTCCTTTAAGAAAAGGAAGAAGAAGAAAAAGGTAAAGATACAAATTATGAACAACAAACATGCATCTATCAACAAGTGAATCTAAGAATCAAGTGAATAAATAATCTGGTGATCATAATAGAATCAGGGACATAGAAAGGGAATGGAATGACTATTCTTGGGGGGGAAAGGGGTGTGGGAGAAGCGAAAAGAGACTGGACAATAATCGTGCACCTATGGATGAGGACTGTAGGGGGGGGGTGAGGGGAAGAGGGGGTGGAAACTGGGTGGAGGGGAGCTATGGGGGGAAAAAAGAGGAACAACTGTAATAATCTGAACAATAAAGATTTAATTAAAAAAAAATAACATTCCAGTATAAAACTTGCACAAACTAGAATAGTTTATGGAAGGCAATTTGACAATCTCTATTAAAATTACAAGTATCTACTCTTTGATTCAGGAATTATATTTTTAAAAATGTTAGGATCAATATTATCATATGTGTGAAATGATGAGTTGGCAAAGTTGTTCAATGAAGCATTATTTGTAAGAGCAAAATATTGTAAACAACCGAAATGTATAGTCAGTATGTTTCTGTTTCAATCTATCCTATATAATAAAGAGGCAATATGCAAATTGACCATCACTCTAACACACAAGATGGCCGCCCCCATGTGGTCAAAGATGGCCAGCAGGGGAGGCAGTTGGGGGGGATTCAGGCCTACAGGGGAGGCAGTTGGGGGTGACCAGGCCTGTAGGGGAGGGCAGTTAGGGGTGACCAGGCTGGCAGGGGAGGGAAGTTAGGGGCAACTGAGCCAGCAGGGGAGCAGTTAGGCATCAATTAGGCTGGCAGGAGAGTAGTTAGGGGGTGATCAGGTTGGCTGGCAGAAACAGTTAGGGGCAATCAGGCAGGCAGGCAGGCAGGCAAGTGGTTGGGAGCCAGCAGTCCCGGATTGTGAGAGGTATGTCTGACTGCCTGGTGGGATCGGGCCTAAAGGAGCAGTCACACATCCCTCGAGGGGTCCCAGATAGAGAGGGTGCAGGCTGGGCTGAGGGACACACACCCCTGTGCACGAATTTTGTGCACCGGGCCTCTAGTCCTATCTAATAAAAGAGAAACATGGTAATTAGCGTACGACCGCTACCCTTCCCATTGGCTAATCAGGGAGATATGCAAATTAACTGCCAGCCAAGATGGTGGCTGGCAGCCAGGCAGCTGGAAGCGAACATGAGGCTTGCTTGCTTCAGTGACGGAGGACTCCAACGTTCCCCACCTGCCGCTGCCGGCCTCTGAGCTGCAACTCTAAGCAACTATGTCACAAATATAGAAGCTAAACAAAACCCCAGAAACCTGCTTTAGTCTGCCGGGCTTCAGCTAGCAGGATCGCAACATTGTTTCAAATACAGAAGGTAAACAAAGGCCAGAAACCTGCTTTCAGCAACAGAGGCCTAAGAGCTGGAGCCAGATCTAAAGCTGGCCCAGAATAAAAATAAAAAAAAAGAAATAAAGGAGCGGTTGGGAGCTTCAGTCACCCACCAGCCTGAAAACAGCCCTCAGCCCCTCATCCAGACTGGCCAGGCACCCCAGTGGGAACCCACACCCTGAAGGGTGTGTGACCAGCTGCAAACAGCCATCATCCCCTCATCCAGGCTGGCCAGGCACCCAAGCGGGACCCCCACCCTGATCCAGGACACCCTTGAGGGCAAACCATCCAGCCCCCACCCATGCACCAGGCCTCTAATATGCCTCCCAGCACCGGGATCAGCAGAGCCGTGAGGCCTCCCGGCACTGGGATCAGCGTGACAGGGGGCAGCGCCCAAACCCCCTGATTGCCCTGCAGCTCTGTGTGTGACAGGGGGCGGGGCCACAACCTCCCTATCCGCCCTGCTCTGTTCATGACAGGGGAAGGCGCCCCAACCCCCTGATCGGCCCTGCTCTGTGCCTGATAGGGGGGAGCTCCCCAACCCCCTGATCGCCCTGCGGCTCTGTGTGTGACAGGGGGCGGTGCCCCAACTCCCCTATCGGCCCTACTCTGTGAGTGACAGCGGGGAGCTCCCCAACCCCCTGATGGGCCCTGCTCTGTGAGTGACAGGGGGCAGCGCCCCAACCCCCTGATGGGCCCTGCTCTGTGCGTGACAGGGGATGGCGCTGCAACCTCCCCATCGACCCTGCCTTGAGTGTGACAGGGGGCGGTGCCCCAACCCCCCAATCGGCCCTACCCTGAGCATGACTGAGGGTGGTATCGCAACCTCCCAATCCGCCCTGCTCTGTGCATGACAGGGGGTGGCGCCCCAATTCCCCAATTGGCCCTGCTCTGAGTCCGACCAGGGGCTGCACCTAGGGATTGGGCCTGCCCTCTGCCACCTGGGAGCAGGCCTAAGCCAGCAGGGCGTTATCTCCTGAGGGGTCCCAGACTTGAGAGGGCACAGGCCGGGCTGAGGGACTCCTTCTTCCCCCCACTGAGTGCATAAATTTTTGTGCACCGGGCCTCTAGTATATATATATAAAAGCCTAAGCGACCAAATGACCAATCAACTGGTCGCTATAATGTGCACTGACCACCAGAAGGCATATGCTCAATGCAGGATCTGCCCCCTGGTGGTCAGTGTATTCCCACAGCCAACCTCCCGCAGTCCCTCCCCGCTGCCGGCCAACCTCCTGAGGTGTTCCACCTGGCTGGCCAATCTCCTGCAGCCTCTCCCCCACAGCCAGTCAACCTCCCACGGCCCTTTCTAGCTCCCCACACTCCCCCACCGCTGGCCAGCCCCAATCAGCCCTGATCACTAGCCAGGCTGAGGGACCCGACCCATGCACGAATTCGTGCACCAGGCCTCTAGTAAATAAACAATACCACAAGATACTGTGGAATACTATGTAGCCATAAACAGAATAGGGATGCTTTCTTTTATTGTATTGAAATAGTAAAATATGCTAAGGAAAGACAAGAAAGGTACAGAACAGTAAAGAATTACTCTTTACATGAAAGAATGGAAAAAAGAATGTATCTGTTTATACTTGTATATGCAGAAGGTATCCTTGGAAAACAGAAAAAGTTAGGAACATTTATTTGCCCAGGAGCAGGGAAACTGGTACCTGAGACACAGAATGGGAAGGAGAATTTTCATCGAGTACTCTTTTATACTTTTGAAATGTAAAACCTTATGACTATATGGCTTATGCAAAAATAAATAAGTAAAAATAAACACACTATAGCAGGTGCTGAGGTTCCTGGCAGGGAACCGCTGGCTGTTGTCATGGTCACCTGCTGCAGCTGTTACAGTGGTGTGGTTGCCTACAGTGACATCTGCTGGTGCTTCCCAACAGCTCTTTTAAATCAGTGTTTTTCAAATTGCTAGTTTAGAAGTCAACACTGAGGTTTATCACCTCACCTGTCAGAATGGCTACCACCAACAAATCAACAAATGACAATTGCTGGTGAGGATATGGAGAAAAGTGAACCCTAGTACACTGCTGGTGCAGCCACTGTAGGAAACAGTATAGAGTTTTCTCAAATAATTAAATATGGAACTGCCATTTGACCCTGTGATCCCAATTCTATGAATATATCCTAAGAAACCCGAAAAACCCAATCAGAAAGAATATATGCATCCCTATGTTCACAACGGCATAATTTACAGTAGCTAAGATCTAGAAATGGCCCAAGTGCCCATCAGTAGATGAGTGGACAAAAAAGCTGCAGTACAGTTACATGGAATACTATGCAGCATGCAGCAGTAAAAAAAGAAGGATCTCACCCTTTGAGACAGCATGGAAGGACCTGGAGAATATTATGGTAAGTGAAATAAACCAGTCAGAGAAAGACAAGTACCACATGATCTCACTCATATGTGGAATCTAAAGACCAAAATAAACCGATGAATGAAATAGATCCAGAGATATAGAAACATGGAATAGACTTTGAATCTCAGAGGGAAGGCAGGGGTGGGTAGGAAGAGATTAACCAAAGAACTTACCTATATATATATAAAAGGCTAAGTGACCGACCGTACATCTGTCTGACCGTCCAACTGGCTGGTATATATGACACACAATGGCAATTTAAAAATAAATGTTGACGTGCACAATACATACAAAGCTCTTGCTGGCACCAATTGCATGTGACACCAAAATGTATCTAAAGATCAACTATTGGCACATCGTATCTCTGAAGCTGAAAGAAAACGATGTTGTCAACAGAATATTACTTACTTACTAGAGGCCTGCTGCACGAAATTTGTGCACGGGGTGGGGGTCCCTCAGCCCAGCCTGCACCCTCTCCAATCTGGGACCTCTTAAGGGATGTCCAACTGCCTGTTTAGGCCCAACCCCTAACTACCCTCCCCTGCTGGCCTGGTCACCCCTAACTGTCCTCCCCTGCAAGCCTAGTCACCCCCAACTGTCCTCCCATGCAGGCCTGGTCCCCCCCCCCAACTGCCCTCCCCTGCAGGCTTAGTCACCTTCAACTGTCCTCCCCTGCAGGCCTGGTCCCCCCCAACTGCCCTCCCCTGCAGGCCTGGGTGCCCATAACTGCCCTTCCCTGCAGGCCTGATTGCCCCCAACTGCCCTCCTTTTCAGGCCTTGTCTCTCCCAACTGCCCTCCCCTGCTGGCCTGATTGCCCACAACTGCCCTCCCCTGCCACCATCTTGTTGCAGCCACCTTGTGTCCACATGGGGACGGCCATCTTGTATGTTGGAGTGATGGTCAATTTGCATATTACCTCTTTATTATATAGGATTAGTAAATTTATATATTATTTTCATATACATTTTACTAATTTTCTTTCATCTCTGACACTTCTATTATAGAGAAAGGGCAAATAGCAATATTAAGATATTTTGTATTTTAATTTTATAATACTACATTATATATACTATTTTGACATGTAATTTTTTGCAGTAATGTAATTACTGCATGAATCTTTCTTCTAATTAATTTCCTTTCAAACTGCATGAATCTGTGCACTGGGCCACTAGTATGCATATAATTGAGAAATTCAAGGACAGATTGGACCCAGAGGCTAAAGATATCATCAAGTCTCTCTCTCAGTGTGCATCAAAGCGACCGGTCATTCCACTGTTCAGTCAATTTGCATATTAACCTTTTATTATATAGGATTGTAATCATGAGGTTAGAATCCACTGATTGGCCAATCTCAGAAAACATACTATCCTTGGAGACTAGCCAGCTCAGTTGAGAACAGCTACATGAAATGTGGAAGAGAGATAGTTGCTCAAATATACATTAAAGGTGCTGTCACCTGAAGGAATAGAATGACAAAACATGCAAAACCAATAAATGTGCTTGTCAAATAGTAATCTGTACAATGAAAATGCCAACTTATCTAAGTACATTTTCTTTAGTTAGTACCTTACCTCTGTAAGAATGAATCATTTAAGATAAAAATGTCATACAGGCAAGTGAGATTAACATTTCAGTTTTTAATGAATTGAATTCATTATTCAATTGTTCTACATATTTCAGGCTTCTCCATGATCTGTTTTCCCTCAGAATTCTATTTAGATCTCCCATTAACCAAGTCTAAGGAGAACCAAGTAAGTTATCAGTACAATCACTGTTTTTTGACCCATTGATTTTAGTCAAATATTTTAATCACAATAGAAATTTAAAATTTATGAAAGAAGACTAAAATACACTTTGAAGAGCATGGTTCTCATATTTGCTTTTGCTCATTCTTTCTCAGAAAACAAAAGTGTTTTTAAAGAGAAACATCTTAACACATCTGGTGTGATTTTCTATTTATCCAGTTTAAGCCAAAAGAAGAAAAAGAAAAAAGAAAAGAAAAATGGGGGGTGGGGGGTATCATCTGTTTTTCTTTTTTTATGTTTTGAAAGATGGGTCTCCAAAAGCTATTTCCTAATATATGTCAATGCAACATCCGCTAGTACTTGATAGCCAGAAACAGCCATGCTGGCAGCCCCTGCAGAAGTGCAAAGTATTTCCCATTAGAACTGTCTTCACTTTGGAGTTGTCAGTACTATTTTTCTCTAGGGGTAGTACATTTCCCTAAGTTGAAGTAAACATGTGAATTGGAAGCACAGAGCAGAAAGAGTAAGTAGGATGATGCATTTATAGTTAGGTAGAGGTGTAGCAGAGAAAGGCTTCAGAACGCAGTACAGTTAACCCTTGAACAACAAGGGGTTTGAACTGTGCAGGTCCACTTAAATATGGATTTTTTCAATAAATACTGTAAATGTATTTTTTCTTCCTTATGATATTTAAGTAACAACTTCTTTTCTCTATCTTACTTTATTGTGAGCATACAGTATATAATAAACATATCATACCAAATATGTGTTAACAATGTTCAACAGTAGGCTATTAGTAGTTAAGCTTTTGGGAAGTCAAAAATTACATGTGGATTTTTGACTGGGCAGAGGTTGACACCCCTAACTTCTACTTTATTCAAAGGTCAACTGTATTTGATAACAAAGACCATGTCATAGGTCACAGATTAAACTGCTTCTCTTGGTAAAGCATGTTTCAATATACATCTTAATTTCTCCGTTTTATTCAATATCAAGGTTGCAAGTAGAATTAAGATATATTAACCAGAACTAAGGATAACCAACCATGTCCAAAGTTTTCCTTACATTTCTTCTCATTTTTTAAGCCTTTGATGGAATTTAAAATGCACCAAGGAGCTTCCATTTCTGTCTGAGAATTCATAACAGAATTCTACCTTGACACTTATTTTGAAAAAGAGAGCCTAAGTGTTGGTCTTGAGAGAGATCAATATTTTTACCTGTCCTAAAATAATCTGGTCTTGAATTTAGCAGTTCAATAAATTTTCAGACCTAGCAATTTGGGGCCTCCAAATGATTAGTGTCATTTGCTCCCATCAATACATTCTCCCCACCTGAATGACATTATTGCCTTTTGTTTCATTGGACTTGAAAAAAGAGGTATCACTGTGGGCTTGTCAAAGTCAAGGCTATTGTTATATCCTCAATGTCAAACCCAGTCCTTGATACATAGGTAATGTGGAATGAATGAGACAATCTGTCCCGAATTTCTGAGATCCAACATTTGCTCTTACAGTCCTCAAATTTGGGTATCTTAACTTGTCTTACCTAAATTATAAAACACCAAATTGACTGTGATGAAGAAAGAAGAAATATGTTCTAGAGCTTGGACTTCCATAGGAGAACTTTAATAGTAGTTCTCTCTAAATAAATTTGGAAACTCACGTGTACTCTACAGCAAATATATTCATGACAATGGCCATTCAGTGGCTTTTCAGTGAAGATAGTGGTTTTGAATATAAGTATAGGGATTGTGGAAGGAGAAGGAGCTTTGAAGACTGATATTCTGGAGTTGAAATCCTGGATCCTTACAAAGTTATTTAACTTCTACTTTCCTATCTTCAAAAAGGGATAACAATACTACCCTGCAGGGCTGTTGTAATAAATTGAGTACAATAATAATTTTTTTAAAATTTTGTTTTATTGCTTAAAGTATTACAAAGAGTATTACATATGTCTCCTGTTTTCCCGCCCTTGATCTTCCCCCGGCCTCCCCTACCCCCCAGTGTCTTGTGACCATTGGTTATGCTTCTATGCATGCATATAAGTCCTTCAGTTGATCTCTTATCCTCCCCCCAACCTTCCCCGGCCTTCCCCCTGTAGTTTGACAGTCTGTTCGATGCTGCTCTGCCTCTGTGTCTATTCTTGTTCATCAGTTTATAATGGTCGTTATTATCCATAAATCAGTGAGATCATGTGGTATTTTTCTTTCATTGACTGGCTTATTTCAATTAGCATAATGCTCTCCAGTTCCATACATGCTGTTGCAAATGGTCTTCTTCCTCTTCTTAAAGAATACCCTTCAGCATTTCATATAATACTGGTTTGGTGGTGATGAATTCCTTTAGCTTTTTCTTATCTGTGAAGCTCTTTATCTGACCTTCAATTCTGAATGATAGCTTTGCTGGATAAAGTAATCTTGGTTGTAGGTTCTTGGCATTCGTCACTTTGAATATTGCCACTCCTTTCTGGCCTGCATGATTTCTGTTGAGAAATCAGCTGACAATCTTATGGGTACTCCCTTGTAGGTAACTAACTGTTTTTCTCTTGCTGCTTTTAAGATTCTCTTTTTGTCTTTTGCTCTTGGCATTTTAATGATGATGTGTCTTGGTGTGGTCCTCTTTGGATTCCTTTTGTTTGGGGTTCTCTGCGCTTCCTGGACTTGTAAGTCTATTTCTTTCACCAGGTAGGGGAAGTTTTCTGTCATTATTTCTTCAAATAGGTTTTCAATATCTTGCTCTCTCTCTTTTTCTGGCACCCCCATAATTCGGATATTGGTACGCTTGAAGTTGTCCCAGAGGCTCCTTACACTATCTTCATATTTTTGGATTCCTTTTTTCTTTTTTCTTTTCTGGTTGGGTGTTTTTTGCTTCTTCATATTTCAAATCTTTGACTTGATTCTTGTGATCTTCTAGTCTGCTGTTGGATCTCTGTATGATATTCTTTATTTCAGTCAGTGCATTCTTAATTTCTAGTTGGTGCTTTTTCATATCCTTGAGGGTTTCACTAGATTTCTTGAGGGTCTCACTAAATTTATCAGAGGTTTCTAGAAAATTCTTGAAAAACCTGATAACTGTGGTTTTGAACTCTATATCCAGTAGTTTGCTTTTCTCCATTTCTGTCATTTGTGACCTCTTTTTTTGTCTCTGAATTTTGGCTGCTTCCCTGTGTTGATAGAGTGGCTTTCTGTACTAGGTGTCCTATAGGGCCCAGTGGCTCAGCCTCCCCAATTACCTGAGGTGGACACTCTTGGTGCACCCCCTTGTGGGCTTTGTGCACAGTCTTGTTGTAGTTAAGCTTTGATTGTTGTAGGTATCCCTGGGAGGAATTGACCTCCAGGCCAATTGGCTGTGAGAATCAGCTGTGTCTATGGTGGGAGAACTTCTGTGCTGGAGACACCCTTATGGGCAAGACTTGCTTCAGTGGGGCTTTAGTGCTCACTGAGTCTGCCCCCTGAGTGTGTCATTTATGGATATGAGGAGTTGTAATCTGGATGGTCCCACTCTGACCACTGGGTACACTGGCTCTTGGATCTCTAAGGAGGTGCTAATTTAGCCTCTGCCTGAGGCTACCCAGCAGGAGCTATGGAGAGATCTGCAGATTCCTCTTCTCTTCTTTTTTTGGAGGCTTGGAGGTGCCCAGATGAGGCCCAGCAGTGAAGCAATGCAAGCTGCTGTGGGGCCTTGGGCCTTCTTTTGGATGTTCTGGGTCTCTCTGACTCACCTGCAGTTTGTTAGGTAATTTTAGATTGCAAAGGGCCAGGCCATTCATATGCAAAAGCCTCTGCACACAGCTTGGGTGGGGTGGGGTCTCAGGGAATCAACAGGGCGGAGCAAACAGCTATGGCAGATCCTCAGTTCTACCCTAAGAGGACCCGCATCTCAGTGTCCCAGTAATCACTGTAAGCACTTCTGAGAGAAAGCCGCCCTCGAGTTCCGGCTGATGCCAGATAGTCCAGTATCTCCCTGTATGAGTCTGGGTCCCCAGAGACTCACCTGGAACTGGAGTTCAGAGCAGTCGGGAGCTTGAGACTCCCTCCCGATTGAAAAAGACAACCGCGTCCTCAGTTGCCAGCCCTTTCCACGTGCGCCTCCATACCTCTGCACTTTACTTCCACAGCTCCTCTGAGTCTCAGTGTGCTTTTTCTCTTTCCTTCTAGTTGTAGAATTTCCACTCAGCCAGCCTTCCTGTGGTTTGGATGATGTCCATTTTGTCTTTTAGTTGTATTTTTGAAGTGGTTGTGCGAGGCAGCAATTTCAGGTATTTACCTATGTCACCATCTTGGTTTCTCCACATGAAGTATCGCAATAATAATTTTTAAAAAGCTTAGCAAAGTCCCCGGTACTTGTGGTTACTCACCAAGTGGTAGTTATGATCTGTATTGTAACCCCTTTGGATATCAGCTGTTGTGATATTATATAGCACAGAGAATAGACTCAGCTACATATAACTCAAACCCTTTCAAGCTTTATAAGTAAAACCTGAAACGGTTAAAGAGAATAAAACAGGGCAGAGAAAAACTTATTGTGCTTAGCAGATATCTTACAGAAAGCCTGCAACCTTGAACACTGCATGGCCCAGATATCCACTAGCCATCTGACGCTGGGAGGAACCAAAGACAGATCAGACCCTTATGTCAGCAGAGTGGCTTACAGCCAGCAAAAATTAATAAAAACCTATCTCTCCTGCTCTCTTCACTGACTCCATTTTGTTGGACTCAGCCCACCTGCACCCAGGTTCCTGGAATAAAATCTCTTTTGATACATTATGGCCTTATGCCATAGGTGCACAACCCTGGCCCACTCCGAACCATTCAAAACCGATCTCTATCCAGTGCTGTGTTAGTCATTGTGGCAGAATGGTAAATGGTGTTCCTTTACCTGTTGTATCTTCTGCAGCAGGACTTAACAAGACCTAAGTTTTGGGCAAGGTCATTAAAAGGTGGTCCTAATAAAAGTCATGCCATGAGGCCTATGAGGCAAACCCAGGTAGTATTAATGATAGTGAGAGGTGAGACATGCTTAGTATTTCATACCAGGTTCCCCCTGTGGGAATTACATCTTCCCAATTTATGAACTATTATACTACAAACACAAGTATATAGTATTTTCATTTTGTAAGTCATAGTCAGAGACTGAACAGAAAAGTCTAAAGTGAATTCTTAATGTGATGCAAAAGCAGGTTTCTAAGAGAGCCCTCCCTGCTTCTCTTCATTACTTCTTTCATTCCTTAGGTGTGCCAGGCACTGTGCATACAAAGAATATTTACAGTTGATGGGACAGGGATTCCAATATTTTTTTTCTATTTTGACCTATTCTGAAAAAGGTGAAAGCCATTCCATGAAAAGTTAAGTGCTATAAAAATACATTGATTCTTGGTTCACTAGAGAGATGCTGTGAGATATGTCCTTAAATTTTTTTGACACATGAAAAGATTAAATATAAATAATTCCAATTTCAACTTTAGAGTCTATTCACTGAAGTCTTTTAAAAAAATAATAGTTGCTATAATCCTTCTTAATATAGTGAGTAGAGTGCAAAATGCAAATCTTCCATACTGAATGAGTGAATTAAAGTCATTTCTTGGAAATTATTTGACAGTATGAGCTATAAGTAAGGCTGAGAGTTATAGTTCTACTCAAATGTTTAGCTTCCTATTATTCCAGCAATAGTTTATATCCAAAGTTATTGATTAAAGTGGCACATTACTTGCAAGTTCTCCTACTTTTAGAGAAAAAAAGAGGCCTACAGTTTTCATATTGCTACAAGTAGAACATTTAAATGCAGAGCCAATACCTTTTAATATACAAGGTGTTCCCTCCAAAAAAATTTATACATACTTCAATAGCTGATAGCTCAATTTTGAAAATGAAATGTATTTTAATAAACACTGCCTTTATAATTATTCAAAGTGTGTATACATTTTGGGGGGACACCCCATACATACATACAGATAGATACAAATAGATTTCTCTGAAATATAACAATTCTCTCTTGAAATTTATTTTTGGGATCACACATTCGCATAAAAATGACATCTGCAGGACACTGTTTATTTGGAAGTCCTCTCACAACTACCAAAGACAAAGAGAAAGTTAAAGTAATTTTGAATGTTGCTATTTCATGAATTTTTAGATAATTTGCTTCCTGGAAAGAACCGAAGACCAATATTGATCTGATTCATTATTTTGCACAATTCATATCTTATAAAAGTTAATGATACTATCCAGTTGAATTACTTAAAAATGATCTATCATTATTTTCTTAAAAAGTTCCTCTTTCTGTCATGTATATTTTTAAATAACTTGCAATTCACTCTAGGTTTTATTGGATTTTATAGAGGTAGATATGATACCATGGCTAATAAACAAAACTAAATCCAAATTATAATTTGGATCCACAGTAATACCCTTCATATACCCAAAGGTTCTCACACCAGTCCTATGAAATGTTTTATCTTTACCCCTTTTTCTTTGTTTTCTATCATGGAAAAACATACTATCTTCTTGTTTATCTGGGCTTGAAACATTAAATTGGTTTTCTTTCCTGCTTTTCTTCCCTTTGCTACATAACAAACGGCCCTAAAACTTTAGCATAAAGCAATAATAATCACTTACTAGTATGAATTGTTCACAAAAATCTGCAATTTGGGTAGGATCCACCAGGGACAGCTTTTCTCTGCTCCACATGGTGTCATCTAATATGGATCAAGATGGTTCATTTACATTGATACATTGGCTCGAGGCTGGGAGCTCATCTGGGCTGTCAATTGGGGGCCTCTGTTCCTCTCCACATGGACTTTTCCATAAGGTTTCTTGGGCTTCTTCACAGCACAGAAGCCGAGTAACAAAAAGGAGTGTTCCAAGAGGCCTGGGAGGAAGCTACAAGACTTCTTAGGACCTAGCCTCACAAGTCTCAACATGCTACCTTTGCCACATTGATCAAGCAGGTCACTAAGACTACCGAGATGGAGGCTGTGGATAGAATAAGGAGCAAAGACTTTGGAAACATTTTTAATCTATCAAGTTCTGCTGAATCTACTGCCACAACATCTCTCAAATCCATTCTCAAACTTTCATCCATCCATTCATTTCTTGAGCAGAGCAGGCAAAAAACTCCCAAAGAAAGAAACAAAAAACAAACAAACCAAAAAAACCAAAAAACAAAACAACAACAAAAAAACTGCATTGGGCAGTGCCAACAGAGCAGGAAAAGAGATGATGTAAGACCTTTGTAACAAAGTATGTTGAAAGAGTTGAGGCACTAGGAAAGCTTAAAGAAATAAGACACTTTCAGCTGTGGTCCCCACCATAGTCATTGCCATCTTTTATTTTTATAATCATCTTGTAAACCATTCACTAAACCCTCTACTCTGTGGAGTAATTTTTAATAACTGTATATGGATATTTATAAAGAAAAAAATGAGGACACATGTTTGTGGATTCCTTGGATTTTAAAAACATCTGGTCAACAAAAACAAGTTACCTTCCTCTTTGAAATTCTAAAAAGGAATAGAAAATGAATACTGGTTGAATGTATTAAATTGTTTTATGGTCAATGTATTATAGCTGAATTATATTTTTAAATGGGCTATAGATACATTTGCCCTCAGTGTAATCAATGTAGATGGAAAACTCATGCCTGTTTTGTAAGATGTGAAGTATGATTTTTACTGTTTAAATTATTTTGGATGTATCTCATTGTTGAATCTTTGTTTTGATGGCAATTAGCTGGAAAGAGCTACAGTTTATTTGTTTTGCTGTCTCTTATTTAGGACTGTGACCCTCAGATAAGACACTAGTCTTAAGAGGGAAAGTGATCTGTGTTACCACAGACCCTTATATGAAACTAGAAGCCTGATGCACAAAATTCATGCAAGAGTAAGCCTTCCTTCCCCCGGCTGCCACCACTGGCTTCCTTCCAGCACCTAGGATCCAGGCTTCCCTCGCAGCCCTGGCTTCATCTGGAAGGTCGTCCGGTCTAATTAGCATATTACGCTTTTATTATTATAGATAGTTTCCAGAAATGCATTGTGGACATAAAGAAAGCCTACTGGTACTACTCCAGGAAGTATAAAGTATACAAACCAGTATTTGAGTGAACAGTGAAATGCACCTTGCAACCAACCACTGGATCAGGTACAAGACAAATAATAATTCTAATGGAACTTGGGGGAAGACACTGAATGTAACTCAATATATTGCTGCCTAACTTACCTTTATTTATGATTCTATAGGGGGCTAATTGTTTTCCTCAACCCTGTAACAAAAATAATTAGAGGGATCAGAAGAGCAAGAACAACTTGGCTCTCAGTGAATTCTCAATAAGTGATTGTTGTACAGCATTGAGACCAATTTAGTACTTTTAAAATTAACACAATGCTATTGAGACAAATGATTTTTGAAAAGTATTTCCAAGCCTGAATTGGGTAGATAATTTCTTAGACGGATCAACTTATATCCAACTATACCAGTAAAATATTACTCAAGCAGACTTATCCATTTTATTTAAAATTTTATTTCTAGTTGGGTCATTTTAAAATCTGAAAACTTAAAAATTTTTAAACATTTACTTTAATATGCTGTGTTTACAAAGCAATGCTAAGTGAAAACATTATAACGGAAGTATATTTTCCAAATTTTCTATAGAAACCAGAAAAAAGATTATAAACAATTCTGTGGGCAACTTTTAGAGTATTCCAACTGGCAAATTCTTTTTTTAAAAAAATATTTTTATGGATTTCAGAGAGGAAGGGAGAGGGAGAGAGAGATAGAAACATAAATGATGAGAGAGAATCATTGATTGGCTGCCTCCTGCACTCCCCCAACTGGGGATCAAGCCCACAACCGTAACTTGGGCATGTGCCCTGACCAGGAAATAAACCATAACTTCCTGGTTCATAGGTTGATGCTCAACCACTAAACCACACTGGCTGGGCTCTTTTTTTTTTTTCTTAAATTTCACTGAGGACATGCTTAGAGAGAGGAAGGGAGATAGATAGAAGGATGGATAGATGATAGATAGATAGATAGATAGATAGATAGATAGATAGATAGATAGATAATAGGTAGATAGACAGAGAAACATCGATGTGAGAGAGAAATATCGATCAGTTGCCTTCCGTGTCCTGGCTGGGAATCGAACTGGCAAACTTTTGGTGCACAGGACGACACTCAACCAACTGAGCCACTCTGGCGGGGCCCAATTAGCAAATTAGCAAATCTTTAATCCTAATTTAAGATTAAGCCATACTTAATCCTAATTTAGCAGACAGGCCATGTAAACTAGAAGATGAGAGATCCATCTCATAGTCTTCTAAACCTCAGCCACAGTTGAACTACTGACATCCAGATACTTCTCAAGTAAGTGACTATTCCCTAAAAGTTATTTTTTTTTTTGGAGTAAATGATCACCTTCTTCCTGTTGATTCTCATAATTTCCTCCTTTTCTTACAAATCTGAGATAGGGAACAAAGTTGGCATTTTACTTTGAAATTTTCTCTGACTCAAACCAAAAGGCATGCGAACTCCATGATTTTGAGGAATGATGACACAGGATAGTTGATTTAGGGTGAAGATATGTAGGAAGGGATAAAAACATCTCGTTTCTCATAAAAAATAAATGAATCACTAAAACCCTCAAGTATAGCATAAATAACTTTCCTGATGTATTTAAAGTTCACATAATAAAAACAGATTTGCACCATTAAACTTAATTGACCGAGAACTAGAAAAACTGTGAACTGAAACTAGAAATATTATTAGGGAAGAATATGAAAAGACAATGCTGGACTTAAAAAGCAAAGAAAAGTCAAATGCTTGACAGAAGAAACACTAAAAATTGTTAAGGATAGGTGAGAGGCAAAGTAAAATATGACAAAAGCTGGCTTAGACTCCTGAATGCAGTTTTCCAGTGATGATCACATAGAGATAAAGAGAACAATAGTCAATGTACGAAGATAGAAGAGAAGAACAAAAAGGAAAAAAACAACTTTCTCTACCAGAAGATTCAAGAAACAAAAGGGAAATTCAAACCTAGATTGGGAATGCTGACTGACCAACAAGAAAGCACATTATCTGACCAGGAGAAAATACAGGAAAGGAGGAAACGGTTTTCTGAAAATCTATATGGCAGAGATAAAAGGATGACAGATACTTTTGAAGCCGATTCCCAGGAGGAAGAACCTGTAATTCTTGAAAGATAAGTGGAAGCTACCCTGAGAGTATTGGGAAGAAATAAATTACCAGGAGTAGAAGGTATAGTGACAATTATTTCAAGCCATAGAGACGGAATCTGTCAAAATCCTAACAAGAGTATGCTAACAAATATGGGGGAGGAACAATGGTGTATAGAGAGGAAGCACTCAATATACATTCCAATCTTAAAAAAAAAAGGAGATGCCAAGAAGTGCAGTAACTATAGAACCATTGTTCTAATTTCCCACACAAATAAAATAATGCTCAGGTCATGCAACACAGGATTTATCTTATATGGAGCAAGAAATGCCGGGTGTTCAAGCTGGATTCAGAAAAGCAAGAGGCACTCACAATCTAATTGCTAGCATTTGTTGGATGCTGGAATTCTCCAAAGAATTTCAGAAGGTTAGTCTATGTTTATAGACTAGAGTGAAGCCTTTGACTATATGGAGGATGGAAAGCTATGCGTTATTCTGGAAGAAATGGAAATGCCTCAGCACTTAACTATCACTGGGATATGAAGTACAGCATAGGAAATATTATAAACTAAAGGCCCGGTGCACGAATTTGTGCACAGGTGGGGGGGGGGGTGGTCCCTCAGCCTGGCCAGCAATCAAGGCCTATCAGGGGGCCACCTGGCTGGGGGGAGGGACTGTGGGAGGTTGGCCAGCTGGCCTCCTGATCGGGGCCAATGGGGGTTGTTCTGGTCGTTCTGGTCGTTCCAGTCATTCCAGTCATTCAGTCGTAATGGTTGATTAGCTTTTATATATATAGACTAGGAGCCCGGTGCACGAAATTCGTGCACTGGGTGTGTGTGTGTGTGTGTGTGTCGGGGGGGGGGGGAGTGTCCCTCAGCCCAGCCTGCCCCCTCTCACATACTGGGAGCCCTCAGGCGTTGACCCCCATCACCCTCCAATCGCAGGATCGGCCCCTTGCCCAGACCTGACGCCTCTGACAGAGGTGTCAGGCCTCGGCAGGGGACCCTCATTTCCCCCATCACTGGTTCTGCCCCCAGCCCAGGCTTGATGCCTCGGCCAGAGGCGTAGACCCCCATCACCCTCCGATCGCCTGATTGTCCCCTTGCCCAGGCCTGACGCCTCCGCCATGATCGGAGAATCAGGTGCCTTTGCCGCCCTGGCCAGTGGTAGCAGGAAGTAGGGGTGGAGCCAGCGATGGGAGCTGGGCATGGTCGAAGCTGGCAGTCCCAGGAACTAGGGGCCCCTTGCCTGGGCCTAAAGCGAAGCCCACGATCGCGGGGCCGCTGCAGCTGTGGGCCCCCCCTGCCTGGCCGGACGCCTCAGCCAGAGGCATCCTGCAGGGGCAGGGGTGGAGCCCGCACGATTGCGCCGCCCCCCGCTGCCACTGCAGGTCCCCGCTGCCTGGGCCGGACGCCTAGGCCAGAGGCATCAGGCCTGGGCAAGGGGCTGATCCTGCGATTGGAGGGTGATGGGGGTCAATGCCTGAGGACTCCCAGTATGTGAGAGGGGGCAGGCTGGGCTGAGGGACACTCCCCCCCGCCCCACACCCAGTGCACGAATTTCGTGCACCGGGCCCCTAGTATATAATAAATACCCATGTACTTGCTATTCAACTTTATCAAATCTCAACATTTTCCATATTTTTAAAATATTTATTCTTTTATAAAAGAAATGAAAAAATTGAAGTTTCCTGTGTCTTCCACTCCACCCTGTTCAGAGATAATATAATCATGCACTTAATACTTATCATTTCTAAGAATATTCTTATAATTTGATAAATAAAATCTACAAGCAACTTTTCATGTTTTTTAAGCTTTATATAAATTATAAAATAATGTAACACTATAAAAACCACACTTTTTTTATCCATTCACTTATTAATAGAACATTTAGGTCGTTTCAAATTTTTGCTATTACAAAAAATGTTGCTTCTATAATATATATCTAGAAGTGGAATTGCTGGTTTGTTTGTATATGAGCATCTTGAACCTCACTTGATGACTGGTTGCCTAGAGAATAATGACCAATTTACATTCTACCAGTAGTATAGAGAAATTCCTTATTTTACACATGATCACAAAACTTAGAGATAATAGATTTTTAAACTTAACACCAGTGAGACAGGTGAATTTCTGTAGTTTTAGGCTGTATTACCTTAATAATAGTGAATTTAAACATCTTTTCATATTTGTCATTTCAGTTTCCTATTCTATAAATTTGTATTTGTGTTGAAAATATACCTGTCCAGGGCTTGTCTTTTTGCTTTATTTATGGTATTTTTTCATGTATGTAAGTTAATATGGGAAAATTTATCATTTTTCTTTTTGTTTTGTGCTTTTGGTGTCTTATTTAATAAATTCTTCCCTATCTTGAGAAGAAAAAAAACCACAATACATTTTCTTCTTACAGTTTAAAGATATGGTTGAGAATATCTAGGTTCTTAGATGTCCTGGAATGTTTTTCACTCATGTCACATAAAGATTTAATTTTATTTAGATTACTAGAGGCCCGGTGCACAAAATTTGTGCATTCGGGGGGGGGGAAGGGGGGGTTCCTCAGCCTGGCCTGTGCCCTCTCACAGTCTGGGACCCCTTGGGGGATGTCTGCCTGCTGGCTTAGGCCTGCTCCCAGGTGGCAGAGGGCAGGCCCAATCCCTAGGTGCAGCCCCTGGTCTGGCTCAGAGCAGGGCGATTGGGTAGTTGGGGTGCCGCCCCCTGTCATGCACAGAGCAGGGCGGATTGCGAGGTTGCGATTCCACCCTCAGTCACGCTCATGGTAGGGCCGATTGGGGGGTTTGGGCACCGCCCCGTCACACTCAAGGCAGGGTCGATGGGGAGGTTGTGGTGCCACCCTCTGTCACGTACAGAGCAGGGCCCATCATGGAGTTGGGGCACTGCCCCCTGTCACGCACAGAGCAGGGCCCATCAGGGTGGTTGGGGCTCCTTACCCTGTCATGCACAGAGCAGGGCTCATCAGGGGATTGAGGAGCTCCCCCCTGTAACTCACAGAGTATGGCCGATAGGGCAGTTGGGTCACCGCCCTCTGTCACACAGAGAGCAGGGCAGATCAGGGGGTTGGGGCGCCGCCACTCTCACACTCAGGGCAGGGAAAGATGGGGAGGTTATGGCTCTACCCTGTCACAGAGCAGGGCCGATCAGGGGGTTGGGGCGCTGCACCCTCTCACACACAGAGCCGCGGGGCAATCAGGGGGTTTGGGCGCTGCCCCCTGTCACGCTGATCCTGGTGCTGGGAGGCCTCGCGGCTCCGCTGATCCCGGTGCTGGGAGGCATATTACCCTTTTACTATATAGGATAGAGGCCTGGTGCATGGGTGGGGCTAGCTGGTTTGCCCTGAAGGGTGTCCTGGATCAGGGTGGGGGTCCCCACTGGGGTGCCTGGCCAGCCTGGGTGAGGGGATGATGGCTGTTTGCAGCTGGTCAAACACCCTTCAGGGTGGGGGTCCCCACTGGGGTGCCTGGCCAGTCTGGGTAAGGGGCTGAGGGCTGTTTTCATGCTGGTGGGTGACTGAAGCTCCCAACTGCTCCTTTTTTTTCTTTTTTTAAAATTCTGAGCCAGCTTTAGCTCTGGCTCCAGCTCTGAGGCTTCTGCTGCTGAAAGCAGGTATCTGGTTTGTTTTGGTTCTATAATCAAAACAATGTATAACTCCAGCTCTGAGATCCCGGCTCGCTGAAAGCAGGTTTCTGGGGTTTTGTTTAGCTTCTATATTTGTTACAATGTTTCAAACTGCAGGCTCAAAGGCCGGCAAGTTAGGCAGGGAACGTTGGAGTCCTCCGTCACTGAAGCAAGCAAGCCTCATGTTAGTTTCAAGCTGCCTGGCTGCCAGCCGCCATCTTGGCTGGCATTTAATTTGCATATTCCCCTGATTAGCCAATGGGAAGGGTAGCGGTCGTACGCTAATTACCATGTTTCTCTTTTATTAGATAGGAATATTTTCTCACATGAATAATCAATTCACTCTTCTCTTTGATTTTTGGGAAACCATGATGGATTTTTTCCTGGTTTTATATTTTATTTTGTTGACCGAGTAAGGCAAGTTAACCCCATATTGTTCTTTTTTCAAATTAAACAGATTTTAAGTCATGTGCTACTATATATGAATTTAGTATCAGTTTGTTATCAGCTTGTAAATTTATAAAAACAATTGTATTGATATTTTGATTGGAATTGTATCTAAAATGTAGATTAATCTGAAGAAACTTACATCTTTATGTTATTTAGACTTTCCATCCATGAACATTGTATATCTACTTTTTTCCGGACATTTTAATGCTGTTTAATAATACTGACAATTTTCTGTATAAAGGCCTTCACATCATTTTTAGTTATTCCTGAGTACTTTATACTTTTTGTGCCTATTGTGAATGGGATATTCTCATATGTTTTCCAATTGGTTTTTGTGAGTGCCTCTACAGCAGTGCTAGTGATTTTTGTATGCTCATCTAGAGAAAAAAGCCTTGAACGTCAACATGCAATATATACTAACAAATTTTTATTAAAAAAATAGATTTGACATTCATTCTAATTCTGCTAACGTCATGGTTCTCTCAAGATGAGTTAAAATTACCTGCATAGGAGTGCTGACTAAAACATTACATATCTTTGCTTTACAATCATTACAGTATATTAGATCCAGTTTGGTAAAAACTTAATGACCCCATCTAGTGGCAATATGAAGTTCTAAGCAAATTGGAAAATGCACTTTCAGGTTTTATTGAATAGCTGTTTGTGTTTAAAAAGTCATGATAGCAATCAATATTCTTGTTGGAAGTGTCCAGAAACAGGAAGGATTAATTTGACACATCAAAATTAATTATGCTTGTAGTCTTAAGTGTTTCTGATGTCAAGATTAGAATGAGGTATGCTTACAGAGAAAATTATGTACAACCTCCCATGCTGGAGCCAAATTGTGAATGTGGAGATTTAATTTTCAAGATTGTTATTGAGGGAGTTATCATAGGTCATGTTCACATAATGTTTTAGAAATAACTACCAACAGCTGGCCAGAGTCAAGACATACAACCTTTATAATAACACAATCCTCAGAGTCTGCCCTACAAGGACTACTTTATGGTCAAGGACCCCTTTAAATTAGGCCTAGTTTTATACTTTATTAATTAAAATTTTTATTTGTATTGGAAATAAAATTTTATGTTTAATTGTACTCAATTTCAAAAACATAGCGAAAACTTATTAACCACTTGAAAAAAGTACATTTAACTCTAAAATAAACTCAAGATGTTTTTAAATGTATATGAACAAGAGATTTTAAAAGTGTAAGATTAAAATATATATAAAAACTTATTTAATTTTGAAGTGTGGAAGACCTTTCTAATGATAGACAGAACTTCTAAGAGTAAAGGCCGAGAAAAATCTTCTGTAGAACAATAAAAATTTAAATTAAAATAAGTATCATATCTTTGATAAAATTTTTAAAATGATGTTCTGTGTTAATACAAGTGAAGACTGAAGACATCAAAAACAGGCTTTCCTGAATGACTATTTGAAAATATGTTTGAAATGAACTTTCTCAAGGGAAATTAAGCAATGCTACCAAAAACCTTAAAATACCCATAGCCTTTGCCCCAGAAATTCCACTACTCAGAATAATTATGGGCAAGCAACAAAGATGTGATTACAGGAATATTCTTTAGAAGTCATGAGGGTAAACTATCATGATGGGATTAGTGCTTTTATAAAAAGAGACAACAGATAGCTTGATCTCTCTTTCTCCCCACCATGTGAAGACATAGCAAGAAGGTAGCCATACACAAGCCAGGAAGAGAAGTCTCACTAGGAACCAAACTGGCCAATACCTTGCTGTGGGACTTCTAGCCTCCAGTTCTGTGAGAAAATAAATTTCTGTTGTTTAAGCCACCTCGTCTGTAGTATTTTGTTATGGCAGCTTGAGAAAACTAATACACATGAGATGATAAGATTTATTTTCTTCCTTTTTTTTACTTATCTGTATTTCAAAATGTTTCCCAATAAATATGTTATGTTTGCAATTTTAAAATATATTATAAATTATATCAAATAATATTACAGAATATTTCCAATGACTACAGATGATTCAGTGAGAAACTCATCATTAGCAAAATAAATTATTCAAACTTGATTTATGATTACATTGACATATCTTCATTAATTTTCTCCATACACTAATTATTTGGCCTATAATTATATTTAACAAAAACAGATTGAGTCCTTCTTAATTATAAAGATCAAAGATTTGATAAGGTTTTTAAATATACCACTGAAGAATAGGTTTATTTTCTTCCCATCTAACTATTCTAGAAGTTACTTGGAAACACTGACCATTTTCATAATTATATTTCCAATTAGAATGAGTAATTAGCATTCTGCCTTAGGATTACATGCCTAATAATGGTGAAATTATATATTTTCTTGCATTACTAGACATTTTCTAACTATCTTACCCACCATCCTATTTCCCTTTTATGCCATCAAATTTCTTTTTTAAAAATCTTTATTGTTGAAAGTATTACATCTGTCCCCTATCCCACCCACCCCCACTGACTTCCTCTAGCCCACCCCTGACCCCCACACCAGGCCTTTACCACCCTATTTTCTGTGTCCATGGGTTATGATGCCATCAAATTTCTAAGAAACAATTTACTCCTTTTACTTTTATTACAATTATATCTAACCATAAAGCAGAGGTGAGATCATGAGTTTCTCCATAGCAATATGTGATGTCTAGTACATCTACACACACACACACACACACACACACACACACACACACACACACACTTTTATCAGTTTTATTTTCATCTCAATGTCCCATGCTAACACTGGATATTCTGGTGAGAGGATGGATGGAGGAAGCAGGGATACATGTTTTATAAATGGCAAGTTTTCATTGTGGCAGCAAAGGGTTTGAACATTCCTGGGTTCTGAGGAATGTGGAATCCATTTCCAGAAAGCTGAGAAATACTTGGCAGCAAGAAATTTCTCCTCAGGGCCAAAACCCACAATCAGTGCATACAGAATAGTCAGAACGACTAAGCCTGTGATGTACATTTACCTGACATCTTTGAGCACTCTTCTTACATTGTGATATTTTCCCAAACTCTATCACATTTTCCCAAAGAGGAAGCCAGAAAACTTGCAATTCCAGATTCCTTGCATTAGGGGGCAGGCATGTGACCTAGCTTCCTCTAATCACACTATTGGGAAAACATACCTGGAGGGAGCATGTGAGAAGAGGTAGAGGCACCTAGGAATATTGGTCTTTCAACTGGCCAGGTGGGTGGAAGGACCCAGTTCTTGGGGCAGGAGTGGTGCAGTCCTGAGTATTCTAAGTGCTGCCGTCCTGCTGGAAAGGAGAAGTTGGCTATTGCTCAACTGTGCTCAGATTGATCATCAGATAGTCTGAGAACTGGCTAATATCCTTTCATCAATTCCTCTTCTGGTAAAATTTGCAAAAGTGGATTCTGTAGATTGCAAGTAAGCACTCTGCCCACTATATTATCCCAATCAAAACACTCCCTCCCTCCTCATAGCAAATCAAAGTAAAACAAAGCTCAACCCTAGTAAAACTTCCTTGCTCCTTGTTTAATTATCACCAAGATCAACCATCGTTATAGATATCAATAAGAAATGTTAAAATGTAAATCAGTGCTATTTATTTATTTACAGAGCTTTGGTAACTAAAAGAAGAAAAGAAAGAAGAACTTTCTGGCCAAAGCTCCTCCTCTCTGCAGTGATCAGCAGAATTTGTTCTTCCTGTTTCCTTGGTTTCAGAACTAATCCAAGAATTCAGACAGAATTTGTGAAGTTGACAACTTCCATATTAACACAGTTTGACCTCTGCAAAGCCTCTACTCATGTACTGGGTGCTTAACCACTTCCCAGTTATGCAAACATCCTTAAGTTCTACTTCATATTGCATGCAATGTTGACTATTACAGGAAAACATAGGGATCAGCCAACAAATACCTTCAATGTAAGCATAGACACCAGCAGGTGAATATTTTTATTAGGAGCAATGTGTAGCCATGATGAAAAAAAGGAAAATAAACTGAAATACATTCCCACATGAAAGAACTGTAATTAGAGAGGCCACTGTACTCAGGGACAAGAGATGAGCATCAGACTCAAGTGGCTGATATTGAAATGTTTTTTCCAGCTTTATTGCGATATTTGACATAAAACATTGTGCAAGTTTAACATGAATGGACATATATTTATATTGTAAAATGTGAAATTGGAATTTAAAGAGATTGTGGGTGTATAATAAACATTTCATCATATGTTAAAAGTGATGATTCTAAAAAAAAATAACTTTTTTCACACTTGGAATACTACACCACATAAACATTTATATTTTATGAAGGTTATTTTCAGCTAAAATTTATTGGACATTTAGTATATGCCAGCATTAGGACTTTTCATCCTAAAATTCATTTATTAATCCTGACAGGATGAGGCAGATATTGTTAATCCAATTTTGGAGACAAAGTGATTGCCAGAGAAGATAATTAATTATCCAAGATAGTACAACTACTAAAGGACAGGGGTGGGACCTGCCCCAGGTCTATTAGACACCAAAACTTGCTATGCTGAATTATGAAGGTTAAGCAGCAATACTGAACTACTGCCCAAGGTTGTATGCTAAATGATAAAAGAAAAGTAGAAAATTATATGACGCAACTATGTGAAACTTTATACACATATGGACCAGGGTTTGAAAGGGAGTGCGTGTCATGTGCCACTAGCTTTTGTGTCCAAAAATAGATTGAGTGTGTGTGTGTGTGTGTGTGTGTGTGTGAATGTGAAGGAAAAGTAGGAAACTTGAACTCATTTACTAAACACATAATACATAGAATATATAGGTTCAGAACTCATAGACCATTTTCTATGCAGTTGTTCAGAACTCATAGACCATTTTCTATCCAGTCACTGGACTATTGGAGTTTTGTTTTTCCCATATGTTTTTCCTAAAAGTTGCTACATTGTTTTTATAATAAAAAGAGATAAAAATAAACCATACACAGAAGCAGAAAAGTTCAGGATTTCAGCCCTTGAGAAGTGCTGAGCTAGTCAAGGCTGAGGAAGACGAGGTCGGTCCCACCCCATTGCGTCCAGGGCACCTGCCAGACTCTGCCTCAGCTGCAGCCAAGTTTGGATTGAGTCTATAAGGTCACTGAGCAAACAGTTCTAAAAGGTCATGCTGTCTCATTGATAATCAGGGACCTGTAGGAAAGTAAACATCCCTTTGTTCCAAGAAGAGAAACATGTTAGCCTATGACCCTATAGATGAACCCTTCTTATGACTGTTGAAAAATTGTTTGTTTGTTGTTGTTTTTTTCCATAAATCAGCGATTTGGCAATCCCTTCACCGGTGGGGTTCCTCACTATGCCTCACCATCTCACAGACTGGCTTTCAGTACGGCCCCTTTACCAAGTTCTGTCATATGAGAAGTATCCCGTGCCCTCTTGCTCTCTAATGAGTAAACAATGGAAAGAGAAATACAGAGCACATGTAAACATAGCTCTGAAAGAGAGGGAGGCTTCCTGAAGGTGCAGTCACTGAAGTTAGGCCGTGAGGAAGAACATGAATACTTGCGGGGGAAGGGTTAGGAAGCTATTCTGAATGAACAGAGAACAAAGGCTCAGAGGAAAGACAGTTCAAGGCAAGCATTCCTCTGAAGCTTCATTTATTAATGATAATTGTAATTATGTTTAATGTCTCGAGGATGACATGCTTGATGGTGTAGTCATTTACAGATATGTGATCCTTGAGTTCTACTAGCTAATGCTCTTCAATAAACATATTCAGATTTACCTGGAAGAACAAATAGAAAAGCCTTGGGAATTTATGTTATACATAATAGGGAAAATGTTTTGGCATGTGCTTTGAGAAAGGAAAACTTCAGCATGATTCAGTAGTTTACAACAGTTTAGCTTGGAAGGGACAGAAAAATAGAGACAAACTGGATCATAGTCATTAACAGGCTAAGCATGTCCAGCAGTGGACATGAAGAACTGTTACCCATGAGGGGTGTGGTGCCAGCCTCCAAGGTGGGCCCAAGGCTCCCTGCATCCTGTAGTCACACCTTTCCACATTGTACCTGGGGTAGTCTGCATGACCAATAGAACACTGCAGAAGTAATGGTATGTCACTCCTGAGATTAGTTATAGAAGACACTAGAGCTTTGCCTAGGTTTCTCTCACTTTCTTGGGTTACCTGTTCTGGGGAAAACCAGCTCGAATATCGTGAGAAGTCCTATGAAGAGAGCCACATGGTAAGGAACTGAAATCTGCTGCCAACAGCCACCATGAGTAAACTTGGAAAAAATCCCGCTGCCTTGACCAACAGCTTGACTTTGCAGAGACCTCCTGGGAGGTCTTGAGCCAGAAGCATACAGATACACTACTCCTGGACTCCTGGCCCTCAGAAGTGATAACAAATGTTGGTTGTTTTAAGGTGCTAAGTTTTGGGATACGTTGCTAAATGCAATACTTAGCTAATTCCAGGGGAATGGTGGACATGGTGGAACACTGAGTACATTCAGGGAAGTCATCTAAGACAAGGAGGAACAAGCAAGGCCACACAGCAAAGCCATAGCTCAGGGAGTCAGTAAGAGCAGGGAGGAAGCAGTGGGACTGGGAAAGCTAATCCTATAACCTCAGTGATTGCATCTTAAATGGATGAGTTTATGTGCCCTAAGTTCCTTCATGAACCTCTTAACAAAAGACCTACTCTAGATTTTCTACCAGCTTTTAAAGTGTCAGTTTTCTGTTGTTTTGGATTCTTGATTACACACCAGATGTCATGTGACCACAGAGATTCATACCCAGAATCCCTGGATGTGGTCTAGGTCTCCCAGAGGGGGGCTGAATGAATCCTGATACTTCATCTGAATGCCAATGGGTTTTGACAAATCCAGAGCTCCTCACTGGTGGTTCTGGTGTGCCCATGGGGACTCAGTCCTCTTCATACCTAATATTTAGAGGACCTAATGTTTTAAATAGCTGTGCTAATGACCTTGTGCTAAACATTTCATATGTATTTTGTAATTTAACCTTTATGATAGTCTTGTTACATAAATATTATAGTAATTTTCATTTTAGAAATGAAGAAAAACTACACTGAGATACCACCTTACATTTGTTAGAGTGGCCATTATCAACAAGACAAGCAATAACAAGTGTTAGAGAGGTTGTGAAAAGAAAGGGAACCCTCATTCACTGCTGGTGGGAATGCAGACTAGTACAACCACTATGGAAACAGTTTAGTGATTACTCAAAATATTAAGAATAGAGTTACCATATGACCCAGCAATCCCTCTCCTGGGAATATACCCCCAAAACTTAAAATCATGTATTCATCACAAATTTATATGTGCCCCTATGTTCATTGCAGCATTTTTCACGGTGACCAAGACATGGAAACAACCAAAGTGTCATGTGATAGAGTACTGGATAAAGAAGATGTGGTACATATACACAATGGAATACTACTCAGACACAAGAAAGGATGAAATAGCACCATTTACAACAACATGGATGGACCTTGAGAATAGTATGATAAAAAAAGCTAAGAATTATATGATTTCACTCATATGTGGGATATAAAACTGACACTTGTGAACACAAATAGCAGTGTAGTGATTGCCAGAGGGAAGAAGGTGAAGGAAGAAGGGGGTCCTAATATATAGTGACAGGAGAAGATTTGACTTGGGTGGTGGGCACATGGTACAATATACAGATCTTGTAACATAGAAACCCACACCTGAAACCTATATGTTCATGTTGACCAATGTCACCCCAATAAATTTAATAAATAACAAAAAAGAAATGAAGAAACTGAAGCAAAGAGAGGTTATATATTGTCCAGGGTCCTACAGAGCCAAGCATGGATCTGATTGGCCTGATTACAATGCCCATGTTCTAAACTATCAGCTCTAAATGCTCAGAAGAGGATTTTGCCACCTGTAGACTAACACTTCTAGACACTTAGCCCATTTTGGGGGGATGTTTGATTCTTCACACCAAACCCCTCTTTCTTTCTGATTGATTTGCAATATTTAAGCTAAGCATCCAGAAACTCAGCTTTATCAGCTCCACAGCTTTAAAGGATTCTAATAAAAGAGAATAGCAAGTATTTAATTAAAAAAAATAAGTAGGGGAAAAAATGACTTCCTTATCAATGTCCAAGTTTCTTACATCTCATCTAAAATTATATACTTTGCAGTACCTCTTCATGCCCTTTCCTGCTACTGTTGCCTTTCTGATGGAATGCTTTAATTTGCTCCACATATAATATCCTTACACCACTGTTTTCTGTAATTTATACCACATTCTGTCCACTTTCTTGTACTATTTTATTCGGCAAAGCACTTTGGACATTAGTTTATATGAAAGATGTTATTTGAAATGAAGTTGTATTGCAAGCTATATTAATATAATTTCCTTCTTGCTTTGGTCCTACTTTATCCTACACAGTTGCCCAGTGTTTGATGCAGTGCTGAAATTTAAATGGAAAATGTGTTTGAAATTAATGCTCATGTATTACTTATTTAATCTGCTGCCACAGCGATCCACTAGCAAGTTCTCGGTTTTCAGTATCTTCCAAGGTCGACTTTTGACATCCATCTTATTTGTTTTATGGAGAAAATCTGCACTATGTATATTGCTGCAGGTTAAGTATAAGTGCACAAGTTGTTTTGGCTTTGGGGCAATGTCACAGAATACAACTTAATACCGCTGAACAATTATGGACAGTAGAAAAGTCTGTCAGGCTTCAGTTACTCAGGGATGATTGCCTTGAACCTTTCTTCCTGTTCTTTTTCCATTCTGTCCTTTCACCTTTTATTCATTCCAATGTTTGACTTTAGAAGTTAGACACAGAGGAAGAAAAAATTGAACTGGTCACTTGAGTGGATTTTTGGCAGATCTTGATACAGACACAACAAAACAGAAGAAAAAATTAGGTTGAAGACAAGGGTGAAGCTGGTGTCTAAAATCTGCATGCTCTCTGGATTTGCGGTTATCTCTGGATTTGAGGATACATGTTAATATTTCAGGTACTGAATGAATGATTCCTAAGTTTCTTTTACTAGGAGGGCTACATTGGTAGTGAATCATACTAAAGATGACAATAATATTATTATAATTTACAAGAAAACACATTTTCATGTCTTTTTGGTAGAGAAGAGATATGTTAATAAGGAAGACTGTACAAGATTTTTCTGGGTTATCATTCTTCTGTTCCCTTGCTCTGAGTGTTGCTGAGTATTTAACCCCATCCTGTGCTTTAAGCCGCAAGGTCAGCTCCCTGCTCTGATTCCCAGAGCACTTTGTGGTGCTTTTCTGCCAGTGGATGTATATATATTGGGACCCAAACAAGAGCAAGAACTCTTTAGAGGTATAGAGAAATTTTGGTTCATCTGTTGTTTTTCCCAACATACTTGTAGAAAGGAGGTTTCAGAAAGTACTTTAATAACTAGATTTTTAAAAATTTATACCAAATATTATACAATTTACCAGTAAGTTACTAATGACATGTAAATAACAATAGGTTTTCCCAGTCAGTCTTTGAAATCAGGCAAGATAGAACTGAGAGAGATATTAGAAAGCATCTAACCCAATTCCAGATTTCATGGTAGGGAGGTGGTTTAGAGCTCTTGATTGGAGACCTGAATTGAATGCTGTCAGCATGATCTTGAGCAAGCCATCCACTGACTCTGAATTTAAATGTACTCTATTTAAGAAATAGGAATATTTACCTTATACAGTTGCTGTGAACATGAAATGAGATGATGGATGCAAAAGTGTTTTGTCAATGCTCCATCAATGTTAGTTCAGTAACCTGGTGCTTAGAGAAATTAAGGGACTATTCCAGGGCATAGTTTCAGTGGGCAATAGAGCCAGATTTCCTTAGATGGTTTAGTGTAATCCAATAAAAATTGAATTTGGAGTCAGAAGGAAGGGACATTTCAAGATCATAGTTTAGTTTGGAACATACTCAGAATATCCTTGCCACTTTAGTTAGGGCTAATTTGAAATATAACCAAGTTGAGAGTTTTGAAAAATAAAATGACTTCAAAGTACTCCTTAACTGGGATTGTTCGTGATATGGAGAATGGGGATGATAAGTTCAGTTGCACCTGGCTTATACAGAACATTGTGTCAATCAAAGGAGATAATGCCTGTGAAAGTACTCTGGTAAACAGTAAGGAGTTATGTAAATGTCCTTGTTATTGTCTCATGCTTCCTCCATGTAACTTTATATAGCCTTTCTTGCATCAGAAAGAACAAAAATAATTCCCATAAAAATTTCACATTAAGTCACCGGAATAGTTTAGTATAAAATTTTGGGCGAAATAACATTGGTTTTTTGAATAACATCATTGCATGATGTGCCCATTAAATCTTCCTTTCATGACACCCATTTCATTTTTCAAATATTCTTTATTTTATTCTTTTATTTTTCTCCTGAAGACTATTATTATATATTTGTTGTTACTACTACTACTACTACTACTACTACTACTACTATTACTATTGTTTTGGGGCTGGCCTATCTCCTACTATGAATCAAATCTACTATTTGTTTCCTGTAATTAATCTTTACCATACACTCTTTTTTATTCGACCATCTAAGTAACTCCTTCCTTCTCTTGTACCCATCAACCTTATGTAGGCTTATAAATATGAGCTCTGAGTTCAGACAAAATCTGAATCTTTTCAGTTGCCCCTTTGGGAAAGTGACTTGGGTTCTGAAATTCATATTTATCTTTAAGAGAATTACTACCAAAGAAAAATGTACTGAATCAGAACTCTTACTCCTCCCCAATTTATGGAACTCCCTATGCTTAAGGAAAGAATCCATACAGAAAGAATCTCAAATAAATACCTAATAAAAGAAATTCAGCTCACATTAAAATACTAAGATACCAGCTGGTGGAGTTTAAGTATTATTTAACTACTGTTTATCCTACCCAGTGCTCATTTTAAATTCAACGTTTTTGAGAATTATTCATAGAGCCATGGTCGTATTTCATGCAGATAACAAGCTTAGTTTGGAGTGAATTACCAGAATGCACCCAATAATTTCTATACTTCCTTATTTATTGTTAATTTGGGTTGCAACTATTAGTTAAAGTTGAGAGGCTTTCGAAAGCAAATCGACATCAAACTATCGTGGACATAATTTGTTCAGCAATCAGTGGGGAGGGCAAATCATTAAATTTTACAGGGTGGAGGAACTCACCAAAGAATGTGATGTTCCATCTGCCAAAGCAGAAAAACACAACTGTTTGATGAGTGTGTTTCTTCCGCTGTAGCAGCCTGCCCACAGAGCAGGCAATTATTCTTGCTTTTATCTAATGGCTGCTGCGTAACTTTTAAGTGAATGTAAAATGCAATTTCATCTTCCAACACCTCTCTATGTGAGTGGATAAAAGATCAACAGAGCTATTTCTAACACAACACAGTTCCCTTATGTAGTCACAGGGCCCTTTGAATTGATCACTAGGACACACATGGCAAATGTAGATTACTGAACTCCTCTCAACTGGGGTTCCCACCACACATTTGTATTTTATTCACATCGTGTTAGGGAAAATGACAAGCTTTCCTGCTCCAAGTCATTAAAAAAAATATTAGGAGACCTTTCAAAAGAACAACATCCATTCTGATGCTAAAAGCTAATCCTTTGACAGCATGCAGAGTTTTTACCCATGCTTAAAATTAATCTTTGAACAAAAAAAAAAGTTAAATTCAATATGACAGATCCCCAGTGCCTGAGAAAGATTTACATGGAAAAACAGGGCTTTTTCTGATTTTGTCATTGAGTTTTCCAAGTTGGGAGAATGCCAGAAGTTTAAGGGACTTTACAACAATCATCCTACAAGTCATCATTATTGCCTTTTATTGTTGAACATTTACTTTGTGCCAGAATACTATGCTGAGAGCTTTTCATCTATGGTTTCATTTAATGCCTACAATGATCCTACAAGGTATTCCCATTTCACAGATGAAGAAACTGAGCATCAGAGAGATTAGTAGTAGATAGCTGAAATTCCAACTTGATGCTGAGTGATTTCAGAGCCTGTGTTTTTCCCTACAGTGGCATAATTACTACTTAAGCAAAGTAGGTGTTAAAAGTACATGAGAGGTAATGTTAGCACAGTTCATTTTTCAAAACACCTAATGAAAACTTTACCTTGGGTGCATCTTTACACTCAACCCACTCCTGTACAGTTTGCAAGCTCACCCAGGTGCAATGTTGCAGTACTTTATGGGAAGCATGTAAATACTACTACACTCCCATGAAAAAGCACAAACCATACATACCATATGTCTTCATTGAATGGCTACTTAAGTTCTCATTAAGCTTAAAAGTTCCTCATTTGTAAGAGGAATAATTATACTACCAACTTCATGTTGGGAGATAATTCTCCACGAGTGTCTTGCATTCCTATAAGCAGAGACACTGATTGCCTTTGTTCTGGCCTATTTGTTCAAGGATGTCTGTGTAGTAAATGGCCTTGGAAGAAGGTGGTGGTATATCCTTCTGGAGCAAAGAATGGCATGCTTACTGTTCATTTAAAAAATTTCAGGTTCCCTGAGTTCAGGGTTCCTCTCTTGTAATGCAACCACTGTGTGCGTGAATGTATCACCTGACTTTCCTGTTGTCCTGGGGGGGGGGGATTGGGGCTTAGAGAACTGGCCCCCCAAAATGCTGATACTTTGGTTACTGCTATTTCTGTGGGTAATAAAGTCCTTTGTGTCTGACCCAAGAGTCTCATTTCTTCTGCCAGCATCCATAAAACTGTAGCAGGCTATCCTGTTAGCTTATTAAGTAGGGTAAAAATCTCAAACCTTTCACAATTCTCTTTTAAAAATATTTTTATTGATTTTAGAGAGAGAGGAAGGGAGAGAGAGGAAACATCTATCAGTTGCCTCCCACAAGCACCCTGACTGGGGACTGAGCCCACAACTTGGGCATGTGCCTCGATCGAGAATCGAACCGTCAACCTTTCTGTGCAAGGGACGATGCTCAACCAATTGAGCTACACAAGTTAGGACCCTTCACAATTCTTGACACCTTCTATAGCTGTGAGAATAAATGAGATAATCTGTGTAAAGAACTTAGTAACTGGCACAGCAGAAAGTACTAAATTTATATTGGACATTGATGCTATTACTGTCTCCAAAAAATACATAATTAGGTGATTGATAATATAGGTATTTTGATATTTTAAATGAGTTAATTTCAAATTGCTTTTCTCATGTGATAAACTATCTAATATGACATTCCTTTGTATATGCTATCATTAATTCAACTGGGACTCTTGGAGGGTCAAGTCTGCAAAGACAGGCTTCATAAACTTTTTGCCTCTTATTGCTAGGGTAGTTGGCATAGAAATAATTCTGAAGGCATATTGTACAGTGTTACTTGAATATAGATCTCACAATATTATAATTGAGTGTTAAGAGAAATTTAATAAACCAATCATACAAGTGGCATTCAATAGTCTGCCAAAATTTTATGACTCAAAAACACCAAAGCCTTTATGGTTCTTTATGTACTTGATCTGAGGAACACTGAAAATATGATTTTTAAACCATCTGTGAACCATATAACTTACTGATGAAAAAATGAGCTAAGAAGTACAAATGATAATGTAGCTCTGATAGCTATGGAATCCGTCTGGAATTCCTTCTGTTTCTCTTCACAATTTATCACTTTATTTTAGCTCTGCCCTTGAATTTGAAAAGAGGGTGTGGATTTTTTGGGGGAGGGGAAGTTCTTTGACACCTTATGCCCTTTTGAGAGAGCTTTTGGTTTCATGTGCTCTGTCTTTAGCAATTCAAACATTTTCTACTTTAGGATTCTCATAACAGTCACCAATCACTCTTGCTTTTGGTGTCACTGGTAGAATACTCCTGTCTATGGATTATGTTTGCCTTTTCTTCAAAAGTGAGTTGTTTAGTGGGTAAAATTTAAGGAGAAATAGGACATTTGAATGATTTTAAAGCATTTCTTATTATGAGTAACTAAATACTTATTAATTACAAAGGGATATTTGCCGAGGGGAAATCTGGCAGACACAGCCTTAACCAAGATTAATGTCACCAATAATAAGACATATCCACATGATGATGGGCATAACACTTTCATGGTGTTCTTTATAATAATACATAATCTCAGTCAAAGCATGAGAAAATACTGAAAAAACAAACAAACTGAGAAACATTCTACAAAATAAAAAATTGGTATAGAACATGAATAGACATACAGATGGCAACAGATGCATGAAAAGATGCTCAACATCACATCATCAGGGAAATGCAAATCAGATCCACAATGAGATATCACCTTATACCTGTCAGAATGGCTACCATCAATAAATCAATAAACAACAAACATTGGCAAGAATGTGGAGAAAAGGGAACCTTCATGAAGTGTTGGTAGGAATGCAGATTGGTGCAACACTATGGAAAACAGTATGGAGGTTTCTCAAAAAATTAAAAGTAGAACTGCCATATGACCTAGCAATTCTACTTCTGGGTATTTATCTGAATAAATCCAAAATACTAATTTGAAAAGATATGTACCCCTATGTTCATTGCAACATTATTTATAAGATCTGTGTCCATTGGTAGATAAATGGATAAAGAAGTGGTACATATACACAGTGGAATATTATTTAGCCATAAAAAGAATACAATCTTGCTTTCTGTGACATTATAGACCTAAAGAGTATTATGGTAAGTGAAATACTCAGACAAAGAAATGCTACTATTACCACATGATTTCACTTATAGATGGAATTTACCATAAAAGATAAAAATGAGCAAACAAAACAGAAACAAACTCATAGATTCAAAGAACAAATAGTTACCAGATGGGAGAGGGTTGTAGGAATGGGCAAAAAAGGTGAAAGGGATTAAGAAGTACAAATTGCCAGTTTTAAAAATAGTGATGGATATGTAAAATACAGCAATATAATCAATAATATTGTAATAACTCTGTATGGTATCAGATGGGTACTAGATTAATTGGAGTGATCACATCATAAGGTTCATAAATATATAAATGTCTAATTACTATGTTGTACACCTGAAACTAATATAATATTGTATATTAACTATAATTGAAAAATAAATTTTTAAAAGCCTCAAGGTAATGAAAAACACCAAAAATTGAGGAACTATCAAAGATTGGAACAGACTAAGGATGCATGACAAGCCAAAAGCAGAGTGGACACTGAATTAGATCCTGGAACACAGGAAAAGGACATTAGTAGAAAAAGTAATGTAATCTGAACAAAGTCTGTAATTTAATAGCATAGTACCAATGGTAATTTCTTAGTTTAGGGACAAGTACTCTTATCTCTTTGGTTGGGTAAAGCATTACCAGTAACATTAAGGGAGGTTGAATGAAGTGTACACAGAAATTTTCTGTACTATTTTCAGCTCTTCTATAAGCCCCAAATTATCTATATCTATCTATCTATCTATCTATCTATCTATCTATCTATCTATCTATCTATCTATCTATCTATCTAAGCAACTGGCCAACTGGTTGACCATCCAGTAGCTATGATGCATAATGACTACCAGGGGGCAGGCGCTCAATGCACAGGCATAGAAACATGAAATAGACTGATAAATCTCAGAGAGAAAGGGGGTGTTGGGTGGGTGGGAAGAGATTAACCAAAGATCTTATATGCATACTAGAGACCCTTGGCCTAGCCTGAAGGGATTGGGTTGAAACTGGCTCTCTGACATCCCCTGAGGGGTCCTGGATTATGAGAGGGTGCAGGCTAGGCCAAGGAACCCTACTGGTGCACAAATCTGTGCACCAGGCCTCTAGTCTTAATATGAAAAGATTTTAAAATAATAAAAAGTGAGTTATTTATTAATCATTGTGATAAAACCCTAGCTTTATTTTCCATGCTAGGAAATAAAGTTAAAAGGTGAACGAATAAAACAAATTGCTCCTCCTAAGCAAGGATAATTATGTAACATCATAAAGACGTTGGATGAACTGAGGTGATTTAAGGAAGACATTCAGCAAAATGGCATCCATTTGGCTTTGTTCCATTTTAATGTGTAGGTGGGATAAATATTAAAACCTTCTACTTTTTGTTTTTCCACTGACTAGCTCAGGTTTTTATACATATAAAATGTTCAAAGAATGTTGGTGTTGACTGTAGAGGATGATAACTGAGTGCTCTCTGCTGGCTCAGAACTCAAGTGCTTTTTCTTTTTATTCTGGGCACTGGATATCTGCTCTATAAACTTTTCAACTTATATTCAATATAAGGTCTGAGCTAATAATTTTTTATGTAAACTCAGGAAATTTTTTTTTCTTTTATTTCCAATTCTCGGTTTCTTTCAGCATTACCAGAACACATACTCAAAAAGGACTGTATGATACATTTTTTCCTTATCTACTGGTAAGAAAAATGTTTCATTTTCACTAGTACTCAATTATGTTGACTGTTCATGTTAATAAATTAGGGTTAAAAGAGATAGGTGGGTTTTATGTTTATAGTGATATTTTTGAGAAGGTGGATAAAAGATGCAAATTATGTTGCTGTTTATACAAAGGCGTTTTTATTCTGCTATCATTTCCTCCTTTAGATATATTTTCTCCTTGAAACCCTGATACAATTTTTTTCATCATTCTCTTCAGAAGATTTTTACTTATTGATTGCTTTTGAGAGAGAGAGCGAGAAAGAGAGAGAAACATTGATTTGTTGTTTCACTTATTTAAGCATTCATTGGTTGATTCTTATATGTACCCTGACTGGAGATGGAAACCACAACCTTGTCATATTGGGAGGTTGCTCTAACCAACTGAATTACTTGGCCAGAGCACAGAAGGTATTTTTTAGGCATGTTCTGTCAATGTCACTACAACAGAGATGGAAGAAGACTTGTGGCCTCTGACTTCAGCATCTTCCAGAATTGAGATACTTAGGGTCCCACTAGAAACCACACCCTCCTCTTCTGATGCTATAATTGTGAAATATCACCTGTATCAAACTGTCAGTCATATCTAAAATTTCATCAGTGAAATTTCATTCCACAGTTGCTTCCTATTCAAATACAACCAAAACTTAAAAATGTAATATACACTGTGAATTATGTTATTAAATTCCTTCTAACATGGTAGCTGACTGAAAGTCAATTTTAATAGGAAGAGCTCAGAAAAGAGGGGACACCAATAAGCCAATAGAAAACATTAAAAGGAATTCAGAATTCCTGAGACTGTGATTATATTTTGGCATGTCCATTTATTAACAGGTTAACTTTGGATATATTTATTACTTTCTCTCTTTTAGTTCAGATCCTTTGTTTGTTAAGGTGGGAACAGTTAGCTCACCTTCCTGGAATGCTGTCAGATTTAAATGAGTTGAGAAATGTGAAAATACCTTGTATGGCACCTGAACTGGAGTAAGTGTTGAAGGATCTCTCTCTCTCTCTTTTTTTTTTAAACTGAAGACAGACTTGGTCATCTCCACAGTTTTGACTATAGGACCATATTTTATTAATTCAGAGACCTCAACACTATCTACAGAGGTTTTAATATAGTACAAGAGACATCCTTCAATCACATGTCTTCATAAGTTTTCACCTTAGAGACCAAGCCATGGATCTGCCTGCAGCCTGCCACCACCCTGCCTGTGCCCAAGGCAAGAGAAACAGCTGCTCTCTCCTCTCCACCAAGGCAGGAGCTTGTTACCCTCCCCACCCTCTCCCCGCCCCCTCCCCCCCCCCCCCCTGCCCCGCACCCCGCTGCCCAAGCATCCTAGGCAGCTAGGCAGTTTGAGCTGGGAGGCAGGCAAGTTGGAAGGGAAGATGTTACCAAGGAAAGAAGAAAGTAACCCAGAGTTGAGGGAGAAACTGCAGGCCAACAGCTCACCATGACCTCAGGTAGAGAAGCCAAGGACAGTGAAATTCCAGAGCTTTCCAGATGCTGAACAGATTAATGCTGGTGGTAAAGTCTTATTTCCAGTGTATGGGAGGTAACTGACTTTTTACATGGATCTGATAAAGGCTGTTTGTAATAGCTGTTTCCAACCACCTTTCTCCTGACCTGGAAAGGTGTAAGTTAGGCTCTGTTTGTCCTGTCTCAGTGCAAACACTGTGAATACATATCCCAGTGTTGAGAACAACCTCTCTATAGCTTCTGGAGGAAGCTTTACTTGCCAGCCTCTTTTAGAATCCAATTGCGCTCTTTTTCAGTAAAGGACAATTAAAAAACAAAAAGCTATGCTTATGTTTCCCTGAGGCTTTTCACTGAGGTTTACTTTATTCTTCTATGTTTTTTGTTATTTTTGAGGACCAATCATAATCCATTTTATTTTATTTTTTAAATTTATCTTTATTGTTGAAAGTATTACAGATGCCCCCCTTTGTTTCCCATTGACCCCTCTACCCTACACTCATCCCTCCTAGTGAAGACCACACTATTGTCTGTGTCCAAGGGTTGTGCATAGGTGCATATAAGTTCTCCAGTTAATCTCTATCCTATATAATAAAACCTAATATGCAAATCAACCAAACAGCAGAACGACCGGTCACTATGACATGCACTGACCACCAGGGGGCAGACACTCAACGCAGGAGCTGGTGGTCAGTGCGCTCAGTCAGAAGCTGGGCTTGCTGCTGGCGAGCGCAGCAGCAGTGGTGGGAGCCACCTCCGTTGCAGGCGGGTGGTAAGGAGCAAGGGGTCCCAGACTGCGAGAGACCCGGACTGCAAGAGGGATGTCTGACTGGCCCAGGAGATCGGGCCTAAGCCAGCAGGCAGACATCCCCCAAGGGGTCCCAGACTGTGAGAGGGCACAGTCCGGGCTGAGGGACCCCTTCCCCCAGTGTAAGAATCTCGTGCACCAGGCCTCTAGTGGGACTATATATGTCTCTTTTCTCCCCTCTTCTCCCTTCACATATTCATAGTTTTCTTATTCTCTTTCCTCCAGTAGAGTTATATTGTAATTTTGGTTAGATTAATATTACATATTAATACATTATTATGACTATGTGATTCTATTTGTAGCTGAGGCATTTAGTAAACTATGAGCTTTATTTCTTTCCTGCACACATTTTGTTTTCCCTGGAGCTATGTTTTCATTTGCCTCCGTTTTTTTTATGTGCTTAATCACTATTCAAACTCACTCGTCAACAATTGTCTAAATCTTCTCTCAAGAGTCTTCCTGAAAACTCATCTATAGAGTTTTCATTTTTAACTATAATATTTTTCGTCTGTAAAAGCTCTTATTTGTAATATGAATGAATTGGATCTTTATATTCTTGTTTTTGGTTGCATTATCTCTTAGCTTTGTAGATATTAATGCTGGTTTGTTTTTATTTTTAGGTTTCCTTTTTCCTGCATAGTCTGTTATCTCTAAGTTGTTTTAAATATATTTTTCTGGCCTCTCCATTTTGAATTATATGCTGGTTTCCAATGTCTGATAACCCTTGATTGCTTTCTCATATTTTATAGTTTTGTTCTCTCATATTTTATAAATAATTACTAGTATGTATGTATATATAGTATTACTGACTTCTCACATTTGATATATTTTGCCTTTTCATAGTTTCTAGTATTTTAAACTAGTGGCCCAGTGCATGGATTCATGCACATTGAGAGGAAATCGGGAGCCTGTACCCACGTGCCTGGGGAGTTTCCATGCCCCCATGAGCCACAATTGAGTGGGAAGTCTTTCCTCCTCCCCACAGCTTCCTGAAAAAATATTTCCAAGTGTTTCTTCTGCAGCTAGGGTCCCGCCTTGCCAGCCTGGAGGAACCCGGTGGACGCCTTGGGCCATGCTGGACACTTTCCACTGCTTGGAGCCAGATAGAGAGGCTCCAAGGTGAACAATACAAAGTTGGGGGTCTTGAGGGGCAGAGGTGCTCTGTTGCCCATGCCCCTACCCTTTAGATCCATCTCTCTGACTTTTACCCCGACTCTCAGTTGCTGCTTGTGGCCACTGTTATACTGCTGCCTTCCTCTGTAGTTCTGGGGCAATTGGTAAGGGATGAGATTTGATTTTGATGCCCAAGGCAGAGTTCTAGTAGCCTGCGGTGATATCAGGCTTGTCCTGGTTACTCTGAGTGCCTGCGCTTCAACTGTTCTCCAGAGATTGTAACTGCAGGCTTATGGGGTATGAGGGAAGAAGGGGCAGTGTGCTAAGCAGCAGGCAGCTGGGAAGGAGCCTGAGCTGGGGCCAGGCGCCGCTCCCACTCATTCCGGTCCCGCTGTGCCTGCTGCCGCCACAGCTGCTCAGTAGCACTGCTGCTGTGGCCATGGGAGAGGCTCCTGCTGCTGCACTGTGCTCGCCAGCTGTGAGCCCGGCTTCTGGCTGAGCAGTGCTCCTGCTGTGGGAGTGCACTGACCACCAGGAGTGCACTGACCACCAGGGGGCAGCTCCTGCATTGAATGTCTGCCCCTGGTGGTCAGTGCACATCATAGCGACTAGTTGACTGGTTATTCTGGCCATTGTGGTCATTTGGTTGTAATGGTTGCTTAGGCTTTTATATATAGACTAGCACCCCAGTGTGTGAAATCATGCGGCACCATCCACCTACCTGCAGCCCTGCCTTGACACCTGAACCTGTCCATGCAGAGCTCCAGAATGCCTGGCCCAGCCCCTAAACTCTCTGGCCTTCTCTGGCCACTTCAAGCCCCACCCTCAGTCCCTCGAGTCACCTCAGGCTGGTCCCGCCTTCTCTGGGTGCCTCCCAGCTTCCTCCCCGTCTCTGGAGAAACGCGGCAACTCCACCCTGCCATGGTGCTGGAGGAGAGCATGGAAGCCTCCCACCTGCTGCACTGTGCTCCTTCCCCTGGCAGGTGGGTGGCAAAGGACTGGTGATGGGGGAGCTATGGGCTCTCACCCCTGCCCTCCTTGGCACGGGATGGTCCCGCCTCCTCCAGGCGCCTCCCCACTTCCGCCCCATCTCCGGAGCAACACCCCAGCTAATATGCTAATGGTCCGGTCATTACGCATTACTGCATCCCGATCATTAGCATATTAGCTCTTTATTAGTATAGACTAGAGGCCCGGTGCACAAAAATTTGTGCACTCGGGGGGAAGGGGGCGTCCCTCAGCCAGGCCTGTGCCCTCTCGCAGTATGGGACCCCTCGGGAGATAACACCCTGCTGGCTTAGGCCTGCTCCTGGGTGGCAGAGGGCAGGCCCAATCCCTAGGTGCAGCCCCTGGTCGGGCTCAGAGCAGGGCCGATTAGGAAGTTGGGGCACCGCCCCCTGTCATGCACAGAGCAGGGCAGATTGGGAGGTTGCGATGCCACCCTCAGTCATGCTCAGGGTAGGGTCGATTGGGGGGTTGGGGCACTGCCCCCTGTCATACTCAAGGCAGGGTTGATGGGGAGGTTGTGGTGCCACCCCCTGTCATGCAGAGCAGGGCCAATCAGGGGGTTGGGGCGCTGCCCCCTGTCACGCACAGAGCAGGGCCGATCAAGGGGTTGGGGCGCCGCCACTGTCACACTCAGGGCAGGGCCGATGGGGAGGTTATGGCTCTACCCCGTCACACACAGAGCAGGGCCTGTGGGGGGCGGAGGGGATGGGGCGCCGCACCCTGTCACACACAGAGCAGGGCCAATCAGGGGGTTGAGGCGCCGCACCCTGTCACACACAGAGCCACAGGGCGATCAGGGAGTTGGGGAGCTCCCCCCTATCAGGCACAGAGCAGGGCTGATCAGGGGGTTGGGGCGCCTTCCCCTGTCATGAACAGAGCAGGGCTGATAGGGAGGTTATGGCCCCACCCCCTGTCACACACAGAGCCGCAGGGCGATCAGGGGGTTTGGGCGCTGCCCCCTGTCACGCTGTTCCCAGTACCGGGAGGCCTCTCAGCTCCGCTGATCCCGGTGCTGGGAGGCCTCGCGGCTCCACTGATCCCAGTGCTAGGAGGCATATTACCCTTTTACTATATAGGATAGAAGCCTGGTGCATGTATGGGGCTGGCTGGTTTGCCCTGAAGGGTGTCCTGGATCAGGGTGGGGGTCCCCACTGGGGTGCCTTGCCAGCCTGGGTGAGGGGATGATGGCTGTGTGCAGCTGGTCACACACCCTTCAGGGTGGGGGTCCCCACTGGGGTGCCTGGCCAGTCTGGGTGAGGGGCTGAGGGCTGTTTTCAGGCCGACTGAAGCTCCCAACTGCTCCTTTTTTTCTTTTTCTTTTTTATTCTGGGCCAGCTTTAGCTCTGGCTCCAGCTCTGAAGCCTCTGCTGCTGAAAGAAGATATCTGGTTTGTTTTGGTTCTATAATCAAAACTCTGTATCAACTCCAGCTCTGAGATCCCGGGCTCGCTGAAAGCAGGTTCCCTGGGTTTTGTTTAGCTTCTATATTTGTTACAATGTTTCTTAAACTGCAAGCTCAGAGGTCGGCAAGGCAGGCAGGGAATGTTGGAGTCCTCCGTCACTGAAGCAAGCAAGCCTCATGTTAGTTTTTAAGCTGCCTGGCTGCCGGCCGCCATCTTGGCTGGCAGTTAATTTGCATATCTCGCTGATTAGCCAATGGGAAGGGTAGCGGTCGTACGCCAATTACCATGTTTCTCTTTTATTAGATAGGATACTTCACTGTCCACATTGAGTGCACTCGTGTGCCTTATAGATTTTGAATTTCATTGTAGGGTAATCAGATTGAGCTATTTACTTGAGAAATTTCTGATGTCAGCATCTTTATATCTTCCTCTTGAGTTATTATTTTCCAGAGACCTTTAATCCTGTCCCTGGATAGTGAAGAACTGACTACCAGCAGATGGGGAGCTGAGTGGGCAAAAATGATTATATTTACTTAATTCTCCAATTTTTAATACAGTCTTTTTGCTCCCAGACCAGAGACCCTTTCTTTCACAGACTTCAGAAAATATAACTGAGTTCTGTTCAGAAATCTTATAGAAGACCAAAATTTGTCCACACATGTCTGTCTATATTGTTGTCTCATTTTGGGGAAAAGTGTGCTTTAGAATTCCTAAGAGCAAATATTAGTTTAATAAAAATAATATAAATATATGGCACATTAAACATACATATGAATTGTAATGGTTTGTATTTCAAACATACAATGTGTGAGTAACTGACTTCACATTAGATGGAACTGAGGATAGGCATTAAAGTTCCACATTTCTCAATACTTAACCTCGAGCAGTCTATCCTTTCACTAGCAGGTCCAATGAGACAGGTCTCCCGAGAGCAGTTATCATACACAATGGTTAGCAATGTGTTCCTGCGCGTATCACTTTGGGTAACTGAGAATGCCTTCTCATTCTACTTCCCTGAGATCACGGTGAACTTTACGCGTAAAAATAAACATTTGCTTTTGATACTAAAATAAAATTCAATCCCTGGCATTTTTCTGTAGTTTCAGAGCCCCTAAAGCATTCTGCTTAACAGAATATACTTTTCCGAGGGTCCTGTTTATAAAGACATTAAAGAGTTTAGGCAAAAACATTTCTTTTCAACCACAGTAATGGGACTTCTTTCATGTTTTGAAAGCTCTGAACTTTCATTTGTGTTTGAATATTGTTTTCTTTCTGATATCTGACATTAGAACAGGTCCTGTTAATAAAATTAAGACCACCTTCCATTTGACTAACTGGGTGTGATTAATTCCATCTATCAGGCTTTCTAACATTTTCCCCATAAATCAAGCTTTGGAGCTTTGAAAAAAACATGATTCAAATTATTGTTATTTGAAATAGATACAGTGTGTCACGCTGAAGTTTCGTTTATAATGGGAGCTCATTATCATACTCATTATGGTGAATTATAGGAGCTCCTGGCTGGCCTTCATTAACCATCTGGCTTTAAACATTGATTTGTGTAATGTATGCTATTTTTATAGAAGAGCACCTGAACATCTACTGAAAACATTTGTTTCATCTCGTTCTACATATTTTTAAAGGCCATGAATCTTGCTGCTGCGAAAATCGCGCAGATTCTGGTGTATCTTCATCTCTGACTTATATTCATGTATTATTTATCCAAAGAAGATCCTAGCCATGCCATCAAGTCTTGATTCTGTAAGCTGCTCTTCCTCAAGAAATTTATGAGGATGTCTGATAGGAAAGTAAAGTAAATGGGAGACAAATCTAACTCTATAGATTTCTGTTCAAATGTAGTAGAAAATTTTATATACTTGAAAGTATTTAAGAACTTGGATATTGTACCAGTAGTACTTTAAGAGAATATTAAAAATGTTCATTCATCAATGTAGTCAGCAAATATTTACTGAGCACTTCTTAGGGAATAGAGACTGTCCCAGGTGTTGGACATGTTGGGGACACAACAGTAAAGAGCAAGGCTCCTACCCCATTGTTTGGACAACAAATAAAGGAAAGGACAAATAACTAAGATCAGAGAACGGAGTAGATAAATTGAACTCTGTAATAGAAAGAAATTTGGGAAGGACGGCAACTCTAGATTTGGTGGTCAGGAAAAACCTCCCTGAAGGTACATGAAACCTGAGACCATATGAACAACCAGTAGAAGAAGCTTCTTGATAAATGAGGCAGTGAATGAAAGGACCTCAGTTTATAATGAGCTGGATGTGGCACGAGGCAGAAAAGAGGCCTCTGAGTTGAGCACAGTGAGTGTAAGAAGACTGTGATGGGAGGTGAGTTTGGAAGTGCTGGCAGGAACCAGGTCCTGGAGGGGCATGGTAAGGTGTCTGGATTTAGTTTTCATTGTGACTTATACTTTAAAAATATTATTGTGGCTATAATGTAGAAAACAACCCTAGGAAGGCAAGAGTTGAAAGTTGGAAACCACTTAAAGGCAACTGTAATAGCCAAAGTGATAGATAATGATCATCTACATGGGGGTAGTGATATAATAAATAGAAAGAAATAGATGGATGTGTGGTTTTGGAGATGGAACCAAGATGACATTCATGCAATGGATATGGATAATCAGGGAAGGATAGAAATCAAGAATTATTTATTGGATTTTAGATTAAAGAAATGAACGAACAGAGATGCCATTTACTGAGATGGAGAATTCTGGCAGAAAATAGATTGGTTAACCCTCACCCAAGGATATATTTTTACCATTGATTTTTAGAGAGAGAGAGAGAGAGAGAGAGAGAGAGAGAGAGAACAAGAGATAGAGATACATTGATTGGCTGCCTCACCAGGGGTCAAACCGGCAACCCAGGTATGTTCCCTTAACCAGGAATTGAACCACATCCTTTGGTGTGTGAGCCAGCACTATAACCACTTAGCAACACTGGCCAGGGCAGAAGTTCATTTTTTGACAAAATAAATTTAAGATGTCTATTAGACTTTAAGATGTAAATAGGAAGTAGAAAGTTGGGTCTGCATCTTGAGATGTATAAATAGATTAAGATAAATGAAGATCACCCAGGGGGAAGAACATAAACCAAGAGAAGAAGGCCCAGAACAAATACTGCCCAGGTGATGTTCTAGGAAGGAAACCAGAAACCATAATAGTTAGAACCATAAGTAATTGGTTGTGCGTAAGTCAGAAACGGAAAGAGCCAGTGGGAATGCTGAGATGCACAGAGGTTAATGACAGTAGCAACCAGCTACCACTCTCACACCTGGAGAACAGAGGGAAGAGGCCCTCTCACAGTAGATATGCAATATTGTATCTGTCTCAGAATCCTTCTGTATCACTCCCCTCCCCACCCAGAATACTTATTCTCTCATTCAAACACACACGAACCATTTTATATGTGTATTGGAATCTATGCTAGCCATGATTAAAAAACAGTAATCAGGGAGCTATTTTTCTCGCTAGGAATGATTAAACAGATGAATAATTCTGAAAACCATGTAATCATACATAGGGAATATTTTTCCATAGTGGAGACCCCCCCACATATGTCACTGCAAACAAATAGTCTCTGGTTCAACTAAATCTATTCCCATTTTCCCAAGCTTTAGATTATATATGCTATACCATATAAACTCATGCAGAGAATCTGAATAGGGTGAACAAAAACCTTTATAAAAAGGTAAAAAAGTCATCTCCAGGGATTTCAAAAGCTTTCTTCAGAAATAATTTGAATAATTCAAGGGCCTCTGCCACAAGACAGCCATGCTCTAACCCTTAGAGGAATTACTAAGCATTAATTGTAACACAATTTACTCTTACAAGTTCTTTATTTCACTTCTTGCCCATGTCTTACCTTTAATTAATATTTTCTTTGAGCTAGAAGAGCAGTAATTTCTTCAGATGTTTCTTTACTAAAAGTAAAAGATGCCATTCTTTCCAAATCTTGATCTTCAGATCTCTGCAAAGCATAGAAAAAAAAGCATTCAGTATCAAATATAGGGATTCTAAGTTCTGAAATACTATTAAAATGTTGTTCAATCTCAGAACTTCCTTAAACCATTACTGAACAATAGTTTCCATTTTCCCCTATGCTATCTATCTATCTATCTATCTATCTATCTATCTATCTATCTATCTATCTATCTATCTAATCTATCTATCATTCATCTGTTTGATCATTTGTTTATTTATTTATCTGTTTGGTCAACAAACATTTTTTGAGCATACTTTGACTTCCAGCTATAGGTTTAGGTGCTGAAACTCACAAAGATGAACAAAACACAACCTGTGAGACATTTTGTTTGTAGAAGAGACATGGGGATGAATAACTATAATATAAGTGCTTTATTCCATTTGATCCCCAACCCACCTTGTAAGTTAGTGCTATGGTATAAATTTTTGTGTATCCCCTCCATTCATATATTGAAATCCTATCCCCCAAAGATGATTGTATTAGGTCAGGCCTTTGGATGGTGGTCACATCATGAGGGTAGACATCTCATGTCTGGGATTAGTACCTTCCTTTTAAAAGAGGCCCCTTAGCCCCTTCCTCCATGTGGGGATACAATGAGAGGTCTGCAACATGGAAGAAGGCCCTCACCTGCCCATGCTGGCGCCAGGATCTTGGACTTTCAGCCTCGAAACTGTGAAAAAAATTTCTGTTGTTTATAAGCCACCCAGTCTGTGGTATTTTGTGGCAGCAGTCTGAATGGACTAAAATAGGTAAGTAGGACATATGTTGTTATTCTCATGTTGTGGGTAAAGAAATGGAGGCTTACATAATGAATTGTTAAGAAAGTTGTCTAGCAAATAGCAAATGTAGGACCAAGACCGAAACCCAATTTTAAAATTTCATATTTGCCTACTCCCATGGCCATGCTAATGGTACAATGTAATTCCTTGGGACATTTCTGGAGGCAGCATTGCTGATGTGACCACTTTACTGACTCTTGCCATCTGAGTCATGAATCATGAAGTATGTTTAGAAACAGATAAATTAGCAAAATAGAATAATATTTCATTCTCTTTATTTGTTAATAACAGAAAGACGGGCTTGTATCGTGCCCAAAGTTTTCTAAAGCTGTGCTTTAGCAATAGCAAACCTTAAAATCCAATTAAGCCCCAGGCATGGAGGAATCACATTTATCCCTCAAAGCAAACTAACACATCTTCTCAATGATGTTATCTCAACCACATATTTTCCTTTCCTGCAAGTACCCAAATTATCATGGTGTTCTCTGCAGACCCAAATTTTAATATACAGCAAGCCAAGTTGTGATAAGCTTGAGAAAGAGATAAAGCTAGGTGTGGATCACTGGCATAACAATACAAGCTGACTACTTGGGGATGGTTTACCCAAAAGCAGAATTTAAGCATTAACGTTGGCAAGCCAGGCATGGCCTAGAAGAAACACATACATAATTACAGTAATTGTGGGCAAATAACATCATGTTTGGGTAGGACTAGACCACCTCTCCTGTAAACTTCTGACCTCTGGAATGATATATATATGATCTAGAACTGGCTAAAAAAAGGCTTCCACACTCTGGGTGTCACTGGTAACATTACCTCAGCTAGACCAATGAGACTCAATTTTGGGATATTTGCTGAGACCACAAGGGAAAAAAGCAACATAATTCAAATTCATTCACAATAAAGACACTCAAAAATAGGAATTGAATACTTTCCCACACTGATTATATGCATACTAGAGGCCCGGTGCACAAATTTGTGCATGGGGGTGGTGGGAGGGGGGAAGGGACCACAGGAGGTTGGCTTGGGAGCACACTGACCACCAGGGGGAAGCTCCTGCATTGAGCATCTTCCCCTGGTGGTCAGTGCATGTCATAGCTACTGGCCAGTCATCTGGTTGTAAAGGTCACTTGGGCTTTTATATATATAGATAGTGAGCTACTCTTTATGTAATAAAGAAGGGTATATACAAAATACACATGCACCTGCTAATTTGTGCAAAAATAATATGATCGTGATATTAAATAAAACTGGTTACCTATGGGTGGTGGTATGGAAAGGAGTAGAAAGAATGGAGAAATTAAAATGGAACAGTGAGGCGAGAAGAAGGTGGCACTTCTCTGAGTATAACCTCAGGTATAGCTCTGACTCTTAGAACCCATGACTTGCCAGTAGGTTTAGCATAACACGAGGCCAACAGCCATGTTTTCTTCAGGCTTGGACACAGGAGGCCAGCAGAAATGCAATACTCCCTCCTTATTTTTGTGTTTTTCACACCAACTCTATTTCTTCATTTATAAACAGCTCATAGTTCTTTGCCTAGATTTTTAAACCTTAAAATTAACGAATACCCCATATAGAGCAATGGCTAAAAATGAAGTCAATTTTAAGTACCAAATGAATCATTTTATTTGTAATCTGTCAATTGAGAGTTTATAACCATTCCCTTTTGATACCCATGGTGTACCCCAGGCACTTCCCTCCACTGCCAGCTCTGGATAATGAACCTAACTAATTCTTAGCAGGTTGATTTTGTACAGGGGTTAATTACCCCCTTAACACATTGCTCTGTCTCTCTGAGCACTAACTGCTCTTAATTACCTTCAGTTCGTGATGAGATAGCAGGAGAGGAACAAGGGGGAAACTGGGAACTCCTGTACCCTGTGGTTCATCTTTTATGTAGGCAAGCAATTACTGAGCCAGTTCTGGAGCCTTCTCTTTTCACCAAAAATATTACATTTTGCCATATTTACTACAAGAACATGTGATTACCATACACCATATATCCTGATTATCCTGGTGTTACTCTATTTAAATTTGTACATTTTAATTTAAGAGGCTAATGTTATTTATTCTTGTTTCCTTGATGTAGCAAAAGACTTAGAGCCGAATCTGAATTTTGACTTTTGCTTACTGACTTAAGACAGATCTCTCCTCTAAGTCTTGGTTTTTTCACTTGTAAAGTTGGAACATTAATAATTGGGTATAATAAAACCTAAGTCTCAGTACCAATTACTAGTAACACACAAGCTTAGTTTTCTCCATAGTGTGGTGAAGGCCTGGGGAGGGGGCAGGCATGGGTTGGAGGGGGCCAATGGGAGAAAAAAAGGGGACATCTGTAATACTTTGAACAATAAAGATGTATTTTAAAAAATTTAATCTTCGTTCCATTGCCAGTAAGAACTCACCTTCTATCACTATTTTAAAAAATAACACAGCACTGTGTTTCCTCAAGATATTTCAGTCGAGGTTTGTGAGCACAAGCAACATAACCTAACTCTGATTCAAGCAGAAAATTGTTTAAGTAAAGGATATTGGGTAGGTCACAAAATCTCCAGGAAAGTTAGAAAACCAAGCATGGAGGCCAAATAGCTGGGGAAAATGCTCCAAACGAAGCCCCACAACTATTTAGAGCCACATCCTGCAGCTGCAGGGGGAACAGGCAGTATTTGATACGTTTGGCTCCTCGGATCCTGGAGCCAGGATTACACCACCAGACCACACATGGATCCTGGATGTGGCTTTGCTAGGAATCCCTAGTTCTATGTCACCAGCTTCTGAATCTGTGTTTGGGGTAATCTCATCAGATTGGCCAAGCCTATGTCTTGTGCCTCTGTGCTGATTACAAGGGCACTAGAAAAATGTTTCTCTGAAGGGAGATGAACGCTGGATTATAAAGTGGGAGGTCCACCCAAAGAGGAAAGAGTCTCAGGTAGTAGTTGGTCAACAATGACAAATGCATACCACAGAATTCGAAGAGATGGAGTAAGCATTGCCCGAGAATATGGGCATATGTTCCATGATCAGGTAAACTAGGCAAATGCTCGTTTCCCTTCTTTCTTTCCCCTACTCCACCCTCATTCTTCACCTTCACCTCACTTAAACCTTCTCATTCTTTAGGCAACTTCTCTCTTCTTACACAAGAATGTACATGGAACATTAATGGCTTTAGGCTAAGGATAATCTTGAATATCCTCTCTAATTTATTAAAGGAAAGAGGTAAATGCAATCTAAAGTCAGGTATGCATTGATAGTGACAAATATATTCAAGTACACGTGATTTTGACACATTATGAGCTATGATACCATGACTAAAACATGTTTTAGGCCAAATAGTAACAAAAAAACATTCTGCTCAAAATGTGCAGGTTGGAGGTTGCTCTATGAACTTTAACACTCAACCAGAACCCCACTGGGGTTTGCTGTGTCCTCCTTCCCTTCTTGACTATCTATTGAGTACCACAGTTTATACTATTACTAATATTATTTGGTGGTGTCCAATTAAGCTTCCAGTATCTTTCCACATAATCTGCGATCAGTTCTAAATAATTACACATTTAAATGCAACTTTGTAACCAGCTAACATTAATTGCTGCTTTCCTCAGTTACAATCCTTCCCAAATGATTATGTCCATAGACTAATGTACAGTGCTCTCCATTCTAGCCTATTATGTCAATTACAAATCATTCTGTGGTGTCTGGTAGTGCTGATTTATGAGTTGTGGTATCACCTTATTGAACTTTTAACCTGTTAATGACCTTGCTGCCACAATCCTCACTTCACTCAATATAAATACCTGTGGCTACATGCCTTACCAGTGGATTTGTGTGTGCCTGTGTGTTTACACACACACACACACACACACACACACACACACACACACACACCAAAAACCTTACTGTTCTGTTAATATCCCAAATGTCTCTTATGCACTGATTGAGGCCTTTAATGCTCTGGAGGAAATTCCACTGTATTTTCCATTGGCCCTCACCTTCAGAAAGATACATTTGTCTAAATTTAGCTTAGAAGTCCCATGAGTGTTCATATCTCCAGTCTGAGCCAGTTTCCTCCCATTTACAGCTCATATTCCCTGTTAGTGTTTAAATTTTTCTTTCTTACCGGAATGCTTCTTGGTACATCATTCTCGGCCCCCATTACAGGTCCCCTTCTTTCTCATGAATCTGACTGGGTTATGGATGAATGGAAACCAAGTGGAGCATCTCTGCTACTGTCCTCCCTGGACACTGCCTGTCCCCAGTTTTCATTACACCTGCATAAAGAGATACATGCTAAGACATCTCTCACTCCACAGCACTATTCTGGAGGGATTTGAAATGCATCATCTCTATCTTTTCTCATCTTCCTTTTGACAATGTTTCCAAAGTATATGAAAAAAAGAAAAAAGGAATCAACAGGAGAGAAGAAACTGAAAGCTGCTTGTATAATTTTTAGGGTACTTATTTCAATTCCCAAAAAGCAAAGGATGACTTAGATGCATAGTTGTGAACCTTAAATTGTTCCTGTTTGTTTTATAAGTTTAAAAATTTGGCCTGGCCAGTATGGCTCATAGGTCGATGAACCAGGAGGTCATGGCTGGTTTCTGGCTCAATCCCCAGTGTGGGAGGCAGTCAATCAATTATTCTCTCTCATCATTGATGTTTCTATCTTTCTCTCCCTCTGCCTTCCTCTTTGAAATCAACAAAAATATATTTTTAAAAATGTTTTAAAATTTGTTATATTTCAGTGTCAGGCACAGTGTTTAATGTTCATATTTGAATATACAATAATGAAATATATTGCAATGTAATTAATAATTACATATGATATTAGTAATATGTAAACACACATATATATTATTTACATCTTACAACAATCCTATGGTGTAATGATTATGGGAAATGGGAATTATCTGATTTGGAGAAATTTGCTGATCTGAAAAATTGGTTCTTACTTTGTATTTGATGTTTGTATATAAATTATTCCTACAGATTTTATTTTTTGAGATCTCTAAAGGAATTAAATAATGTTAGGTGACCTACTAGAATGGCAGTTCTGCTTCTAGTGGCAGAAAATTAGGCTAGAATCCTCTAGAGATTTGCCAGCAAAATTAGCAGCAGAGGGTATAAAAGCAGCAATGAATTCTGCTTAGAAAATGAACAGAAGGGAAGGCACTAATCGTGTTAGCAACTATGCCATCAGTCAAAATAGCAACGATGTAGGAATGAAGCTTTGAAGGCTAATTTCTCTTCAAGAATCCCTGTTTCTCTTTTTATTTCAAGACCAGTAGCAGAATAAAGAATAATATAGCAAATGAAATTTAACAGGGGTGAAAAAACAGAGTTGCATGATTGTTCTGTCACATAATTTTGTAAGAATGGACATGGCTCAATAGTGACTTTGGGCGTACACAGCACTTAAGGTCCAGATGCCACAAGCAGTTGTCACTGTGTTCAAATTATACTGAAAGTTTTGCAAGAACAGTCCCTCTGTGTAGAGTTAGCTCGAGTGGGTAGACTAATGGCTTACAATAGTGAGAAGATGCAACAGACCTAGGCATTAGCAGAGAAGAAGGTCTGACTTCATCCGGCCCGGACTACATGGTCCAGAGGCCATAAGGATGAACAATAAGCCATGGATGTGTTGTGTTCATTGATTTCTATACATGGAGACTATATTATTGGGCATGTGGTCCAGCAGGTAGGGTGAGGTGGTCACTTCATTTCTCCTTTAATACAGTGTAAGGTTATGCCTCAACAAAAGTGTAGAGTGTGAGGAGAACCTACTTTTCCCAAAGGCAAGGAGCTCAAAAACTATTTATTAGAAAGATGATCCCACATTTACCACTGTGGCTAATCCTAGACTATGGCTAAATGCTCAAATTTGTTTATTTACATTTAATTTTGCCCCTGATAAGAATTGACCTAAATTTTATTCCTAGCTACACTTATCTCTCATTTGTAAATTCTCAAAGTCCTCTTACATCGTTAACACGTGGATATTGTGGCTAATTAAATTATACTCACAACTGGAATGGTTAAAACATGTAGACAAAGTATCTCCATGGAGTCTTGTGAGGACATTTAAAAAAATTGGACTTCCGAGTCACCAAATCCCATGGCATTGACATAATTTCTAACTAGATATAATCTCCAGTGACTTGACAGCAGCAGCAATATGACATTCAAAATACAACTACTGTCCTATTTTCACATTCATTATTGAATTAATAAAATACTCATTTTTATTTCAAAAATTTTTGGGGTGACATTGGTTAGTAAAATTATATAGGTTATAAGTGTACAGTTCTATAATACATCATCTGTATATTGCATTGTGTGTTCGCCACCTAAATTAAAGTCTCCTTCCATCACCATTTATCCTCCCTCTAACCTCTACCACCTGCTTCCATCCCCCTTTCCCTCTGGTAATCACCATACTGTTGTCTGTGTCTATGAGTTTTGCCCTTTAAACACCCCCCCCCTTTGTTTTTTTGCTTAATCCCTTCACCTTTTTCATCCAAAATATTCATTTTTTAAAACCCATATGGTTGTTGATTTTTCTCGAACACAATTAAAGAACTCTAAATACCGATATAGTAATTCAGGTTGAATGACAAAACAGTATCATGTGATAACTTTTAAAGGAAATTGTGGAGAGGCCAGAAGTAATTTTGGGGAGGTAAACAAAATACAGAGGTGAATAGATAGTGCTTGGCCCTGGAATATTCAAAAAAGTTGTTTCGCTTCCCTCATCTGTATTGTCTAGTTCATGCAGGGAAAGTCATGGGCTAAATCCACAATTCTCCATAGTGCTACCCAGCTAGGGAAGTTTGCTTCGATTTTCTGAGGGGTAGAGACAGGGTTCTTATATTGTCCTACTGCTGGTTTGTAACTACCCCACCTCCAAACCTATTTTATTTGATTATTTTAATAGTACTTTGATTTTCCTCTTGGGAGCCACTCTTCCCTAACTCTCCCCTATGAAATTTAGGTGGTTGGTGGCAGGGTGGACTCATGCCTGGCTAAGCAGCTTGTTCAAACACAATGATTCTTACCTCATCACCTTGGACTTACTGATAATGTGTTTTTATAAATACCATTTCTTAATAACCAAAGAATTGTAGCCCCTTTACTTTAGAGCAGGGGTGGGGAACGTCTGGCCTGTAGGCCATATGAGGCCTGCAAAATCATTTGGTCTGGCCCTGCCAAAGCATTGGGGTGAATTAGTTAAATGTTTGACCAAGTATAGCAGACTAATTTTTAAGTTGATAATTTTGTGTGGCCCTTGAATGAGGTTATAAATATCCAAATGGCCAATGGCAGTAGGAAAGTTCCCCACCTCTGTTTTACAGCAAAGTCCTTTGCTTTCTACACAAAGCCAGCAGACAGAGACATGTCTTAGAACAACTGAGAGTTACGTGACTTTTGGAATGTCCCTGTGCTTCTCTTGTGTAACATTGTTCCTGTTGAGTCTATGCAGGACTGATATTGGAGTCAGTTCCAAGTCCCTTATAGACAGTCCTGGTTTGGGGCTGCAAATGTCAATCTGAGTTAGTGGGTCCCTAAACTGGGAGCTCTCTGAGGGGAGGGTCATTCCTCCCTGTTCACCACCAAATTCCCAGTGGCTTAAAGATAAAAGCAGCTTTAACTCTAGGGATGAGACTTGCCTAATTGCCTCAAGGCTAGTTACTCACCGTTATTATTCCCCCCCCCCCCCCCCCCGCCAACAGTAAACACTCTTCTGAGAACAAAAAATTAGGCCATATCAGTTTCTGGATCTTTAATATTGCTAATCCCAGTTACTAAGTTGTCCCAAGTGAAAGCTACATTTCATATGCTTATAATAATGATTTCTTTTTAATTTTAGTCTGGCCAGTTTTTAATATCATGGATTAGTTCTGCATGCAGGCATATGCTTCTTATTTCTTTCTTTTCATAGACATTAATTTTTTAAAAAGTTAGAAAATAAGTGAAATTGCCTGCATCAGGTACAGTAACAAACCATGAAATTTGGGGGGGGACAGCTTATGAATGCTCTTATAATAGTTCTTTTCTTATGTAGTCACACTAGGAAAACATATTATCTTTATGTTTTACATTTTCTGTTTATAATTTGTTGGTATATTTAGAACAACCTTTAATAATGCTGACTATAAGGTTATATTTGTAAAGCAATATTAAGATTTCATTAATCACTATCTCATAAATTTACATTAGGTTAAGAAAATCTTATATTTATAAAATTTAGTTTTTCAATTTACTAGAAGGAAGTTCTTGAATAATTTGTAGTTAAAACAGCAATGAAAACAGATTCAGTTTATTTATTAAGAAAATAGTTTCTACAATCTCTGTGAAAACCTCCTTTCCTGTCGTATTCATTGTGTTCAAATTCTAGCATATGAATCTGAGAAGTAGGCTATTTAAGACTGGGATTAGAAATAATGGTGACAACAAACTGAGCATTCAGTTGGGCATTCATTTCTCTCAGCATTGAATTTTAATGGCAGCTATTTGTTAGTCTTGATCAATTTCTATAACTCTTAGCAGTAAATTAAAGTCCTGTTTTATTCAGGGCAGGAAGTGATGCAACTGGAGGATAGATGGTCTTGGTAAGTCTCAGAGGGGCTGTGAAGGCCAGGGGGTGTGCCTGCTATTCCTCCCTCATGGCGTTTGCCTTTAAAGGAGCTCATGATATGAGAGAAGTCATCTCATATTCGGTAGCTTGTCATAAATTATTTTGGTCTTGGCCTAACAATTTCTTTGAGTACTTTTCTTAAAAACACAAGGTGTTTAGCTTATTAAATAGGTAACAAAAATAAGGTAGGAGAGGGTGGGTGAGTGGGAAGAGATCAACCAAAGAATTCATATGCATATATGCATAACCCATGGTCACAGACAATAATAGGGTGGTAAAGGCCTAGAATGGGGAGGGGGCAGGCTAGACAGGGTCAATGGGGAAAAAAGGTAACATATGTAATACTTTCAACAATAAAGATTTAATTAAAAACAAACAAACAAACAAAAACCCACAAGGTGTTTAGCTTATTAAATAGGTAACAAAAATAAGTCCTTTTTAAGTCTCAGAGCATTGCAAATTTAATTTGGTTTTGTGAAATCCAGAGAAGGGCTTCATTTACTGTAAAGTTGTGCCTATGTCTAATGACGCAAACCAGACAAGGAACTACAACTAAATTGAGTATCTCATTCACCCATTGAACAACTATGAAATGTGAACTCAGTGCTTCTGGTCTCCGTAAAGCATGGAAGAAAAGGCAGAGACCAGAATAACTGATGTCATCTAGTTTCAGTTTGCTTTGCTATTAATTAAAATTCAATGTATGCAATACATAGAGAAATAGTTATTCATTTATCTCACACTTATTATACTCTTACTATAAGAAAAGCACTGAGCAGGAATGGAACTCAATCTCTACCCTCAAGGTTATATAGCAATTACTTAGTGTATAGAAATCATGTAAAAACAAACAGTGTTAGTCCCCAAACCAGAAACACCAGATCACTAACTCCCTACTTTAGCCATTCTGTTTACTTACGGCCAAGTGGTAAAAGCTGCTGCAGGTCTGGACAGTGCTTCCAATTATGATTTTATCGGAGCCCTTCCAGTTCAGTACTGTTTACCAGGTGGCCCTCCACATGTGCCTGTCCTGCTGGTGTCTACCAAAGACCTACTCAAGAGGAGCTCAACTGTCTTTTTTAAAAGACAATCTTCAGTCTCTGAGAAACCTAGTCAGTCCAGTTAATCTGTCTGGCCGAAACCCTAGCCATGGCCTTGGCCTTCGGCTTGGCCTCTTGCCTGTTCACAGGCTTCTTGACTCCTCTGTACTCAGCCACAGCTTGTGATCCACATCATCTTGCTTCTTGCTTCCTTTCTGGCCCTGGCAAAGAGCCTGTGTGTGTTCTGGGCCTCAGATAAGAGATTGCCTTCTCCTTTGCTGTTTACTAAAGCTGTGAAATCTTGGAAAAAATAGTTAACCCTCCCAGCCTCTAAGACCTCCACTTTAAAGGGGATAATAGTTTTTAACTTCCTCTGATTGTTACAAGGATTAAATGAGCAAAGTAGATAAAATGCTCAGCACATAATTACGCTATATACATGAGCTAGCATTTGCTTTTCTTCTAGAGACTAGAGTCTAGGGTCTCTAGAATAGACCCTCACTTTAATTAGCCAATCTCCACACCTGTGTGCCTGAACAATTTAGCAGTTGAGCTTCTGAAAACTCACCTACCACATGTGTCAGCCAAGCTTCCTCTGACCTTCTATAGGGAGCCCCAGGTCCTTGCCTACTGCCAGTCAGGGAAGAAGGCAATTTCTAGTACCAAAGCAGTGTCCATGAAATACAGCGGTTCCCACAGACAAGCTCATGCAGCACTTTCTGAGTACAATTCAAATGAAGGGATAATGAATATAGGAATAAGGCTCAGCCTAGGCCCAGGTCTCTTACTCCTCAAGAGCCTACTGAAAAGATCAAGCAATGAGAATACATTGGCTTTTTTTTTCCTTTGGATCCCCATCTATTGCTTACAGTAGGGAGCAAGCATTGTATTTGAAGCCTGCCAGGGATTCTAGAGCCAGACTGCCTGGGTTCAAATCCTAATGTTGCCACTGACTAGCTGACGACTTTTAGTGAGCTTTTTAACTTCATCACTCAGTTTCTTCATCTATAATATTAGGATAATATCTACTTCATTGAGTTGTTCTGACAATCAGTGTGTTCAGATCTGGAAGCTGACAAGCATGTCAAACTCGTGCCCCACGGGCTGCAAGCCTCATATACATAAACGAGGCCTGCAGCCCACAAGCGGCGAGTTTGACATGCTTGGAGAACAATGTTTGGGATGTGGTGACCACATTGTGGTTTTTCAAATAGAACACATTTAAAACTAAGAACTGAAATCCTGAACACAAAACTTGATGAGCGCTGCATGCATTAGCTCATTCCTTTTGTCTCACTGTGCCTTGGAAAGCTTTACTGGAGCCACCTGCACAAATTCTGCAGGTTCCTGCTCTTGCCATGTCTGTTAAAAACTGCACTAATTCAAGAATATGGACTCAATATGGGGCCTATCAGGTTAGACTACGTGATCTTTCTTGAATCAATTACCCAAGACATCTACCTCACTAAAGAAACAATGCTATCTCTTTGTATATACATTTTTTTTTAAAAAAAAAACCTCTTCAACATAAAGATACTACTTATCCTTAGGGCAAATTGTGTGATCTGTAATGATAAAGGTTATACTTGCTTAGACCTGTGATTGTTTTCCCTGTCTCCCTCTGAAGAATGCATTTTGCTGGTAATCACTATTTCTCAAGGCCCTCAGCTCAGATCCCTTCTGTCATACTGCCCTTCTTGATATTTGCAACAGGTGAGCAGTCTCCTGTTTAGTTCACCTTCTCTCCTGCATTCCTTTTACCTTCTATACCAGTGGTTCTCAACCTTGGCTGCACATTAGAATCACCTGGGAATCTTTTTAAAATCCTGATTTCTGGGCCTCATCCTCCGGAAATTCTGTTTCTTTGTTATGGGGTGGGGCCACAACATTAGTAACGAAGAAACAGAATTTCTGGAGGATGAGGCCTGGAAATCAGGATTTTAAAAAGATTCCCAGGTGATTCTAATGCAGTCAAGGTTGAGAACCACTGTTCTATACTGATGGAGCACTTGTCACGTGCCAGGCACTAAGCAGGTACTGAGCTACACCAATGAACCAAATGCACACATACTCGATTGTCCTGAAACTTTCAATTTTGAGAATAGGAACTATGTTTTGTAACTTCCTTTAAACATCTGGTGAAATGGTTTACATTTAAGTGAATATTTGATAAACTTGTTAGACTCAAAGATCAGCTTAGGGGTAGTCAGACTAGGACTCTGCTGGTAACTCCTTATCTGTGTAATGCTAGTAAGGGTGAGCCCATAGGGCTATGTTGTCTTCAAAGATCCCTGGCATCTTTAAATGTCACTAAATAGTGTTTGTGAATTTGAAGATAAATACAGGCAGGTATGCTAGTGTAAGGTGTCTTTTAAGTGAGAGGAAGGACTTTAAAAATAAGATAAGCCACCATAGCAGCTCTGAAAGAAACATGAAAGTTTCTAGGATCCATTTTATTTTATTTTTTAAATATATTTTATTGATTTTTTACAGAGAGGAATAGAAAGTTAGAAACACCTATCAGCTGCCTCCTGCACACTCCCTACTGGGTGTGTGCCCGCAACCAAGGTACATACCCTTGACCGGAATCGAACCTGGGACCCTTGAGTCCCCAGGCCAATCAATGCTCTATCCACTGAGCTAAACCAGTTAGGGCTCTAGGATCCATTTTATAGGTTACTTTTGAGTTATTACAACATTAGCATTTAGATATTTGTTTTAAAATGAGATGAGTTAAAATAACACCAGATAAAGAATGGAATTAGTCTTTTAAAAGTTGATGTGAAATTTTAGTTTCTCCATAAATATTTAGTGATGAAATCTCTTTTCTTCTTGAATGGGGTAAATATGCCACTCATCCAAAAATGACTACACAGGGAGTAAAATTATCCACAGAACTTAGCTCAGTAGGAGTCTGAAGTAATGACTTCCATGGGCAATTAGGCTTATGAATCCAGGTTCCCTGGAAATTGTACATACTTGTATTTACAGTTTAATTTGTATTAAATGACTGATGATGAAGAAAAAAGGATACGCTGTACAATCCATGTTTTGATTAAAAAACACACCAGCCTGAATCCCACCGCAGTGAGTTTTATTGAATGAAAAAATGTCAAAAAAATATTATATGTCTGAAACTTCCTTATATCAATATGTAAAATTGGGTTATACTCATGTAGACCTAAGAACCTAAGAGATGATTCATTCAAAATCTGCTATCTTAAAGAAGCTTAGAGAAAATAAGTGACCTTCCCAAGGTCATTCCATGAATTAACAGCAGAGCTGGAGTTCTAACCCTCTTCTTTGGTCAGTTAATCCCATAGATTTTGTACTCTGTGTGTAAAGCAAGTGGACACTGGCCATATCTGCTACCCAGCTTTTAAAAGCTATTCAGTTAAAGAAAACTCAAACCATCCACACTTCATAAATCTTTGTTTTAGATGGTTCTCTTAGTCAAGCTGCTCATTATTAAATTTAACCTTTCATTTTTTCTTATAATCTAAACATTTATTTTACCTTTAAAGGTCCCTCCTTTCTATTTTCTTTATTTTAATTTTTGAATCTTGTATAAAACTTCACTCATTTTATTTATAATCTCACTGGACTTGTTGCAGCCTTGACAAGCTCTCTAGTCTCTTCACTCAGGATTGTTAGAAGGATTTTGCTTTCGATTTTGAAAGCTGGCACATGTGCGTTTATATCTGGTATTCCTTATTTCAATTATTTTTGAGCTGTTATCAAAGATTTAATGTTGACTGTGGAAACTTTATCTTTATCATCTGACATTTTGAAGACAAATTCCTTCATCCTGGATCATCCTAGGGAACCACACTATTAGGTCCCTGGATAGAATGCTAGGTATTACTTGTCACATTTGCTTGCTAGGTGTAGCCCTTTTGGGGGCATAAGGGGGTGGGGAGATAAACCCATAAAATGACTGAAGGAGAAAGTAATTAAATTTTTGATGCTTCTTAGGCAGAGAAAGCAGTTACATTAAGCTGGTGCAGGTGGCTAAGTATCAGCTTCTCTCATTCTAAGCTGGAAAAACACATCCTTCCAGAAATATTGAAGAGAAAGAATCACTCTTCTTTACCTCAGCTTCTGCAGAGAAATAAAGTCATTTCCCACATCTGTGGGAATCTATGGGCTTATAATGTCTCAGCTCCCAATACAGGCTAATTGCTCCAAAGGAAAGTTAATTTCCAAGATTCTGAGTTAATGATGTGCTTCCACAAGTCAATGTGAAAAACTGATGGGGAAAATTTCTGCTTCTGGCTATGTCAGACTAGCTTATATCAGACTAACCCTCCCATTGAATCGAATTATGAAAGCTGCATAAAGAAAATGTTTGAAGGAGTCCAAGAACTTCCAAGAACTTTCTCTTTGTGCTTAAGGGGCTATGATGCTGAAGAAAAGGGAAGCACAGAGATAGCCTGACATTTGGCTGAACAATTCGCCTGAGCCATTTGCTGATTTATAAGCAGCGGCTGAAATGAAGAGAAGCTAACTAAGTAGAGCTTTTGGCAGGCTCACGAGGCCGATGAGACAAAAATTCGTGTTTAAACCTCACTAAAAAGGAGGGCTGATAAAAACTTTAGGTGATGAAGCCTTGAACTTTAGGGCAAAGAAATATACCTGCCCTCTCAAAACCTGATAAAAGATTGGAGTCATCCCCAATTAGATTAAAAAGATCTGCTTCTGACTTAACTGCCTGACAGAAGTTGAAGCACATTCTCTCTAGGAGGAAGTGACATCACCCAGGGCCTCAAATTATTTCTAGAATCTTTAAACAACAATGTCTGAAATTTTATTTAAAAACTAGAAGCCTGGTGCATGAAATTCATTCACTAGGCGTGGGGGAGGGTCCCTCAGCCTGGTCTGTGCCCCCTCAGAGTCCATGAGCCCGGCATCTGGCTGAGTGGCGCTCCCCCTGTGGGAGCACACTGACCACCAGGGGGCAGCTCCTGTGTTGAGCATCTGCCCCCTGGTGGTTAGTGTGCATCATAGTGACCAGTCATTCTGCTGTTTGGTCAATTTGCATATTTGCCTTTTATTATATAGGATTACCACAAAAATATAGAGCTTAATTTAGCCAAAAATTTCTTAGCTGTGATATAAAAAACACATTCCATCAAAGAACAAACTGGTATACTGGACTTTTTCAAATTTGAGAGAGACCTCCTGGTCTTTCAAAGAAACTGTTAAGAGAATGAAAAGAGAAGCTATAGAATGAGAGAAAATATTTGTAAATCACATTTCTGATAAAGAACTTGTAACTAGAATATGTAAAGTGCTCTCAAAACTCATTAACAAGAAGCAAGCTATTCAATTAAAAATGGGCAAAAGATTTTAAAGGAGACTTCATCAAAGACAATGTACAAATGAGAAATGTTCAACATCATTAGTCATGAGGGAAATATAAATTAAAATCACAATAAAATACCACACACTCTAGTTATAGAAAAAAAAAAGACAAAAGCAAATACTTTCAGGGACATGAAGCTACTGGTGCTCTCATTTATTGCTGGTAGGAATGGAAAATGGTACAATCACTTGGGGAAATAAAATGTTTGCAATTTCTCTTTTTTTTGTACATTTTAAAAAGTACTAGTATATCTTTATTTATTTATTTTATTATTATCTTAAGTTTTATATATGTCTCCTTTTTCCCCAATTGACCCGCCCCCCCCCCCACACACACACACACAACCATTCCCACCCCGGGCAAGCCCCCACCGCCCCAGTGTCTGTGTCCATTGGTATGCTAATATGCATGCATACAAGTCCTTTGGTTGCTCTCTAACCCCCCATCTTCCTTGCCATTTGTCTCTGAATCTATTTTTGTTCATCAAATTATGTTGATCATTATATCCCACATATGAGTGAGATCATGTGATATTTATCTTTCTCTGACTGGTTTATTTCACTTAGCATAATCCTCTCCAGTACCATCCATGCTGTTGCAAATGGTAAAAGTTCCTTCTTTTTTATAGTGGTGTAGTATTCCATTGTGTAGATGTACCATAGTTTTTTAATCCACTCATCTGCTGATGGGCACTTATGTTGTTTCCAAATCTTAGCTATTATAAATTGTGCTGCTATGAACTAGGGGTGAATATATCCTTTCTGCTTGGTGTTTCTAGTTTCTTGGGATATAGTGCAATTTCTTATAAAGTTATACATACACTTAACCCTTTTCAGTCCAACCTTGAGGCTGACTCGATAGACCAGGCACTAGGAGCAGGTCCAACATCGAGCAATAAGAACATTAAAAAGTTCAACATTCAATCCCCACAATTAATTTGGACCAGACTGTTTGAATTCCAAAAATAACATTGGACCGCAAAGGGTTAAAATAAGACCTAGCAATTCTATTCCTATTTACTTTCCCAAGTTAAATGAAAATTTATGTTTACACAAAACCTGTGTATGAATGTTGACAGTGGCTTTATGTATAATCACTCAAAGTTAGAAACAACCCCTTCAACTTGTGGTTGGATAAACAAACCACATTACAATGGAACACCATTCATTCAACAACAGAAAAGAACAATCCACTGATACAAACCTAGATGACTCTAAAATGTACTGTGCTAAGTTATAGAAGCCTGTCTCACAAAAGCTACATGCAATGTGATTCTACTTACATGACATTCTGGAAAAGCGAAATTGTAGGGACAGGAAATGGATCAGTTGAAATGAAGAAAGGAGTTGACCAAAAAGACACGGGGAGTCCTAGCCTGTTTGGCTGAGTGGATAGAGCATCGGCCTGCGGACTGAGGGATCCCAAGTTCGATTCCGGTCAAGGGCATGTACCTTGGTTGCCGGCACATTCCCAGTAGCGGGTGTGCAAGAGGCAGCTGATCGATGTTTCTCTCTCATCGATGTTTCTGGCTCTCTATCCCTCTCCCTTCCTCTCTGCTAAAATATCAATAAAATATGTTTTATAAAAAAAAAGAGACATGAGGAAATTTTGGGGGATATTGGAACTTAGGTAAATGTAAATATGATGTTTTTTCACTAAGAACAATTCCAAACTCTGAACTTTACACATAAAACAACCATAAAAAGGCTCTGAAAGCTGAAGCAAAGCAGACAAACCAGCTTGGTAGCACGGGTCCAAAGGAACACCACCAGGAGATTGTGATAATTCTCTCTCTCTCTCTCTCTCTCTCTCTCTCTCTCTCTCTCTCTATATATATATATATATATATATATATATATGAAGAGGTAATATGCAAATTAGCCGGGACACCATAACAGTCATAACCGGTCAGGAGGAGGCTGTGCGTGCAGGTGAGGCCCACAGTGGAGATGGAGACAGAGACAAGGGGGGCTGCTGGAGTGGACACAGGCAGGGGGGCCTGGGGCTGCTCCAGCTGTGGCACACCACCAGCAGCCCCGCCTCTGCACATGAGAAGCAGAGGAAGCATCTTTTCTGACTGCTCATTGGCTAAGCTCCTACCACTCACAGTGTTCTTGGTAACTTCAGTAATAAGAATCCAAGAAGGTGATCTAGGGTTTTTCCACCTCATTCCTGGAGGAAAAAACAAAGGTCCGCTGCTGTATGGGCTAAGAAATGTCATAGCCTGCCCTAGCCAGTTTGGCTCAGTGGATAGAGCCTCAGCCTGTGGACCACAGGGTCAGGGTTCGATTCTGATCAAGGGCATGTACCTAGGTTGCAGGCTCCTCCCTGGCTGGGGCCCAGGTCAGGGTTCATGCAGAAGGCAACCAATCTAAGTGTCCCTCTCACATTGATGTTTCTCTCTGTCTTAACCTCTCTCTTCCATACTCTCTAAAAATCAATGGAAAAATATCCTTAGGTGAGGATATAAAGAAAGAAAGAAATGCCATATCCTATGAAAGAGACATCTTGAAAATGCTTAAAGACAGTTGTCATTTTTTTGTGCTGAAGGGACTGGAGTCCATGTTGATGAAAACACCTTGGTGGCTGCGGTGGCCGGCAGTGGCAGCAGCAGCAGGGTGATGGGGGTGGCACCTTCCCCTGATCAGCCTGGTCGCATCCCGCAGAGGGGGCAGTAGGACATCCCCTGAGGGTTCCCAGTCTGTGAGAGGGGGAAGGCTGGGCTGAGAAACACCCCCCTCCCCAGTGCACAAATTTTGTGCACCAGGCCTCTAGTGTATATACAATGTAATACCTAGAGCAACCACTCAAAAAAACTATATTTAAGAGATATATTAAAAAGTACTGTAGGTAATTCAAAATAGAATTCTAAAGAATGCTCAAGTAACCCATAAGGAGACAGAAAAAAGTGAAACAAAAAAGAGAATGAACAAGCAGAAAACAAAAAATAAAATGGCAAACTTAACACCTAACATGTCAATAATTACATTAACTATTAATGGTCTACATAAATCCACTAAAAGACATAGATTGTTAGAGTGGACTGAAAAACATGACTCAAATAACATAATAACATAAGCATATTCTCTGACCACAGTGAAATTAAGCTAAAAATTTATCTAAAAAATATAAAATAATCAATTGCCCAGAAAGTTAAAGTATATTTACATACAATCCATTGGTTAAAGAGGAGATCACAGTAAATTAAAAATATTTTTCATGGAAGTATAATAAAGTAAAACATACCAAATCTTGTGGAACACAGATAAAAGTTATGTTTTAAGGAAATTTATAGCTTCTAATGCATACAGGGGTGGGCAAAAGTAGGTTTACAGTTATGAGTAATTGAAAGTTTATTCTTGTGTTATTATTTATTTATAAATTATTGTGTTATTTGTTTGTATTATTTGTTTTCTTCTTATTGTTATTATTTTGTATCTTTACTTATGATTTATCTGCTGGATAATGATGGTTGGTAATTTAATCTACTTTTGTACACCCCCGTATATTTCAAAGAAAGCTAAAAAAACCTATGTATTTACCTCAAAAGATAAAGAAAAAGACAACACCAAATAGAACCTCAAAAAAATAGAACTAAGGAATGATATGTAAAGGTACAAAACAAATGCAATACTGAGAATAAATAAATGAAAAAGTTGGTCCTTTAAAAGTTATTAAGAATAAGTCCCTCACAAGAATGCTGAGAGAAAAAGATAGATAATTTTTAACACTACTTATAGAAATGGTGACATCACTATAGTCTTTATTTCTTACAAACACATAAGACAGTTTTAACAACTTTTTGCCATGAGTTGAAAAATCAAATAAAATGGACAGATAGAAAAACACAACTTTATAGAAAATGATGTAAGAAAAAAGTAGGATATATAAATATTCCTAATTTAAGTAATTAAATTTCTATTTAAAAACCATCCCATGACAAAACTCCAGGTACAGAAATTTCCATTAATCAATTTTTTTAAACATTAAAGGACAAAATAATATTAATCATACACAAACACCTCCAGAGAACAGAAAATAATAATCAGCTTATTTTTTGAAGCCAGCATAACCTTGAGAGCAAAATCCTATAAGAATATTTTTTAAAAATTACAGTCAATCTCTTCCATGAATATAGATGCAAAATAATTCTAAACAAAATGCTAGCAAAACAAATCCAGTGATATATAAAAGGAGCCATCTAGCATGGCTAAGAATGTAAGTTTGGTTTAGTTCTACAAGAATTAATCAGAATAATTCACTGAATTAAGATAACCATGAAGAGAAAAATCATATTTCAATACATGAGTTAAAAACATCTGATGAAATTCAATATCCATGTATAAGAAAAACTCTTAGAAAAATAGAAATAGAAGGGAACTTCCTTAATCTGACAAAGTTTATCTACTAAAGAAGCCTACCGCTAGCATTTACACTGAACAGTGAAAGAGTAAAAGCATTTCCGGAGGCTGGGAATAAGACAAGGGCAAATACTACCAATACTTTTATTCAACATTGTCTTGGAGGTCCTAAGCTGGGCAACAAGTCAAGAAAAAGAAGTAAAAGTAGTCAGGATTGGTAAAGAAACTGTCATTATTCACAAATAATATGACTATGTCAATGAAAATCCAACAAGATCTATAGATGCTCTAGTAGAGTTAGTAAGTGAATATAGCAGTTTCTTGATACTAGAGCAGTATACAAAAACCTTTTGTATTTCTATATACAAGAAGAAAACAATTAGAAAATAAAACTTTAAATATTATTTAAAATAGCCTAAAATTCAAATACCTAAAAATGATTTTAAGAACAGATGTACCAGACCATTACATACACACACAAAACATTTTTTAGAGAAAATAAATACGACATAGGTAGGGGCACTTCCCAATTAAAGGGATAGCAGAACAGGGGGGTTATTTTCCTTTTAAAATTGAATTTTTAAATTCAAAATGATAAATAGCATCATTTAGGCAGAACTAATTCATGCAAACAACCAAATATAGTTTTTATTTCTTTTACAGGAAAGGCAGGTTGTAAGTTAATATTTTTTAATATTTATTCTGATTATATTTCCTTTGTTCTTTATTATGTCTCTCAAGTGTGTATTTAAGGAAGTGGCAGCTATTTCTTTGGGAACATTATATTCTTTAAAAAAAAAGTATATCTTGCTCAATCACATCTGTGCTACTACTGGAAAGAGTCCAACAGATAAAAATTTACAGTGTCCCATGGAGATAGAAGTGCTTGCTTTGTTGCAAAACAAAAAATATGTATTGTCAGATTTTAGAATTAAGCTTTAAATGCCCCTAAAATTAGTAGGAGTTTTCTATAACTAGTTAAAAAATAAATCACAAGAATTGGATACAAGGGTAGGAATGAGGCTAGTAAAGAAGGTATTGAGCAGGCATAAAAGATGCTATGAATTAGGAAGAGATGCTTCCTTTTATTATTTTCAAAAAAATTAAAAGGAATATAATTTTATTATAGGAAATTTAGAAAGTACATGGAGGGATTAAAAAAGAAAAGAAAAAATCACCAATAATTATCCTACTAACCCAGAGATAAAATCAAAACAAAGAAACAAACAAACTACAAACAAAAACCCAACATATCAGTTTGGGCCTATTTTTGTGATGTATTTTCTGGGTCTGTAATTAAGAAGGTTTTACTGTATTATAAAAGCTTCCCACCCTTACCATTATGTCTAGGACATGTGCCCACATTGTTCATCAGATTTTTATTAGATTCCACATGAGTGAGGTCATGTGATACTTATATTTCTCTGACTGGGTTATTTCACTTAGCATAATACCCTCTAAGTCCACCCATGCTGTTGCAAACGGGAAGAGTTCCTTTCATGACAGCAAAAGGAAGCCTTTGAAGCTTTTTAAGCACAGAGGAGATATCTCCTTAGCTATTTTAAAGTCTGCTTTGGCTGCTGAGGAAAGGCTGAAAGAGGCAAGAATAGAGCAGGGAGACCAGCTGGTTACTGTTTTTGTTCAAATGTCAGGTAAAGTGGAGAGAAATGGGTAGGTTAGAGATATCTATTGTAGGTGGGATTTATAGAAAATATAATTATATATGAAATGAGTTATTTGTGCTATAAAAGCACATGAGTGAAAATGGGATAATAAAAATATGTGTTCATTTATGCAGTGTTATAATAATTATATTTCATGTTTCTATAGTACATGGCAGTTTATTAAGCATTTTCTCAAAGACAAAAAATGTTAATTGAGAAAAAAAAAGAAAAACAAACAAAAAAAACGGTTAATCAAGTACCTAGTATTAACCGGATACCATTTTAGGCACTGAAGTTACAGATGCACATGGCATAGAAAAAATCTATGCCCCCATGACATGAGATAAGTGGTGGATAAATAAGCAAACAAAAGTGCTGTTTCAGTTGACAATAGGAATTTTAAGGTAAAGTAAAGCAGCATAAGGAGTTGAAGGAAGGAGGACAGGTCTCTTCTGCCACTTTGCATATTAAGAAAGTCTCTCTGAGGAGGTAACATTTAGACAGAAATCTGACTGAAGGGAAATCAGCATGAGGAGACATGAGGAGAGAATGGTAGAAGATGAGGTTAGAGAGTGTAGGTGAGGTCCTAATAGGCTCCTGTTGTCAGAGACATAGAACCATGGAATAGACTGATGAATTTCAGAGGGAAGGTGGGGGCAGGTTGGGAAGGGGGATATTAACTGGGGAATTTATATGCATACTAGAGGCCTGGTGCATGAATTTGTGCATGGGTGGGTTCCCTCGGCCTGGCTGGCGATCGGGGCCAATTGGGGCCATCTCGCCCAGTCCCAATCAGGGCAGATCAGGACTGGCTGGCCGGGGGGAGGGACCAAGGGAGGTGGCCAGCTGCGGGAGGTTGGCTGTGGGAATGTACTGACCACCAGAGGGTAGCTTCTGCATTGAGCGTCTGCCCCTTAATGGTCAGTGCATTGTCATAACGACCAGTCAACTGGTTGAGTGGTCGACCAATCATAACAGTTGTTTGGGCTATTATATATATAGACTAGAGGCCCGGTGCACGAAATTTGTGCATGGGTAGGGTCCCTAGGCCTGGCCAGCGATCAGGGCTGGCCAGGACCTCCCTTCCCTGGCTGCCGGCTGCCGGCTAGGGCCTTCCTTCATCTCATGCCACCCCCTGGTGGTCAGTGTACATCATAGCAAGTGATCAAACTCATGGTCTCCAGGTCGAACTCCCAAGGAGACACTTTGCATTTTAGGCTTTTATATATATATAGATATATGTATAGCCCATGGACACAGACAATAGTGTGGTGAAGGCTTAGGAGGGGTGGGTGTGGAGAGGAGGGGGCCAATGGGAAAAGAAAACAAAGAGGACATTTGTAATACTTTCAATAATAAAGATACATTTTTTAAAAATTAACATCTTTAGCCTAACCTAGAAGGACTGGAATAATCTCATTCACTTGCCCTGTAACCCCTCTTCTTACACTACAAATCTTTGGTGGCTACTCTGACTTTCTCTGTTTCTGTTTTTTGAATACCCTGAGCTCTTTCCTGCCTGAGGACATCTACACATATCTCCACTACCTGGACCTCATTCCCCATTTTTCCCTATTTAACTTCTACTCAATAGTCACCTTCTTCAGGAATGACTTCACTGAATCCCTGGTTTTGTTTGGGCCCCTCTGGCAAAAACATTTAGAGCATTTCATAATTTTACTTCTTAAGGTTTTTACAACTGTAGTTATATCTTTATTTGTGTGACCATTTGTGTAGTCTGTCTTCTCCACTAGACTGAAAACTCCATGGAAGTATAGCTATGCCTATTTTGTCCCTGCTATCTCCAAGAGCTAAAACAATGTCTGGAATATACTGACTTAATTTTAGTGTGTCTCCTTTGAATAAGAAATATGAGTTATGTCTTTAAAATACTTACCTTTATCCTTCCCAAATGTACCTTGTATGTGGAAATGGCATTTAAAACTCAAGCCTGTGTATTAACTGCTTCTATTTCCTAGCACAGCAACTCTTATTAATAAATCTAGAATAAACACTTTTTTGAATGGCCCAGGTCTCTACTCAGAGTGAAAGTATGCTAAATAAAGCAAAATATTTTTCTTACAACATTCCTTTGTCATCCTAATGTCAGATGGTGGCATCAAACTATTTTCCTGGTTGAAATGGGATTCTGAACTTTTTAGATAGTGAGAAAGGGTCCCAGGGCTGCTGTTAACTCACATAACTCATTGGTGGCTTAGGAAAAGGCCCCCCTTCCTCAGGATAGTTCACTGCCATCTGTTTGCAATCGTTGTAATATACTACTGATCTTGTTGAAATTTTATTGCCAAAATTGTTATAATCATTGCACAGTTCTGTAGCATCCACCATGTGAATGGCACCTCTGGGTGGCGCCATTGTACCTGCCCAAATGTCCAAGGTAGCCTAGGGGGGTGCACCAAGCGGACTAAGACACTGGAAACGTGTCATCCATTGCATACCTGTGCAGTGGCTTTTCTTTACCAGCGATACAAATCACAGTAAATGTCAAAAAAAAAATCTTTTTTTATGCTCATTGGGATTTTTCTGAAGAAAGACTGTAACCACATTGATAGGCCTTTAAATATTTGATTTCCCTCTTCTTGTTTCCTCTTCTGAGACCCCATCAGTTTTGCTCGATTCCATTTTGCCCCATGTCACTCTAACTGATCTCTTACTTCACTTTTATGATAGACCTTTAAATTCACTCTTTACATTCATCCCAGAGGGCATCATCTTTCCTGCCTTTGGGAAACAATAACAAACAACTCAGGTAGTCTCCTGGAGAACTTAGAGTAAAAAAATTAAATTTTAAAGTAGCTGTTTTGTTGGCATGAATTTTCTCCTCTCATCCAGCCTTTCCTATTGTGGTATTCTGTAAGGTGTCAAGAGGAATATGGTGGAAAACCATTCTATGCTGTAAAAACCAGGAAACTGCTGGTTCCTCACATTTAACCTGTTGGGTCAGTTTTTCTAATGCTTGTTGTTTTTTGTTTGTTTGTTGTTGTTGTTGTTTTTTAGTAGGTTTTAACTAGATTTTTAATTAAGTTATTGTGTAACTGAATTTGAAATGTTTGAGTTTAACCATAAATCCTTTGCAGAACCTGTTATCAAAACCCTGAGAAATGTTTTGCAGAACACAGGTTTGGGAAAGGTTGCTTGACTGATTAGTCCCTTTGTGTGTGCTCTTGGGAAGCAGGGTGGTGAAGTGGAAAGGCACTGGCTGACAACAAGGAGACCTGATTTCCAGGCCTTCTTTCCATTAAGTAGTTAGATACCTTGAGCAATGAACTAAATCTTGCTAGCTCTAGTGTCCTTCTTGTTCAATATTTGCTCAAAAATGAGGCAAGTCAATATTCTTAGTTAGCTATATACTGGGCTGCTGTAACAGAGTACCAAAAACTCAGTGGCTTAAAACAAAAATGTATTGTCTCACAGTAAAGGCTAGAAGACCTGAAAGCAAAGTATCAGCAGAGCTATGCTCTCCGAGGGCTCCCGGGAAGAAGCTTTCCTTGTCTTCTAGCTTCTGGTGTGCTCTGGCAACCCTTGGTACAGATGCATCACTTCAGTCCATAGCCATCTTCTCCTGTGTGTCTTCACACTGTCATTCCTCTGTAAATGTGTCTCTGGGTCCAAACCTTTCCTTTCTATGAAGACACCAGTCATATTGGATTAGGTCTCATCCTAATGATCTCTTTTAACTTGATCGTCCCTTTAAAACCTAATTCCAAAGAAGATCACATTCTGAGATTCTGAGGGGTTAGGACTTCAACAATATCTTTTTCTTGGGGTGGAGGGCAAGTCAATCTATAACAAGCAGCCATCAACAACTTTGCTTTTGTATCTGAAATACATTAAATTTGCAGATTCTTCCTTTGTTAGGAACTACACCTCTCCCAACCCCACGCTCCTCACTCTGGCCAGCTTTCCAGTTGTCTTCTTTGCATATCTCTGGGCCAGCCTAAGATTCTGTTGTACCTATATAGTTCCTGGACTAGCAGCATGGGTTCATCTAGAAGTTTTTCAAAATGGAGACTCTTGCCCTGGCCAATATGGCTCAGTAGTAGAGCATCAGCCTGAGCACCGGGGTCGTGGGTTTGATTCCCAGTCAAGGGCACATAACTCAGTTGTGGATTTGTGAGTTTGTTACCCAGCCTCAGTATGGGTGTGTGGGGGAGGCAACCAATCTATGTGTCTCTCTCACCCCTCTCTCTCCCTCTTTCTCTCTCTCTCCCCATCCCTCCCTTCTACTTTCTCTGAAAATCAATGGAAAAATATCCTTGGGTAAGGTTTAACAACAACAACAATAACAAAAATGGAGACTCTTAGGCCTTATCTGGAACCTCTTAAATTGGAATCTGTATTTTAAAAGATCTCAAAGGGGCTCTTATGCACATTAAGTTTTAGAAGCACTGTATTGAAGAATTAGCTCCCATGAGATCAGAGGACTCCTAAGGCTGAAGTAGGAAACTGACCCTTCCCTTAAACCTATTTGAAGCTAGGAAAGAGACCTGGTTCTTCAGATGTTCTCTCTTGTTGCCTTCCTGCTTTCTTGTCATCTGTTCCTGTGACATGTCCTGACTGTGTGGACCACTGTTTGTATCATCTGGCTTGACTCATGTCTTAGTATTTACCTTCTTTAGTCCTTCCTAAGTCTTTCTTTTCTCCTAGCTACCCACCTTGCACTTAGGCTCTGCTACTGCCGCCTAAGCCCCAGCTATAAATTATTATAAGTGCCATTGCCCCTGGAGTACAAGGAATTATAACAAAGCAAGTTGAAGACTATCAAACAGATGTACTATCATATCCTCAAATGACAGGGAATGGCAGTCTCATTAGTTTCACAATGTCTATGATATCTCCTTCCCCCGTTACTAATGTAATCCATGAAGCTAAAACAAGCTGCCCACCAGCTGGGAAAGTGTGTGATGTAAAGCAAAATCATAATATTATGATACTGAAGTTATCAAAGCATGTATGTAATTATGCTGGCTTTATTTTGCATTGGATTCTCTCCGAGGTAAAAAATAAAATTGCCTTCATTTGATAAAAAAATTCCATTTATAAAGGATACCATCAGTCAAATAAAAATAAAAGTGACTGACACAAAAGCAATAAATGAGCATGCAATTTTTATTCTGTGTGTAAATTATAATTAATTAAAAAGAGGAACAGTGAAGTGTTATTTTAAATAAAATATTAGCATAAATTTCCTTTTTAGAAAATTATTTTGGATCACATTGATTGCTACTTACTCCATTAAGAGAAAATTTTATTACCTGCTTATGAAAAAGATGCATTTTTTCTATTTTTATTAACATGTGAATCTATATCTCACAGAAGTAGATTTTTTAAAAAAAACTAGAAGTATCTATTATCCATTTCCCTCCTATCTACACTAATAAAAGAGAAAAATGGTAATTGGCGTACGATGATACCCTTTTCATTGGCTAATCAGGGCTATATGCAAATTAACTGCCAACTATGATTGGCAGTTAACTGCCAACAAGATGGCGGTTAATTTGCATATGTAGGCACAATGCAGGGAGGTGAAAGGGAAAGCAGGAAGAAGCCCCCTGCCACTGACAGTGATCGGAAACCCAGGGGGGAGCTAAGAGCTGGGGGGCAGGGCAAAGGCGGCCCTGGGGCCGCCTTTGCCCTGCCTCCCAGCCATGATCGGAGAATCAGGTGCCTTTTCCGCCCTGGCCAGTGATAGCAGGAAGTAGGGGTGGAGCCAGCGATGGGAGCTGGGCACGGTCGAAGCTGGCAGTCCCGGGAGCTAGGGGTCCCTTGCCTGGGCCTAAACCATAGCCCATGATCGTGGGGCCGCTGCAGCTGCGGGTCCCCGCTGCCCGGGCCGGATGCCTAGGCCAGAGGCGTTAGGCCTGGGCAGGGGCGGAGCCTGCAACCGCGGGGAGCTGGGGGTCCCCTGCCCAGGCCTGACACCTCTGCCGGAGGCCTCAGGCCTGGTCAAGGGGCCGATCTGGTGATTGGTGATCGGAGGGTGATGAGGGTCAACTCCTCTGGCCAAGGTATCAGGCCTGGGTGGGGGGCGGAGCCAGGGATTGGGGGGATATGATGGTCCCCTTGCCCAGGCCTGAAGCCTGGGTCAGAGGCGTCAGGCTTGGGCGGGGGGTGGAGCAAGCGATCAGAGGGAGATGGGGGTCCCCTGCCCAGGCATGATTCCTGGGCCAGAGGCCTCAGGCCTGGGCGGGGGCCAGAGCCAGTGATTGGGGGGAGATGGGGGTCCCCTGTCCAAGCCTGACACCTCTGGCGGAGGCGTCAGGCCTGGGCAAGGGGCCGATCAGGTGATCAGAGGGTGATGGGGGTCTACGCCTCTTGCTGAGGCATCAGGCCTGGGCAAGGGGAAGAGCCAGCAATCGGAGGGGTCTGGGGGTCCCCTGCCCAGGCCTGATGCCTGGGCCAGAGGCATCAGGCCTGGGCTGGGGGCAGAACCAGTGATGGGGGGAAATGAGGGTCCCCTGCCCAGGCCTGACGCCTCTGTCAGAGGCGTCAGGCCTGGGCAAGGGGCCGATCCTGCAATTGGAGGGTGATGGGGGTCAACGCCTGAGCGCTCCCAGTATGTGAGAAGGGGCAGGCTGGGCTGAGGGACACTCCCCCGCCCCACACACCCAGTGCACGAATTTCGTGCACCGGGCCCCTAGTATTTTATACAAAGCCAAATAATGTCTCACATTTAAAAGTATGTTTCCTCTATCTATGTTTCCTCTATTACATGAAATTATTTAGCTTTATTTCAAAAATCTATATCTGGTTCTTTTTCCCAAATTATTTTTTTTTCACCTGAGCAATGTTTGTTCTTTTTAATCCTCACCTGAGAAAGATGGGGGGGGGGGATAGAGTTAGAGATAGATAGAGAGATAGAGAGAGAGAGAGAGAGAGAGAGAGAGAGAGAGAGAGAAACCCTGGTATGTGCCCTGACTACCTTTCGGTGCACAGGACATCCAACTGAGCCACTCTGGCTGGCATCAGAAGAGCAATGTTTAAAATGGAGTTGTCTGTATGGAACTGGATCATTAACAATCCTTATTGATGATATCCAGTGAGATTGAAATGTTGAGATTCAAATGGGAAACACTCAACAAAAATACTATCCTTTTTATATAGTACCTATCATGCTCTCCCATTAAATGTGCTTATGGCTAGGCATACTAGAAAGAAAGCATTTATGACCAGGAAAGTGCACACATGGAAAACAGAGTAGGCTGGGAGGAGAACTGACATTTTACACTGAGAAAGGCAAAGATCGACTCAGAGGAGATGAAACTGGAGTTCAGTGTTTCTTTTTCTGTTAGTGAATCACTTATCTGGCTCTAAGCATTTAATTAACTGCTCTGAACCTGATTTTCTGTCTATACAGGTAAGCTTCTACTTATGACAGAATGGTACTTTTGATATGAAATATGGAAATGAGCTATATAGAGACAATTTAAGTAAAAATACTTTCCTATTCATTTACTTAAGCATTAAACAAAGTTTTAACACCTATCTATTTCTATGAAACATCGCGGACTTGAGGAACTAACTCACAATCTAAGGAATGTGTCATACACTTGGAATCAAGGGCAATGTGTGGGGCAAGAGAAAAATCTCATGATGTACAGTCGAAGGATTGGGCTTAACTCTTGTTAGCTGGGTGAATCTATGTATATCTCTCAACTCTTCCACCTTAGTTTTCTCATCTGAAAAATGAAGCAATATTCTTACCTGTCTGGAACACAAACATTAATTATTATTTTTATTAACTTGTAGAAAATGAACACATTTAAAACTCTGTTGATAAACTATCAACTAAAGCAATGACTTTCAACTAACCATATAGTTTAAAAGGTACAGACTGGAAAATAAGAATTATTGTAAATACACTGCACATAAAATATGATATGAGAAATCATAACTATTTTCCCTTCTCAACTCCAACATAGAATCTGCTAAAAAAAAAAAAAAAAAAAAGTCTGGGCAATTACTGATCTCCTAACTATAAAGCCCTTTCAGATGAAAGGTTCTCTGTGAATTCAAAGTAATATTGTTGATAAAGTTTTATCAACCTTCAATCCACAGACTGGGTGATCAGCCCTTAAATGATATTGGTCTTCTCTGGTTAATGCTATTATTTTGCATAAATATTGCTTCCACAGGAGTCAGGATCTATCTGTTTATTGTACAGGCACTGATAAATAAACTCCTTCATCCAGAGGTCTATTGAATGCTCTGAATGTCCCCTTATTGACTCTGGTTGGACCTGGAAGGCTTTTCACAGGTGCAGAGTTACAAGTAAGGTGGGAAGAAAGGATGGAGAAGCCCTGACACTGAACGGTTGTCCCAAATGAGAGTGGTTGGAAGAGTTACCAAATCACAGGCTATAATCTAATAGTGCCTAAAAAGGGTTTCTGGGTCCAGTTCCTATGTATGTGTGGAGGCTTCCTCACACCAACAAGTGATTCTTTGGTGCCAGCAGGTGTCCAAGATTTCAGCTTAATTCTGGCACTATCTACCTAGTGATAGAGTCAGATTCCACAGGTGAAGGCCTCAGTCCCACAAGACTGCCCTCTACTTCAGATACCAGTAGCAAGCCCAGGTTGTTACCTGTGCTTCTGACCAACTGGCTATAAATCCCCACAACACCCTCCTTGGGTTTGATTAATTTGCTAGAAGTGCTCACCGAACACAGGAAAACCCATTTACTCACTAGATTACAGACTTATTACAAAGGATATTAAAGGATATGAGTCAACAGCCAGGTAAAGAGATGCACATGGTGAGGTGCCACGCAAAGGCGCTCCGTCCTGTGGAGTGGGGATCTGGCAACGTGCCACGGGGAAGTGCCCAGATTCCCCAGCGCAGAAGCTCTCCAAAAAATGGCAACTGTCTCCTGGGGCTTTTATGGAGCCTCCATTACCTAATCCGATTGACTAAATCACTGGCCATTGGAGATTTTTTCAATCTCAAGCTCTGAAAATTAGGGGTAGGATTGAAAGTTCCAGTTTACTAACCAGGTAGGCTCCTATTGACAACCAGACTGCCCTTGTGTGAGGTCCAAAAGTCACCTCATTGGCATAACAGGGTTATGGAGACATCATTGTTGTTCTCACCACTTCCAAGAGGTTTGGGAACTGAAAGACAGGTATTGTAAATGAAGACCAAATATATCTGCAAAATATATTCTGGTCATCTAAATATATATACTTACGAATCATAATGTCACAGTGATCTTATGCAAATCTCATCACCTCTCCGCTCCTCAGTTTGCTCAGTGATAAAACATTAGTAATAATGGTCTCTGCAGATCATTCAAAGGAGAAAATGAAATGACATGTAAGGACCTAGCACAGTGCCTGCTTCATAATAGGTGCCCTATAAGATAGCTATGGTTCTTCTTACTCATCATCTTATTCTCTCAAACTTTCTCTAGGATCAGATGCCCTGGGGCTGCCCTCCTTCTGTAATTCTGGGGTTAAAGCTGTGCCTGTAGTCAGTTTTGTTTGTTTGTTTGTTTGTTTGTTTTGTTTTTTGGTGCCAGGATGATGACTTTAATTAATGTCCTAAATTTCTCAAAGATAATCTCATGTTATTTATTATCTGAGTCTCTCAGGCTCTCTAGGCCTTTTACCCTCTATCATTGGGAAACATGTGGCCATTTTTTTCTCTCTCCTTACTAGACTGTCTTCCCTTCCCATGTAAGATAAATGTGTAGACATCAGTGCACAACATGAAACATTTTCTATAACATACTCAATTCAGTTAACAGCATTAACAATTCTAAGAAATCCTATATATATATTTGCAAGATTCATGACTCTGTTTTCCTGTCATTACTAGTTATACATCTGTGGCATTATTTTAATGTTATTCCACCATTTCAGTCTTGCCATTTTATTGTGAGTGAAATTTCTACCTTCTGCACCCTGCCTGTGTCTTCCTAATTTAAATTTCTTTTGCAATTATTCTTAAATCAGTCCCTGATTTTTCTTAAGTAGAACTTAGCTTTCTTTCTTTAATATTTAGAAAAAGATGTTTCTTGTAGAAGCTAGTGATTTAATAAAATATTTTCATTTTATTTAAGTAGTTTTGTCTATGCTATCCTCCTCTGCTATAACAGTTAAGAGGTGATTATTAATATCACCACTATTAACATTTTGATTAATTATAGAAATTATAAAAAATAGTATATGTTCTCCTCTTTGTGTCCCCACTAGATTAAGCAGTAAAATTTTGAATGAATAAATAATTTCTATGAAGGAAAAATATCTCAATGATTATGTGGATTTATAGTTGAGAACTCATAAAAAATAGAGGCAAAATCAAGAAAAAAAATCTAGAAATGTTGAGGTTAATCTTCACATCATAATTATGATTTAAATACCAATACACCCAGTGGCCTTATCTGAAAGCATAAGTACTGTACTGTTTTCTACAGATAAGGTACCTATAACATACAAGAGTATTTATTCTGCTGTAGAATTCTGCAGTTCAAATGCTAAAAGAGAAAACTCAGGCATCATAATTTTCCTTTCAGAATCTTTTGTGTATAGGATATTTAGAGATAATTATCTGAAACAGTAAAATTAAATTATATATGAAGAAGAATAAAAGCCAGACTGTTGGGGAAAGACATCCCATTAAGAAAACATTTGTGAGGATATTGGCTGCAGTTTGAGAGGAAATTTTAAACATATAGTGTTCAGGTGGGTGATAGCTACCATAAAAATAGTGAGAAATATGAGCTAAAGAGAAGGATTTACTGGAGTCATTTACTAGAATCAGTACACTCATACAACCTTCAGATTTAAGCTAACCCAGAATTTATTTACCAGGTTACCAATAGTAAGGATTCTATGATTGGAAGCATTTAGTATTAGTGGTAGTAGCATTAATTATTATTTAAAAATAGAGCATAGCTTGATTAGTTTTCAATATATTATTTTCTCTGTCATGAAGTAGATAAATATAAGGCAAACATAGTGAAATTTTTCCAGCTAGAGTATTGGAAAGTCCCCCCAAATCAAGCAAAAGGATTTCTTGTCATGCAAAAGGATAGGGGAAAAAAGAGAAATGTTATTCTCATGCCTATTTTACAGATCAGAAAACTGAGACACAGAGAAGTACTATAATTTGCTTAATGTCACATATTTAGTTAATGACAGAGATGGAATTTGAGTTCAGGCAGCCTGCACTCAGAACTTAGACTCTGAAATTCTATATTATACTGTTTCCCAGAGAAGAAAATTCCAAAGTACTGTTCATTCTGAAAAAGATAAATGTGTAGACATCAGTGCACAACATGAAACATTTTCTATAACATACTCAATTCAGTTAACAGCATTAACAATTCTAAGAAATCCTAGTTCACATTAATTAGATTTGTTTTTCCCATTTGTCTTTGCTGAATGTCTTCAGCCTGGGGTCACACCATGACTATTGTGTGGAGCAGTAATAAATGTTTAAACCACCTGGAAGAACCAGTGTGCAGGGAAATGTTCAGGCTTTGCCTAGGAGGAGTCTCCCCATGTTGTCTGGACTCAGTGCTCTCAGATGGTGACTATTCTGCTGGGTTTCCAAATTGAACCAAATCTCCACTGAGATCAGGAAACTAGGCAGTCAGTTACTATGCCTTCAGCTGACTCAATGTTACTTAAATAAGTAAAATATATTTTGGCACAACAAGAAATACAATGGTAGGGCTGCTCCAGGGTTAAACTAATTCAGTGGCTTGACACTATCATTAAGGATGCAGATTCCTTCCCTTTTTCACTCTGTCATCCACAGTGAATTGGCTTTGTCTTGTTATAAGATAGGAGTTATAACCAGTCTGATAATGTCCAGTGGGGGGGAAAAAGTCTTTTCTAGAAGACCTTTCCTCATGTTTACCGGGCCAACACTGGCAAGGGGAACAGGGCTACTATGATTGATTGACAGAGCCCCTGTAACTGGGTAAAGTACCCCCCCCCCCTTTAGTCTTGGAAGAAGGATTAACCTCCAAATGCCTTGCTCTTCCAGAAAGGAAAAGGAGAAAGGGTTGTGGATGGACCACCAACAATGTACACTACAGGAGGATAAATTGCTCATTTTGAAACTGTTCACCTTTCAGTTAAAAAAAAAAAAAGAGAGAGAGAGACTACCTTTAATTCCAAAAGGTATATTCATAATACTGCCCACCTTTCTGGTTTTGAGAAAGGCTCATTGGTATTTTCTGCATTCAGAGACATTTTTCATATTCTTAGGCCTAATTTAACTCCAAGTTCTTTGACTTTACAGGAAAATATTATGCAAACATGACAGGCAAATAGAGGAAGCAGAAGCATGATGCACCAACTAACACTTTAGTAACTGAAGAGGGAGAGAAAAACCTGAAGTGGCTTAACAGGTGGATTGAGTAACTCTTTACTGGACTGTCTTCCCTTCCCATGTAAGTTCAAAGTCTTATCCCAGATAGAAACAGGAGAATGATGGAAAAAACACAGAGAATTTGGGATTTCCAGGACTTAAATCCTGGCTCACCTTTTTCTAGGTGTGCACTAACTAACATACCACTAATTTCTCTTTCCCCATTAGTAAAATAGTAATAATTAAAATCTACGACATGTGTATCATGAAGCTTACATAAGATATTGTTTACAAAAGCACCTCATCATTTAGGAATACTTCCAACTGCAAGTAATAGAAAATCAAAATTCTAACACTTTAACCCAGCAATTTCCAACCTATGTGTCACAATAATTTTTAAAGCATGCAATACCTGGCTATTTAGTCAGGGACACTGGCCTTTTGTCCCTTAGATTGCCAATAAGAAAAGACAACAGCCAACACAACAATATATATTTTATGGTATGTTGCAGAATTTTAGTAATTAGGTTATGTGTGCCATGAGATGAAACGGGTTGAAAATTGCTGCTTTAAGCAAATAGAAGTGTGTTGTTTTCTCTCATAACAATACATCTACAGGTAGGTGAGCAGGTGTAGCAGCCCCATGACATCAGTGATGTCTCAGGATTCTTTTATCTTTCCTTTCTAGCTTCCTAGTGACTTGGCTAATTGCTTCAGCGTCACAAAAAGTCCTCGGCTTTTCAATCTCTACAGTGGAGAAGAGCCAGGGAGTGAAGATTGGATAACATAATCAACGTCTGCCACAAGCATTTTGTAAAATAATAACTATTGGTAAATGTTAATTACTAGTGTTTTAGTTAAAGTTTCCTGGAAGTAAATCAGTCACTAAATACATGGTGGATGAGAATTAGTAAAATATATAAGAAGAAGAGAAAGTTAAAATGTTAGGTTGTTTAGAGCAGTGGTCGGCAAACTGCGGCTCGCGAGCCACATGCGGCTCTTTGGCCTCTTGAGTGTGGCTCTTCCACAAAATACCACGTGTGGGCGTGCACATACAGTGCGATTGAAACTTTATGGCCCATGCGCAGAAGTTGGTATTTTGTGGAAGAGCCACACTCAAGGGGCCAAAGAGCCGCATGTGGCTTGCGAGCCACAGTTTGCCAACCACTGGTTTAGAGGGACACCTAGTTTCTACTGTGTCACTGTGGTAAACTGGTCATGACTGTTACCTTTTCCACAGGAAAAGTGGGCAAAACAGGCCTTCAAATGAAATGCTACAAAAAGCATGGATTAATTGGGCACCCTTTCCTATTCTTATTATGATGTTTTACAAAAGATAAAAAAATTTGTGTCCTTTCTACCTCCCTTTTAATATTTGTCAGTAATATGGAATGTCAAAAAGGACTTACAATGCCTAAAACACTTAGAAATTAAAATAGTATGTCATGGTACCATGACCTTTTCAATATGCTGGGTTTTCAATTATTCAGCCATTTCTCTTGTTCTTTTTACTGACTTTTCTTTATGAGAGGAAAGGGTGAACTGGCACCTAAAGTATGGAGTACTCACAGGAACAAAACAGCACACCATTAAAACAATTCAGAGGCAATCCGGCACTTCCTCAAAGTGGCAGGGGAACAAAAGAAGGTAACAAGATAACTTTATTAATTGTGACAAGGCGGGGGAATGGATTTAGAACCGTGCCTCACCAATTTTCCTCCTGTGTGCTCTGTAAGTACCTGTCTATTCATAATCAAAATGTGACCCTGCCTGTTCCAAAGAATAAAAACTAATAAATCCCCCAATGATATTTCTCTATTTCTCTGAAGGAAAATGGTTGCTTCACTGTCATTATGTCCTATGACATGTCTTGGAGGAAGCCTTCTGGAGATGCCCAAGCCCCTCTTTTGAGTTTCCCTAGCACTCAGCATGTGTTCCCATGCAGAAATTACCACTCATTATTGCAAGTTTCTATGCACCAACTTGGTCTCCCAGAGGAGTGTGATTTCCTGAAGGGCACCTAGCACATGCCTGCATTACCAGAGGGATTCATGAAACGCTGACTGAATAAACACCACCCTGTGGGAAGGAGAAGGCCAAGTCACCAACCAAGAGACCTTTCTCCTGCTGCTCAGAGATTCTCCATCTCTGAAAAGATTTAAGAAAACAGCAAGCATATTAGATGTGTGACTGCCTCCTCTACCATCTCCAAGTCTTATACCAAAGCTGACTTTGGTATAGCTCTGCCTAAACTGTAGAAAACTGGGATGACTACCTAATAATTCTACAGATGCAAGCAGCTCTAAAGCTACTCTTCTACTTTCTTAGAGTAAAAGAGGAGGTAGATGTCATTCTTAGATAATATTGGTAATTTCAGAAATAAAATTAAAATACCCAGTGCCTCACACTTTTATTTTTATCTTTCTCCGTTTCTTGCTTTATTTCCCAGAGGTGAGTAGCTCCAGAAATGATTGGCCAACATCTATCAGGAAAAACCAGTCTCAAGGCAGGTGTTTGCACATTCATGCTAGATAGGTGTCTGAGCACAGCAGGTCCTGGCATATGGAACTATATATTTAGCAGGGGGTAAAGAAGCCAGTATTTTTCTATCTGATTCTGGTTAAAGAAAAAAAAAGGGAGATAAGCAAGGATATTATATTGGTTAAGAGGGAGGCCTGCAAAGTGTAAGGATTCACATTCAAATCTGAGAGCAGCCACTTGGTAGCTATGTGACCTTGGTTACTTCTCTAACCCTTGGTTTCCATATATGCAGGATGTTGATAATAATAATGCCTGGAACATGGAGTTGTTAAGAGAATGAGATGTGATGTACAGGGCTTGGCTATTAGTGAGTTCTCAGAAAGCATTCATGGTGAATATTAGCTATTACTATGTGACAACGGGCCTGTCATTGCTCTTCTATGACGTTGGACACTTGGAGTGGAGAGAGTCTAAGTCAGGAGGCCTACCTAGGGTCTCAGCTCCATGACAAACTACAGACACAATGCTGGGCAGTTCACAGGGCTCAGTTTTTTCATCTAACAAATGAGAAGGGTTTGGGTGAATCATTTCCTACCTGATTGTTCTGGAAACTCTTGACTTCTAGCAACCAGTATAAAACAATTTAAACACTTATCTGAGTATTTTCTGTGCGATTGGATGCAGCAAAGTTCAGTTTCCTAGGCGCATCCTTCAACACGTGCATGTATGAGGTCCATGCCCACAAAAAAGGAATTAAAAGTGCAGCTCCGAGTCTTCACTGCCAGCCCACAAATGAGCACAGAAGATACTGAGAATAGCTGTCCTACATGACTCCAATGGCCCTGAGAGCAACTCTTTTTGGGGTTCCTGGACCCAATTCCAAAGTCTACCTGTATTGGGGAGGAGGGATTCCTACAAACACCAGGAATTCCTGGATACCAGTAGGATGTTTGAGGAGTCAACTCAATTCTGACACTATCTACCTAGAGATAGCATCAGATTCCATAAGTTAAAGGCTCAGTCCTACAGAACTCTGCCACCCCCCCGCCATCCCCACAGGTTGTTACCTATGCTTCTAACTGACCAGCTACAGATCAGAGGTTCCCACAACCTTCTCCTTGGACTTAAGAGGCCAGTCACAAGTACAGGTTGTTACTTCTGCTTTTGATGGACTGGCTATAATCAGAGGTTCCCTCGACCCCCTCCTTAGTTTTTATTAATTTGCTAAAGCAGCGCATAGAACTCAAGAAAACACTTGCTTACATTTATCAGTTTAATAAAATATATGATAAAGGATATAGATAAACATCCAAATGGAAGAAATTCATTGGGCATTTCTCCAGCCCCTTGAACTCAGGTATGGCTTCCTGGATTCATTTCCTTTGGCCAGTATAAGATGAACAGAAGCCTTTCAAAGCCAATACACTTATGACCTCTTCCCCTGCTGCAATGATTGGAAGCACAAGCTCAGATGGAGCTGCTGTGGGGAGGGGCACAGAGCTTCTATACCTCTATTTGGGTCACCACTTTCCCAAGGACTTCCATGTGTTCACCAACCCAAAATCTCTCCAAATCCAGTCTCCTTGGGGTTTCATGAAGGCTTCATTATTGATTCAATCATTAGCCATTGACAATTGATTCAACCTCCAGCCTCTCTCCTCTCCCCAGAGATCAGGGTAGGGAGCAAAAGTTCCTATTCTCTAATCACAAGGTTAGTTCTTTAGGTAATCAGCCCACAACCTGCCACCTCATTAACATAACAAAGGACACCGTTACCCACTTTGCTCTCCTAGAAAATTTCAGGGGTTTTAGGACCCCTGTGCCAGAATCAGGACTGAAACAAATATATATCTCCTATCTAATAATAGAGAAACATGGTAATTAACCGTAACTTCGCTACCCTTCCCATTGGCTAATCAGCGATACATGCAAATTAACTGCCAACCAAGATGGCGACCGGCAGCCAGGCAGCTGAAGTGAACAGGAGGCTTGCTTGCTCAGTGAAGGAGGAAGCCAACGTTCCCCGCCTGCCGCTGCTGGGCTCTGAGCTTGCACTCTAAGCAACTATGTTGCAATTATAGAAGCTAAACAAACTCCAGATACCTGCTTTCAGCCGGCAGCGGGCTCAGAGCTTAGAGCGGCCAGTAATGGTAACAGTGTTTCAATTATAGAAGCTAAACAAACTCAAATACCTGCTTTCAGCCAGCCACAGCCTCAGAGCTGCAGCCAGGCCTCAGAGCTGGAGCCGGCTCCTAACTCTCAGCTCCAGTGACAGCTGTAGAAGGTAAACAAACCCCAGAAAAAAAAAAAGAAAAAAAAAGAGGCTGGGAGTTTCAGTCACCTGTCAGCCTGAAAACAGCCCTCAGCCCCTCATCCAGGCTGTCCAGGCAACCAAGCAGGACCCCCACCCTGAAGGGGGTGTGACCAGCTGCACACAGCCATCAGCCTGTCATCCAGGCTGGCCAGGCACCCAAGCAGGACCCCCACCCTGATCCTGGACACCTTTCAGAGCAAACCAGCCAGCCCCCTCCCGTGCACCAGGCCTCTATCCTATATAGTAAAAGGGTAATATGCAAACTGACCCTAACAGCAGAAGGACTGGCAATGACTGGTCACTATGACACACACTGACCACCAGGCGGCAGACACTCAATGCAGGAGCTGCCCCCTGGTGGTCAGTGCACTTCCATATGGGGAATGCCACTCAGCCAGAAGCTGGCTCATGGCTGGCCAACGCAGAGGTGGTGGCAGGAGCCTCTCCCACCTCCATGGCAGCACTAAGAATGTCCAACTAACGGTTTAGACCCAATCCCTTGGGGGCCTAAGCCTTTAGTCGGACATCCCCCTAGGGCTCCCTGGCTGCCAGAAGGATGTCTGACTGCAAGCTTAGGCCTGATCCCCCGGGGAGTGGGCCTACATTGACAGGTGGACATCCCCCAAGGAGTCCTGGACTGCAAATGGGCGCAGGCCGGGCTGAGGGAACCCCCCTCCCCACCCCGAGTGCACAAATTTTTGTGCACCGGGCCTCTAGTATATATATATTTCTTCTTATAAATCACAATATCTCAGTCACCTAATTCCTCCCAGCCTGTTTTCCTTGGTCACCTTTCTGGTCATGCTTAACTTTTGTTTTAATAATGCTTTTCTTTTCCCTGATCCAATTGCCCATTCTTCACCACCAAATTCTTTTTTTTTTTTTTGAGCCCTTTACAACTCCTTTCCATGGCCCCAAATCATACTCTACATCCTCAGCTTCCTCAGGAAGCCTTCCCTCAATCTTGTTGCCTTCACAGATATTTGGCTATCACCTTATAAAGCCACTTAATCATATAACCTTTTTCTCTCCCACACTCTATGTAGCTCATGATTGGGAAGTAGAGTCTGTGGCCCATTACTTCTGCCTCTAATCTCATATTAAGGAAAACTCCTGTCTCTGTGGAGTCCCTGACAACTAGACATAGTCCCTGAGTAACTTCAGAACCAACTCAGAGACTTGGGGATGGAGGCTCCATCTGAGCTTGTGTTTCCAATCATTGCAGCAGGGGAAGAGAACATAGTGATAAGTGTATTGTCTTTGAAAGACTTCCGTTCATCATATATTGGCCAAAGGAATTGAATACAAGAAGCCATACCTGAGTTCAAGGGGATGGAGAAATGCAATCTTACCATATGCTGGGGAGAAGGACAAGATATGAGTATTTATGAACAGCCAGTGACTGCCACCATCATCAATCTCAGCTGTTCCTGGCTTTCTTAATGTTTCTCCATGGCAACAATTTCAAATTTCCTTAACTCTATTCAGCATCTGACTGTATCTCATTCTTGTGCTCCCACAGCTATGCAAGTTGGAGATGAGACTGTCCTAAGAAGTGGTTGTGGTAATTTATCATCTACAGTTTCCTCATCTATAACATTGAGATAATAACATCTGCCAAACTTACTTCAAGGCTCCGAAAGTGTAAAAATGAACTAAGAGCCCTGGCTGGGTGGCTCAGTTAGTTAGAATATCATCCCATACAACAAAAAAGGTTGCAGTTTCCATACCCAGGTGGCCCACTATGGGAGGTAACCTATTCTCTCTCTCTCTCTCTCTCTCTCTCTCTCTCTCTCTCTCTCTCTCTCTCTCTTCCATCTCTCTCAACTGAATAAAAACATATCCTCTGGTTAAAAAAATTTATCTAAAGACATATTTGTGAGTGCTCTGAAAAGTTAAACACTATCTATATATATAAAAGCCTACGCGACCAACCAGACAACTAGTTGACTGGCCAGTAGCAATGACATGCACTGACCATCAGGGGGCAGATGCTCAATGCAGGAGCAGAAACCACAGGTATGGAAACATGGAACAGACTGATGTATCTCAGGGGGAAGGGCGGGGGAGGGAGGAGGGGAGAAACAGATTAACCAAAGATCTTATATGCATACTAGAGTGGGGTCCCTCAGCCTGGCCTGTACCCTCTTGCAATCCAGGACTCCTTGGGGGATGTCAGAGAGCTGGTTTTGGCCCGATCCCTGCAGTCCAGGCCAAGGGACCCCACCGGTACACGAATCCATGCACCAGGCCTCTAATATATCACAACTTCATATTATTATTAATTATTTCAGACTACCTAACATGCAAAAAGTGCAAAATGGGCACATTAACATTGCAGGGGTTTGGATTTTAAGCTCCATGTGGACTGACTCTTTTTATCTGTTTACTGCTATATTCTCAATGCCTACAATGTCCAACACATAGCAAGCACTCAGTAAATATTACTGAATAAATCAATTTTTATAAACTATCTGGTCTGATTTATAAGATAGCATCACTATTGTAGGATGTTAAATATTTTCATCTAATTCATATAGTAGGAACTATTACCTAGTTCTGTATACAACTGAATATTTTCTTGTTAATCCTGTATAAAATTAGAACTGTGTTAAGAAGTGTAGGGGGCTGGTTGTTTCAAAGAAATAAGCTCCTACTTTAATGGCATTTTAGAAGTAAAGTTTTGCTTGCTAAGTTTTCCATATTCTAAATGCTGTTCAAATTAATATGAATTTTGTATGTGCATAATAAAATATTGTCATTATTATGAATTTAAAATACATTATTTAACATATGGCAAATGTTTGCCAAAAATGTTTTCATGATATATTAGATAAGGCAAATATATTACTTGATGCATTATGGCATGATAATTTAACAGAAAATATTCACAATTGATCTTTTTAAAAAATAACTTGGATGCAGCTCAATATTTACTCAGCAAATTATCAGTCATTTTTTAGTTTATATAAAATAATTCTTGTCTTCATTTTTAGTTATATTGCATAGCAGTAGTATACATGAATAGGTATGCAGTTAATACTTAGTTGTTTTCCCTTGTACTAAATGCATTGCTTGCTAATATTTTTTAAAACTTAACTATTTTCAAGTGATTAACCTTTGAAAACATTTATAACTGTGGGCAATTATTTTTTTAGCATACAAAATTCGGCAAGTGCATTTATATAGCCTTTTTGCTTGAAACTGTTTAATATATATTATGATTCTGTTCAGAAGGGAGATTTGAAGTGATGTTTAAAGTTCCCACCATAAATCAGCAGCCATTAAGAAGTCACAACTAGTGATGACAACCACAGAGCTGTTTGGTATTTCAGCAGAGCCTTGTGCCACACCGCAACTCCAGGCCACAAATGTCAAGTAAGTCCGGTTCATTGTATCACCAAATCCTCCAAAGGCTCAGGGTTCTCATATTTCCCATTTTGGCACAGAGATCATGAGATGCTTCATTACACTGACTGAAGGCAGAATTTAATATCTCTCTTGACCTAATTCTCCTTATCAAAATCATACATCTTATGTTCTCCATATTAAGCCTTAAGAGATATCTTGCTACTCATCTCATAAGCAAAACCAAACTTAGCTGTTAATGAACACTTGATGTATTTTCCTATGACAGCTCAAAACATGTCTGAACATCTACTGTATACAAGTAAGATGCTAGGCTCTGGAGTAAGAAAAAAATCCTCTCTTTAAGGATTTCTACCTGTTGAATTAGACAATCTACAATTTATTAGATTGTTTAGATTTAAAGGTAACTAAAGTTAATGAGAAGGTGTTATGGGCCAGTCATTGTCCAGGACACAAGTAAAGAACACCCAATCTGTGCCCTCAAGGAACTCATGGTACTATGGGGCAAAAGTGTCAAATTGGTATCTGCAGGCCCACTGCTGCTTATAGAATCCTTGCGTTATTAATTGGCCTAGTGCTTTAGCAATTTTGAGACTAAACTTGAGGTTGTGAGATTTCATATAAAAATCTTGACTTTCCAGTTTCTCCAGAAAAATCATAAGATCTGGCATCCTTGGTCCCAATTCCTGACACACTCATCTGATATTGAGGTGCAGTTTCCTCATTTTGGCAGAGTGTGAGTTTCACAGTTTGTCACAGTCCTCACCAGTCCCTTTTTCTTTCTGACACTGAGATTGAGTTTTAGTGGCTAATGAGTCTGGAAAAAACTAGAGAAATATTTTTATACCTCTGTCCATAGCAAAAGTGGAAATGAAAGGCCCAAAGGAACACATTTTAAGAAAAATGAAGGAGAGCATATTCCTCAAAAGAAGTAAAAGCAACCTAATATATTTAATAGGCACCTAGCAGACCTTTGTCACTCATTTAAGTCAACTGCTTTACCTCTCTAAGCATTTGAATTTGGGGCCACTGGTTAGGGGATCTCGGTGTAAAGTGCAAGATGGGAGGAAGAGACAGAAGAAATTGTATGGGAAAGAGAGTGATAATTAGTGGGGAATCTGGACAGGATTCAATCAGGCGGTGGTTTTGTGGGTAGGGTAATAAAAGTTACTCATGGAGAAACATCATCTTCAACAAGTTCTAAAGGTAGGAGAGAACTTAGTGAATATTAATGAAATAAATGGTGGCCAAGTGAGGTGGCCTGGATGGGGAGAGGGTTGAATGGGTGAAAATACTGAAGTTAGAAGCTCTGATACATAAAATGTAATGTTTTATATGGGCTTCAGGGAGATTAATATGAGTCTTTCTCATCCTTTTGGTGACTCCTTCCTAAAGCCATTAAATACCATTTTCATTATGCTTTTCAGCCCACCATTGAACAAGGCAAAAATATGGCATCAGTACATTGTTTAATACTATGCAAAATAATCTCAAAATCAGGCCTACATTGTTCTTTACTAGCAACTGATTGCCAGGGTCCAACCCCAGCAGGTCCAGGGGTTCCCAAAAGCGTAGATGGAGTCGGCGAAGAAGGAAGGACACGGAGACAGTGTTCAGTTGATCAGCAGCCTAGCCAGGATCTCCAGCCAGGATCTCCAGCCAAGTTCTGGTCTGGATCTCCAGACAGGTTCTGCTTTTTATTGTCTTGTTACATCCGTATTTATACCAGTTGATTCAATCCTATCAATCTCTATTACAAAGGTTAGGGTGTTTCTTATCTCCATTCCAGGGAGTAAAGATTATGTAGCTTAAGCATGATTGTTCGTAGTTAAAGTGATTAATTACCCGCCTGGCACTTAGTTGAGGGGTTTTATTCCCTCCCTAACTTCAGGGGAAAATCCCTACCTGGGGAAACAACCTTTCTCAGAGAGGAGACCTTGGTTAAAACACATAGTGCCAAGAAGGTGAGCAAACATTTTAAGAACAGTATGCCATATATGCCAGGTCCTTTGAAACAGCAAGGATGGACCGGCTCCCGGCAACTGATCAAAGGGGATATCCCCAAGGACTGTAGGTGTGAGTCAAGCTAGACGTGACAAAGCAGCAGGAGCAGGTGCTTGGGAATCTGAGCCAACTGTTTCAAGCTTATCTGTCATCAAGGCTTACTTGAGCATGATCTTGTTTAGAGTACGTTCACTTGATTATGGAGTGTTGCTGCCCATGCCCAAGTCTGTGACTCAGTGAATTCAACAACATCAGTTTATGATGAGCAGCTCAAGCTTCATGATTGCTTGATGGACCACGTTCAGCCATTCAAGCTTAACTTTGGTTCAGTTTTATTCCAAGAGTTATTTCTCAAAAGGATAAGAATTATCTGCGCAAGAAAGCATGGCTTCACTCTAAAACCCAGGGGTTGCACTGTAATGTTCTTATCTGGATTTGTTGGAGGCTTAATATAGCATTTCCATTTGGAACAACTGGTCTTTATGAATTAGTGTAGAGAAGAAAGCATTTGCCAGATCAACAGTGACATACCTGATGCCAAAGGATGCGTTAATTTGCTCCGGAAAAGATAGTGGCAGTAAGTTAATTAGTGTCACAAACTGATTACGTTTATGACCATCTACTGTTTTTTCCTTCAAAATTAATTGTTTTTCTTCTGTACAAAAGAGGATATTTATATAAATGTGATAGGAATCACCACCTCTGCATCTTTCAAGTTTTGGTTGATGATATAAATCTTTGAAGTCCCCAGGGTTGTAGAATTATTATTAATTTACTACTCTGGTAGAAAGGGCTTCCTCTTGGCCTTTCCTATCATAATAACCCTCACTTTATGGGTCAGGAAATGAGGATTCTCCAGTTGCCAAACATGATTTTGGAAACTGGGAAAATAACCACAAGGCTAGGTTCACAAATCCAAAGGGACCTGTGGGAGATAGACTCAAGCCAAAACCCCATTTATTACTGACATCCCTAAGTTCCTCCTCCAACTGGTAGATCCTAATATTTTGGGGATCATTGAGATTCAGCGTCCAAAAATCTGTAAATATCTGAATATTTTCCTTTTCCCAAAGTATATAATCACACTGATAAATAGATGCATTTTCCTTTCAGGAAAGCTAGGAGGAAATTTTATAGTATATTCTTGCAATCTCATTGGGTACTTCCTCATGTGGTCCCAGCCCCTCCCCTTTTAAGAAACCCTACTAACTAGCTCAGGCCTGAGAACTTGTGAGAGTTCATGACTCTTCACTGTGGCTATTTAAGTTATATATATATATGCCAAGAGACTGGAATGACAGAATGACTGGAACAACCGGTCACTATGACATGCACTGCAGCAGCCAACCAGCCCAATCGGCTCCTCCAACCTCTCCCGGCCAGCCTGGCCACCCCAGCCACCTTGATTGGCCCCCACACCTCGAGCGGGGCGGGGATGGCCAGCCAACCTCCCACAGCCCTTCCCCCCTGCCAGCCCGGCCCCCAATCACCCCCCATCAGGGGAGGCCAGCCAGACTCCACCCACGCGCAAATTCGTGCAGTGGGACTCTAGTATATATATATATATATACTAGAGTGGCAGTAATTTAATTAGTGTCACAAACTGATTATGTTTATGACAATCTATTGTTTTTTCCTTCAAAATTATAATTATATATAATATATTATATCCATAGATATAATTTTTTAAATTTTACAAAGGAACCAAGATTTTATTAAGCTGAAAATCTATTTCAGTTCCTGGGACACTCTGATAAAAAAGTAATTGTCAATGGTCTCTGTGGATAAAACTATTCAGATTAGGATTCTGGCCTATTGTTCAGGACAATAATCTTGGCTAATTTGTCTCTATTGTGACTAAGACATGTCAATTGGCCTCTGCAACTCATGGCAGCTCTTCTGAATAGTGTTATATTATACTGTCACCCTGAATCTGAAAAGGGACAGATAACACTGAGATTTTTCAGGGGTGCTGGTGCTCCCCTCACTAATATATTTCTCAGTGTATTCTCTGGGCTCTCCTTGAGGTAGGTGAGACAGTCCCATATGATTGACCCATGCCAACAGTGTTACCTTCCTAATCCTTTGAATTCTTCTTATTATATCAATTTAATGTAATGAAGGCCACTATTGGGTCCATTTTAGTCAACAATCAAGAAGACTCTTTATAGGATTGTTCCCAGCCACTCAAACTAAACATTGAATCTAGAATATGTGGTAATTCCACTCATATTAACAACTTTGACTCTATCCAAAATTATGTTTCTTCTTCTGTTGTCTAAAAATTTTTGACTCCATTCCAATTAATGTTTTCCAGGTTTCTGCTATCCCTCCAGAGCCTATTAGGCACTGACTCTAGTCATAAGTCTGGGGTTAATAAGTGGAGGAAGTGGACCATGAAAATAATCTTTATTCCTATAAAAAGTAATTGTTTCAGGAGGCTACTCGCACACAGGGAAGAAAGACAACTCCGTGGGATTTAGAAGTTCATGACTCTCAGAACCATTAAAATCCACCCAAAGTCCTCATTCCAATTTTTGCTCTTTCACAATCAATGCTCTAACTTTTGCATAAGAGACCTGTCAAGTCTATGAATTCTATTTGAGTTGTAATTATGTAACCTACAGGAAAAAAAATTTATACATTAGCCATACGGCTATAAGAGATATTTTTAGATCAGTCTTAGAATCTCTGTGGTTCTCTGACTTTGCCTTTAGCTGAGAATTCGAAATCCTAATTTTTTATTTAGAAGCAGTCAGCCATACCATAGTCCTCACAAGTCCTTATTCTCTTTTAAAATCTGATTGTAATAGTAGTTTCTCAAAGGCTTTTCTATAATAAATGCTGCATTCCAGAAAACTATAGATAATTATTTTGCCACTGCTTTTTATGGACTACCAGTAAACTGGAGATAAAGTCTTAACTGCTTTCTAATCTAAGGTCAGATAACTAATCCCAGATTCCTGTCTTTGAGTTTCTGCATCCTGAAACCACTTCTGGAAACCAAACACTGTTATCAGTCAGGGTTTTGCCAGGAAAGCACTTAACTTTTTAGTTTATAGCAGGAAGGGATAATTAAATACAAAGGGATTTACAAAACTGTTGGGAGGACTGAGACAGTTAAGGTTCATGGAAACATACTGCTGGCTCTAAGGAAATATGGAAATCCAAGAATCACAGTCAGTGACTGGTGGTTACAACTGCTTAAAGTACCAAGAAAGATAATTCATAAAAGCTTACCCAGAAGCATCTATAAACTTCATGTTTGCTATAATACGAGCACTGACCAATCATTACTAAGGAAGAATAATGGCTATCCTTTCTTCTACCTTCCAAATTTTGTGCAAGATGCCTTTTACTGGAAGGATGTAAATGAGGCAGTGAGGGAGTTTAAGCAATGTATTTTCCAGGCTTCCAGACTTTATAATATAAGGAAGAGTTTGGATGGAGGAGATCATTCTGACTATGAATAATCAATATCTGGCATAGTACATAATCATCAGCTTCTCAAAAATATTTCAACTGTGGCACCAAAAATTAATATGTGAACATTCAACTTCTTACTATAGGCTTTTCAATAAGTACAGGATTATAATTTTCTCATGATCTGTTTCTTCTTTTTCCTGACATTTCTGAACCAGTTATTTTGAACCTTTAAGATGAGACTGAGTAGATAAGAGGTAAATAGAGAAGAATTCAAGGATCTTGAGCAGCTAGGGAAGGAGCTTTTGGGGGAGGAGTTTGGAGAGAAAGGCACAAGAATAGCTGCAATATGAGAGCTTTGGGTGGAAGGGGAAAATGACTTTGAGAAACAATGCTGTGAATTGTATGTTTAGTTCATGGCTTAAGAAACACAAATAGAGGATTTAGTGGTTTTGAAATTCCTTTAGTTGCTACATTTTGTTTGTTGTTTGTTTACAGCAGAGATTCTCCAAGTGTGGCCCAGAAATCCCTGAAGGTCCTCCAAGAGTATTTCATGGGTATTATTTTTGTTTGACTTTTTCACCAGGACACAATTTCTACTGATGTGCAAAAACAATGGTGGGCCAAATGCTGGCAATGTAGCAAGAATCAAAGAAGTGGCACAAAACTGCAGTAGACTAAGCATGTTCTTCACCACCATGCACTTACACCATAAAAATAACATTAAAATACCAGTTCCACTTAGCAATGTTCTTGATGAAGTAGTATAAATGACTATTTAATTAAATCTTAATCCTTAAAGATAGCTCATTTTCATATTCTGTGGGACAAAATGGGAAGTACATATGCAAAGTACTTTATAGGGTTGTACATTATACCAAACTATGATGCTGGCTCCAGGAAAAGCTCTTCTGTCAATGAGCTGTGAGCTGAATTACCCAGGATTTTTCAGAGAATAAACACCATTTTTACTTGAAAGAAGGTTTGACAGACAAATGATCATTATTCAGACTTGGGTATTTGGCAGACATGATATTTAAATGAACAAAATAAGCTGGTTACTTCCAGGAAAATAATTTACACTGTATGTTGCTAATGAGAAAATCCAAGCTTTCGAGTAAAAATGAACATTTTGGAAAACTTATATCTACCGGTAAACCATGAGCTTGACAGCCTCCCAATACTTTAAGATTTTTCTAATGAGATTGATGCTGATATTAGGTAAGGAAATGTGTCAACATTTGGAAGATCTGCATAACTCAGTGAACCAATATTTTCCAAATGACCAATGCATGATATTACAAAATCATGCATGAGTTAGAGATCCGATCAAAGTGCAAGACAGACCAATGGATCTTAATCACGAACTACCAAGAGTTCATTGATATAGTTTCAGAAGCACCTTGTGGTAACTACCATTTGTTGAGTTTTGGTGTGATATCAAAGAAGAATACCCACCTCTGTCTGAACAAGCTATTAAAATATTTCTTTATTTTTCAACCATATACCTGTCTAAAGATAGATTTTCTTTGTATATTTCCAGCAGAGCAAATGCTCAACAGGGAACACAGAAGATATGAGAATCTAGTTGTCCTCTATTAAACCAGATGCTGAAGACATTTGCAAGGTGTAAAATAATGTCATTACTCTTACTAATTTTCATGCTACTTTGGAGAATACAGCTATTTTTTAATTAATTATGTTATTTATGGTAACATACAATGGGCTTGACACTTATTTTAAATACATTAATATATAATTATTTTTAAAACATCATTTTTGAATACAGTAAATAATAGTAGCTCTAACCTACAGGAAAAAAAAAATTCCTGGGTCCTCACTAAGTTTTTAGTGTAAAGGAATCCTGAGACTAAAATGTTTGGGAATCAATGGTTCACTACAACACCACTCTAAGACAGAGCCAAATGGATTATGTTGCTATATGTGTTATACATAATATTGAGATGCTTTTGTGTATATGTTCTTTTCTTAAATTAATGTGTACTGCACACATCTATTGATATAAAAATCTAGATTACCTTAGAACTTGCTAAGACTACTTTCAAAAAATACATTGGGTTATATTATACACAATTAATTTAGAAATATATAAACAATAGAGCAAAGTAGAAAGTATCTGATTTTGGAGCCAAATATAAACTTGAACTGTAGTTCAGCTGCTGCTTTACTGTATTCTCTTATACATTTATATTGATACTTAAATATATTTATATTTAACAACTTATTTTTAATTTCCTTATTATAAAATAGGAATAAAAATACAGGCTTCATGGAACTTGGAAGCAGAAGTATGTTTAGATATTACTTAGAATATAGGCTAAAGTGCTATAAGAATGAGAACAAAAGTTTTACAGCAGTTCAAACAAGATTATTTCTATCTCTGCTAAAAGTCTAGTTGGTCCAGAATAGCCAGATACTTCTGCACATAGAGTCAGAAGCCCAGGTACTTTTCACGTGTTGCTTTTCTTTTATGTTCTATATGTATGTCCAAGATAGTTTACAGAAACATTTGCATTTCATCCAGTAGAAAAAGAGCAAGAGAGGAATGCAGGACAAAAACATTTATTTATTTAAGTGATGCAAAAGTTGCACATGTTACTCGGCCCACATTCTTTTGAAAAACACTTAGTCACATGGCTATATATCTTCAAGTAGGCTGAGAAATAGTCTCAAGGTGGTAAACCATGTACTTGTCTAAAAATCCATTATTATTGAAGGAGAGAATACATTAAGAAGCCACTATCAGTTTGCCATAGCTAATGTGTGTTAAATACCTAGTCTAGTGCCTGCTAATTCATAGGTACTCAGCAATCTGTGTCTATTTTTATTATGAGCAATACTGTAAACAAGTATATGTTTTGTCAAATAAGCTAAGAGGTTTACAGAAAGGTCTTTTGAGAGAACATTTCAACAAAGGCAAATTTTAAGTGGAGGAGAAAATTTGGCACAAATATACTTTTCTTGGTTTAATATTTAAAAAGGTTCATAGCCTTAGGCTGTACTTCTTTCATTCTACTGGGATGCCTGAAAATTTTACCATTAAGGTCTAATTTCTTTGAATATGATAGAGGTGAATAATAAATTATTATGGGATACCAGCATCTTAAAATAAATGTATTAATTTGTTATCTCCTGTCCCACTCCTCCTCCTGTTTTCTTTTCTTTTCATAAAAATCCACAACAAGCAAGAATTTCCAATTTGGGTGGAAGACAGGAACTAAACAAGGAAAGCCAGAACCTTTCTTTTAAGCTCAGAGCAGGTACTTGTCAGAATAAATGAGGGACTTAATGAGTGAGATTTAGTAAGAAAGTGGAAGAATGTTGTTCGGAGCCAGGGCTCAGCCCTAACAGGGTAAGTCTTAGTGGAAGTATAAGAGCATTAGGTGCTCCTGAGAGGAGAGAAGGCACTAGAGGTGCTGATATCAAAGCAGCTACTTCACAACTTATTCCCAGGACCAGCCACACTTCAGAGGCTTTGCTGCAGCCCTATTTAGCTAGAGACAAATAACGTATATGAAAGCTTCCAGGGCTTCAAGCTTTGAAAAAGCTCAGTGCAATTTCTGGGCTTTGCAGTTATTAAGGCAAGGCAAGCAAGAGGTTTATAAATGTAACAACTTTGTGATTAAGATTAATGTGCTCAGAAATTAACTCTTGCTTTTACAGGCAACTGACAAGTGAACATTATACATTAAACATTCACTAAATTAAATCTCCCTGCTTGGTGGCAGAGAACAAAAACATGGCTCCTGGAATTTAGCCTTTTCATGGTTGGCACCAGAGTCAGATTAAATGGTGGCATTAGTCAGTTAGGACATTACCAAGAGTTGCAATTTGAAAGGGGTGATAAAACATCATGAATCACGTAACAAAAACATGGTTTGAGGTCCTGGCCGGGTAGTTCAGTTGGTTAGAGTATCATCCAGATATGCCAAGGTTGGAGGTTCGATCCCAGTCAGAGCACATACAATGAATGCACAGCTAAGTGGAACAACAAATTGATATCTCTCTCTCAAATCAATCAACAAATACAAATCTTAAAAAAGAAGTTGTTTTTGAACCAGAATTTCTTTCAGAAAGTTTGTTCTGTTATTAGAAGGAGTAATTTGAATATGTTATGAAGGGTTGATGGTCAACCAGCCAAAGAGTTTGCTTATAGCTTTTTCTATCTTCATTTTAAGCTGAGACTTCAAAAGCTGAGAATAACACTAAGGGTTATTGGGGTCAAGTCATGCTCACTTTCCAAAATGAAGCACTAAACCATTATGCAAAGAAGGTAACCTAATTCTTAGGCAAACAGCCATTTGAGGATATAAACAGGTTTGAGTTGAAGATGTTGGGGTGGGGGTAGGGTGGGTGTTTTTAGAGAAAGTTGTTGTTGGATTTCTATGACTATCCCATCCTTAGCAATGCTGGAGTGGTAGGGTGTGCTTACCTCTATCTCAAGGACGATCTCCAGGGAAACTACTTAGAAAATTTGACTTATGTCCCTGAAGCCTATAGGGAACAGAGACTAGAAAAGTATAAATATAAGAGCCTGTGGCTGCAAAATGCTCTTGAGCAGTTAAACAATCTTAAGTAGTAGCCAGGGGGTCAGGGTCAGTAGGCCACTATGGAAACCACTAAATTGGCTTACACACTTCCAGAAATTTAGCTGGTAAAGTGACAGAGAGCCCAAGCACGTTCAGGTAGACCCTTACTACACAGCAAAAGCAAGGTCACCATGGTGTCATTTCCCCTGGCTGTCTCCCACAGGACAGGGGAGGAGGTGTGGGTAGTGGCCAGTCTGTGGTGGAGGAGCTAATTCTAAAGTACAGCCAAGAAGTTTTATAGACGTACACAGAAGCCCACGTCTGTACCCTAAGGAGCGAAGGGAGAGTGGGTGGAAAGGCCTGTGTTCAGCTGAAATTAGGGAGATGGATGAGAAATGCTCTTTGGCAGTCTCTCACAAGGTAAGAGGGCAGATGAGAAACTACACTGGACAGGTTCTCACAAGGTGCTTATGTCTCTATGTTCTGAAAGGAATCACAGGGCATTCAGCCAGCACTTAGATCAGATTGTGGTCAAGTCTTCCCTACGTGGCCTATGTGGAGAACAAGGCTGTCAGGGTGCTGTGGTGACGCCGTCTCCCGAGTAAGCCTTGGGAAGACAGATAAAAGAAGACTGCATTAGGAAGTGTCTGCTTTGGATTTTGCCCAAACAGGTAGCCTTGAGGGTAAATGGTGGAATCGACTATTTGCAAGTGACCAGAGGCTGAGGCAGGAATCATGAGATGCATGTGGAAAGAGATACATCCCCAAATTATGTGAAATGCAACTGGATATTCCCAGTTGGTAAATCGCAGAAAAACACTCAGCAGCACCCAACAGAGAAGAAGTCAGCCTGAAACATCTACAGAGCCCAGAGAGCACCGCTGCCTTATCACAGCAGCGTCACCTTGTAAAGCCTCTCTCTCTGTCCAGCTTTTCTGTTTAACCCCACCCCAGAGCAGACATCAGAGTCAGTCTAATGGAAATGGAGTGCTCTACAATAAGTACAAGTTAGAGAAGAAAGAAGAGACCAAGCATGCATCCTTTTAGGCTTTTTAGATCATATACCCACTGTAGGCTTTCAGCCAGAAGTAGCCCAATATCATGAGGACAGGAAGAGAAAAGCTTTCAATTTGAATGAAGTTTGAAGTTTTTAAAAAAATATTTTACTTAAAATGTGTTTTTATTGATTTTTATAGAAAGAGGAAGGGAGAGGGATAGAAACATCACCAACTGACAGCCTCCTGCATGCCCCCTACTGGGGATTGAGCCCACAATCCAGTCATGTGCCCTGACCAAGAATGGAACTGTGACCTCTTGGTTTATGGGTGGAGGCTCAACCACTGAGCCACACTGGCCAGCCTGAAGTTTGCAGTTTTGACTATTATATTAGAATGGAAAATTTAATTACTGACATTGTGCTTTGATTAGAAGTCTCTGAAGGACTTTTAAAACATTACCTACAAGTGAACATAAAAGGCTATATCCAGAAGTATGCCTGAGTAAGCGTAGATGGTGGTAAATTGACTTTAAAGAGGTGAATGTCCTTTTGCTGAGTGGGGTATGCAAGTTTGGACTAGAGTTGAATTGCCTGGGGAAATCAAGGAAGGACTGAGACTGCCCTAACCCCTCCTTTTCTACCTTTCCCCCTCCTCACCTTTACATAAACATTAAAATAATATTTAAGAAATACTAGACGTGAGTGCCAATTGTTTAGTCTGTTTGCTGTAGTATATGAATTGGTCCAACCCTGGACCAAGATTTTTTTCTTCCCAGCTAGACTAAGAATCAGTTGGGTTGGGGGTAACTCTAAGTGGAACAGATTTGGAATAAGAAGAGGGTGAGTACTTACTTCCTTTAACAAACCTTTCTGCCTCTATGAACAATTTACGTGGGCTTTCAAACAACACATCAGTGAATAGTACTGTCTTACTAGGTAGGCCACAGTTCCAAAACAGAAATGGTTTTTATTTTATTATTAGGACACATAGTGTCTGTAACATTTCCTTGTTTTTGAGACTATGAAACAACTTTTATATTGCAGGTTTTATATGAATAGTTTTTTAAAGAGAATAATTGGCTATAATCAGGCATGATACAATGGTTCTTAGCTCTGGAAAAACCTGTCCTTAGGTAAACACTGGTGGGTGGTTCATTACTGAATGAGAACTAGAGCAATAGGTTACTAAAAATAGTGCTTACAAGTTTCAAAGATCTTGCCAACTTCCTAGTGCCCAGTCAGAATATTTTTCTGTTCATGCCACATAGCCAATACAAATATTCAACCTTTGTTTTCTAAATGCTACAACTAATAAATCTCTAATCAAATAGCAGGTAAATGTTGGTGCTCAAATTTCACAGAATGACAGAAAAAGAGCTATGTGTCATGTTTGGTTCATTTAAGTGAATGCCCTTAGACCAGGAATGTTTATTTCTGTGACATCCTACATTTAATTGAGGGAATCATAGGGTACTTTTAAAATACTCAAAGTTAATTTAATTAACTTTAAAGTTATATGCATTAACAGATTTTCAGCAGGATGGTTGGGTATACTAAAATAAAACAAATAGTGAAGGTATGTATATTCCAAAAGGTTAGGTATTAGTGTCTGAAACCTGTTAAAATGGAAAGTTATCTACATACTAGAGGCCTGGTGCACGAATTTGTGCACAGGTGGGGTCCAGCTGGCCAGGGAGAGGGGCTGCGGGCAGTTGGCCAGCCGGCCCCACCCCCTATTGGGATGGGGGGGAAGTAGGGAGCAGGGCCAGCCAGGGGGAGTGGCCTCAGGCTGTTAGCCAGCTGGCCCTGCCCCTTGGTCAAACTCCTGGTTGAACTCCCGGTCAAGGGGGCAATTTGCATATTAGCCTTTTATTATATAGGATAGTTTCCAGAAATAGAGAGCCAAGAGGTTCTCTCAGCAATCCATTTCAGTAATTCATTCCATGCATGTTGTATAAGCAGATAATACCCATGGTAGATATTTTGTCTAGTGTCCCAAGTACTGCCTGAGGGAAAATTCATATATTCCATATGAATATAATGGGGATAAACAGAATTTTGTTTGGAGCAGAATGACTCAGGGTAATTACCACATCCTTATAACTGGAGGAATATGACAGTTGATGATGGTTGGAGAAGGGTCAGGTAGAAGGGTCCCTATCAATTTGCGCTCACAAAGATAGAGTTTTTTACATATAACATCCATTCAAAATGTATATGCTACTACAAAGCGAAACTCAAGAGACTCCCTTTCCTTATCTCTAAAGTCAAATATTGCCCACATTTTTCTATCAAGGCTGTTCTTGATGTGAATCTAAACATACCGTTCCTGTGTAAACATTGTTTTCAGGCTCTGTGGTTCTGGATGATTGGCTCTGGATCTGGATGGCTCTGGAACTTTTCCTATCTAGAAATGATTACAAAGATATGAACAAGGAGTCATCCAAACCTCTCCCCAAATATAGTCTGTTTCTGTTTGTCACTGGAAAGCATTTGTAACCCATCCTATCACTTAGTCACCATCTTGGCACAGTCCCAACTAGATTTCTATAGGGATTTTCTTGGTTTCCCTTCTGAATCCTCATTGGATGTTTACACTCTGCTCCCTGCATGAAACCTTCACAGAACTGTATCTTTCTGACTTCCTCAAGAAATCAAACCCACTAATTATATCATAATTTTTGGAGTTTTCCTGAAGATTTGTGATCTGATAAAAGAATCAAATTGTACAATAAACAGCATTTTGGTGCCATCCTAATGCCCACATTCCCCCATCACCCTCATTGGCTTCTTTCTCAGACTTTCTTCTTGCTGCCATCTGCTGCCTTCCCAAAGCTTGTGTTCCTGCCATGGGACACTCTCTGTCCTGCATGGAGCCCCCTTGTTGGTTGTAGTGTCCTTCAGGCCTGTTTTGGCTTCTTATCTTATAGCCCTTTCTATTGTTAATAGTGCCTCGATTCTCCTTCTCATATTCATTGCATGACATTTGGGCAAACTGTCAATCAAGGTGACCCAGAGTTCCTGGACTGCGCCAAACAGCTGTTCTACCCTAGTGTTTGAAATCAGTTGGAGCTGATTAATCTAGCCAGTTGCAACCCAAGAAACTGCCTATTGTGTCCACTCATTCCTTTCCTTTCTAAAGCCTTTCCTTCGGTCCTCTCAGCTATATCATTTCTTTCTTTTCTACTTAAGTCAGTAGAGCTCCAACCAAAGGACCCTGACTGATATAAAAATACTGCCTACTTTTTTGCTCAACTGCCTTAGAAAAACATTTTTTCCCTAGAATTCTGGCAAATAATTTTTTCATCTTGCTATATAAATATCAGGAAAATTATCACCTTACAGCAGGTGTTTTTTAATGGGCATGTCAGGGGAAAGGCAAAGGAGTCTAAAGTTAATACACAAAATATAGGCAAATATAGTTAAAGCTGCCCACAAAAGCTCTAGGATTTGTCCAAGGTGGCTGAGATGTGCAACTGAGATGCATTCCAAAGCCATCATTCACTGAATGAAGGAAAGATTTTATTGGAAGTTAAATAGTGGTTTGAAAGTAATTGTTCCCTTTTATTTATGAGGACTCGCTGTTCGTACTCAGTCTGCTGTTATAGTCTTCTTTTATTTTTGTCATGTGATTAAACAGAGCAACTTAATTATACCTTCTTCTCTGCTAAGAAAATGCATTGTAAAATATTTATTGTCCTGGATTTCTCTATATACAACTGGATCTCTGAATAGAAATTATCTATCAGCTCAACTGAAAATTGAGTTCAAAGAAAATATTATGCAACTCTCAAAAAATCATCCAGTGTTTCTTGCAGGAGTTATAATACTAATGTGTTTTCATTTGTTCTTGTACCAAAAATACACAGAGAAATGTAATAGTATTCCAAAATTTTTGTCTGCCAGGTATCTTCAAAGAAATATTTTCAAGGAAAGTGATGTTTAGGAGATAAATATTTATCTATAAGATGTGATTAGGTATAAATGGTGGGAATAGTAGTTACCAGATGAAGCAGGTTATTTGTGTTTTCACATAAGGTGAAAGGCATACTATAGGGAGAATTATTATATAGAGTATGATGTACTCAATAAAAATGGAAATAAGTTTGAATTATACTTCAAGTTGGTCTAGTATTGTGATTGATTATCTTGACTGTAAGAGAACTGAGTCTTGCAGACTGAAGGCATTCTAAAGTAGTCCATAGGTTGCTATGGAAACGCCTCAGAATGTATTCCTACACTATTGGGGGACATTTCTACTGTACCTATTGACAAGTGCCGTGCCTGATAAAGATTGCTCAATTGGTGGCTAATTAAAGTAGTTTTGGATTGGATTTTTAAGAAAAAGATAATTATTAGTATTTATATTGTACTTGGCATTTTTCAAACTATTTTAGACACTCGGATTTTGCAGTGTTTTTTTTTTTACAACACTTATGAAGTAGATCAGTACTATGATTGCCCTCCTTATTTAACTGAGAAAACAATGAACTGCAGGGCTATAAAGTATTTTCAAGGCATGGGTCTTAGGTAGGACTGCAACTAAGCTACATAAACTAGCCTGCATTTTATTGTGAGAAATCCCTAGTTTATTCATTTACAACATTCTGATTGAAAACAATTTGAACATTGGGTATGTGCTAAGTACTCTGCTAAACTCTTTCCATACATCATATTACTGTTTTTTTTCCTCACACAGATGTGATGTAGGCATTGTTATTGCCATATACAGCAGAGGAACCTCACTCAGAGAAGTTAATTAACTTGCCCAAGCTCAATATTAAGTGACAAAAGCAGGATTTGAAACGAGGTCTATTTGACTCCTAATTTAAATACTTAATAATTTTGTGGCAGGATAGTAAATTTTGTGGCAGGAAAATCCCTGGGCAAGTGGAATGGGGAAAATGAGACAGGAAAATTAAGGTCAAAGAGTTTGGGTAGCTTGCAGCCAGCGTGTGAATCACAAGACCTTATTTTCCCCAACTAAGGACACTTGAGAGCAAATAGTTTATACCTCTCCTCCCCAACCAGAGAATACATAGCTTAAATCACCCCAGCCTGGGAAAATAGAGAACAATGACCCAATTAATGCTATTTGTGCCAGCTAAACCCAAGGACAGATAAAGTCGGGGGAACAAATAACAAAAACCCCATTAAAGTCAAACAGACCAAAGAATAATATAAAACTCCCCTATACACTCATTTTGAAGAATCCGTATATTAGTAAATGCACCTGGAAAACTGATAAATATTCTATTGAAACCCTTCCCTAAGATTCTCACCCACAGGGGGGGGGGGAAGGATAAAAAGGCCTCAGGATAAAGACTCAGTGCAGACTCGCTCTAGAGCAGGGGTGGGCAACCCCTGGCACACATGCCAAACATGGCATACCAGTAACTTTTGCTGGCACCCGAAACCCTCTCTTATAATCTTCTATTTACAATTTTTTTTCTTAATATCGACTTATTTATTTTTCAGGTAAATTCAGTGTAGGTGCATCTTAGATAAATAATTTTACATAACATGTATACATTAAAAAATAAATGTATTTTTCATCATCATATACTGTGTTTTTGTCGCTCAAATGAATTTTATTATTTCTTCAAGGTTCTTCACATACGTACACCTTAAGAGATATCAAGTAGGCGTAACATGTCCTCAAAAAATTAGGGTTGGCACGCAGAAGAATTTTGAGTCAGAGATTTTGCTGGTTTTGGCATGCACTCACAAAAAGGTTGCCCACCCCTGCTCTAGAGCATGCCCATACCCCTTCCTGGACATGAACTTTTTATTTTTCCTAAATCTAAGGGTCTCCACAAGACTTGAAACCAGGGACAGTGGCAGCAGCAGCTTGACCTGGGCCCACCCCCTGATCCTGACTCTAAGGACCCATTTTGCTCTGACTTCCAGTGAGCTCACAGCAGCTCCTTCTTGGCTCACTTCTTTCCTATAACATTTCTAGAGAACCAAAGCAGAGCACCATGTAGATTCTCACCTGTTGTTTCTTTTATCTTCATTTCTTCTTTTGTTTCACTGTCCTAAGCGTTAGTAAATGTACTCTCACAATCACCTGGACGCATGAAATATTTCCTACACAAAGTCAAGAACTCACAGACCACAGGCTGGCCTGAGGCAGACCTGCTCAGGGCCAGTCCCTGTCCAGTAGCATTTTTGCCATACTTTCTGTTGCCATTTTATATTTGCATCCAACATATGTAAAAGCGTGTTTTACAATGTAACCTGTTTTTAAAGTAGTAGTGAACTAAAAAAACAAAGATGCTAAGGTTAGAGAATCTTGGACTCAAACTCAGACAGTAACCAGTTTGTAGCTACTGCTCTATTTGATTATTGGAAGGATTTAACAAGATTAGACAAGTCAGCCTCAGCAGTTGGTGTAGGGGCATAGAACAAGGGTCAACCCATACTCCCTAACTCTCACATAGAAGAGCTGTTCTCACCTAATTCATTCCTCTCGCTTAGATTAGTTAACCTATCCAAAATACAAACAAGCAAACAACATTCATTCAACAGATGCCTTCTGAATTCTTACAGCAGATACTGTCCCAGTAGCTTCTGGTACAACAGTAAACAGCACAAACAACCACAAGCTCCTCTAGTGCCATTTTCCTGCTAAAACCCTTCAAAGACTCCACATTCCTTACAGAATAATATTCAAGGAACAGTTAGTCATTCTTGATTAGGCCTCTGTAATGGAAGGATTTATCAAGTAGTTTGGAGAAGGTATAGGAAAGGCCTGGAAGGATGGGAGAAGGTAGGAAGGACATGACAGAGTTGTAAAGAGCATGGGAGTCTGAAAGGCCAGGCAGGACCATGAACTGGACTTCAGGAAGCATGGATTCTGCTCTGGCTGTGAGCTCTCCATAAGTTCTCCCCTTCTCTACTCTGGCTCTCCATGATCTTCTAATCTCCATGAGGACAGGATTGAGGCATCTCATCTGTGTATCCCTATTGCCTGACCAAGGCCTGGCACACAGTAAGAATGTAATAAATGTTACAACACAATGGTCTAAGTATGTATGGAAATTTAAGTTTCTAAATCCAATCTGGGTCAGATTTTTCTCTTCAGAAAATGAGGTCAAGAAGATCCTTGCAACACAAAGTATGGCCCACAGATGTGCAACACACCTAGGAACTTGTTCAAACCAAAGAATCCCAGGCCTCACTGAAAATAACTAACTCTGAGTTTGCTTTTTAACAAGATCCGCAGGTAATTTGCCTGCACATTAATGTTTGAGATATGCTGGCCCAGATAGTTTTATAACTAATTAATAAATTTAAGACAAAATGTAAGTAACTCTAACACACTACACTCTGATGGTTCCCACTCTTTTCATAAATATCAGGGTCAAGTACAAGGCCAGTGCCTAAGTATGCTAGACTCTGAAATCCTGTAAACCTCCTCGGAAATACTGGCACCCAAGAGAGGACGACTTTATAGCTCCTGACAAAGTTAGGAGGCTGTAGACAGAACATATTGCATTTGTCAACCTGGAAACATTAAAGAAAGTTTGTTCTTTTGTGCAATCATTTAGCAATAAGGTAAGGCTTGCCAGCTAGATTTATTGGGATACTGGATTTTATGTTTCTTGTATCGAATATTTTTTACATTGTTTATGTCTAAATAAATCTGTCTTCTATTTTACATTGCCCTGTAGTATTGCTGCTTATAGATAAAGCGTTCAGGTAGCATAATTTGCTCTGCTCTAGGGATATGCTGCCATACATTAAAACCCAGTCACATGGTGACTGTAGTAGAGAATTTCAATGTGCTCTGAAAAGTTACACACAATAGTGAAGAAATAAAGCCCAATGCGAAGATGGAGTTTCTGAGCTTGCTATCTAGCTTGTGTCTGGCAGACACTGATTATCAGCAGATTTCAAACCCATAGATGATAATTTCAAAGTAAAATCTATGTCCTAAAAAGTCCCATTTTTTAATCCAGTCCTTGTAACAGCTGCTTTGTAACATCGTGGCTTTATGCCCATCAATACCAATGTGTTTTTGATTATTTTTATAGCATTCATACAAGAATTAACCAATAAGCAATAATGAAAATAAAATACAATTAGATTAGTGTTTTAAAATAAGTTAAAAATGTGAAAAGGAAATAATGACTATTAAAAGGCAAATGAATGTAGACCCTTCTTTGTGCTTATAAAAGGAATGGAAATGGGGTCTCATTTTGAACCGGCAGGATAAAATATGCCTATTTGTGTTACAGTCTTTATCTGATAGTCTGCTTTATGATTTGATTTCATGTTTTCACTATTCCAAAGCAATTCTCCAGATCAAATCTTAAAAGGATTATAAACCACAAAAGTCATTTTAAATTCTACATGGAGTTAATATACCTGCTACAATTCTGTGCATTTGTCTTTTAAATTTTATAAAGAAATTTGTTGACACTTTCCCTTTCACTTGTTTCTGACAATACATTTTGTGTAAAAGTACGTCAAATACTGATGCCTGTCTTATTTGATATGTTTTAAAATATGCCAGCCAATCAACATAATTTCAAATGTCTAATATTTGCTAGAGTTTTACATTCTTTTCGGTATTAAAATACTACCCCAAATTGAAATAATTTGATGATGTGACAGAAATAGCTAAAGGCTTGGGGGAGACAGATGGAGGCGGTCAATGGGAAAAAAGGGGGGACATCTGTAATACTTTCAACAATAAAGATAAATTTTAAAAAAGGAATACCTAAGCTTAACCTCAGAAAGCAGTCATTGGAGGTGGTTGTTTTCTGACAAAAGTCTGGTTGCATTGTGCTGTCCCACTCTAAAATAGAGCCACTGTTGATAGCATTGGGTAACTTAATGGGCAGTCTTCTTGAGCACCTGTGAAAGGCAGCCTCTGTTTGAAATGGATGGGGTAAATAGAAATGAAATGAGTCCCTCTATGTGAAGAAATAAGAGCAGGTGTTAAAAGTTCTTCAGCAGACCCAAAACATTTTAGTCATGTTGGCTAATATGGGCACTAATTTTTCAGTTAGAAATTTAGCCTTTTTAAAAAGAAATGAGTAGACAGTATCTCCCTGTTCATACATACAGGCCAGGAAAAGGTCCTGAGACTGAAAATCAAGCAGAGGGCAGGGAAAGATCGAAGAAAGAGGCTGGTCACTCCAGATTGGTAGTTAATGGAGTTTATTAAGGGAAACATATATACCAGGCATGTCTTGGGAGGTTCCAAGACAAAATGGATCCTCACATCACTTGGCAGGTGCCAAAGAATTAATTATATAGGATACAAGGGGGGGATAGTCATGAGTACTAGTGAATGCTACCAGGTACAGAAAATTTTATAGTGGACCAGGTCAGGTTAACGGGTTGTTCTAGGAACTGGCACATAGCAGGAGGCAAGAGAGGGGTGCTGATTTATGTCATAATGAACATAAATTACAACCAGGTAATCTCTAAAGGGGGTTTTCAGAAAGTAACCTCTGTTCTGGCCTGGGTCCAGTTTGCAGGATACACAGTGGTCACATCATGGAACAGTGCCTCCTGTACACTTCCTCAAATATTCTCCTCTTCATAATTAAAACACAGGAGATGGTTCTTCATGTTTGAGATCCCAGTGTAAGAGCCCAGACCAGGGATACCTGGAGGATTTAGACATGTTCAGGAGGTAGGTGGGCTTTCCAGAAGGAATAGAGAAGCTTTATGGTTCAAGTCAGGGTTGGTAGAAATGATCTGTGTATAAAACAATTAAAAATTTCCAGTAGAATAAAACAGACTTGTGTTCTAGCCTTCTGCCTCCCCTTCTTTTCAATATTTAATTATCTAATACTACTTTTGGATGGGTTGACTATAGCCCATATAAGAGGGTATGCTTCTCTGTGCTGATCCTGGGAGCAGGAAGTCATCAATTTTCAAATTGATAGTCGAGTCACCTGACACATGCAAGAAGTGGGCTTTTATCCTTTCTTGGAATAGGTGATTACCATTCTTTCCTCCTTTCTGATGGCCATTTTTCACAGTGCTATCACCCATTGGTAGTCCCGGTTATCCAAACTAATACCAATAGATTGCACAACTGGAGAGGCAGTGTCTGGGACATGATTATTTAATATATAATTTATTGGGTAATTAGTCTTTATCAAATAGGCAAAAAACAGAGCTTATTTTATACTTTCAATTTATACCTACTGATAACATATTGTTTTTGTCAGATACTAATTTGAGGATAGAATATACCTCCATTGCTTACAAAAAAATAAGTTAGAATTAAAACAGTTATAAGAGCAACTCTTTTGATGTTTCTACAAAAGGTAATAACAAAATTTTTCAGAAATATGAGTATACAGTAAAAATCTTGAATTCACCATTCATTTTCCTATATTCCCACGCTATTTCACACATGTTCAAAACTCAAACTTGCCCTTTCTATGCAGGGCAGCACTAAGGGTGCTCAATCTTTGCACACTCCCTTGTAGGAATGGTGAATGGACTAAAAATGAAGATCTGCTAGGGGTATGCAGTTGCCTCTCAGTTAGCTATGCCTCACTTCTCTCATTCTCCATGGCCCAGCTGCCAATGTGAAAGCTGACACTTGCCAATATCATAAGAATACTGGGAGGTAAACCTCTGTGCAACTGAGGAGACAATGAAGACAGTTGTCGCTGCTACAGTTAGACACTCAGGAGAGCATGCGGTTGCTATCTTCTGCATAGTTAGGAGACCTGAGCTCACTTTGTTCTATAGCAAGGCTTCAGGAGAAGCAAGCCTACCAAATATAAGAAAGTCATTTTTTACCAATTAGCAAATATTCACTTCATTTAGGACAAGTCTGTGAATACTTTCCAGCAGGCAGAATCATGCACTACAGATTCCATGATAGAAACCACATGAATAAACATCAATTTAATTGTCCACTCCTAGAGTCATCATCTTTCTCAGCCTTTTCTAGGGCTATATGGCTCTCAAAAAAGTATAGGTAGCATTCTAGAGCTAGAATGGTAAGGAACTTAGAGCTTATCTGGTCTTATCCCCTATTTTACATCGGAAGAAACTTAAGTCCACAGAGGCTATATATATATTAAGAGTCAAATAAGATATATCCTGTAGATTGCTTACCATACTTCCTAACATATAAGTGTTCAACAAATATTAGCTATTATAATTATACTAGAGGCCCGGTGCATGAAATTCATATAGGTAGTATCCCTAGGCCTGGCCTGTGATCAGGGCTGATAGGGGCCTTCTGGCTGCTAGCCGGGGCCTCCCTTCCCCAGCTGCCAGCTGCAGACTGGGGCCTTCCTTTGTTCTGCACCAGCCCCTGGTAGTCAGCGCATGTCATAGCAAGCGGTCAGTCTCCTGGTCAAACTCCCGTGGGGACAATTTGCATATTAGGCTTTTATATATACAGATTGGTCTGAAATTTGCTTTCTCAAATATATATAGTAAATATATATCCATATGTATACTTAAAATACATAACATGAACTTTTTATAGACCTATTTCATTCAATTATGTAAATGTGTGACTAATTTTTTAAGTAGTTCTTGATTGATGGACAGTTAGGTTATTTCTCATGTTTTTTCCATTTCAAACAATGTACAATGAACATCCTTAAAGATCTATCTTTCCATATCTATGTCTTATTTCTGTAAGCTAGATTCCTAGAAGTGGGATTGCTGAGTGTATATAGTTAAATTTTTAAAACCATTGCCAAATATTTTCCTATAGTTATTCTACTAATTTCTACTCCATCAACCATGTACAGAAAGATTTCTCTACATCTTTGTCTGCACTGGATGTGATCAGTCATTTAAACATTTTTTCCCCCAATCTGGAAGGTTTAAAGAAAAAATATAATTTGTGATTGTTTTAACCTGCATTTCAATGATTACTATTGAGATTGTGCCCCTTTCCATGTTTTTGCAAACATTTGCATTTTTCTGTGTACTTCCTACCATATCCTTTGCTGATTTTTCTACAAGTGTCTTTTTCTTATTAATTTGTAGAAGTTATTTATTTATTCAACAAATACCTATTGAATGTACCAGATGTGGTCCTTGCACTGAGGATGTGACAATGATCAATGACTACTATTTATTAAACTTTTACTAAAAATCAAAGACAATGGTAAGTGATTCTCACAAAGATACTTATGAACTGAGTACTGTTGCTTTTCCCCATTGGGTAGTTAAACTGAGATTCACAGAAGCTACAGGACTGCCCAATATTATATACCTGGTAAATGGCAGAGCCAGAACTTCAACCCAGATTCGGTTGCTCTCTTCATTATACTAGGAACTGTGGGTGAGGAGAGATACAAGAACCTGCGAGGGATGGTGGCCTGGGAGATATTGTTCCTTGAAGCAAATGCTTCAGTCTGAAATTAATTCTGAGAACCATGAGGGAGTAATGCTGCTGAGAATAGTCCAATTAAGAACATTAACTCTTCGTTACAAGTATCACAACTATTGCCTCCCAGTTCTGTTGCATGACAAGTGTTTATTGGGGGGTGAGGGGTTAACATATTTCAAAAAAATGAAACTAGACCACCAACTTACACCATACACAAAAATAAACTCAAAATGGATAAAGGACTTAAAACATAAGACGGAGAACCATAAAAATACTAGAGGAATCCACAGGCAGCAAAATCTCAGACATATGCCAAAGTAATTTCTTCACCAATACCACTCCTAGGGCAATGGAAACTAAAGAGAAAATAAATAAATGGGACTACATCAAATTAAAAAGCTGTTGCACAGCAAAGGAAACCATCAACAAAACAACAAGAAAGCCCACTGCATGGGAGAACATAATTGCCAATGTTATCACTGATAAGGGTTTAAACTCCAACATTTACAGGGAACTCATACAACTTAACAGAAGGAAGATAAACAACCCAATGAAAAAAATGGGCAACGGACCTAAATAGATACTTTTCGAAAGAGGACATAAGGAAGGCCAAGAGACATATGAAAACATGCTCAAAGTCACTAATCATCCGAGAGATGCAAATCAAAAGGACAATGAGGTGCCATCTCACACCTGCCAGAATGGCTATCATCAACAAATCAACAAACGACAAGTGCTGGCGAGGATGTGGAGAAAAAGGAACCCTCCTGCCTGCTGGTGGGAATGCAGACTGGTGCAGCCACTGTGGAGAACAGTATGGAGTTTCCTCAAAAAACTAAAAATGGAACTTCCATTTAACCCAGTGATCCCACTTCTAGGAATATATCCCAAGAAACTAGAAACACCAATTAGAAAGGATATATGCACCCCTATGTTCATAGCAGCACAATTCACCATAGCTAAGATTTGGAAACAGCCTACGTGCCCATCAGCAGATGAGTGGATTAAAAAATGGTGGTATATCTACACAATGGAATACTACACTGCAGTAAAAAAGAGGACATTCTTACCATTTGCAACAGCATGGATGGACCTGGAGAGCATTATGAAATAAGCTGAAATAAGCCAGTCAGAGAAAGTAAAATATCACATGATCTCACTCATTTATGGAATATAATGAACAACATAAACTGATGAACAAAAACATATCCAGAGACAGAGAAGCATCAATCAGACCGTCAAACCTCAGAGGGAAGGTAGGGGAGATGTGAGGGTAAGAGATCAACCAAAGGACTTGTATGCATGCATATAAGCCTAATCAATGGACACAGACAAAAGGAGGGTGAGGGCATGAGTAGGGGGGTGGGGGAAAATGGGGGGATAAGGACAGATATGTAATACCTTAATCAATAAAGATATTAAAAAATATTTTGAAATTGAGGAATTTACTGATGTAAAATTAAATATTATGTCATCATATCCATCAGATATTTTCCCTATGGTTTCTGGATTTTATTTCTCACTTAGAAAGGTATCTTCCAAATATAGATTTTTTCAAAATTTTATGTAAAATATCATTTTAATACTTCATGACCTTGATTTTTAAAATTCATATAGCACTTATTTGGGGTCTGACTTTAACTTTAAATAATCCAAATAAACCTTTTCCTAAACAGAAATGAGTTCTATCTCATTTACTGCCATTTTTAATTGAAGTTATTTGTTACTTAAAGGATTTCAGATTGAGAGAAGGCTATAGAGCAGTGGTTCTCAACCTTCTGGCCCTTTAAATACAGTTCCTCATGTTGTGACCCAACCATAAAATTATTTTGTTGCTACTTCATAACTGTAATGTTGCTACCATTATGAATTGTAATGTAAATATCTGATATGCAGGATGGTCTTAGGCGACCCTGTGAAAGGGTCGTTCGGCCACCAAAGAGGTCGTGACCCACACGTTGAGAACCGCTGCTATAGAGAGATAAAAAGTCTATTTCAAATGATTTTCATATTTCAGTTGCTTTTGAGAGGATATATGTATTTCTGAAGTTACTTACAACAGTGAGTACATATAGAAAAGTTTAATGATCAGCAACAAGTTGATTCTTCTTAAACCAGTACATTAGGAATTACTTAACTTCCATGAAAACCAATTCCCTTTCCTGCAGACATGGGGTGGGGATATTCACCTAATGAGGTAAAGCTTAATTAAGATAATGTGGTAGAGGAAAAAAAAAAAAACACAAAAAAAAACCTCAGCTCAGTAATTAGCCAATCACAGGTCCTCAGAAAACATTAGTTTGGTTATGTTTATCATGTTTATTGTCATGTTACATATGATTGAGAAATTTTTGTTTCTTAATCCACTAGAGAAGGACATCAGCTAGTGGTCACAAGACAGAATAACAGAGAGGGGAGACCTGCACACAGTGAAAACTCCAGAGATATGCAGAGGTTCTGCCTCAGGTAAAGTCTAAAGAGAGCATGTAAGTGTAAAACTACTCGAGTCAAGAAAAATAAACATTCAAAAGTATTTGAGGTAATAGTGTCTGGCACTCACACAGGGCTGGGAATGTGTCTGTTCATCTCAGCCAGATTGGAAAACCTCAGGATTCATGGGGAACTATATACTATAGTACACAGAAAAGTCTTGCTTCAGTGGTGGGGAATAAATATTCCCAAACTGAATGTTACTCTAGTTCTGTCTAACAAATCTTGGAAGGAAAAACTGAAAGGACCAAACTATTTCCAAATAACTATATTTTAGAGTAAGTCTCAAGTGTATTTGTAAGTATACAAATTATTCAGCATGCAAAAAGGTAAAATCACAAGGTCCTGCATATAGAGACAATTACTAGGCTTGCAAAAACAAAAACAAAAAAACAAAACAAAAAGCACATATAACCCATAGCAAGGAGAAAAAAAATCAACCTGTCTGAACTAACACAGACCTGACATAAATGTTATAAATAACAGATAAGTGCATTAAATCAGGTATAACTGTATTCCATATGTTCAAAAATTAAGACATAAAAAAGACCCAAGTCAAATTTATAGAGATTATAACTACAATATATAAAATAGAAAATATACTGGATGGTATTATTAGCAAATTAGACAGTGCAAAAGAAAAAAAATAATGGATTTAAAGGCATAGCAATAGAAACTACCCAAAATGAAACACACAGAAAATATAATTTTTTTAAAAAAAAACACATAGAGCATCAGTGAGCTGGGGAACAACTTCAAGTAGACTAATATATGTGTAATAGGAGCCTTAAAGATGAGGGTAGGGGGACAAAAGTAATTGAGGAAATAGAGGCAAAAGTTTTCTAAAAACTATAAATCCATAGATTTGAGAGGTTCAATGAAACATGAACAGGGCATCAAGGCACATCAAACTGACTTGCTTAAAGTCAGTGATAAAGAAAAAATATTAAAAGTGGTCAGAGAAAGAAGTTACTTATATAAACTGGAATAAAAATAAAGATGATAGAATTCTCACTGGAAACAATACAAACTAGAAAACAGTGGAACAACATATTTAAAGAACTGGAAAACACACACAAAACTAGTTTAAATGATGTTTAAAATGTTATTTTTAGACATATAATAGTCAAAAGATTCACCAGCAGATAAAACCTACACAAAATTTTAAGGATAGTATTCAGGCAGGAAAAAAATGGTACTGGATGGAAATAAAAATGTACAAAAATAAATGAAGAATACAAGAAATGGTAATTACATGGATAAATACATAAAATTTATTTTCTTATTTAAACTTCTTTAAAAGATAATCAAGTGTTTAAGCAAAAATAATTACAATGTAACATGTAGCTTATAATGTATAAGAAGCAAATGTGTGACAACTATGGTACAAAGAGCAGAAAGGAAGAAATGAAAGTATGCTGCTGAAAGGTTCTCATGCTATATGCAAAGTGGTAAATATCAATTGACAGCACACTGTGACAAATTAAAGATATACACTGTAAACCCTAAAGCAACCACTAAAATAACAAATCTGAGTTATATCTAATAAGCCAACTAAGAAGACAAATTTGAATCATAAAAATTTTAAACAATCCAAATAAGGCAGAAAAAAATGAAAAAGAGAACAAAGAAGAGATGGGAAAAGTAGATGATAGCATGGCCTATCCATACTAATAATTATAGTAAGAACAAATGATCTAAATACTCCAATCAATAGGCAAATATTGTTGGACCCAAATAATGGTGGCTATGAGAAACTTACTTTAAATATCAACATACACATGAATTAAATTAAAAACTGGAAAAAGTCATACCAAGATAAAATTATAAAGGAAAGCCAGAGTAACTACAATTTACTATACTATCAAGTAAAGTAGATTTCAGAGCAACAAAATATTACCTGGGATAAGAGGGTCACTCTGTAATAATAAAAAATGTTAATTTTTTGAGATGACATAAAAATCTTAACTACTAATGAACCTAGTACCAGAGTATCAAAATAAATGAAGCAAAATGAAATAAGAAACTGCACAGAGTGAATATTTCAATACTCCTTTCTCAGTAATTGATGGAACAAGATGACAAAATTCAGTGAGTGTTCAAAGATTTGAAAAATGTTATTAACCAACTTGACCTGATTGACATTTGTGGGACAGCAGATTACACATTCTTTTCAAGTGATGCACGTGACATATAAACCCCTTCTGGTCCATGAAATAAGTCTCAATAAAGTTAAAAAGGACTCTATTCCTACCAAGTATGTTCTTCGACAACAGTGTAATTCTATAAGAAAACAATGACAAAAATGTCCCTGGAAACCCCCAAATATATGGAAATTAGATAAGACACTTCTAAATAACTGTGGGCCAAATAAGAAATCAAAAGGGAAATTTGGAAGCATTTTAAACTAAAAAAAAAAGAAAAAAAATATATTTTAATTTGTGCAATTCCACTTATGGGGAAATTACACCACTCATCATCCATATTATACAAGAGGAAGGATCTCAAATTAGTGACCTTAAGTTCTACCTTAAAAAAAAACTAGAAAAAGAAGACCAAATGAAACTTGAAATAAACAGAAGAAAGGAAACAATAAAGATCAGAGTAGAAATCAATGAAATAGAAAACAAAAAATGATAGAAAAAGATCACTGAAATAATATTTCCTAGAGAAGATCAATAAAATTGACAGTCCTCTAACCCAATTATTTAGGATAAAAAGAGAGTAATCAGTGAATACCAAACACCAATATCAGAAATGAAAGAGGTGACATCATCACACATTTTACAAATATTATAAGAATAATAAAGGAGAGGAGAGAAACCAAGATGGCGGCATAGGTAAATACCGGAAATTGCTGCCTCGCTCAACCACTGCAAAACATACAACTAAAAGACAAAACGGACATCATCCAGAAGCACAGGAAGTCTGGCTGAGTGGAAATTCTACAACTGGAAGGAAAGAGAAAAGCACACTGAGACTCAGAGGAGGTGCGGAAGTAAAGTGCAGAGGTATGGAGGCCCACGTGGAATGGGCTGGCAACTGAGGGTGGGTGGGAACTGGGTGGAGGGGAGTTATGGGGGGAAAAAAGAGGAACAACTGTAATAATCTGAACAATAAAGATTTAATTTTAAAAAAAAGAATAATAAAGGAATTTTATTGCCTTGGCTAGTGTGGAGCAGTTGGTTGGAGCTACATCCCATCACTGAAAGGTTGTAGGTTTGATTCCTGGTCAGGGTGCACACCTAGGTTGAGAGTTTGATCCCTGCCCCAGTTGGGATGTGTCTGGGAGGCAGCTGATCAATGTTTCTCTGTGTGTCTCTCTCCCTCTCTCTCTAAAAATAAATGAGCATGCCCTTGGGTGAGGATTTAAGAAAGGAATATTATAAATAACTTTATGCTAATACATTAAAAAAACTTAGATAAAACAGACAAATTCCTTCAAAGATAAAGTATTCTTTCACCCTAGCAAAAGGGAGTAACTTATATAGCTCTATATCTATTAAAGAAATAGATTTGGTAATTAAAAACTTTCTGTACCCTGCCCCCTAAATCTTCAGTTTCAGATGGATCAGTGGTAAATTCTACCAAATATTTAAGGAGGAAATAATACAAATTCTATAAAAACTCTTTCAGAAAACTGAAGAGAAGGTAATGCTTGCCAACTCATTCTGTGAGGCCAGCATATTATTTTGATACTAAAACTCAAGTATTGCAACAAAAGAAAACTACAAACCCATACCCTCATGAACATAGATGCAAAAATTCTTAAACATAATTTTAGCAAATCAAATCCAACAACAGACAAAAAGAAAAAGAATGATACATCATGATCAAATGAAGCTTACCAGCAATGCAAACTTGGTTTAGCATTCAAAAGTCAATGTAATGAATCTTTTTAATGAATTTATTCTGTGTCACTTTAATAGATACAGAAAAAGTATTTGACAAAATCTAGCATATATTCCTGATCAAAACTCTTATCAAACAAGGAGTAAAAGGGGATTTATTTAAAGAGCCTCTATGGAAAAAAAAATCCACAGCTAAGGATGAAAGACTGCTTTTCCTCTAAGCTAAAAAAAATATGAGAATATCTGCTCTCACCACCCATATTCATCATCATATCAGAGGTCCTAGCTGGTATAATAAGGGAAAAAAGGAGTATATATATTTCATGATTCCATTTATACAAAGTCTTGAAAAAATGCAAACTAATTTATAGTGACAGAAAGCAGATCTGTGATTGCCCTGGTTCTGCTTGGGACCCTGGAAGGAATTACAATGAGGTATAAAGATAATTTCAGAGGTGATGGACATGACAAATTCCTTAACTTGATTGTGGTGATGGTTTCAGAGATGTCTATGTGTGTCAAAACTTATCAAATCGTATGCTTAAAATACATGCAGCTTATTGTATGGCAAGTACACTTCAATCAAGTTGCTACAAAAATAAATAAAGAAATGGACAAAGAGGGGAAAAAAGATAAAGGGCTATAAATGAAAGGATCAGTGTATGGGGTAAATTTATAGTGTGGATTAGGAAACACAGAAGTGAATTTATTTATTAATGAGCCAGATTGTCTCCAGTGTGTAAGTAATGCTCTAATAGGAAGCTAGGTGTAGAGGGCTGAACATTATCTTTTCTAATCATCAGGGTGCCATTTAGTGGCTCTCTAGAAAACCAGCAATAATTACAATAATGCACTAATTGCCCAGAGAGGAGCCAGTGACTCCCTGGGGACTCAGCACAACTCTCAAGACTCAGAGCATCTGATGCTCAGCCAGAGGTCTCAGCAGCAAACAGGGGTGAGTGACATGGAATCCTCAACATCCTGTCTTAGGAAGAATCTATCCTATCACAAAAAGAAATCACCAATTTCCCAGGTTTTCCACCTGTGCCCTGAGCCATCTCTAAGCCTGCTCACTAGGTAGAGCTAGCAATTGTGAAGGAGGTGGTGACAGCAGCCCTCAGTGCCCAACATTTACTGAGCACCTGTTCTGTCCCAGCTACTGTATTCAGAGCTCAGAGTGCAGCCCCTTCTGTGTAGGTGCAGGGCCACAGTTAACAATCTCTACTTAGCTTACGAGGCAGAACATATTCCTTATCACAGTTGGCTCTGGGCATTTTGCGAAACTTTTCTTTGCCAGGTCTTTCTCAAGGTTAAAATAAGGAAACAAGTACCAAGCTTATGTCCTTATCTCATTGCATCTTACACATTACCAGTAAGCTTGACTTTGTGGCTCTTTGTGTGTGTGCACTTTAGATACCATCAACTGACTTATTTCATGATTCAGACACTGTTCTAAGAACTTTATCGGATTAACATATTTAATCCACATAAGAACCCTGTGGGTTAGTAATATAATTATCCTCCTTTAAAAATGAAGAAACTGAGGTATGGAGGGGCTTATTAACTTGCCCAACTTCTCAGAGCTAGTAAGAACTGATGGAGCTAGAACTTGAACTCCGGCTCTCCAATTCAAGAGTCCACATCCTTTTTCTTTTCTTTTCTTTTTCTTTCTTTCTTTTTTTTTTTAAATCATAACACGAATTAAACTGAGTAAAGGGGAAGACTGATGGGCTGAGGCAATCTTCTTTGCCAAATGAAAAGCGTTCTGTTTTGTGGTCACAGGCTCCTTAAGAGGTTTGTTTATTGGTGACAAACGGTATCAAGTGAAAGAAATATAATGGCTCATTGTAAAGCCATTCTGATGACTTAAAAAACAGATCACATCTCAGTGAGTGCCCACAATGCCATCTCAGTCAGAGGGCCTGACTTTTCCTTCATCTCTTCTCTGCCCAAACTGCTTTTGTGAGGAGTGGGGGCCACAGAGTGAGTCGGAAAGGCAGGTACTGGAGCACTGGCCAGGGGAGAATTACTGCCCATTGCTGGATGCTGTCAGAGTGAAAATGGAGGGGCTGAGCTTTGTTTTTGAGGCTCTGAGGGAGAATGGCACAGGAATCAGATTTTGAAATACAGTAAGGAAGAACCAGAAGTGACTTCTGGAAGACCTTGAATAGACAAATGTTCCAGATGACAACTATATTCTTTATAACTTTTAAATGCCCAACTAACATCCTTGCTTATTAAACCAATATCAAGTTTTTAATATGGGAACTGAAACTGTTTTCTCTTAGACACTAGGTCTCGGCTTCCCAGTTGTTCCTCCTGGTATCCATTCTCCAAAAGGGCTAATTTAATCCAGTAGCTGCCTAACTCTGGTCCATGTTGCCCCTAGTGACCCACAATGTCTTGAGCCAAAAGAATTCAGGAATATGACAAGGGCCCTCATTCTTCTCTGGCTTTTGTCTTGGCTCTAGCAGATCTGACTGATGACCTACCTGCCTCGTCTTTTGCTACCCATGGTCCGATATTACAAAGCACTCCTCAGGTTCAGGACCACAGGCTGCAGATCTCTGCTCACTTGCCTTCATCTTATATCTTAATCATCACTATATCAGGCATAGCCATCTCCAGGCCAGTGAGTAGCCCAAGGCTGGTGCTTCCCTTTTATATTCTTTACACTTTCCGTTCATACACAATGCATATGCTCAATAAACATGGGTGACCTAGGAGATGTTTGGTCTAATTCTAATTTTAAAGTCCTGTAGGGACGCAGTTGCTTTCACATAACTTGACTCTAGATAGGGAGATCCTGAAGAGAGGGTGCAAGGTCTGAATTTCCTTAATTATGCTTCTGGCATAATGTTTGTATTATCAAGTTTTTTCTCCTGCACTGAAGATTTCACTTTCACTTAAATTCAATGAGACCTCAGTAAAAAATAAGGTATATAAAGACACATTACAGAGAAGATTAGAAACATAGTCCATACCTTTAGAAACGGAAAGAGAAGTGATCTTTTTTGTCTTTTTTCCACCTTATATAAAAGGACCACACTAATAATAAGCAATGGCAGTGCTAATGAGTTAGGTTTAATGATTAACTATTATGAACCCTTATTATGGTTGTTGTGATTGGAATGGTTCTACTGTTGATACATTAAGTAATGTCTAGCAATTAAGAAATTCAAACTAGATCTCAACCAAAAAGTACTGGGTACTAAGGGGAGAAATCACAGACAGGAGGAAAGCAGTAAAGAGCAGCTGGATTTTGAAATTGTGGAGTGACTTTGAGCAGGTATGCTTGAGGAGCTACGCAGAACCTACACGTGGGTAGGTATAGGACTCTAGGAGAGTGCCAATATGGCAAAGGGGCTGGTTGATGGTACACTGCATTGTGCATTGCATACCAATATTCCCATTGCGGGGACAGAAGTGGGAGGTCCCTGTCCTCAATCCACATCATCCTCATCTTTTGGCATCCTGTTACCACCTTGAAATGCTCTTTCCAATTCACTTTTTCCTTCTTGAATCTTACCCCTCCTCCACCCCATCTTCTGTGGTTTTTTCCCCCCCTCTGATCCTTGAAATATAGCTCTTTTAATCTGCTATTCTCAGCCCTCTACTCTTTTCTTTTTATACTATCCCTCAGAGAACTTATTCACTATCAAAGGGTCAACTACCACTTCTAAGCTGTTAACTCCCATCTTTATTTCCTCCCCAGTTCCTCTTCCTAAGCAAGGATACACAATTGCCTACTTGATTTCCTAATTCGTTTTCACATATTGTGTCATTTAGAGCTCAAGATGCTTCAAATTAAACTCTGCCCAAACTAGCTATTTTTACCAAAGTCTTTCTAAGTAAGGCATCACTATTCCCTTAATTTCCAGCTGTTTCTCACCCTCCATAGGTAATCACTCCTCAAGTAACATGCCTTTGATCTTCCCAATTCTCTCATCTATCCCATATTGCCATGACTATTGCCAGTTTAAGCTCTTATCTCTTATTTGAACTATTAAAATGGCTTCCTAATTGATCTCCCTTACCTAATAATCTCATACTGCCTCATTCCACCTAAAATCTGCTGTAAAATTAACTTCTCTAGAATACTGCTAGGATGTTTCATTCCTTAATCAAAAATTTTTATGACATTCACTATCCATTGACTAAAGGACCACTCATATAATTATTCATTGAACAAATATTTATTGAACACCTACCCCCAGTAAGTAGTGCTTGTCTGGTCGAATGAGGAAAAGGAGGCTCAGGGGTCTTCCTGCTCAGCTTATTTGACCTCTATAGGCAACAGATCCTCCCTCTCCACCCCACACCTCCACCCCTGGAGCCGTGAGACCTCTGTGGAACCTTAGGGCTTCAGAAACATGATTCACATCCAACACAAAGCATCTGTATAATAAAATAGTGTGCAAATTGTCCCCTCGACAGAGAGTTCTTCTGGGAGTTCAACCAGGGAGCGGAGCAGGCCAGGGGAGGAAGGGAGGCCCTAGCCAGCAGCTAAGGAGGCTGCAGTGGAGGCAGGTCAGAGGCAGCAGGTGGCTGGGGGAAGGGAAGGAGTACCCAGCCAGCCTCCGCCAGCTGCTAGGGACCCTACCAATGTATGAATTTCGTACACTGGGCCTCTAGTATGTAAATAATTTCAATTAACCTCATATCTTTAATTTCTTTAGAACTCAAACAAGGACAGGGGGAGACCATTGTTATAGGGCTCACAGAAATAGCTAGCCATAGTACTCACAGGACAGAGTTTCTGAGTTCCCATCTCGATCCACCTTTGTTTAGCCAATTCCTCCTTTTCCTTTGGGTCTTACATTAGGTGTCACTTCTTCCTGGAAACCTCTCCTGCCCCAAAGCCTGAGTTAGATTCTTCTTTTACAGGGTTGTACATCACCCTGCACTTTCCTAGCCACAGCTCCCTATTGTAACTGCATGTGACACTGTAATTTTAACAGTGGCTCCTCCACTGTTCTATGAGCTCCATGTGGGCAGCAACTGCACCTATCTTGTTAAATCCAGAATTTCCAGTGCCACCAATGACCAATGCATGGCACAAGGTAGGTGCTCTGGTATTGGATGGATGGATGGATGGATGGATGGATGGATGGATGGAAATAGGAAAGGAGCAATTCAAAGTAGGAGAAGATAAAGAATGGGGCTTTCCCAGTCCAAGCCCATCTGAAGCACTTGGATACCATGGAGTGTTGTAAAGAATATTGTGAAGTGCCTTGTATTATGGCCCTGCATACCTGTTTTGTTCTCCTTTTGAAGTATAAGCTTATTGGGAGGCTCCACCTACAGTTTTGAATATCCATGCTCTTTAGGAAAACTTTGCTGTTTGCTGCCTAGTATCTATCTCTGTTTCCCTTACCAATTCCTTTTGGCAAACACTCCTGCACCCTTCTCAGCTAGGTGCTCTCAAATGACTGACCATACTCTCAGCTCTAGGGTTGGTCCTAATTGCTTTAAACCAATCAACCTATCCTGTCCCAAGAGGCCCACAGTGATTGGTTCAAGAAGAGACACAGGACCCAATCTGAGTCAATGAACTGTCAGCAGCCCTTAGCCTGGCCTTCTGGATGAAGGAACTCAGCAGAGAAGGTATAAGCACAAAATTTAGCTCCACACTGGGTTAGAGTCCCATTTGCATTGTCATCTAGCTGACAGAGCTCCATGTCTGTTTTTTTTTTATGTGTAAAATAGTTATATTTCTATCTATCTATCTATCTATCTATCTATCTATCTATCTATCTACTATCCCTTAGAAAGGCACCTGAGATGACTGTTAAATACCTTGACTGTAGTGAGTATTTCATAATATATACATACATCAAATCATTAAGTTGTACATCTTAAATATATACAATAAGTAAAAGAACACAAATCAACAGAGAGGAGTGGCTGCTATTTCCATTGTTGTCACTGTTGATGCTATTCCACAGCTATAGCAGTGTGAAGATGTGTCCATCTTGCTGCCTTAAGGGAAGCCAGCTGGAGGCTGAGGCCACTACAGAGGACAATGGGACCTAAGACAGAGAATTGAGCCCAAAGACGTGAATTGTATCTCTGGATTAAGCCGAGCCTGAAGCCAACTTTATGTCTACACTTCCAGAGATGTGAGCCAATGAACGTTCTTTCTTGTATAAGCCCCTTAGAGATGTATTTGCAATTATTTGGAGGGGAAAAGTTTCCCTATGGGATCACTGTTTTTTGGTAGCAAGGGAAAAAACAACTTTTTAAATACAAATGTGGGAAACCAAGTGATCGGCTACACTTTGTTAGTCAGTTTTTCATGTGCAATATCCTTTATTTAACCTTCATTATGACCTTTAAAATAGATATATCCATGACAGTTATTATCCCCTTTGTATGAATGTAGAAGCTAGGATTGAGTGATAAAGTGATTTTCCCAAGGCTTAGAGATAGTTAGGGTGGATTTGAACCCTCCACCCTCTGACACCAGAGCCTTTTCCACCACAACTTTTACCTCTCCCCAAGGGTAGAGATAGGGCCCCAAAGGATAAGTGCTTTATATTTAGACTAGAGGCCTGGTGCATGAAATTCGTGAACTTGGGGGAGGGTGGTCCCTCAGCCCGGCCTATGCCCTCTCCCAGTCCAGGAGCCTGGCCCATGGGGAGCAGGCCTAAGCTGGCAGTCAGACATCCTTAGTACTGCCGCAGAGGTGGGAGAGACTCCAGCCACCCCTTCTGCGCTCTCCGTAAGCCCGGCTTCTGGCTGAGCGGTGCTCTTCCTGTGGGAGGGCACTGACCACCAGGGGGCAGCTCCTGCATTGAGCATTTGCCTATGGTGGTTAGTGCACGTCATAGTGACCGGTCATTCCACTGTTCGGTCAATTTGCACATTAGCCTTTTATTATATAGGATACTCAATCCCAGGGACAAGTACTGGTTAGCAACTAAATGTTTAGTGACTCAATAATCTAATTTTTAAAAAGGGAATTAAGGCCAAACTTAAATTTTTAGGCTGTAGATCTCATTTTATTAGAACTACTTTAAGCTGGCTAAGCATTAAAACTAGAAAAGATCATCAAATTAGCGTGCAGAGGTTTTTTCTTTCTTTTTTCCTTTCCTATTTTTTAACCCCAGGCTCTAGATGGACAGCAATCCTAATTAGGAAATGATATCCTTTCAATTAATTTAGATGGCCAAAATCATACTAAAAGCTGTAATTCACAGCTCAATATTAGTACCTTGGGCCAAAATTTTGACAAATGTTCCTATAGTGAATTGTGATTGTCTTGCTTTTAATGGTTATTTTTTCCCTTGTGCTCTCTATAGAATTAACATCTTGTGAATCCACCTATAAACTGTTAACAAGAAATTTTAATTGTAAAGAAAATTACACAAATTCTGAGCTACTTCCTGACATCAACTGCACACACAATTCTCGGCAAAGCTCTCATCCTTTGAAGCCTGCTAGTGATAAGGAGGGAAGTTTGCAGTAATTCTATCCCTTCTGGTGTAAGATCTCCAGGATTTTGGCCACTATTGTTTTGCAATTCATTATTTATGACTAGAGGCCCGGTGCACAAAATTTGTGCATGGGAGGGGTAGTCCCATCAGCCCAGCCTACACCCTCTCCAACCCGGGACCCCTCGGGGGATGTCCGACTGCCGGTTTAGGCCAGGATCGGGCCTAAACTGGCAGTCGGATATCCCTCTCACAATCCAGGACTGCTGGCTCCTAAATGCTCACCTGCCTGCCTTCTTGATTGCCCCCAACTACCCCCCCTTCCAGCCTGATCACACCTAACCGCCTCTGCCTGCCGACCTGATTGCCCCTCACTGCCCGCTTTGCTGGCCTGGTAGCCCCACACAGCCTGCTGCTCAGTTGTTTGGTCGTCCTTCATTAACCCCCCCTGCCAACCTGGTTGTCCCTCACTAACCCCCCTGCCGGCCTTGTGGCCCCACTCAGCCTGTTCAGTCATCCGTTTGGTTGTTTCAGATGTGACAGCCCCTGGCTCTTTATATATATAGATGTTACTTATAATGCTTCATTTTCCCAAAAGCACAAGTCGCAAAACTCCCATTTATTGCTTGTACAAGTTCTTTACCCCATGGTATCCCTAGTGAGGAGACGATTACTAACTAAAAGTTGCTTTCTGAAACATAGACATCATGAAAGAAAACATACAAATTTTCAAGTAATAATTTATAAAAAGAAGTACTGATAGTTGTATCTTTAAACTTTAAAGGATGTGCAATTAAGTCTTTCAGCACATCTTTCCTGATTTTGTTTGATATTAATTTTATCTATGTTTGTAGTTTAAAATAATTGGCTTTATTTGAAAAGGCAATGGGAGAGGAAAAATTCTGTTCCTGCAGTCTCTTTGGGGTATTTATTTGGAGATAATTTGGATAATACATTTAGCAACTAGCTAATGTATATTTTTTGCCATATCAGAATTCTTACCTACTCCAGTGCAAACCAGTGAAGGTTTATCAGGCAGAGTTTGTATGAAAACTTGTTGGAGATGGTTCATGGGATTCTTTATACTATTTTCGCACCTAGAATTTAAGTCAAAGAATGTCACTTCACAATGAAGCCTCAGGAAGAAGGAGACCCATCATCTGAGGAATCTTTAGCTATCCCCCTCTTCTTTTGAAATTGATTCCTGGGGGGTTGTACACGGGATGAAGCAACATGTTTAGGATGGAGCAGGTAAGATAGTCAGATGGCCCTTTTCTGGGAAGTGGACTGGTTGATCCTTTAGAGCCTGCCTTTATTTTCTCCATCTTACACTCTGGAAGAATTGAGCATATCTATAACCAAAGGTGGGGCAGTGGGAGGGCCTGTAACAAAATGGTTTATCCCCTCCTTCAGTCAGGCAAATGTTTACAAAGAATCCCTAAAACTAGTATTCTTAGGGTTTTTTTTTTTTTTTTAGCTAAGATGCAAACAATATAACCTACTGAACAGAGTCCAAAGTGTGGTGGGTATCTCTAGTCGGGCTAACTTATTCCCATGCCTCATCTATAGGCATGGGACTCAATTCTAGCTTTTTGGGAAGCTACACATGTCTACCCTATCAATTGCATGCATATTCTGCACCGGAGAACCTCTTTTACATTCTTTTAACCCCTTCTCCACCTGCATCCCAAGTGTCTGGCTCCTGTCCTATTGTATTCTCTGGTACCAGGTCTAGTCCTTCTCAACACAAGATTGAGTGGAGGAGGATACATAGGACCCAGACAGAGCCTGGAGAGGGAGTGGGTCATTAAATGGTCTGACCTGAGGCTGAAATATCTTTCTAAAAATCATATTTTTCACACTATAAAGGTTACAACTTCACAGACTGTTTTTCCCCAGTGACTTCCAGGCTGTTTTAGCACACAAGTATAGGTCTCTGTACATGTCCAATTAGCAGTGATTGTCTTTGAATGTTTCTGCTGCTTTCCTGTGTTTCTATTTTCATTTGTAACTGTCCCATTTTTTTGCCTGTGCATTTTATTCCCTCCATTTGATTTCACACTCTTAAGAGGAAGGGCCATATCTTCTATTTAATTTTAATTCTCTAAATTCTCTACAAACAGAGCTTAATGGATGCTCTTGGTTGCCTGATATGCCTTAACAAATAGCTCTGAATTTGCCTGTGCCCTGGGCTTTTTATAGGAAGCTTGTCATGTGGAGGTGCCCCTTTCGACCTTGAACAAAGCTTTAAATCCTAGTCAGCTGCGTGTTTGCCTTTCATCATAAAAATGCTGCCACCAAGGAGCTGTGGCCCAACACAGATTCAGGAATCAAACCTCAAATTTGACCCCACTGCCTATCTTGAGGACAAGAGCACTGCAATTCACACCCTGGACATTTTTTTTTCCTAGCTCTAGGGAAATTGTGTGTAACGAATAGTTCTGCTGACATAGATTCATTCATTCAACCACTCTCTTCTCTGAGAATGGTTTGCCTGACAGGCTCATGATGAAATTCTTTTTGTCCCTTTCTTGTATTCTAAAAAATAAAAACAAGGCCATCCGCAGAATAATGACATCAAAATAATACCAGGCTTGTGAATGAGCATAATGAATGCAGAGAAAATTGTGGGCAATTAAGACTAAACACTGTCCCTGTCTTTCTAGGCACAGTAACGCCTTTCCTAACTGCTTTCTTCCTCTCTATCTGCCCAGGTTTTTTGAGGACATTTAGATATTTGGCCATTTTAGCCTTTGCTGTGTTTGTTCCTTGTTACTGGTTGAGGAGCTTGTTGTTTGCTCTTTTAGTGTTAAGACTCCTTCCATATACTGGCATTTTCAAGGAGGATGTAAATAATCCCATGCAGGACAATGTTTCGAAAGTTTCTCAATTGACAGAATGATAACTTCATCTGAGCCAGTAAACAAGAAAGCAAGAATGAAGCCCAGGGAAGGTCTAGGCAAATTTGGCATTCAAAGCTGGGAACCGAAGCCTGACATCATTCAATCAGGCTCTCAGAAACCCAACATGGGTTACAGTCAGTGCCACATGGTGAGGAACACAGGTCAAGATACAAATGGTGCCAGGAGATTGTCAAGGGCGGGGGGAAAGAAAGGAGACATATGTAAAACTCTTTGTAATACTTTAAGCAATAAAAAAATAAATAAAATTAGCTCAGGAAAAAATCAAGAGATTTGTGACATTAATCTCAGAGGAGATTAATTTTTAAAAAAATATATCTAATTCTATAGTGGTAAGCATATTAGGAATAAATAAAACTTTATATATATAAAAAAAGATACAAATGGCATCATGTTTGAATGATGATAGGGGATTTGTGTTGGATGCTTATATTTTGGCTGTTTATACTTTGTGACCAAAGTAGTAAATGATGGACCTTATTGGTTATCCAAGCACTGTGTAAGAAAGTGGAAGACTGCATTTCTTTAATTCTGACTGTCTTTGGATTATGCTCCTGAGCTTCACTGGCTACTAATCTAGTGAAAAGCAAAGGATACCCAAAGTTCTAATTTGTTTAGAAGAGACTTCTCCACACACTTCAAAATTCTGCCTTTCATTTCAGTACAATTAGCTCCCTCTTGCTTGAGTAAAATCTTAAGGTGAAATTCACCATGTATTTTTGAGATCAGTTCCCCCAGGAAGGAACTCTGACTTACTATGTTATTCCAAACCAGAGAGAACAAGTCCCATTATATACTAATTTTGAATCTACTTTAAACCTCATTGCTCTGTGTTTCAATGCATGATGATACTTCTCTATCTACCACGAATTACATTTTTGTTTCCATGCTCTTACTTGCTTTGACAGAAAGACCCATGCTTTTGATTTCTTTTCATGCCCTTGATGTTTGAAATCATGCCAAAAATCTTTACAATTTAATAAGCAGAGAACTATGGTGCATTTATTCTGTACCTATAGATTCTCAGATCTGTCTCACAAATTAATTCATCTCTAAGATTCAGGGCTTCCCTACTGCTTCAAAATCATGCACTCAAAGGCACCGAGGTGAATATGTGCATATACATCCAGGGCATAAGAAACAGTCTCCTGGGCCCTGCTGCAGCTGGGATCAGGACTAGTGAAACACAAGTGGGAATTCTTTTCAACTCAAAATGGGCTCTACTCTAAGTGTCAGCCACCACACTGCTTGTTTTAAAAACACTTATTCAACTCCTAGAGAACTTACAAATTCCTGCAGGGATAGTGCAAAAAGAGAGAGGTACAATCCTGCCTGCCAAGGTCTAGAGGGCATGAGCCAACCTCTCCTGAGGGATGAATTAGAACAGAGAGGAAAGAGCTAGGTATTTTCTTCATTTGTCCCATGCCTACCCTCTGGCAGTAGCTAAAATCAATACCAAAAGTTGGTTGAGAGTAGAGAGTACAAAGTAAGTAAAGTTGGTCAAAAGATCATTTGATTATTTTATATTAATCCCAAATGTTTTCCACTGCATTTTCACCGCAAAGAAAAGAGTCAACCAACAGAGGAAAGTTAAGTTAGTTTGAAAAGTTTCTTTCTAAGGGAACAGAAATTTCAAAGACAATGAGAGTTAAATAAACCCCATGCTTATATTGAAGCACCAAGTGTAAGGCTTTCAAGCTAACTCTATTATTAGGAAAGCAAGATGTTGTCAGTATAATAAAATGCCCTTCCCCTCCCTAATATAGTTTAATGATAAAAGTAGATGTCAGGAGGGCTTATGAGTGTTACTTTACTTTCTGCTCTGGTTACTATAGCTTCTGTCTGCCTAGGTCTTTCTTCTTTTCTGGTTATACCTAGTCGTTGGTCAGGCACACACACTCACTAGCGTTTTAGGGAACAGAAGCCAAATAGGGCAGTGTGCATGTTGATATGAACATAAAATTCAAGTATTATTATTAGCACTAAATTTTGAGAGGATGAGAAACTGGCTCTATGCCCTATCATGACTTGCAATTGGTCAGTTTATACATAAACTTTGGTTGGAGAAAAATAGGTCCTCTGAAAATAATTCTGAACGTAAATTTTTAAGTGCTTCTCATAGATTTATTTAACTTTTGAAAACACCAACCTTCAAATTAATGGTCCATTTGTTTGAACAGAATTAACTAAAAAATAAAAAAATGATGAGGACAGTAGTCTAACACTCAGCTCAGGGCTCCTGATTACAGGTCTAGGTAATCCTGGGAATGGGAGAAGAGTGTAAGCAGGAGTCACTATCAACATTCATCCCCAGAAACAGAGAAAGGCAAGTGCCTCAATAAAAAAAGTGATAGGACTTTTTAAAAAAAGACATGTTTAGAGTTATCTTTTGATAAATATACATTATAATGGCTGTGCAAAGTTTATTTTTTGAGACGTTCAATGTCTCCCTACCTACCCTCCCTGCTCCCCCAAAATTAATAAAAGCTTATGCTGGTAGCATGATTTTCTTAATCCCATTTAGGAGTGGTCATTGATAACAAAACTGTTCCTCATTCTTTTATTCAACAAATATTTATTGAGTGAAAATTACTGGAAGGTTCTGTGATGAATGTTAAAGATACAGCAATGAGTGAGTAAAACCCAGTCCTTGCCCCTAAGGCAGTGGTTCTCAACCTTGGCTGCACATTAGAATCACCTGGGAACCTTTTTAAAATCCTGATTTCTGGACCTCATCCTCTGGAAATTCTGTTTCTTCATTATGGGGTGGGGCCACAACATTAGTAACAAAGAAACAATTTCAGGAGGATGAGGCCCAGAAATCAGGATTTTAAAAAGATTCCCAGGTGATTCTAATGTGCAGCCAAGGTTGAGAACCACTGCCCTAACGGAACTCAAGAGTCTTGGGGAAGAAAAAGTTAACAGATGACTGCAATGCAGATGGATAAGGCTCAACCTGATGGTTAGTAAGAATCACCTGATGGGAGCAAATGGAAGGAAAGTCCAACCAAGCATGCCTGGGGAAGGGGTCAGGGAATACTCCCTGGAGGAACAGATGTGTAGACTAAGACTGGAAAAATTAGGAATTAGGAGAAAGGAGTGGGAAATTGGGGTGTGTGGGAGAGTGCCAGGGTCCAACCCCAGCGGGTCCAGGGGTCCCCAAAGGTGTGGACGGAGTTGGCGAAGACTATCCACCCTCTTCCTATGGTGGAGTCCTATCCATCCCGAGAGTGGGGCTTACGTAGGGGTCCCTGTTCGGGCGCCAGATGCCGGGGTCCAACCCCAGCGGGTCCAGGGGTCCCCAAAGGTGAGGACGGAGTCGGCGAAGAAGGAATGACACGGAGACAGCGTTCAGTTGATCAGCAGCCTAGCCAGGATCTCTAGCCAGGATCTCCAGCCAAGTTCTGGTCTGGATCTCCAGAGAGGTTCTGCTGTTTATTGTCTTGTTACATCCGTATTTATACCAGTTGATTTTAATCCTGTCAATTTCTATTACAAAGGCTAGGGCGTTTCTTATCTCCATTCCAGGGAGAAAAGATTATGTAGCTTAAGCATGATTGTTCATAGTTAAAGGGATTAATTACCCGCCTGGCACTTAGTTGAGGGGTTTTATTCCCTCCCTAACTTCAGGGGAAAATCCCTACCTGCGGATTCAACCTTTCTCGGAGAGGTGACCTTGGTTAAAACACAGCGCCAAGAAGGTGAGCAAACATATTAAGAACCATATGCCATATATGCCAGGTCCCTTGAAACAGCAAGGATGGACCAGCTCCCGGCAAATTCCCCCTTTTTTATTTTTTAAAAGCAAGCATTTAAAAAGGAAAACCTCAAATGCTCTCTTGTATCCATTTTAAGAGTAGGATTGGCGCTTTCCGCTATTACCTGAGTCCTGATCTATCACCCCAGGGAGAGCTTGCCAATCCTGCACTTTCCCGGGGTGGAAAGGCTGCAGTGGGGTTAAGGATAAGGCTCCTTGGGCCTACCTTCTCCCATGCCTCTACATTTACCTTTCCGGCACCTTTCCTTCCTCAGAAAAGCATGGACGTATTTCTTGTATAAAATGTTCTGTCTGACTGGGAGTAACCTTAATTCCTCTGCTAACAAGCATATATGTTAAAAGATCAATACGGAGTCTTTTTTCTTTAGACTCAGTATGGCACATCTTCTTAATCTAAAGATCAATACAGAGTCTTCTTTCTTTGGACTCAGTATGGCACATCTTCTCAATCTAAGAATCAATACAGAGTCTTCTTTCTTTGGACTCAGTATGGCACATCTTCTCAATCTAAGTTCTGTACTATCCACCTTCTTACCCTACTTATCCTCTATAGGGGGGTCTGTAGCACCCTGGTGGAGTCCTATCCGTCCCGAGTGTGGGGGTTCTCAATGGGGGGGGGCTTACCTAGGGGAATCCTTTTCCAGGGATTCCCAAAGGTGTGGACGGAGTTGGCGAAGACTATCCACCCTCTTCCTACGGTGGAGTCCGATCTGTCCCGAGTGCGGGGCGCTTACCTAGGGGTCCCTGTTCGGGCGCCATATGCCGGGGTCCAATCCTAGCGGGTCCAGGGGTCCCCAAAGGCATGGATGGAGTCGGCGAAGAAGGAATGACACGGGGACAGCGTTCAGTTGATCAGCAACCTAGCCAGGATCTCTAGCCCGGATCTCCAGCGAGGTTCTGTAGCCATGTTCCCTCGCTAGGTTCTCCAGCCAGGTTCTGTCCAGGCTCTCCAGTCAGGTTCAGTGTCCAGGTTCCAGTCAGGTTCTCCTGCCAATCTCTGTAGTCAGGTTCAGTCCAGGATCCCTTGCCATGTTCTCCCGCTAGGCTCTGTCTCTAGGCTCCGAGGCCAGTCCCGGTCCAGGATCCTCTGGCATGCTCTCGCCAGCGAAGTTCTTCTGTCTCTAGGCTCCGTGTAGGTTCTGTCTTCTGAATTCTGTCTCCTGAGTTCTGAGTCTTTCTGTCTTGTTACAACTGTATTTATACCAGTTGATTCAATCCTATCAATCTCTATTACAAAGGTTAGGGTGTTTCTTATCTCCATTCCAGGGAGAAAAGATTATGTAGCTTAAGCATGATTGTTCATAGTTAAAGGGATTAATTACCCGCCTGGCACTTAGTTGAGGGGTTTTATTCCCTCCCTAACTTCAGGGGAAAATCCCTACCTGCGGATTCAACCTTTCTCGGAGAGGTGACCTTGGTTAAAACACAGCGCCAAGAAGGTGAGCAAACATATTAAGAACCATATGCCATATATGCCAGGTCCCTTGAAACAGCAAGGATGGACCAGCTCCCGGCAGGAGAGCTTTTCATGAAAACAATGTGTTCAATCCTAGTTGGTGGTGGGGAGGAGTGAGTTTCCTATTAATTAGAGCAGCTAAACTACAATTATTATCTTTGCTCACATTCGCCAGTATAAGAGTGGTCAATAATTAACATTTCTACAAAGCATGTAAATATGGAAAATAAGTTTTGAACTTATACCCATGGAGGTAGGCACCCAAGGGGGCCATTTTGCCTTAGGATGGGATTTCATGCAGAAATACTGCTTCCTGTTACTGTGAGTTTTTAACAACTGACAACCAGTCTGAAACATTTAAACATCTTTTATGTTATATAAATGTAAGTGGGTGAAAATTTAGGAAGAACCAAAAGGCAACACATTATATATTCATCTTGTTTTATTTCCTTAACAATATATCTTGAAGATCATCCCTAATTGGTGGGTTGAACAGTTCCTTATGCTTTTTAAAGGCTTCATAGTATTCTATTTTATGGATGTGTCATACAATTGTACTATTATGTAGATATTTAGGTTTATCCAAATTTTGATGTTAAAATAATTCTGCAGCACTAACACTGTACATTCCACAGGTTAAATTTCTAGAAGGTCAACTGCTAGATCCAATGCTATGCAGGTTGTTATTTTGTTAGATATTGACAAATTGTTAACTTTCACTATAATGTATAAGAGAGCATATGTTTCCCAACAGACTTTATAATCTTTGAATATTTATCAATTTGATAGACTTTTAAATGACACATCAGATTAATTTTAATTTGCATTTTTGTTATTCTAAGTGAGTTGATCATTTTTCATCTTTTCTAAAGAGCCATTTATATGTTTCTTTTTGTGAACTGTCTGTACCTAAACTTTGACCCCCATTTCTATTGTGTTTTGACTTTTTATTACTTTGAATGCACTTTTTACATAGATACAACAAATAGTTTTTTAATACTCTGATTAGCATGGGCCTAAATACTTTTGAGGCCCAAACTTATTTTAGCTTATCATCCAGTGTGGAAAATGGAGTCTTAAGCACTGTGATACAGGGAATTCAGAACTGCTTCCTAAGAAATATCTTGATTTGAATTTCAAACATCCCTGCCTTCCCACATAGAGAAAAATAGGCCTTAATCTATAGATATAAAAGCCTAAGCAACTGTTACAACCTGACGACCAGATGACTGGCCAGTAGCTATGATGCACACTGACCACCAGGGGCAGACGCGCAATGCAGGAGCTGCGCCCTGGTGGTCAGTGTGCTCCACAGTCAACCTCCCGCAGCCAGCCAACCTCCTGCAGTCCCTCCCCTGGGCCAACGAGTCCCAATTGGCCCTGATTGGGGCTGGGTGAGACAACCCCAATCAGCCCTGATTGCCAGTCAGGCTGAGGGGCCCCATCCATGCACGAATTCATGCATGAGGCCTCTAGTCCTATATAATAAAGAGGTAATATGCAAATTGACCCTCACTCCACCATGCTGTCACAAGATGGCTGCACCCACAGCGGTGGCAGGGTTCCCGTAACACAAGATGGCTGAGTCCACAGGGGAGGCAGGGTTCCCATAACGAGTGATCAGCAGGGATCTGAGGCTGCGTCCTCCACCCAGTGGGACTTGAAGGGGGACCTCAGGTTGCACCCCCCACCCCAGGCTGGGGGACCTGAGGCTGCGCCCCCCACGACAGCACCGGACTGGGGGACCTGAGGGTGCACCGGGGGACCTGAGGCCATACTCCCCACCCATGTGCCAGGCCAGGGGACCTGAGGGTGCACTGGGGGACCTGAGGCTGCGCCCCCTGCCCAGCACTGGGCTGGAGGACCTAAAGCTGTGCCCCCACCCGGCAGGGCTTGACGGGGGACCTGAGGCTGTGCCCCCTGCCCGGTGGGGCTTGAGAGGAGTGGGGCTGGCCGGGTCTGGATCTCGCACAACTTCGAGGTTCACATGGGTGGGTGGGGACTTGATTCTGGGTCCTGTGACATGCCCCAGACTCTGACAGGAGGAAAATTTTCATATACATTTTACTAATTTTCTTCCATCTCTGACACTTCTATTATAGAGAAAGGGCAAATAGCAATATTAAAATATTTCCTCTAATTAATTCCCTTTTAATGTGCATGAGTTTTGTGCACCGGGCCACTAGTCTTATTATAAAAATCCTTACCCCCTAGTCATCTTCATGGTTTCAAAAGCAAATAAATTAGCAGTGACAAGATCATTTCATTTCAGGCCCTCTTTAGGGAGTAGAATCTTGATGTGTCTAAAGCTAGCTTTTATGAAGAGCTGTAATGGTAATGTCCTCAAGGTATGAGGTGTGATGAGGTGGAGGGATAATGGCACTTGTTTACTCCTGTAGTATCATATTCTAAGTTCTATCTATGTGTTATTTGAAGACCCCAGACCTACACATTAAAACAACATCTCTGCAATCTCTTAAAGAATTACCTTCATTGTGGTAATTGTTTTACAGTGTATATTTATCTCCAAGCCCATCAAGATGTATACATTAAATCTGTCTCAATAAACCCTCAATAAATTGTTTTTATTTTTTTAAATAAAGAACTTCCCTTACTTTGTCATCAAGCACAAAAATTTCCCTCAGAATTTGTGCCAAGAAGAACTTGATTTCTGAAAGCCCTAGTTTGTTTCTTCCTTTTAGGGAATTAAAGCTTTAATTCTAAAACCCCAGCCCCTTCTATTTAAACTTCTTTAATTATTGTTATTGTTATTTTTTATAAATTGATTTTTTTCCCGGGGGACAGGTGATCCAGCTATTTAATATCCAACCAATTCATTCAGTATGTCTCAACCTAAACTGCACACTAAAATCACCTGGAAATTGAACATCTCCCTATGTTCCAGACAATTCAGTTAGAAGTATCTCTGGGGGGTTGGTCTATTTAGAAGCTGCCCAGGTTATTCTGATGCTTGTGAGAATTAAGGCCCAATGAGCTAACTAAACAGTTGGGTAAAATTGTAGCAGAGTGCCCTAACCAGTTTAACTCAGGGGACAGAGCATCGGCCTGCAGACTGAAAGGTCCCGGGTTCGATTCCGGTCAAGGGCACGTACCTTGGTTGCGGGCAACATCCCCAGTAGGGGGTGTGCAGGAGGCAGCTGATCAATGTTTCTCTCTCATCGATGTTTCTAACTCTCTATACCTCTCCCTTCCGCACTGTAAAAAAAAAATCAATAAATTATATATATTTTTTAAAAAAGCCCTAACCGGTTTGGCTCAGTGGATAGAGCGTCGGCCTGGGGACTGAAGGGTCCCAGGTTCAATTCCGGTCAAGGGCATGTACCTTGGTTGCAGGCACATCCCCAGTAGGAGATGTGCAGGAGGCAGCTGATCGATGTTTCTCTCTCATCCATGTTTCTAACTCTCTATCCCTCTCCCTTCCTCTCTGTAAAAAATCAATAAAAAATATATATAAAATAAAAAAATTGTAGCAGAGTAGAAACTGCCTAATGATGTCATTTCTATTCTCTGCATGATTAGTAAAAATAATAATAGCAAGTGATATTATAGTAACAGTCATAAGTTTGAAATGGCACTGGTGTTGGGAGAGCTGGTCTCTTTTTCTTTTTGTGTTATTCTTTCTCATTCACTCTGAAGTGCTGTAAAAGAAGATTCATACAATACTTTCTGAAAGAAAATTTCCTAGAAAACTTGACTTGAAAAGCTAATATTGTCCTGGGCTTTGTTGAGGTGCAATTGTGTCATTTTTTTCACCCACCTACTTGGTAGAGCTTATTAAGGACAAGGATCATGTCTTAACTAGCTATGTATGTATGTTTTGTGTCCTACATGTTGCTAGGCATATAGTTGGTACTTAATAAACATTTATGAAAGGAAAGAAGGAATTAAGTTTTTCAGATTTTTAAATTTTCAGGAATATACTCAACATTCCATAGTTGTTTTTAACATTTTATACTGTATTTAATCACTCAACTAGAAAGCCTGTTTTGAAAATGAACTGGTCTTAAAAAAAATTACCTAACTAAATAGCCTATGAAACAGGCATTAAAGTATACACCAAATAAAGACAGGACCAGTATCTGTGTTACAATATTTCATCCCATTCCATATATGTACTTATCTATTTTATCTCTTTCTTATCTCTTTGATGTTCATCTCTGTAGAAAGAAAGTGAATCAGTGTGAGAGGAACAGTTTCAGAAGAGAAAGGGATGGGGTGCAAAGAGAGATGGAGAAAGAAAGAACAAAAGGAGAGGAATAAAGAGAACAGAACAATAGTATAAAGTAAGGATTAGTTCCACACCATGTGATTTAGAGTTAATAAGTTGAAAATAACATTCATGAAATTTTTGTATAGGAATTGATCCTTCAGATAGAGCTCAGGAAGTGTGTGGAGAGAGCAAGAGAGTGTAGTACAGAGGCCTTGGCCTATGAAAAGGCCCAAAGCAATGACACAGATGGCATATCATGTAAAGCCAGTTCCACCAGTACCTCTTCCATTATGGTTCTACAGCCAACCCCCTCTCCATTAATTCACTAGAAGTTCTCTGAGTACTTAATGTTTGTAAGAGATGGGCTTATGTAAATATAAGGAATATATGAAGATTTCAATAGAGATCCTGCCCTTACGGGTCTTATGTGTATATCTTCAACTATTTTTTAAAGCAAAAAGTAATATTTGCCATAAAAAAGTACTGATATTATGGAATTTCATAAAAGGGATAGATTATCACACTGATTCTTCAAAAGGAAGCTCTTGTGATGCTTCCTTTTCAAAATGGCATATCTCTAAATAACTTAACCTCCTACAGTCAATCTATTGTGCCTAAAAGGAAATAACTCATTATTCTGAAGTACTGACTCCAAATTATGGCCAAGGTACCTCCCAATTATTAAATTCCATATCATTAACATTAATAGTGTTTTCTAAGTGGCCATAGGTCATAGCTCTAAACCTGTTAAACACACACAATCCTTGTCTTCAGGAGTGGAAAATCTCAGTAGACAATTGAAAAATATATGAACAGACATGTGCATTGTATGTATGATGGAGTCCCCTCATTCCTATTTTCAGGAATCCTATATAATAAAAGGCTAATATGCAAATCGACTGAATGGCAGAACGACCAGTCGCTATGACGTGTACTGACCATGAGGGGGCAGATGCTCACGGCTGGCAGGAGCAGCAATAGTGGCAGGAGCCTCTACCTACCACCTCCTTGGCAGCACTAAGGATGTCTGACTATCGGCTTAGGCCCACTCCCCACTGTTAGTCAGACATCCCTTGAGGGCTCCCAGACTGTGAGAGGGCACAGGCTGGGCTGAGGGACCCTCAACACCACCCCATGCACAATTTTCATGCACTGGGCCTCTAGTGAAGTAATAAGGGATATAAATATCTTCAAAGGCTCTTCCATTATTGGGACCAATCAATTGAAACCTACTTAATACAGGCTTGGCACCAAACAAAATCTTACGAAAGATTTGGAATTTCTGTTGATGCAAAGGGTGAAATAGAACCAATTTCAAAGTGTTAGAGAACCCCAGTTAAATGAAATAAGATGTGAAGACTCATGTTTGGGGTGGGTGGGAGAGAAGGACTCCCTTTTAAATACCCAGATTGAAATGACATTTGATATACTTAAAGAATGTATAATTTTGCCATTTAATGATTAATGGTGGATTTGGAAAGGGCTTTTCCCCAGCGCATCTCAGGAATACACTAAGAGAAACTTGGGATATGAATAAAACTACCTATCTTGATATATGGTAATTATCTTTTCTCGGTACCTGAAGAAACAGACCTCTGTGGCCAGTCCCATAGGAAACACTGATTCTAAACTGCAAAAGGTCAGGACAAAGGTATTAAACTTGTTAGGTTCTGTGCTTTGGTACTTGTTTGCTCTTCACTTGGTTGCGAATTCCCTTTGAAAATAAAAATTGGTAATTCTGTTTCAGCAAACCAATGGCCTAGTAATTGACTGACTGATTTCATTTCAGTCAGCGCAGTCTGGGAACAAGATGGTGCTGGAGGTACATGTACTGGAGGCAGCACTGGCTGCCTCAATTCAGCCTCCCTCCAAGAGTCCCTGGGCTTAGGTAGAACTCCAGATGAATATGCTGGATAAATGGGAGAGGAGCAAGTATACCAACTTCTCTTACCTGGGTCTATCCTTTGCCAAGTGGCCAACACTATGCTGACCTGGGCTAAGGAGTGAGAAAGGGCTTAAGATGAGGTGGTTAGTTCATCAGAGCACCTTGGTCAAGGACTGAAGGTTGACTAAAGGGGTGAGGGTGGCCTCTAGGTGCTGTTGTTAAGGAGGAATGGAGCTTGGTCAAGAAGGGAGATAAATGCTCTTGGCAGCAGCATTAACCTTTATGAAGCAGTCTCCTCAGGCAGAGTGTGCAAATCCTGTGAACTGTTGCTGTGAATCCTGCTGAGTTGGATCCTAGCACTTCATATTGTACATGTCATTGTCAATTTAGTAAACCAGGCAATGACTGCAGCCACCATTTCAGAAGCCTCATAAAGTGAGGCTGCATTATAGTTTTAGCAGTGTTAAGAGAAACTGAGGGTTTCAACAAAATGAGACCCTGTGACTACATATGAAGTTCTATCTTGCCCGAATGCAGCTTTATGGCATATAAAACCAATGTTGCTTTGTGCAATTAAATCAGAACAAGATAGATGTGTCTCATTCCTGATATAATGGCCTTGAAGCTTCTTAATGGAAATATTCCAATAAAAGTTTATTTCCAAGACTGACCACAATCCTAGCACTGGCTGCAGTGAAAATGGTGAGCTACAGCCCAGAGCATTCAGCCTTATTGAAAAAGAAACTTGTCAAAACTTGGTGATGAAGAAATCAGGATGAATTGTGGGAACTGTGAGGATGACAAAAATAGAATGACATCTGAATGGAGCTCCCTTACCTCACAACTTCAGAGAAGTAATTTCTGTTCTCTCAGTCAGAAGGTCTTCTGAAGACCTTCTGATACCTCCATCAACTTCTCTATAGTGGCTGGAAGATGAATAGAATGGCCTCTAATCTCTCTTTTCTCTGAAAGCCTTGTGCAAGAGAATAGTGCATCACTGTACTGCTCACACTAGAACTGAGCTCTTTAAAAATAAAATACTTTTTTAATCTTTAAAAGAATGAAAATCTTTGAGCAGTCACAAAGAAAACCTTAAGATGTGTTCAGAGAGAAAAGCACTCCTAATAAATGCACCTCTTAGCACTAATACAATACTTTCAACACAGATGGAGACCTGAACTGCATTTTCCTTAGTGTTGCCTCCCATAATGACTATATTCTACAAACTTTAGGCCAAATTCATGTATAAAATCCACACCCCAAACCTGTCCCCTCAGCAGGGGATGAGGGATGGACTGATCCACATTTCACTCAGTGTCATCAGGGGACAAGATGGTGCTCAGGATACAGAAACAAACAAAAATCAAATCACCTTGATCTTAAGGGAAGCTATGAAATTGGAATATGCTGGGTAGTCATGTCCATAGCCACAAAGGTCACTTGATATCTTTAGCTTTATTTACAGAAGGGGAAAGCGGGCACTGTTTACACTGAAATGTAGCCGTGAAAAATGGAATTCAATCACTACATTCATTTCCTGTTGTTTGCCTTTGCTTGGAAATGCCACCTTGTACTAGTGCTGCGATCTGATCAGAGTGCTGGGAAAAGCCACGTCTATTAAATGACAGTCACTGCTCTTGGACTTTAGAAACTAAGTCATAAGTCAATAGCATGGACTTTCCATGAAGTCCCTGTTGGTGTTGGTCTCAGTTTGAGTCTCTGTCTCACAAGCTCCTAGCTATGTGACCTTGTGCAGATTATGCACCTTTCAATACATTTTTTTAAAATCTATAAAAAGGAAGCTACTTCATAAGTGTGCTGGGAAAAGAAATTCAGATAACTGTTACAGACAGTGGTGTCTGGCACCTGGTAAGTGCTCCATAAATGCTAGGTGGTGGTGGTGGTGGTAGTAGTAGTAGTAGTAGTAGTAGTAGTAGTAGTAGTAGTAACTGTGTTGTTCTTATTCAGTTTCTCAGGCCAAGGATGTATAAACTAGCCAGAATAGGGAAGTGCTGAAATACTCAGTGTATCTTCAGTTTTGTTTTCCTTGTTCCGTTTTCTGGCAATGAAAGAATATTAGTGAGGCTTTCCAGAAAGCAGATCCAATTTTTTTTTTTCTGTATTCAACTGGTATCCTCTTTGTTTGGCCACGAACAACATACTGCCACTGTGAATAATGAAAATTCTATAATGTTTTCACTCAACTTCTGTCTCTTGGCAGCCATGACCAAAATCACCCTGCAGCTGTCATTTACAACAGGGATCCAAAGCCAGTCACTTGCAGCCACCCTGCTGTGAGGGGCAGCTGCTCAAGAATATTTCAAGCAGGAAAGTGACAGAGCCAGATGCTCTCAGGAATCCCTTAGTGAGGTCAGGGCATTAGGAAACAGTGCGCCTTGCTCTCCCAAAAGGATGGAGACTCCTGCTTCCAACTCATGCTAAGCCACAAACCATATGATCTTCCTGAGATCTTGTTAATTACAACAAAGGCCCCGGTACTTTTCAGTGCCTGGAGACCTACAAAAATTAGTAGGAAACCAGTGATAAAGTTTCAGGGAAAGCTGGACTGCTATGCTAATTCTTTAAATCCCTCTCTTGTAGGAGTTCAGAATTTTAAAATGCAATTATTAAGAAGTTATAATAATGCATACCTTAAACGTATATACAACTCTTTCAAATATATAATACTAGAGGCCCGGTGCATAGATTTGTGCAACGGTGGGGTCCTTTGGCCTGGCCTGCGCCCTCTCACAATCTGGGATCCCTCGGGGGATGTCAGACTGCCGGTTTTGGCCCGATCCCCGCAGGCCAGGCCGAGGGACTCCACCGGTGCATGAATCCATGCACCAGGCCTCTAGTATGCATATAAGATCTTCAATTAATCTCTTCCTGCCCTTCCCCCTCCCCCCTTTCCTCTGAGATTCATCAGTCTGTTCCATGTTTCCATGCCTGTGTGTTGAGCGTCTGCCCCCTGGTGGTCAGTGCACATCATAGCTACCAGTGGAATGGTTGAACGGTTGCTTAGGCTTTTATATACATAGATACATTCTCTCCTTCAAATGCTCTGAATTCAAAAACCCATTTGGAAATTCTAATATCTTAGGGTTTTCCTTGAGTTCTTCCTCCACTAAAATAGGAAAGATGTTCAGAAAAGGATCTTGCATTGGCTTTTTGAGAAATGCTAGTTTCTCAACAGGGATTACACAAAGGTTTGTAGTATAAATTTACAAGAATAGCGTCAATAGGTGTTCCACAAAAGGTATGTCTAAGTTTATCTGAGTGAAATAAAATTAAATAAGATTCTCTATCACCAAACAGCCAGAGCTTTTAATATGCAGATGTATGAGGTACCCTGTGCACAGCATTTCTCAAGTGTGTTTGATCAGAGAGAAAGAGAGAGAGAGAGAGAGAGAGAGAGAGAGAGAGAGAGAGAGAGGTGCACAACTGCAGGAACATGTTTTCTCTGTAACAAAATTTGGGAAATGCAGCCCCAGACTATAAGAATCTTGAAAACATAAACAATATTTCATTTTTCCTTATTATTACTCCTAGACACTAATACAATGCCTGGCATGGAGTAGGTATTCAATAATGTTCACTGAATGAATTAGTCAATGCTAAGGCAATTCCTCAGATTTATTGGTAAATACTTATGTAGCAAGGAGGTGAAATAGTTTAAGATGTGTCACCTGATGAGGGACTCAATAAGTTTTATAGCAAAACTTGGAATTATTCAGAAAAGAGGAAAAAAAAGTGATATGCCAGGGAATAAGAATACAGTGGGTCACACATCTAATAGAACAGTGGAATTATTTTAATACAGGAAACTCAATAAATAACACTTTTGAAAATTAGTTCTATACAGTAATGTCTTCTACCCACTTGTACTCTGGTGATGAGAGTGACCTAAAGGCCTCCCTTGCCTGCCTATAGGTAGAGTATCTCCTTATTTGTCTTCTATTTTACCTGCAGCGCACAAAAAGGTGAAGCAGGTGTGATTGCACTATAACCCTTAGTGAATAGATGCTGGTGGGAGGAGAGAAAAAAGTCTGATGGAGGTACATTTCTTCCCTTTTTTCAGCTCTTAGACTCAACAGGGCCCACACTACACACCTGCTGCCCTTTCTCCAGCACTTCCCTCACCCACATGGCAGTATGAAGGCCATCTGGACCACTGCTGGAAGGCAGTGTGGATAATCTGTTCCACAGAGAAGCTGCAGACATGATAAGGAACCAACATCAGTTGCCAGGATGCCAGTTGCCAAGCTAAGCACCTGCCTCCCACAGAGACTTATAGGGCTGCTGTAGAGGAGAGCTGAGGACCCATTCAGACCCGGTAGGGTAGCTGATACAAAGAGATGGCAATATTTTACCTATCAGATGGGAAAAGATAAAACAGTTTGATAATCAAGTATACTCACTCATTTTCTTAAAGCCTCATATTATGTATTCTGAGAAGACTAGACTGGTCAAGAATTTTTGGTACACTGGCAAATTATTAACAACTTGTGTTGAAGGCAAAGAAGATGTTACCTGTGCAAAGTGAGATAATTCAGTTGTGATTCTTCAGTGTACAAAACTACTTTCAAATCTCTGGCAGAATATCTATAATCAAGCAAAGTCTCCTCTTCCTATGCGAGCAGCTGCTGCGTTGTATGTATTTTCCTAGGATTTCTTTGTTGCCAAAAAATACAATTACTTTTCAGTGACTTCAGAAAACTTTTAAACAAACTATAGGAAAATGTCATGATCCAAAATAAGAACTTGCGAAGAAACTTGTTTCAATCACATCCATTTTGGCTGTGAGGTGCAAGCTTGGTGATTCCATCTTCATAGATTGTGTTTCATTGGCCTTGTAAGCACCTTGTAATTTATGCCTACGGTTGAATTTTATCAGTGGAAATCTGAGCTGTGTGTGTTTGCTGTTGGGCTGCTGTGTGTGTGTGTTACCTAAGGCCTAAGATCTGTCTTCTGGGAAAGCCAGTGTTCCGTTAGATCATCTGCACACATAACAGTAAGGACAATCAAATCTCCAAATTGATCTCATATAAATACAAAGTGACAGTGGGCATCAGAGACTTGTAGCAAAATTTCTGAAATGGCTGTCGACTTCTATTTTTTCTTGTCTATTTTAAAACTAGAAGACTACTGTCCTGAATAAAGCCGAGCTGTGCTTAAGAACCAGATTGTCCCAGGGTCCTAGCTGATCTCTGGAAAGGAGTGGAGAACTCAGATTGATTGAGTGCCTCCTACATGCTGTTACACTACTTTAGATGATCACATCTAAAATGCAATTATTAAGAAGTGATAGTAATATAAGTGCTTATATAATACTCAAAAACTCCAGTAATGTTGGAATTATTCTCCCCATTTCCCAAGATAGAATGCTCCAGTGCTAAGAAATTCATTTATATAAACAATGTCTTATATGGCAGAGCCAGAATTCAAACCTAGATCTGTCTAAATCTGAAGTCTAGGCTCTTTTCACTAAATAACCACAAAACATTACATTAATTCAGTCAGTCCTTTAAGATGGTATTTGAAATGCTCTTGAGCTAGTCTGTTCAATAGAAAGTTTCAGAACAGTTTACCATTTTTCTTCTTACTCACATCTCTAACTGTTGATCAGGCAAGGAGAGAAAGTGTTCGGGATTGTTCTTGTGATTGTGATTCTAGGACACTTATACACCTTGCAATGCAGGAGACTTGAATTTGGGCAGCCTCCACAGGAGATCACCTTGAAGTAGAGAGTGATATTGACATTTGGACAGTGTGGCCCATTCAAGTGAAGCCCATCTCTAATTTCCATGCTACAGCCCTCTGAAATGGGATGGAGTTCTCTCAGCTCTGCTGTTCCTCACCATGACCTGCCTCTCCCATCAACTGCCATGTTTAGCTATCAAGAAGTACTTAATCTCACTATCAGAAGAACACATAATAGTTGCAAAGGAAGAACATCCTCTTATCCCCTGGGGGCCATGGAAATCAATGGTGTGCATAGTATTCAAAAATAAGCCCACAGCCATACTGGCAGAACCCCAAGCTCACATAAGACCAGAGGCGGTGGCACTCTGAAAGCTCTCAGAAGAAAGTGCAAAGGATGGAGTGATTCATTCACTCACCCTGTCCCCTGAGCAACAGTTGCTACTCTACTCTACCTGGAACATGAGAGGATCCAGTTTAATAACAAACATAGTACATCTTGCCTTTTAAAAAGCATTTGGGCACCTTGAAACTCCTGCTATTCTTTATTAAAGTATTTATTTACAATGCCTATTATGTGTCAGGCGCTGTTTTAGGTACTAACTGGATAGCCAACAATTAAATAAAACAGAAAGTAACCACTAAAACACATTCATGAAAATAATCAAAGTAATACAAATTTGAGTATATGCTTCAGTTGCAATTATATAATGTGGGCATTAGGCTGAAGAATGCAATAGTAAACATACCATTGAAAGTAATTATGCCGGTGTCCAAGATAATCATATGTTTTTCCAAAATTTTCTTTACTATTGATTTTATATTTATTTTAAAATTTAAAGAAAGCAAAAAATAAAGTCAAATTAAACCTTAGCATTTGCTTGATGATTTTTACTTTTTTGGGGGTCTGTTATTCCTTGATTTTTCTCACCTAGTTTAATTAGTTTTCTTGAATATTGAAACTCAATTTCATTTGTGATAAGATTTTTGGAGATGGTGTAGTAATAAACCTGTGAAGAAGATTCAAAACTAGTTTCTAAAAGGAACACCTAACTGAATTCTTGATGTCCAAATATTATATTGTCAAATTGTAATTCCCAATAATAGGAGTAAAAGCAAAGAAATTAGGTCTCATAAGCAAGAATTAGAAAAAAGAAAGGGCCATGCATTAAAGAATATTCATATATTCTTTTGTTCAAATGAATCTGAGACTGTTTTAGAAGACATCATAATTTGCCCCATATTTCCTATAATATTTCAAAAAAGTCTGTATGCATATGTTGGTTTATTTTACCAGTTGAACATTATGTGAAAATTATTGGTGAACAGATGGTGATAAACTATTGTATTGAAATGTTAACAGTATTAACACTACATTGAAACTATGCTTACTCTCCTTCATCACTATCTTTTCACCTGTGTGACTAGCAGCTTCTGTTTGACAAGGGATCTTCCTTGAGCTAACCAGCCAAAATCCAATCACATCCCAGTTATTGGGGGATGGGAGGGGAAGGTTTGGTCATTATTTACAAGTAAACGTCTTAAAGTACTGAGTTTTGCTTATATATTCTGTATTAATGAAAGAATTAAATATAATGTCACCATCAACTCATTATAATGACCAATTTCTCATTATAAACGTGCCACATTTTCTGATTACCAAATGCCTTCAGGCATTATGTAAATAATTTTCACTTGAGCAGGTCTTCAGGAACTTTGATGTAGTACCAAATATCACTTGTAATATTTTTTCTTCCTTAGGTGGGTAGAAAGTTATGTACTATCACCACAAAGCAATCTGGTGGTTGACTTTACCACACATAGAAAGAATTCAGTCTCATTCCATGGTTAAAAAAATAAAAAATGAAGTGCACAAAATGAGAAGTGTTGCCATGAGTAATTTCACACATGCTGCTAAATTCTGCAGGGTATTGCCAAGACTACCCTTTAAATCTCTAGGGGAGCCACAATAGCTATAAACTCTTATTTGTTGTCAAATGTCTTTTGTAGGGTTATTAGAAAAGATAGGAGGTTAAAAAACCCTTCTAAGTTACCTTGCTTTTTTTTTTATAATAATGCTTTTATTATCATTACCACTTTAAATCTGTTGACAGCTCAAAATGTGCTTGTCACCAGCTCTAGTCAACATTATGAAGCAGGATTCATGAGGGTTTAGTTTCTAGGTTCCCTCTCTACTTTCTAAATTCTTATCTACATTCTCTCCCAGAAAGTTGCTCCCCTTCTGAACTCAGCTCCTGCTCTCTGTCAAACCACTTAACAACAAATTTAAGGCTACATTCTCAGCAAAATGCTGACCAGTGTGATATACTGACCCACATTCATGGATCACTACCTTAAATCTCTCAGGTAAGGATCTTACATGACTAACCATTCCAGTTTGCCTACGATTAGGGAGGTTCCTGGGGCACTCTGCTTAAATCAAGGAACTTCCAAGCAACTGGTGACAAGTTGGTTGGTCACCTCTAAACCTACTTCACAGAACTGGAATGAGCAAGGAGAGAGCTGTGTGTGTTAAGTGCTTAGAACTGCAACTTGCAGTTAGTATTATGTAGAACTTTGTTATCATTCTTATTTCTCCAGATACATGCCTTTGGTTCGGTGGTTGAATAGTGAGATTTAATGGCACAGTGACAAACTGTGGCAGAGACACTCATGGATAGAGAGGCATTCTCAGAACCACTTAGCTAAGCCGAGGTCCTGCCTAACTCAGGCCTACTGCTGACAATGTTCTGAAACATCCTCAGCATTACAGGGTGATAGGTGGAGAAGAGCTGTCTCAACAATTGTTCCTGTCTGCTACGGTGACTGTCCTGGTCACTTTGAACCTGCTATCTGAAGGGCGGAGGAAGGTCAGAGAAGAAAGGAAAACCACCACTTGATTATTTGATGCATCTTGTGAGGAACGGCTAAGGCATGGAGGGTTAGGGGAGGTGAAGCCAGGGATAGGTTTCAGCTCCCCACCTTTTCTATCCTGCTCTGAGCAGACTCCAGCAGGGACCATGGGCTGTATTTTTGATGCTGTACATTGAACACAATTGTAAGAACTTGATGTATTAATTCTGTGCTTCTCCTGGGTCTGAAATCAGTCCTGCCTCTGCCCCTGCATGGTGGGTGATTATGGGTAAGTTATGCAACTTCTCAGTTCCTTCTTCTGTTAAACAGAAATAACAACAGGAAGGAGTTGTGAGAATTAAGTGAGATAATCCATGAAATGAACTTTTCTCAGCGCCTGGCTTGAAATACGGCAAACATTCAATAGTTATTCCCCTAAGCACCCATTTATATATGGGGGAAATGGTGACTCTACAATGTTGCTTCATTGCTATGCTTACATTTCCATGTACTAAAATCTTCTTTTAGCTAACTAAATGTACACACGATTTATTCACTCATTTTTAACATTTCTCTGAAATCAGAATGTTAAAACTATGACTAAATATTTTTCTAAGCCTAATGCTTAGACATGGAGATCATGTGTAGTTTTTCTGCCTTGTTAAGAGTTTGTTTGCTTAATGTCAAAAACCAATAAGAATTTAAAGTCTGAGCTTCCAAAAACTGGTTCCAGAAATTAGGTTTTACTGTGTCATCAGTTCTCCCAGACAGAATGCCAGAAATGAATATCAAACAATAAAGTTATATCTTGCATGTTTAATTGCTTACATGTTTACCAAAATCACTCATTTATTATTTGATAAAATTCCTGATCCTTCTATCTATCAGTGTGTCAGAAGCAGTTTTAATTGTGATAAGGAAAATTGAACAATGCCTGAAATTCCTGGTTCTATTTTCCCTTCCTTCATGCTCATCTGGATTTACTTTTTGGTATTTTCTGGTATTTTTCCATGCAGAGGATCTTACCCTTGGAAGCATGACACAGGCAAGCCTTTTTCCTTAAGGCAGACTGGTGCTGCAGAATACCTCGTGCCGTTCCTTCTTCCATATTCTTTCTTGTACATAAGAACAGAACCAACTATGTGTTTCTATTAAAGCTAAGTAGCCCAGATCATACCACCAAGAGCTGCCCTCTGCTTTCACTCTTTTTACATATCCCTTTTCATGGCCTTCAGGTCATACCAGTGGGATGATTCACAAAGGTAAAAAAAAATCCTGGCCTCATAATGCATGGCCTTCCCATTTTATTGATGTGCATCATGAATTCATTATTCTAGGACATATAGTAAAAAAAAAGAAAGAAATTAAAACACACACACACACACACACACACACACACACACACAGAGTGACTCTTGCCAAATTGCTGTACCCTCTGAGTAAATGCAGCCCAAAATATATCTTGAAGGTAATTTTAATAATTATTTCCATTTCTGCTAAGTCTCTGAATTTCTTCCTTCCCTATTGATGCTCAATTTATTTGCTTCATGTAGGTCATAGGTTGTGCACTTCTGAATTTTATGGCATCTCAAGTTTAAAAAAATGAACCCACTCATTAAACTATAGACCAAAATCTGTAATGTTACCCTATGTAAATGAAACTTAATTTTTAAAATTGTCCCAGTTAATTCAGAACCTCTTGGTGGTGGGTTCTGGATATGGATATACTTTCCAAAACTCTCCAGGTGACTCTAATGTGTACCCAGGGGTAAGAAACATTACCCTCTAGTACAGGAAAATCAAGGAGAGTTTGGGTGCAGGGTTTGGGCACTCCTATAATATCTGGGCATATCTGCAACTCCTAGCACTGTACCCTCAGCCTCTAATATGCCACAGAAGCTTCAAGAATGCCATTCCCTTTTAAGCTGGATATGACCCTTCCACCCTTCCCCACATAGACCTTCTAGAACTTTTATTAATATGAGTTTGTGAAGGGTACTTATGAAGTAGCAATGACCCTAGAATCTCTTGTCTCACTCATCCTCCCAGAATGGACATTTATTTATTGTGAGATATAAAAATGTACCAAAAGCTTACTCTGTTTCTTTAATCAAGGAGTAAAATTATTATTTTAATTGCAGTATAATGAGTTTGAATCTCCCCTTTCTCTTGACCTTCTCCTCTTTCTTATCAGTCCCAGAAGCACTTCTCCATGACATGCTTAGAGCTAAGAAGGAACTGTGAGTCTCACACAGGAAGGAAGGAATGTATCGGCCACAGACCACAAAAAGCATGATTGGCAGCTTCTGGGGCCAACCCAGAAACCAAAAGTGTGGCTTGTGCTGGAAATGACAGAAGCATATGTACCCTATCGGCAGAATGTTTTTCTAAAAGATGACATTGATAATCCCATGTCCTTGATCAGAATTTTCCAGAAGACCTGTTGGCTGCAGAATAAAGTTCAGCCTCCCAGTATACCATTAAATGTCTTTACTTCTCAGCCCACAGTGGCTAGTTCTAGCCTCATTTTCCACTACTGATCAGCAATACTCCTTCCTGTTCCCCAAGAGAACTCTTCCCTTTCTCACCCCACCTCTTGCCCTGTGCCTTACATGTGGAACATCCTCTCTCCCATTCAACTAAATTTTGAAGTGATCTTTTCCTTTCCTGAAAGTGTAAGACTGTGCTCCCACTAGAATGAACATGGGCTTTGGACTCAGACAGGTCAATTTTAAAATCCCATGACTTTCAGTTAGTTTCTTCATTTTTTATGCAAAAAGGGGGGAGGTTATGATAAAACTCCTGGGAGAGGATGGCTGAAAGAATTATATGAGATCACACGTGAATGCACTTAGATGATCAATACATATTTCCGTTCCTTTTACCACTCAGATAGCATTGCTCTCTACTCTGGGTTTTTGAGAGCATGTCTTAATGTCTCTATAACAGCATAGGATCCTTGAAAGCAAGGACCTTTTCTTAAACTTATTTGAATATTCTCTAATACTAGGAAGAGTGCCTGGCATGTAGAAACTTCATTTTTGATGGCTGAATCAATAAATGAATAAATTTTCTGACCCTCTGTTGGATAAAACATAATGCATAGGGGAAGATGAGAAGGAAAGAGCCAGTCTACTTAAAATAGAGTGCCCTGACAAAATGTTATAATGATTAGCATAATTATGAAAAATACATTAAATAACTTACTCAGTCATATTCTAGCCTGTGTAGGCTTCCTGGATATGGACATGAGGATATTTTTTTTCTTCTCAAAATTTATTTATTTTGTGGTTAAAAAACAAAATTACTATTTAACCATTTTTAAATGTACAGTTCAGTAGTGTTAAGTGTATTCATATTGTTGTGAACCATCTCCATAACTTCTTGCAAATCTGAAACTCTATACCCATTAAACAACAAGAACATGAGGAATTGTTTAGCTTATGTTCCACAGAATAGCAAAGCAGTACTCAGGTTTACACACAAATAAATTAATTGACATTTGATGTCCTTACACTTACAATATAAAGAATAAAATAGGCTCTTATAGTTTTCTATTTAAAACTTCCCTTTAATAAACTGCCCTCTACTGTGTAATCCAGATGGCTGTATTTGGTATATCAATGTAAAAGAATGCTTTAAATTCTATGAAAACAGGAAGGATGCACACAAAAGGGATGTTTTATAGATAGTCCAGGTAGGGATAGTGTCTCTTTCACAATAGTGACAAAAACATTTTTTAAAAAAAAGATTCTATATATAAAAAGGTTACTGCTTCATTCTGAGGTGAACTAACAAAGAGATGATGCCAGAGAGTTTCTATTCTTCAGGAGGAGATATCTTTGTCCTCTCTCCAGAAAGAAAGAAAAGAGAACTAGATGTGATTCTTTTATGCATTTACTCCTAACACTGCTTAAAAAGCACTCATAGTCTTATTAGATGACATAAGAACAGACTCAACTTTATATTGCAAGGTAAGAATGAGCCACTTACTGATGTTTAAGATCCATTAAGACTTGCAGATAAATTGAGACTTTTGACAGATGACCTTGAAACAAAGCACTGCAATGTGATATTTCTTTACCACCAGAAAGAAAAGACATTCTTGACAGCTGAGAAATGGGGACCAGATCTTGAAGCCATTCTTTCTTCTTAAAGGGATTTGAAATATAAAACTTAGGACAGAGGTCATGACTTTGCTGAGCTCTTCAAGAGCCTAAGGTAATATCAATATCCCACAGATAAATAAAGACTTCTAATCATTATATTTTCAAGGAAAAAATAAGTGATATTTTTAGTAAGAATTTAGTGAGAATTAAATTTAGAGCATAGTTTAACAAATTCCTCACAATTTCACAAGGTCAGATATTTATTCATTTGTACCTTTATTATTATATCTAATATTGATGGAAAAAAATATAGGTTAACATAAAACTCATTGATGTAAATGCATGATAATAGTAGCTTGGCTATTTCCCCCATCTAATACTCTTTTGGATAATAAATATAACCAAAATTAAACAATGCTTCATTTTATTAGCTCCTTCAGGACTTTTGAAATCTGAATTATTCTTTCAGGTCAAGTCTCATAAAACCATTTACAAGAGTGAAAAATCACTTTTTACATTAATGATTGATATAATAACTGGTAGGTAATCAATGGCATATGATTATTTTTCTAATAGGTTAGATTTAAAATAGGAAGGAAAACTGAAGGGAAATAAAAGAATGAAATTCTAGGATCTGTCATTCTCACCAAGACACAAAATATTTAACAAAAATTAAGTTATAAATAGTAATGTTATTATTCTCATTACACACTATCATTTATTTAACATAAAATGTTAAAGATATAATTTTGCTATAACTCACAATCTTCTAGTAAAAAGTTGTTTATTCTTGAGCTAGCAACTCCTCAATGTTAGAAAAAAAATATCTTATTATAGCCCTTGCCAGTTTGGCTCAGTCAATAGCATGTCAGCCTGTGGACCCAAGGGTCCGGGTTTGATTCTGATCAAGGGCACCTACCTTGGTTATAGGCAGCTCCCCAGCCCAGGCCCGGTTGGGGCTAGTGCAGAAGGCAACCAATTGATGTGTTTCTCTCATGTGGATGTTTCTCTCTGGCTTTTCCTCTCTCTTCCACTCTCCTAAAATCAATGGAAAAATATCCTCGGGCAAGGATTAACAAAATAAAAAAATAAAAAAATACCTTATTCTAGAACAAAATAGTACTCACAACCAGCTTCTTTAGCTGCTTTCCTAATTTCTGCCATCTTCTCCACAGATCAGTGTCTTCTAAAAGACAGGAAAATAAGTCCCTTAGAGAAAACTGATTCATAAACAGGAACCTTTTCTTTTTCTTTAAAAAAAGCCCTTTTTTAAGAGCAGCCTTTCCAGACAGAGGAGACACATAAACAAGCCCAGCAAATAAACAAACAAAACAAACCTTTTTACTTGGAAGTAATTTCAAACTTATGCAAAGATGCAAGAATAAGATTAAATACTAATATTCACTTTACTAAGATTCGCCTATCCTATCTATCTATCTATCTATCTATCTATCTATCTATCTATATATATATCAAGAAGTAATATGCAAATGAGGTTAGGAATCCGTAATGGTCACAACCAGCTCAGGAGGAGGGGCTGGGCACAGCCCCGAGCCTGAGAGATCAACATAGAGGGGTGCCTGCTCTGAGCCTCTGGGGCACGGCTGGGGGCAGGCCCCCAGCAGACACACACACACGGGGCGCCTCCTCCAAGCCTCCGAGGTGCAGCTGGGGGCAAGCCCCCAGTGGACACACACACACACACACACATACACACACACACAGGGCGCCTGCTCCAAGTCTCCACAGCCAGACTGTGACTTAGGCCCGCTCCCCATGGGGAGCGGGCCTAAGCCATCAGTAGGACATCCCCTGAGGGCTCCTGGACTGTGAGAGGGGGCAGGCTGGGCTGAGGGACCCCCACCCCCCCAGTGCACAAATTTCGTGCACTGGGCCTCTGGCGGTATAATAAAAGGGTAATGTGCAAATCGACCGAACGATGGAATGTCCAGTCACTATGATGCATACTGACCACCAGGGGGAAAATGCTCAATGCAGGAGCTGCCCCCAGCCCATAGGCCCTGATCACCTGATTGGGACCTGCCAGCCAACCTCTTAGTCCTTTCCCCTGGCCAGCAGGCTCCGATGGCCCAATGGGGAATGGAGAACTGGGGGTGGGTGGTGGCAGGGGGTAGGGCCAGCTGCTGGCAGCTGGGGAAGATGGCCCTGATCACAGGTCAGGCCTAGGGACTGTACCTGTGCACGAATTTTGTGCACCAGGCCTCTAGTTGTTAATATTTTACTCTATTTGCTTTATTTGTGTATTCTCTCTTTCCCTCTCTCATGAATATATATATTTTTCTGTGAATAATTTGAAAGTTTTATGTATACATCACACTCTTTACCCTTAAATGCCTCAGTGTTTATTTAATATTAGAAATATTCTTTTATATAAATAACCATAATATAGTTTTCAACTTCAGTCAGTATAACAATGAAACAATACCATCTAGTCCACCATCCAATATGTCCATTTTTTCCATTAACACACTTTATAGCATTTACTTCCCCCCAGTTTGGGATCCATGTTAGGATCAAATATTGCATTTAGTTGTCAGCCTTTCATTAAAATATTTCCACAGGCTTTCTTTGTTTTTTGTGTTAATTTTTTTTAAGTATACAAAAATATACACTACCCCTCATTTGGAGTTGTCTGATACTTTCTCCTGATTCAATTTGGATTATAAGTTACTGGCCAGAATATCACATGAGCAATGTTGTACCCTTTTCAAGGTATCATATTTGGAAGTACATAATGTCTATTTGCCCTTCTTTGGTGATGCTAATTTTGATTACATGGTGAAGGTGTAGTACTATGTGTTTACTACATAGTTATTACTTTTTCCTATGTGATTTCTTGAAGACCATGCAAATATCCTATTCCCCATCAAAATTATCACTATAATTAGCATCCACTGGTGACTCTAGCCTGGAACAATTTTTACAAATTGATACTTACCCAATTCCAGCCCTGCCTCCGTGTTTGCCACTGACACACAGCATTGTATTATAAGCAAGAGCCCTCATTCACCCTCAATTTATCTACTTATTATCAGTATGAACACATGAATTCTTTTTTTATTGTTTAAAGTATTACAAAAAGTATTACATATGTCTCCTTTTTCCCCCCCCACCCTTGACAATCCCCTGGCCTCCCATATCCCCCAGTGTCTTATGTACATTGGTTATGCTTATATGCATGCATACAAGTCCTTTGGTTGATCTCTTAGCCACCCCTCTCCTGCCCTCCCACCCTCCCCGGCCTTCCTGCTGTAGTTTGACAGTCTGTTCGAGGCAGCTCTGCCTCTGTATCTATTTTTGTTCATAAGTTTATAATGGTCTTTATTATCCAGAAATGAGTGACATCATGTGGTATTTTTCCTTCATTGACTGGCTTATTTCACTTAGCATAATGTTCTCCAGTTCCATCCATGCTGTTGCAAATGGTAAGAATTCCTTCTTTTTTATAGCAGCATAGTATTCCATCGTGTAGATGTACCACAGTTTTCTAATCCATTCATCTACAGATGGGCACTTAGGCTGTTTCCAGATCTTAGTTATGGTGAATTGTGCTGCTATGAACATAGGGGTGCATATATCCTTTCTGATTGGTGTTTCTGGTTTCCTGGGATATATTCCTAGAAGTGGGATCACAGGGTCAAATGGGAGTTCCATTTGTAGTTTTTTGAGGAAACTCCATACTGTCTTCCATAGTGGCTGCACCAGTCTGCATTCCCACCAGCAGTGCACAAGTGTTCCTTTTTCTCCACATCCTCTCCAGCACTTGTCGTTTGTTGATACTGGAGTACTGGAAGTATTAGCCATTGCAATTAGACAAGAAGAAGAAATAAAAGGCTTCCAAATTGGAAAAGTAGAAGTAAAACTGTCCTTATTTGCAGATGACATGATATTATACTTAAAAAACCCTAAAGACTCCATCAATAAACTATTAGACTTAATAAAAGATTTCGGCAATGTAGCAGGATACAAAATTAACGCCAAGAAGTCTATGGCATTTCTATATACCAATAGTGAATGTGCAGAAAGAGAGACTAAAAAAGCAATCCCATTTACCATCGCACCAAAAAAATTAAGCTACCTAGGAATAAACTTAACTAAAGAGGTAAAAGACCTCTTCTCAGAAAACTACAGGACGTTGAAAAAAGAGATAGAGGAAGACATAAAGAGATGGAAGAACATACCATGTTCTTGGATTGGTAGAATCAACATCATTAAAATGTCCATACTGCCCAAAGCAATCTATAAATTCAACGCACTTCCCATTAAAATACCAATGGCATATTTCACAGACCTAGAACGTACTCTCCAAAAATTCATCTGGAATAAAAAACGACCCCGAATAGCTGCAGCAATCCTGAGAAAGAAGAAGGTAGGTGGGATCTCAATACCAGATATCAAGCTGTATTACAAAGCCACTGTTCTCAAAACTGCCTGGTACTGGCACAAGAACAGACATATAGATCAATGGAATAGAATAGGGAGCCCAGAAATCAGCCCCAACCAATACGCTCAATTAATATTTGACAAAGGAGGCGAGAACATACAATGGAGTCAAGATAGTCTCTTCAATAAATGGTGTTGGGAAAATTGGACAGATACATGCAAGAAAATGAAACTAGACCACCAGCCTACACCATACACAAAAATAAACTCAAAATGGATAAAGGACTTAAATATACGATGGGAAACCATACAAATACTAGAAAAATCCAAAGGCAACAAAATCTCAGACATATGCCGAAGCAATTTCTTCACCGATACAGTTCCTAGGGCATTGGAAACTAAAGAGAAAATAAACAAATGGGACTACATCAAAATAAAAAGCTTCTGCACAGCAAAAGAAACCATCAACAAAACAACAAGAAAACCCACTGCGTGGGAAAACATATTTGCCAATGTCATATCTGATAAGGGCCTAATCTCCAAAATTTATAGGGAACTCATACAACTTAACAAAAGGAAGATAAACAATCCAATCAAAAAATTGGCAAAGGATCTAAGTAGACACCTTTCAAAAGAGGACATTCAGAAAGCCAAGAGACATATGAAAACATGCTCAAAGTCACTAATCATCGGAGAGATGCAAATCAAAACAACAATGAGGTACCATCTCACACCTGTCAGACTGGCTATCATCAACAAATCAACACATGAATTCTTATCTTATAATTGTTTTATAATTCATTACTATACTCAGTTATTTTGGCACTAAAATTGTCCCAGATTTGGTAGTGGCAGCCCTTTCAAACTGGAAATTTAAATTTTTTCCTTTATCTTTACCACAACAAAATGTTGTAGGTCCATCTTATACCTATTCTGCTTTCATCTTATAATCAGCCATTTCTCTAAAAAACCCTGGTTCCTTTAGAAATACTCAACACCAAAATATGCATGGTAATGGTGCTCATTGCTACTGTGTTCTCTTTATTTCCAGGCCATTCTAGAAAATATATGCATGTATGTAGACATAATTATATACCACATGTACACATATACACATGTGCATGCACTTAGATATGCCTATACACACACATATACATATTTTAGAAATTGTGAATTCACACTGTACTTCCAATGTTAATTTATCATCATGGGATTCTTTCTTGTTTTTCTCAGTTCTATATTTGTGCGTCTCTCATAGTTAGAATCCTAATTCTCAACAACATCAATACATACATTCACCTGCTTAATTTTATAATGTATCTTAAATGGTTTCAAAATTAGTTTAACTATAAAACTAAAAAATGACAGATAAAACTATGAAAGAGAGGCCAGGATTTGCTTTCAGTACTCACTATATCCCAATTCCCAACCAAGACAGAGGGATATAGTCTAACACTGTGTTTGTAAATTATTTGAATTAGAATTTCCCACCCCACCCCTCAGTATAGTTATGGCAGATTTTTGAAATTGTTTTTTTCTCTCAGTGTTTTCCATTTTAGTTTTTTTCCCTTTTCATTCTTGTTGAATTAATGTTATTTTTAATTTGTAGAACATTAGTATGCTCCCAAAAGTCAAAACTATGCAAGAAATTCCCTCTCATATCCCTTCTTCCCTATATCCTGTTCACATTGTAAGTAACCAACTGCACTGTTTTCTTGTTTATCCGTCGATATTAGTTTTCTAGGGCTGACATAGCAAGATACCATAAATTGGGTGATTTAACAACAAAAATTTATTTTTCACAGTCTGGAGTCTGAAAGTCCAAGATCAAGGTGCCAGCAGTTTTATTTTCCTCTAGGACTTTCTGCTTGGGCATCCTCTTGTGGCTTCTTCACATGGCCTCTCCTTCCTCTGTGCACAGGCTCCTGGTGTCTCTCTGTGTATCCTTTCTCCTCTTCTTATAAGGTTATGCCAGTCTGATTGGATTAGGACCCACCTTCAAAGTCTCATTTTAACTTAATTACCTCCTTACAGGTCTTATCTCCAAATAAAGTCACACTCTTGTGTACTGGTGGTTAGGTATTCAACATATGAATTTTTGGGGAACACAATTCAGTCCATAATTCCTTCCTATGTTTCTTTTTATAAAGATAACTAGAGGCCTGGTGCACGAAATTCATGAGTGGGTAGGATCCCTAGGCCTGGCCAGCAATCAGGGCTGATCTGGTTCCCTGCTTCCTCCTTCCCTCACTCCCTCAGCACCTGCTGCCCCACTGGTCACCTGCCATGTTCTGTGTCACCCCCTGGAGCAACTGAACTCCTGGTCTCCCAGTCAAACTCCCAAGGGGACAATTTGCATATTAGCCTTTTATTATATAGGATTAGATATGTGAATGTTTGCTTATTTTTCATTTTTCTTATGCAAATAGCATAGTACTTACAGTTTTTTACACTTTTCTGGCTCACTTTTTTCAGAGGCATTTTTGTTAAACATGGTTTTGAATTTTAGTATCCATTATATAATATCAGTTGAATATGTTCAATAGTTCCAAGATTCAAGAATTTTTATACATTTGTGAGTGCATCAATCCTAGCCTCATATAAACTGCATTCAGACTAGACAGTGAGGAGTCATTTTGGATTTTTGGCTTACCAAGGGGTCCTGAAAACAATAATTTCTAAGAAGAGTGATTTAATTCATTAAGGTGGATATGAAGAAATTAAATAGCAAAATTGCAAGTGACTGAGTCAGGGGGTATTTGATGTGTGGCATTAAAAGAAGCATTATAGCCAATCATTCTTGCTCAGAAGGAATTCTTGCTGGTTTTTTTCAAGTATGAATTAATATTTTCTTTAAAAATGCCTAGTTCTATATAATCCTTTTCACTAACACAGTAAAGGAGAGAAAGCACAGAACTATAAAAGATATTCTTCAACCCACCCTTACCACCTCCCCCCCAAAACCCACAAAAACTAAAAGCAATTATACTGAAGAATAAGTTTGAATCTGTGCAATAATAAATTATGAATAGTGGTAGCTAATGCAATAGAGATATACTTGCCAAGGACCCTATATCTGAAGCCTGAACATACTAGTACATCATTGAAACAGAGAGACTGAGTCTCTTTACAAGAAAAACAACTTGGAATAACAGTAAGAAGTGTGCCTGGGTTTCAGAGTCATGCATATTTGTCAAGTGTCTTTGGTCATTCAGCCAAATTACATTTAGATGTTTAGAGAATCTGTCACTGCATATGTGAGCCTAGTAGAAGTCAGGGCCTAGATTCCAATAATGGAAGAGAAAATAAAGAAGCTAGTTCACTACTATGGACTAATTGTGTCCTTCCAAAATTCATGTTTTAAAGCCTTTATCGCCAATGTAATTATATCTGGAGATAGGATCTTTATGAGGTAATTAAGGTTTAATGAGGTCATAAGGGAGGAACTCTAATGTAATAGAACTGGTGGTCTTATAAGAATAGGGAGGGAAGGAGAGAGTGAGAGAGAGAGAGAGAGAGAGAGAGAGAGAGAGAGAGAGAGAGAGAGAGACTCTTGCAGGGCACAAAGAAAAGGCCATGGAGGACATAGTGAGATGGTGGTCATCTGTAAGCCAGAAAGAGAGGTTTCATCAGAATCTGAAACAGCTGGACCTTGATCTTTAACTTCTAGTCTCCAAAACTGTGAGAAGAAAATATCTAGCCTGTGGTATTTTGTAATTCAGCTGAGCAGATTTACTACACAGGACCAGACCCAGGCTCTTCATCTTTAGATGCTCTACTTCTGGAGCAAAAGATAGAGAAAAGGCATAGAGGCAGAGAGCTCATGATGCTGGTGGTAGCAGCAGCAGAAGTAAAAGAATACTAACCGGGCCCTCTTCTGGCATCTAAAATTTATTATATATTACAACTTTACATAAATACAGAAATGTAATCACACCTATACACATGTCTTTTTAATTCTTTTTTTCTTTTTCTTTTTTGCTTGATTTCATCAATGGTCATTCTGTTCCCCACCCCAGGCAATCATTTCTAGTGGTCACCTAGAATAAATCCTTCCATGTTTTTTCCATATCATGTATTTATATGTAAACACATACATAATCATATTAGTATATATAAATGTTAGATTTGTTATGTTTTATAAAAATGGGACCACATTGTAGTTACTTTTCTGCATCTTGCTTTTCCCATTCAACAACTGCTTATGAAAATCTCTCCGAGGTACCAGGGAGTGATCTGTTCATCATTATTAATGGCTGCACTATATTCCATTAATTCCATTATAATTTATTTCAGCCAGTCTCCTTGATTCACTATCTCCATTTTCTTTTTACTATGAACAAATGGCACGACTTGGGCTGAGTTTCTGACCTACCCAGTCTTTCCTTTGTTTCCCTGCTCAGTTTTGAGCCTACTCTCCAGCATAATATGATATCTTTTTAAGTGGAAAAAATACATATATAATTTCTGGAAGGATGCACATAGAGGTTTGAGGTTTCTGGTATTTAACCAGAATCAGAATCTATCCTTTGCAACCCAGAACCCTAATGGGTATACCAAGATTCCCATCTTAGCTTTGTTATTATTATTATTATTATTATTATTATTATTAATTACTAACTGTGTGCCCTCTCTGAGCCCTTACATGCTAGTAGAGTTATAAGAATTTGGAAAATATGTGCAATGTGGTTGGTACAGTGCTTGACATATAGTAGGCTCTCAATAAATGGTAACAAGAAATCATCTCTATATATAAAAGCCTAATATGCTAAGTGTCCCACCATCCAGGTAATGACGTCACATAGCAATGCCTGGCTACCTCTCCCTAGCAACTAGCCTCCTTGCAGTTTCTTCAGCCCAGGAACACAACCTGCTTTATAGCCAGGTGGAAACATTTCACACTGTAACCAAACGTCTGTGAAGCATTTTCACATGCCTCATCTCATTTGATCCTCACAGAAGTCCTGGAGCAGGTAGTTTGGAGACTCAGTGGAATCCTATTTTCTTTTCATTAGCTGAAAAACGGAGATTTAACAAGTTTAGAAACTTGACCTGACTGAAAAGAAGTAAGAAATGGTGGACCTAGAAAATGACTTTAGATTTTCTCACTGTGTAGAATATAGTCAAACACTGATGCAGTTAAATATTTTACCCTTTGTTCTCCCTGCGTGATCTATAATAATAATAATCTGCTTCATGTTGATATTTACTGCTGTGTTGCTGACCATTACCTGAAAGAGAAGTTGGGGTGCTTCACTGGGCTGAAAAAAGTTTAGCTAAATCAGAAAACAGGTCTAATTAAGCAAGTTTATTCTATATATATCTATACTAATAAAAGCCTAGGTGGCCCTCGCGAGCGATGTTGTCACAAGACAGCCACCACAAGATGGCCATCACAAGATGGCCGCGCGAAGAGTGGAGGCAGGGCCTGGCAGCCGCTCCACACAGTAAGGCCTGGGAGTTCCAGAGGAGGGCAGTTGGGGGCGACCAGGCCAGCAGGGGAGCAGTTAGGAGGATATGAGACTTGCAGGCAGAAGCGGTTAGGGGCGATCAGGCAGACAGGCAGGCGAGCAGTTAGGAGCCAGAGGTCCCGGATTGTGAGAGGGATGTCCGACTGCCAGTTTTTACTATGAAAAAATGCCGTAACTTGGGGTGAGTTTTATTACATATTACAACTTTACATAAATACATAAATGTAATCACACCCACACACATGTTTTTTTAATTCTTTTTTTCTTTTTCTTTTTTGCTTGATTTCATCAATGGTCATTCTGTCCCCCACCCCAGGCAATCATTTCTAGTGGTCACCTAGAATAAATCCTTCCATGTTTTTCACAGAAGGATACCAAAGGGATCGGGCCTAAACCGGCAGTCGGACATCCCCCAAGGGGTCCCAGATTGGAGAGGGTGCAGGCCAGGCTGAGGGACACACCCTCCCTGCACAAATTTCGTGCACCAGGCCTCTAATCCTCTAATATATATATATATATATATATATATATATATATATATATATATATATATATATATATATATGGCTAGGTTGACTCACGCATGCACAATACACATAAAGCTCTTGCTGGCACCAATTGCACGCCTGTGTTTTGATCTGTCATTGCCGATCATGAATTTGGTTAACACTTCTATTATAGAGAAAGGGCAAATAGCAATATTTAATATTTCTTCTAATTAATTTCCTTTCAATGTGCACAAATTCGTGCACTGGACCACTAGTCATTAATAATAACAGTTACTGATAACAGCTAAAGGACATGGCAGAGAATCAGTGGAAGATATGGAAAAAGGTAAGAATCTAAATGGGACCAGTCTTAATTAAGTCTTCACTAATCCTTTATTGAGAAGGATTTAGGGTTGGTGTCAGGACTGTACAGTATAATTACCTATTTATGATTCTGTATATTCTTTCCCCACTTTTATTTTGCCCTATCCATCATCATTTCAAAGTCTGGCATTACAAGAATTCCCTGTGATCATAACATGAATAGTGAAAGGAGTGAAGCAGTAGACACATCTGATGATACAGAAATGATTTGGCCCAGAATGGGTAAAGCAAGGAAGCAGGTCCTTTTATCCCAAAGCCTATCCTTTGCAAGTCCCACATGTAAATTACATTTGAAACACTCCAAAAATGTATATATTCCTTTGAATTTTTCTTTACCGTGTAAGGGTATGATTGCAATCGCTATTCCAATAAAAAGTATATGTCTGCATTTAGATGTCGATATTTTAGGTGGGTCATGAAATTAAATTTTCCTTCAGTAGTGAGCATATGTTGACAGTGCATGGCAGAGCTATGGGTATGTGTGAGTGTGGTTAGGAAGAAGGGAAGAGACCTTCTGTCTTTTATATACATATTCATAGGGAAATTCAAAGTTCTTTGACAAAAGTTTCATTTATATACTAGTATTTGATTCTTTTTTTAAATTTTATTTTATTATTTAAAGTATTACAGATAGTAATACATATGTCTCCTTTTTCCCCACCATTGACCTTCCCCCGGCCTCCCCTACCCTGCCGGCACATGCACTCATCCCACCCACGCAGTGTCTACTGGTTATGCTTATATGCATGCATACAAATTCTTCGGTTGATCTCTTACCTCCCCCCCCCCCCAACACTCCCCAGACTTCCCACTGTAATTTGACAGTCTGTTCAATGCTTCTCTGCCTCTATATCTATCTTTTTGTTCATCAGGTTATAATATTCTGTATTATCCATAAATGAGTGAGATCAGGTGGTGTTTTTCTTTCACTTCCTGGCTTATTTCACTTAGCATAATGCTCTCCAGTTCCATCCATGCTGCTGCAAATGGTAAGAATTCCTTCTTTTTTATAGCAGTGTAGTATTCCATTGTGTAGATGTACCATAGTTTTCTAATCCACTCATCTGTTGATGGGCGTTTAGGCTGTTTCCAAATCTTGGCTATTGTAAATTGTGCGGCTATGAACATAGGGGTGCATATATCCTTTCTGATTGATGTTTCTTTTTGGGGGGGATATATTCCTAGAAGTGGTATTGCTGGGTCAAATGGCAGTCCCATTTTTAAATTTTTGAGGAAATGCCCTACTGTTCTCCACAATGGCTGTACCAGTCTGCATTCCCACCACAGTGAAGGAGGGTTCCTTTTTCTCCACATCTTCGCCAGCATTTGTCATTTGTTGATGATAGCCATTCTGACAGGTGTGAGGTGGTACCTCATTGTCGTTTTGATTTGCATCTCTCAGATGATTAGTGACTTTGAGCATGTTTTCACGTGTGTCTTGGCTTTCTGAGTGTCCTCTTTGGAAAAGATTCTATTTAGTTCCTTTGCTCATTTTTTAATTGGATTGTTTATTTTCCTTTTGTTGAGTTGTATGAGTTCCCTGTAAATGTTGGAGATTAAACGCTTATCGGCGATAACCTTGGAAAATATGTTCTCCCATTCAGTGAGCTTTCTTGTTGTTTTCTTGATGGTTTCTTTTGCTGTGCAGAATCTTTTTATTTTGATGTAATCCCATTTGTTTATTTTCTCCTTAGTTTCTCTTGCCCTAGGATCTGTGTCTGTAAAGATATTGCTCTGACATATGTCTGCAATTTTGCTGCCTATGGAGTCTTGTAGAATTTTTATGGTTTCCCGTCTTACATTCAAGTCCTTTAGCCATCTTGAGTTTGTTTTTGTGTATGGTGTAAGTTGGCGATCTAGTTTCATTTTTTTGCATGTATCTGACCAAATTTCCCAGCACCATTGATTAAAGAGGCTGTTTTGACTTTATTGTATGCCCTTGCCTCCTTTGTCAAATATTAATTGAGAATAATGGCTTGGGTCAATTTCTAGGTCCTCTATTCTGATCCATTGGTCTATATGTCTGTTCTTGTGCCAGTACCAGGCAGTTTTGAGAACCGTGTCTTGTTAATACAGTTTGATGTCTGGTATTGTGATCCCCCCAACTTTGTTCTTCTTTCTCAGGATAGCTGTGGCTATTCGGGGTCTTTTTTTATTCCAGATGAATTTTTGGAGAGTTTGTTCTAGAACTTTGAAATATGCCATTGGTATTTTAATAGGTATTGCATTGAATCTATAGATTGCTTTAGGTAGTATAGGCATTTTAATTATGTTGATTCTACCAATCCATGAACATGGTATGTTCTTCCATTTGTTTGTCTTCCTCTATCTCTTTTTTCAGTGTCCTGTAATTTTCTGAGTACAGGTCTTTTATGGCTTTGGTTAAGTTTATTCCTAGGTATCTTAATTTTTTGGTGCAATGGTAAATGGGATTTTTTTTTTCATTTCTCTTTCTGTGAGTTCATTATTGGTGTATAAAAAGGCCATAGATTTCTGGGTGTTAATTTTGTATCCTGCTACATTGCCAAATTCATTTATTAGATCTAGTAGTTTTTTGATGTAGTCTTTGGGGTTTTCTATGTATAATATAATGTCATCTTCAAATAAGGACAGTTTTACTTCTTCTTTTCCAATTTGGATGCATTTTATTTTTTCTTCTTGTCTGATCGCTATGGCTAGTACGTCTAGTACTATGTCGAACACAAGTGGTGAAAGTGGGCATCCTTGTCTTGTTCTTATTCTTAGGGAAAATGGTGTTAGTTTTTGTCCATTGAGTATGATGTTGGCTGTAGGTTTGTCATATAAGGCTTTTATTATGTTGAGGTATGATCCCTCTATTCCCACTTTGCTGAGAGTTTTTATCAACAAAGGGTGTTGGATTTTGTCAAATGCTTTTTCTGCATCAATTGATATGATTATGTAATTTTTGTCTCTCAGTTTGTTTATATGATGTATTACATTTATTGATTTGCGGATATTGAACCATCCTTGCATCCGTGGAATAAATCCCACTTGGTCATGGTGTATGATCTTTCTAATGTATTACTGAATCTGATTTCCTAGGATTTTGTTGAGGATTTTAGCATCTATGTTCATCAAAGATATTGGCCTGTAGTTCTCTTTTTTGTGTGGTGTCTTTATCTGGTTTTGGGATTAGGGTAATGCTGGCTTCATAGAAAGAGCTTGGAAGTGTTGCTTCCTCTTGAATTTTTTGGAATACTTTGAGGAGGATAGGTTTTAGTTCTTCTTTGAATGTTTGGTAGAACTCCCCTGTAAAGCTGTCTGGGCCAGGGCTTTTGTTTGCTGGAAGATTTTTGATTGCTGTTTCAATTTCTTTGGTAGTTATCATCCTATTCAGGTTTTTTGACTCTTCTTGGTTGAGTTTTGGGAGCTTGTATTTTTATAAGAATATGTCCATTTCATCCAGGTTGTCCATTTTGTTGGAATAGAGTTGTTCATAGTATTTTTTTCATAATCGTTTATATTTCTGTGGGATTGGTTGTTATTTCACCTCTTTCATTTCTGATTTTGTTTATTTGGGTCCTCCCTCTTTGCTTCTTGGTAAGCCTGGCTAGAGGTTCATCAATCTTGTTTATCCTTTCAAAGAACCAGCTCTTGGTTTTGTTGATCTTTTGTATTGTTTTTTTGGTCTCTATGTCATTTATCTCTACTCTGATCTTTATTATTTCCTTCCTTCTGCTTACGCTGATCTAATTTATCTGATATAAGTATTGCTACCCCAGCTTTTTTTTTTTTCATTTTCATTTGCCTGAAATATCTTTTTCCATCCCTTCACCATCAGTCTGTGTGAGTCCTTTTTTCTGAGTTGGGTTTCCTGTAGATAGCAGATATATAGGTCATGTTTTATTATTCACTCAGCTACCCTATGTCATTTGATTGGGACATTTAATCCATTAACATTTAAAGTTATTATTGATAGGTACTTGTTTGTCACCATTTTTATTCTTTACGCCTGTGTTCCTTCTTTGTTTCCTATTTCTTCTTTTTACAGCAGACCCTTTAACATTTCTTGAATTGCTGGTTTGGTGGTAATAAACTCCCTTGGTCCTTTTTTGTCTGTGAAGCTCCTGATTTCACCCTCAATTTTGATTGATAGCCTTGCTGGGTATGTTATTCTTGGATTCAGACCCTTCTTTTGCATGACTTTGTATATTTCATTCCATTCCCCTCTTGCCTCATGTGTTTCTGTTGAGCAGTCAGTCACTAGTCTGATGGGGGATCCTTTGTAGGTAACTTTCTGTCTCTCTCTGGCCACTTTTAAGATTCTTACTTTGTCATTGGTGTTTGCCGATTTAATTATAATATGCCTTGGCGTTGGTCTTTTGAGGTTCATTTTGTTTGGGATTCTGTGAGCTTCTTGGATTTGTGTGAGTTTTTTCTTCCCTATATCAGGGAAATTTTCTGTCATTATTTCTTCAAACATGTTTTCTAATCCTTGCTCAGTTTCTTCTCCTTCTGGCACCCTATTATGCAGATGTTGTTTCGTTTTGTGTTGTCCCAAAGTTTTCTTAGGTTCTCCTCCTGTTTTTTAAGTTTTTTTTCTAGATGCTGCTCTGTTTGGGTATTTTTTCCTACCTTGTCTTCTAGCTCACTGATGCAGTCCTCTGCTTCTTCTAGTCTACTTTTGATGCTTTCTATTGAGTTATTTATAGCAGCAATGTCATTTTTCATTTCTTCTTGGTTCTTCTTCATTTCCTCTTGGTTCTTACACATATAATTGCATTTGTCTTCCAGTCTTTTCAGCCACCTTATGACCATTTCTCTGAATTCTTTCTCTGACATATTGCTTGCCTTCTTTTCATTTACTTCCTTTTCTGGTGATGCCTCCTTTTTCTTTCATTTGAGGGCTGTTTCTTTGTCTCCCCATGATCTCTCTTCTCCGGGTGTCTGGTTATGCAGCTCTCTCTCTCCTTTCCCTTGGTGAAATCTGACTTTTCCGTGAGGAGGAGCAGGGCTCATCCAAGTCCACATATTCATGCTGCTTGAGATCTGGTGTTCCTGGGTTCATAGCTGGTCCCTGGGTGCCGTGGTTGCAGGGTCCCTGGATGTATACACTTCTGATAACAGCCACTCTTCCCTTCAAGATGGCGTGGTCTCCACGGCAGAGCTGGCTACTCTGGGAGAGATTTCAGCAGTAGTCGAGGCTGCCTGGTTAGGGGAGCCAGTCCGGCAGTCTCCAACAGTCCCCTGGAGTATAGTTATCACTCACCCACAAATTTTCACTCTCCGTATGTCCACACACTCTCCTTCATTCTCTCACTCACACACTATCTTGCAGTCTGTCTTCCCATCAGCAGCCATCTTCTTCTTGCTAGTATTTGATTCTTGATAATTAAAGCAATCAACTGAAAGGGAGTCATTAGTTTCACATTTTCTATTATTTAGCATTTATTTTCTGGTTGTTTTATGTTAATATCATGATATATTATCATGACAGACTGTCAAACCTCAGAGGGAAGGTAGGGGTGGGTGGGGATAAGGGGGAGAGGTCAACCAAAGGACTTGTATGCATGCATATAAGCCTAACCAATGGATACAGACACCAGGGGGGTGAGGGCATGAGTGGAGGGGGGGGTCAATAGGGGGCTAAGGACACATATCTAATACCTTAATCGCCCTGGCTGGTGTGGCTCAGTTGGTTGAGCATTGTCCCATGCACCAGAAGGTCGCGGTTCGATTCCCAGTCAGGGCACATGCCTGTGTTGTGGGCTTGATCCCCAGTAGGGGGCGCGCAGGAGGCAGCCGATGAACATTTCTCTCTAATACCTTAATCAATAAAGAAAAAAATAAAAATAAAATCATGATATAAATTTATTTTCATTGAAAATTATTTATCCTACTTATGACCAAATGATTCCCCTTTATTAAGCTTTCAATTTTTTCTTTGATATATTTGATATTTGATATTAACTGTCTTTACAGTTTTATTAAATAAATTTTAGTTTTAAATAGTTTACTATTATGGTTATTCATGCTCATGACTAAAAATTCAAAGACAATAAAGGTGTATAAATTAAAAAGCACACATACACCTCTTACCATAGTCTCACTTCTAATCGCTGTTCACAATCTCTTGTGTATCCTTCAAGAAATAATTATATATATGTAATTTCCCTTTAAAAGGTTATGCATAAGATGTCACTATATAACTAGAATTTTTTTACTTAATACCTATCTGAATATCTTTTCATATCTTAAATATCTATATATGTATTATCTCATAATATAAAATGACAAAAATATCTTTATATATAAGATATAAAAATATCTCCATATATATTTATCTTCCAATTGCTTATATAATTACTGTAAACTATTTAAATATATTTTTGTGTGTATATGTTTTTTTTGTATATGTTATTTTAATCACTGATTAGTATTCCATTGCATTGGATATATTAAAATTTTTTACCTCCAATTTATGAGCATTTAAGACGTTTTGAGGGTTTTGTTTTGCTTGATTACTTTTAATAAAATGATTGACATCAATTAAATTATCCATCTATTATTGAGTAATGGATACCAACTGACCAAAGGGAAGACTTGAAATTCACCAATATTCAAACCATACCAGCTCCTGTACCAACTATGACTCACTGTGTTTCTCTAACAGTATTCTGGAAACCAGTTAATTAAAGTAACAACCTTCCTGGAATGATTACTTTTGTCAGTAAAATACACTTCCACTTTTATTTCTGGGTGAGAGTTTGCTATAATTCAAGAAAGTTGGTTATTTTGATAATTATATAATTTTCTTTTTGATTACAATAAATGCTCACCAGCAAGGCCATGGATCAGTAAGATCTCAACTGAGACTATGTACACTTCTTGTTTGTGTGATTCTCACAAGAAATGCACTAATAGCAACAAAATAAATCAAAGAGGATTCACAAATTCTACAAAATGCATCAAGTGCTTCCCACTTATCTCATTTATTTTTTATATTGTTTTTGTTATTATTGCTTTTGAGTGTTTAACAATTTTTTATTTGCAATTGATTTCTTACTTTTCTATTAATGGACAGATTTCTCTTACTTGGTTCACAACTTCCACTTTGTGGTACCTACCAACATTAAGCTAATACTAAATACAAACAATTTTATCTTTAATTTTCTGAGTTGTCTTTTTTCTTCTCTATCATTTCCTTAATAGCCTCAATTTCATAAAAAGTCTTTTTTCATATTTTTGTTGTCTATTTCTATTTGTTTCCAAGTCATCACTATTGCAGATATCCCATGATGCATGGGTTATCTGAAGTCCTTTCATTCTCTTCATTATTCTTACCTTTACCTTTTCTGCAATGTCATTGATCCGTAACATGGGATATTCCTATGCCTCTTAGAATGAGCCCAGCTATTATATGAACATTGATTAGGCATTTTCCAGTCACTTCTCTGTTTTACTACTAGCTCTGAAATATCTATTTTCCTCTGTTTCCTAGCTATTCCTATATTCTTCTGCAGCAATATGTGAAAATCCTTATGCTATGGAAAATATATATATATATATATATATATATATATATATATATATATATATATATATATTACCAAAACAAAAACAATATTTTATTTAGATTGTATGTAAATTTTCAAGGTGTTTTCTTCTTTGTGTTGCTAGTACCTTAGACTAGTGCCTGGTACTTAATAGGCCATTAATAAGTTCTCATTGGAGGATTTATTTGCTTGTTGAATGGATCCAAACTGCTATAAATGTAACTGCAAAATTATGTTTGAAGATGGACAAAATAAAAAAACATAGAAAAATAATAATTGATTTGTTAGGGTGGGGTAAGAGTTGGCACTTTGCAGCTATTTTTATTGTGTGACATTATATTGCTGATTGAACAATAAAAAGTTCTGTTAAACTTTATGTTATAGGTCTGTCTTGAATTCAGTATTCTTCCCCCCCACCTTTTTTTATTGATAGCAGAGCACATTGTGGACTTCCTTTGACTCACTCCCAACATTTTTTTTGATACAGTAAAACTGAACTGAAAGGAGCATCCAGATGAATGATAAGGATAATGATAAAAATAAAAGCCAACATTGCTTATTCACCCATTGGCCAATTACAGTATAGGTTAGGCAAAAGTAGGTTTTCAGTTTTGTGACTACATGAAACACAGTTTATTCTTATATTAGTATTTATTAATTATTGTATAATTTTCCTTATGAACAACTATAAACCTACTTTGATCCCACCCTGTGCTTAGCACCTTTCTTGAAGCATCTCATTTAATACTCCCAACATTGTTAGGAGGTAGAATTATTATTGTCTCTATTTTAGAGATCAGGTAGTAGAGACTTGGAGAATTTAAAGTCTGGGAAACGCCACTATCTTGGGTCTGTCTCCAAAGTCCTTGCTAGTAACCATAATGGAGCCTGAGATAAGCAGTTTAGAATGGAGAATTGGCAGGTACATCTACTTTGCTCCAACAAGGATTAAAGGATTGATTGGGTATTATTCTTTGTTCAAGGGTTGTGGCTGTTGCCTCTTCTTTGTTTTTCTCAAGACTCAGATAAATCAGAATATAACTGAAGAACAAATAGGGCACACCCATCAAGGGAATTATTTGCACAAAAAACACATGTGTGAGCTAGGAAAATAAGAAAAACAACAACAACAAAATCACATTCTTATTCTCAATAATAACAGAGTCTTGAGACTGCAGGTTTGATCTAAGGCTTGTCACTCCAGATCAGAGGAAAGTACCTGTTCAGATCCATAACAGTCCTGGTCCAAGGTCGATGGTGTTATGAGCAAGAATGAAGGGGCTCTTTCACACCATTTCTCTGAGGCTTTGAGAACATCACTTTCTGAGTCACATAATAGACCGCATAAGGACCAAGGGATAGAGTGTGGAGTGAGGGACCCTTTACACTGCAGCCTCAAGAGTCTTTGTCACAGGGCAACAAAGCAAGCAAGAAAAATAAAAGGAGATGATGCTGTTTATGAATTCTTGTGAGACAGCCCTAGTGTTCAGCCTTGGGGTGCCCTCAGTGTTCAAAACTACCTTCTTTTCCTTGCTGGCCTTCTGACTAATTCTCTGGGTCATTCCCCACTGGATGAAGGAGAGCCCTACCAGAATTCACTATACCCAACTGACAACAACTTTTTATTGTTTTTGTTATTAAATACTGTTATTCTAAAAAGATAGTGAACTTCAAGGGCAAGGGCAATATTATTTTTTGTCTCTCTGGTAGGGCTTAGCCACTATGTTGGGCATAGGGCAAGCAGCTATAGTTCCTCATTAACCTGATTTGACATTAGCTTGGTTCTTATTGTTAGTAACTCAAACTGCACAACGTTGCTCAAAGGTATAAATGAAAAGAAAAAAAATCTCTCCTTCCTGGCTACCACCCAGGACAACATTGCTTGGAAAGGAGTAAAACATTTTGCATCTCTACTAACTATTTCCATGGGAAGCAAAGCTAAGTCTGTAATGCTGATTAACAATGTTAATATTCTGTAGGTGGACAGGCACACTGAGGCTTGCTTCTCACCTTCCCCCTCTTCCTTAGATAGAATGACTTAACTCCTTTTTACACACACACACACACACACACACACACACACACACACACACACACACACACACTTATTTATAGCTATATAGACTCTACCTGGTATATGCATATCCTACAGAAATTTAGAAAGCAGTGAATTTTAAATTACAACAACACAAATACTCTATGCTTAACCCTGTCTTCTATATCAGAATAAAGTAGGAACTAAGAACAGAGAAAAGAGTTGATGTTTGAGGCTATTTAAGGGCTTTCTCGCTAAAGCCAGTGAGGTTTCAATATCAGAAATAGCTGTAGCTTCTAGATCTCAGTGACTATAGGAAAATAAAATACCACAACACATCTGGCAGACTATAGTCTTTCAGCTTGGTTGGTTATTTATACTTCACTCTGCATTTACTTGACTAAGAGACCGTTTCTCCCGGAAAAAATTTTTTTTCTGAACTCTTTTTATGTTTGTATTATTATATATTTTTCCTTTCTTTATTAAGGTATTACATATGTGTCCTTACCCTCCCATTGTCCTCCCCCCCCCCCCTCTGCTCATGCCCTCACCCCCTGGTGTCTGTGTCCACTGGTTATGCTTATATGCATGCATACAAGTCCTTTGGTTGATCTCTCCCCCTAACCTCCACCCTCCCCTACCTTCCCTCTGAGGTTTGAGCATCTGATTGATGCTTCTCTGTCTCTGTCAGAGAAAGATAAATATCACATGATCTCATTCATTTGTGGATTATAATGAACAACATAAACTGATGAACAGAAACAGATCCCAAATTTTTTATTGCCAGACCTCATGTGCTACCAGATCTCTCTGGTGATGACTGGGTGTTTGTTAGTTTGTTTGCCCTTTGACAGGAATTAAATGGTGGGATGACTTGTGGTTACAACTAAGTTTGATAAAGCATGTTTAGACATGGCACAAAGAAGAGAGCATGGGTCCAGGAGTCAATACTTTTTAGTCTAACTCCTTTCTGACCTTTAGCAAGAACCTTATCTCTCTGGGCCCCATTTCTGTACCTGTAAATGAGCCAGTTGGACTAGATGACTTAAAGGATCATTCCAAATTCTAATGTGGTGTGATATCATCTATGAGAGAGTGGGGTTGATGGAGAGATGTCCAACTGAAAACCGAAGACATGTTCTTGAGGTCCTTACCTTGCCATTTAACAACTCATTAAACCTTTCTGAGACTTGGTTTCTTCCATTCCAGTTCTAAATTCTATGATTTTTATGATATTGCTTATTGAGTCTGAAAATATCACAAACATAAGTTCTCAGAAATTACCTTTAAGATTTTCATGCTACACAGCTTGTATCACATAAACCACCCAATTTGATCAACAACAACCAGGATTTATTATGCAAGTAAATGTTTTATCTGCACAGCAGGGGTGAAATGCTGCATATTTTCCAAATACCACTCAGAAGCAATGGTTTTACTTGCCCTATCATAGCTGCATTTTAAATCACTATTAATATTTAGCACAATTACCACCATGCTGTCTGGTTTTCATGAGGTTAAACACTGTGTCAACTTGATAAATTCTATATTTTTACACTCTGGATTGCCTGCTTTCTGTTGAATGGTGCCACTGGCAAACAGCCAACAAGCTTGGATTGGCACCTTTCTACAACTGACCAGTGGAAAACTGCATGCCTGTTGATGTGTTTATGCAGCCAGATTCCTATAGTAGGTTCCACTTTAGAATTTGACAAACTCATCTCCTTCCTACCCTAGGAAATAAAGTATCATTTTTTTTTTGTGCCACCATGATTATGGCTGGCTGTTGTCTGAACTATAAGAGTGCATGGAGCAAAGAATGGCTATTTCCAAAGAGCTATCTGTAAGAGACAGAGGGAGCCTGCATTGCTCTGGGGTACTGACATTGTGCTCGTCATTTCCATTCTGTCTTATTGGCTTTCCTCTAAATGCCAGAAACAGAAGATGGTTTGAATTCTCTGGCAGCTGCCAAAGTCAAAGAGGGAGGAAAAAAGATGGGAAGTAATATATTTATTAAGTACCCGCTGGTTGCCAGACATCGTTTAACTCATTCAGTGATCATGAAGTGACATCAGACACCACAGAATCTGGGGCCCAAGCAATGTGGTCAGAAAGCTGATTGTCATCTACCAGTTCTGTTTTGTCATCTCCCAGTTCTGTTTTCCCCTGCTTGACTGTTCTCACACAGGTTCTCTTCACATGGTGGCAAGGTGACCACCAGCAGCCTCACTCTCACATCCTCCTAGCTTAGCAAGCCGGTGGATGGAAGATTTATCTTTCCCATGTCTGTATAAGCATTCCCAAGGAAGATTCAGATTGATGTGGCTATGCCACATGTTCATTAATGAACCAACCTCTCTCTCTCTCTCTCTCTCTCTCTCTCTCTCTCTCTCTCTCTCTCTCTCTCTCTCTCTCACACACACACACACACACACACACACACACACACACACACACACGCACTTACAGGCCATGGTGAGCCTGTTCAGGAATCAGGGTGGAACAATGATAAACAGTCCCAGTGTGGAATAGGAGAGGAATTTCTTTAAAGAGCCAAACAAAACAAAACAAACAAACAAAAACAAACAAACGATGTGGCAGCCCTTGCTAAACAGACAACTCTGTCCAAATGGCTACCCCAGTCCATTGCAATGAGTTACTGAAGAATAATGCCAGTTTCAGTTGTCAGTTTGAATGTTTTCTCTAGTAAAACTGAATTTTAAACCCAAAAGGAAAAGTTAAGGTCAGTTTACCTTCTCAGTGGACATATATTAATATACATTTATCAGACAAGCTACAGAAATTTGTCTTTTTCCATCTTTTGATGACTCTTGTGCAGAAATGGCAGCTAGCTTTCTCCTGAATACATATGCAGTCATCTAGATTTAAAGGCATATGGTCTATCTTGGATCACTTACAAATTGCAAGATGGCTCTGAAGCCAAACTTGCTGCTTATTTCATGCCCTGAACATTTAATTACTGCTTGATGTGAACAAAGAGTTTTATCTGTAGATATAGAGCACTGAAATCTTAGCTGAGTTACAAAAGAGTTTTTAACAGATTGAGGCGATCTTAAAGGGAAGAAAGTTGGCTTGAACTATCTCACCGTAAGTCATACATGTTTTGAATCTGTCTGATACAAGTGTTCCTAGTTAGTACTTTTCGGGAAAATTCTAAAACACAAAATTCTTCTGTTGGGGTAAGTCAATATTGGTAAATGGTTAACAGGTTGGTTCTGAAAGAGATAGGGCATTTCCCTTACTTTTTTCTCTTGAATTGTACTTTAGTTTTAATTTGGTGAAAATTAATTTCTCTGCAGCACAAGTTTTCTTAGCTCCACTCTTTGACTTTCCTTCCATGTGTTCATGTCAGTTCAACCATCCCTCTATGTGATCATCTTAGGTAGTACTAGCCTGGGGCAGAGAAGAAGCAAGAACTGGGGATCCTCATAACCTGTGATTTCAGAAGATAGATAAAGGGCTCATGAGTTTGGGTTGTTCAATGTAATGGGTTGCTCTACTAATTTCTAATTATCTAAAAGTAAATATAGGAAAACAGTCACATTTATGATGAGGATTGAGTAAAATAATACTAATGAACCACCCAGCATAGTATTGGGCACATGTCCTTCATCTAAAGTGGCTGCCATGTTGCTGTTGTCATCCCTAGGCTGCTGTCCACCTACATTCTTCACATTGGAGCACATTGGGTGGTGCTGGGTAGCTACTAGCTACTTTTAGCTCCTGCATACATCTTCTGAAATGTCCTCTGCTTTTTCTTTCTCTTCTGCCTTCCTCTGTGTGGACAAAATGCAAAAATATATAAATAAATAAATGAATTAGAGAAAATTACCTAAGTTCTGATGCTAAGAAACAAAAGAATGCAGAAAGTAATTTTATTGACTTCTTTGAACTCCTTCAAAGCATGGCATGATCTCTCCCCTTCTGAGTCTTCACACAGGCTGGTTCTTCAATCAGAAACATCTTTCTTCTCATATTTGTTTCATGAGTCTTCTCACAATCAAGGCCTCAGTTTAGATTCCTCTGTCTCCAGAAAGCTCTGCCTTGATCCCTGCCGTGAAGCTGGGGCTAGATGTTGCGTCGTCTAGGTCTTCTATGCCTCCTAGAATGTAGGCCTCCTTTATCATTACAGGGTCACTCTGGCAGAGACTGTGAGTTCCAGGAAGGGCAGAAATCATGTCTGCCTCATTGATCAAACTGATCATTGTACCATCAGCACCTAGCACAGTGCCTGGCCAAGAGCAGGTGCTCAATAAATGTCCTTGCTTTAAAACGCATGTCATTCTTTTTCTGGAAGCGGATCAAAGATTGTTTAGTATTTTGTAGCTCCTCAATTATCTGTTTCTGGAGCTGCACAGCAATTATGGTGGAAATGTTCCATAGCTATGCCAGCTAACAGAGTAACCACCAGCCACATGCTGCTGTTGAGCATTTGAAATGTGGCTAGTGCAACTGGGAGGTTTTTGTTAACTTAATCTAATTGAAATTGAAAAAGCTATGCATGCTATTATATTGGCCAGCATAGCCCAAGAGCCTGGGGTTTAAAAGTGTGTTTCCAGGAGCTGTAATCTTAGAAACTTTTACTTTTGAGGAAGATAGAATTATCACAAAATCCAGAAGTTTGGCAGTAACATCAAGTTTAATTAATGTTTAGAACCAGGTTCGTGAATAACACATAGTATTATTTATTGGGTGATACTGAGCATCCAATTTTAAGCAAAGGAATGCAGGGCCTAGGTTAATGCATGCCTGCCCTGATACCCATGTGACCCCAAGCAAGCTACTTTACATCTTATGTCTCCATTTTCTTACCCATAAGATAGAGCTTATAATAACCTATAAAATAGAGCTGATAATAGTTGAGAAGCTTAGTACAGTGCCTGGCACATATTTTGTCCTCAAAAATGCTAATCACCATGGTTAATTATTCCATTCTTCTATGTTTTAAATTATAGTATCTGATTATATGTGTGTGTGTGTGTATATATATATATATATATATATATATATATATATATATATAATGCCTAAGCGATCGGAACAACCAGAATGACCAGTCACTATGAGGTGCACTGACCACCAGGGGACAGACGCTCAGTGCAGAAGCTGCCCCCTGGTTATCAGTGTGCTCCCACAGCCAACCTCCTCCCTCACCCCAGCTGGCAGGCCTCGATCGCCCCATTGGTGCCATCCCCTAGGCTGGGACAGGGAACCGAGGGTGGGTGACGGTGGACACAGCCTCTTTCCCACGGGGGCCTGAGGGCTGGCTCCCTCCTTGGGGTCGGTGACCAACCTCCTGTGCTCCGTCCCTCCCTCCCTGCAGCTGGCAGGCCCTAATTGGCCTGCCACTGCCCACTGCAGTGGAGCACGGTGGCGGTGGCGAGGGAAGGAGGAGTGGGGAGTCAGTGAACTGCGCTGTGGCGCAGCGCTGATGATGGCGGCGTCAGCGTCTGCGTCCTTCCCTTCGACCCAGCGACTGTCGCCTCCTCTCTGGCCTGGCCCTGATTGGCCTGGCCCCAATTGGTCCTGATCACCAGCTAGGCTTAGGGATCCCATGCCATGTATGAATTTCATGCACTGGGCCTCTAGTATGTATACATATACATACATACACACACATCAATATATCCTCTAAATTTGTTTATAACCTTTAATCAGGAGAATAATGATGTGAGTGTAAAGTGATATAAGAAGGTTAACGGAAAGGTATAATAGAACTTTAAACTTCACTTTATTAGGGAAGGCTGCTCATTTTAGAAAGATAAAGTATCTTGAAATGTTATATTCAAAGAGAAACAGTGTTTGAAGTATGCTGGGGTCCAACCCCAGCGGGTCCAGGGGTCCCCAAAGGTGTGGACGGAGTCAGCGAAGAAGGAAGGACACGGAGACAGTGTTCAGTTGATCAGCAGCCTAGCCAGGATCTCTAGCCAGGATCTCCAGCCAAATTCTGGTCTGGATCTCCAGAGAGGTTCTGGTCTGGATCTCCAGCGAAGTTCTGGTTTGGATCTCCAGCCAGGTTCTGTCCAGGTTCTCCAGCCAGGTTCAGACACCAGGTTCTAGTCAGGTTCTCTTGCCATGTTCTATAGTCAGGTTCAGTCCAGGATCTTTTGCCATGTTCTCTCCAGCGAAGTTCTTCTGTCTCCAGGCTCCGTGTAGGTTCTGTCTTCTGAATTCTGTCTCTTGCTGTCTTGTTGCATCTGTATTTATACCAGTTGATTCCAATCCTATCAATCTCTATTACAAAGGTTAGGGTGTTTCTTATCTCCATTCCAGGGAGTAAAGATTATGTAGCTTAAGCATGATTGTTCCTAGTTAAAATGATTAATTACCCGCCTGGCACTTAGTTGAGGGGTTTTATTCCCTCCCTAACTTAGGGGAAAATCCCTACCTGGGGAAACAACCTTTCTCAGAGAGGAGACCTTGGTTAAAACAAATAGTGCCAAGAAGGTGAGCAAACATTTTAAGAACAGTATGCCATATATGCCAGGTCCTTTGAAACAGCAAGGATGGACCGGCTCCCGGCAGAAGTAGGGAGTAGAATTCCTGTTTGTGGGAAGGCTTTGCTGCAAACGTTTCTATTCTCCTTTGTGTCCCTCTTAGGCTGCCCTTTTGCCATCTTCTCAATCAGTAAAATGTTCAGTGGGTGGCTGCCTTGTACCATGCACCAAGGGGACTGGTATGAGCTGATGCAGTGAGTCCAAACTCAAACCTTTGAGTTTCACTGTTTAAATCAATGTGCTCTACAATGTTTTTTATATTCTTTGTGGCCCCTTAGCCCCATTAGAAAACTGTATGAGTGAGGGTGGGAGACAGGGAGATGGCTCCCAGAATCAGTAACTGCTTTACTGAGAAGTTTGCATGAAAGGCAGCAGTAAAAGTCAGTCACCAGCTCTGATATTTATAGTGAGAGTGAGGAAAGAAAGAAAAGAAAGCCATGAAATGTTATTAGGTGCTGGGGTCCAACCCCAGCAGGTCCAGGGGTTCCCAAAGGTGTGGACGGAGTCGGCGAAGAAGGAATGACACGGAGACAGCGTTCAGTTGATCAGCAGCCTAGCCACGATCTCTAGCCCGGATCTCCAGCCAAGTTCTGGTCTGGATCTCCAGAGAGGTTCTGCTTAGGCTCTCCAGAGAGGTTCTGTCCAGGTACTCCAGTCAGGTTCAGTCAGCAGGTTCTAGTCAGGTTCTCTTGCCAATTTCTGTAGTCAGGTTCAGATGCTGGGGTCCATCTTCTGTCTCTAGAGAACGTTCTGTGTAGGTTCTGTGCCTAGGCTCTGTCTCTCTTGGTCCTGTCTTCCAAGCCCTGTCTCTGAAGTTCTGTCTTATAAGTTCTGTGTTCTGAGTTCTGTGTCTTGCTGTCTTGTTACATCTGTATTTATACCAGTTGATTCAATCCTATCAATCTCTATTACAAAGGTTAGGGCGTATCTTATCTCCATTCCAGGGAGAAAAGATTATGTAGTTTAAGCATGATTGTTCATAGTTAAAGGGATTAATTACCCGCCTGGCACTTAGTTGAGGGGTTTTATTCCCTCCCTAACTTCAGGGGAAAATCCCTACCTGGGGATTCAACCTTTCTCGGAGAGATGACTTTGGTTAAAACACAGCGCCAAGAAGGTGAGCAAACATATTAAGAACCGTATGCCATATATGCCAGGTCCCTTGAAACAGCAAGGATGGACCGGCTCCCGGCAAATTCCCCCTTTTTTATTTTTTAAAAGCAAGCATTAAAAAGAAAAACCTCAAATGCTCTCTTATATCCATTTTAAGAGTAGGATTGGCGCTTTCCGCTATTACCTGAGTCCTGATCTATCACCCCAGGGAGAGCTTGCCAATCCTGCACTTTCCCGGGGTAGAAAGGCTGCAGTGGGGTTAAGGATAAGGCTCCTTGGGCCTACCTTCTCCCATGCCTCTACATTTACCTTTCTGGCACCTTTCCTTCCTCAGAAAAGCATGGACATATTTCTTGTATAAAATGTTCCATCTGACTGGGAGTAACCTTAACTCCTCTGCTAGCAAGCATATGTGTTAAAAGATCAATACGGAGTCTTTTTTCTTTAGACTCAGTATGGCACATCTTCTTAATGTAAAGATCAATACAGAGTCTTCTTTCTTTGGACTCAGTATGGCACATCTTCTCAATCTAAGAATCAATACAGAGTCTTCTTTCTTTGGACTCAGTATGGCACATCTTCTCAATCTAAGTTCTGTACTATCCACCTTCTTACCCTAATTATCCTCTATAGGGGGGGTCTGTAGAACCCTGGTGGAGTCCTATCAGTCCCGAGTGTGGGGGTTCTCAATGGGGGGGAGCTTACCTAGGGGAATCCTGTTCCAGGGGTACCCAAAGGTGTGGACGGAGTCGGCGAAGACTATCCACCCTATTCCTACGGTGGAGTCCGATCCGTCCCGAGTGTGGGGCGCTTACCTAGGGGTCCCTGTTCGGGCGCCAGATGCCGGGGTCCAACCCCAGCGGGTCCAGGGGTCCCCAAAGGTGTGGACGGAGTCGGCGAAGAAGGAATGACACGGAGACAGCGTTCAGTTGATCAGCAGCCTAGCCAGCATCTCCAGCCAAGTTCTGGTCTCGATCTCCAGAGTGGTTCTGTCCAGGTTCTCCAGTCAGGTTCAGTCACCAGGTTCTAGTCAGGCTCTCCTGCCAATCTCCGCAGTCAGGTTCAGTCCAGGATCCCCTGCCATGCTCTCTCGCCAGCGAAGTTCCTCTGTCTGCAGGCTCCGTGTAGGTTCTGTCTTCTGAATTCTGTCTCATGAGTTCTGTGTTCTAAGTTCTGTCTTGTTACAACTGTATTTATACCAGTTGATTCAATCCTATCAATCTCTATTACAAAGGTTAGGGCGTTTCTTATCTCCATTCCAGGGAGTAAAGATTATGTAGCTTAAGCATGATTGTTCGTAGTTAAAGTGATTAATTACCCGCCTGGCACTTAGTTGAGGGGTTTTATTCCCTCCCTAACTTCAGGGGAAAATCCCTACCTGGGGAAACAACTTTTCTCAGAGAGGAGACCTTGGTTAAAACACATAGCCAAGAAGGTGAGCAAACATATTAAGAACCGTATGCCATACATGCCAGGTCCCTTGAAACAGCAAGGATGGACCAGCTCCCGGCAAATTCCCCCTTTTTTATTTTTTAAAAGCAGGCATTAAAAAGAAAAACCTCAAATGCTCTCTTGTATCCATTTTAAGAGTAGGATTGGCGCTTTCCGCTATTACCTGAGTCCTGATCTATCACCCCAGGGAGAGCTTGTCAATCCTGCACTTTCCCAGGGTAGAAAGGCTGCAGTGGGGTTAAGGATAAGGCTCCTTGGGCCTACCATCTCCCATGCCATTACATTTACCTTTCCTTCCTCAGAAAAGCATGGACATACTTCTTGTATAAAACCTTCTGTCTGACTGGGAGTAACCTTAATTCCTCTGCTAGCAAGCATATGTGTTAAAAGATCAATACAGAGTCTTTTTTCTTTAGACTCTGTATGGCACATCTTCTTAATCTAAAGATCAATACAGAGTCTTCTTTCTTTGGACTCAGTATGGCACATCTTCTCAATTTAAGTTCTGTACTATCCACCTTCTTACCCTACTTATCCTCTATAGGGGGGTTTGCAGCACCCTGGTGGAGTCCTATCCGTCCCGAATGTGGGGGTTCTCAAGGGGGGGGGCTTACCTATGGGAATCCTGTTCCAGGGGTTCCCAAAGGTGTGGACGGATTCGGCGAAGACTATCCACCCTCTTCCTACGGTGGAGTCTGATCCGTCCCGAGTGTGGGGGTTCTCAATGGGGGAGGGGGGCTTACCTAGGGGAATCCTGTTCCAGGGGTTCCCAAAGGTGTGGACGGAGTCGGCGAAGACTATCCACCTTCTTCCTACGGTGGAGTCCGATCCGTCCCGAGTGCGGGGCGCTTACCTAGGGGCCCCTGTTCGGGCGCCAGATGCTGGGGTCCAACCCCAGCGGGTCCAGGGGTCCCCAAAGGTGTGGACGGAGTCGGCGAAGAAGGAATGACACGGAGACAGCGTTCAGTTGATCAGCAACCTAGCCAGGATCTCTAGCCCGGATCTCCAGAGAGGTTCTGCTTCGGATTTCCAGCGAGGTTCTGTAGCCATGTTCCCTCGCTAGGTTCTCCAGCCAGGTTCAATCTCTATTACAAAGGTTAGGGCGTATCTTATCTCCATTCCAGGGAGAAAAGATTATGTAGTTTAAGCATGATTGTTCGTAGTTAAAGGGATTAATTACCCGCCTGGCACTTAGTTGAGGGGTTTTATTCCCTCCCTAACTTCAGGGGAAAATCCCTACCTGGGGATTCAACCTTTCTCGGAGAGGTGACTTTGGTTAAAACACAGCGCCAAGAAGGTGAGCAAACATATTAAGAACCGTATGCCATATATGCCAGGTCCCTTGAAACAGCAAGGATGGACCGACTCCTGGCAATTAGGAAGTCAGGGAAATAGAGAGAGCTACTCAATATAACTCCTACCTTACTACCTGTCTTTCATTTAAAACAAAGTTTTGGTGTTTGTTTGTTTTTGTATGAAGTATATGTGGGGTCTTTTTTAAGGAAATGGAAACAGGAAATGGTGCTCCTTCTGATCAATGGTGTATGGCAAGATACTATATTCTTTTGATAAAATAAATTAAAATGAACTAACCACAAATGCAGGAAGATGAGATATAAAAATCAAGATGTTTCCTTTTTTCTCCCCTTACTTCTTTATGTCAGAAATTGGGGACTCATGCTAAATTTCAAATAATCTACTAGGTCCCAATAACCAACTGTTGCACATTTTGCAAACTGAGATGCATTATCTAAAACATTTTATGTAATACATTTGTGTATGTTCAAAGTGGGGCTTTTAGATAAAACAGGGTGAAATTTTGACATCAAAAGGTCTTGAGATAACCATAATAATGGGAATGACCACTGGGGTAAGAGTATCCTTCTTTTATACTGAGTTAGAAAATTGCTATTTTGGACATTTTTATTTTTTAAAAAAAATGGAAATTTTGCTTAATTTCCATTTATCCTATTCTAAGTCTACCAACCCTGCAAAGCAGAGGCATGATTGATCTTAAAATGTCAATCTCTCACCTAAGGAGAGGAAGAAAAGATTTATTTAAAGAATAAAATGTCATAGGGGTTCTTAGGAGAAAAGCTCCTGGGTTTGGATTTTCTTTTGACTGCCAGGCTTCCAAATGAGTCATTTTCCCTGTCCATCCATCTTGTAGCTGCTTCTTAGCTGTGAGTGCAGACATGTAGACTGGCAAATGCTTCAATGTTTTACACTCCTTTCTGGCAGTTCATTTTCCTGGGCACTGACTTTCAGTAAAGAGTTCTTAGTACTCCTCCCCTTAGTACTCCTCAGGACTTAGGGGAGGTGATATAATTCTACTCCTGGATACACCCATGCCAATGAAAATACATCCACTAGGCTGGGGTTGGGGGTGCTGGAGCTGAAATTCAATGTCTTTGGTTTAGTCCTAGGAGATCAAAGAAGCAAATGAAATGCAGGATTTGTAGCAGTCACCTAAGTAGAGTTTAAACTATGAGTGTGTACAGAATACATGAATGGATTCATCAGAGGGTCCAAAGAGTTCTCAGTACCTATATGCATTCTGCACATTAAAGGTTTAACATATACATTATGCTGTATGTCTACCTGCGTGGCATATAGTGGGCATTTGATAATTATATGTTAAAATAATCTAGTGTTAAAATTAGAGAAAATCTCCCACTGATTTAGAGGTGAACAGAAACTTGTATTGTTTATGAAATTTAATCCATTTTATGACCCTTTAACTAAAAATAAACAAACACAAAATGAGTTTAGATACACTTTGTATGAAGTATATGTGGGGTCTTTTTTTTAAGAAAATGGAAACAGGAAACGGAGATATCTAAATTATCTCCTGTTTCAGAAAGAATCTTACTCAAGTCACCCTAGATAATTAATAAATTAATAAATTCTATTTCTAAAGACCTTAAGATGGAAAATGGTTGTATATAAAGTCCAGTGTTTGGTGCCTTCGCTTTCTTTGTGCGAGAGTAAATAATTCCTGTTCTTCAAGTTTTCTGTATTTTCCAGATAATGGGCAAGATTACTGGTAATGGCACATGTTGCCATTGCACCGGACTAGCTATAACAACCTCTAGTCATCCTAACAGCCTAAAAAACTTGGTCCCCCTCCTCATCCTTCAAGTCACTACAGAGGAGCAGAAGGCAGAGAGGAGTGTCCTGTCATTGCAGAAAACCAAACTAAGGAAGAACCACTCCAAAGACAGGAATTTGTGGTCTGCTCTCCCTTTTAGGAAGCCTGAGCAATGAGTCAGTCTCTCCAAGGACTACCAGGCTGCCAGGACTGAAAAACTTTTATTTTCCCTCATAAAGGTAGGCGGGACCAAGGGCATAGGTGAGAAGACAGCTGCAGTTGGCCATTCCAAAACATTTGGAGAGCAGGGGCCCTATTTTGGCTGAAATGTTTCATTTTCAACAAATCTATATGTTGAATCCCACTGGTATTAGGACCCAGGACCTCTGGAAGGTCATAAGGGTGGTGTCTTCGTGAACAGATTAGTGCTCAGAAAGAGAGACCCCACAGAGCTCCCTAGTCCCTTCCACCATGTGAAGAGGAAGAAGTCTGCAAACTGAAAGAGGGCCCTCACCTGACCATGGTGGCACCTTGATCTCTAATTTCCAGATCTGTGAGCAGTAGTTTCTGTTTATAAACTGCCCAATCTATAGTACCCTATATAATAAAAGCCTAATATACAAATCAACTGAATGGTGGAACGACTGGTTGCTATGACATGCACTGACCACCAGGGGGCATACACTCAATGCAGGAGCTACCCCCAGCCCTCAGGCCCCAGGCCAGCCAAGGAGGGTGCCAGCAGGGGCCCCCTCGATTGCCCCATCGGTCGCCCTACAGAGGGAGGCGACCAGCGGCAGCGGCGGGGGACGGGGCGGGCCAGCACCCCCTGCACTCCTCTGATTGCCCTGCCAGTCGCCTCTGGAGGCAGTGGGGGGGGAGGGAGGGGGAGCAGGGCTGGTGAGTGGGCAGTGCCAGGCCAGCCAAGGTGGGTGTCAGCAGGGCCCCCCCCCATCACCCCACAGATCAGCCCTGGTCGCTGGCCAGGCTTAGGGACCCTACCTATGCATGAATTTTGTGCACCGGGCCTCTAGTATTGTTATAATAGCCTGTACTAAGACAGGGCAAACAAATAATATTCCCAGCTATTTCTCTAAATAGTAAGCCCACCTGAAAGCCACCTATTCCTAGTTTCCAGACAATGCAAGATTCATTCACTTATTTATTCATTCAACAAACAGGGCAGCTCAGACCTATATTATGGATTGGCTTCGTAAATATATCTGCTTCTTACAGAGAATTAGCAAGAAACTTAATGTGAATTTGGACTGTTCTAAATAATTTCTGTAGGTTACACAGTGGCATGCTTATAATTTAAACATACCAAAGCAAATGGAATATTCTTTTAAAAACCTTAAATTATTTAAAAGGCTTAGATATGTTTAAATTGAAGAGATAACTTAGCATCAGGGTCTGAATATACCAGAACTGCTATGTCTTAGTAAATTGACTTCCTGAGGGTCTGCGTAGTATAGATGAAACAGAAAATGCACAGGCCTTTGGTTCTGCAATGGCTTTAGGGAAATACTCTAATTTATTTGGGATTTGCCAAAAAATAGCTTACCCTTTCAGTTATGGCTCATTTTATGTTATTTAATTTTGAGTACATTTTATTGATTCTTGTTGATCATTTTTCTATGACACACTGAAAAAAGTAAATTAACTGTTTCTGAATTTTTTCTCTAAACACCTTCCATAAAATTTAACTATATTGTATATTTCATTTGTACAGTTCTTGGTTGCCATTTTACCTTCGTTTCAGTGACCATTAGAGGGGAAAAAGGGTTCCCACCCATTCCTTACTTGGTATCTATATCCCTGTAAGTAAAGATACTGGTTTTATCCACAAACTGCTATAGTCAGATTGTTCCAGAAATATGAATTCATTACTGCAGAACTAATGCAATGTTGTTACCAGAAACCAGAGAATTAAATCCAGGATGCAGTGCACTGCCTTTAAGAGAAAGTGCTTGGGATTTGTATCTGAATGATGGTGGTATATGAAGGTGTGTGAAGGACGGTGGGACTGAGAGACAGAGAAACCCTCACCACAGCACATGGAAGTTTCTCCTTAGGAGAGCCTAGTGGCTCATTGTGCCTGTCAAGTAGGCTAATGTCCCTGTAAATTTCCTCTGACAGCAGCAGCACCAGAAAACAACACAACCAAACTGTGGAAGACTAAAGGCTCAGTGCTTGCAAGGGTTATTAAAATAAAACAGAGTAAAAGAAAAAAAATACAAGGCTTTGAAAATAAACAAAGGCTTGGAAGAAATGAGATCACTTTCTAAGAAAAAAAGCACTTATCATTATAGGCCAAGAAAATGTTTCTCACAAAGCCATTATTTACGTGTTATTTGGCAGTCTCAGTTCAAGGTCAAAAATATCAGAGGGCAAAAAGAATATGATTCAGGATTTAAGATTTGTCATGACTGGCTCTGTAATTGCATAAATATTAAATATGTAGAAGTAATTGTAAGCACATTATCTCCACATCTCCACATGTTGCTTTAATTTTTAATGCAATCTTTTATCCGCCTTTCCCTCAGCTGGCTGTGGGTTTGTGATTTGCATAGCTAGAATGATCCAGTGCCATCAATTTAGTAATGAAGTCACTCATTGAGCAGGATAGATTTCTAAAGATTATACAAAGCTGTAGGAGAGAAGAGTGTGGAAATGAAATTTTATGTTTTAGGGAAATGGGAAGTTTATTTTAGAGCACATTTTCTCATTGTAAATTTAATATGGCCACTTTAAAATAAATTTGAAAAGCAGAAGTGGGAAAATAAGTACCCATATTTTCATCATCCTAACTTACTGTGTTTTATATTCTAGTCTTTTATACCTATGCATATGTATTTTTAACATAGCTGTAATCACAATTAGATGTGTGTGTATCATTTTGCATCCTGTTTGTTCTCTTATTAATATAACTATATTAATGACTTATTAATATAGATATATAACATTACCTTTATGACTGTAAAATAATAATAAAAAGAAGGGAGCATAATTTACCTACTAAGTTTTGGTGACTAGCAGAGCAGAGTGGTTTACGTTTCTGAAATTGGAGCCAGATGGATCAAATACGAGCTCTTCTACCCAACTATAGATTTGGGCAACTTGGGAAAGGTTGGGCCTCAGTTTCCTCATCTATAAAGTAACAATAATAAAAGTGTCTCTATTAGAGTGCTCTTGTGGGAGTTAAAGGAAATTATCCATGGAAAACATTTAGCCTGGCTCTGTCACATAGTAAGTACTAAAACTAAGTGCTATTGAAAAAAGTCATATACATTAGATTGGGTTTTTAATATTTCTTTATAAAAGAAAGCTTAAGTATTTCAAAAATGTGAGTTTCCTAAGGAGTTCCCATCACTTAAGAAGTTCCCATTTGGTTTTTCCCAATAACAACTCTTGGCACCCACCACTAACCAAACATTAGTTCAAATGTAAGTATGCTTCCCTAAAAATATACCTTAGTTTTGTCTGTTATTGAATTTGATATAAGTGGAATCACATGCACACATGCATGCACATGTATCACTCTGTATTAAGAGGCATGCAATCTAAGGCTTGGTTTTGTTGTGATGAAAAAGCTTTGGGGGAGCAAGCATTTGAGATCTTGCTTCCCAGCATGTTGTCAATATGGCTCAAATAAATTATTATAAAAGTTAAAAAAATTAAAAGGCTTTGGACAGGAAGTCAGAAAACCTGGGTTTCAGTCCAGTTTCCATGAGACCTTGGGTAAATCTTTTTGCCTCTTTGGGGCCTCCATGTAAAATGTCTGGGTGTGTTAAGTGTCTTTGAAGTTTTAGATTATTAAATTGTTAAGTCCTTCTTTTTGATTAACATGAAAAATCAGAGACAAAGAGAATCCAGAGAAAGTTCTGGGGCCTGCTGGAAATATGCCTCCCTTTCCCAAAAAATCATGTCAATAATCATGTCAGCAAACAAAGGGCTATAGAAAAATGAAAGTAATGATACTACATTACAACCGATTTTCCTGTTTCTGATACATACACATTTAGATATATTATCGGCTTTATTATGTGTGTAGAGCATGTTTTTCCTCGGATAAATCATAGCCACAAAGATTTTAATGTCAGTTTTGAACATTTTATAACCTCTGTATTATATTTACAATATTCTGTATAAGTATTGGTATTTATCCCATACTGTTCCTGGTAAGTATTGCAGGTTGTCTTACTCAATGTCCATTCCACCCTCTTCTTATGGTGACTTCATAATGCAGACCTTACAGTGGTTCTCAACCTGTAGGTTGTGAACAATGAAAATACATCCTGTATATCAGATATTTATATTATGATTCATAAAAGTAGCAAAATTACAGTTATAAAGTAGCAATGAAAATAATTTTATGGTTGGGGGTCACCACAACATGAGGAACTGTATTAAAGGGTCGCGGCATTAGGAAGGTTGAGAACCACTTCTAGTCACTAGAAGCTTAAAACATTCCCTGGACACCTCTGCACCTAGAGCTATGGATTTGAATTAGGTTTATCAATTAGATATACTCATGCAAGATTTAGAAAACATAATAGAAGTTTTCCTCCTGACCACTTTTGGCTGTACAGTGGGGCCTTGACTTACGAGTTTGATTCGTTCCGTGATGGAGCTCGTAACTCAAATTACTCGTATGTCAAATCAACAGTGAACGAGTGAGACACGTGATGCTGGGCTGATGTTGTGGCGTTCACTGTGACGTTCGCTGCGCCAACTAGTGGTGGGGTATCTGAAGCTGGCTCGTAACCCAAATTTTAGCTCGCAACTCAAAGCAAAAAATCGGCCGAGAGACGGCTCGTATCTCGAAAAACTCGTTAGTCGGGACACTCGTAAATCAAGGCCCCACTGTATTTCTTTTATAATAAAGGTCATCTGAATATTTTTCTGCATGGTATTCCATGGTTCATTATTTAACCCCTGGAAAACAGTAAGCAGTTGTAGCAGTTGTGACAGCAGTAGCTTTTTGATTCCACCTTCTATCATGAGGTTAAATTATTGAATCCCATGTTCCAGTAGTCCTCAGCTCTACTGATACACCAACTCTGTACTGAACTGGTATCATTGATTCTTGGAGGGTCAGATTGTAACTCACTTCTTCAATCCTGACATGGATTTTTATAAGTACCCTCTATTTAATACTTTCATACTTAAAATACCTAAAATTGTTTCTGTTTATTTTGAACCATGACTCTTACACATCCTAAATGTTATTTTGAAAAACCCATTCACTGTAACACAGGAATAAAATACCATAACTCTAGAATGTTGTAGCAGGGAGAGGAGTTTTGAAGCCAGAAAAAGAAAGTTATACCATTTAATAGCTATGTATCCTAAAGCAAGTTATTTAACCTCTATGTACCTAAATTTCCTTACATGCAAAGTAAATATTAATATATTGATCTTGTAGAGTTGTGAGAAGTAAATGAGGCAACACAAGTAAATTATCTAGAATAGACTGGTCACTCAATAGCGTTCATTTCTTCCTATACCCATATTGTACTTCCTTTAGTGACTGAAATGATTAATAAAATAATTTTGGGGAAAATTCTCTCTAAAGGACTTATATAAAAAAACAACAACCTTATAGGAATAAATATTTAATGCTGATTCACAAAGGTAAGAGGAGTAACTTTAAATGCAGCTCGAGAGCAGACTTCTGTTATGAGCCAGTGTAACCCATTCTGAGTACTACCAATTCACCACACCTGGTGGTTCAAGACCCATATAGTCATTAATTCATTCAACAAATATTTATTAAGCCTCAGCATTGCTAGACACTACTTTACTCATTAAGATACAGCAGTGAATTAAAAAGTCCCTGACTTCCAGGATCTTGAATTATATTGGGAGAATCAGACATAATCCTATATAATAAAGAGGTAATAATCAAATTGACCATCACACCCTCGCCCAAGATGGCCGTGCCCGTGTCATCACAAGATGGCTGCCACAAGATGGCCAGCAGGGGAGGGCAGTTGTGGGTGACCAGGCCAGCAGGGGAGGGCAGTTGGGGGTGACTGGGCCTGCAGGGGAGGGAGGGCAGTTGTGGGGGACCAGACCTGCAGGGGAGGGCAGTTAGAGGCAACCAGGTTGGCAGGGGAGGGCAGGTAGGGGTGACTGGGCCGGCTGGGGAGGGCATTTAAGGGGGGACCAGGCTTGCAGGGGAGGGCAGTTAGGGATGACCAGGCTGGCAGGGGAGGGCAGTTGGGGGCAATTGGGCCGGCAGAGGAGCAGTTAGACTTTGATCAGGCTGGCAGGGAAGTGGTTAGGGGCAATCAGGCAGGCAGGCAGGCAGGCAGGTGAGCAGTTGGGAGCCAGCAGTCCCGGATTGTGAGAGGGATGTCTGACTTCTGGTGGTGAACTGGCAGTCGGACATCCCCCGAGGGGTTTCAGATTGGAGAGAGTGCAGGCTGGGCTGAGGGACACCCCCCTCCCCAGCCAGTGACCGAATTTCATGTACCAGGCCTCTAGTAAATCAATAATTTCAAATAGTGAAAACCATAAAGAAAAGGCATGCTTCCTTCTTCAGCTCTCTTTCTCTTACCTTCTCAGCAGTTTCTTATGTTACTTGACTCATCCTGTGCATGGCAATGTCAAGATTCTCTTATGTAGGTGAGTAGTTTCAGGATTTGTGAATAGTCTGGGACTTATTACTGTTTCATGGATGCAAGCAGAAGACATAACATGCCTGGATTAGAGACAATGAAGCATGTAAAAGCAGCATAAGCATGATGTTGACACTAGTTTCCCATATCCCCCAAATCCCATTGATTCTAAGAAAAGAAGTCCAGGTGGGTGCTGCATATACAGTGCATTTCTGTCATAGACAAGAAATACTAAATTTGGGGAATGTACTGCTTTTATAGTGTTTGTTAACCAAGCCTACTCTTTATTTGGGAGAAGATACTACTTGGTTGCTCAAGGTTGCTCATTGCAAATGCAACTGTCAGAAAGAACATGAGTAATGAGTATTTAACACCTTGCATTCTTAGCATACCCAGAGAAATGTGTAGAAATACTCAGGGCCCTTGGTAGACCACTTTTTCAAATAGTTAGAGTGGAGAAAATGTTTGAACTTTCCATCTTTTATAGTTTATTCAATCATAATTATAAAATTTTGTAAAGTTCTTAGAACTTTGTCCATACCAATTTCCAACTTTTCAATTGTTACCAAATATAACCTGACACTCTTATATAGATCCTCTCATCACTAAAAGTATGGAGCTAGACCTCTGCCTTATAGAAACCTCACCCCAGGCTCTTTTCCTGTTCAAGATTAAAGTGAGTGCTTATTCTAACAAACCTCCATGTATTTATGTGGGTAGGGAAAAGGACACAGTATGATATTTTCCCAGCCCTGAGCACTTCTTGCGTGACCATTGCTCTTGCATGCTGGTGAATGAGGCCTTCCTGGATCATCCTCACATCCACTTTTCTTGGGACTCTCAAGCCATAGACAGCTGCCTCCTTCACCTTTATAAGCATAGAAAAATCATTCTTCCTTGTCCCTTGTCTATAGAGTTATCTAGCCACTCATGTAATAAAATTCACTTTGCCTCAGAGGTGAGGCCTGGGGGAGATATAGTGATGGGGATTAATAGCTCTGGTGGAGACAATCACTCTGGAAAAGAGAGGAAGAGGGCAAGCACACAGTTATTATTTACTAATACTGTGAGGTAATAAGAAATCTTCTTCTGAACCAGAACACCTCATGGATAAAATGAATAAAGATGAATATTGAAAACACAACACTGAAAAGTGTGATAACATAAATAGGCAACTGAAAAGTGTGATAACATAAATATTTCCAGACCATGAGATAGTTATAACAAATACCTGGTAATATTTGAAGAGATATAATGTTTGAGCTTCCTTGTGTGGAATGAGAAGTAATTTGCTGGTGGACAAGACAGCTGGAACACATTCTAAACATAAGTAATTATACCAAGGATCAGGGGTGCACCTTTGTTCAAGTTTTTATAAAATTGGCCCTTCCTTCAAAGTAATTTACTTCTATATGCCACAAAATTGTCATATTATATTGATTTCATTAGAATAAGACACTTTACTGCCATATTCTAGAAAATAGTTCTAATAACTATACAAATTGACCTCGAGGAGATGTTCAAAGTGCAGTCTATACAACCATACACAGACACTCTATCTGCTTGGCTCATTACAGAGAAAGCAAGTTATTCAGCATAACTAGAGTGAAGATTATGTATGAAAGAGTGGTAGGAGACAAAGACTACATAAAAAGACAGAGGTCAAAACGTGAAGAAACTTAGGGTCCATAATAATGTGATTAGAATAAAACCTGGGTGCTGGGAAACTATTGATGGGTTTTAGGCAAGAACATGTGATAGACAATTTAAAAATATCACAAACATGGAATATTGGGAAAGTGGTGACAGTAGGACAAGATTAGTCAGCAGACCTAGTAAAGATACACCAGATGATAATGGGAACTGGAAAGGATGGAGAGAAGGTTGATTTCTTCTGTCTCAGAGGGGAAGGAGGTCTTCTTCTTTTACACAGTGATTCTCTCCATCAAAGCTATTGTTCCCTTCACTCTATCTTCTCTACCACCTTGATCTTTCACTTTTATTTGTGTCTCCAATCTCCCTCTCACTCCTTACTCCATTCCTGCACCTTTTGGTTACCCTAATATGTCAAAGTTTCACTTCTGCTCACTCCTATTTTTTGGCATGAGTATTTTCCTCTAAGTTAGAATGGCTTTATTAACCCTTCAGATTAGGATAATCTTACCCTTTCTAATTAATAAGTGGCCGAGCAGCCTCTAAGCAGCACTGTGGTGGCTAGCACAGCCACAGGGATCACTACTGAGTTGCTATGTTGGTTTGCCACAGTTGCAGAGATTCAGCCAATAGGATGGTAACAGGCTCAACTGGATTCAGACAATTACTACTTATACAACAAAAATAATATCAGCATGGTGTCACTTCCCCACATCTCTAGCCCCATAAGATGATCTAACTGGAGGGACCTGATGACAGAGACAGGAGTAATGGGTTAATCTACTGAGAAGTCATCTAAACTAAAGCCAGACAATTTCTAGATTTACATAAAAGCTTGTAGCTGTGCCCTAACCGGTTTGGCTCAGTGGATAGAGCGTCAGCTTTCAGACTCAAGGGTCCCAGGTTCGATTCTGGTCAAGGGCATGTACCTTGGTGGCGGGCACATCCCCAGTAGGGAGTGTGCAGGAGGCAGCTGATCGTCGATGTTTCTCTTATCCCTCTCCCTTCCTCTCTGTAAAAAATCAATAAAGATTATTTTTTTTTAAAAAAAGCTTGTAGCTGTATTTGAAGGGGGGCGGGGGTGGAGTAAGATGGAAAGTCCTGTGCTCAACTGATACTAAGGAGATGGATGAGAATAAATTTTATGGCAGTCTTCTGCAATAAAGCCCTTCACAAGAAGGTTATCTCTCCCTGGTCAAGGAGAAATTGCAGGGCATTCCAACAAGAATCTGGTCAGACTTGTCTGTCTGGCCTATGTTAAGACATGTATAGTTATGTGGTGGCTGTCTCTCAGTAACTCTACCCCTTGACTTTCCATATATCCAAGTAACAATTATTTCCTGGAGTTCAAGTTACCCATTAGATTATCTAATTAATTGTACTGATTAATTATAGGGGCTTGGATCAAGCCTTTTCTGTTTGTCTTAAGCCACGTCAAATGAGAGTGACTATGACTGTGACTCCTGGCAAGATGATCAGGCCAACTTGAAGGATAAAAGGCTCCCCATCCAGAACCAAGCCAGCTAAGTATGTCTCAGGTGCTGCTGCGATTGACCTTAGAGCAGTGATGGCGAAACTTTTGAGCTGGGCATTTCAGCATTTTGAAAAACCCTAACTTAACTCTGGTGCCATGTCACATACAGAAATTTTTTGATATTTGCAACCATAGTAACACAAAGACTTATATTTTTGATATTTATTTTATACTAGGGGCCCGGTGCATGAAATTCGTGCACTGGGTGTGTGTGTGTGGGGGGGGGGGAGTGTCCCTCAGCCCAGCCTGCCCCCTCTCACATACTGGGAGCCCTCAGGCATTGACCCCCATCACCCTCCAATCGCAGGATCGGCCCCTAGCTCCCGGGACTGCCAGCTTTGACCGTGCCCAGCTCCCATCGCTGGCTCCACCCCTACTTCCTGCTATCACTGGCCAGGGTGGAAAAGGCACCTGATTCTCCGATCATGGCTCGGGGGCAGGGCAAAGGCGGCCCCAGGGCCGCCTTTGCCCTGCCCCCCAGCTCTTAGCTCCCCCCTGGGTTTCCGATCACTGTCAGTGGCAGGGGGCTTCTTCCTGCTTTCCCTTTGGCCTCCCTGCATTGTGCCTACATATGCAAATTAACCACCATCTTGTTGGCAGTTAACTGCCAATCTTAGTTGGCAGTTAATTTGCATATAGTCCTGATTAGCCAATGAAAAGGGTAGCTCGTATGCCAATTACCATTTTTCTCTTTTATTAGTGTTGATATTTAAATGCCATTTAACAGAAAAATCAACCAAAAAAATGAGTTTGCGTGTCACCTCTGACACGTGTGTCATAGGTTCTCCATCACTGCCTTAGAGAGCCACGCTACTTTCTTTCTAAGGTAGGAAATAGATTGCTGTCTTAATTAATATGAGTGCAGCAACAGGTGTTGGCATTTAAATATATTCTACCCTGACTGGCCAGCAGGAAGCCTGGCACAATGTGATTATGATTACTTGCATCAGAGAGTTTAGACCAGTGGTTCTCAACCTTGGCTGCACATTAGAATCACCTGGGGATCTTTTGAAAATCCTGATTTCTGGGCCTCATCCTCCGGAAATTCTGTTTCTTTGTTAGGGGTGGGGCCACAACATTAGTAACAAAGAAACAGAATTTCCGGAGGATGAGGCCCAGAAATCAGGATTTTCAAAAGATCCCCAGGTGATTCTAATGTGCAGCCAAGGTTGAGAACCACTGGTTTAGACTGTTTTGTTTGTCAGTCAAGTATAGGCCTGATGTCCACATAACAAGTAGTACTCTATTAGAGGCATAAACTGTATTAGGAGTATTAAGTATCACTTATTACAAGGAGTGAGTCAATTTTGTGTCCCTGGTGATGGACAAACTCCTTGATCAGAACTAAATAATTTCTGCATAGCAGGCTGGAGTGCTTTGGAAGAAACAATCTGCCTATCAGAGCCAGTTAGCCTTGCCAGTATAGTACGATGGCCCCAGGTGAACTGTATTCTGCTAATAGATTTGTAGTGACTTCAGCAACAGCATTTTGCTGACATGGGGGTCAATGTTTGATTCTTCAGTGTTCAAAGGAACAGCTGTTAAGTTTTTGATAGTAGGGTCAGAAGGGAGTGATAGATGCAGCAATCAATTAAATTCAGAGAGTAGCTATGATCTAAGAAAAGTTTTTTTTTTCTTAGAAGGTAGAGAGAGACCATGGGGACTGACAATGATATTAGGCTAGGGGGGACATATTAATGTCCAGAAAATTAAACTTATTGTCATCTTGGGTGAAGGTCATCCACTTGTAAGGCCAACAGTCTTTAGTTTAAGATCTAAGGAGTAAGGACCCAAGTCCTAAAGACCTAGGATGTAGTTAATAATGGGGATTTATAGCTACGAAAGCATCCTGAGATGCCAGGCCAGGCCAAGTGTCCTAAAGGTAAGAGCAAAAAGGAGAAAATAATTGTTCCCCCAACTCCTGACTTCCCTGGGTTTAGGGTGTTCCTTTTCTATGATCTGGATTGTTGCTTCCCTAGCATAGCCACATGATTGGTATGAGCAATGTGTGGCAATCACTTCACTCTTCTTACCCATTCTCATCATTTCTAACCCACACCATTTGCTTGTATTCCTCTCTCAGTGGCCATTTCCTTATATTGTGTGTACCATCTTGAACTTATCCCATTCCTGAGGTGTGTGGGCTTGCCAGGACCACTTAACAGTTGTCACATCATATTCAAGATTATTATCTTCTGCCCTCTAGTTCAAATATATCTTACCAAGGCATCTAAAATCCTTGCTATTTCCTGCTCATCAGATTCAATCAGCACAATGTTGTCATTATGAACAACCAAAATGAACTGATGTGGTGTTTTGTGGAATGTCAGGACAATCAACATCTTTGTAGATGATATTAAGGAGAACTAATTATACCACTGAGGAAATACTGTGAAGGCACACTGTTGACCCCAGTAGGTAAAATCCAACAGGTTCTTGTGGTTTTTATAAATCAGTATGAAGAAGATAGCATTAGCCAAGTCAATAGTAATGTAACAATTGCCGGGTACTGTGTCCCAGTAAAAATACTGCATTTGAAACAGCAGCTGCAATTGGAATTACCTCCTGATTAAGTTTATAATAGTCCACAGTCACCTCCAAGATCTATATGTCTTTTGCACTGGCCAAGCTGGTAAGTCTTTTATGGAGGCATTAATTGCTTCTGGTTTACTATCTTGCAAGGAAGTGAAAGTTCTAGGAGCTTCCACTTAGCTCTTTGTATTGTAATGGACCTCAACCCATGGGTAAGAAAGCTAATGTTGGTGTATTGTCAGTTCTAGAATGTTGGTGTATTGTCAGTTCTAGAACTGAGAAAATAACCACACCGTGGCTATGTGAATCAACTGAACTAACAAAACCTACTGTGAGCTGAACACGAGCGAAGACTTCATTTACATCCCCAGGAATTAGCATCAATTCAGAGCCAGTGCCTAGTAAAACTTAAAAATCTGTGTATTTCCTTGTCTGCAATGTACTGTCACTACTCTGGATCCTGTCATTCCCATTGAAATTAAGGAGCCCATCTCAGTAATTGCATCCTCTATAGTCATACATGGCCTACAGAGGGGAACATCACAGAAATTTTCAAAGGTGCGTATCTTTCCCTCACTAATTTCTCATTCTTCAGTGAAGGGAATGTCTTATAGACCTTTGCATGGAACAGATGGGCAATGGGGATGCAGTTTGAATAGGATAAGTCCAGTATAACATTTCCCAAAGCCTTTGGATTCCCTGTTCCACATTATATCAGGAAGCTCTGATATCTCAACCTCACAAACTCCAGGTCATCACTGAGTCCAAGTTGCCTTCAATCAACCAAGCAAGCTAGTGGCTACAGGTAAAGCGTAATAAAAATGAAAATCTTATAAGTATTAACTATAACAGGGGGTTAGAGTAATGAGGCATTCACTAGTGAAAAAGAGAACCATAGAAAATATAGAAATAACAGTTACAAGGAGCTAACCTTAAACTAATCTTTGAGCTGAGAGAGAGAGTTCCCCAAAAAAGAACTCCCCCAGGCCTCCCTCCCTCCCCAGGCTAAGAGCCAGCCTTCACTGGAAAGGGAACAGCCTGGTTCACTGAATGGCAGAGAACTCACTAAGGCAGCAGTTCTCAACCTGTGGGTCGAGACCCCTTTGGGGGTCGAACGACCCTTTCACAGGGGTCACCTAAGACCATCGGAAAACACATATATAATTACATATTGTTTTTGTGATTAATCACGATGCTTTAATTATGTTCAATGTGTAACAATGAAAATACATCCTGCATATCAGATATTTACATTACGATTCATAACAGTAGCAAAATTACAGTTATGAAGTAGCAACGAAAATAATTTTATGGTTGGGGGTCACCACAACATGAGGAACTCGATTAAAGGGTCGCGGCATTAGGAAGGTTGAGAACCACTGCACTAAGGTGTCACACCTGCACAACGTGTTGAAAAGCTGCCCTCTGGAGCTTGCTTCAAAGCCTGTCTCTAGCGTGCCTGGAAAGCTCCTCATGGGGTAGTGTTGTAACAGTGGGAAATTATAAACCCCCATCCTTTTGACATGGCTTCTCTAAGTGCTGATTCTGACTAATACGTAGCTTATAGATACACAGAATGTTTGAATCGGAATCTTAGGACCTAACTTCAGAAGGTACAGACTCCGACCTTCAGTCGTCCCAGCTCTAGGAGAATCTGACCTTCAGGGTAACTCCAGGATTACAGAAACCAGGAGGCGGCCGCCAGACCGTCACTGGGCCAGTTTCTAGGCCCTGATCAGAATGGGCTGTGCTGCTCTGCACACGGAGAGCTTTTCACCCCCTTCCCTCCATCTCTGTTCCGTTTTCCCTTTCCCTCCTTATAAAAACCTCTGTCTGCACTGAGATGTTAGGCTGGCCTTTGAGATAGGACCTTGACATCTTCTCAGGTAGCTGACACCTGAGCAAGTCGCTTTCCTTTTTCACCAGCGCCGGTGTTTGTGGCAACAGGTGGTTGTGGAGTCTCACTTTAGTAAAGTGGTTCTCAACCTTCCTAATGCCGCGACCCTTTAATACAGCTCCTCATGTTGTGGTGACCCCCAATTTCATGGTTACAAATTGAACATAATTAAAGCATAGTGATTAACCACAAAAACAATATGTAATTATATATGTGTTTTCCGATGGTCTTAGGCGACCCCTGTGAAAGGGTCGTTCGACCCCCAAAGGGGTCGCGACCCACAGGTTGAGAACCGCTGCTAGACAGTACAAAAGCACTCGAGCTGGGGACGCGGGATGAAACGGCTGCCTCGGCATAAGACAAGTCAGGTAGGCTGCAAGAGTTTGCCTGCCAATACACCAAACCCGGGCAGCACCCCCCCCCCCACTTCTTTCCTGTACTGCCTCTTCAGTTCCCTCTACTGACACAGCTTCAGCCCTTGCTGGCAAAGGGAAACTTACTTTAAAAGGCCCAGATGCATTTACACAGCCCAGTCAAAAAAGGGTGAATTTGAAGGGAATACATTAACACCTGGCCTACGCGGCACTTCGCAGGCTTCCCGCACAGATCCTGTAGTCGGATGTCTACACCGGCCTGGCGCGTGCCCTGGCAGCCTGCTGCCCCTCGGGGTTCGCCAGGAAGGCACCAAAAGCAAGGCAAGAAGAGATGAGTCTGCACAGAATCTGGAACTCATTTCTCCTCTTCTTTTCCTACAGCTCCAGAGTTCCCGTCCAAGGCACGCCAGGACCGGGTCTTCAAGGACGGGAAACCTGAACAGCGACAGGGCGCTGGGGAGACGGTTCAGGCCCCGTGGGACGTGGGCAGCGGGCGCCTGGAAGCCAGCCTCCGAGGGCCTCAACTCCAGCGGCGCTGCCTCGCAGTGACGAGAGCTGCCCGAGGTCTCCCCACAGCCCCGGCGCAGGGCGGCAGGCGCGGGGCGGGCCCGGACGGAGGCGCGCGGTGATTGGACGCTGGCGGCCCCGCCTCCTCATTCCGGCGCGTCGGTTAGGGGCGGGGCCGGCCGTCTGCTCCTGCTCTCGGGCAGCGGGCGCCTATTGACCCAGCGGCAGCCGCGCCGCCGCCGCCGTCTCCTCCTGCTAGTGGCGGGCGGTTAGGGACGCCGAGGGGCGCTGGAAAACCAGCGCTTCCTTTCGCAGCTGCCGCCGCCATCTCCACGTTTGCGGAGCGGGAAGGAAGGAGGGGACTTGCGGCTGCAGCTGGAGCAGGCTTCTCTCCGGGGATAGTCCTCTCCTTGCTCTCCTTTTCCTCCTCCGCGCGCCACCGCCGCCCGCCCCCTACGCCCTCTCATCGCAGCCCTACTTGGGGAGCGGAGAGGAAGGGGCGACGGGGGGCGGGATAGGCAGGCAGGTGGGGGCCCGTTGGGGGGCAATTCCTGCCCGATCCCCGCGTCCTCGCACCCCGCTTGCTTCCCGACCCGACCTCAGCTGCGGCGGCCGCTGCAGCAGGAAGGGGCTTAGTTGAGGGCGGCGGGGGCGGTGCCGCGGAGGCGGGGCCGGCTGTCCTGGTGCTAAGTTGTGGGGCTAGGCTCCTCCCGACCCGAACCTTCACCCCTCGGCTCCTGGGACCCAGCTCCGCGCAGTCGGCCCCGGAGCCGCCCAACCCACTCCTTCTGGGCGAGGAGGACACCCCTGCCCTTTGCGGAGAAAACTTTTCCTGCGGACTCGGTCGGGCGGCGGAGGCAGGAAGTCCGAGCGGCGACCTCTCCACCGCCTGCCCCGCTCGGCCTGCCGGGTGCCGGCACCGAGTTCGAGATTAAGTTTTCCGGGCCCTTTTTACGGACTGGAGGCGGGGCCCGCGTGGGGAGCGACGCCCAGGGAGGGCGGTGGGCCGGGGCAAAGGCCGAGGGCGCGTGGCGGCGCCCGCGAGAAGGTGCGGAGCGTGGTCGGGACCCGCATCCGCAATAGAAAGCGAGGAGAGCCCGAGCTCGGAAGTGGGGGCATCTCCGGCGGCCGCTTCCTAGAGCGTCCACCGCCCGGCTCCTTTGGGTGAAGACAGTGCCCTGGCCCCGAGTCTCCCGGGGAAAATGAAGTTAAGCCGCCAGTTCACCGTGTTCGGCAGCGCGATCTTCTGCGTGGTGATATTCTCGCTCTACCTGATGCTGGATCGGGGTCACTTAGACTACCCCAAGGGCCAGCGCCGCGAGGGCTCCTTCCCCCAGGTAAGCCCCGGGGGTGCTGAGTTCGAGGGGGTGGGGGGGGCGTAGTTACCCGCTGCTCCAGGCCCTCTCCCTCCCGCGGAGGCCCCCCGCCCGGGCTGGGCGAGCCCGGACTGGATGGAGGAAGACTCCTCCAGCCCGTCTTTGCCGCGTGGGGATGGCGGAGAGCCTGCTCCTCCCCGGCCGCGCCGAGTTAACAAAGTGCCGGGCGGCGTGCGCCGGCGGGACCGGGGACAGTGGCCCGGCTCCTGCACTCGCGCTCTGGCCCCTGAGGCCGGCCGGCCTCGGGCACCTGCCGGCCGGAGCGCGGGCGCGGCGTGGGGCGCTCCCTGGCTGGCGCAGCGCCGTCTGACCGCCCCGGGGCAGCCCCTCGGCCAGCGCGTGGTGAAGCTGCACAGGCCCCGAGCGCGCATCCAGTCGCGGAAGTGGATCCCGCAGACCCCGGCGGCGAGGTGTTTGGACCCCACCCACGCTTTAGAAATAGACAAAAGTTTAGTGGGTGTTGCAGTCCTCGTCGAGGTGAATCGGCAGGGTTGGTTTTAGTGTCGTCATTCTTCAGCTATGACATCGGGTTGGTTCGAAGCAGACGTGGGAGCCTAGCGGGGAAGCGCGTGTTATACCCCAGCCGGAAGCTGAGGGGCGCTCAGCCCTGTGCCTGGTGGTCCAGTTGTCAAAGGAGTGGGGGAAAGGACCCCTCTTCAGTCTTTTATTTAAAGTTGCTAAGAATAAGCAAACGGAGGAGGATGCCGTGCCGCGTGTATTTCGTTTCTAGTTATTTGCCACTGACCAGGACGCCAAGGAAGTTTTAGTTGAACTGAATATTGTGTAGTATCCCCTGTAATGAATGAACCCGAGAAACTCAAAACCCTCACAAACGGATCCGACAACCACTTGACTAAGGGATAGAGAAACGTGGAAGAGCAAGTTGACGTGTTAGTGTGTGTGTGTGTGTAACACTTTAAAGGACCAAAGAATACGTATCCTTGTCATTTGTTCTTGTGATACGTTAGGGCAAAAGGCTTGACTTTATTTCAAATTAAACTACTGACTTTACCTGAATTATTATAGAAGTGAAAAAGACCTCCAGGTGGATGCTACCATCGGTTTAGAACACGCGAAGTATTTTGCAGGTGTGAGGTAGTGAAAATCTTGTTATAAACAGATGTATCAAAAAATTTTAAAGCTTCTGTTTCTTCTAAGTACAGTAGTCTGATAGGGAAAAATATGGTGAGATATATATACATGGGGTATCTTTAAATCTTGAGTTTAGAGTTTGTTTAGTGCTTGTTAAGATTGGAAAAAAGTTTTAAAAAGGATACACCCTGTGAAGCAAGAGCAAAAGGAGGAATTCTGGGCCTTGTCTAATATTCTGTTTAATAATTTGGGGGCTCATTTTACTGTAATTCCTCCCCCCCCCACCCCCAGTAACCCTATTTAAAAAATTTTTTTCATTACAGGAAAAAATTATAAAAACTGATATATTTAACTTAAAGTGTTATCTTGAATTAGGTATTTGGGTTTGGTTTGGTGATCACTTGGAAATGATTTTTGCAAACATCTGGGGCTGCAGTTGACAACCTTGACATTTTACTGTTACTGAAGAAGTGAATGACTCATTCAGTTACTGGGACATCTCAGGCAAAGTTAATCCAATATTTTAATACACAGCCCTAGTCCTTGTCAAGGGGCTGAATTTCTGCTTAGAGTGTAAAGCATTTCATGGCAAGTGGCAATGGCTGCTAGAAGAGAAGGCCCTGTGTGTTTTCTGTTTTGTGTGCAAGAGGAGAGGGTTTGATAGGTGGAGTTTTTTGTATTTCAGGGTATGCTTCTCAGATTTTCAGTACTGGATTTCTCTGCTGATTTAGTTTCGGAGAGCCACTAAATCCCCAAGCAGATGGACAGGATAAACTTGATGTAAGCCTAACTTGTGTGTCTGATATCAGTCTTCCATGATAAACTCTATTTCCTTACCATCACCCAGTAGGTAAGGAAACTGAGGCACAGGGAGATGAACTTGTCCAAAGTCACACAGCTAAAAGCTGAGATTTGAATAGGCGGCCTTTGGGGTCTATGCTGTCAGCTGCTGGCTGTACTGTCTCTTAGTAATCCTTTATCTACTGTTAGGCCCCAGCCTACTTGTAGAAAGACCTGATGGGGAAGCCAGAGAACATGTTGCTCCTTAGCTTATGACTGTTATTTTTAAAATGTAATTTTTATTATGAAACCCTAATTAATATGCTCCTTTTACTGAACACGTAATACTTAAGATTTATACCTCCCCCAGAGTGTCTTCTAGCTCTCTTCAGAGCTAAACATTGTAATGAAAATCATTCATTGTGTAGCCCAGCATCCAACATTTGACTTGATTATTTATTTTTTTACTACTATCAGGTAACCTTAATTTGATGAGAACACCAAACAGCAAAACTTAGATTGCAGTGTATTGTAGTACTTTGTTGTGGTTGGCTACAGAATTCCTTAGTTATATTAGAGCCAAGGTAGGCAGGCACTATATGTCATTGAGGCAAGCGGAGTGATTTATCTAGGAAGGGATTGAACTCCTCTGATTTGTCCATTTTAGTTTCTTTCAGTTAATATGGAACCTTCAGGAAGATATATAGTCCATTTTATAAGATATGTTTTAAAACCATCCTAGATTAAGAGCAGTCTATTTTGCTGTTATTCTGGCTTCCACTCCTTCCTTCCTCCCACAACTCTGTGTTTCCCACCACTTGGCCAGACTCTGGGGTAAAAGTGGGCCCAATTCAGGGTGCTTCAGTTTCTCCCACCCTAGAGCAGCTGCCTGCTTCTAAGATAGTCTTTGGAAGGCTTTCCCCCTGTGCTCCTGGGAGGAATTTCTTTGAGGCCTGGAGGCAACAGGTGGCCTTGTCTGTTTTAGCATATGTACATATTTCAGGGTTAATATATCTCAGCTAGAAAAATTAATGAAAATTCAACTCTGAATGAAAGGCTGGCAAGGGCCTAATGCCCTAAAGATGATGTTTTGAGGTAATGTAAGAATTCCAGCAGCTAGAAAGGAGAAACATTGTCAAGGTCTTTCTGAAATGCTTTATTACTTCTTACAAGCATATTTCTCAAGTTACATAGGATCAACTGTGTGTATAATATGATGTCTTTTGTTTGGGCCTGGAGAGTTAAATTAATGAGCCAGGTTTTGTATAACAAATGATCAATCTTTAAATAACGAATATAGCATAGGACCATAAGGATTAATAGTAACTTTTGGGACTGATGAGAAATATGAAAATGAAGTTTCAAACTTCATTATTGTACCCAGATAAAGTGAGACTGTCTTTACATAAGTATTCCATTGAAAGAAACTGGAAAGTGGGGACTATTGTGCCTTTTGGTTTTTTAACTTTTAGTGTAAAAGTGTAATACACATATAAAAATAAGCTTAAACGCTTTACATTTCTAGTACTTTTTAAAGAGTCCAACATAGATGATGTTTAATAAAATTTGACCTCCACTCTCCAGTTGTTTTATCTCGCTTTAAGAAATTTGTGAATCTTTAATGATAGGTAGAAAAACATGATCTTCCCTGCTTCTTCACACTCCAGTGCACTCTATCTAAACTGTAGCACTTGTTGCTGGTGTTTGGGCAGGGGTGTATGTGGGAGCTTGTTTCATTTTGGGGGGTACAATGTTTGAGATCTGTGACTTTGGGGGAGGGGTGGAACTTCGACAGCGGTGGCAACCAGGCTTTTAGGAGGAATGCAAGAACTTGAAAGCCTCTGGTGAGGCTGGTCTCCTCTACCCGCCCCGCATCCAACAATCCTACAGGACTCCTCCTGCCCAGCACGTTTCACTAACACTCAACTTACTTCCTATACACCCCTGGGACAAACACTCGTGACTGCATCTGGTCTGAAGGTTTCAGTTTATTATTTTTAAATTGAATTGAATGTGCTGTTCCCAGATCAGCACTGCTGTCAGGGCCTAAACAAGTCCGTTTATTTGGGGATGTTGCAATCCTGTTTTGCAGGAGATTTTCTGTTACTCATTAAGGGATTTCTGAGTTGTGGAAAAAGCATTGACTAAAATTACCAATTTTATTTGTTGTTTTCACTTTGAGTCAGCTATTGCTTTTTGTGATGGCTGTTAAAACTTTGGCCTTTTTTGACAGATGGCATAAGTATTGAGATTTTCCTAGAAGGAGTAGTTCAGTAGCTGCTTCTGATCCCCTGCTTAATTATTAGCTTTTTTTTTTTTTTTTAGTCCAACAGTCTGTTTTTGTTTGTTGTTCCCTCCCTTCCATAGATAGCTTTAAGAAAACGGAAGGATATTCAGCAGCTGAGACATGATCTCTGGTTGCTGGATCATAAAGTCATTGCATTCTGACCCCGTCTGTCTTGGTGGTCAAGTTCATAGTAGCATAGCATCTGCTTTTCCAGTACATAAAGAACTAAAGAGGGGAGGAGGAACTCTGAAAGAGTGAATTTTGCTTTTTTTTTCATAGTTGTCAAGAGGAAGCAGACTATTTTAGCTAAAAGGGGTTTCTCTTTCAGTAGCAGATTTCAAGCCATGCTGCTAATTTTAAGGTTGAAATCATGCTTAGGATCAAATAAGTGCGAGGGTTAATTGTATTGAAATAGAGTTCAAACCTAGTATATGAAACCTAGTTTGAGTATTGCTAAATTTGCCTTATGATAGGAGGAAGTAAATCCTTTGCTTTAAATACACTCAGTTTCTTGAGATCATAACATAGTTTTTTTCTGTGAGACGCTTTAATGTTGTTAGTACTTTTATGCCGATGAGCATATAGTAGTTATCCATTAAATAGTTTGTTTGTTTTTAATTTTGTTACTCCTCACCTGAGAATATTTTTTCCATTGTCTTTTAGAGAGAGAGAGAGAGAGAGAGAGAGAGAGAGAGAGAGAGAGAGAAGGAAGAGGAGGAGGAGGAGGAGGAGGAGGAAGGAGGGAAGGAGGTGGAGATAGATAGAAATACTACCCGTTTGAGCGAGACATATTGATTGGTTGCCTCCTGCACCTGCCCCAACTGGGATAGGGAGCAAACCTGCAACCCAGGTAAGAGCTCTTGACCTGGAATCAAACCTGTGATCCTTCAGTGCATGGGCTTACACTCAACCACTGAGCCACACCAACCCAGTAAATATTTTACGTTAAATTTTTAACTTTAACATGCTGTTTTCTAAAGAAAATATCAACCTTGAAGCACTTCAGCTTAAAATTGTACAAATTCTATCTTTGTCTGCCTTACATCATCATTGCTATTGTAACATTTTGGTGTGGGGGCTGTCTTGTGTGTTGTAGCAGCATCTTTGTCTCTACTCAGAATATGCCAGAAACACCTTTTTCCCTCCTTTCCCTCAGGTGTAGCAACCCAAAATGTCCCCAGACGTTGTTGAATGTCCTATGGAGCAAAAATCAACCTTATTGAAAACCAGTTTGGCTGCAGTCTATCCAAAAGCCTATTCTTTATACACTGCTCTTCGTTAGCATTTTGTGTTTTAGGAAGGAGTGATCAAAAGGCTTAATTTTAATACTCAAAAAGATATCTAGCATTTTTGGATGATTGATATGTATCCTTTGTCTGGATGCCTAAAATTCACTTACATATTTAGGATCTAATTGCAATATGTTACAGGAAATATGAGGGTAGATTATGTTCATATACAAGTTAAGGAAAAAATGGAAGATTATTATAATGAAATTTAATTTTTAAAAAATTGGATATATTTATTCTGAGAAAAGCATTATGGAGAAAAGGTGATGGTAGTTAGATCATCTTTCACTTTCTGCAAGCTGAATTGGAGATTGGCAGTAGTCCAGGTTGTATTCCCTCTACTTTTTAGCACAGGAAGATAAGATATATTGATTAGTAACAAGGTAGTATAAAAGTCATATGTAAAAATAATTGGAGATATCTAAAATTTTCTTAGCAAATTATTTCCTTTCTTCAGTGTATCATTGTTTTATGTTAATTCTAATGATTCTGGTTACTGCATTTTGTATCCTTTCTTGAGATGAGAAAAAGCAGGGAAAGTGGAAAATAAAGTGTGTGGAGACTTCCTCTATTCATTTCATTTTGTTCTAAATAGCCTTCTTTAAAGAAAGGGGGATGAAGGTAGGGTTAGGAAAAGAACAAAGTTCTTGGCAAATATTTCCCTTCCTTCCCTTTTGTCTCCAAGGCCTCTGGTCTTAAACTCTGCCTAAGTCAGCTGCCAAATCTAGACTGCCACCTTTGTAGGGCCACACGGTAAGGATGCTTTTTATGTTTTTAAATGGTTAAACATTTCATGTCATATCCACAACTCATTTTTCTATGAATTGTGCTATAAGGGCAGGTGGCCCACAAAGGCAAAAATATTTTTAAAATGGCCCTTTACAGAAAATAATTCTCTAATTATTGGTTTAAACTGTATTTCTCTGTTATTAACATTGGAGACTTGTAGTGTGGTTTGACCTTGAAGTAGAGATGGGTTAATTAAAAACAAAAGTCTCATACTAGTAAACTGGTCGTTATATAAGCATTCATCAAATTTAGTTTGTTTTTTGGGAGTGTGGTTTGAAACTAGTGTTATCTACATGTTCATAGATTTCTAGGTATCCACAGAGAACTTTCATGCTGGATTACAGACGTGTTTGACATGTTTAATTTGTTTTCTTCCTATCACCTGAAGGTTTCTCACTGCAGGACTGCTTTGGGACACAGGGTTCTAGGGCATGAACTATACAAGATTAATCAAGTCTCAAGATTGAAAACCCTAACTTTATAATATTTGGATTTATAATAATTTACAGATAGACTGAATTGTGAACCTAATCTGACTACTGGGATTATTAGTAATCTATAGAGGGAGAGCCAGTGTCTAGGTATCTTCCTCATAAACCAAAGATCTGGGCCAGAATTTGCAGTCTTCTCTGGAACCCTGAGGGCTGCTCAGCATGGAGGCAGAGAACTGCAAGGATGTCTGAAAGGGCACTGGACTGCTATCCTACTTACCAAAGAGTAATTAATTTCTGCTCATTTTAATCTTCCTTTATGCTTCTTAAAGATAATGTGTGACTTTCTTCATTCCTTGTGGCAGAGGCCACCATCCCTTTTTTGTCCTCAGAGATTTTGCTGTCATCATTAATTTGCTGTAGAGTTAGTATGAACAAAGTGGGGGTAATTCTTCTCATTGAATGGTGTTACAACTTCTAAGTATATTTTCCCATTTTTAAATGTATTTATTTTTCACATGTAAATGGTTTCCCCACTGGCTTCCTTTTCAGGTCGGTGCCTTAAGAGGTTCAGAGAAATTAAGTGCTTTTTTCAAGGCAGAGCAGGCCCCAAAATGTGTTCCAATTCCACCAGTGAGCTCATTGTTCTGAATCAGGAGACTGGAGAGCCAGGGAATTTGCTGATTTTTTTTTTTCCTTTTAAACACCTTTCCTCTAGCACAGCTAGTGTTTAGTTTTGTGGTGGGAAGCTCTTCTCCTTCAGGGTGAGGCTGTACTTTGGGGCAGAAGATGTCCTTTGAGCAGTTCCCCTCTGTTCCTTCATACCAAAGATGTAGAGAAATGTGGAATTTTGGGGCCTTGCCTTTGTGGTAGATTTTTTAAAAAAAATCCTGTGGAACATTAGAGGATGGAAGCCTGAGAGTATGAATCATTCTCAGAATTATTTTCTACACAAAAAATTTTGCATTTTTAGAACCCAATGAGGTATTCTTTTTAATATTCACCAGAACCCCAGAAAAGTGGTAATATGAAAAAAATCAGACATAGAATTTTAGAGTAGGGAGAGTGCTTCCAGATCTGGTAATTTAGTCTTTGGTTTTTCAGATAAGGACATTGAGACATGTAAAATTCAGAAATTTGCCCCAGATTTCAGAACCAGTCATAGCATACCTAAGACACTATAATTCAGTGGCCCTTATCTTGTACTATACCCCACATATATTTGAAAACTTCCTATGTATTCAGCACTATGGAGATTACAATAGACATATTAGATACATTACTTGCTTTGAAAAGGCTTCTTGGCTATTTGAGGAGATATAACTGCCATTGTGAAACAATAAGAGACAGTTAAGTGTCATTTAATGGTTCAGTAAGAGTTAAAGAAGTTAAAACAGTGCCTGGCATTCAGTAAATGTCAGTTATTACCAATGAACAAATATTTATGAACAGAGATTTACCTATTATGTATTAGGCACTGTTGTAGGTTCTGGTTATACAGGAGCAAAAAATGAAATAAGACTCTGTGATCTTAATTCATATCCCCCCACTTATTTTGTTTTGTTAATCCTCACCTAAGGATATTTTTTAGTTGGTTTTTAGAGAGAATAGAAGGAAGTGAAGGAGGAGGAGAGAGAATCGAAATGAGAGAGACATGTTAATTGGTTGCCTCCTGCACGATCCCTGGCCCCAGATCAGGGATTGAACCTACAACCCAGGTACATGCCCTTGACGGGGAATTGAACCCACTGCCCTTTGGTGCACAAGGGGATGCTCCAACCACTGAGAAACACTAGCCAGGGATGAATTCATACTCTTGATAAAAGGGCAAAGGTTTTAAAGGGAATTTAGAAGCAACAAAGTTATGGTTATGGCCCAGGCCAAGCTGACCAAAGGACTTGGGAAAAAAGCTAGGCTTTTCTGATTGGGTAAGGCTTTGAAGGGAGAAATAACGTTCTTGAATATGAATACAATGCTTTCAAAGGCTTGGAGTCATGAAGGAACCTGGAATCACAAGAAGTGAGGAGATTGACTTGGAATCTTTGTTGCATGTTAAGAGTAGTTGGGAAAACAGGGTAGGTAGTTTGGGATCTGATTGTGAATTACCCTGAGAACCACTCTGAAGAGTTATGAGTTAGACAGAAGTAAACCATTTGAAGTTACTCAGTATACCAGAAAGCTGCTTGAGAAAAGCAGGACTGGAAAATTAATTTCATAGAAAATTTTAGACCCAGAAGACAGCTAAGAGTATATTCAATCTAGATTATTCTGGTAGCAGTGTGTAGGAAGACTCGGAAGCAGTAAGGAGCTGAGAATCTGTTGAGGTTATCCTATCTAATAAAGACAGAATATGCAAATTGACTGTCACTTCTCGACAAAGATGATGGCGCCCACAGCCAATAAGGAGGAAATATGCAAATTGACGTGACAAAGATGGTGGCAGCCGGGTCGGGGCGCAGGTGTTCCGCCCCACCCTACCTGGTCCGGGCCTCTGGGCAGCGCGCGAAGGCGGTAGGTGGAAAGGCAGCAAGGTGACTCTGGGCTGGAGCGAAGGCAGAAAGGCAGCTCTGGGCTGGAGCGAATGTGGAAAGGCGGCTCTGGGCTGGAGTGAAGGTGGTGCCAGCACCCAGGGGAAGGAAGGCCTATTCTTGCACAAATCTTCATGCATCAGGCCTCTAGTATAGACATAAGGCAGTAAATCCTTATACTAGTACTGAATTGGCTAGAGTCAAGAGGAAGAGGAAGTAAGTGGCGACATTGTGTAAAAAGAAGCAGCAAGTCTTTCTAATAGATTTGATAAAGGGTTGGTTTGAGTCAAACATTTCTTCCACCTTTTTCCTTTGGGGTATTAGGAGACTGTACTATTTGCAGAAGGGTATAGTTTGAAAGATAAGCTGGTTTGGAAGCCAAGTTCAGTTTCTTTTCTTTTTTTCTTCTTCTTTTTTTGTATCCAAAATGTGTTTATTGGAATGGTTTCCCACTCATCTTGATTTGAGGTGCTTTTAGTGCTGCTTCCTTCTGAAGGAGCATCCTTCTGTAAGCCTTGCTTTTCCTCCTGGTGGCTGACAGAGAACAGTGGAGCAACCAACACACAAAACTACCATTTATGCATGGCTAAAGATGGTGGTGATTTTATAGCATCCTGGCCATATTACATGCATGAAGTAGGAATTGGGGCTCTGCACCAGGTGCTTCTTCCTGTGTTTCCTCTTCTCTTCTGGAGAAGGACGGAGGAATCCTTAGTGAGAGGCATATTGTAGTGGGGAGGTCGTCATCGCCAGAAAGGCTTCAGTTTCATTTCTGATGATGTGAACATTAGTAGAAATAGCCAAGTGGGCTGGAATGCCAGAGTGAGAGATCAGAGAAGAGAGATGCTGATCTGGTAGTCATCAGTATATGAGAGTGAATGAGCTCACTTGGGACTATGCTTTGTGAGAAGAGAGCAGAGAGCCAAGTACATTTCTTATAGCCAAGAGCTCCGCTTCTTATATTAAGATTATTGTGTAGCAGATGTTAATAAATTAAGCAGCTTGTATTCAAATTGTCAGAAGCCAGATCGTTGATCAGCACACCTAAGAAAAGATAAATATATCATAAGGAAAAATTTCAAAGAATAATTTCAATAGGAAATCATTTTTTCTAGGCTTAAGAAAATTCTTGTGTGTGTGTGTGTGTGTGTGTGTGTGTGTGTGTGTGTGTGAGAGAGAGAGAGAGAGAGAGAGAGAGAGAGAGAGAGAGATGGAGAAGGATAGATACTTAATTAAATATTAAAAGGCAATACCCGAAGTAGGGACCTCAAAGTTCAAGGTTATTCTGAAGTCAGATTTCTGAGAATATCAGAAATCCAACTGCTTCTTGTTTATGGTGAAGAAGAGTCCCTACTCTTTGATTGGTTTCTGACCCCCCCATAAACTGAAGAAGTAAGAACTGTGTTTGTGCCCAGGCCACTTGTGAAAATTGTAGGGCCAAATGAGGACAACACTGGAGATTCAAGGTATTTTTTGTGACTTTTGTGGAGAAGATCTAACCAATAATTTCTTAAAAGAAGAATAAAAAGGTTTGAGAACCCAAGAATTTATATCCTTAACTCTTCTTTGAGGCAGATGGTATGACATTTAGACGTTTGCTATTATTGTAATTTTATATATTATATAGTGCCTTCCTATTGCATTGTTGCTTCTGTGGTATTTACCAGGTCCCACCTTACCCTTGGGGAGCAATTGCTTCAGATGAATTTTTATAAAGAAAAGTCAGTAGGGAAGGACTTGTAAAACTATATAATCCTTGGTGCTTGTAAAGAGTTAGTTAGGAAATTCAGAATTTAGAGAGGGGTAGAAGGAGCTTATTGAGGAAATGATTACTATATATAAGCTAATTATCTACTTAATACAACTCTATTTTCAGAGGCTCCCCAAAACTATTTCTGTATGAAAAACCATCTTAGACATGTCAGTTGCATTTATTTAACAACAGGTCCTAAAACACAATATATGCCATTCATCCATGGGAGTTTAGATAGTATAAATGGATAGTGCATAATAACACTTGTATAAAAAGACAGGCATATGTCAAAGAATATAAGAAAGATGACCAACATAGACCAGAAATCATTGGCCAGATGACATATGACAGTATGACTGTGGTTCTCTGGGAATTGTTGCGGTATAAAAGTACATCTCATAAACTTCCATGAGTAGTCTTAGGTAAAATATACTGTTGACATATTATCTCAGAAGAGAAATACAGTGAAAATACATTTTAGAAGAAAAATCAGTATGGTTAAAAAAAACCCACGTTTTTTTTTAGCAAAAAGTATAAAGAAAATAACGTTTCACAGAACAATTTGACAAGTATTGAATTAAAAAAATATTCTATTAGACAACACTTGATTTGCTTAGCACTACTTGATGCAGTTATTAAATGTATTTGAAAGTAATAATGCTACATTGTATGAAAATATTTTATAATCCAAACATTTTGCCTTATTTACAGGTCCTTTTTCTAATAATAGTTATTAAAAAGATACCTGTTTGGGAGAATCTCATTTATATAGCAATGTGGTGCCTAAAATGTTGCCTCAATAGGCAGTGGTTTCTGTGATGCTGCATTAGGCTAGTGCAGGTAGGGTTTATATGGTTCTAATTTAAATATACATCTGGAAGCTCACAGCGTGGAGATGGAGCTGTGTCCTTGAGAAGAAGAAAGTGCCAGCAACTGGAATCATGACCATGCTTTTGGAGGTGGTGAGAGGGTGGGGATTACAAAGTTGGGGAAAACCTGAGTGGCCTGTTGTTATTTTAGGTGCGGGTTGAGCATCTTCTATAGTGATTCTTGCAGCTGCAGAGTGTTTACCCAGGTGCAGCCACAGTCCTTTGAGTACTGAGTACCCCACCAGAGCAAGGGATGGTGAGCTGCGAGTCCCAGCTCTTCCCTTCACAACCCCAGTGCAGGGACTCTTGTCATATATCTGTATCCTGCATCTAGCAGCCTCTGTTACTGTCACATCTAGGCATGTGTGAGGTTATGAATATGATTTGCCAGGGCAAAGAATGCATTGCGCTTGTATTTTAGCAAGGTATTATATAATTAAGTATTCTTTATGCTCACATGGTGAGGGCATTTATTTCTTTGAATGAACAAGTGGCACAGTATAAAGATAATACCTTGGAAGAGATTCAGGCATGATAAGCCCTGGGTCTGGAAAATATCATTAAAAAGTCATTTGTAACTGTGATTTGTGCCTTGTTGATTTGTGACTTGCAGAAGTAGAGTTAGATACCTAACTGTGGCCACAGCCCCAGTTTGTACTCTTTTTGGCATCAACACTACACATCTTAAGGGGTAGAGCAGTCACTTGAGGGGTTACTTGTCATTATATTAAACCAAAATACTTTGCTGTTAAGTGCTTGAGATCTAACTGAAAAGTAGGATTTTCCTGTATATAGTTGAATAGCGTCTGACTGAGAACTACTGCACTAGTGGTGAAAATCCCTAGTGGAAAGCATCTGCTCTTTTACCAAATCACAGACCCTATATTTAGCTTTAATGCAATGGTTCTTAACTGCAGATGTGTGAGAATTGCCTGGTGAGCCTTTTACAATTATAAAAAGCAGCTCTGTGCACTCTCTCTTAGGTAATCCCATTCATTCCCACTGCTTTAAATTCATATTTATAGTGGCCACTCAAGTTTATATATTTTCCTGATTTTCAGACTTTCATATCTACCTCATAACACCACTGAGCTATCTAGTAGTTCCAGAACAGAACCTTTGCCTCTCACTCTGCTCCTTCCCCAGCATTTATTTTCCTAAAATGCCACCTTATCATCCTGCCAGTTGCCTTAGCAAGAAAAAGGCCATTTTTCTTGCCCTCTCCTTTCCTAATTCATCAGTCCAGTCAAATGCTTTCACATTCCTCCACTTCCACCACCGTGGCCCAAGACACCAAGGTGTTTACCTGGCCAACTTCAGTAGCCTCTTACTCCACTTGCCCTACCATAACTCCAGAACAGCTAAATACACTTTTTATTTATTAGTCCCCAAACTGTTGAAAATGGAGATGTTGGTGTTTCTCTCTCTGAAAAATATTTTTAACCATAAAGTTTTTTCCTGCCACCTTTATTCTATAGCTTGTTAGAACAAAATATGCCCCTGGGGAAACAGCATATAAAGTGGCATGGTCTCAGCCTCCATTGCTCCAGTGCCATAGCTCCTCAGGCTTACAGCTCTCTACTTTGCATGGGGACTTGGGAAGCCTCCTCTGACAGAGACTCTTAAGTGTAAGGATACTTTCTAAGCTTTATATTGGTCCAACTCTTTGCCAGGTGTATTAATTTTCTATTTCTGTAATAAATCACAACAAACAGCGGTTTAAACTTTGTGAACTGGCTTCAGTAAGGGAAGCTTTTCACCTGTGGGTGAGGGATGCTGGAGCACGCTGTGACCCTATGTCTAGCCTAGCCTGCAGGGCACCCAGTGCAGGATGTGTTACTGTACGGGTTTCAGGGTTGGTGTGGGTTTTTTTTTACTCAGTCCACAGGCCTCCACAGCATTGACAACTGTGTGGTCCTTGGCAAATGTTGCAGAGTGTCTGCAGTGACTGCAAGGGTCCTCAGTGGCACCTCCAGGTCCAGTGGCTAGGGATGAAAGCCAGACAGCCCTGGTTGCTAGAACAGGTGGTGTGTATACATTCAGCTCTGGGGGTTAGCTGCTATGGCCCTCTGTAGAGGCAGGGTCTGGTTGCAAACATACATGTAAGTAGTGGGAGACAGGCTGGGGCCAACTGTGGGCGCACTGGTAGTTGCAGGGGCACTTGTTGATATGCACTACTGTGATTGCTCAGTCTCACATGGGCACACGGTAGTGGATACTAATGACGGGTTAGGCTGGGGGTGTGCAGGTGCACAGCTGGAGGGTCTAGCTGCAGGTGTGTGATAGTGACAAGACAGGGCTTCATCTGGGACCACAAGCAACTGTGGGACCTTAGCTATAGAAATGTTCTCCCATGGCTGCATAGTCTTCCTGAGCATACATAGAAAGTGGAGACTGATGACAGGGTTCAGGTTCATGGTATACAAGTAAGTGCACAGCTAGCCCCATGGCAGTGGGGGTTAGCTGTGGGACTTAAGACTGGAGTCACCCTGACTAGTTTGGCTCAGCGGATAGAGCGTTGGCCTGTGGACTCAAGGGTCCCAGGTTCGATTCCGGTCAAGGGCGTGTACCTTGGTTGCGGGCACATCCCCAGTGGGGAGTGTGCAGGAGGCAGCTGATCGTTGTTTTTCTCTCATCGATGTTTCTAACTCTCTATCCCTCTCCCTTCCTCTCTGTAAAAAAAATCAATAAAATATATTTAAAAAAATAATAAAAAGCCTGGAGTCTTGGATTTCTGCAGCCTCAGAGGCCTGGGCTGGCTGCTGGTGTGATTCCTTGTCTCCAGAGATGATGGGGAGGGAGGAGGGTGGAACATAGGTAGCTGGCATTAGCGAATGCCAATAAATGTGGGCTAAAACTGGTGAAATCTGCAGGGCTTTCACGGCAGCTGTGCTGGCTTTTGGGTTGGTCCTTCTTTGGTGGTGAAAGCAGGGTTTGTCCATAGAGCAGGTCACTGTGAACCTGTGTTGCTCTTTCTATATATGGCTGCTATTGGTAGCTCTTGCTTTTCTTCCTTGTTCTGAGCTGTCTATATGTCTCTGTGCAGTGAAGGCTGGGGAAGCTTGTCACTTACCCATTCTTCTTTCCCAGCAAAGGGGACTCTTTCTAGCTGGGGAGTTCCCTTTGGTGTTTAGCAGCACTGGCTTGGGGGATGGGATGATGCAGGCAAAATGAAGCTGTCTTCCTTCTTTTGTGTGTATGGTCATTCTCAGATTTTGTTGTTTAACTCTGTTGCTAAAGTTTTGTAAGAGATCTCCCAGGACTGTTTTTGTTCATGGATAGCTAATTGTTTTATCTTTGTGGGAGGACAGAAGCTGCCATTTTAGTGGTTATTCTCTTGGCTGGGGCTCTTACTGAGATTTCAGGATGGATTCTGGAATTTGCTATGATGACCAGCCTTGCATATGATTCTGATGGTTCTTGTTGTACTCTGCTCACCTCACCACTACATGGTGGACATGGCACATTCAGTGATAGAATCAAAGTCCAGAAAAGTCCTGATGTGGCTGACTCTAACAAAATTAGATTTGAAGAGGGTAAAAATGAAAGATGATGAAAGATGTTAGAAATTTGGAGTTTCAGATACATACCCACACAGACATTGTGGTAAGGTTTTATTTCTTTTGAATACTGCCATTGGCAGTTATATTAAATGTGTAATAACATTTCCTCTAAAGTTTTCTTAACTAGAAACTAGATTTTATTGAATGAAGATCTTATATCACTAGCATGGTATGAGGGATTCTAGCATCATCTACAGTTTCTTTTTCCAAAGTCTGTCTCTCCCTTGCATCAATTGTAGCCCATTGGTTACTGATGGTAGTGAATGTGGACTGACTGTACAGAATCCACAATCTTTTCCCAAGAAAAGGAGCCACATATTTTACCCTACTCATGAGGTCATGATTGTCACTTGTGGCCAAGAATGGATCAGTTTTTGTCATTTCTTAAACTGTCACCCTATTATTTAGGACTTTACTTTTTTGGGGTTTACAGTAAAGATTCTTTTTTTCCCTTTAAAAATTGTTATTTTTATCTTTATTTAAAATTTAAGTTTTTAATTTCTTGATTTTAGAGACAGGAAGAGAGAGAGAGAGAGACATCGCTTTTGTTATTCCACTTACTTATGCGTTCATTGGTTGCTTGTTCTTGTATGTGTCCTGACCAGAGATTGAATCTGTAACTTCGGCATATTGTAATGATGTGCTAACCAACCAAACTACCTGGCCAGGGCCAGTTAGTGTTATTTTTATTTGTGTTATTTTTGGTGTAGGTTTATGTGCCCCAAAAAGACATTTAATACTTCCATAGAAAAAAATGTCACTGTTTTTCTTTTTAACTTTCCCCCCTCAATAAATATAGGGGTGAGCAAAAGCAGGTTTACAGTAGTACATATGGAAAATATAATACTTACTAAATAATAATACAAGAATAAACTCTAATTCACTTACAACTGTAAGCGTGCTTTTGCTCATTCCAGTATTTTGCAATCCTATTTTGCACCAGTTATTGTGCTAGGCATTAGGGTACAATAATGAATGATTCCTGTTCCCAATATAGAGATTCATTTAGTGATGGACATGGGGAAGCAATACCTGAATAAAATAATAGAAATTCTGTGAAAGAAACAAAAAATAAGTTGACATAGAGTGTAACATGTGAGAGACTTATCTATTTTAGATAGGATGGCTGGGGAAGGTTACGCAGAGCAGACATTTGAGGGAGAGTTGAAGAACTTTATAGAGAACTAGAAGCCCGGTGCACAAAAATTTATGCACTCGGGGGGGGCAGGGTCCCTCAGCCTGGCCTGTGCCCTCTCGCAGTCTGGGACCCCTTGGGGGATGACCACTTGCTGGTTAGGCCTGCTCCCTGGGGGATTGGGCCTAAGCTAGCAGTCAGACATCCCTCTGGCAGCCCAGGAGCCCTTGGGGGATGTCCACTTGCCAGTGGGGAGCAGGCCTAAGCTGCAGTCAGACATCCTTAGCACTGCTGAGGAGGCGGGAGAGGCTCCCACCACCACCGCTGTACTGGCAGCCATCAGCCTGGCTTGTGGCTGAGCAGAGCTCCCCCTGTGGGAGCACACTGACCACCAGGGGACAGCTCCTGCATTGAGCATCTGCCCCCTGGTGGTCAGTGTGTGTCATAGGGACCAGTCATTCCCAGTCATTCTGCTGTTAGGGTCAATTTCCATATTACCTTTTTGTTATATAGGAGTGCCTGGCCAGCCTGGGTGAGAGGCTGATGGCTGTTTGCAGGCTGGCCATAGCCCCTTCAGTGTGGGGGTCCCCACTGGGGTGCCTGGCCATCCTGGGTGAGGGGCTGAGGGCCATTTTTAGGCTGGCCACAGTCCCTTCAGTGTGGGGGTCCCCACTGGGGTGCCTGGCCATCCTGGATGAGGGGCTGAGGGCCATTTTCAGGCTGGCTAAGTCCCCCAGCGGCGACCCTCACCCCATGAGGGTGTGGCCAGCCTGGGTGAATTAGCATCTTTGTCTTTTATTAGTGTAGATACCGTATGTACCAGGGTATTGAGATGAGGTGGGGAGGAGCTGAATTAGAATTATCTTTTTCACAGTGTGAAGCTAAGTTGGGGAAGACAAGAAAGCAAAGGATGGAATGATAGAAATGCAGGTCCTTATTGATTGTGGGGCAAGGTATTTTCAGTATATTGAGAAATGAACACTGGCATGTAGGAAAGATATTGAATCGTATTAGGGTATGGTTAAAAGATGTGGACATGAGAAATCAGTTAAGAGACTGTTTTACTAGGCTAGAAGAGAGTATCTGTGGCTTGGACCAGTGTGGTGGCATTTGAGAGGGAGGGAGGTTAATTGATTCAATAACTATTTTGGAGATAAGATAAAAACAGCATGTAGGATGTGTGAGCAGGGTTAGGAAGGGAGAATCAGGTATGCCACCAAGATTTTGGGAATGTATGACCAACAAGGTGGAGATTCTTACTGAAGACTTAAGGACTATAGAAAGCTTTTTTTGTGAAGATGTCTTTTGGACTTAAGTGTGAAACCCAAGTTGAGAAGTCAGTCATTTGGATACATGTGTCTCCCTCCCTCCCTCCCTCCCTCCCTCCCTCCCTCCCTCCCTCCCTCCCTCCCTTCCTTCCTTCCTTCCTTCCTTCCTTCCTTCCTTCCTTCCTTCCTTCCTTCCTTTTTCAGGGAAGAGGTTTCAGATCAAGATATAAATGTGGAAAACATCAGTACAAAAATATGGAATTTAAGTCATAGAGTGGATGAGATAATTTAAGATAGTATAGAGAAGGCAGAGAGCTCAAGGACTAACCTTAACTCCACAGTTTAGATACTGATGAGAGAGGGAGATTGATAAACAGTTGGCAGGAGGAAAACCAAGAGTATGTTGTGCTGGGAGCTAATGAAGAAACAGTTTATAGGAAGGAGGAGTGCCAGATGCTTCTTGTGATGATGAATAAGGTGAAGACTGTTTGCTCATCAGGCTTGGCAACATGGAAGTTTTTGGATACTTTTCAAGACTAGTTTTGGTGGAGTTGTGGGCAGGTACTGATTGGAATGGGCAAGTGAGTGAGTGGGAGTTTGTAAGGAAGGGGGATAATGAGTGTAGACTCTTGAGAACCCCAGTATGTCCATGAAGGGGATAGGGACATGGAAGGGAATATAGGCCTAAGAAAAGCACTGGAGTTTGACTTTTTTTTTTTTTTTTTTTAAGATAGGATAGGATGTTAAGTTGAACCATAAGAAATTGGTGACAGCCCTAACCGGTTTGGCTCAGTGGATAGAGCATCAGCCTGTGGACTCAAGGGTCCCAGGTTCAATTCTGGTCAAGGACATGTACCTTGGTTGCGGGCACATACCCAATAGGGAGTGTGCAGGAGGGAGCTGATCGATGTTTCTCTCTCATTGATGTTTCTAACTTTCTACCCCTCTCCCTTCCTCTCTGTAAAAAAAAAAAATCCAAAAAACCAATAAAATATATTTTTAAAAAAGAAATTGGTGACATATGACTACTTTTGACTTACGAGTATGTCAGTTTCGTATAGTTTGACCTAATAAAACATGTTATATTATTGAGAATGTCTTGCTTTTAGAAGGGGACTTTGATGAAGCAGTGTTGAGAGTTTAACCACAAAATACAGCCTTTGAGCAACCGAGAGAGATGGGGTTGTAGCTCACCAGCAGTGTTGGCCTTTGAAGTAGGGAGAGGAGAAGGCACATGTTTTTTTCATCGTAACAGGACGGAAGAAGAAGGTGCGCAGATTCAGCATGCCTCAGTGATCACAGTGATGCCAGCCCCAGCAACTCATGTCTTACCCAGGGGCAAATAATTACATAAGACTTTTTTCAGATAATTTATAGACACACATTGATTGATATTGTTCAGAGGGCTGAGTGGTTACTGATCCTATTTTGCCTTGTAGTAGGCTCTAAATTTTCTCTCTCAAAAGTCTTTGATATCAGTGATTTTTTTTTTTTTTGCTCAGTTTTTCTCTCACCAAAAGCAGAAAAAAATCAAATACCATGATCTCCTTCCCCATTCCTCAGCAGTGCAACACCATGGCCTCCCTAGAGAACTGATTAGCAAATCAAAAAATAAAGTGGTTTTCTCATAAGTAATTTTTTTTGTACTATAGGAACTTGTCTTTTTCAGTATCACCATTGGTACTCTTTGACTTGTCATCATATGAAACACTACCTATCATTTCTATTATTTTAATATAGACTATGAGCATGTCCTTTTAAGGTCATACTACTCTTCTCTGTCTTATACAGAATTTGCTTATGAAGTGTATGCATCTCAAAAATTTCAGCTATTTGGAGGGAGACTTTACTTCCCTGCATAATATAGTTTAAAAAATTATTTCCATTAAACCACTATGTTGACATATCTCTAGGCCACAGTTTTCTCCATGAACTTCATTCAGTACAGTATTCCAGGTATTAAACATTGATTGTATCTTTAAAGCAACAATGATACTGAAATCATCTTTAGTGCTTGCTGGATCCTTTTTCATGAAACATCCATCTCCTATAATGTTTGTTTGGAATAATACTCTCTTCCATGGGTTATGGGACCAGGAAGGAGCCCTCTTCTTTCTCAATGTGGGTTTGTTGAGCTATAGGCAGCTTTGCTGTGTGCATGGCTTCAGAATTACCTTTTTCTGAAAGTACAGGAAGATCTGGAGAAAGTCGGTGTTCATATATTCTTTTATACACTATTAAGTGTCTGATAAAACATGTGGCATCTTTCAAAGCTCTAGGATGGTGATATTTATTTATTTATTTATTTTTAGCCTTTCTAGCACAACTTTTAATTTTCATTGGAATCAATGTCTTTTTCCCTTTAACATTTTTAAGAATTTATTTTGAATTATAGTTGACATAATATTATATTAGTTTCAGGTATACAGCATAGTGATTTAACATTTATAAACCTTACAAAGTGATCACCACAAGTCTAGTAACCATCTGTCATCATACATACTAATAACAATATTATTGGGGTGATATTTTAGACTAAGCTAAGGCTTTATTTTATGGAGATGTGTAGCTTTACTACAGGCATAATAAGTCAATGTGTTCTAATTCTGCTTGCAATCAGAATAACTTGATTTACTGTTGTTACCTGCTGTGGTAGACATTGCAAGCATCACTGAAGTAGACTTTTTAGCATTGGAAATATTCAATAGAATTCATCAGGAGTGATTTCAAAAAGCTGTGGTGGTGTGATAAATGAGTGAAGAAAAGTTTTCCCCTTATTTCAGATAGCCTTTGTCTGTTTTAGAAAATAGGTACAGATTAGTCAGCTGTGTACCTGGCTCTCAAATATTTTTAGCTTCTTCTGAGTGAACTTTGGGTTATGCCAAGAGTCCTCTATGGCCTTTCTTCTGAGAAACGCTCAACCAACATCAATGTGTGCTTATAAAAAAGGGCTTGTAGTAAGTATATATAACACTACTCAACAGCTTTGCTGACCTGGAGTCTACATGATTCAACTAGTTTTTCTTTGAACCGTGAACTAGTGTTGTACTGATCATCAGGTTTCCTTTGCTTTGCCATTTCTAGTCATGAACTGATCTATATTCTCTGTCTTGCTTTTCACTAGGGGCTTATCTTTCAGGATGAGTTCTGTGCTAAAATGTCGCACTTCCTGCTTCTATATACGCTGATGAACAGGCTTCAGAGTTCTACCTTGTGGAGACATGCCACCCCACCTAGAGATGACAGATATCTTAAAGGACTGCAGTTTTGATGTGTGTGGGGCTATTTCTGTCTCTATTAAGTAGAGAGGTTTATGAGAGCATCTTTGAAGTCTGAGGAGGTACATGTCTTTCTTGTGCTCCTTGTTTCTCGTACATCAGGGCTTTGAGTATTCATCTCCAGTGTTATCTCTCCCACCTACCTCCCAAGGTAATTTGCTGCTGATTTGCTTCTAATTTTGGCTACTTTTTTTTCTTATTCTAAAATGTCTTCCCTTGTCCCTTCAGACTTATGTCAGTTTTCACAGTTTGCTAAAATGGCCTTCTTTTGGTAGACAGCAGTCTGTTGACTTCTCTCCCTTGTTGAGCTGACCAGTAACAAAAACAACTGTTCATAACAGACAAAAGATGAAGCCTAGCTGGTGTGGCTCAGTTGGTTGAGCATTATCCTATGTCCTGAGAGTTCGCCAGTTCTATTCCCTGCCAGGGCACATGCCTGGGTTATGGGCTCAGTTCCCAATAGGGGGTGTGCAGGGGGAAGGCAATTGATGTTTCTCTCTTTCCCTTCCCTTACTTTCTTTGTAAAATAAAAAACATTTTTTAAAGGAATATAAATGCTAATAACCAGTTTTTACCATCTCAAGTATGTATTATTTTTCAAAAGGGGATCATCATGTCATATATACTATTTTATTCATACATACTATTTTAAAACTGCCTTTTCTCCACTGTATCTCCTGAAAGTACCTTCTCATATATTTTTATTTAAAAAATTATATCCCTAACTTTTCAGTCCCTGAAAACTGTTCTGTGATATTAGATATTGACCAGTCCTTCATTTTTGGACATTTAGTGTTTTAGCTTCCTTTCTCTTTTCCCTTCCTCCTTTCTGTCTTTCTGTTACTTACTGGTGATATAATTTTTTGTTTCTGAGTATCTAGAGTTGTTTGTTCACTATCCATATAGTTATTTTATTAAGGTCTAATATGGACTTTTTGGGGAAAAGGGTAGGTTATTTCTAGTTACAATGTCCTTTTGTGTGTGTGTGTTTACATAGGGACTCATATCTTATGCATTCCTGCCTTCCCAGCATGTAGCATTATACCTGGCACAGTGGGTGTTCACTAAAAAATTATAGTTGCTTTCCAGAAATATGAAGGCCATTTGGAAAATTTATGACTATCTACTCTGTATTTGGAACCCTTGGAATAGGAGTGAGCAAGACAGAGATTGTCCTTGCTCTCATAAGCTAAGGTGTTATTCTATATAGCAAGGTTTATGTTATAGAGAGACAAGCCTCTATAATTAATGTGAGGATCAATTAAAAACCTACAGTCACACAATGTAGTATAACCGGTCTAAATGACTTAATAATGTGTGGTTACTTGGGGGGGGGGGGGGTGGGCAATTCATGTCAGTTTTTTTTCAAGCTTATGGCTAATTAACAGTTGACAAACTGATTTCTGTAGATCACAGTTCTTATTTAGGATTGTCCACTAGTGTTAACTGATTGAGATGAAATGATTGTTTTCAGGTTTAAAGGTCACTTTTTGACTTTTGGGAATAACTAGAATCTTTTACAGTTAAATTTAAAGTTTTATACCTGAGTATAATATGTTATTGTACTTAGTGATTTTAGAGACCAAAAGATATTTTAGGGCTGGGTGTGGGAGTAATAGGAAATATATCCCCCAATATTTTTTGTACATCTGTTGCTCTTTTTAAAATATGATTAAACAAAGATTGCAGCCATGGAGAAGATTTTCTGCTGTAAATTTGTATTTCAACCATTCAGCGATTAATGCTTTCTATGACCTCACTTACAAAAGTGGAAAGTAAAGCGTGAGTGGCTGCCCTCTTGAGCAGGCACATAATTTTAAAAAAAATATGGGTGTCTTAGAGCTATGTTAGAGTTTCATATAGCTGCCTCTTTTTTTATTGTAGGGCCAGCTCTCAATGTTGCAAGAAAAAATAGACCATTTGGAGCATTTGCTAGCTGAGAATAATGAGATCATCTCAAATATTAGAGATTCGGTCATCAATTTAAGCGAGTCTGTGGAGGATGGGCCAAAAAGTTCACAAGGCAATTTCAGCCAACGTGCTGGCTCACCTTTTCTGCCATCGAAAAAATTGTCCCTCACAGTTGACCCTGAAGACTGTCTATTTGCTTCACAAAGCAGAAGTCAGAATGCAGATGTGCAGGTAATGTATGCATTAGTTAATAATCACTGGGTTTTGTTTTTTTAGATTTGATCTGGTATCTGTTCTTACTTAGTAAGTTACTTAAATTCTCTGGATTCTAGTTTCTGTGATTTGATTAATTACAAGATCATTAATATTCTTTTTTAGTGATAAAATTCCATAATTCTGTGTTTCTAATTTTTTATTTTATTTTATACTTTGTGAATATGGCCATTTTGTATACTTCTTCAGTCTTGTTTTTTTGTAACAGTTGGAGATCTTTAGAGTTTAAATTTGGCCAAAGAAATTTTCTTACCTTCTTTTGGAGAGTACAAGAAGAGCCCTCCTCTTACTATGTCACTGTTATACATTATAGGTTTCGCATAGTGTAGGGTTAGATTCTTTTTGCTGAATATGCCTTTATGAGAAGGAAGAGAAATATTCTAGAGTTGTACTGTCCATTATGGCAGCCACATGTGGCTACTGAATTTGAAATGTGGCTAGTTTGAATTGAAACGTGCTTGAAATATAATTTACACACAAAGTGTTGAAGATTTAGTATGAAAAAAAATAATCTATAAAGTATTTTGTTCATTTTTATATTGATTACATATTGAGATAGTAGTATTTTGAATATATTGGCCTAAAATAAAATATGTCATCAAAATTAATTTTGCCTATCCCATTTTACTACAAAATTTAAAATTACATATTTGGCTTGCATTATTCTCTTTGATCACATTGTTCTAGAGCAGGGGTGGGCAAACTTTTTGACTTGAGGGCCACAATGGGTTCTTAAACTGGACCAGAGGGCTGGAACAAAAGCATGGATGGAGTGTTTGTGTGAACTAATATAAAGTCAAAGTAAACATCATTACATAAAAGGGTACGGTCTTTTTTTTTTTTTAGTTTTATTCTTTTCAAACAGGCCGGATTCGGCCTGCGGGCTGTAGTTTGCCCACGGCTGTTCTAGAGGATAGTGGAGTTGAAGACTAGGAAAGAAAGAACGTTTGCCTTTCTTAAACTTCGGGTGTGACACTCATATTTTTTAGTTCTGCAAAATAGCAGAGAGCTAAAGACTTAACCTTATACCTTAGACCAGAAATTGGAACTTGGTGATAGGACCCTATGGGGTGAATATTTTAAACTTGGATAAAATGAGTTGGCTGTGTCCTGGCTTCTAAGTAGGAATTTTTATTAACTCCTGGGGACAGAGAACATGGTATGACCTTGAGGACATGGCTCACAGGCCAAGCTGAAAACTGGGAACAGTGGAGCTGGCCAGGTCTTATGCCTGCAACCTCATCAGCTAGTGTGTGGCCAGGTTCAGATAGGATTAGGATCCTATCCTGTGATTTGAAGGGATATCTATTTTTGTGAGGCTTGGCTTTGTTCAGGTTTTAACTCACTCCTTTTAAAGAGGAACAAAAAAACTTTTTTTGGTAGGGGTGGGTCTAAATTTGGGATGGACAGAAAGAAGGTAGGAGCAACCATGGAATGCAAGCAGAGGGAGGCAGCAGGACTGGGAGTTCTGCAGACTAAAGAAAGAACTGGGAGAAATAGCAGAGACTGCTAACACATCCTCCCTTGGCCAGCTGGTTCCCAAAGATTTGTTGACTTATCCTTAGAGCATTGTATTTTACTTTATTAAAGTCATAAATTCTGAAGTGAGAAATATACTATTGCCTTAAAATACTTTGTATTCACTTTTATGTAGTTTGCTTGATATCTTTAAAAAGTTTTCTAACTCATTTATGTATTAACTAGTGGCCCGGTGCACGAATTCATGCACATTGAAAGGAAATTAATTAGAAGAAATATTTTAATATTGCTATTCGCCCTTTCTCTATAATAGAAGTGTCAACCAAATTCGCGATTGATAATGACAGATCAAAACACACATGTGCAATTGGCACCAGCGAGAGCTTTATATATGTCCTAATATATTTATTTATATGTATTTATATATATATCCAAAATATCAGACATGTTGGTCAGAGGTAAGGCAAGGGTGAAATTTTACCAAAGGGTGTTTCTGTTGTCATATTTAATATTATAGAGAGTATGGAGAATAAAAATTTTTAGGGTTTTTATTTTGAGGGAGAGGGCAATATTTTTTCCCTTGTGTTCAAAATATATTATTATGTAGAAGGAATACTGCTTTGGAAACTTAGAAAGCGTTTGAACACTTAAAAGCTAAATCTCAATTTAAAAGTATTCTTCCATTTTTAACCTAGTCAATCTTGTTGTAGTTTTATTTTTAGAATAAAAAAGGTAAACATAACATATGCTAAATGAAAGAATATAAATAGATGCATTTTCATTAAGATACAGATTTTAAAATATAAGAGATTGAGTATAAAATAATGACCACTTGAAGTAAAAGTAATTTTCAGTAAATTGTTTTTTAATCTGGTCATTATTAATTTTTTTGGTTTGCTGTTTAGTTACTACCTATTCCTATTAAATTGTATTGGAAATAAAGCAGGGGAAGAGGAATTGAATGAAATTATTTTTTTATTAGAAGCAGATGGGGAAGGGGGTTACTGATCAGGATAGTTATGTAATCCAGGTAGCATTTTAAGCCTTTGAATGGTGATTAAATGTTTTCTGCCTTGAACCCTTCATGTCTACAGAAATAGCTTTATCTTGTAAAATATATACTTAAAGTACAACAATAAGTAGTTTTGAACAAATATTTTTCAGCATTAAGTTTAAATTAATAATGGTTATACATAATTAAATCTTTTATTTGTCTTTTATATTTTTAGATGTTGGATGTTTACAGTTTAATTCCTTTTGACAATCCAGATGGTGGAGTTTGGAAACAAGGATTTGACATTACCTATAAACTTAATGACTGGGACACTAAGCCCCTTCAAGTCTTTGTGGTGCCTCATTCCCATAATGATCCAGGTAAAATTTGCACTTCAAAAAAACTGGAGGTTATTAAACCCACTGTAGGCACAGACTAGTTTAATGAGAATCTGGTGGCACCCACTTCTCAAATTTTTGAGAAATGTTCCCTGACTTTAAACAGTATTATATTCCTTTTATATGTCATTGTATTTTTGAGTTCTTACTTGATTAATTTATGTACCATTTAAAGATAAAAGTCGTGCAGTATGAAGTAGTAATAACACAAAGAAGGTTTTAGCCCTGGAGGACAAAAGTTGCACACATTTAAGGCACTGATCATTCATTTTAGTTACTTAGTGTAACATACTACATGGGAGAATTATTTTGTGCCCATAAATTCTACATTTAAAAAGTCAGAATGCACATGGGAAAGCTTGAGTCTTTAAAATGGAGAAGTAGTACAAAATGATTAAGAGACAGACATGGGTGAGTCCCAACCTCATCATGTCCAAAGTGTTAGATCTTCAGGTAAATTACTTAATCTAAGAGTAAGTTTTTTTGCAGGTAGAATCAGGATAAAGTACTTCATAGGAAGTCTAAAGGCATGGTACACAGCCCAAAATTAACTGCTATCATTATCATTGTTGTAATTGTTGTTCCATATGATGACTTTTGTTTTTTATTGGGGCCAGATATTTTTTTCCCCAAGGTAAGTGGAAATCCTAAAATTATAATGGGAAATATGATTTTGTGTGTATACTTGTTAGTGTGAATACAGAGGCACAGAGTAAATGCCCAATGAATGTATTTGTAGAATTTTTTTTTTTTTGGAATGTACTTCCAAAGACTTCTTTTTTGGAAGGACTTATTGATACTTCTGCACTGAGTTACCAGATTATTATGACCACCTGACATTTGTAGGCAAATTAGCTATAATTTTGCGCTGAAGTTGCTAGAGGGCCAGACCATTATAAATAGGGAAGCCGGTTGTTTACCACGATAGTGGAAGTGATTTTTTTTCCTGAAGATATGGGTAAATAACGCGATTTAACAGCCTTTGAATGTGGGATATATTTGAACATGAGTGGCCAGATTATTATGACCACCTGACGTATGTAGGCAAATTAGCCGTACACTGCATTGTATGGGATATGGAAGCCGAAGGCCTGTTCGAACATGTTTGCTGTCTGCAGTTACCAAGATAAAACATCTCCAATTCGCACAGGAACACAAGGATTGGACAGTCGAGCATCGGAAAAAAGTCATGTGGTCCGATGAATCACGTTTCCAGTTGCATCATGCAGATGGCAGAGTGAGAGTTTGGCGGAAATAGCATGAAAGCATGCACCCCACATGCATGAGTGATCATTTCTTAAGGTCTGCAGGAGCTATGGGGTCTTTTCTGGTGTTTTTTTTGTCTGGTCTCATGAGCAGGTTGCCAGGAGGTTGTTCCAACTCAGGGCTGAGGAACTAAAACATAACTTAGGTCAAGATGTTGTCTTTAGTCTGCCAGAGATCCAGACCATGTGACTATTAGTCAGGTCCAGGCTTCTGTTGCCTCAGAGGTTGCTGATTATTGGGGAGGAAAGGCTATGTCTGGGAGGTGGCAAGAGAGAGATAGAAGGAGAGGGAGAGAATTTCTGGAGCTAAGTTTTAAAACTCAATTTAATAAAAGTCATAAGGACCCTTGGCTGTTTTTTTTATTTGTTTGTTTGTTTTCTATATTAGACACACTCAGCGAGGTGAGGTGTTTAAACTTCACATATGGGATCTGCGACTGCCTGTAGACTATAGATATTTTTTTCTATAAACCTCATTCACTCTGAAATATTCTCTTGGTGAGTCAAATAGCAACAGAGACACTTGTAGTAAATGGATTGTTCTCTCATCTATTCTCTGTCGATTATGTGTAGTTTAATTCTTGCCACTTAATTGAGTGTGTGACATGATTCCATTGTCTATTTTCTGTAGGGTGTTTTTTTGTTTGTTTGTTTGTTTTAAATATATTTTATTGATTTATTACAGAGAGGAAGGGAGAGAGATAGAGAGTTAGAAACATCGATGGGAGAGAAACATCGATCAGCCGCCTCCTGCACATCTCCTACTGGGGATGTGCCCGCAACCCAGGTACATGTCCTTGACCGGAATTGAACCTGGGACCCCTCAGCCCGCAGGCCGACGGCGCTCTATCCATTGAGCCAAACCGGTTTTGGCCCCTTTTTTTTTTATTTTTTAAAGACCCTTATTATCCTTTCCCCCTTTCTACTATCTTCAATTTCCATAAATCTCATTCTTGTTATCTACAACATGGGCACTTAACTATAATAATAAAATTAGCAGTTTACTAGGCACTATGCCAAATGTTTTATAAACAGCTGATGCCCCCAATAACCCTGGAAGGTTGGTGCCACTATTCATGATGAGGGGTTACCAACCTGCCAAGCTTACGTAGGTAGCGGCAACAGAATATTTTCCTGATAGCTTATCTGGATCTCCCATGTGAGTATACTAGAATGGCAGAATACTAGTATGTGTTTTCTATTATAGTCTATTCTCATTGCCAGCCTACACTCGGCATATCATAATTGCTATGTATATGTGAGGCCTTTTCTGATCTACCTCCATGCCCCTGAACAGCTTTCTCACATTGTACACACACACACAGTTTCCACATAGGCACACGTAAATATTTATAGCATTTTTTTCTGGGTCTCCTCACTAGAATGTAAGTTCAATGAGGACTCAGACTTTGTCTTATTAACCACTGGGTGGCTGATGCCTAGAACAGTAACCAGCACACAGTACAGCTCATTTAGTTAAATAAGATAATGAATTAAGGAATCTGACTCTGCAGATTCGGATGAAATATTTAACCTTTGCTCACGATTTTAACTCCCTTCTTCACATTGTCTACTTATTTCTATTTAAAAAATATCTTATTTAGAATAAACGTTGTAATTTTAAATACTAGAAACAGATTATATCAACTTCATCAAGGGCAGGGATTCCTCTGCCTTCTAGACTTTGTTTAATTTGCACTGTAATTAGTATGTTGTTTTGTGAGAAAACATCCTTAATAACTGTTTCTGACTGCAATAAAAGGTATCCTCGTAATCACAATTGAATCTTTTTGTCTTAGTAAATGATGTTAATGACTCTTACCCTCAGGCCCTTCTCTACCTGAGGGAAAAATAATAGTGAGAAACAGACCTTGAAATCTATATAATGTTATTAATCAATGTCACCCAAAAAAAATTTAGAATAAGACAGGGAGGGTGAGGGCATGTGCTGGGGGTTGGGGGTGGGTGGGGAGAGGTCAAGGGGGGGGGGGGAAGGAGACTTAAGTAAGATTTTAAACAATAAAGAATTTAAATTTAAAAAATAAATTTAATTTAAAAAATTTTAGAATAAAATACCTGTATAACAAAAACAAAAACAGTAAAGTGATTTTTGCTACCAAGCAAAATTCTAGAGGAAAGAACTGCTTACTTTTCTTAATAATTTTCACCGCTTCTTAACAAATGTAGAATTTAGATAAACTAAATTATGAATCATTCAGATCATGAAAAACCACTTTTTTCTGTGGAGGACAGAAGATAAGTGTACTTGCATCACAAGTCAAATGTGACTGTGTAATGGGGAGGACTTTGGGAAATACTCCTAAATGGAAGTGCAATTAGGCAGCTTACTTCCTAAATGAGATTTATAGAGATTTATTTTTATTTTTTGCAGCAACAGTTTAAAACAAACTAGCTCAGTAATTTGTTTCATCAGTGAAGTTTTATCTGTTGAGGATAGAAATTTGAAATAAGTATTTTAAAGATTCATGTATTTAGTTCCCCAACTTAAATAATTATGTTGCTCTGTTTTTTATATATGTAGATATTTTTCTATTTGGTCCACCTTGGTAATACCTCACAAGAAAGATAAATTTCAGTTATGTTTGTATTTTAATTCAATTTCTAATTATGTCTTCTTTCTGTCCATAAGGACATGTAACAATTGTCATACAATATTTTGTGTGGTTTACATTAGTTCAAAGAAAATTGGAAACAAATTGTTAAGTAAATGCTGATAACTTTTCACTGTTGCACTTTTGACAGTTTTGAATCATGGACCATGAAATTAAATGTTAGTTGATTGATACATGTTCATGTTGTATTTAATAAGCTGATTAAAACACAATTATAGCACCTTTGTATCTATAATCTTAATTCTTTGCTTTCTACTAGTTAAATTGCTGAAATATTTAGGCAATTTTTCTTCAGAGAAATCATAGTGTGTAGAGAGAAGATAAGGTATACTACTAAATGGAAAGTTGGACAGCATTTTGTTAAGCAATTTGTGAAAATGAACATCGGAAAATAATTCCTCATGTGGAATGACTCCAAAATAGAAGGAAGGTCTAGGTTCAGGAGTCATACCTCAACATAATTTTCTTTTGTGCATTTGTAGAATTTTAAAAAATATACATTTTTATTGATTTCAAAGAGAGGAAGAGGAAGGGAGAGAGAGATAGAAACACCTCTGATGAGAGAGAATCATGGATTGGCTGCCTCCTGCATGGCTTCTACTGGGGATCAAGCCTGCAACTCAGGAATCCAACCATAACCTCCTGGTTCATGTATTGATGTTCAACCACTGAGCCACATCGGCCAGGCCATTTGCAGAATTTTTTTTAAATATATTTTTTATTGATTAAGATATTACATATGTGTCCTTATCCCCACGTTACCCCCTACCCTCCTCCCCCCCCCCCACTCATGCCCTCACCCCCCCCGTTGTCCGTGTCCATTGGTTAGGCCTATATGCTTGCATATAAGTCCTTTGGTTGATCTTTCCCCCTTACCCCCACCCTCCCCTACCTTCCCTCCAGGGCCCGACAGTCCAATCAATGCCTCTCCGTCTCTGGATCAGTCCTTGTTCATCAGTTTCTGTTGTTCACTACATTCCACAAATGAGTGAGATCATGTGGTATTTATCCGCTCTCCAGTTCCATCCATGCTGTGGCAAATGGTAAGAGTTCCTTTTTCTTCTTCCTCTTCTTAAAGAATACCTTTCAGCATTTCATATAATGCTGGTTTGGTGGTGATGAACTCCTTTAGCTTTTTCTTATCTGTGAAGCTCTTTATCTGACCTTCCATTATGAATGATAGCTTTGCTGGATAAAGTAATCTTGGTTGCAGGTTCTTGCTATTCATCTCTTTGAATATTTCTTGCCACTCTCTTCTGGCCTGCATGGTTTCTGTTGAGAAATCAGCTGACAGTCGTATGGGTACTCCCTTGTAGGTAACTGACTGTCTTTCTCTTGCTGCTTTTAAGATTCTCTCTTTGTCTTTTGCTCTTGGCATTTTAATGATGATGTGTCTTGGTGTGGTCCTCTTTGGGTTCCTTTTGTTTGGGGTTCTCTGCACTTCCTGGACTTGTAAGTCTATTTCTTTGACCAGGTAAGGGAAGTTTTCTCTCATTATTTCTTCAAATAGGTTTTCAATATCTTGCCCTCTCTCTTCTTCTGGTACCCCTATAATTCGGATGTTGGTACGCTTGAAGTTGTCCCAGAGGCTCTGTACACTGTCTTCATATTTTTGGATTCTTTTTTCTTTTTCCTTTTTCGGTTGGGTATTTTTTGTTTCTTCGTATTTCAAATCTTTGACTTGATTCTTGGGATCCTCTTGTCTGCTGTTGGATCTCTGTATATTATTCTTTATTTCAGTCAGTGTATGCTTAATTTCTAGTTGTTCTTTTTTCATATCCTCCAGGGTCTCACTAAATTTATTGGCGGTTTCCATAAAATTCTTGAAAAACCTTATAAACGTGGTTTTGAACTCTATATCCAGTCGTTTGCTTTCCTCCATTACTGTCATTTGTGACCTGTTTCTTTGTCTCCACATTTTTTATGCTTCCCTGTGTTGGTAGAGTGGTTTTGTGTGCTAGGTGTCCTGTAGGGCCCAGTGACTCAGCCTCCCCAGTTACCTGAGGTGGACACTTGGTGCACCCGCTTGTGGGCTTTGTGCACAGTCTTGTTGTAGTTATGCCTTGATTGTTGTAGGATCACTGGGAGAAATTGACCTCCAGGCCAATTGGCAGTGAGAATCAGCTGTGTCTGCAGTGGGAGAACTTCTGTGCTGAAGACACCCTTCTGGGGCAAGATTTGCTTCAGTGGGGCTTTAGTGCTCACTGAGTCTACGCCCTGAGTGTGTCCCTTATGGATCTGAGGAATTGTAATCTGGATGGTCCCCCTCTGACCACTGGGTACACTGGCTCTTGGATCTAAGGAGGTGCTAATTTAGCCTCTTCCTGAGTTTACCCAGCAGGAGCTACGAAGAGATCTGCAGATTCCCCTTCCTTTTTTGGAGTTTGGAGGTGCCCTGATGAGGCCCAGCTGTGAAGCAATGCAAGCTGCTGTGGGGCCTTGGGCCTTCTCTTGGAAATTCTGGGTCTGTCTGGCCCAGCTGCAATTTGTTAGGTAATTTTCAGGTTGCAAAGGGCCAGGGCATTCATATGCAAAAGCCTCTGCCACAGCCTGGGTGGGGCAGGGTCTCAGGGAATCAAATGGCCGAGCAAGAAGCTATGGCTGGTCCTCAGCCCTGCCCTGAAGGGCTGCGTGTCTCAGTGTCCTGATAATTGCTACAAGCACCTCTGAGGGAAAGCTGCCCTCAAGTTCCGAGTTCTGCCTGCTGCCAGACAGTCCAGTTTCTCCCCGTATGAGTCCTGGGTTCCCAGAGACTTCCCGGAACCAGAGTTCAGAGCAGTCGGGAGCTTGTGACTCCCTCCCGATTCTAAAAGACAGCCGCGTCCTCAGGTGCCAGCCCCTTGCCGCGCGTGCACGAGAGCCTCCATACCTCTGCACTTTACTTCTGCAGCTCCTCTGGCTCTCAGTGTGCTTTTTTCTTTCCTTCTAGTTGTAGAATTTCCACTCAGCCAGCTTTCCTGTAGTTCTGGATGATGTCCGTTTTGTCTTTTCGTTGTATTTTTGAAGTTGTTGTGGGAGGCAGCAATTTCCCGGTGTTTACCTATGCTGCCATCTTCAATAATCATTTGCAGAATTTTAATTGACTTGAATGATTAGGATTTTTCAGCTTTTTTTTTTAATTAAGAAAACAGATTTTTGCATTTAATATTATAAGATATTTTGAAATGAGTTTATATATCCTTAATCTTTAAAGTTTGTGAAAAAGAACAAAAACATGTGAGGATATCACAGAGTAATGTTATTTTAAGTTTTTTTCTGTTCAAATATTGTTAGGCATAGTCAGATGAAAACAGTTCTGGTCAGCCATAGTGGGGCACAGCCTAGGTAAGGTGAGAGTCAGTGGAGACCTAGAACTCTGGCTGTCAAGGGCACTGCCAAGTGAAATGTGGTGATCGGGAGAGGGAGAGATTTGTATATGAGCACAGTTTGGGGAGTACTTGGTTCTGTTTAGCTATTGTGGGATAATTTGAGCTCTTTGGTTTTGGCTACTGTGAATGGGGACTTTGAGTTTCTGGAGCTGAGATATTCTGAGGAAGAACTGAGAACTGGCATTCATTGCCTATTCTGCATCATGGAAGTGTTGGGTGCGTTACTTCATGTCATCCATTCTGCAACCCTGAAAAGTGGTAAAGTAAATCCCATTTATGAGGCAAGGGCAGTGAGGCTAAGTAAGTATAGTCATTTCTTCTTTCAGGGTCAGTTAGTTATAAATTGACAGAGGCTGCTGAACTGCAGCTCAGATTTGCCTGATTCTGAAATGCATGTTCTTTCTGTTTACCATGCCACATCTTAAGATACTTTATTTAGTTTAAATAACTTCATTTTTTTTCTTTATGGGCATTCGCTAATTCAGTGCATTTATTTGAACTTTATGTTGTTAATAGGGTTGCCAAATTTAAAAATAAAAAAGTCTGCTCAGTTAAATTTGAATTTCAGGTAAACAATGAAAATGTTTTAGTATACACACACACACACACACACACACACAGACCACATATATACCAAATATCATGAGAGCTGTTTGTACTAAACATTTATTCATTATTTATCTGAAATTAAAATTTAACTGTCAACCTGTATTTTATCTGGTGATCTTAAATGTTAAGAAAATGGTGTCATTTAAGATAAATATTTACATGGCTCTTTAGAATTGTCTTTTTAAGATATCTCTAGAATTGATATAATAAGGTTCTCTTTTCAGAGGGGGAAAAATCTATTTGGGCTCTGACGGGGCCGCATCCCTTAGGATCACATATGTCAAGTAGCACTTAAGAGATGTAGGTGGTCATTAAACACCTCCCAGCTCCCCCCCCCCCCCCCATTTCACTTACTTTTGTCTGTCTTTCGAGCCTGGATGCTTCAGAGCTCACCAGTGCCCTGATTATACAAATAATTGCTAGTACTTGTTGGAATTTACTCTTTCGGGCACTCTCCTAGGTATTTCACATATGTTAAATCCACTACTGCTCTCTGCAATTTTATGACAAAAGTAATACTGTTAAACTGGTAAGAACAGATACTACATTTGATCTTAGCCAAAAAGCTGAGAAGTGATAAAAAAAAAAGTAATACTATTACCCTCATTTCATAGATAAGAAAACTGAGGCAGAAGAAAGGATAAGTAATATGTCTAAGGAAGGGCTGGGTTTGAACCATGACTTGTAACCTTTATTTAACATTGCCTCTTTTTAGGTAATGCTTCTGAAACAACAGGCAGAGCTTCTAGGAGGAAAGTCTTTTCCAGCCAGATGTCATCTATGTTATGTTATTAATCATATAAAACATTTTCTTGACTACTAGAGGCCCGATGCACAAAATTCATGCAAGGGGCTCAGCCCTCGCAGTCCTGGCTGCCTCGGTCCTCACAGCCCCAGCTTTATCCGGAAGGTCGTCCAGATGGTCATTCTGCTGTTTGGTGTAATTAGCATATTAGCTCTTTATTATATAGGGTCTTGCAAAAGGAGGCATCTCCTGCACTGTTTCCTATTCTTTTTTCCCCCTGGTCTATCCCTATTTAAATGGATGTTTCTGTCCTTAGTACTGCATTAATATATATGAGATGGTGAGTGGTTTTCCTCATTGCTACATATTTTACAATTAAAAAGTTACTTAGAAACAGTATTCTCCAGCTTTTAAAATAGTTTCTTTCAGAAACTTTGATAATTTGCCCACTTTTTGCTCAATCATAAGGCTAAGTAGCCTCCTCATATATTCTAAGAGTAACTCCTCAAAGGAAGTCAGTTTTTCTTTTACTTCTAATGATGTCTCATATTATAGACACTTTGCATGATTTCAAACAACCAAGCTCTATTTGGAGGAGATTTATTAGGACTGAAGTGTCCTCATTTGGTGTGAGTCCTTAAAAAGGGAGGGAAATTACTTTAGCACAGATTTTAGAAATTATTTTGGACGTTGATCTCACAATTGTAGATATCAGATATCAGCATATGCAGGTCGTTTAAAGGGCATTTAGAAAAGCAATATAGTAAGGGGTCACAGTTGGATATTACACATATCCAGCTGCAGGTTGAACAAAACCCCAGCTGTGCTAACAGCAATGCAGTGGGTTCTTGTGGTGTGGGATAGAATTTCCAGTGACAGCATCTCTTACCAAGGTTCAGAATGTGCTGTATGGAACTTAATGCAAGTGAAACTGATATGCTTTGAAAACTATTAGATGACATTGAATTACCTGGAAAAAAATGGTTAGGTTATTTTGGAAACCCAAGTCCAAAAGCATTTAGAGGAATCAGCAGGTTTATAGGTTTCCAAACATTCATGGGTCTTTAGAAAACCTGAGCTTAATCTTACTCCTCTCTCTTGGAAACTTTAGTCAGTTACTACGCTCTCTTCTTTTTGCCTCTTTGGCCTCTTATTTATCTCTGTCTCTTTCCATTGCAATTCACTAATATTTTTTAGCAGAATTATTGTAATGGCCTCATTTCCTGTTTCTTTTTTACTTTATGTTTTTTATTCTATCCTTTACATTTACAGTTATTTTTCAAAGCACAAATCAGAAAACCTTAACTTTATTTCTCCTAAGTTTTCAGTAAGAAACAAAAATGGTTCAGAAGGTTTGCAGTGATCTGACCCCCACTTCTGTTTTTATTTTTCAACATGCTCCCTCCAAGTAAGCTGCAATGCAGCCATACCTAGCTGCCTTCTGCTCCCTGAAATCGACATGTGCCTTCATGGCTTAGTGCCTTTTCCATATGCTCTTGCTTCAATTTGGAAATACCACCTTTTTCCTCCATCCAGATGATGACTAATCTAAGAATCTCTCTTCTTTCCTTCTGGTAGGAATTTACCATTTCTTTATGCTTACAGCATTTGTTCATGTTTTCACTATAGAATCTGTTTTCATTAGCTTAGCTTTATTGCTTTGCCCTTATTAGATGCTTGTTTGAATGAATAAACTAGATCAGAACATTAATTAAAACTCTTTCACTGTTTATTTGTTGGGGAAAAAAAGCTTAATTTATAATAGAAATGGAGTTTAAATTAATCAGCAACATATGTGAGTTATGCTAATACCAATTAAGGTTGTATGTGACCCCTTAAGTGTAAGACTGGAAGTTGCAGTCAAATATTGAAGGATTTAACAAGTGATGGAAGAAACCTGTTGATAGAGAATAATTTAATTACTAAAATTAAGAAGCTTTCTTTTTTATGTGGCCTATTATATTTATTTTTAGATTTGAGAATATCACATTAAAATGGAAATAACTTGAAGCTTAAGTTGCATTTTTAAAATGTTTACTTGCATATAATTATTTTTGACTCAAAATCTTTGTTTCCTTAACAGTTGGTACCTATTTAACTTTTGAGTGGAATTAATGTACTCATTAAAAATCATTATTATAGTAGTTAAAACCATAACAGTGTAACAATGATTTGAAGGACATGTCTTTTTCAAGATGTGTGTTTTAAATCATTTTAGGGCTGACAGAGCCTCTTCAGATATTAAATATAAACCTAAAGATAATGGTCAAAGATTATTAGGTTAGGATCAGAAAAGTCAGTGAACATATAAAGCTAGTAATGTATGATATCTTTTACTTTTGGTTTCCTTTCTAGTTGCAGTAATAAATTTGCATTCATATTCCACATACCTTTTTTTCAGTCCCTTTGGCCATACATCATCATTCATCTATCAAGTGCTTATTGAACTCTTGCTGTTGTAGACTTCGAACCAGGTGCTAGATTCATGAGAATTAACTTATTTGAAGTTTAGGTTGGCATATTTCCAAGGCCTGCATTTAATATTTACAGGACCTGAGGCAGAAAGTACATGGAGACCCTCAGACTCTATGTCTAAACATTTAATAATTATAAATCAAACAAATACATTGCAAATTTAATAGGTCCTTTCCATCTGCCTCGGGAAGTAGCTCAGTGATCTAAAAGGCCAAGTGCGGGTTTAGATTGCTGGGGTTCCAGTTCCCCACAGGAATGTGGTGGTGTGTGGGGGAGTCAGCCTATGGGGCAGCCCAAACCCTCTCCCTCTAGACTGGCCCTCTCGCAAACTAGGTGGGCCCCTTCTTGCAGAGACACTAACACTCTTTCCACACCCTACAAACAGCAGCCCCTTGGCCACTGCTCCGTCTGGGGAAGTTATTACCTCCAAGGTTGACTGCCTAGACAGGGAGACTCCAGAAGCCTGCTTAGGGTTATTTAGACACAGATTCCTGGGTCCTGGGACTCATTATGGCAGGGCAGGGCAGGCTCTGAATGAGCACGTTCTTTGCCCTGTGGATTTATCTTGTGGAAAAAGATGTTTTCAGAGAATGAATTGGGAGATCCCTCCAAAGTCCAGAACTCAGAGTGGGGCACTCTTGCCTAGATCCTAAGTGTGATACTGTGTATGCCCATGAACCAAATAAAACTAAGTGTTCCTTAAGAGGATCAGATCTCTACATAGTCTCTAGACCAGCCATGGGCAAACTACGGCCCGGGGGCCGGATCCGGCCCCTTTGAAATGAATAAAACTAAAAAAAAAAAAAAGACCGTGCCCTTTTATGTAATGATGTTTACTTTGACTTTATATTAGTTCACACAAACACTCCATCCTTGCTTTTGTTCCGGCCCTCTGGTCCAGTTTAAGAACCCATTGTGGCCCTCAAGTCAAAAAGTTTGCCCACCCCTGCTCTAGACTTTGAAGCTAGATCAAGAGTCCAAATTTTTTAAAAATTGTGCTTTTTCAGTGAGCAATTAGTAAGTGTTTGTTTGTTCACATTAAAAACAAGCAATAGAGTTTCCAACTTTATTAGTTCTATATTTTAGAACTTTATTTTTTGTGATAAAATAATATTAAATTTGGAATTATGCCTGCTTTATAGAACTTCTAATTATGTATTCTTTGTTTTAAATATTTCCCCATTTATTTAAAATAGCAATAAGCCGTTTTATGGAGGATAGTGTTGTTAGAGTGCAAAAGACTAAATGGGAAGGTATTTGCGCTGTGCTAGCCATGGTTAAATTTCCAAGTGCATTCAAGGGAAAGAAAAAGGCTATGAATTGACCACTTAAGTAAATCAGTTTGCAACTTCAGTGTCCTAAAATGATTAAATCTAGAGGTAAGACTATAATGTTATGTCACAAAAATTTATCCCATAGAACTTTTAATAAAATACTATCTTTCTGATTGGGCTCATGATAATATACAATTGTAGTTTTACAGTAATTTAGAAAAAGAAAGAGCCAATTCAGTGTAAAAGGGAATACTTGATTACTCTATTGTATAAGAGCACTAAAAACTAATCTACTGTTACATTACTCAATATTGAATGCTGCAAGAGGCTATCTTTCAGTTCAGTCTTCATTAATTGTGCTATATTGTTGTGATATTAGTCTCTATTATAGATGAGTTTTATGGGAAGCTTTTAATTTGACATCTCCGAGCTTGTATTTTGGCTCGCTGAAATGTCTTTGACATATTTTCAGAATGATTGTTGAAGGGCAAATGAAGTGTTGAAGGCAAAATGGATTAATCAGTCACTGTGATTCTTTTGTGAAAACTCATGATAAACTATTCTTTGAAATGGTCTTAGTGCATAACAAAGTATAACTGATGAAAATAAGTATTTGTACTTTAAAAACCTTTTACTTATTAATCTTTATAAAGACTATTCTAAATTTGCCTTTTATGCTACATTACTAGAATTTTCTTACTAAATTAATTTTGGAGGCATTCCACTGTTCATAGTACTTTTCTTTAATTGAGTTAATAACCAAATAATTAGAGATTAGTTTTTACCTTCCTTAAAATTTAGGTGAAAGGTATGTGTGATGTTTAAAAAAAATTCTAAAAGAACCCGTTAAATAATTTACATGGTCCTTAGTGCACATATGTAATCATAGCATGTAATAATAGTATGGTACAGAAGTAGATGTTACCCACATACATTTGCTTTTGACTCAGTCTTGCAATACGGAAATAGGTATATATTAAATATTATGATGGTATTTGCTAAAATAAATTTTCCCCACATTGTGATTTTTATTTTTTGGTTGGTAACAACTCTAATTTTTTCTAGTGCTGTATTAGTTTGTTAGGGCTGCCATTCATAAAATACTACTGACTGGAAGACTTAAACAACCGAAACTTATTTCCAAACATTTCTGGAGACTAGAAGTCCAAAATTAAGGCAGTGTTGGTTTCTTCTGAGGGCCTTTCATCTTGGCCCTCTTCCCCTAGTGCCTTCATATGGCTTTCCCTCTCTCTGTGTGTGTCTGTGTTATATCGCCTTTCCTTATAAGGACATACTGGATTAGAGTTCACTCACATGACCTCATTTTACCTTAATTACCTCTTTAAAGACTCTATCTCCAAATACAGTCACATTCTGCAGTACTGGTGTTAGGATGTCATCATATGAATTTTGAGGGGACATAATTCAAAATTCAGCCCCTAATAAGGGCATAGAATGAATTCTAATTTTGTTTAAGATTTTGTTTTGTTTGAACATTTTGTTCACAATATGTTTAAGATGTGAAGCAGCTTATTTAAATGTTTTAAATAAATTGCATATTTTAAAAAATTAGATGTTAGAAATATAATTTAGTACTTCTTTTAACTGCTTTGATTATAGAGACAATTTAAGACTTATGATGATGATTAAGGGGCAGTTGAAGACTTATGATGATAATTAAGCTAATAATAATAGCAGCTAGTATTTATATTATATGACAGGCTCAGGTTTGAACATACTGAAGTTTTTTATTTTTGTTTTTTTTTTAACAGATACAGGATTTTAGTTTAAACATGGAGAAGTTGAATTATCCAGGTAGCATTATTTGTTGATAAACCAGCTTAAAAATGCCCTAGATCAGTGGTCGGCAAACTCCATCAGTGGTCGGCAAACTCATTAGTCAGCAGAGCCAAATATCAACAGTACAACGATTGAAATTTCTTTTGAGAGCCAAATTTTTTAAACTTAAACGATATTGGTAGGTACATTGTTATTAACTTAATTAGGGTACTCCTAAGGCTTAGGAAGAGCCACACTCAAGGGGCTAAAGAGCCGCATGTGGCTCGCTAGCTGCAGTTTGCCAACCACGGCCCTACATCAAGAAAGTCTTATAAGGAATAGTTTACAATGTATTCCTCCTTGGCTCCTAGCTTCAGACCTATCACTTTGTAGGTGTTCAGTAAATAACCATATAATGAATGAATAGATTTTAGTTAAAACAAAAGGGAGAAATATAGTCACAGTGGCCATGCCCTTTTCAGAAGCTCATATTTGCATTGTCAAAACAGTTGTATTGTCTTCTCTGCCATAGCAGGCTTTTATTTTGTGCCAGCAAATATAGAATACATTGAACAGTAACTTAAATAGAGACAGAAGAAATAGTTGGAGTCCTTATACTTTAGTTTCCCACGTGTTTGAGACTTGAAAGTATAGAGCAGTAGTTCAACCTAGATATATAGACACCCCCCCCCCCCCCCAATAACACTTCCTAGATAAGAAGTTATTTTCCAGAGGGCCCATATTGCCAGTAGGTGGAATTGGTGGCTCTGTACATTTTTGCCTCAGTCACTCATCATGTTGCTTTAGTACTCTGCCAGGTGGGGCTATGTTAGGACTTGTGGATCTTGTTAAAAATGTTTCTTTATACTCAAGCTAGAGGCCCGGTGCACGAAATTCATGCACTCAGCGTGGGAGGTCCCTCAGCCCAGCCTGCGCCCTCTCACAATCTTGGACATCCCTCTTGCAATCCGGGACTGCTGACTCCTAACCACTCACCTTCCTGCCTGCCTGATCGCCCCTAACCACTCTGCCTGCCTGCTTGATCACCCCTAACCACTTGTCTGCCTGCCTGATCGCCTCTAACTGCTCACCTGCCTGCCTGATCTCCCCTAACCACACTGCCTGCCTGCCTGATTGTCCCTAACTTCTGCCTGCCTGCCTGATCGCCCCTAACCACCTCTGCCTCAGCTCCCGCTGCTGCGGCTTCATCCAGAAGGACATCCAGTCTAATTAGCATATTGCGCTTTATTATTATAGATTGCATATGTCTTTAGATAAAATTCTCTGGATATATGGGAAATAGTAGGAAAAGGCAGAGAAATAAGTTATCAACATTTATAATTCTCTTTTGAGAAAACTTTACATAGATGTGTATACATTTGTTGTTTTATTAATGTCAATTTGTTCTACCATAAATGGAATATGAACAGCCTTTGGGAACTAATGCTTATTTTTGGCAGAATTCTACTTCTCAATATTCATAAAAATGTTGTGATTATCTCATTGATCTGCTGCTGGTTTTAAATACTGTTTGTACTTCTGCTTTTCTTTTTCTTAGTTTAACTTTTTTAATGAATGGAGAATTTTAGTTGTGCCATGAGAGGATAAAAATTTCATCCCATACTATGAGAACAATAATGCCAACTTAACACTGTTTACATTTTTAAAATAAGAAAGTCCCTTCAATTAGAGAGAAATTATAAATAGATACTATAATTGTTAAGTTTAAATAAATGCTTTTTGGCCTGAGATCATTTTTCTCATTTGTATCTGTATTTGTGCAGTTTTCAGAGTATTTTTATAATTTAAATTTTAATGATTGTTTGAGTCTCATGTTTATTTAAATGTAATTTCATTAATTCAGAACATTTCTTAAATTATTATATATGTCTTTATATGATTGAAACATCCAAGGGTATCCAAAGGTAGTGCAATGGAATATTACTGAGTTGAAATCAGACATAAACCAGACATTTGTGGTATATTTGTGTCTTGACTTAGGTTGGTTGAAGACTTTTGATGACTACTTTAGAGAGAAGACTCAGTATATTTTTAATAACATGGTCATCAAGCTGAAGGAAGACTCACGGAGGAAATTTATATGGTCTGAGATCTCTTACCTTTCAAAGTGGTGGGATACTATAGATATTCAAAAGAAGGATGCTGTTAAAAGGTTTGTTCTTATTTTTTTAAGTTAATTAAATTAATTAAACATTAATTGTATAGTGAGTGTGAAATGAGTGTTGAATTTTTATTTTTTTTTGTGTGTTGAATTTTTAGAAGTTGAAAATTCTTAACTTTATATCTGAAACTTAAAATATTTTTTCATATGTTTTTTCCTTGATTCTGGTTCATTTCTGAAAAAGTGACTTGAAACTTTTCCATTGAAATTCTTATGTTCTAACTTTGTCCTAGCAATGGAATTACTAAGTTAAAGGGGCTTGATATTTTAAAGGTTTTTTTTTAAGCATATAATCATAGGGGCCCCGGAAAGGTTGTTTCAATGTATTCTTTATTCTTCAATCTTATATCATAGTGTACCAATTTCTCTGCTTGTTCACCAACAATACAACTTTTTCTCTAAAACCTTGACCAATTTGATAGTTGAAAAATATAATTTTAATTTATATTTTTCATGAGTGATAATATGGCATATTTCTCATATATAGGCAAAGCATTATAAATTGCTTGATCGTGTAATTTTTCTTACTAATTTGTAATTACGTTCATATACGTATGCACATACATATATCAACTCTCATTTATCCTCAAGTGTTTCTTAATTCCATTTTTATTTTAAAAAAATCTTTTATTATTGAAAGTATTACATAGGACCACCTTTTTCTTCCATTAACCTCTTCCAGCCCATTCCTGTTCTCCCCATCACCACCACCACCACCCCACCAGGCCCTCACCATCCCATTGTCTGTGTCCATGGGTTATGCATACAAGTAATATACAGATTTTTAACATTTTTATATAGTCAAATTGATTAATCTGTTTTCTTGATATTTACTTTGTCACATCTTAAAAGGTATTCTCTAGTCTAGAAATCAGGTAGAATCCTCTTTTCTCTAGTTTCATTTTTTACCATTCACTTTTTAAAATCCTGAAATTTATTTTCTTCATGTGGTATGATGGAAGGTTCTGTTCACCATATTTCCCTCCCTCTGTTCTCTGGAGTTTAAGGATTATTTTAGTATATATTGCTTTCTTTTATCTATTTACTATCACATTACAGCACTTACTGTACTAGTCCCTGTTATAAGTAGCTTATAAATGGTAACTGATAATCCTCACAATCCTATGAAATAGGTACAGTGACTACCCACATTTTAGAAATAAAGCACTCACTGGTCTTTCAGGGTCACAGGCTGGGACGTGCTGCACTGGTATGCTGTTCCATCCAGTCTGTCCAGTCCTACAGGCTGTTCCCTTTCATGCAGTGCTGCTTCTCAAAGACTTACATAGTCCATTCTTTTTACTGATTTGAAGTGCTGTCTTTATTATATTTAAATGTGCATTGGTTTCTGGAATTTCTGACCTGTTTCCTGGACTTTTCTGTTTGACTGTAATTGTTGCAGTATTATGATGTTTCATAGTCTTCCTACCGTATTAAAAAAAAGGATTTTGATGAAAATTGATACAAACATTTAAAGGTAATTTGGGAAGAACTGTTTATCCATCACAAGCCGTTGGAGCTCTCCCCCCGCTCCCGCCCCCCTCCCCCCCCCCCCCCCCCCCGCCCTGTAGAACAGTTAAAATGCTTATAAGGTTGGCCAGAAAGGTGGCATAAATGAAGGCTATGGACTTTGGGGGTGATGGGATGAACCAAGAGTAGCTGCCCCACCCAGAGGGACTAGCCATTCTTCTACTCCAACCACATTGGCAGTTCATGGGAGCCAGAGTGATCAGCATACTCCTCCAATTATTCAAGACAACTTAGAATTCCAAAATGTTATGTAAAATATCCTGACTTTAAATTGAAATATTAGCAGCAATTTAGATTCTCTCTCTCTCTCTCTCTCTCTCTCTCTCTCTCTCTCTCTCTCTTTTTCACACACACATACACAATCACACACACAGAGTAAAACAGAATTCTTAGTTTAAATTGAGCTACCTACTAGTTTTTAAACTTTTATATTAAGAACTGCTCTATAAAACCCTGTGGAACTGGTGTTTGTTTTATAGGTAATTCTTTTGAATTTCAAAATTAAAAATATTTTTTTTGTCTGTTTAGGTCTAACATTACTCCGTGAATACATATAATACTTCATATTTTTTAAAATTAAAATTTTATAGAGATTTTACTCAAAATGTTTAGATTGCAAGATTTTATTTATCACATCTACAGTTTTTTTAAAGTACTTTCAGGAAGCTGAATATTTTCTTCATCTTGAGTAGATTTGGCTAAAGCTTTTACTTTTTTTGGTTGGTTTTTGCACCCCCTCTCACTCCCAAAGAACTATGTATATGTTGCTGGTTTTCACCCTTGACTTTTCTGCTTTTATTTTTACTAATTCATTCTACCTGCTTTTACTAATGCTAAATGGACCCTTTCATTTATTTTAATAAGGATTTGCCTTTTAGTACTGCTCTAACTAGCTTTTAAATTTTTGTTATTTTTTATTATATCCTATACTAGAGGCCTGGTGCATGAAATTCGTGCATGGGGAGGGGAGTTCCCTCAGCTTGGCCTGCACCCTCTTGCAATCCGGGAACCCTCGGGCAGGCAGGCAGGTAGAGTGGTTAGGAGCGATCAGGCAGGCAGGCTCCCTCTTTCCAACAGTGGATTCTGCGAGGAATGGGGCTCCCTCCTCCCTCTTGTCACAGTCCAGTTTGAAGGCTGGCCACACCCTGAAAGCATGAGACCCAGAGTTCCGCAGCACCCTGGCGGCCCAAGGCTCACAGACAGTTCTTGCTGCCACCAAGCCCCAGCAGCCCAGAGCCCACAGATCTCTCCTGTCGCCACACCCCAGAGGCCCAAAGCCCACAGACCCTTCCCGCCTGTGTGCCTTGGCAGCCTGGGGTAAAAGACCCTTCTCGCCGCAGTAGCGCCTCGGATGCCCAGGGCTCACAGACCTGTTGTCACCACCACGCTTCGGAGGCCCAGAGCCCACAGACCCTTCCCGCCTATGTGCCTCGGCGGCCCGGGGCTAAAGATCCTTCTTGCCAGCGCTGCTGCTACGCCTCAGATGCCCAGAGCCCACAGACCCTTCCCGCCTGTGTGCCTAGGCAGCGCAGGGCCCACAGGTCTCTCCCACCACCACACCCCAGAGGCCCAGAGCCCACAGACCCTTCCTGGCTGCGTGCCTTGGCAGCCCGGTGTTAAAGACCCTTGTCACTGCGACCACTGCTGCACCTCGGATGCCCAGAACCCGCAGACCCGTCCCGCCTGTGTGCCTCAGTGGCCTGGGGCCCACAGATCTCTACTGCCCACCATGCCCCAGAGACTCAGAGCCCACAGACCCTTCCCGCCTGTGTGCCTCGGCGGCCAGGGGCCCACTGTTTGGTCGTCCATTCTGGTTGTGAAGGCTGTAGGCCAGGGGTGGGCAAACTTTTTGACTCGAGGGCCACAATGGGTTCTTAAACTGGAGCAGAGGGCCGGAACAAAAGCATGGATGGTGTGTTTGTGTGAACTAATATAAATTCAAAGTAAACATCATTACATAAAAGGGTACGGTCGTTTTTTTTTTTTTTTTAGTTTTATTCATTTCAAACAGGCCGGATCCGGTCCGCAGGCCGTAGTTTGCCCACGGCTGCTGTAGGCTCTTATCAGTATAGATAATAAAAGGCTAATATGCAAATCGTCTGAACGGTGGAATGACCAGTCTCTATGATGTGCACTGACCACCAGGGGGGCAGATGCTCAATGCAGGAGCTGTCCCCTGGTGGTCAATGCACTCCAACAGGGGGAGTGCCACTCAGCCAGAAGCCGGGTTCATGACTGGCGAGCATAGTGGCGGTGGCGGGAGCCTCTCCTACCTCTCCAACAGCACTAAGGATGTCTGACTGCCGGCTTAGACCCATACAGGAGCGGGTCTAAGCCAGCAGTCGGACATCCCCCGAGGGCTCCTGGACTGTGAGAAGGTGCAGGCCAGGCTGAGGGGACCCCCACCACCGAGTGGATGAATTTTGTGCACCAGGCCTCTAGTATTTTAATAAAATGTTATATAATTGTATTTATTGTTTTTCCTTGATTTGAATATGTTAGGATAATAATTTTTAATTTCCAAGTACAATTTTTCCCCCCAGTTATACTTTAGATTTAAAAACTAATTTTCATATCTTATGGTCAGAAAGTGCGGACTATACAATTTTTATTCTTTTTGTTTGGATTTGCCTGATCTGTGCTGCTCCTTTTACTTTAAGGACAATCTAGAAAGGTCGTTCAAATGGCTGGGTACTGGAGCTAGGCTGCACGTGTTGAAATAGAGCAAACTCCCATCTACTGTGTGACTTTGGGGAAGTTAACCGCTCTGTGCCTCATTTTATGTTTTCTATCTTTAAGAAAAGGCTTTCTTATGTAATGTTTCTATGAAGATCACCTTTTGCCCCTCTGGTCAGATGTTTTTAGGATTTTAAAAATTTTATCCATAAAATTCTAAATTTTCACCAGTTATGTAGATATAAATAACTTAACTAAATTTTCCATCTACCAGTTCAAACATTTCTCCAGCTTATGTTTTCTGCTCTTGCTAATTAATTAATGTTTTTATTTCATTTGTTTTAGAATTCAGTTATCTAGTATTGAGTCTCTACTCTCCTTTATGCACATGTTGTTGTTGTTGTTTTAATGTGTTATATTCACTGCTTTTGGGAGTATTTTTTCTCGAGAGTTCTCCCCACCCCCCTCAAGCTTGCTTCTCTCTGGTATAGAGTCTGTTCTGTTCTGGCTTTAAATGCTTGGTTTTAACTATGTTTTTTATTACCCTTTAGTTCTGTGTTCTTTTTATTGTTATTTGTAAGTTCAAGTGTATTTTCCTTTTTTATTCATCCTTGAGCAATAACTGGTTTATCCACACTTGGAATTTGTTCCAAAAGAGAGTGTAACTCTGCTGAAATCCCTTCCTTTTCTACAAAACACTTTGTTTCTTTTCAGTGGGTTTAGTTAACACTGTCTGGCCAACATCCATTTCGCCAGATTTCCTTTTGGGAAACTCTCTCACATAAATCAGGTCCTCCACCTTTCTGCTTCAGGTCAGATGGGCCACCTATGACCTGAGCTCAGTTAATTAATAAATTATTTTTTAAGGGTTTTAAATCTTTAGGTAGTGAAGTGAGAGAGTAGAAAGATGGAAAGAAGGGAAACACATGGAGGGAAGGTTGCAGGTCATCCCTCACAGCACTGGTGCCTTTGAAAGACTCTTCCTGTCCTGTGGAATGATCCCTGTGCTCCCCATAGCACAATAGCACATAGCCTCTTGTTTTCTTCCAGCCCTTTGTTAAGCCTCTGCTTTTAGCTTGTCCTCAGTACTCTGTGTCCAGGAAAGTCTCCCATACATTTCTCCTTCAGCATCGGTTTGTGTTGCTGACAAACAAGAAACCTAACCTGATAGATTATTCCTCAGATCTTTGTTGGAGAGCTGGGTTATGGAAGATGAGTGTTAGAGACCCAGTGGTCAGAAAAGAAGGTAGGGTTATGAATAGGACTGGTGGAAGGAAAGAGAGGAGCTGGGGCAGTGGGAAGATTGGGAGATCCACTAAGTGTTTGCTGTTTGTTAGGTGAGGCACCACGCTGGCTTTGTGTATCTAGCTTCCTTTTGGGTGGCCTGTAGGCCAGGTAGGAGCAGTGGCTTGGAACAATGACTATAGGAAAGAGTCTGCCACCTGAGAAGGAAATTGGGCTTGCTGTTTGCTGCTTTTGGTAAAGTGAGGCCAGGCCTGGCTCTGTCCCAGTGTAGCTACATTAGGGAGCCACCCTCTGCAGCAGTCAGGGCCTGGGAGTGGAGAGGCCTCTGCAAGATGGGGCTCATGAAACACCTTGAGGATGAAGGATAGGGACTGTGATTAGTGTCTGTTCCAAGATTCAGCTTTGCTTCAGCCCTTGGCCCTCCAGATTAGGGGCTGCTGCCAGACTATCTTAGATTCTTCTCTCTTTACTACTTGGGATTCAATGCTTATTGTTCATTCCAGGGGGTTGTAGGTCAGTACTCGTTGAATTCTTTTAGTTTCGCCTGCATAATTTCTGTCTCAAATGCTACCAATTTTATGACATGAGATTGGCCCCCTTCTGATTCTCCTGGACACAGGTTTCTCTCTTTTTCTGTACTGTTGGCATTTTACTTATGTTGGACCATATGAATTGCTGATGTTTGACTGCTTTTGATGTACAAAAATGGCAGTTTTATGTGATTCAACCCAATATTAAAGGTAGAAAACAGTAAGATGTTAGGGCTGGGAATGCAAATTAGAATCTAATGCTTAAGCAGTTTATTCAAACTCCTTTTGAGAGCTCTTATTTTGACAGTGGGAAATATAGGCCTGATCCTCAATACCATTTTGCTTGAAGAAAAAATTGTTTTATAGCCACATTAGGGCCAATGATTTTGTTTCTGGTCAGGCTTAGCTAAAGTTCCCTCCCTTCTAGCTATAACCATTCACTTTTATTGATTTACTACATTTATATATAGAACTATGGTAATAGCATTATCTTTTACTTAAATATTTTTAGAGGTTCTTGCCTAAATGTATGTTTTGGGGAAAGGCTTAATAGCTATATAGGTTTGTCCCCATTATTTAAAATTCTGAGCTTGTACTAAGTGACATTGCTGATATAATTTTTGTGATGACTAGTGTAATGCTCATGCAGTGGCTTGTTTTTCCTCAGATGAGTCTATGGATTAAATGTCTGTACCTAAATTTTCAAGCTCGTTGCCGAGCAGAACCTGTTAATTCCTGCAGAGTTTCCTGTGAGCTTTTACTATCCCTGAGGAATACCAATTGATTGTGGGAACTTAACAGAAACATAACTCAAATGATCCCATAATCTATCCTAGGAGTGACTTGTTTGATTCTTTCCCCTGTGGCAGCAGTAGTCATCTCTGTAGACTTTCAAAAATGAAAATCTAGTTAACTAAAGGGAGATCCATGCAAACAGCTAGTCTTTTCATTGTTTTGTGATTCCAACTGATTTAATCAATTATAGTCATGGTGCCTGCCTGTAGCACATATCCAGTGGATTTAAAAGAAACTGCCCTAGCTAGTTTAGCTCAATGGTTAGAGCATCAGCCCTCTGACTAAAGGGTCATGGGTTCAATTCTGGTTGCAGGCTCAACCCTGGTCCTGGTTGGGGGGGCGAGCAAGAGGCAGCCAGTTGATGTGTGTCTCTCTCTCATATTGATCTCTCTCTGTCTCTCCCTTCCACTCTCTCTGGAAAACAATGGAGAAAATATCCTTGGGTGAGGATTAACAAAAAAGTGAAAATAAAAAAAAATAAGCCTCACGTTAAATAATCAGCACATTTTCTGTTTATGTTTACTTTATTTTGAAAATGACTGGTGTTCTTTTTACTGTTTAGGTTTTCTATTTTAATATTTTTTTGGCTAAGTGTAGTTAAATACTGCATGATGTTTATAAAAAAAAAATGCATCAACATGTGTGTCCCGACTCAGAGCCAGACAGCTGAAACATTAGCCTTAGAGTTTCCTTTGACTAGCACCCGGTGTATTACATATTCATTTTTCCTCTCTGGGCTCTGGGGCATTGAAATAGCTTTTACATTGCATCTGTTCCTGGTGTTGAGACCAGTGTTTATTGGAGAAGCCCACTGAGCTGTTAGAACTTAGAATAGTTGTGTGTTTGCCAAGTCTTGATAGACTTCTCTGTGTGGACCTTTAGGTGTGAAATAGGTTCTGAATATGTACTGGGAGGAAAGGTACCATCAGTTAATATAATTGCTGAGTTTTATCACTTTGCCAAGAAGGCAAAGTCTTTCTGTAATCGTTATACCACCCTCTTACATCATATTTCCTGAATTTATATTTAAGTCAGCCTTCTGTTCTATCTCTTAGCTGTTTGCATATTGAAATCAAAGAAATGTTTGAGGTTTACTTTCTTAATAATACAAGTCCAAATTTACTGATATGAATTTTGAGTTTCACTAAAAAATGTACCTCTAAAGCACCTATACATTTTATACAGGTACTAGTTAATGGTATTTAACCAACGGCTGCTGTAAAATTTACTAAGCAATGAGAAGTCAGTGTGTATTGTGATGTTTAGGGAAAATTGCAGATTTGGATGAGTTTAGAGCCTAAATATATAAACCCTTTCACAAAGGGATCAAAGCAATGCACTACTGTCTAAAATAACTTCAGTTCTAAGCACTGAAGCAGTGGTATACATTTATTTTATAATGTATGTGTTCCATCCCATTCTCTCCAATCCTAGTTCATCACCAACTAGGCAGTTTTGTTCTCATTCGCATCAACTGCTGGCTTCTATTTGCTTCACAGAATCTGGAAAAAGCCATGAGGACCTTCCCCACCGCCTTGTCCATGGGTTACTTTCTCAGTCCTCCAGTAGAATTTCTTTGCAGCATTGACACTGACCACTATTTCTCCTTGGAATTCTTTTTTTTTTCTCTTATGACCTAGAACTCTTTGTCTCCTATTTCTCTTCCTGCATTGCTGAGCATTCCTTTCTCATCACCTCTGATTTCCTCCTCTGCTTACTTCCTAAAAGTCCATTCTGGCCTGTGGGGTAGCACCCTTTGGTTCTTCTCTTCAATGTGTGCTCATCCACACTGGTTTTAATTCATGCTGCTTCCAGACCTACAGTTCCAACCTCAATTTCTTTCCTCTTCCCTATTTAATGGTAATAGTAACAGCTAACATTTATTGGATGCTTACTGTTCATGGGCATATTCTAAGCACTTATATGTATTTATTCAGTCAGTCCTGCAGCATTCCCTTGAGTTAAGATTCTTTATTATTCTCATCTACTGTTGAAGAAACTGAAGCAGAGGTGTTAAGGAATGTGCCGAAGGTCGCCCACCTAATAAGTGTGGCATGTGGGTCAGTGCCAGGCAGCCTAACCCCAGAAACATTGCTCTTAACCACTGTGTGCTCTGCCATTTGGGCCACATCCACTCAGGTCTTAATCCTTGTATCTGTGCGAAACCCTCAGCTCAATCCCTGTTGCTCATTTCCTTCACCTTGGTCTTCCTGTGTCCAACTGTGCCACTTCTAGGTATCCTCCATTTCACCAACAGAGTTAGGTTTCTGATAGGTGAGTCTGCTCATGCTGCTTCTGTGACACTTCAGTGTCAGAAGGTACAGCCCAATCTTTTTTGCCTGGCACATACTGGCATTTTTTCTCTGATTCCTCCTTACTTGTCCACCCTTACCTCTTATCACTTCCTGCCTTGCTGAGCCATGTGGGTGTCCTCAGGCATATGCTTTTTCCGCTTCTTAGAAATTTGTCCATGAATTCAGCTTAGATTTTTCCCCCCTTCTATACATTAGACAATCTCAATCCTATTCATTTTTCAAGACTCAGATGAAATATTAACCTCATCTCTGAAGCCTTCCCTTATTTACTCCATCATTCATTCAACAAATATTTACTGTGCTAGACTCCAGGGATACAGGAGATGAGCAACTGACCTGGTCCCAACCCTCAGGGCAGAGCATGGAAGACATAACTAAACACAGTACCATAATAAAGTGTTATCTTCTATGGAAGTAAGGAGGTTATGGAAGGCTTCCTGAAACAGGTAGTTTTCAGGTTGAAACCTGAAAGGTGATTAGAACTAACCAGTTAAAACAGGAGGTAACAGAGAGTGGTGAAGGAATTCTAGGTTATGAGAGGGACCAACTAAGATGGGGAAGATAGAAAAATAATCTATAGGTAAGAAAATTCTGCAAAACATTTTAATGAGTGGGAGGCTTTTTATGCATTCCCCTAAACAATAGGCAGGATAATCCTTAAAGTGATTATTATGTGTAGACAATAATTTAATACATGATTATAGTAGCATCTCAGGCATCATGTTGGGGGTAAGAACTAGATTATTGACAAATGGAGCTTAGGAGTTTAGTTGCTGTGTATAGTATGTGTTATTCATTGCTTGTTTGGCTGTTCCTTGGAGCATATTCATGCCTATGGGACTGGAATTATGTAGCAAAATTGATATAGATGAAAAATTCCACCATTGGAGTGACTTTTCATTTTAGTTCTTATTTTTCTAATTAAGACTAGTAAATAATTTATTTCTGAAATTTTCCAAAAGATATGTTTGGAAATACTGAGATAAGGAAGTCAAGTTTCTGTATTTGATGGCTAGAGATTAAATCCCAAATCCGTCCAACATCTCAGGCTTCCAGGTACTGGGCATAAAGTGTAAGAAGTGGGGGTCTGCTCCATGGCATCTAGAGCATGGCTAACTCAGGCAATCACCAGGAAGATGAGAAAAAGAACTAACTAGAGGCTAAGTCCACTGACAGTAAGAGCAGTACAAATAGTCTTGAATTTAGTTTGTATTCTTGAAGAAATACAAGTTTTAAATTATAAGTTCTTGATTTGGGCCTGTGAGAATCTGAGGTTTGACTGGGCATTTTGTTTTCTTTAGACAGTATAATGAGCCATCCTGTTTTCCATGCGAAATTATATTAGTTGGTGATTCCTATGGCAATACAGATTTAATTAACATTTTTAAATTTCTTGCAAGGAATCATTCTTTCATTCATTTTTAGAAATTGTGTCCATTATTCACTCTGTCGCTGGTATATGATCATGCATATGTTTGAATAAATCAGATGTTGTGTTAATGCTGTGGCTTCTGTTAAAGGGTTTGTAGGAAAATACTTCTCTGTCTTTTATGCCTTTGCTCTGCTTCAGCTAAATTTGACTTGGTACTTGGCTGCTATTGGTGGGTATCCAGTGATGTGTATCCTTATTAAAGTTGCTTTTATTCCTGAAACTTTACACCATTTTCCAAACCATCTTGTTGCAAATCGACAAGTCTGTGGCACTTAAGTTGTTTGCTTAAATTCTTGACTTTTATATTTCCTCGGGTACTTCCTCAAATTTTTAATAGTTTGATTTCTTTTTTTCCTTATCAAAGGAAAGTATCTTCTTATAATAATTGAATATTTCTAGGACTGGAGATCTAGTTACCTTTTATGATATTGTGGCAAAGAAAGGAGTATCCAGTGGACAGATAATGATAATGTTAGAGCTTTTCACTCAATAATGAAAAATAAACTTATGTAGCCTACATTTTAACTGAATCTTGAGCAAAGTGCTTTATAATGTTTCCTGTATTCCCAGAGGCATGTGCTATTTACTAGCTTCTCCTTCTGTGTAGCTTGTATGATTAACTTACCAATGTCAGTGGGACCAAAATAAATATTGATTTTTCAATATAGGGGTATTGAAACAAATGCCATGCTTAAAGTGACAGTCCTCCAATAAACACTCATCAAGCATATACTCTGAGTAAAGCACTTTGCTAGGTGCTTCCAAGATTTAGAAATAAATCAGATGTGGCTCCTGCTATCAGAAACCTTTGAGGTTGTGAGGGAGATTATACCCTGATGAACAGGAACTTCCAAAGTGCCCTGCAGGCCTAGGATGGGCCTCAGACACTCAAGGGTCCTAATTTTGAAATTCATTCACTAGTTTAAAAAAATGTTTTAACAATTAGTATAATAAATACCAATTTATTTAAAGGCTGTCCCAAATGTTTATGCTGATTTTAATTTATTTGAACTTTTCTTATATATTAATGTAAATTCTTACATTATTTTCTTTCTAGTTTACTAGAAAATGGTCAGTTTGAAATTGTAACAGGTGGCTGGGTTATGCCTGATGAAGCTGCTGCACATTATTTTGCCATAATTGACCAACTAATTGAAGGACATCAGTGGCTGGAAAAGAATTTAGGTACGTATCAATGTCTTTCCCCTTCATTTGGACTACTTTGGGCAGTTAATGTGGGGGATTTTGAGATGAGGCTCCATTTTATTATTTTAAACAAGAAGCCTGGTGCACAAAAATTTGTCCACTTGGGGGGGTCCCTCAGCCCGGCCTGTGCCCTCTTGAAGTCTGGGACCCCTTGGGGGATGACCACCTGCTGGCTTAGGCCCACTCCCTGGGGGAATGGGCCTAAGCTGGCAGTCAGACTTTCCTTTGGCAGCCTGGGAGCCCTTAGGGGATGTCCACTTGCCAGTGGGAAGCAGGCCTGAGCTGCTGTCAGACATCCTTAGCGCTGCTGAGGAGGTGGGAGAGGCTCCCACCACCATGTCTGTACTGGCAGCCGTCAGCCTGGCTTGCGGCTGAGCAGAGCTCCCCCTGTGGGAGTGCACTGACCACCAGGGGCAGTTCCTGAATTGAGCATCTGCCCCCTGGTGGTCAGTGTGTGTCATAGGGACCAGTCATTACCAGTCATTCTGCTGTTAGGGTCAATTTGCATATTACCCTTTTATTTTACTAGAGGCCAGGTGCACAAACATTTGTGCACTCAGGGGGGTCCCTCAGCCCAGCCTGTGTCCTCTCGCAGTCTGGGACCTTCAGGGGATGTCCACTTGCTGGCTTAGGCCTGCTCCCCAGGGAATCGGGCCTAAGCTGGCAGTCAGACATCCTCTGGCAGCCTGGGAGCCCTCGGGGGATGTCCACTTGCCAGCGGGGAGCAGGCCTAAGCTGCAGTCGGACATCCTTAGCGCTGCTGAGGAGGTGGAAGAGGCAGCCATCAGCCTGGCTTGTGGCTGAGCAGAGCTCCCCCTGTGGGAGTGCACTGACCACCAGGGGGCAGCTCCTGCATTGAGCATCTGCCCCCTGGTGGTCAGTGTGTCATAGTGACCAGTCATTCCCAGTCATTCTGCTGTTAGGGTCAATTAGCATATTACCCTTTTATTATATAGGATAGGAGTGTCTGGCCAGCCTGGGTGAGGGCTCATTGCTGTTTGCAGGCAGGCCACATCCCCTTCGGGGGGGTTCCCCATTGGGGTGCCTGGCCAGCCTGGGTAAGGGGCTGAGGGCCATTTTCAGGCTGGCCAAGCCCCCCAGCGGGGACCTTCACCCCATGCGGGTGTGACCAGCTTGGGTGAGTGGCTGATGGCTGTTTGCACGCTGGCCACAGCCCCTTCAGGGGGGCGGGGGGTCATTGCTGGGGTGCCTGGCCAGCCTGGGTGAGTGGCTGATGGCAGTTTGCAGGCTGGCCAAGCCCTCCAGCAGGGACCCTCACCCCATGAGGGTGTGGCCAGCTTGGATGAGTGGCTGATGGCTGTTTGCAGGCTGGCCACAGCCCCTTCAGGGTGGGGATCACCGCTGGAGTGCCTGGCCATCCTGGATGAGGGACTGAGGGCCGTTTGCAGGCTGGCCACAGCCCCTTCAGGGTGGGGGGTCCTGCTGGGGTACCTGGCCAGTTTGGGTTGGGGGCTGAGGGCCGTTTTCAGGCTGGCTAAGCCCCCCAGCGGGGACCCTCACTCCATGAGGGTGTGACCAGCCTGGATGAGGGACTGATGGCTGTTTGCAGGCTGGCCACAAACCCCAGCCACCCAAGCTCCCAGGGGAGGCTGGCTGGAAGCAGGTATCAGATTTATTTGTCTTCTATAATTGAAACTTTATTGCCATGAGAAGGGCCACAGCCGGCTCAGGGCAGGTGGGAAGCTTGGGTTCCTCCATCGCCCGGGCAACCAAGCCTCCTGCTTGCTCCAGCTCCGTGGCCGCCAGCCGCCATCTTGGTTGGGTTAATTTGCATATAGCCACTCTGATTGGCTGGTGGGCATGGCTTAGGGCATAGTGAAGGTATTGTCAATTAGCATCTTTGTCTTTTATTAGTGTAGATAATGAATTTTCCCAATACTGATTATTTTCAAATAATTTATATTTTATTAATTTATGTTGTTTCTTTGTTCATGAGTTATGTAGACATGATATAGTCTTTTAGGGTCATCTACCTTGTTTAATCTACTATTTTATCTATTTTTTTACCTATATTTTTAATAGTTAGAATAACTTTTTTCCAAACGTATCCCATTGGGATTTTAATTATATGCTACTTAACACACTTGGTCATAAGAGGCAAAAACCTAATTTACTATCTAAGGATATTAAAAAAAAAGTATTATTTTTATCATTGAGAATTCCAGATATATGGTAGCTTCAGGTAAGGTTGGATCCAGGGGACTCAAAGTATGTTGTCTGAGCACTCTCTCTTGCTCTGCTCTTTTTTCCATGGTTTCAATCCTCTCCTGGCTCTCACCCCATGGTAAGATGGCCATAGGCAATTAGGACTCATCTTCACAGTCTAACAACCAGGAGGAGTTTTTCCTAATACTTTACCTAATTGGTCCAATTTGAGTCAGGTGCTTATTTCTGAGCCAGTTACTGTGGCCAGAAGTATAGCAGCTGAAATCACCAAGGCCTAGTTTGGTGGAAATGGTCATGGGACGAGGGGTTTGTGGGGTCAGCCTCACCTGAAGCATGTGAATGGATGGGCCCTCCATGGGAAAGGAAGGGTCCTGTTATTACAAGAAGTGGGGAAGAGGACGCTACACTAATAAAATCACATGTTCACTACGACTCAAAAGGACATGGGACTAACTGAAATTTTTGTGATATCTAATATTTGCATTTTGTAGCACGATATGTAATTTTTTCAAAACATTTACTAACTCTCAGTACAACTTTGTAGTTCCTGTATGTAAGCAAACATGTTTTTATTGATGTTATTTCTAGATACTATATTTTTTTCTATGTAGAGATAAAATCCCTATTAATTTTTTTCTCTATGTTTTAGTTTGGAATAATTTCAAACTTGAAAAATTGTAAGAATACTAGGTATAAAGTACTCCCATAAACTCCTTAACCATGTTCACCAGTTATTAATATTTCAGCATATTTAAATTATTTTTCTTTTTCCCCTATTGTTGTTGTGATTGTTGTTATTGTTAGAGTAAGTTGAAGATATCATACCTGTGCAGAAAAGAGATAACATAGTAGATCGGAAATTGCTATCCTTAGAAAGGTTTTGATTGCAAGGTTGGCCCTTGGTTGGTGTCTGGAGGCTTGGATTTCCTAAATGCTAAGAATGGCTTGCTGTGTTTAAGTTATTTGTAAAATCCAATGTAGTTTATGCTAAATACTTGTTTTTCTTCTTGGAGTCTATAATCTCAATATATACTAAGCAGAGGGTGCCTACCTGACCAATCCCAATGAAAACGTTGGACACTGAGTCTCTCAAGAGCTTCCTTGGTTGACAGTATTTCAGGTGTTGTCACAGTTTGGTGCTGAAGGAATTAAATATGTCCTGTGTGACTGCACAGGGAGAGGACTTTTAGAAGCTTGTGTCGGTTTCCTGTGGACTGTGCCCTTGCCTTTTCCGTTTGCTGATTTAGCTTTGTATTCTTTCACAGTAATAAATCATAGCTGTGAGTGTAGCTGTGTGCCAAGTCCTGTAGATTTTCTTAGCAAATCACTAACTGGGAAGTAGACCTGAATACCCCTTGATTTTCTAAGCCACAAGAGTATTGTAAGCTAAGAATATTCATTTTTTAAACCTCAGTTTTTACGGGATTTTTCTTTATGTTTAGCTTTTATTGACATAATTTATATGCAGCATAACATATAAATCTTAACTGTAGAGTTTCAGTTTTGACAAATGTACATAACGCATTTAATCCACATCTTCCCCACTCCAGAAAGTTCCTCATTCTGCTCAGCTCTCCCCTTCAGCCAGCTGCTCTCTGATTTCTATCACTGTACTTTACTTTTGCCTATTTAAGAATTTCATATATATGGACTCTTTTAGATCTGGCTTCTGGTGCTCAGCATACATTTTTTATTATACGTGTATTGTTTAACTTAAAAAATTCACCTATTTAAAGTGCATAGTGCAGTAGTTTTCAGTACATTTACAGAATTGTGCAACCATCTATTTTTAGGACTTTTTCAACATCCCAAAGAGAAACCACTTACACTCTGATAGTCACACCACTTTCTTACTCTCCTCCCTTCCTTGTCTCAGGCCCAGTCAACTAGTGATTTCCTTTTAAATATATGGATTTGACTATTCTGGACATTTCACATCAATGGAATCATACATTATGGTCTTTATGACTGGCTTCTTTCACTTAGCATTATGTTTTCAGGGTCCATCCATGCTGTAGCAAGTATTGTGATTCATTCCTTTTCATAGCAGAATATTCTGCTGCTTGAATACACCACATTTATTTATCTTTTCTTCAGTTGAACATTTTGATTATTCCCCTTTTTGACTGCTATGAATAATGTTGCTGTTATACAATTGTGTTCAGTTTTTGTGAGGACATATGTTTTCGTTTTTTTGGGTATAGACCTAGGATTGTATTTACTGGGTCATATAACTTCGTTTAGCATTTTGAAGAGCTTCCTAATTGTTTTTCAAAATGGCTGCACCATTTTACATTCCCACCAGTAATATAAGGGTTCTAATTTCTCCACCTCTTCAACAACATTGGCTATTGTCTTCTTTTTTATTTTAGCCATATTAATGTGTGTGAAATGGTATTTTATTATGGCTTTGATTTGCATTTTCCTAAAGACTAAAGATATTAAGTATCTTTTCATGTGTATATTGCCTATTGATATACCTTCTGCAGAGAAATGCCAATTCAAATGATTTACCTATTTAAAAAAAATTTTTTTTTGAATAGTCTGAGGAGGATAGGTTTTAGTTCTTCTTTGAATGTTTGGTAGAACTCTCCGGTGAAGCCCCCCAGACCAGGGCTTTTGCTTGCTAGAAGTTTTTTGATTACTGCTTCAGTTTCATCAGTAGATATTGGCCTTTTCATGTTTTTTGATTCTCCCTGCTTGAGTTTTGGAAGATTGTATTTTTCTAGGAATATGACCATTTCATCTAGGTTGTCCAGTATTTTGAAGTAGAGTTATTTGTAGTATTTTTTTTTTTTTTTGTCTGTGGGATCAGTTGTTATTTCACCTCTTTCATTTCTGATTTTGCTTACTTGGGTCCTCTCTCTTTGTTTCTTGGTGAGCCTGGCTAGAGGTTCATCAATCTTGTTTATCCTTTCAAAGAACCAGCTCTTGGTTTCATTGATCTTGGTTTCATTAAATGTTTTTGTATGTCATTTATTTTCAATCTGATCTTTATTATTTCCTTTCTTCTGCTTACTCTGGGCTTTTCTTGTTGTTCTCTTTCTAATTCTTTGAGTTGTAGGTTTAGATAATTTATTACCATTTTTTCTTGTTTTTTGAGGTAGGGCTGTAGAGCTATGAACTTCCCTCTCAGGACTGCTTTCATTATGTCCCATAGATTTTGAATTGTTGTGTTTTCATTGTCATTTGTTTCCAGGATGCTATTTATTTCTTCTTTGATCTCTTTGGTAACCCAATCATTGTTTAATAGCATGCTATTTAGCCTCCAAGTGTTCGATTGTTTTCATTGTTTTTATTGTAGTTGACTTCTAATTTTATATCATTGTGATCTGAGAAGATGCTTGATATTTCTGTCTTCTTGAATTTGAAGAGACTTTGCCTGTGTCCCAATATGTGGTCTGCCTTTGAAAATGTCCTGTGTACACTTGAGAAGAATGTATATTCTGTAGCTTTGGGGTGAAATGTTCTGAACATGCCAATTAGTTCCACCTGATCTAGTGAGTCATTTAGGATTGCTGTTTCTTTGCTGATTTTTTGTTTAGAGGATTTATCCAGTGATGTCAATGGGGTATTAAAGTCCCCTACTATGATTGTATTACTGTCAATCTCTCCCTTGATATCTTCCAGAAGTTTTCTTATGTATTTGGTGGTCTAGTTTACCAGTTTACCCTGAGTGCATATATGTTTACCAGAGTTATATCCTCTTGTTGAATTGCTCCCTTTAATATTATCAAGTGGTCCTCCTTATCTTTGTTATGGCCTTCAATTTGAGGTCTATTTTGTCAGATATAAGTTTCGCTACCCCAGCGTTTTTTTCATTTCCATTTGCCTGGAAAACTTTTTCCATCCCTTCACTATCACTCTGTGTGAGTCCTTTGTTCTGAGGTGGGTCTCTTGTAGATAGCAAATATATGGGTCATGTTTTCTTATCCGCTGAGCTACCCTGTGCCTTTTGATTGGAGCATTTAATCCTTTTACATATAAGGTTATTATTGATAGGTACTTGTTTGTTGCCATTTTTATTCTTTATGCCATGCTCCTTCTTCCCTTTCTATTTCTTCTTTTTAAAGCAGTCCCTTTAGCATTTCTTGCATTGATGGTAATAAACTCCCTTAGCCTTTCTTTGTCAGTGAAGCTCCTGATTTCACCTTCAATTTTGAATGAAAGCCTTGCTGGGTATATTATTCTTGGATTCAGACCCTTGCTTTGCATAACTTTGTATATTTCAAGAGGAAGGCACACTTCCAAGCTCTTCCTATGAAGCCAGCATTACCCTAATCCCAAAACCAGATAGACACTACAAAGAAAGAGAATTACAGGCCAATATATCTGATGAACATAGATGCTAAAATCCTCAATAAAATTCTAACAAATCAGATCCAGCATTACATTAGAAAGGTCATACACCTTGACAAAGTGGGATTTATTCCGGGGATGCAAGTTGATACAATATCCACAAATCAATAAATGTTATACATCACATAAACAAATTGAGAGACAAAAATCACATAATCATATCAATTGATGCAGAAAACACTTTTGACAACATCCAACACCCTTTCTTGATAAAAATTCTCAGCTAAGTGGAAATAGGGGGGTCATACCTCAACATAATAAAAGCCTTATATGACAGACCTACAACCAACATCATACTCAATGGGCAAAAACTAAAACCATTTCCCCTAAGATCAGGAACAAATTCACCCATTTTCACCACTCCTATTCGACATAGTACTGGAGGTACTAGAAATAGCGATCAGACAAGAAGACATCCAAGTTGGACAAGAAGTAAATAAAAGGCATCCAAATTGGAAAAGAAGAAGTAAAACTGTCATTATTTGCAGATGACATAATATTGTACATAGAAAACCCTAAAAATTCCATCAAAAAACTACTAGACTTAATAAATGAATTCAGCAATATATCAGGATACAAAATTAACACCCAGAATATATGGCATTTTTATACACCAATAATGAACTCACAGAAAGAGAGACTAAAAAAAACAATTCCATTTACTACTGCAACAAAAAATTAAGATACCTAGGAATAAACTTAACTAAGGAGGTAAAAGCCCTGTACTTGAAAAACTACAGGATGTTGAAAAAAGAGATAGAGGAAGACAAACAAATGGAAGAATATACCATGTTTATGGATTGGTAGAATCAGCATCATTAAAATCTGCATACTACCCAAAGCAATCTACAGATTCAAGGTAATTCCTATTAAAATACCAATGGCATATTTCACAGACCTAGAACAAACTCTCCAAAAATTCATATGGAATGAAAAAAGACCCTAAATAGCCACAGCAGTCCTGAGAAAGAAGAACAAAGTTGGAGGGATCCCAATCCCAGATATCAAGCTATTTTACAAAGCCACTGTTCTCAAAACTGCCTGGTACTGGCACAAGAACAGACATATAGACCAATGGAACAGAATAGAGAACCCAGAAATCGACCCAAGCCTTTATGCTCAATTCATAATTTGACAAAGGAGGCAAGAGCATACAATGGAATCAAGACAGTCTCTTCAATAAATGGTGTTGTGAATATTGGACAGATACATGCAAGAAAATGAAACTAGACCACCAACTTATACCATACACAAAAATAAACTTAAAATGGATAAAGGACTTAAACGTAAGATGAGAAACCATAAAAATTTTAGAAGAATTCATAGGCCGCAAATTATCAGACATTTGTCATAGCAATATCCTTACAGATACAGCTCCTAGGACAATAGAAACTAAGGAGAAAATAAACAAATGGGACTACATCAGAATATAAAGCTTCTGCATGGCAAAAGAAACCAACAAAACAAGAGAGCCCACTGCGTGGGAGAACATATTTGCCAATGTTATCACCGATAAGGGTTTAATCTCCAACATTTATAGGGAACTCATACAACTTAACAAAAGGAAGATAAACAATCCAATCAAAAAATTGGCAAAGGACCTAAATTGGCACTTCAAAAGAGGACATACAGAAGGCCAAGAGACATGAAAACATGCTCAAAGTCAATCATCAGAGAGATGCAAATGAAAATGACAATGAGGTATCATCTCACACCTGTAAGAATGGCTATCATCAACAAATTGACAAATGACAAGTGCTGGTTAGGATGTGGAGAAAAAGGAACACTCGTGCACTGCTGGTGGGAATGCAGACTGGTGCAGCCACTGGAAAACAGTATGGAGTTTCCTCAAAAAAATTTGATCCAGTAATCCCACTTCTAGGAATATATCCCAAGAAACCAGAAACACTAATCAGGAAGGACATATGCACCCCTATGTTCATAGCAGCACAGTTTATAATAGCTAAGATTTGGAAACAGCCTAAGTGCCCATCACCAGATGAGTGGATTAAAAAAATGTGATACATCTACACAATGGAATACTACCCTTCTGTGAAAAAGAAGGAACTCTCATCATTTGCAACAGCATGGATGGACCTGTAGAACATTATGCTAAGCTAAATAAGCCAGTCAGAGAAAGATAAATATCACATGATCTCACTCATTTGTGGAATATAATAAAGAACATAAATTGATGAATAAAAATAGATCCAGAGGCAGAGAAGCATTGCACTTCCCTCAGAGGGAAGGCAAGTGTGGGAGGGGGTAAGAGATCAATCAAAGGACTCGTATGCATGCTTATAAGCATAACTCATGGACACAGACCGTAGGGGTGTGAGGGCGTGTGCTGGAGGGTGCGACCAGCTGGGGAGAGGTCAATGGGGGGAAAAGGAGACATATGTAATACTTTAAACAATAAGAAAAAAAATTTTTTTGGTCTTTTTCTTGTTGACTTGGAAAAGTTCTTTATATATTCTTTATACAAGTTTCTTGTTGGATAATGATTTGCAAGTTATTTTTTTCATTCTGTGGGTTGTCATTTCAGTTTCTTGAAGGGGTCCTTTGATGAACAAAGGTTTCAATTAGGATGAAATCCATTCTATGAATTTTTGCTTTAATCACTTACGTTTTTGATGTTATATTTAAGAAAATATTTTCTAACTCAAGGTCATGAAGATTTACTGTGACCTTGTGTCTGCCAAGTATCTGCCATGCCCAGCTTAGACTTGGATCACAAGGAATAGAAGCAGGTGAATTTCATCCAAGGGTCTATCCTGTCCCTTTGGAGACTCCTTTAGACTTTTCTTATTTTGCTCCCAGCTTAACCAAGCTGTCTCCTGAGTTATTTTAATATGTCCCCAGGATTCTTTGACCAGTTCTTTAATTTGTGGCACAAAAAGATGTTCCAAGAGGAGAACCAAAATGGCGCCATAGATAAACGCCTATACTTGCTGCCTCTTACCACCATGTCAAAATTACAACTAAAATACAGAACAGCTATCATCCAGAACCACAGGAAAGCTGGCTAAGTGGAAGTACTGCAACTAGAGAGGTAATGATGAAAGCACACTGAGACTAGTAGGAGGTGTGAAGGTGCAGAACGGGCTGGTCTGGTACCCAGGTATGCCGCTTTTTTTAATCAGGAGGGAGATACAAGCTCCCACTTGCTCTGAGCTTTAGTGCTGGGCAAGTTCTCGGGGACCCAGACACACATAGGGAGAAACTGGACAATCCGGCATCACGGCAGGAACACGGGGAAGCTTTCTTCCAGAGGGAGGTGCTCACAATGGTCATTGTTCCTGTGCTGGGACCTACCTGGCGCAAGGCTGACTGGCAGCCATTGCTGTTTGCTCCACTCTGGCAATTCCCTGAGACCCCACCCTACCCAGTTTACAACCCCACCCAAGCTGTGCGCAGAGGCTTTTGCATATGAATGGCCTATCCTTTCTCCGCCTAAAACAAGCTGCAGCTGGCTCAGGGAGCCCCAAAGCTATCAAAAGAAGGCCTAAGGCCAGCACCAACAGCAGCCTGCCTTGCTTCACAACTGGGCCCCAACTGGCACTTCCAAACCCCATACAAAAAGGAGGAATCTGCAGATCTCTCTGTAGCTCCCGCTGGGTGGCCCCAGGCAGTGGCTAACTTTGCACTTCCTTGGAGATCCAAGAGCCAGTGTACCCAATGGTCAGTGTGAGACCATACCAGATTACAACTCATCACATCCCTAAGGGACACACTCAAGGCGCAGACTCAGTGAGCACCAAAGCCCCACTGAAACAAGTCCTGCCCCATAAGGGTGTCTCCTGCACAGCAGCTCTTCCATTGTAGATTCAGCTGGTCCTCACAGCCAATTGGCTTGGAGGTTAATTCCTCCCAGTGATACCAATAGCAGTCCAGGCTCAACTACAACAAGACTGCACACAGCCCACAAAGAGGTGCACCAAGACTGTCCACTTCAGGTGATTAGGAAGGCTGAGCCACTCGCCCTATAGGACACCTACTACACAAGGCTACTCTATCAACTCAAGGAGACTGAGCAGCTACCCAATACATAGATACAAACACAGAGAAGCAGCCAAAATGCAGAGACAAGGAAACGTGTCACAAATGAAAGAAATGGAAGAAAGCAAACTACTGGATATAGAGTTCAAAACCACAGTTATAAGGTTACTCAAGAATCTTCTAAAAACGTCCAAGGAACTTAGTGAGACCTTCAAGGATCTTAGAATGCCAAAAAAAAAATGGAAAAAGGACCAGTGAGAAATTAAGCATACACTGACTGAAATAAAGAATAATATACAGAGATTCAACAGTAGACTAGAGGATCCCATGAATCAAGTCAAAGATTTGAAATATGAGGAGGCAAAAAACACCCAACTGGAAGAGCAAAAAAAAAAAAAAAAAAAATCCAAAAATCTGAAGATAGTGTAAGGAACCTCTGGGACAACTTCAAGCATACCAACATTCAAATTATGGGGGTTCCAGAAGAAGAGAGAGATCAAGATATTGAAAACCTATTTGAAGAAATAATGACAGCAAACTTCCCTGACCTGGTGAAAGGAATAGATTACAAGTCCAGGAAGCACAGAGAATCCCAAACGAGGAATCCAAAGAGGACCACACCAAGACACATCATAATTAAAATGCCAAGGGCAAGAGACAAAGAGAGAATCTTAAAAGCAGCAAGAAAAAACATGTTACCTACAAGGGAGTACCCATACGACTGTCAGCTGATTTCTCAAGAGAAACTATGCAGGCCAGAAGGGAGTGGCAAGAAATATTCAAAGTGATGAATAGCAAGAACCTACAGCCAAGATTACTCTACCCAGCCAAGCTGTTATTTAGAATTGAAGGTCAGATAAAGATCTTCACAGACAAGAAAAAGCTAAAGGAGTTCACCACCACCAAACCAGTATTAAATGAAATGCCTGAAGGATATTCTTTAAGAAGAGGAAGAAGAAGTAAAGGGTAAAGGTAAAAAATTATGAACAATAAAGTGACAACAAATACATATCTATCAAGTGAATCTAAAATCAAATGAATAAAAAAAAATGGTCAACAGAATAAACTGGTGAATGGAATAGAATCAGGGGCATGGAAATGGAGCAGACTGACAATTCTCAGGGGGAAGTGGATGTGGGGGGTGCAAGAAGAGATTGGACAAAGATCTTATATGCATGTATGCAGTACCTATGGACCCGGACAGTGGGGTGGCGAGGGCCTGGGGTTGGGTGGGAACTGGGTGGAGGGGAGCTATGGGGGCGAAAAAGAGAGACATCTGTAATAATATGAACAATAAAGATTTAAAAAAAGAAAAAAAAGTATTTTCCAGGCTTACTTTGTACTTCCCAGCCTCAGCCCTGGAATAAGCCATTTCTTTAAGTTTTAATAGAGCATGGTATTTAGAGACCCATACCTGGAAGCTATAGTGTGCTCATTGGCACTGAGGTGTTAACTTCTTCTAGGCCCATGTAGTGTACAGAGCAAGGAAGTGTGTGCACATACATTTGTATTTAAAACCCTAAGTTAGTACTGATAGTTCCTGTTTTAATTCAATATCATAGGGTGCATTCCAGTCTCCCATATACATGTTTATATTCCTCTTTCATAACAGTAAAAATTCTGGCCTCCTCATCCTAATTTGTTTACTCTTTGAATACATGAAAGGTAATTTCAGAATTGTTGAACCAATACTGCCACACACCAATAAATTGCTAAGCAGAGTTCAAAATTTCTTTACAGTTTTTGGAAGTAAATTACATATGAAATACACAAATCTTATGGGGTCAGTTTTTTAAGTTCTGACACATACTCTTGGTCCTCTGAGAGTTCTGACTTTTCCTTTTCAGTCTCATTTGCTGGGTTCCCATCTTGGTGTTCATTTCCAGTATCCAATATAATAAAACCCTAATATGCAAATTGACCGAACAATAGAATGACTGGTCGCTAAGATGTGCACTGACCATTGGGAAAGACATTCAACACAGCACTGCTCAGCCAGAAGCCAGGCTCATGGCTGGCAAGCACAGCGGCGGTGGTGAAAGCCTCTCCTGCCTCCGCTGCAGGCAGGGAGGTAAGGAGCAAGGGGTCCTGGACTGTGAGAGCCCCAGACTGTGAGAAGGATGTCTGACTGCAGGATCCCTGGTGGGCGATCTGGCCTAAGCCGGCAGGTGGACATCCCCCTACATGTCTCAGACAGTGAGAGGGCACAGGCTGGGCTGAGGGACACCCCCCAGGGCATGAATTTCATGCATCGGGCCTCTAGTTGTTCTATAGAGGTCTTTCCACTGCTGTCTTTTCTGTTATTCTGTGTTACACCTATTTGCATGATAGTGCCTGAAACTAGAGTCAGAACTAAGATTAATTCATTTTTGTAATTCTAGGGCCTCTTAGTCTTAAATATATGGAAGGTGCTAAACAGGTGCTAGACAGGAATGTGAAAAAATACACACAGTAATATTAGTTACATTGATTTATAGATTGTATGTAGAAGCTGCCTTTAAGAAACCTGAATAAATAACTGATCAGATATGTATAATACCTGCAGATAATTTATTTCACCAATTCTAATTGGAACATTTATTTATTTATTTTACTTTTTATCCTCTGAAGTTGAGATCTTTAGTCGATGGCTCTTAATATTGGTGGCAGTCATATGTGAAAAATTCCAGTGACATCTAAAGCACCAGCATCAAAAACAGAGAGAACAGACTGACTATTGATAGAGGGAAGGGGGTTGGGAGACTGAATGAAAAAGGTGAAAGGATTAAAAAGTACAAATTGGTAGTTATAGAATAGTTTGAGTTGTAAATTACAGCATGGGAAATATAGTCAATAATCAACACTAATAAAAGAGAAAATGGTAATTGGCGTACGAGCTACCGTTTTCATTGGCTAATCAGGGCTATATGCAAATTAACTGACAACTAAGATTGGCAGTTAACTGACAACTAAGATTGGCAGTTAACTGACAACTAAGATTGGCAGTTAACTGACAACTATGATTGGCAGTTAACTGACAACTAAGATTGGCAGTTAACTGACAACAAGATGGCGGTTAATTTGCATATGTAGGCACAATGCAGGGAGGCCAAAGGGAAAGCAGGAAGAAGCCCCCTGCCACTGACAGTGATCGGAAACCCAGGGGGGAGCTAAGAGCTGGGGGGCAGGGCAAAGGCAGCCCTGGGGCCGCCTTTGCCCTATCCCCCAGCCATGATCGGAGAATCAGGCGCCTTTTCCGCCCTGGCCAGTGATAGCAGGAAGTAGGGGTGGAGCCAGCGATGGGAGCTGGGCACGGTCGAAGCTGGCAGTCCCGGGAGCTAGGGGTCCCTTGCCTGGGCCTAAAGCAAAGCCCACGATCGTGGGGCCGCTGCAGCTGCGGGTCCCCGCTGCCCGGGCCGGATGCCTAGGCCAGAGGCGTCAGGCCTGGGCAAGGGGCCGATCCTGCGATTGGAGGGTGATGGGGGTCAATGCCTGAGGGCTCCCAGTATGTGAGAGGGGGCAGGCTGGGCTGAGGGACACTCCCCCCCCACACACACCCAGTGCACGAATTTCGTGCACCGGGCCCCTAGTATCATAATAACTATGTATGGGGCCAGGTGGGTTTTTGAAATATTGGAGTATCACTCTAAAGTACATTATTGTGTAATCATTATGTTGTACATCTAAAATTAATACACAGAAAAATCTTGAAAGTACTAGTAAACTAATTGAAAAAAATTTAATGCAAAAAAGCCCTTAAGATTTAATAAAACATTAAATCTTAAATTATTTTGGTCAGTCCTGCCACTGTATAATAAGATGATTTGGAGCAGTTGTAAAGTATAAAAACGGCCTAAATATTTAATGTTGGGATTTGGGAGTACAAGTTGAAATGAGTTAGCTTACTTATCTTTATTATATAACAGCACATTGCTGGGTTATCCAGCTTCACAATGACAGGAATGTGAGATCCTAGAGAGAGGACTTAATTCTGTTTGTTTCTCTAGCTGCATTGAATGGCAATAGTTCTCTACCTATAAGACAACAGAGTGCTTATTTCTGCTCCAACTGATTAACTTCCAGTTTGCTTCCCCAGCCTGCAAGGGCATGGCAGTGGCAGAATCCTCCCTTCAGAGAGACCTGTTGGAAATGTTCCTAATGGGTAATGCTGGGCAGTTCCTTTGTCTTAGCATCTGGGAGACCATGGAACTCTGGATCTTAATGTGCTGTGATCTCTTTTTATTTCATTTAACTTAAAACAAAATAATGCTTATTTTCTTTTTCAACAGGAGTGAAACCTCGGTCTGGTTGGGCTATTGATCCTTTTGGACATTCACCAACAATGGCTTATCTTCTAAAACGTGCTGGATTTTCTCACATGCTTATCCAGAGAGTTCATTATGCAGTTAAGAAGCATTTTGCGTTGCATAAAACACTGGAGTTTTTTTGGAGACAGAATTGGGGTATGTAGGGTTTGATGAAAGTTGAAGAGCTCACTTGACCTAGATGTTATTTCACAAGGGTTATGAACTCCTGCCATAATGGATTTTATTCAGAGTGCCAGTCTTGAAAATCAGGTTGCCTGAAATACACATTCTTATTTCTACAGAGTACTTGTGTGGAAATTCTTTTAAGCAATGGTGGAGATATTTATCTATAGAACATTGTAGGTTCTTTTTTATGCATAAAGAAAATAAATAAATAGAAGGAATTTGAATTGCAAATCATGTTTTCACTTCTATTTTTAAAAGCACCTTTTTTTTTAATCACAATTGAACATGCATTACAACTAATACCAAGTCACTTATCTCATATTCAGCTAGTATTTCTTTCTCTCTCCTGTCTCTGCATCTAGTAAGAACTGCCTTTTAAAACCTTAATACTATCCTCCTAGATCAGCTCTCGTATTACCTATATTGCTTGTTTTCTTACTGTGTTTTATGGGCACTCACACGTTCTAGGGAGATACTTTTGCAGCTCTTTGTTGGGTGAAAGGAGACAAGATTTAGGTCTCTTTGTAGGCCTTTGTCTTTCCCACCCCCATTTAAAATTTAGAACATCTTATTTTTAAGTTTATTTTATATTTATTGAGTCTTTATTTGGGGTCATGCATTGTGTCATGTGCATTATATTAACTTTTTCATTAGATCTTCAAAATAATTCTTTAAATTAGGGTCTATTATTATCCCTTTTGTATAGTGAAGAAATGGTGGCTTAGAGATGTGAAGCCACTTTCCAAAAGTCATGCAGGAAGTAGGTACAGAGATAAGATTTGAATCAGTTCTGAAGCCTAAACTCCTAACCTGCAGCATATACTGCCTTCCCACTACAGAGTTCTTAGTCAGATTTCATCTGAAAAAGTATTTAGTTGCTAAAGCAATGTTCAGAAATTACTGCATTATAGCATACTTGCTTCCCAGTGTAATCTAGACCCCCACTTAAGTGTTTCAGAAAAATCATTTGTAAATCTAGATAGTAACTTTCTTGTATGTACTGCTGTGTTTCAATAAGGAAATAATTAACTATATACTTTTTTATTTTGGAAAATTAAATCTGTAGAGAAAACAAGAACTTGTAGGGAGTTTGATCAAATGCAAAGGAGCATATTCATTTTTCTAAAAAAGAATTAGTAATTGAAGGAGCCCTACTTAAACTATTGCATACATGCCAATTGCCTGTAAATATTAGTCAATAGGAAATTAGTGAGCACTATTATGTAGTTAAACTTGCTTGGAGAAAGTTTAAAAAACATCCTTTTCTATAAGGAAATTATGGTCTATTTTGATAAAAACAAACAACACCAAATGCAGCAGATAAAAGAAAACGTGTAAATGGGCTGCTAAATAGTATGGTGTGAGAAGAAAGAGTGGGGTGAATATATCCTTGATCCTAGGAGAAAGAGGGAAGTTCCATCAGTTCTGAGACTTGGGACAACCTCTGTGCAGATAGCAAGCATTAGTGACCAACATCCATGGTGTCACAAGATGTGATTCAGTGAAAGGACTGACAACACAGAATTAATACAGATTATAACAGCTTGAAATTTGGAAAATAATTAGCAATTATTTAAGCTAAATGGAGTGTGAGGTAAAACTGAAATATTTTAGGAATTATCTGGTAGAGTTGAATGTGCTGCTTTAAAATTATATTTTAGAATTAAATTGAGCTTCTTTGTGTGTTCTGGTTCTTAATGAGCAGTGATTTTCCTTTTTAAAATGTAAATGTTGCTTTCTTTTGTCTATATTATGAAAGCAACATATACCCATTTCTGAAAACAGAAATCCATACCTAACTAAAGGGGGAGAACTAGCCACCCATCAGGCTCATGCAAATATAACCACTTTTAACTCCTCAATCTCCCTGGGTGGGCTTCTGAACTCAAGGGCAATTACATCAACACCTTGCTGGCATTAACATTTTAATTATAAACAATTCTGCATCAGGAATCAATGTTTGAGTGTTTGTTCTCCATATCTTTTTTGTTTTGTTTGTTTTGTTTTTGAAAATTACTGCTCCTTTCCCTTCTGGGTGAAAAGTCCCATTGGCTCTTTATTGGTGAGCTTTGGAAGGACTTCACTAATTCTCCTGGTTGCACTTCTTACTGGAGAAGTGGATAGGAATTTGCCCAGTATTCTCATAACTACCCCCCCCCCCCCTTTCTTTGTTATTTCTGTTCCCCCTTTTACTTCCTATCTCCACATTCAGCCTCTGCAGCTAATGGTCTCTCTGTTACCCGAGGTGGGAAGAGATGTGTCAGGAGCTGGCAGCCAGGGATGGACATGGCCATAATGTTGGATGAACTAGTTAAAATTTTGCTTCTGCTTCATTTGTATCATCCAGGCCAGCAAATGCTAGTTCATGGTGGTGCTCTTCTGTATCTGCTAAGTGTAGATATAAGAGGTAAATAGAGACTGAGGTATGAGTCTCTTCCTTTAGGCTGGTGGTCATTCAGTACTGCTGGGGTATATGTACAAGTAGTTGAAGGAGTTGATTTAGGGCAGAGCTTGCATTATATAAGTATAAAGTACTGGCATTTTTTACAGTTTTGGGAAAACAAAGTTTATAAATGCAGGTTTGTCTGTTGACTCTTTATTTTAGATCTGGGATCTATCACAGATATTTTTTGCCACATGATGCCCTTCTACAGCTATGACATCCCTCACACTTGCGGACCTGATCCTAAAATATGCTGCCAGTTTGATTTTAAACGGCTTCCTGGAGGCAGATTTGGTTGTCCCTGGGGAGTCCCCCCAGAAACAATAAATCTTGGAAATGTCCAAAACAGGTATGAAAATAATGCATTTCATAAACAACATCTTGAACAAGCAAGCATTCGTTGCTTGTTGCTGAAGGGTTGAATAAATGGGCTTTAGTAGCCAACATTGTCCTCATTCATGGTATTCATTCAAACCAAATTAAAGCAACTCAAAAATCCCAGAGCCTTGACGATGCCTGTTCTGTTTTACAACTTAATGGAAAGTGAACAATAGTAGATCAATATACAATAGATAACCTATAATGAACTGTTATTACCATCTCCTTTACCCTCCTTATAAAAGCCTTCTACTGTATTTAATTGATTTCATATACTAGTACTTTTGTTGATAATAAAACTTCTGGTCCCTATTGTATAAATTGGTAAGAAAAGCAACCCAACTGCAAAAACACATTTATTGAAATGGAACAAATAAAAGTGTAATTATTTGTTCCCTTAATAACAATTTCAATACTAGTGAATGCTGCCCAGCCCTGATCCATATACATCTCTGCACCTTTGTGATGTTTTTGAATTATAGAAAACTTAATTAGAAATATTTATACTTAAAGATATTTAAATAAATATCAAAGGATTGAACATATTTTAAAGAAAATTTTGCTAATTATGGGGTTAATAAATAAGTTCTCCATAGGTCTTATTTTGATGCTTTTAAAATTTAATTTCTCCACTAAAAATTAGTGGCATATAATAAATTAAAATGAAATGTTGTGTTATAATATAAACCACTCAACTCTGCCAAAAAAAAATAATACAGCCTTTTAAATAAAGTAAGATCTTTGTACTGTGCTCTGGAAAATGTATGTTTAAAAATTACATTTTAAATGTGTGTGAGGAGGAAGGTGAGATTGTGTTTCTTTGCCTTGAGCAAGTCCTTGTGGTCCCAGTGTGAACCTCTCTCTCTGGCAAATATAAAAATATTTAGCATGACAGCCTCCTTCAAGCCATGGATCCTTTCCATCAAAATCTGACTTTCATAGTTGTTTTGAGAAACTATCTAAGATTAGAGATTAACCTTGATTCATTTTCTTGGTTCCTACAGCAGTGAGAACCATTGAACAGCCTACTTTCAGGGGTTAGGCTGATTAGGCATGAGAAAATAGTTCAGTATATTATGTAGGGAGAGGAGGTGGGGCCAGGGGTGCCTTGCCTGTCTACTTCAGAAACAGCTCTGTGTCATTGAATCAGGTATTTACAATAGTCCTCTCAGCTCAGGTGGTCAGGGATGGGGAATTACTTGAAGGGTATAGCAGTTGTAGAGTCCAAGTGCACCCATAGCTATTATGAGCCCCTTCTTTTTCTTTTTTCGGTGGTGCTGAGAATACCTGAGAGGCATTTTGTGTAATCCTTTTATTGTGTTCTCTAACCCTTCAGGAACACACCTTGTGCTCATTCAGTTCCAGTGATTCTGAAAGTAGTTTCCAGATACCTGGGTTCATATAGATGAATGTATCTATATAATATTTATGTAGATTTAAAAATTCTTATAAATCTTGAAATCTTAAACCTGTTGGTTATTTCACATTCAAATATTACCTTCCTTTTGACTTTGTGATGGAAATCAAACACAGACAACCCAGCTTAGTGGTATTTGACTTTCTAATACCCTAAATAAAATGAAGTTTAATTATAATATACAGGTGACACATTTGATACATTCAGTTGAGCAGGTTCCTTTACTTTGAAAATAAAGAAATGCCATTCTTCATTGAGTTCAATTTTTGGTTTAGTGCCATGTATTTTACATGTGATGATGATTTACATGTCAGATGGAATGTTGCAGGATTTTTTTTTCTCTTTATTCTAGTTTAGTTGACATTCATTCCTGGTAGAAAAAGTGAGGAGCAAATTGCAGCTGCACATCTTCAAATGTGATGTTGGTCAATTCATTTGTCATTAGTTTACCATATATTTAGTGAGTATCCACTCTGCCAGCTGGTATAGGCTGGTTCCTGGGCTTTCCTATCGTTGACACTTTCTGAGCAGAAGCTTGAAAGTTAGGATAGTTGCTGAATGGAAAAGACACATCATTAGTGTTCCTGATTCCTTTCCTTTTATGTGTTTTACACATGTACACCTATGGTCGTAAACCTTGGAATGCATTAAAAATCACATATCCTTTTTTTATGCTGTGACTGAAGGATCTGGTTGAATGGTCAATCATAGTATATCATATATTTGTGAGTTATATATTTGTTTTAGTCTCTTATTTCTTTCAATGTGATTATTTTGGATGTATTTTTTAATTGTGAGTAATCTAAAATTGTTTTTGGTAAACTTGGAATATTAGTAAATTAGTTGTAAAAAATAAGTACTCAAGTAATGCTAATCTCAGAAAACTAAGCATTGTTTTATCTATGAACATTATGGTTATGTTTTATCAAGTTATTAAAATTTGGTTAATAATTTAATACTTGTAAAGCAATTTCTGAGTATCAAGGTAAAGAAATCATTTGAGATTCTCAATTTAGTTAAATGGTTTTTCATAATTTCTATAAAATGCTTCTTTCTATCATTGATGTTATTTGAGTTTATTTCATAAGTTTTTATATTGTGAATTGGAATTTACTTCTGGATAATTCTTGAAGTGAAAATTGAAATACTGGGTAAAAAAGCATATTTGTAATTTAGCATTAATTTCTTGAGCTTTGGTATTATAAACGTGGAGAACTACTCTGGTTCATCTGCTTGTTTAATTTCCTTTTCATAAGCCCGTGTCTTAATTTGTATTTTCAGACTTCCTCAAATGGTACCCAGTTCAGCATTTTCCAAAGGGTTTTCTGCAGAATACTAGAATATGAAATATAAAACATAGTGAATTGTGGTTAACTGACTTTTTGAGTCATGGGCTAGAGCCCAGGGAGGTAGAAACCAAAACAGCTCACTCAAGTCTTAAGCTTTATCTGTTGTTCAGTATTGAAGACAGCATGGAAAATAATACTCAGGTTATTGATGGCAGGTGTTAACTGAATTGATGTTTTTCCTTTAGAAAGGAAATATGGCTCGATAATTGGTTTCATTCAAAATACACTTTTTAATGTTTAATCTGGCAATTTTAGGTTAAATTAGAGAAAGAGATATTACTATCAAAGTTCTTATAGATGAGAAATCCTATTGTCTTCCTAGACTACATAATTTTATTTTTTTTCCTGATAATTTGTTATGTGATTTATTTTTTAAATCTTTATTGTTGAAAGTATTACATATGTCCCCTTTGGACTACATTATTTTAAAACACAGCTATCTGGGATCCCATATCTATGGCTGGCCTTTGCAGGGCATTGATGCCCCAGTAATTATATGCCAATGTAATTATATGACTTTATTTCTATGAGGAGTTTTTACATCTGATAAGAACATATGAATATTTTAAGTGGGTAATGAAAATTAGTGTGGTAGTTTAAACACATCTGCCCCTTAAATTATACTAACCTAGGAGATAGGTAAAATAGACCATTTCTTTTGATATAATACTTTTTAATGAGTTGTCCCATAGTTTATTCCTTAATACTATTAATATTTTCCCTTTTTACTTCTGTAGGGCTGAGATGCTTCTGGATCAGTACCGAAAGAAGTCAAAACTTTTCCGCACTACAGTGCTCCTGGCCCCACTAGGAGATGATTTCCGCTATGTTGAACGCACGGAATGGGATCATCAGTTCAAGAATTATCAGATGCTTTTTGATTATATGAATTCTCAACCTCGGTATAATGTTAAGGTAATGAGAAAAAATTTACTCATGATACTGTCTTTGAAGTTGAGCCTTCATTATTAAATGAAGCTAAAACACAATAGCCTTAGTTTCTTTGTCCCGCGATGTAGTATTTCTTACAATATGTAGTTCTTATGTAAATTGTAATTCATGAAGAGGAAAATTACCTGATACCCTAGTGCCATTTCCAGGGTTTTCCATTTTCTATCACTCCATGAAGATTAGAGGGCGATTACTTCTATGTGGTTGAAAACATGCACCTACTAAGTTGTGATGTTCGTATTTTAATGATGTTCTGTTTGTCTACCAGCATTGACAGGTTATTGTTTCTCTCTGACAATGGCATCCTTGTGATTTAGTGGTGTGACAGGCAGGTGCAGGTGAACATGTCATGAATTTTGCAAGCAAATGTCTTGTGTCCAGAGAATACATTAGCATTTTCTTAGATGAGAAGACATCCAAAATTAATCATTTGATTATAGTCCTTGCTTTTTTTTGGTGTAGAAAATTTAAAATGTATCCTAAAGTTTTGAAAATAATACAAATACATCCCCACCACTCTGCAATCCATTCATTAGCTACAACATTCATCAACTCGACATCACTGTCACTTTCATTTCAGCTATGACCCACTGTCATCTCCCTGTCCCTGGGATTATTTTGGAGCAAATTTCAGATGTCATGTAGTTTCATCTATAACCATTTCAGTGTATATCTCTAAATGATAAGGACTCTGTTTAAAAATAGAATCATTGCCCTAGCTGGTTTGGTTCAGTGGATAGAGCATCGGCCTGTGGACTGAAGGGTCACAGATTTGATTCTGGTCAAAGGTACATGCCCGGGTTGTGGGCTTGATCCCAGTAGGGAGTGTGCAGGGGGCAACCAATCAATGATTCTCTCTCATCATTGATGTTTCTATCTCTCTCTCTCTCTCTCTTTCTCCCTCTCTGAAATCAATAAAAATATATTTTAAAAAATAAAATAAAAATAGAATCATAAAACTATTATCACATCTAAAAAATTAGCAACAATTCAATAATAGATTCAAGTTTTCCTGATTTCATAAAAACATTTAACAGATTCTTTGTGTGAGTCAAGATTCAAACTAGTCATATAATAGACTCTTTATGAGAAAATTATTTATCCAACATGTTTATTATATTCACATATTAACTTTTCAGACAATAGAAAATCTGTGAAAATACTGTACCAGGGAAGTGATATTACTGTGTAAGAAATTTAAAGGCTGACAATGGACCACATTTTATGTAGTGAGAATTCAGGTTTATTAAGTAAATTTAAATAATATCACATAGATAAATAAACTTAAATACCAAGTTTATTCAAGGTACTCACAACTGAATTTCTACCAGATTATGATCTCTGAGCATCAGGATTCTGTTTAAATCATCTCTGTAATATTCTCAAAGATTAAGCTCACACATGTACATTTGATTAGAGGGCCACGTATGTATGTTGGTATCTTATCTCTAAATATATTTTCCTGGGGAATGGTTTTGAACTCCATAAAAGGTTCTGCTGGCTGACTCTGAAGAATTAAATCCTAATTTTGGTATTTTACCTATTTCCTCCTTTGTTTGCACACTAGAGCAATTTTTTAAAATAATTTTTAAGATTGAAACATCACATGCATAGAATTGCAAAAACCAAAAGTATGCAGAGAATTTTTTTAAGTTTAAAAACCTCCATGTAACCATCATCCAGATCAAGAGGTAGAACATTTATAGCACCCTGGCATTCTCTCAGGAATTCTCCACATCATTATCAACTCCTGTAAAAGTAACCATATTTTTACTTCTGTCACCATGATTAGTGTTGCTTCTTTTTAAATTTTATAAAAAGGAAATCTTAAGCATGTGCTATTTTGCATCTAGCGTTTTTTGTTCCACATTATGTTTGTAAGATTCATCCATATTGTTGCATTTAGCAGTAGTTCATTCATTATTAATGCTGTATAATATCCCTATCCATTTGATAACTATACTACAATATAGTCATTCTATTGTTAATGAATATTTGGGTTGTTTCTGGTTTTCTTCTATTACAAATAAAAACGCTTTGAACATTTTATGCATGTTTTAGTGTATGGGTTTCTGTGGGTATAAAATGGGATGGAATTTTTTGGTTATTAATTATGTACATGTTTAGCTTTAATTAGATATTGCCAAACAATATTACAGAATAGATATATGAGCTGTTGCATTGTATGATTGTTTCAGTTGCTCCACTTCCTTACTCAGACTTTGTATTGTCAGGATTTATTTTTCACTTTTATCCTTTATGACAGATGTGATGATTTTATTTTGTATTTCCCTATGGTTAATGAGGTTGAGCTGACCCTCTTCTCATAATTTATTGCCACTTGGGTACCTTCCTTTATGAAATGCCTATTTAACTTTTTTGATGATTTTTTTTCCCTCTTAAATTGGTTTGTCTGTCTATTTCTAACCATTTATGGTTCCTTTATGTATTTTGGATTGAGTCTTATTTCAGATAAAAGTTATGCCTATATTATCTCCCCTTATGTAGTCTGTGTTTAATTCGTGCTGTCTTTTGATTAACAGAAATTCTTAATTTTAATTAAATCTAATATTACAGTATTTTCTTTTATGGTTAGTGCTATGTTCTGTTTAAGAATTTTTTGTTGACTCGATCATCATGAAAATACAGTTCTTACGAAGATGTCCTCTAGAACCTTTATTGGTTTACCTTCCACTTTTAGTTCCATTTGGAATTGATTATTGTGAGTCATGTGAGGATAGGGATCAAGATACACATTTGCCCATATGGATATCCAGCATTATTTATTGAAAAAAGTATAATTTTCTCACTGCACTGCAGCAGCATCTTTGACATTAATGATGAGCCTGACTTCATTCCTATGGATCTGTATCTAACCTCTCTATTCATTCGATTTTATCTATTTGACTAATCTCATACTAATTACGACAGCTTTATAGATTTTATTATCTGCTGGGGTGTCTTCTAATTTTGTTCTCATTAAGATTGCATTGATTATTCTTAGTTCTTTGAAGTTTTATGTAGGCTAAGGAGGACCAACTGTTAAATTTCTATATAAAAAAGTTGGGACTTTGATTAGGATTACATTCAATCTATGGATCAATTTGAGTGCAGTTAACTTCTTTACAAATATTAGGACATCTAATCCATGAACATGGTATATTTCGTGTATAAAAAAGCGATTGGCTTTTGAGTTTTAGCCTGGTATCCAGTAACCTTGATGCACTTCCTTTCTTTCCAAAAATTTTGTCCCTCAAGTCCTGACAGCTTTGACTGTCCTTCTATATCTTTAAACAAACCTTTTTTTCTCTATAGTTTATGAAGCTATGTCTGTTCTCAGTGCGATATTTAAAATTACTTTGCCTAAGCTGAAAACATGTTTATTATTTTCTTTTAATGAAAGGAAAAACAGGAGTAATTGAATAGCTAAAAAATTGACATTGTACTAGCCAAGAGAGCTAGTTTGCTATCCATCAACATTTATTTAACAATTTATCTAATTTTCCATATATGATGTCCTGATATAGGAGTTAAGATTAAGATTATGTTTAAGATTAAAATTTTGCTTTTTAATTTAAAAATCATTTAATTATATTTTTGGTTATATTTTTAGATGTCCCAAATGTTTGCTTTATTTGAGCTGCCAAGAGACTGTATAGAAAAACTTACTTTAAATATTTTCTTCTGAAACTACTCTAGCATAGAGGATTATATTTCAGCTCTTAAAGGCCGAAATAGGTTTGTGAGAAAGCCTACTAGGCCACTTACTTCAACTTTTCTCTGGGAAATACAAAGTAGGAAGTATTTTCATCCTGGCTAATAAAATTAAATCTTTTTAAAAGGTATAGTCAGTTGTTACTAGTAACTCTATAGTATGCCATGGTTTCCTAAAATTTGAAACTGAAAGGGATTTTTGTTATCTAATAGAAATCCCTTATTATTTAGATGAGCAAGGTACGACTTAGAAATATTTAGATTATTTAATATTTTGCCATTGTATACTTCCCTGATGTCATCTATACCTATTGGGTCTGAAGGTAATGCTGTATTTCCTTATATTTGTGACCCTCATTTCTTGTATGGTTTTACACACACACACACACACACACTTATATTCTGCTTCCTAGTAATTGAAGGAAGAAATAATACTTACAATATTAGCTAAAACATAGTGAGTACTTATTATTTGCTATTAATTTTTTAAAGTGCTTCACATTATTTGACTTATTTAATTCTCTTAACATTTTCCGGTAGGTACTATAATTATCCCCATTATAGATGAGGAAACCAAGACCTAAAAGACTAACATGCCTAAGACACTGTATTTGGTGAAGCCAAAATAAAAGTGGATAATACAGTTGAAAATTAATTTTCTTTAATGTAAACATAAGAATTTAGAAATAATCATCTGATTTGCTATTACAAAATTTACTGTATCACAATAAGATTATAATAAATTATTCTTGAGTTACTAATATCACTGTTGTGTTTCCAGTTGAAATTTTGCATTTGCATGGAGAAATGATAGCTAAAACTCACATCATTATATGCCAATATTCGTAAGCATTTTACTTAGAACTCCATTAGCTGTAACACAGAGACACGGATATTATATAGTATGGTCAAAGCTACATATTAAGTATTAGAGGTAGAATTCAAACCAATGCCATCTGGATCCAGGTTCCTTGGTGCTCTTAACCATTCTGCTCTGTGCTACTCACTGTTTAAACTACTTTTCTTTTTCTGCCACACTGAATCAAAATAGCTTTTAATCTCTCTCTCTCTCTCTCTCTCTCTCTGTCTCTCTCTCTCTCTCTCTCTCTCTCTCATAGGAAACAACAAAATTAACATCTTTCTATTAAAAGGATAACATTCCCTGTTGAATTCTCTGTTTATTCCTAAAAAATACTGTGTTTTAATATTTGTTTACAAGGTCTGATATAATGTTTCTCTTTTCTTTTGATTTATAGAATAGTTTGTTCTTATAAAAATGGATTTATGTATTGGAAATTTGAATCATTTGTCAGAAAGACCTATTCATCTGAGCAATCAACCTGACACTGTGTTGTACTTCTCTATTCAGTGTTGTGTTACCTGCTAATAAAGTCCTTTTTCAAAATATGACCTCCTGTTCCTGAAGTCCTCCCTTCTCCCTTATAGGAACTCAAACTGAGAGGAAGGGGAGACCAGGGGAGGGTATGCGTATATGACATAATGAAGTACTTAATGACTAACAAAACTTATTATTCTAGACTTTTGGAATATTTTGCTCAAAATATGTCTTTTATTTATGACTAGAGGCCTGATGCACGAAATTTGTGCAAGGGGCTTGACCCTCACAGTCTCAGCTGCCTTGGCCAGCCCTCACAGCCCCGGCCAGCCCTTGCAGCCCCAGCCAGCCCTCGTAGGCCCGGCTTCATCCAGAAGATCGTCTGGATGGTCCTTCTGCTCTTTGATCTAATTAGCATATTAACTCTTTATTATATATAGGATGTTTCCCCATCTTTCTTTCATTTCTGAATTATTTCATGTCCTGATCATTGAACTTTTTGAAATTCTACAGATATGTAAGGAGTTTTCAGATCCACAGATTTGTAGATCTAAATAGCTCTTCTTCTAAATGGTTAGTTGTACAAGTTTTCTCCTAGTGTAATTTGGGACTTGATGCCAGTAAAAGAAAGAGTCATGAGTATTTCCCCCCCTGTTTTTGAGTTTTGTAAAATCTGAGCTACATTTTTAAAATTTATTTTTATTGTTGGAAGTATTACAGATATCCTCCTTTTTTTCCCTTTTACTTCCTCCACCCTGTCACCTCCCTTCCCAGGCCTTCATCACACTATTGTCTGTGTCGATGAGGTATGCATATCTATACTAATAAAAGGGTACTATGCTAATTAGACTGGACATCTTCCCATCACCCTTCCAGATAAAGCCACAGTGGCAGGAGCTGAGACAGAGGCAGTTAGGGGTGATCAGGCTGGCAGGGGAGAACAGTCAGGGTCGATCACGCCTGCAGGGGAGGTCAGTCAGGGGCAATCAGGCTGGCAGGGGAGGCCAGTCAGGAGATCAGGCCGGCAGGGGGGAGCAGTTAGGGGCTGATCAGGCCAGCGGGGGGTGGCAGTTAGGGGCGATCAGGTCGGCAGGCAGGCAAGTGGTTAGGAGCCAGTAGTTCCGAATTGTGAGAGGGATGTCCCTCAAGGGGTCCCAGATTAGAGAGGGTGCAAGCTGGGCTGAAGGACTCCCCCACCCCCCATGCATGAATTTCATGCACCAGGCCTCTACTATGCATATAAATTCCCAGGTTAATCTCTCCCACCCACCCACCCCCACCTTCCTCTGAGACTACATATTTTTACTTGGAAGCTTACCTTAAGTATTTATTAGAAACTTTTCATTGTAGCGCAACAGTAATTTTAATGTAACTATGAATAATTGAAGTGTAATTTATTTTTACTAGATTCAGTTTGGAACTTTATCAGATTACTTTGATGCCCTGGATAAAGAAGATGCAACTAGTAGAATGAATAGCCAGTCACTGTTCCCTGTTCTAAGTGGAGATTTTTTCACTTACGCTGACCGAGATGATCATTACTGGAGTGGCTACTTTACATCCAGACCTTTTTACAAACGAATGGATAGAATATTGGAATCCCACTTAAGGTACATTTACCTTTAGGTAGATGCGTTTAGTTATTTACTTCTCTTACATTATCATAGCCTTCTGTAGAGTTTTGTGTAATATAAAACATTTATGGAGTGTCAGGATGTATTTTATGTAATTGTGAAGTTTTAATGAAATCGGAGCTATGTCTCCAAAGCATAATCAAATTATTGCATGAGTTTTTGTTCTGGAAGGAAAAGCAGTTTATGTAATTATTTTTTCTGGGAGTTGTATTATGTATTTTATATTTTTCTAATTAATTGCCTATATTGGCACACAATGATAATATTCAGTGACATTGTCATATTTGTCTACAGGTCAGTAATCTGGCTAAATTATTGGAAATGGGCGTGAATCAAAAGGAGCAAATAGGGCCTCTCAGTAGCCAAAATGTGAGCCTCAAAGTACATACTCTGAAATGAATGTATTTTGTTGGTAGGAGAACTTTAGAGGCTTCATCTCAGTTCTTATTTTATTTGAAACACATTTCTATAGGTGCACTTTTCTGCTTAGAAGAACAAAACTTTTAAGAGATGAGAAATAATCGAGGCAGAGTGAAAAAAAATAAACTTGCATGGAGAAGACAAATGTCAGTAGAAAACACGCAAACGTTCTATAGCAGCCTTGTCCAGTAGAACTTTTAGTTACTGTCCAATAGAACATTCTGCAGTGATAGAAATACTCTGTTTCTGTGCTGTTTAGTGTGGTAGCCACACTGTCAAGCGCTTGAAATGTGACCAGTGTGACTGAGGAACTGAAATCTTAATTTTATTTAATTTTAGTAAATTCAAATGCATGTACTACATGTAGCCAGTGGCTATCACAGTGGAGAAGCACAGTTTTAACTGAGTCTTGTTTTTGATAAAAATGAATCATCCCAGGGATTTGTATGTATGTGTAACCCAGGAGAGTAATTAATTTTCATGATGAATTCATTTTCAGTTTGGTTCAAATCATGAATTGATGATGATTAATTTTCATGACAAATTTCAGTATTAAAAATAAAAAGCTATATCATATCTATGCTCTTTTATAAACTAGTGGGAACAATACATTTTAGGAAGCATATAAAAAAAAACATGAATTTCTTAAAGAGTTGTACATTGGTATAATAATGTGTTTTTATTATTTTACTGTTGTGCTACTCTTATTATTACAAAAGCTTAATGTTTTTTGACTGGATATTAACAAGTGCGCCAGATGAATACATTATTTCTGTATTTGTAATGAAACAGTATATTTCATAGAGATTTATGCATTTTACTGAGTAGACTGTTAGTTCTCTGTTAGGGTATTCTGAACTATCTATGACAAAAACAGAGCCCGATTATGATAGATTTTTCAATGTCAACTGTTTTTTAGTAGCAAAGAGTTATGAATGTTGGGTCAGTATTAACTTATTGAACATATTGAAGGTGAAGTAGTAACTATGGGTAATATAATTTGAAAATTCTGCTGCTTTAAAATGAACAATAAAAGTATAATTGTGAGCCCTGACTGGTTTGGCTCAGTGGATAGAGCATCGGCCTGCGGACTGAAGGGTCCCAGGTACGATTCCAGTCAAGGGCATGTAGTTTGGTTGCAGGCACATCTCCAGTGGGGGGTGTGCAGGAAGCAGCTGATTGATGTTTCTCTCTCATCTGATGTTTCTAACTCTCTGTCCCTCTCCCTTCCTCTGTAAAAAAAAAATCATTAAAATATATATAATTATGAATTTCATAATTTAATTTATTTGAAAATAAGTTTATTATCTCATAATAGTAATATTTTATCCTAATGCTCATTTGTAAACATACAATGTTTACAAATTAAAATTTTAATAAAAAAGTAAAGTATAAAGAATAAATATTCTTAAAGTCCACTTTCTTACATTTTGGTATATATATACATATATTCTTTTCAAAACCAGTAGTTGCTAAGAATATGTATAAACATATGTACACAAATTCTTTAATAAGACAAATTTAGTAATTCTTATGCTGTAAATTTCAGAAGGGTTAGAATTTAAAAACAAATTATTTAATACTAGGGGCCCGGTGCACGAAATTCATGCACTGGGGGTGTGTGGGGGGGAGTGTCCCTCAGCCCAGCCTGCCCCCTCTCACATACTGGGAGCCCTCAGGCGTTGACCCCCATCACCCTCCAATCACAGGATCAGCCCCTTGCCCAGGCCTGACACTTCTGGCCTAGGCGTCTGGCCCGGGCAGTGGGGACCTGCAGCTGCAGCGGCCCCGCGATCGTGGGCTTCGCTTTAGGCCCAGGCAAGGGACCCCTAGCTCCTGGGACTGCCAGCTTCAACTGTGCCCAGCTCCCATCGCTGGCTCCACCCCTACTTCCTGCTACCACTGGCCAGGACGGAAAAGGCACCTGATTCTCCGATCATGGCTGGGGGGCAGGGCAAAGGTGGCCCCAGGGCCACCTTTGCCCTGCCCCCCAGCTCTTAGCTCCCCCCTGGGTTTCCGATCACTGTCAGTGGCAGGGGGCTTCTTCCTGCTTTCCCTTTGGCCTCCCTGCATTGTGCCTACATATGCAAATTAACCGCCATCTTGTTGGCAGTCAACTGCCAATCTTAGTTGGCGGTTAATTTGCATATAGCCCTGATTAGCCAATGAAAAGGGTAGCTCGTACGCCAATTACCATTTTTCTCTTTTATTAGTGTTGATCTTTTCATTATTTCAACAATTTAAAGGAATTTATTGTTTTCAAAAAGCACTGAAAATCTCCTCTTTTTCCTGGGATCTTAATACATTTGCAAGCCACCTTGGTTTTCTTCCCATCATCTTTAACATGTTTTGCATAGAGAACCTTCTTATATTTTTTACTCCATCAAGCTATGGCTCTTTTTAAAGAACTTTTAAACCTATCTTGAATCATATCCTCTGATGAAAAAAAGATAAAAGGTGAAAATTATAAATTCCCATTTTCTTGCTCAAAAGCTATTCTTAAAGCTAAAGTGTTTTATTCTTTAAAATAAACAAGAAAAGCCAGAGTGTGCCTGTCATCTTTCAGTTTTTATTGTTAAATTCTCTATATTGCGTGTTATTATTCAACATTTAGAGTAGCTCTTGTCACTGAACAATCAAGCCATCATTTTCTGCTTCTCCTTTACTGTTCGCCTCCCATTCCTGTAATGTGCGTTTTCCCACCACCTCTCCTCTTAATGTACATTTGTAAGAGTAAATAGCTTTCTGGTGATGAAGTTCATGGCATATGTCTTCACTGCTCTTGGAGAGAAGAAAGGAAGAAAACATTTATCACGTTCTTACTGCTTTGCTGAGATATTTTTTTCCTGATGTTATTCATAAATAAGCCTATCTTGCTGCCAGTGTGTACTGGTCTCTTTCTAGAATGAGAGCCATTTGTATCAACAGGAAAATTATGTTCTTTGATGATTGAGGATATAGATTTATTAGATAGATACCTTGGTGGTATAATAGAAATGTTTATTATCAATACCTTTCTTATAAATTGTACTGAAATTGTGGATTTTTAAGTCACATTTGAAAATGTATCAATGCAACGTATTTTAGATAGCAACCTAAAATGATTATTTTGAAATAAAAATTAATGACTATTTTATGCATTTAGGGCTGCTGAAATTCTCTACTATTTCGCCCTGAAACAAGCTCAGAAATACAAGATAAGTGCATTTCTTTCATCATCCTCTTATACGGCGCTTACAGAAGCCAGAAGGAATGTGGGACTGTTTCAACATCATGATGCTATCACAGGAACCGCAAAAGATTGGGTGGTTGTGGATTATGGTACCAGGTAATATAATTATTAAAATGTGATCGTAAAACAAAATCTTTTAAAACTTTGGGTTATAAGCTTTATCTTTTGATGTTTTTTTGTCTGTGTGTTTGTTTTAAATATATATATTTATTGATTTCAGAGAGGAAGGGGGAGAAAGAGATAGAAGCATCAATGATGAGAGACAATCATTGATTGGCTGTCTCCTGCATGTCCCCTATTGGGGATTGAGCCCGCAATCCAGGCATATGCCCTTGGCCAGAATCAAACCCGGGACCCTTCAGTCCACAGGCCGACACTTTATCCACTGAGCCAAACCAAATAGGGCTTGATGAAGTTTGTAATGTATATCAGACTACATTAATAATATTCCTTGTAACTGGCCGGTTAGCTCAGTTGGTTAGAGCGTGGTGCTAATAATAATATTCCTTGTAATATTTCTGTAAAAATAAAACACCAATTTTCAAAGCATTTTTTTCAAGAAATATGTTCACAGCGTACTAGCTTTCTCAACTTTTTATTACAGTGCATTTGTACAAATGAAGTAGTAAAATATTATAAAATGGATCCTGTTTTCTCCCAAGTGGTACTTGGAGTACCTTCATAACTAAGGATTTGATAACCAAATCATGGTTATAACTCAGAGAGATACAGAGGTTCACTTCATTGTATAGAAATTTAATTTCATCCAGTTGTTCTTGGATATCTTATATTTCTAGAGGGATATTGACAAGAAAGAGGAAGCCTAGAAGCATAACCAGCAAGTACAAGAACCTAGAAACCTTGTCAAATATGGATTATATAAGGAATTGGGATGAGAAAGGAAGGCCTGGGTATTAATATTAAAGTCATCCTCAACATTTTGTAGCATTTAACATCATAAAGCTGTTAGATGAATGAGGGGAGAAAACCTCAGTTATTTTCATATTGCAGAATTAGAAACAATGAGTACAGTCTTTAGCTTAGAAAAGCCGGTTCTTGTAAACAGTGCTTCCCAATAATGGAAAGGCTTATCTTTTTGTAATAGTGAGATTTCCATCAATATGCTGGAGTGTGAACTACCATTCATTAGGATCAGTGCAGAGGAGATTCTTACAGGAAGGAATGTTGGTGGTTGCCTCACTATAGTTCAGATTATTATTTCTTCCAGATTTTTTTTTTCTATCAACAGTGGTATGCTGTGATAGCACTTTAAAATTATTAAAAATATGCTCTGATTTTCTTATAGATTTAAAAAGTGAATCTCTGTTTTACATAAACAATTGATCCACAGCTGATGTTACCAATTGAAATAAATGTTAATTATGTTTTGTTAATATTTTGACTGCCTTTCTAGAAATTTGGGAGAAAATACCCTTGAGGTTTCATTAGTTGATTTGAGTCATATATATATATATATATATATTCAATTTCAAGGTAGTATCTTGAATATCTTCTCAATTTTCTTGTGGCATATGTATTTGGAATCCATCTCTTGAGGTTTAAGATGAATTTAAAGTGGAAAACACTCACTGGATGATAATGATGCTGGTATTTTTCCCTCAAGAAGCAACTTTTTGTTTGTTTGTTTCAAGAGATTTTGAAAGTAAGGTTAGATCTTCAATTTTTTCTTTTCACTTGTCTTCTTGGTATATTGAAAGTTTAAACATAAGGTCACTTAGAATCAGACCTGAGTTTCTAAGAGGATAAAGAGAAGTCCTTCTCCTGCACTGCCTCCTTGCTTTCTGGCTGCCATGTTGAAAGAGATTTAGGTACAGGTTACTGAGTTTTTGCTACAGGACATTTTCTGTCTCATCAACTTTCCAGATACCTGTCATTATATCTTCCATGTGTTTGCTATTACTTTTAGCTTATAAAAACATTCCTCTACAAATTGCATCTTAGAGAAAAACACACAACAATAATTCTCAGATTGTATTGACATTTGTGAATTTGCTTTGTGAGCAGTTCACACTTCACTGAAACATCATAAACAATTATCAAGTCATTATCACAGACATTTTCATTTGGAAATTTCAAAACACAGGTAAGAGAATTATAAATAAAGAGGCAGGTATGTCCAGAAAGTTTTCTATTTCAAGTGAGTTCTTATCAGTGTTATCTTTTGATTAACCTTTTTTCTTCTTCTAAGTACTTACTAGTAATCGGTGGCATAAAAAGATTCTTTCTAGCCCTAGCAGGTTTGGCTCGGTGGATAGAGCGTCAGCCTGTGGACTAAAGGGTCCCAGACTCAATTCTGGTCAAGGGCACATGCCTGGGTTGTGGGCTCAATCCCCAGTGGTGGGCGTGCAGGAGGCAGCCAACCAATGATTCTCATCATTGATGTTTCTATCTCTCTCTCCCTCTTCCTTCCTCTCTGAAATCAATAAAAATATATTACCAAAAAAAAAAAAAAAAAAAAAAGGTTCTTTCTAGGTTTCACTTTGTGACTACAGGAATGGGGTAATGTTGCTTCAACCAGTATGAAAGAAATTGAAAATATTGTGTACTGATTTTTAAGTTATTTCTCAAACTAATAAAATTTTTGGTTCACAGACTCTTTCATTCATTAATGAATTTGAAGAAGATAATTGGATCTTCCACACTACTACTACTTTTGAAGGACAAACACTCATATGAATCATACTCTTTCGATACTCTCCTAGACATGGTTAGTTGATATCTCTTATATCCATTATAAAAATGTGATTCTTTTGTTCTTTGATTGGAAAAAAGGGGTGAGAAGCTTAGTGAAAAGACATTGAAAAATAATTACTTTTTGTACATTATTTGAAATAATTTGTATTACTTTATATAAATTATTTGTGTGTTCTTTCCTATAAGTGTGCCTATGTTTGATTTATGGTGTGTACTTTGTTCTGACCAAATTTAAGTGTGAAAAATAAAATAATAAACTTATTTCAAGGAATGTGAAACATACACTCTTTTAGAACACTATTAAGGTGATATTGTAAGGTAACTAGATATTACAAATAACTATTTTGCTGGGCATTAATTAGAATCCCCTTGATATTTGAACTTCTATAAATCCTTAATCTGTTCTTAGTAAACTTTAATTTGAGTACTCTTAACTTATCTTCTGGTTTCAGGATGAGTCCATGAGGGCTATGGGCAGTGCTGGGATGTGTAACAGTAGGACAGTGATTGAGGATTTAGGAGACTAGCTGTTTGCCTCAACCTCTGCACCTGATTGCATGGGCCTTGAAAAAGTTATAACATCTGTGAGCCCTCATTCATTTAACATAAAGTGGGATGATAATACCTACCTTGTCTAGTGTTATTATTAGGATCAGAGGAGCTAATAAAACAGAGCATACACTGAAAGGAAGAACAGTGGAAGAAATGTTTGATTGTAACCCTCTTTACATTTCCACATGGGCACTCAGATATTTTAAAATTATAATTTATGTGTCATTAGAATCTTGTGAATAATAGACTTTCACATTTTATATGTAATTTAAATTTACATTTGTGGAATCAGATATTTACATATACTGATGCTTACAATCAGATCCTGATTATGCATTTTCATACTAAAGTTAAAAAATGCAGTAAGTAGACATACATTTCTTAATGTGACACATAATGATACAAAAGTAAAGTAGTAAAACTTTTTGCAAAATTATCTCTAGAACTAGATTTATTTTGTTCCTAATTGGAGCTACCCATATGGACTCTAGTCCCAAGTAATATAGACTGTACTAGATGTCTAAATATATACACATGCACAATACACACAAGACTTATTTATTTTGAACTTTGTTGGGCATTATGTAGCTGCAAAGAGGATTTTTTTCTTATTTTGCTTTTTTTAAAGATTTTTGCAAGGTAATATTGCATAGATAATTTCGAAGCTTGTTTTAAAATAAAATTTTCTTTACATTTTTATAGGATTTAAAACAAAAATCACAAGGTTCCCTGCCACAAAAAAATATAATAAAGCTGAGTGCTGAGCCAAGGTAAAATACATTTCTCTTATACTTTTACTACTTTTCTGACTTGACTCTTTTGGTTTTCATGATTCTGTTTTCTATTTGGCAGATAGTATTTCATTTAATCATTTTATTAATTTTAAAATATTTCCTGAAGAATGGATTCCCTCTCATGACTATGTCATGTTCATTGCTAATAGTTAATGCATACTTGGCAAGAGATGGTAAATATATAGCTGTGATAAAAATTACCTTATCTTTGTAACATTGATTATTTTCACAGTATGTTCTTTACTGATTAACTTCTGTTTACTTACTTTCTTTTAATTAATCCCCATTTATTTTAAATGAAGAAAGAAACTTAGTTGACCTAATAATGGTGCATTTAATTGGTGGCTGCCTCTGATTTACAAAGAAATGCTTGATGTTTTTATTGGCAATTATTCAAAAAGTCATCTGTTTTAAATGACCACATATCCATCAGTCAGTACCCAGTATACTGAGATACACAATGTATTTTTGTAATATAACTTTTTACTATTTAAATTGAGAAATTTAATATCACCTCTTACAAATCTTATATAATAAACAGGTAATATGCAAATTGTCCCTTATGCTGTAATGGCATCAAAAGTTGGCAGCACGCACAGCGGGGGTGGGGCAGTGGGGGCATGGCTGGTGGCTGCTTCCGCCAAGGTTTCCAAGGCCCCACGGCCCCACATGGCGCACCACAGGGGCAAGGCCCGGCAGCCACTGCGCAGGGCCCAGAGGTGGGACGTCCGGGCGGCACTCCAAGACTCGGGGCTGTCTGCAGTGTTCCGGCCTTGCAGGGCAGGACTCTGGGACTTGGAGTGGTCCTGTGGTGCAGGGGATGGGGAGGGTGTGTATCCCGGGTCTCACGCACTTTCGCGCAACAGGTCACTAGTTATAGGATAAAGGAATAACTGTAAAGAGGAATTCATGATTTTAACTAGGTGTACTTTATTAAGTTATTAAAAAATAAATGGCCGAAACCGGTTTGGCTCAGTGGATGGAGCGTCGGCCTGCGGACTGAGGGGTCCCAGGTTCGATTCCGATCAGGGGCATGTACCTGGGTTGCGGGCACATCCCCAGTGGGGGGTGTGCAGGAGGCAGCTGATCGATGTTTCTCTCTCATCGATGTTTCTGGCTCTCTGTCTCTCTCCCTTTCTCTCTGTAAAAAATCAATAAAATATATATTTAAAAAAATAAATAAATAAATAAATGGAATCAAAGTATTACAGAAAATTTACAATTGATCTTAAGGAAGTGTTCATTCAAGGAAATTATTATTGACGGTAGTATGGGACAGAAGAATACCATGCTATTCTTTGTTGAAGAAAAAAGCCCCCAATATGTGTAGGGCACCAGGGCTGAATAGAAGACTGAATATTACAGCACAGCCACCTTGGATCATAGCCTTTTGGTAACTTGCAGTTAGGCTACAACTACGCATTGAATGTGTTATTCACTCACACTTTTCTCCATGTCTGCATCTTCTTTATATCCTTCAGGCCTTATTAACAATCTGGTTATTTTATTTATTTATTTTTTTGTTGTACATTGCCCTTACTAAAAATTAACTCTGTGAGGTCAGGGAACTTGTTTGCTGTTGAATCCCCAGGCAAATATCTGGCATAACAAATATTTGTCAAATTAACTAACTCAAGACAAGAGAGAGTCACGAGCCAATATCAACATGAAGATCAAGGGTAACTTTAACATTCAGTGTGGATGTTACTTCTATGAGAGTAAATAAATGGAAAAGTTATCACGGAAACCTATGACACAGCTCTACAAAGTGACCAAAAAAAAACAAAAAACAATGGGAATAGTGTGAAGACTCAGAAGAACTTTAAAAATTATTTATTACAGAGACCAGAAAAAAAATGTTAATAAAACCCAATCTTTGGAATTCTCAAAATGGTTGAGTCGTGATCTCTAAGCAATATGAAATAGAAAGCAAAAGGCTGAAATGAAAGGCCAAGATATGAAAAATGGGAGGAGTGCTGTAGGAAAGATCATTGGGAGGCTAGAATAGAACATCATTAGTGATTCTGAAGAGTAAAACGGATATTGTGAAAGAGTATTTCATTGACATGAATTTAAAAAATTAAAACTCTTGAGATACTTTTAAGAATGCAGAGAAAAGGAAGACGAGTGGTAATGAGAAAGACAATTATAGGTATAGAGGACAGGATTTCAACAAAAGAACTATAGGTATTTTTAAATTTTTCAATTGCCATTGACATACAATTATATTAGTTTGAGGTGTACAACATAGTGATTAGACAGTTACCTTATGAAGTTTAAACATGGGGTGCGGGGAGCAGATCTCCCCCTTGCGGGTTCTTGCCTCATGAAGTTTGAAGAATAAAATTCACAGACTAAAAGGACTTGTTAGTAAAAGGGTGGAAATTTATGGAAGCAAATACAGACTCCCACGTAGGGAGGGGCTCCCAAGGGGGTAACCCACTAAGCCCCCTTTTTCTAAGGTTTATAAAGGCTATAGTTCTTTTTCTCTTCATGCTCTCTTCTAATTGGACCCCTTCCCTATTTTATGACCCTGTGCTTTTCTAATTGGTCACTCTTTTGCAGAATATTATCTTCAAAGTCCAAAACCCATGTGGTGCCCCCCTATATTTCTTCCCCTTATCTTGTAACATTCCTTTATCTCCTGGGAACATATGTTTCCCTCTTTCCAGCATCTGTTGACATTTCTCTATCCTCTGTGAAAGTATGTTTCCTTTTTCCCCATACTCTATGATTTTTCTTTATCCTCTATGAAATTATGTCTTCCTCTCACCTTATCCTGTGGCACCTTTCTATTCACTGTGAATGTATGCTTTCTGGCGGTTCCAAGCCCTCACCTATGCATTCCTCCCCCATGGACCCTCTTTATTCCTGAGACTCCCTAACCTTGCCTGTTTTATCCCTAAAATTCCTTTCAAAGTGATCACCCCAATGTCTAGTACCCATCTGACACTATACATAGTTATTACAATATTATTGACAGTAATCCCTACACTGTACTTTACATCCTTGTGACTATTTTTGTAACTGTCAACTCGTACTTTTTAATCTTTTTCACCTTTTTCATTCATCCCCCAAGCCCCTTCCTATTGTTCTGGGGAACATAAGTTTGTTAAAAGAATTATAGATTTTCTTTAGGGGAAAAAAATGGAGCAGAAGCAATGATCAAAGATATAATTGATAAAAAGTCTCTTAGCTGAGAAAGTCTCTCTTTATAGATGTAAAGGGCTAATTTCTGGGTAGTATAAATTAAAAGAGAGTCATCCATAGTACATTTTGGTAACTTAATTCAATTAAAAAGAAAAGTTCATATTGTCAAATACCCAGACAATAAGACAAATATTATATAATATGGAACAAAAGCTAGACTGACTTTGGTTTCTTCTCTGTGATGAGAACAATATGGGTTATTGAAGTCATTTTATACTTAGTTATGTTTCATAGGTGAAAGCAACAAAAATATTTTAAAATATGGAAATCCTTATGAAACATAGGAAAGGCACCCTTCTTTTTAAAAATTGTCTTGATAATCAAGTCTAACCTCAGCTCACAGGTATATGAATCAAAATTGAGAAGACATTGGAAATAGATATTGTAAAATCCAAATAATTGTAACACCAAACTGAAAGGAGAAATGCCCATCTAGTTTTGGCAGAACTTTTATAATGTAAAGGTAGTTTACTCACAGTAATGTAGATCTATAGCTTCAGGTAATGTTAGCATTTGAAAGAGGTAGAGAGGCAGGAGCCTATAGATCTTAAATAAATAATTGTTTTGCCTCAGGAAGATTTAAAAGATAAATGCTCATGGTGAGAGTGTTATTTCCTACTCAATTGCCATTATTTATTGTCAAGGTATTATTGACTCCCCAAATATATATTTCTGAGGAAAGTATCCAGAGTTCCAGACCCACACACCCGTAGGCCAGATGCATAGCTCCATTTAGATGACCCACTCACCTCCTCAATGTGTTTCCAACTGAACTCCTCTCCACTCAAACCTATTCTCTGGTCCCAAGCCCTTTAATAAAACTTTAGCATTGTCAGCCAGCTTGCCAGGCCAGAAACCTGGGCCTTGATTTTATAGTGGTCATATGTTCCAGTTTGTCACTAGTGTCCCCTCTCACTCTCAAAAGTGTATTCATTTAGACAATAAATTATAGAATTTACCCTGATCATCTTTGTCACTTTTCTTTCAACTTGTATCCAAACAAACTCCAGGTCTTTTCATTCTATTTCTTACATTGAATTTTATCTCAATTCTGTCTACTTCTGACCTTCAATGCCACTACTCTACTTCTGTGATGGCAATAACCTTGTCATAGATATCTCTGCCTCATGCATTTGTTGAAAAATTAAATAAGGTTATTTATATGAACTTAATACTGTGGAATCTAGCAGTTAGTAGGCACTCAACAAAATAAGTAACTCCTTAGCTCAAAACCCACTTATTCTCCCATGGCCTGTGGGTAAACTCCTAAATGCTAACTTGGCTTATGTGTGCATTTTGGTTTCTCTAGTAGCATCTTTCATATCACCCCAGCCTGCACTGTGTGCTTCAGTACTCACCTATCAATTCTATGACATGCCAAGTTCTCTCTTACTTCTAGCCTCTGCTGCTTGGGAAAGAAAACAAGCAAACAAAAAAAACTACCACCATCACCCGCCCCCCCCCCCCCCACTTTGTCTGATTGATTCCTCGTTATCTTTTAGGACTCAACTTAGATGTTACATTCTGTGTAACCTTCCCCTAATATCTTTGAGTCAGGGCTAGGTGTTGCTCTTGTAAGCTCCCACAGAACTATGTTTTCTCACTTACTATATGTATAATATTCCTTTGAAGAGATGTCCTGTTAACCTGATGAAGTCATGACCTGGGTCTTGTTAATTATTCTACCATGACACATGGAGCAGTCTTTTAGGAAAGTGGTCTAGTAATATGTGCCAGGAGCATTCAAACGGCAATGCCCTGGAAGATATATCTCTCAGCTTTATCATGTGAACAGATATTTTAAAAGACTTTACATTTTGATCAACAATAACCATCAATGGATTAGTCAAATATTCTGTGTTCACAAAATTCTATGTGAAGTTTTTATTTTTATTTTTATTTTTTTTTAAATATATTTTATTGATTTTTTACAGAGAGGAAGGTAGAGGGATAGAGAGTTAGAAACATCGATGAGAGAGAAACATCGATCAGCTCCCTCCTGCACATCTCCTACTGGGGATGTGCCCGCAACCCTGGTACATGCCCTTGACCGGAATCGAACCCGGGACCCTTCAGTCCGCAGACCGACGCTCTATCCACTGAGCCAAACCGGTTTCGGCTAGTTTTTAAATGATGTCAAATTAGCATTTGTTTTTTGTAATAAAAGCATTGTAGGGTTGGTAAATATTGAGGTTTTAGCTTAAGTCTTAATGAAATCTGGCTTTCAATTTCTGTGGAGAAAATGCAGAGGACCTGTTTGAATTGAAGAAGTTGTGGATAGTTGAGTGAAATAAGGAAGAAGTGTTTGGCACGTATGAGGTATTTGCTGAATTGATAGCTAATTAAGATGGTTAGATGAACATTATGAGAAAGAAGTTACATGTAATATTTGATAGGTAGTTAAGTAAAACACATATTTAAAAATAAGCAGCCCTTTAAGGAAAAGTTTGTTTACAGTGATGAATCTTTTTTTTTTTTAAAATATATTTTATTGATTTTTACAGAGAGGAAGGGAGAGAGATAGAGAGTTAGAAACATCGATGAGAGAAAAACATCGATCAGCTGCCTCCTGCACATCTCCTACTGGGGATGTGCCCGCAACCCAGGTACATGCCCTTGACCAGAATCGAACCTGGGACCTTTCAGTCCGCAGGCCGATGCTCTATCCACTGAGCCAAACCAGTTTCGGCAGTGATGAATCTTTATGAGAAAATTTTTGCTTTAGCAGAATTGTCTTGCATTCAATGTTACCTTATTTTAAGATCAATATTAAGTCTTTGGTACTTGTTGGCCTCCCTATGTTACCCAGTATCACTTGTGTGTATAGTATTTCCCTGCAAATTGCATTTGACTACATATAACAGATCTCATTGGCTTTATAAGAAAGCATAATTTTTCTTATGAACAAGTTTCAAGGTAGGTAGTTGAGGACTCATGATTTGTTTCACAGTGTCATTGAAGGGACCTGGCCCCTTTACCTTTCAGCTCTGCCATCCTTTGCCTGTGACAAGATTATGCCTGCTTCTCCACACATTACCCCTGTGTTCAAACCAGGAAGGAGGAAGAGCATGAATAAAAGTTATGCCAGTAGAGTTTGCTGACTTTTATTAAATTAGGGATACAATTTTCTGGGAAACTCTACTTATTGAATTATAATTACATTTCATTGGCCAGAACTGTCACATGACTACCCCAAGCATGCAGAATCATTTTTTGTTGTGGTTTTTTTTTTGCGGGGCGGGGAGTTACATTTTTTTTTTTTTTTAAGCTAGTATTATCATCCTGAGTAAAATAGGGTTTCTATCAGTAAAGGAGAATCTGAGAATGGCTCTTGGGTAGGCCACTACCAGCATCTACTCTTAGGCTCAGTAATGAGTAATACTCTAGATCCTAGGGCATCTACAATGTTTTCTGATCATTGCCTACTCTTTCCTGCCTGCTTCAGCTCAAACTGGAGTTATGTTCTGTACACTTTATGTGTTAAATAAATTAGCACTGGGTGTTACAAATTTTTTAAAAACTTGTTCTCAAGCATTCCTATCAGGTAGAAAAACAATCTCAAACACAGAATTATTATAGAAACAGATTTTTCTATTTATTTCAAAACCAAAATATAATTGAGTATTGCAAAATTAAGAATTGGGAGAGAGATAAAATAAAAGCTCATAAAATAAGAGCATATATATGCTATAGGGATTTGGGATTTTCACATATTAAGAAAATGCTGTATTCTTAAATGTTTGTTATTTCTTAGTGCCCTAATTAAGACCATGTTAAAATGTACTTATTCGTTGGTTCAGTCAGCCAGCCATTCAATGGCAGATCTATTTGAGTTCCTGACTTGTGTAGCACTATACTATGGATGTGTTCATAGCTTTGTCCCCCTTTTATTTCTTAGTTATTTCTTGCTCAGAACCCAAACAGGCAGGGTGTCTCCTGTAAGTGGTCTGTGACTTAGACTCTGCTATATAACCTGCCCCAAAATACAAGTTCTTAACCCTTACCTGAAATCTTTTCAGGGTTATATAAATTTGTGAATTCAGTTTGTGGGTTTTTTTTAGGAAAATGCCATATATACACATTATATAACACTTCAGAATCTGAGGCAGGACTCACTCATCGAATACTTTTACATTTCTGAATAGTCAGATCCAGTGGGATAAATAATTAAATGTAGCTTCATGTCAGTTCAGTTTTGCCACCAAATGTTTTTGAAAAATCTTTATTTTCAAACTTCTTGGATTTTGAAGATGGATATTGTAGAATAGACCTATAGAGTAATGATTTGGAAGAATTATGAAATTATTTTAAATGATTATCAAGTTCCCTAATGAAGATACATTATAGCAGATGCCATCTTGATTCTTCTGACTGGTGTTAAATTATTAGCATTTATGCTTTAACTTTTCTTTTATGTCCTGATTTCCATCCTTTTTAACAACCTGTTGGAAATTGTCTCTCAAGAAATCTTTGCTAGTTGTGCAGTGCTGAATCTTCACCCTTCTGAACCACATTCCCTAAGCATGGAGATCTTTAAGAGTTGACTTTTTTCTTTGTAAGAGTCCTTTCCTTGACTCTACTGAGTGTTTTAACTTTCTGACTCTAATTCAAGAGTCCTCATTATCAGAATTTGCCTTTTCATAAAATTTTTTATTCCATTCTTCTGCCTCCTGAAGTAATATTTTTATAATTATTGCATCAGGCAGTTTAATGTTTATGATCAGCAGCTTTAAGTAATATAATTGTATATTAGTTATATATACATTTTTAATGTCATTTAGAAGTTTCAGGAGAATGTCAGTAGGCTACTGTAAATCTCACACATTGACTTTTAAGTGATTTACAATGTGGAGTTTGTCTCAATACTTTCAAGTTGTTCTTTTTATATATTTTATGTGAACTTCATAAAAGTCTTTCTTCCTAGGCCCCTTGTAATTAGTCTGCTGTGACTTTGTTCCTAGGTACAAAATTATTTTAGATTTTACTAAATTTAGATTTTATTATGGAAGTGATTGAACAGACTGAATTTTAAATGATAGTTTTAAGGTTTCTTAAAAAGCAATGGCACAGTAGTTGTATGTTCAGTGAGTACCTGCGAAGTTGACTGGTAAGTCTATATTTCAATTGACAGTTAGCTGTTTATACTTTAAATCAAACTTTCTTAACTAGCCATGAGGTTCTAGTTTATTGTTCTCATTATATGGGAATTGAGTTGTGTGGTTTGTCTAATGAAATTAAACTGATTTTGCTTGTTGATGACATCTTACAATTATCCCATCAAGGACTACAATCAGGAAAGTGCTGAAGATGGGGAAGAAAAATATGGTGAGATATTTTGATGCCTTGTAATATAAAGGCAGAGTTAGCATGGGGACTACCACCTTTAGTTTAGGAATGATTGAATAATTTCCAGTAAGATATCTAGAAATATGTCACTTGTAGAATCTAAGAAAAACTTTGGAAAGAAGATAAGATAGTGTTAGTGAAGAGCTGGAATTAGTTTATGTGTGTATGCCAGATAATGCAAATTTTGAATGATTCTGTTCTGTTGTTGCTGTAATGCCAAAGGTTCTTCCCCCATAGTTGGCGTTACATAATACACTATGACAGTGTTAAAGTAAATTAAATATCTGGCTTGTGAGTGCTTTTTTTTAAGTGGTTTGTATTGGGTGGAAGTAATTGACAATTATCTTAATATATAAAAACCCTGGGTCCCTCACGACTGGAGGCTCAACCAACTGGAAGTCAGTCCTACAGTCCTGCTGACTGCTACGGCAGCAGGCAAGGTGACCCAGCACTGACTGCTGAGGGAGCTGCAAATCAGGCCGGAAGAGGGGCCTGAAGAGAGAAGCAGGGTCTGATCTGTAGCCTCTGTGGCAGTGTTAATCAGCACTTGCCTCTCTCTTTCACTCAGGGCCTGGCCAGCAGCTGAGCCTCCATTTCTCTCCAGACCTCCACTGGGGCTGCTGACCAGCCCCGCCTTTCTGATCAGGCCCCTTTGATAGACCCAGAGACGCTGACTGGCATAGAAACCAACCAATCAGAAACAAATCTGTGTGAAGTGTGAGGAGCCAATGGCTTCCTAGGAGGCAGAGCTTTTGACGCTGACTGGCATAGAAACTGACCAATCAGAACCAAATCTGGGTCAACTGTGAAGAGCCAATGGCTGCCTAGGAGGCAGAGCTTTTGACTCTGACTGGCACAGAAACCGACCAATCAGAACCAAACTGGCCGGCAGAGGAGGGCAGTTGGGGGCGAGATCAGGCCTGCATTGGAGGGCAGTTGGGGGGTGAGATCAGGCCAGCAGGGGAGCAGTTAGATGTTTATTAGGCTGGCAGGGGAGCATTTAGGGCAGCTGTGGGCAAACTACGGCCCGCCCGTTTGAAATGAATAAAACTATTGAAAAAAAAGACCGTACCCTTTTATTTATGATGTTTACTTTGAATTTATATTAGTTCACACAAACACTCCATCCATGCTTTTGTTCCGGCCCTCTGGTCCAGTTTAAGAACCCATTGTGGCCCTTGAGTCAAAAAGTTTGCCCACCCCTGATTTAGGGGGTGATCAGGCTGGCAGGCAGAAGCAGTTAGGGGCAATTAGGCAGGCGAGCGGTTAGGAGCCAGCAGTCCTGGATTGTGAGAGGGATGTCTGACTGCCAGTTTAGGCCTGATCACTGTGGCATCGGGCCTAAACTGGCAGTCAGACATCCCTTGAGGGGTCCCAGATTGTAGAGAGTGCAGGCTGGGCTGAGGGACACTCCCCCCTGCATGAATTTTGTGCACCAGGCCTCTAGTATGAGATAGATTCCTTGGTTGTTTATTTTTTCTAGTTTCTTGCAAACTAAGTCCTCTTGCTCTTCTTTTCCTCAGTGTCCATCCTGTCTTCTGAAATTGCTAACATAAAGCTAAAAAATTCAGAGCAGTTCAGAGCATAGACTGAAGTGATATGGCATATTTTAAATTCTTCCATTCTTCTGAACCAGATTTTTTCCCTTCTAAATGTAGATTAATAAAGCATGCACTACAAGAGGAACAAGGAAAAGAATTTTAGTTAAGGTTTCCTGATCCTAAGAAAGTCAGGGAGGGCCTCAAGCCCATTGTGGACTTTAGAACACTTCACAACTTTGTGGTAAAAGAAAAATTTTAAATAGAGCCTTTGGACTTATGTATTTCATCCTTATCAGGAAAGTAGCATTATTTAATAATTTTATTCTTTTAGGCAAAAATTCTATGTGCAATTGGGCTATTTTTTACACTGATATATGCCTGGGTTTCAGATTTTTTTTGTAGGTATTTAATATATACTCATAGTATTTTAGGCAATTGGACAACTTGTGTGCTTTTTTGTTCGAAATGTGTTCTTTATCTCTTGTAACATCATGTTTGTGTTCTCTAGTGTTTTGTATCTTCTTCAATCATTTTATTGGATTGTAGAGTAGATTGTCTTTCCCAGGACCAATATTATGTCTTAAAAGTGTTTTGAAAGTAGAAAGTGGCTTTGTGTTTTGTTGTTTTTCTGTTTTTACCTCTTATATGATGCCTCACTAGCATGAAAAGATGTAGCACCAATAAAAAGTTGTTTTCTCTTCTTTTCACCTAACAGTCTTACACAAGATATATTTCAGTCGTTGACAAAGTGAATATTTGGTAGTTCTGTCTTTACCAACCAAAACAACCTTATTTTACTACATTAACTTTGAAGGTCTTTTTATTTTTGAAAATCAGCCTGTTTATGTACTGTGTATTCCTCCAAAGTTACAGCGTTTTATCATTGGAGAAATGAAATTTTCTTTCAGTAGATGAAAATTACATTTTGATTGAACATCATTCCTTATGCAGTCACCCATAAATATAATGTGTTTTGCTGTCTTTTCAGAAAATGGCTACAGATGTGATTTCTGAATTGACAAGAAAATAGAACAACTTTAATGTTTTAGGTAAAACAGATGGTATTTTTGTTTTAGGCAAAACTATCTGAGAGTGAAAGCAACTTAATTGGTGGCAAGACTCTTGGGGTCAGCCAAATTATGTACAATTTGTGTATCTATTTCTTTTATTGCTTCAGAATCAAAAATTTTGAGTAGTTGGAAAAGAATATTTATCCTTTTTATTGACTTGCTATTTTTTGTTATGTACTGGAATAGTTATGAGTTTTCAATCCTATTTTGTTTATAAATGTCATGAAATTACATGTTGATTCTACTTTGGTTATACTTGTGCCTTAGAAATGCTTTTCCACTGGGAGAAAGTCCTGAAATATGTAGTTATACTTTTTAGGGTTAACACTTTATAGTATTGAGTTGCATTTGCAGCTATAAATTCTGATAACATTGATGATACTAACTCTTGTTTCCACATCATTGAGCATTGGGCAGATATTACTGTCAGATGCCTGGAGAGGCACATACTGTGAAGGGAGCCCTGGACTGAAAGTCAGGGGGTCATTCTAGTCCCACCTCATCACTAACCAGCCTCATGTTTTTGAAACTTTGATTTCAGAGGAGAGAGGAGGCTAAAATAGCTGGTTCCCAGGGTCATGTCCAAGTGACATTTTCTTATTTGTTAAAACCTAAATCATTTATAATGCATTCATCTGGATAAACACCAGGAAAGGAACTTTGGGGGTAGAAAACTCAACTCTGAAAAATAACCAATTTGTCCAATAACTGGGACATAGGAAACTATTTTCCAAAATATCAGCACTATTGCAAGAGGAAGACGTATTGTATAGCAATTCCCTTTCTACCACCTCTTATAAAAGGTCCCTTTTGCCATGTAAGGTTAACATATTTATAGGTTCTGGGGATTAGTATGTGGACATCTTGGGTGGATAATTATTCTGCCTACCATACCTGGAAACCTAAAGTTTATATTTCCAGTGGGTAAGTGGATAATTGATTGAGAAACATCAGGATAAATCTATGTAGATGTTCCTTAAGCACCTCAAATTCAAGCGCCTCAACTTGTATGTATTTATCACCTTCATCTTGAAACCTCCTCTCACTGCCCTTCAATCTTGGTAAGGGTACCACCATCACTTGCCTACTCTAACTGGAAACCAGGACTTACAGAAGACGTTTTTTTCTAGTTTACCCCATCCAGTCTTATCCAAGGAATGAAAAAATTCTGATAAGATACTCTACCTCTTTCTCAAATTTGTTCTTTTTGTATTTCTACCACTCTCTAATTTATATCTTAACTTACCTGGGCGGTTGTAGCTATCTACTTGGTTTTCCTATTTTGAGTCTTGACTCCTTAAATTCATCCTCCACCTGACAACTAGATATACGTATTAAAAATTAAAATATTATCATATTAAACCTCACTCCCCGTAACCTATATAATAAGGTCTAAGCTCCTTGCAGTGACTTAAACTACCTTATAACATGAGATTTATTTTCCTTTCTAGTTCCATATATTGGCATTTTAGAGGTACTTCACTATGTAGATTCCAGTGTTTTTGGATAGTCTGTATGCTCTGTAAATAACATCATTTTTCTAAAATCTGCATTTGTTCTTGTGAACACTCTACCTAAAGTATTTTTCTACTTTTCTTCCTGGTTATCTCCACACATATCCTACTTTTAAAAAGTTGCATGTTTTTGTTATATATTTCTTATTTAAAAAATACTTTGTAGATAGTGTTTTACACCCAGAAATATAAAAAGTAGTTGGATAATATTCAGATTATTTACCTAGAATCTAGAGCAGTGGTTCTCAACCTGTGGGTAGCGACCCCTTTGGCAGTAGAACGACCCTTTCACAGGGGTCTCCTAAGACCATCCTGCATATCAGATATTTACATTACGACTCATAACAGTAGCAACATTACAGTTATGAAGTAACAATGAAAATAATTTTATGGTTGGGTCACAACATGAGGAACTGTATTTAAAGGGCCAGAAGGTTGAGAACCACTGATCTAGAGGAAGTATACCTGTTAATAGTTTAAATTCTCTTCTGCTGAATCTATGTTGTTAAACATATCTGCTGAATTGTTAATTTCTAATATTCATCCTTTTGGAATTTCGTACAGTTAATTTTTAATTTTAGTATTTAATTTTTGTGGTAAAATTCTTTATCTTTTGATTTACTTTATTCATGTTTTCCTCTTTTTATTTACTTCATTTATGTTTTCCTCTTTTCTTGGAAAGGATTGGACTAAATTGAGGCTGATTCACTCAACTTCCTGTTTACCTAGCCCACCAAGTTTTCATCTTATAGCCTGAAGGCCCTACTCCCTGAAATCACATAAGCTGTCTCTGACATTAAAGGATCTCACAAGCTTTCTATCTAGATTTAAAACCTCCCCTTCTGTGTAGCTCCCAGTATGTGGCACATGTTCTGATGAGAAAGTCAAACATATACTTGAAGCCTCCTAAGTCCCCACCAAGTGCTCTTTTGGGCCTTTCTGTCCTCACAGTGGTCTTCATGTAGTCTTTACACTGGCTTTGCATGGAACTCAGCCTCTCCCATACTGAGACCTGGCATGCCCCAGGATGAAATGGCCACCATGGCAGCTCACTTCTTTAGAGTCTTTTCTTCCTATCAGCAATTCTCTATTATAGCAATTTTCAACTTTTTCATCTCATGGTGCATATAAACTAACTACTAAAATTCAGCAGCACACCAAAAATATATTTTTGCCAATCTGACAAAATAGGTATAATTTTGATTTAGCCCCATCAGACAGGTATCTTTGTGTTAACTGTTGTCATTTTTTTATTTGTCAATCTAAGGGAAACAAGGTCAGTGCTTCTGACTAAGTAGTCAAGTATTTCATGTTTTACGATTCTTGCAGCACACTCGTTGAAAATTGCTGCTGTATTGTATTGCCTTCAAGCAAATGATTACATATATTTTATCTGGCTAGTTGGCCAGTAGAAGTAAGCGCTCTTGTTTGTCATCAGCTGCTCCATCTCTCCTGGAAATGAAAGTATATCTTTCAACTTTAATTTGATAAAAGAAAAATGCTCATTTTTTTCTACTCCAGTGTTTATATTTCTATTGATTTGTAAGAGCACTTTACAAATTTCCTTAATTTTCTTTTCTTTTATTTTTTTTACTCTTTAATCTTATTGTTTAAGATGGGAAAGTTTTAAGCTTTTATTATCAAATCTGCCATCCTTTTACTTTGTTATATTTTTTCCCATTATAATTAGAAAGACCTTTTGTATCAGAAATTACTAATTTTGTATACTTTTTGTTTAAATTCATTTAGAATCAATTTTGGCATATTGTTTTAATGTATCCATTTAATCATTTATTTTGCCTCATCTGTTATAGATATATTATAGGACTAGAGGCCCGGTGCATGGATTCATGCACATTGAAAGGAAATTAGTTAGAAGGTGGCCGGTGGGGCGGGATTGGGTGAGACGGGCCGGACATGCCCTGGAGCCAACCTCCTGCGGTCCCTCCCTGGCTGGCTGCACTTGGGGTGGTGCCGGGGCTCAAAGGGCGTCTGCAGAGTGAGCGGGGGGAGAGGAGGAGCCCTCTAGCATTTGGGCCCCTCAGTCTGGCCTGCGGGGATCAGGCCGAAACCAGGAGTCCAACATCCCCTGAGGGGTCCCAGAATGCAAGAGGGCACTCTGCAAAGTTGCTGTCTCTCAGCAGCTCCTGCGTTGCACGTCTGCCCCCTGGTGGTCATTGCGCATCATAGCTACTGGCCAGTTGGCTGGTCACTGGTCAGCCGGATGTTTAGGCTTTTATATATACCGATTTTTTTCTTCATTAATCACCCATTCCTTTTCTCACCTTTCTCCCAACAAAAGGATTTCAACGGGATTATTTTTAATCCTCACCCAAGGATATGTTTATTGATTTTTCGAGAGGGAGAGATGAGAGAGAAACATCAATTGGTTGCCTCCCGTTGGTGCATGGGACAATGCTCCAATTAAATGAACCACTCAGCCAGGGCTTAATGGGATTTTGATAGGCATTGTGTGAGATTCTGTACACCTGTGCTTCTACCTTCTCACCACAACTCCTGTTGTTTCAAGGTATCTGTGTTATCACGTGTGGTTTTGTTAATATCTTTCATTTAGATTTATATATCTCTTACACACAAAAAAAAACACAACATTCAGGCAATTCAATGATGTAGGTTAATTAAAACATTCACTCCACTATCCAGTATGATTCATGTACTATGGTCCCTGGTGAGGATGCCAGGAGGTTTTTTTAAAGTAAAGGAGAGAAATTAATTGCTATTGAGATTCTACTTAGTGCCAAGGCTGGTCTATGTGATTTTTCCAAACATTTTATCATTTAATCATAACAACAATCTTGTCTCCTGATTGTGAAGATATTAGGCTTGGAGAAATAAAATAACTTGTCCAAAGCCTCTCAAATTCTAAGTACCATACTGGGGTTTTGAGCTTGAATATGTCTGACTTCAGAGTCTAAGAGTCACAGAACTGAGTGTGATTGTTGAAGATCTAATACATCTCAAAGAGGCCCCTTTGTTTTCATATCTTGATTCCCCCTACCCCCACCCCAATGGCTAATATGGTAAGGATTATGTTTTAAACCTAGTAAAGTAGGTGGGCTGTATTAAAAAGACTTCAAATTTAGAAATTGCAATTTTTGTAAACATATAACTCCAAATATATATCCATATCAAAATACTGTACAAAGGTTACTATTCCTAATTTTTTTATTTACTTTTAAATATATTTTATTGGTTTTTAGAGAGAGAGGAAAAGAGAGGGGGAGAGAGAGAGAAACATCCATCTGCTACCTCCTGCATGCCCCCACTGGGACATGTGCCCTGACCAGGAATTGAACCTGTGACCCCTTGGTACATGGGACGATGCTCAACCAACTGAAACACACCAGCCAGGGCCACAGTTGTCTTTCTTAACATGATGTGAATTATTTCTACAAATGAGGGAATTCTGAATATAAACGTCTTGATAGAATCTTCAAGGATAGAACCATGTGCACAGTGGAATTCTTTCTACTTCTTTCATAAAGTGATTCCCAGCTTGACATGAGCATATAGATGGCCTTTTATGTTTCTCCATTCCTTTTTTCCTAATCAAAAGTAGATCATTTTCTGCCCTCTAACTCTATGGACAGGTAACGTATGAGTGCTTTGTCTTCATGTGGTAAGAGTTGTTCTTTGATATAGAGAATTGAGATAATTGCTGGTAACCCAAAGTGGTTGGGGCTTAGTGTCATAATGAGAACTAGGAGTTTGGACGTGACTTGGTGACAGATGAGAAGTAGGAAGCTAATGCAAATATGGGAGGACTTGGGGGAAGAGTTCTGAGCTTCCTATACAGTTATTTCCAAGGTAAAATAGAAATTATTCTCATTACTTTGAAGCATGAATGTATGGAACAGATAACAGATCTCAGTGTATGGGAGGAGAACGTAACCTAAGATCATATATGCATAAGCCATGGACACAGACAATAGTGTGGGGAAGGCCTGGGGTGGTGCAGGGTTTGGGGAGAAAGGAGGAAAAATATGGGGGACAGCTGTAATACCGACAATAAAAAATTATCATTTTCAGGGTATAGATATTACTGTTTTGTTAGTGTGGGTAAAACATTAATTTTCAGTAAATGAGCATGATATTATAAGATATTAAAACCGTTGGTTTTATTCACAACTAAAGGGCTTAAAAGGGCTCAGGTTTGGGAATATTAGTGGTATAACAAATGTTTGGTTACCAAACATAATAATGACAGTGAAATTTAATTGTTTTATGATGGTGTACTTATTTCCAAAGGAAGTATAATTCATATATAATCATGTTTCTTCTATACTTAAAATATACACAGATAGAAGTTTGTGTGTAAAAGATAAATTTGTGCTGTGATTCACTTGAAAAACATGCTGTGAATCTCTAATTATGTTAAAAAATTATTTTCTTAGTGCAGCATTATGCTCATTATATACTCTACACATTTAGCTTTTGAATAGATTTCTGGCATGATAATTACATAATCATTCAGTACAGTAGAAACATCATTATGGTCAAATACTAATTAGCTACTAAAATGAAACAAAACAGAACCTAGCTCACAGCTTATTATAAAAAATGATTTAATATTATACAAAACCAAATGTATGGTTAAAGTTATTATTTGCTTTAAATGTGAGTCATTTCTTTTTTTTCCATGGGAAGGAATCAGTGTTCTGGATGCTTGTTACCTAATTTATTGCTTGAGCACATATTACATTTTATTTTCAGAATCTTTATGACCAATTCTGTGTAGTAGAGCATCCAAAGAACTTGCCAGGGAATTCTAGGCTTAGTACCAGGGTGTGCCTCAGGGCTTCTGCACAATTAGGAGACTGGAGTCAGGGAACATGGAGTTCAATAGTAATCAGTAAATTATTCCTTGCTAGGATGCTGATTTGAACATCTTTGTTGCTGAGGATGAGTGATCCTCAGCTACTTTTTCTTCCCCAGTGCACCTTAGGAATGGAGTACCATCCTGCTAGTAACAGTGAATCTTGGCCATTGTGATTCTCCAGTGTGTTCATGATAGAAGAATAGCCAGGTACAAGGTTAGCTCTAGTACAAAGCAATGGGAGGGTGCAAAAAGGTTGATAGATCCCTTAGGTAAGTCAGTTAAGCATACCCTTCAAGGTATGCTCTCTTTGAGAATTGCTTCTGTGGATAAAACAGGATTCATCTAGTATTAGGAGGCCCCGATGGCCTTTGTAAATATGTTTTAACAGCATGGCTTCTACTGCTCTTCTCATATGTGTAAGGAATCTCGATTATTTCAGAATATTATTTCAATCATAAATGCTTCTCTTGACAAACACTTTATAAGTCAAACACTTTACAGATTTTATGCTCCATCCCCTTTATCTTTGTGTTTTCTGTTGTGCTTCACTTTAGTTTTGACCACTATAGGTATTAATTTTATTTCTTAATGAATGGTCTGTAATGCAGTTGAAATATACAGGACACATATGTAGGATAAAGGACCCCTGCTAGGCTTTCTGATGCACTGACTAAATGATGCTAGCTTGATCCTACCACCTTTGTTGTAGCTGCTAAGTCTCAGGGAGAAAAGCAGTACTATCTAATTTTAGTTCTATGTTCTTGCAATTAAAAGATTATATAGGAAAACAATATTTCAGATCATGAAAATAATCACTAATGAATCAGTGAGCTATAGTATTGGTCAAACATCGTCTTTGCAATATCCTCTTATTTAATTAAAGATAATATGATACAAATTTGGTTAAAGTTAAAATCATAAATCTTGCAAAGGCTTCAGAATTCATGAAGTCTGTGATATGATGGTCTAAAACATTTCTACTCAGAGGAAAAGCCATAAAACTGAATATCTGGCTAAGTCATGCTACTGAGAAAACTAAGGATGTTAGGTTCTTCAACTGAGAATCACTGGAATATCGAAGAATGGAGAGAGGACTTAGGAAAAATGATGAAGTCCTTGACTTTTTAAAAAATAAATATAGCTATGTTTAGGACCATCCTGTAAAAACAAATGTTATAGAAAGGATGTCATAATGTACTAGTATAAAAACTATTGGAAAAATTCTGACCAAAACCCCACTCAGTTCATTTTTTTTTCATTCTAAAAATAACACTAGTGGCAAATATTGCCTAAAATTATTTAATAGTTTTTATTTTCCTTTCTATAGCTAAGTCCCAATCAAATATTTTGCCACTACTTATTATAAAATTTTATCCCCTATTTTAAGTAGATTGATTTCAAATATCTTTTTCAGAACTAAGTCTCTTGGATATAAGGGCCCCGTGTATTTAAAATATATGTGTGAATTATGTGATTCCACACGTATAGTCATACATTTTTTGCTGTTTTAGTGGTCTAAATGAATGTTAGAATTTTAGTTGAAATTAATTATGGTTAAATTACAAATAATTTATATATTTCGTTAATTCAGCTAGATTAGGCAGGGATCAAGATATTAGATGTATAGAACTAATTCTTTGAGACAGATCATATGTATATCAGTAATTTTTCTGGGACATGAAAATAACTTTATTACAATCCTATTAATGGCTTCTATTTGTATAACATTTTATTCTGAGAAAGTGAACCATTGTTTCATTACCCTTTGTATTGTGCAGTATTTGTTGTGATGAAATTGCATGTTCTCCAAAAGTTTCACCAAAATGTTTTATGTAATTTCTCCACATGTTGACTCTATGACTATCTATGAGCTGAGAGTTTACAAATAGCATTAAAGAATTGCAAGTATTTTGAGTCCACAATAGTGAAGCAGCTGTTTTTGCAGGTATCTTGTGGTCTATAATCCTTCAGAGCAAGAACGAACCTCACTGGTCTCAGTCTGTGTGAGTTCCCCCACAGTAAAAGTGTCCTCTGCTTCAGGGAAGCCTGTGAAAATTCAGATGAGTGCGGTTTGGAATACAGCCACTACTATTTCACAAACAGCCTATGAGGTATGTTTCTGCCACAGAACTTAGAGGCATCATTAAAAAGGTATGGCTAGTTTATATATGTGTACGTGACTCCTAGAACTGTCCAGTCATTGTGTGTGAAGTGGTTAAAATTGTACTTACCAGGGGGTTTAACTGGCCAGTTAAATGACACAAGGAAAATAGATTCTGTGTTTCCCAAAATATTAGAACATTTATTAGTATGTATATTCTATGTTACTGTTAGTTCATATTAGCATGTATATTGTATATCTTTGTAAGCATGTATATTGTAACTTTTTCCTGAAGTAATCATTACAGAATGTGGATTTTTTTTGTTGTCTAACTCAATTTAATGATAATTATGCATATCAAGATTGAGATAAATTCCACCTTTCTATATAACTTTGGGTACTTTTAATTTTTTTATTGCAAAGGAGAGACATATATCATGAAAGAGTTATTTTCTAAAATGATTCTTCTCCAAGATATAATTAGGGAAAATCTGGACCAAGTAACAGACAGGGAAGGGGATTTCTTAAAATAAGCAACATGAAACTAAACCCCAACATCATTAGTAAGGTTCAAATTTTAGAGTCTGGAGTGCAGTTTTAACTGTTACTTCTGAAGACACAGCCATAAGTGAGGAATTCTAAAAGAGATTTACTTCCGTTGGTCAAAAGCCATTGCTAGCTGCTCTAATAAACTCAGAATCCTTTAAGTAGAAATGAAAAGTATGATACAAATTTTGGTAAGATATTACAGGAAACACCCCATCTAGAAAATAGAACAGTAGTTCCTAGAAGGTCTTGTCTTACAGTATGTGCATCCTCTAAACCTTGTTCAGTATCTGCTAGATCCCAGGCATTGGGTGGCTGGTGTTGACTGAACTAATGTGCTTAATATTTATATTATTACATTGCCCATTTTTCTATTTAATTTACTGAAATATAGTATTGTAAAAAGATCCTAGTAATTAGGAAAAAATCATTATTTGTAGTAAACCCTTATTGTTATGGGGAATTTCCCCCTCTGAACATTGATGAGCACTGTAAGACAGTTGAGAATGGTCACATGATTTCATTTATTCAGTGAAAACAATGTCTGATAGTCCTACTAATTTAAAGTTATTAGGTTACTTGGATAAGCTGAGATGTTGATACTCTACCCTTGAGTTATCAAAACATATTTATAGAATTAGCTTGTTCTTTTCACCACAAGTATAAATGTGTTTTCTTTCAATAGAGCAGATTTTTCTTTAATAAATTCCCTCTTCTATCTTTTAAAGATCTCTTTTCTAGCACAGATGCCACCATTGGGACTGCAAGTGTATACACTTTTGGAATCATCGAATTCATATCCACATGTAGCTGAGTATGTCCTGTATAATGGTAACATAGAAAATAAAGGCATTTTCAATGTGAAGAATATGAAAAATGCTGAAGAAATAACTCTGGAGAACTCTTTTATTAAGCTTCAGTTTGGTCAATCTGGGCTTATGGAGGTACGTTTTGAATAGTTCTAAAATGCATGAAAGGCTTATCTGTATATATAAAAGACTAAGCGACCGTTATGACCGGTCGACTGATCGCTATGACATTCACTGACCACCGGGGGCAGATGCTCAACACAGGAGCTGCCCCCTGGTGGTCAGTGCGCTCCCACAGCCAACCTCCTGCGGCCAGCCCCCATCGGCCTGATCAGTACTGGGCAAGACGGGCCCTAATCGGCCCCAATCTCTGGCCAGGCCAAGGGACCCCACCCGTGCACAATTCATGCACCAGGCCTCTAGTTTTATTATAATGTGTAGAGATTACTTATGCAAAGGGGAAAGAACTTTGCAAATACTCTGAGAGAAAAGGTGAATGAGCTTTGTGAACCTTCTTCTTGTGGTCTTCGTGACCACTCGCTCCTCACAAGTATGGTTTGTGGCTGGTGCTCCTTTGTGAACTATTTATAACTGGTCCACAAAAGTGTAGAAGCAGTGACTCTTTAGAAATGTCTAGAAAAATCTGAAAACAATTTGACAGAGTCAATTTATGCCTACTGAATCTATAAAAGATTTGAGTATGTGTTTGGTATATTACTTTAAATTTAATTTTCTAGTAATTCACTTTTATTGTACTTTACAAAAATATTGGTTCATGCATATTGGAAATAAAAAATAAGCCTTCTCCTCCACTACAGAAGATTGGAGAAGTACTGGTCTCAGTATTTTAATTTGTGTATCTCTTTCTTTACAAAAGGGTGTTTTGACTTTTTGTTCTGATTGTGAAGGTTTTTAATTCTAAGGTTAAGTATAACATTTTGAGTGTTCATCCAAGAATTGTGAATATTAGAGACTATTAGCATTTTTAAATCTATCCTGAGGTAACTTACTAAATTGACATATATGTGGAACCAGATGCAACATCATTAGTATCTTAATACTGAGTTGCCTTTAAATTTTTTCTCCTTAGGAAATGATAAATAAAGAAGATGGTGAACCTCATAAGGTAAAAGTACAATTTTCATGGTATGGAACCACAAGTAAAAAGGACAAAAGTGGTGCCTACCTCTTCTTGCCGGATGGGGAAGCCAAAGTAAGTGCTGGTGAGCTGAGTTATTGTAGAAAAATAGCTTGGCCACTGGGTCATATTTCTTCATAACTTTTAGTACTTTAAAAAAAAATAATACCCTTTTTCCCACCCTTCACTGAAAAGGTAGTATATGCAAATTTTGACACATTTTTAAAATGCAGAAAACAATATAATTTATCAACTATTTCATAAAAGCCCATGAAAACCAATGCCAATATTTTGATGTATAATTGTCTTTTATACATACCCCTTTTCCACCATCTTCAGGTTTTGTCTTACTGCATTACATATTTTTCATTGTAACAGTGCTCACAATCTGATGGTATAGGTTTCGAAAACACAATTTTAATGTACACTGTTGTGTTTTAAAGTTTTAGTGTAAGATGAATAGGTCTGAAAGTCTGATTTAAACCATGGTGATAGCTATATTGTATAATTGAAATTTGCTGAAAGTAGAGCTTCATTGTTCTCACCCCCAAAAAAAGAAAAAGTGTCTGTGCATATGTTAAAAAAAAAAAATCCTATTGCTGTATATGTACATTTTCCACCAATACTTCATTATTGTAACATTGTGATAATCTTTCCCTGTAACATTATTTTTATGCAATGCTGATTATTTTCTGAGAATAACTTTCCAGAAGAGTCATTTTGTGTTAGTGGATGAGACCTTGTAAGGCCTTAGATACATACTACTTTTCTCTCTGGAAAGAGTGCATGCTCACTCCCATCAGTGTTTTTTGAGAATAGCTTTTGAATTCTATACCATTTCATGCACTCAGAATTAGCCATTTTAAAAGCTTTACCTATATTAATAGCTGAAAAATATTTTAATGTTACATTTTTATGATTATTAGTGAGGTTAAACTTTTTTATACATTTATTTACCTTTCATATTTCTTTTGTGAGTTTTTACTTAAATTCTTTGGTCATTTTTCTATTGGTATAACTTACAGATCTTCATATATGATCAAATTAATCCTTTTTCATATATATTGCATAATTTTCTCAATGTGTTATTTAAATGGTTAATTTTTATTTTATTTTTCTATTAAGGTACTTTTTAATTTTTGTGTAGTCAGTTCCATATTCTTTTTTTTAGATTTCCTTCCTTTGCTTTTATACTTACACTTGCTTTCTACACTTCAAAATAAGTTAAATATTCTTCATATTTTGTTGCCTAGGAACCCATCTCCTGAAAAAGTTACTTTTGTTCTATAATTTAGAAAAGTCTGCTAACTGAAATCAAATATAGATTTTAAAGGATTGTGTGGGTCATGCTAAGGATTCTAGTTTTTTGTTTGTTTTTAGTTTTTTAAATTAGTGAGGAATTACAGGTAAAGTACAGCTTACAGTAGACATTTCAGGATGTGCAGTGGGCCCATGTTTTCTCATCAGCTTTTGTCATTGAATAGGCATTTTGCTTTGATTGTCTTGTACTTTAAATATAAATATATAAATATATATACACATACATTTTTTGATAGCTCAGTTGATGCTTCTTTCTTTACAGATTTAACCCACTGAATTAATAATTATTCAAAGTGTAGTCACTGTATATTCATATATTTGTGCTATGAAATATTATACATGGATCATAGCAACTAATTTATTTAAAATTATTTTGTTTTTAAATAACTCTAATGTTAGATAGAAAGATAAAGAGAACTATCATATGGTTAGAAGATAAAATTAAAGCACATCAGGGAAAGAGGCAGTTGGATATATCAGAAAAAAAAGCGGGGGCCCAGAAATCATTGTCCCAGGTTTCAGCCCCCTCCATTACTTTCAAGCTATGTGTTCATTAGCTAAAGCATCATATTAATTTCAGAACGTTTCTCTAGCCAAAGAGGTAAATTTGGAAGAAAATTACATAGTTCTGAAAATCTTATGCTATTTTAGTAGTTCACATTGCAAGCCTAGCTTCTTATACTGTTGTTGAACTTAGGGTGTGTAATACTTAAGAAAATATAACTCTATGAATGCTTTAAATTTGTTCACATTAGTTCTATGTATTAGTCCCATATTTTCTTGAATGTAGATTCCAAGTAATGAAAACTAAATCAGTGGGGCTTTTTCAAGTTTATAAGTTTGCTTTATATTCATCTAGCTCTTTCAAGTAAAAGGGCAGTGTATTTATAGGGTAGTAAACCTAACTGTGATTAAACTGTGTTTCTGAATCCTGCTTCCTGTTTGTTTAGATGACTCCCTGTGGTCATCCTTGCCACCTGCCTGACCCTGGAACATTAGGGGGCCATGGTTATAATAAACGTTTGCCTGGAAAAATGTCACTGCTGCAGAACGAGCACTTTCTTTAATAAGTAACACATGGACAAGAGAGAAGGACTTTAATCAGAAATTTTATAGCTGGAAGGAATGTTTGTAAATTTAGACCAATCAAGTTGTAACATTTTTATTTTCAGTAATTATTGTATAATGCAAATTAATTTTATAGCAAATGCATATTACACTTTCTTTGTAAGGTTTTGTAAGATTTTCACTTTGTAAGATTTTCACTTAAAATTGCAAATATCAGGTGATATGAATTTGCCATTTTGGAAACTATAATCAACATTTTTTGGAAAAGTTAAAAGCCAAACTATTTTTCTAAAAATGTCATTTTCTCTTCAGCCTTATGTTTACACAACCCAACCCCTTGTCAGAGTACAACGTGGAAGGTTTTATTCGGATGTAACTTGCTTTTTTGAACATGTTACCCATAGTGTCCGACTGTACAACATACAGGGTAAGAAAACAGAGAAATGCAGTTGTGATATATGTGTAATGGTTCTTGATTCCTTGCTTTTCTTGTGTTGTTTTTAATAAATTAGAAATTGGGTTTTAGAAATGGTCTAAACATCATCTTCACACCCTACCTACTGTATGATTTAAAATATAATATTTACCCTTTGATAATAAAAAATGGTAAAACATTTAACTCTACCCTACATATACATGTTCTTTTTTCTGTATGTCTTCTCATTCCTACTGTCACATATGTCTTAGTTATGAGCTCAATTTTATTTCTTAGATCTAAAAACAGTGTAGCTTATTTTATTTTATTTTATGTTATTGCATAGAATGGAAATTATGTCAGCTATGGCTGATACACACACACACACACACACACATACACATATACGCACACACTGCCTTAAATGTAGAATATATTGCAATAGCATGCATCACTGGAATTTAACTTTAAAATAATGTTCTAAACTAATTCTCTTTGTTCACTACTCTTCAGCTGTTAGAGTATGAGATCAGGCAATTGTTTATTACTTTTAGGACAGTGTTAAGAAGCATATTTATTAACCAAGTGATAGAAATAGCCTTTGATCCCTTTAGGAACTTAACTGTGGGCATTAGCATTAATCCTTCCTTAGGATCTAGATGGAGTTGTGGTTCCCAAACATTCTCAGGATTATAATATTATCTGATATCATGTCAATTGATTTTTAATTCAGTGTTTTTAGGATAGAGTACTTTTCCAGCTACAGATTTCATCCTAATAGCCAGGCCATTTACCATTTATCAACTCTCTTAGAAAAGGAACTCATGAAAATGCCACTTTAAATTTTTCTTTGCTGTTAACTAAGCTGAAAAAAACTAGAAAGGAAGAATACTTTCCTTTGAGTCTTCATACAGGTAGACAATAAAGCATTATACAAAATAGTGATAAAATGTATAGGCAGGCACTGTTTAGTTTTTAAGTATCATGGGGAAGCAGAAAGGCATGCAATGTTCAGGGACTTTCTTAGCTGAAGTTTAATTGTCTAATTTCAGTGTCTAAATTTAATTTTGCTTTTTAAACAACTTTTTAAATGTGTATTTTATTTTATTTTTCCCATCACCATTTATCACCTCTATGCCCTCTCCCACCCGCCTACCCCCTGCAATCACCACATTCATGTCCATGTCCATGAGCTCTCTCTTTTTTTTTCTTTTTTGGTCAATCCTTCCCAACACTCCCAGCCCCCACCATCAGAGGGTTTGCCTTTTATTAGAATTTCAGGTATTGACAAAGTTTCCCATGTGATATAATGAGATATGTTCTCAGAATAACTTATGCTTCATAGGTTACATCAAGAACTAAAAGGTCTTCTAGAAGGTGGGAAAATTTATACTAGACACTAACTTTGTGTCCTAAATGTGACTTCTACAGTTATCTGCAATTACTTTGCTATCTATAAGTCTGTAGTTCTGAAATAATCTTTTCCCAAAACCGCTAGTAAGTCAGAAATAATATTTGTAACCATCCCCTTGTACTTTTATATAAGCCATTATTTAACATCTAGAGCTCTAAAATTATATTTTCAGCTACAGCCAAAAGTTTCACTTCCTGGGTACAAAATAGCATTAGCATACAGGAGATATACTTACCTGCTTTTAAATTTGCTTAAAACTATTTTTTTTTAATGGAAATGTCCTTTCTTTAGTATAACCTGGTAACACTGATGCTGGCTTGTGCCATCAAGCTCAGTTTACCACTGTTTTGCATCAGTTCTATTTAGTGATAGGCTGTATCTCAGAGTGAATGCTGAAGCCGCACATCAGAAAATCCCAACTTCTCAATCAAGTGTATTTGCTTACTTGTTTTGCTTTTATTTGTTTCTGTGACCTTCACTGCAGCGTCTTAGTTTTTTGAGTTGTTCAGGGGATCTGGGTCTCAAATAGAGAGTGGTTTCTGTATGTTAGAAGGCCTGCTTTTACTGCTGTGGTCACTTGCTATCTTGCTTCAGTGGTCACTTTGGAAGTTAATAGGCTCTGACTTGTCTGTGTACTTATTCCAAGGACCACTCTTTAGAACTGAGTGCTTGTATTTTCTCCTCCCCCCATCTCTTCCTGTCTCCTAACTGGGCAGCTGGAAATGCCCAGCAGCTGAGTAGCAGGGAAGAGATTTTAACTGGCCCTCCATGGTGGCAGTGCTGGCTCTCTGAATAAGGCACTTAAAGTATTACATAACAAAAATAATAATAATAAATAAATATGCAGACCTCAGATTGCCTCTGGATGTCTCAGTGGTTGGAATAAACTTGAATTGAAACATTTCCCCCCGATACTTTATTTTTGTGGCTTGAAAGCAGAAAGCCTCCAAAGCAGCTGTTCTTAACCTGTGGGTCGCGACCCCTTTGGCGGTCGAACGACCCTTTCACAGGGGTCGCCTAAGACCATCCTGCATATCAGATATTTACATTACAGTTCATAACAGTAACAACATTACAGTTATGAAGTAGCAACGAAAATAATTTTATGGTTGGGTCACAACATGAGGAACTGTATTTAATGGGCCAGAAGGTTGAGAAACACTGCTCCAAAGTTTGTGGGAAATGACAAGTAAGTAAGTTAATATAATATGAAGTTGACATAGCACCTCTCCAGATCAGTTTCACTATACTTGCCTGGATTGAAACCTGAAACTGGCGTATATAACTGTCAAACCCAGAGCATTTCTTTTCCAACATGAAGTTAGTTGGTGGGAGATGGAGCTACCAGATCACTAAAAGACTTTCTTACAAGCTGTATACCCCCCATGTTTGTATTTGAACCAGTCTCTACAAGTCTCCCTCCTGGAAAAAATAAGCCCAATTGTGGAAACATAATACCTTTTCTCGGTAGCTTTTGTGACCCACTTCCATATGTCCTTTCCTTTCATATACCTTTGCAGAAGGGCTCAGGTGGTCTGATCCTGACTCATTGGGGTTTTAATGAGATCACTAATTAAGACCTACAACAGAGATGTGAAGTCTTCAGGGTGGGCGACTCTCTAGGTGTTCAAACTACCTGAAAGGGGTTTGATTATGCTGCTCCAAAGCAAATGTATAAACAAATACTTGAAAGCTCTTCAATGTTTTAAACTTCGGCTTCATGTAAACCAGGCGTCTGGGTGATAGATCAAAATGCATAGACAGCCCTAACCGGTTTGGCTCAGCGGATCGAGCGTTGGCCTGCGGACTCAAGGGTCCCAGGTTCGATTCAGGTCAAAGGCATGTATCTTGGCTGTGGGCACATCCCTGGTAGGGGGCGTGCAAGAGGCAGCTGATCGATGTTTCTCTCTCATCGATGATTCTAACTCTATCCCTTTCCCCTCCTCTCTGTAAAAAATCAATAAAATATATTTTTAAAAAAATGCATAAACAGAATAAGGCTTTTCATCTTTCTAGCAGGTACAAAGAAAACTTCAGCTAACTTCCATGCTTTCATAGATTGGTTTTTGCTTAATATTTTTTCAATTAACAAAAATACATATCCTCAAATTTAACTTATTTAACTATTTCTGAATATATGCTAATTTTGCCTCCTTTAAACTGAACAGATGCAGTTATTTGGATAAGTATTAATGACTATAGCCTATTTGTTGTTAGTACCAAATTTATGATCCAGAAAGAAATGGGGGTTAGGATAGAGAGAGTCTATTACTGTTTATGATTATATACCATAATTATATTAGTTTACTAAACCAGTTAGTTATACAGAAGTCATTATTATTTCATCAATAAGGGTAAAAAAAACCAAAATGAATTAAAATTATGGGTTTTCTGTCTTTATTGAGTGTCAAATTCAACTTACTTGAAGTGTTCTTTTAAAAGACTAAAGTAATGAAAACCTGACTAAATATCCTTACATTTCTTAATCTCTCTTTTAGTTATTCTTTGACTCTTCTCTCCCCCAAAGTAACTTTTGTCTAAATTAAGCTTCAGGAGAAAACAAAATCAAACAACATTTTCCAGATTATATAAACTACTAGAGGCCCGATGCATGAAATTCATGCATGGGTAGAGTCCCTAGGTCTGGCCGGCAATCAGGGCTGATCTGTTGGACGACAGGTGGAGCGATGGGGGCCGGGGGGCGGGGGGCGCCTGCTGGCACCATCCTTGGCTGGCCTGGAGCCTGCAGGATTGGGCAGCTCCTGCATTGAGCATCTGCCCCCTGGTGGTCAGTGGGCATCATAGTGACCAGTTGTTCCACTGGTCGTTCTGTTCGGTCGATTTGCATATTAGGCTTTTATTATATAGGATGTAAGACTCACTTTCTTTAACTATAGAAAGAGTAGGGGGTCAGTTAGGTATAGCCATCAAAGAATTATTACTGATTTTGAAACAAACTAAGGTGAGAGGAGCCTGGGCTCAACCCACCTGCTGATTTTGTTTTTAGTTTGTTATTTAACTTTAGTTTTTTTATGTTCTCTCTGGATGATGGAAATAATAAGAGGCACAGTTTAAAGTCTTTTTCTTAACATCACCTAAGTTATTAAAAAGCACTGTGTTTACCTTTTCGTTATCTTTTAGACATTACATTCAAAAGGTTTTGAGAAATATTAAATTAGAGGAAATTCACTAGCTTTTAAAGCTCCAAAAGATCAGAGTGGTTTTAGAGATTTCTAATGAAACATAATGCTTTGCCTTATGTCAAGTTAAATCTATTTCACAGAGACCACAATTTAATGAATGCCCTTTTGGAACTATTTCATGGTTTCTAAAAGATTATTTATTTTCTGACAAATAACATTTTTCCAGAGGAAAATATGAGAGAGGTGGGGGTTAATTTTTCTTGTAGTGTAATCATCTTTCATTAAATTGAAGCTTTAAATGTTGCCAAATAGGATACTTTAGCTTTTGTTGTTAATCATGGATTGGAAGGTAGAATATGATACAAGCAGATGCCCCTGTATCCCCTTGTGTTATATTTGATATTGTACCATCACAAAAAATACATGCCTTGTGGTGACACAGTGATCAGTAAGTGACATTTGCTAGCTGTGGCTTCATTTGTCTTCAGAGCTGTAATTATTAGACTTTGGTGCCCTAGTTTTCTGACATCAACAGCCATTTTGAAGAATTAGGTTGCTGTGGGTTACTAGTGTGTCATGTACTTTTCATTGGCACGAAGTTTAGGTTCTAGATTTGTTATAATATGTACCTTCAGGGTTTATTTTCTCCCCCCAGGACTGTGCTCTCCTATGCAGGTGTGTGTTTGTGAGGGAGTCTGTATGTTTCACCCCTTATGAGAAATATCTTAAATACAATACTTTTGCCTATTTTCCTCCAACATATTATAAGGGTACTATATGTAATGGATCTTGCTAAAAGAAAGCAAGTAGCCTGAAGGTAAAATATAATGAACTGCCATCAAAAAGTATAGAAGAAAAAACTTTCCTTTAACTGAAATGACTTGTATTTTCCTTGCATGGGCATATTTAGCAAAGAGAGTTTGTTTAGTTTTTTTTCTATTTTGAATATATAACCCAAACAAATTCTAGTATGACCCTTGACTTTTAGAGAATCAAAATGAACTTCATCTAGTTAAACAAATAAGAGAATCACATTGGAATTAGAGATCCGAATCCTTAGTTTCACCACTAAGCAAACTATGGACCTCATTACTTAAACTATAGAAAGACTAGATGGCCAATTAAGTAGAACCATTTAAGAGTTTTCACAAAACTTAATGTCACATAAAGGCTCTCTGGTGCTTGACCCCTGCTTCTAAATTCATCTTCTGAGGCCACTTGAATCTGGGGTCCCATCCCTTGGGTCTTCCAACTTGTAAACAAGGTCTCAGAGCTTCACTGAAGTTGTTTTATTTCCATAAAAAGATTCATGAGGATATTAAAATGGTTTGCAATCAATCTCTCATTTTATCCCCTGGACTACATTCCATATTTAGTTTGATTTAAGAGTAAAAAGTATTCAGTAAGTTATGGGTAGGCAGGCTTAGGTAATTAAGACATTTTTGGAATATCATGCAATTGACTGCTAAGGATTTTTTTTCTGTTAATTGGAACTTTTAAAAATTGAAATAAGTTGCTATGTGTTGAATCTGATTATTCCCTACAGGCATGAAAGAGGAGGTTATTTTAAGGAACTAGAAGCACTTTCTAGTTACACAAATTCAGAACTCAAAGGTTATCTTGGGGGCTGTTTGACAGCAGCTGCTGCATTGAAGGCACATCCTCTTAGCAAGGAAATAGCACCCCCCACAAATGTGTACAAAAGGGCCCAGGGAAGGGAAACCCAGGGAAAGTACAGGGTTAAGATCTCAGGCTCTGGAGTCAGCCAACCTACAATTCAATTCCAGTTCCCATCCCAGTTCTGATGCTTACCAGCTGTATAATCTTGTGCAGATTATTAACTATCTAGCCTTGATTTCATTATCCTGACAATAACAAAGTCTACCTCATTGGAGTGTTGGAGGAATAACTGAGTTAACATAAAGTCTGTCACTCACTAGTGTTGTATCTCCTTAAGAGGATGTGTGACCAGATGAGTTAGACTGCAAGTGTTACAAGAGAGTCATCATTGAGGGTTGGGAGAGTTGAGGAAGATTTTTAAGGAATTGAATTGTTAAGATGCTAGGTCTTAGAGAAATGTCACTTGAATGGGCAAAAAGGAGGAAGACTATCATGAAGCATGAAGTGGGTTTGGTTAGATAAAATTCCCTTGTCCCTCTAAGAATTTGAAGAACTCTTGTCATTACGTATTTTTTAAGTTGACACCTAGTTTTTCTTTATATTTAAATATTTTTCAAAATGTCTCTGTTCAGTCTTCACTGGAGTTAATTAAGGTGCTTGAGAGGTATGCTATTGCTGCCTTTTTTTTTTTTTCTGTAAGTTGAGTGAAAGTGTGGTAACAAGAAAAGAAAGAACCCATGCCTCTCTGGCAGGCCCATTTCAGGCAGATCATCTTGTGAGAATATATGGAAGCCACACTTCTTAACAAAGTGCCTTGGAAAGGACCATGTTTGGGAGAACAGGAAGTAGGCGAGTTCAGAATGACTGTCAGAGTGTGTGAGGACATACTATCCTGATTATTCCAGCATTCTTCCTTCCCTTGTCCTAGGCCAGCCCATGCCTGGATGGTGGGGAAAGTAAAGAAATCGCTGGGGTTGTGAGTTGTTTTATTCACCTCCCAAGAAAAGGCTTCAGTTAGACCATTTCTTTAATTTAAAGAAATGTAACCAGTGCAGATATTTCCTCTAAATCAGAGCTTCCAAAAAACCCTGTTGTTTCTTAAAATCAGTGTTTACTAGAAAAAACAAAGGTAGCTTCCCAATTATGTAGTATATTTCTTAATTATTAGTCCTTCAAGTATGTCATACCTAATTGTTATAACCTTTCACTAAAATTTGCAAAATATGATGGAAATTCTATACCATCCCTATTATGCATTTACTTTTATGTGATTGTTGGAATTATTGAAATGAAAAGCTTAAAATATGTTGACTAGTGTCTAGCTATTTCAAGTAGATCAATAAGTAGTGATGGTTATTTATCTGGGGCTTTATAAATAAAACAAAGTGATCCATCATAATTTTCTTAAATTTGAGACTTGGAATTAAATTTGCTAAAATTTGTATTCATGAAAGTAGATGTTGAAATTTTCACTTGTGGAGAAATAATGTGAATATTTACAGACTTGGAAAACAGCAGGTACCTCAGAGGATAAATTAGATCGTATAATGGATGATAAGTTGACTAAGTCAACATGGAGGGAAAGGTCATCTAATTGTGGGAATTATTATCATTTTTATTCTTGGTACTTTCAGATATGAGTACAATATTTTGAAAATATAGTCATGATAATATTTGATTTTTAGAAACATTTTTATGTTGACCTACTTAATTTATCATTTTTGTGAGAATTGTTATTCAAGTATATGTGCTGAACTAAGCATTCATAACATAAGTGTCAACTCCCAGTTAAGTTAGATAAGTTCACAAAAATGTCACAAAAATAAATACATAGTGGGAAAATATTTTTATATTTTTGATTATTTAAATAAAAAAATTTTCTCTCAAAGTTGGAGGGAGGATATTTAAAATTAAGGCCCCTATTTTTTTTTGCTACTTGTGCTATTTCTACTATAAAGTGGTGATGGCTCAGTCACCTCTGTTCAAACACAGGTTTGAAGAAAAGGGATTAGGAAAACAATTAGATAGATAACAAGGTTCCATTTTTCCCAAGAGCCCACATTTCTTTTTTATCCTCACCCAAGGGCATGCTTAGAGAGAGGAAAGGAGGGAGAGAGGAAAGGAGAGAGAAAAAGAAAGAGTGAGAGAGAGAAAGAGAGAGAGAGAGCGAGAGAGAGAGAGAGAGAGAGAGAGAGAGAGAGAGAGAGAGAAAAACATCAATCGGCTGCCTCCTGCACATGCCCCAACTGGGGATCAAACCCAAAATCCAAGCATGTGCGCTGACCAGGAATCAAACCAGCAACTCTTCAGTGCACAGGATGATGCTCAACCAACTGAGCCACTGCAGCCAGACCCAAGAGCCCACATTTTAAGGCCACTTACTGGAAATCTTGTTTTCAATCTTAGTTGTTTTTTCTAAGGACTTATTTTATATCTTAATGTCAAATTCCTGTTGAACTTTTGTTTAAAGATTTAAACACCTCTCTTATAGTTGTTTCTCATCATTACTTTTCATTTTCTTAGGTGAGTGTGGGCCACTTGCTGTTATAATTCCATCTTGATCTAATGACTTGTCCCAATTACACTTTGAGCGCCACTAAAATAGTATTCGATTCTTGCTTGGGTATGAATGAGGCTCTCTTTTGCTCTGGTGTTTTTCCCAAACTGCTGCCTCTCACTGTTATAACTCTTTGAGTATAGTGAAGATGGAGTCTGACTTATCAGGTATATTCGTTGGTAAGTGTACTTTGTATTTCAAAATTGCTAGAGTAAGGTGATCTGGAAAGGTTGAGAGGGCTGGAGCAACTGAGATTCTACAGGTGTGAATTGAATTAGGCTCTTCAGGTAGATTTTATAATAATACTAGAGGCCTGGTGCACGAATTCGTATTTGTGGGGTCCCTCTGGGTGGCCTGCAGGGATTGGGCTGAAACCTGCAGTCCAACACTGCCTACAGCTCCTACCTTCTGCTCCCACTCATCCCGGCCCCACTGTGCCTGCTGTGCCCAATCAGTCCCGATTGGGAGAGGCTCGTGCTGCTGCAGCAGCACTCACCAGACATGAGCCCTGCGTCTGGTGCCCTCCCAAGGGGAGTGGCCTGTGGGATCGGGCTGAAACCAACTCTCTGGCATCCCCTGAGGGGTCCTGCATTGCAAGAGAGCTCAGGCCAGGCTGAGGGACCCCACCGGTGCACGATCGGGCCGGGGAGGGACCATGGGAGGGCTCCAGGGCGTGTCTGGCCCATCTTGCTCAGTCCCAACTGGCCGGACCCCAGCAGCAAGCTAACCTACCGATCGGAGCATCTGCCCTCTGGTGGTCAGTGCACGTCATAGCGACTGGTCAGCCAGTTGACTGCCCCCTGGTGGTCAGTGCATGTCATAGTGAGCAATTGAGCAGCCTTAGCATATCATTAGCATATTGCTCTTTGATTGGTTGTTCAGTTGTTCTGCCATTCGGTCTATTTGCGTATTACCCTTTTATTATATAGGATAACGGTTAACACAGTAGATTGTGCAGAGGAAATGACACCTAAGATTCTCTGAAGACCATCAGTTGCAGCATAGAGCCCTAACCTCAGACTTTCCATCTGCATTCCTTTCCTGAATCATTTTCACCCTCACTGATGTTTCCTCCACCTCTTCTTTCAAATATAGGGTGTATATCTGAATTGTCCTCCAGTTTTTCTCTTCACTATCAGAATACCCTTCTTGGTTTCCTTAAGACTGCTGCTAAGCAACCAAGTCAAGAAGGTGATGGCCTTTCTTTTCTGTCTACCCCTTCCTGAGCCACCCAGTAGGAGATGTCTCTAAAGGGACCAAGATCATTTTGAGAGTAACTCGAAGATCCTGAGGCTGTTGCACCCCTAAAGCATGTTCCCTGTGATAGGGCCTAGCCCAGGGGTGGGCAAACTTTTTGACTCGAGGGCCACAATAGGTTCTTAAACTGGACCGGAGGGCCGGAACAAAAGCATGGATGGAGTGTTTGTGTGAACTAATATAAATTCAAAGTAAACATCATTACATAAAAGGGTACGGTCTTTTTTTTTTTTTTTAGTTTTATTCATTTCAAATGTGCAGGATCCAGCCCGCGGGCCATAGTTTGCCCACGGCTGGTCTAGCCTGACCCTGACCCAACCCCTTGTCTACTTAGTTTCATTCCCCCCCTTCTTAGAAAATATTCTTTTAGAAATGCTTCAGAATTATTTTTATGTATATAAATACAAATAATATATATGTATACTCTTGAAAAAAAATTTCACACACTACAGATCTAAGGTAAAATTTCTCTGGAATCTATGCCTGGCCTCTGTCCACTACTCAGGAGAGGTAATACCTGTCCTCTCCTGTGTTCTCGTTCTCTCTCTCTCTCTCTCTCTCTCTCTCTCTCTCTCTCTCTCTCACACACACACACACACACACACACACACACACACACCTGTAAAAAATATAGTAAACTCGATTTTGCGGACCTTGATTTAATGGACTTTGAATTTAATGGACAGAATTTCTAGTCTGTATATCATATGTGAAAATTAACACCATGTTAATTTTAAAATGCTTTTAACCAAGATTGCTTATAATTAAATTAACAGGTTATTTTTTTGTTATTAATTCACTGTTATTTTTAGCAAATTTTAGCGAGTAGGCTATATGTTGGAAAAAAACATTGTGGTAATTTCACTGACGTAAATAAATATTACATGTCTACAACTATAGTCTACATATTTCAATCCAAGAGTCACTGCTCGTAAACAGTATTCGGTGAATGATTAATACATGATCACACTTCATCTCGAGAGGTAATTGGTTTTGTTGTCGTGTGGCATGACTTTCTGCAGCATTTTTAATGTGTGCCCATCGATGTTCCCACATGCTCTAAGCCTAGCCCCAGCCATGTGCATTTGTTCACTCATGGTGACTGGTGAATGCACGCATATACTAAACCTATTCAGTATAAATTTAAAATTACAGTAATACAGGTAAAAAACTTTTCTGTAAACTTTTCAAACATGCTTAATTTTATTAAACAAACATGTCTACATAAGTAAAAACATGTAAACTAACTAATTTGTCAAATTCTTAACATAGGTATTCGGAAAACCTACTTTATTATATAATGGACTTCAGCTTTAATAGACACGCCCTTGCCTAAAATAGTCTGTTATATTGAGGTTTTACTCTCTGGTGTTTGTGTCTGTTTTCAGCATAAAGTTCTCTACAAGTACTGCATTAGTCTTTTACATCAGATCTTTCTTGGTCAGGACAGAGAGCTACCTCATTCTTTTCATTTCCCATGTCAGCTAATTTCTGCATGACAAGTGATTCAATACCTACCACATGCCCAAAACCTTCTTAAAAACTGGAATGCAAAGATGGTGTGTAGGACTGTCTGTGTTTGTGAGAAGCCAACAGGTTCTAGGGAGGAAAACAAAAGTTGAGGAAAGACTCTTTTGGCTTCTCTGTTATAGCTGTTCACCCGTGGACTGACTCTGTTCTTACTTGGCATTGCCTATGTTAATAAGGATAAACAATCTTTATTCTCTCTTCTCTAAGGCATAATGTGAGGCATTAACAGCAAGAGGGAACTTTTTTTCTTTTAACCTGGAAATGGCATCTTCCTATCACCCCCATGGACTACTCTTATAAAGTAGTTACCGTTTCCTTTCCCAGGGTTGAAGCCCTAGTCATTCATGCTCAGGTAGAACTACTTCGGTTAAAATACCTTTTGCTGCCACATTCTGCAAGGATCCAGCAGGCCACTGGAACCACTGGGTCTGTACCCCTGCTTCCCAGGGAGTTCTCTCAATCCTCTGAACTGCTTTGGGAATGGCATGGTACGTACTCTTTAGGGAATTCTTGACACAATAAGAAAAGTTGACAACGCTCTCTCTCCCTCACACATATTTTAAAAATAACAATATAAATTACCTTTGAGAACTCAGGGGTACCTCCTTGCTTTTATTACTATGACAGGTTTTATTTGGTTTATTTATATACATATAATAAGTTTGATCTTATTTTAAAAGTCTTTTCGGGCATAGAATTTAAATTAATGTCTTGCTGAATTTTGAATGGATATAGATGCTCCTTTTAAAGGAGCTTTAAGGATTTGTTGCCACAACAGGATCTGAGCATAATATTGAGCTTGAGAAAGATGATTTTCTCAACAGAAATAATTTGTTATTGCTAGAGGTGATGTGAAATTATTAATTTTTTTCTGAAGTGTGTTTTCTGTAAATTTTTTCCAGAGATACATGACTTGAAATTAATGACACTCTTCTTTGTCAAGACTTTATTTCATTTTTGTATTCTGTTGACCTCTGAGAGAATATCCAATCTAGAGAGGAGAATACATAAAACAGTTTTAAAAACCCTACTAATGTGTCCAGTAGATTAGAGTTTATTTGTCACCTTCTGTTTCCCCAGTGCTACATGAGTACTGTCATCCCTAGTGCTGCATTTTATGTTTGAAACATTTTTGGTTCATTTATAGAAGCTTGCCTATTAAAATTCAATATGCGATTCCTTCGGTTTTTGAAAAATATTATGGTTAATCTAAGCATACTGAAATGAAATTTGCATTTACAGTAATACATTTCCGAGTTCAAAGAAGATACTGTTATCCTATCGTCACTCTGTGTGGTTTTATTTAACTTCCCAATAGTAGTGGAGATATATTTGGGTCAGCTGTCTTGGCAGATTCTTCTGGTAATTCTCAGAAGGAAATACATATGTATATTTAACTGGCAGAGGTTAGTGGTTCAGACTGTGTCCATAAAGCAGGGGGGAAAGGCACCCCTTCCCCCCACTCATGTAGACCATACTCATAATAGCTTTATGAACATGGTAAGGAACTGAAGTTAGCTCTCACTGAGATTATTGAGTTGGAAGAGCAGCATCTACCAAAAAAAGAATTTCAGTAAGCATTCTGAAAATCCTTAGCCCATTTAGTATTTTCACCACATTATTTATGCTTTATAATTTCCAGTTTATTTTCACATAAATCTATAATGCCTGGACCAGCTGCATTTCATTCTTTTCCACAAATCTCACAGATTCAAATTTCTTTTCGTTCACTATTTCTTGTCACCTTCTATAAGCTCTGGGGATTCTTCTTGGCTCCTAGAAAAAGTCTTCCTTGCTCCCTTCTCCTCCTCATTTTTTCTTACACAGCCCTCTTTGTCTAACAAGTTCTGGCCATCAGCAGAGTGGCAGATTGTATGAGGAGTAGGGAGAAGCAGGTAATGAATAACAACTGCAGGCAAGTAAGTATCTTGGAATCTCAAAAAACTTCAGCTGTATGAAATAAGATAGGGTCAGTCTTTCTTCTTTTGATCACTTTCCTTCTTTGAAGATCCTGTAATAACTTACACACACTTAGTTCTGTATTAAGAGTGTTGTGTTTCTTCATAACTCCTCCCTGCATCTCTGAAATAGACCCAAGGCTTCACTGAGGACCTGACAAGCAGTTAGGGCAGCATGATAGAAATTTGTAAACACTTTAGGCTTAATAAAAAGAAAGTCTGACATATCTGATACTTCTTCAAGCTGTCCTCTGGTTTGTATAACAAAGGGCACAATGAAGCACTAAAAAACAAGGGGTCCTAAGAGATACCAAACTCAATTAAAATTGCTTTAACTTCTGGGGAGCTCTCCAGATTATACTCTAAAGTAGTAATATGGAAATATCAGTTTTAGCTATTAATCATGTCTCTTTTCCTAGATGTGGTATCTTGAACCAACAGAGTATAAATTTCACCGCTCATAATTTCCAGTATGTGAGGAGAGAAGGGTGAAGAAGTAGGCTCGAATGATTCTATTGGGGAACAGTGGTGCAGACAAGAGGTGGACTAGCCTGGATTGGAGCTGACCTTTTCTCATTTAATGTCCTCTTTCCCCTCTAGAACTCATTAGAGCATAATTTGCATGTTATATTTCATCTGCATTTATCTCCACCAACCTCTTCATCTTTCTGTTAAGTTATATGTGCCCCTGAATGAATGTTATCTACCATGATAGTTAAAAAAAAGAAAAGGTGAATTGTGACACTGTTTAGCATATGAGAGTTGGTAAAGATAGGAGATAGAAAACAGGAAAATATATGCAACTTTGGAAGGAGTTCTGGAGAGTATATTTAAAAATAGTGGGCAATAAATTTCTTTCTATTGTGTGTATTCTTTTAAATCTAGGAATAGAAGGACAGTCTGTGGAAGTTTCCAATATTGTGGACATCCGAAAAGAATATAACCGTGAGATTGCAATGAGAATTTCTTCTAACATAAACAGCCAAAATAGATTTTATACAGACCTAAATGGATACCAGGTAATTTTCCTTTTAAATGTCTAAGTAATGGTTATGTGTGTGTGTAACTTTTATATATAGTAATGGCCAGTTAATTTTGCATCCCTTCAAAAATAGGCTTAAGGTCACAAATTATTTTTGAAATAAAACATTTTCAACAGATACTTGTAGGTTCTTTATTAACTAGATTTCCAAAATTACGACAACTAACTAACTGATAGAGTATTTTGTAAATCATGTATTTGTAAGAATGTATTTTTTTCAAAGGAAGATTTGGTGACAATTATGCATGCTAAATAACATGGTGCCAAAGTATATATGAATTTAATATAAAGGAAACATCATTAGGGATTGATGGATTACATATTTTTTTCTCATAAGAAATTGGCCTATGCATATTTAGCTTATTCGATATTTTTTTTAAAATATATTTTATTGATTTTTTACAGAGAGGAAGGGAGAGGGATAGACAGTTAGAAACATCAATGAGAGAGAAACTTCGATCAGCTGCCTCCTGCACACCCGCTACTGGGGATGTGCCCGCAACCAAGGTACATGCCCTGGACCGGAATCGAACCTGGGACCCTTGAGTCCGCAGGCTGATGCTCTATCCACTGAGCCAAACCAGTTAGGGCTCTATATATTTTTTTAAATGTATAACCTAGTAAAAAGTTTTCTTTCAGGAAACCTTTTTTCTTCTCTTTATTGGAGAAGAGGTTGTGTACCTTATTACACATACATACATGCATATATGTATATATGCATATAAACACACGTCTACTTAGAAATGTGAGTAGATACGTATTTAATCAAAATTTTCTTTAAATAGTAATGAGAAAATTGATTCATAACATTTTTCAGATTGTCAGTTCTCTAATTTAATAAAACTCTTGATTATTACCTAAATCTCTGTACTCAGCGTTAATGGGTGTGACATATCTTTGAAATAATACTATTAAAAACATTAGCATGTTTTTGAGACATTAACATTTTAGAAATTTCTGCCTATGAATAGAAATAATTTCACAACAAATGCTTTTACTTTGTCTGATTTTCAATTCGAATGAGTGGACAGAATTGTGATAATTTTCTCTTTTACAATTTCCTGCAAAAGTTAAATTTAAACCTTTTCCAAAGCATAAAAATTGCAACATACATTTCGAATTAACATGTTAATTTTACTACAGCTGTTTGGTTTTCAAATGAAGCCCCTACTTTATAGTGATTCATTTCTTTGTATACAAAAGAAAGTCTTTTCTTACAATTTTCAGAAGCAATTATTTGTATGTGTGTGGGTGTATACATGAATGAAAAAAAGTTAGTAAAAATGAATAAAAATTTTCTTATTAAAGATCAAGCATTTGAATAAATAGGAAAATACCATTTTTAAGTCTATAGCCTAATATTTCTGCTTTTAAAATAAGCTCTTTTTTTAACCTTTGGAAAGACTGATACTAGGGCAAGACTAGAAATCTAGACCTACAACTGGTGAATGAGGGTAACAGCCACACAGTTGTGAGATTGAAATGTCCTTTTTATTAAAAGTATATGAGTTAGCCTGGCTGGTGTGGCTCAGTGATTGAGCATCTCTCTATGAACCAGGAGGTCACGTTTTGATTCCCGGTTGGGGCACATGCCCAGGCTGTGGGCTCGGTCCCCAGTCGGGGGTGCGCAGGAGGTAGCTGATCAGTGAGTCTCTCTTGTCATTGATGTTTCTATATCTCTCTCCCTCTCTTTTCCTCTCTGAAATCAATATATATATATATTTTTTTTAAATAATATGAGTTATTTGGAATGGAAAGATCAGGATTGGAAAGGAGAAATGGAGAATTCTTTCAAGCTAGCTTTTTATTTTATCTTTTTATAGTTGTTTCTTTACTAGTTTATGAATTTCTTGAGACTGCGATAAAAATTACCCCAAGCTGGATGGCTTAAAACAACAGGAATTATTCCCTCACGGTTAGGGACACTAGAAGTCCTAAATCAAGGTGTCAGCAGGGCCACCTCCCTCCAGATGCTCTAGGGAAATAGCCTTCCTTGCTTCTTCTAGCTTCCGGTAGGTTCAGGCCACCCTTGGTACACTTTGCCTTATAAACACATCACTTCAATCTAGGCCTCCACAGTCACATGCTGTCTCCTTGTGTTTCTATACGTGTCCTTCTGTGTCCTGATTTTCCTTTTTTTATAAGAATACCAATCAATGGATTAGAGCCTACTCTAATACAGTGCAATTTGAGTATGTCAGCAGGAATCCTATTTCAAAATAAAATCACATTCATAGGTTCTGGGTGAACATGAATTTGTGAAGGCACTGTTCAATACAACCAGTAAACTGAAAGATACATTGCAGAGTTGTGGAGATTAAAGGTTTTATCTGTGAAATTCCCAGCACTGTGCCTGGTGTTAATGGGTTCTCAATACATGTTCACTATTATGTTAACTTTTTTGCTTTAGTTTCATGTCAAATTTTTATGAGTTTAAAAGAAGAGATGACAGTTTATGTGCTGTGGATAAGTTTCCTGATAACAGAGTCTCTGTTTGATGTCTCCTCCTGATGTTTGAGTGAGTCTCCTTGCCCCAGACTGGTTTAGTGCACTGTCAGTCTCTCTCAGAAACTAAAGTTGGGGTTGTATTTCACACATTCAGATACTAGACCAAGAAAAATTAGAATTTGGAACTATCTACATTGAAACTAAACAAGAAGAGTATGCATTGAATCGTTTATAACCATAAATATGCATTTGATTGTTATAATGTAATATATTAGAGGATTTGATGAGAAGGTCTGGGATACTTATTCAAACTGATTTTAAAAGAATTATAAGATATTTCTTGAAAGGAGATAAAGAGCTATTATGCTTAGCATTCATTACAAAAGCAGTATGTTAGATTTAGATAAGAAATGAATACTTAATACCTTTATAATTTTTATGCAAATATTGGAGAGCTAGAAGACTTTTGTTAAGGATATTTATTCTGAATTTAAATAGGAATGCATATTTTAAAAATCTGGACAAGTTCTAAGTCTCTTAAAAATTGTTTTCTGAAAATTTTGTGATTTTTTTAAATATTGTTTTGAAGAATGTTTCAGGTTTTAAATTAGCTCTAACCTTGAATAAGAAAGGAAGCTCTTTCTTTTCCTCTTTGGAAGAAGTCATCTGTAGTTAATACTAATTTTTAAAAGGTCCTATGTAAATATCACTCAATTTTTTAAAAGAAATATAATTGTATGACCTTACAGATTCAACCTAGAATGACAATGAACAAGTTACCTCTTCAAGCAAATGTGTATCCGATGACCACAATGGCGTATATCCAGGATGCCCAGCACCGCTTGACCCTGCTCTCTGCTCAGTCTTTAGGTGTATCGAGTTTGGAAAGTGGTATGTATTGTTTAGATTCTTTTTGCTCTTGTAAGTTTCAGTTCACATATACACAAGTGTATGACTTTTTTAAATTATCATCTCCACTTACCAGGTTTCTTTTGAGAACTGGACTATTAGTTCATTTTGGGTTTTGTGAGAATAACATAAAATGATGGATTTCTTCAATTTTAGGTGAAGAACAAGGACCTAAACTTCTGTGAAACTGATTGTTTTTCAAGATAATTTACCTCACCTGATAGCCCATTGTTTGCAGAATGGGCTATTGTGATTGAATGGATGCAGAAACTCCAACTGTAGATAACTTAGTTCCAAAGCTGGGAGGTTACAGTTCAAATTTAAGTCCTCTCCTGAATCACATTCTTTTGCACCACCACCCAAAAGAAGGAAGGGAGTAGAGATGATACAGATAGGGGGACATAGAGGTAACAGACATGACTTTAATGAATCCAAAGAAGAGAATGAGATGGAGAAAGAAAATAGTAGTAGATACTGATTAATTTTTTAAAAGTTTCTATTGAGATGCTTTTGTCTTTTATGATACGTACTAGTAACTCTGCGCACAAATCCGTGTGCCAGTAGGTCGCTGCCGCCCTCCTATAGCTCCCCCCGCCCCGCCGTCCCCTCATAGTTGTTGCTCTGCCCTCTTTTGTAGCTCTCCGCCTCCCGCTTGCTTGCTGCCCTGCCCTGTCCTGTAGCTCTCTGCCGCCCACTTTAGCCAGTAGGTCGCTGCTGCCCTCCTATAGCTCTCCACCCACTACCCTGCCCTCCTGTAGCTCCCCTTGCCCCCTTTCTTCCTCCCCGCCACTGCCGTCCTCCTATAGCTCCCCCAGCCCCATGCTGCCTCCTCCTATAGCTCTCCGCAGCCGCTTGTACCTCGCTGGCCCACCCTCCTCCTGAACCGTGATCTGGTCGTGATGTGTTTGGTCATTACGCCTCAGGACGTAAGGGCTAATTAGCATATTCCTCTCTTATTATATAGGATTTTTAATTGTCATTTACTAGAGGCCCAATGCATGAAATGAAATTCATGCATGGGTAGGGTCCCTAGACCTGGCTGGCAATCAGGGCTGATCTGTGGGGCAACTGGTAGGGCGATCAGGGGGCCCCCCACTGACACCCACCTTTGCTGGCCTGGGGTCTGTGGGCTGGGGGCAACTCCTGCATTTTGCATCTGCCCCCTGATGGTCAGTGCGCATCACAGTGACTGGTCATTCCACCGTTCAATTGATTTGCATATTAGGCTTTTATTATATAGGATAGGTCATCAGTTCTTCCTTCATTACATGCAAAAAATTGCTAAGTGTCTTAAGGAGCTAGGCAAATAAATGAGTTGAGATGCCTGACGTATTCTTTGACACTTTATATTAGGCATATGCATACATTCTGTACTTCCACATATACACAAAAAATACTAGTTCTCATTTTTCTTGTGGTCTGTACTGGACAAAATCATGCAATCATCCCATAAAGACATCATGAAGTTATAAAAATAATAATGGCCTCACGTCAGAAATTTGGTTTGGATGGTGAAACTTGAGCAACCTGGAGCAACCCCGTGTGCAGTGGGGTGGCCACTGCATAGTGCCAGTACATTGTCTCCATGGGGAGAGGGGGCCCAGTGTTTTGAAATGCTGCAGTTTTTAAAGAGCCCAGAAATCTGGAATTTTATATGAAGACTAGAGGCCCGGTGCAAGAAATCTGTACACAGGTAGGGTCCCTAGGCCTGGCCAGCAATCAGGGCCAATCAGGTTCCCCTTCTCCTCTTTCCCTTGCCACCTGTGCATAGCCACCACCCCTGCCTCCCCACCTCCCTGCCTCCTCCTTCCCTTGCTCCCTCAGCACCCCGCCATCGCTGCTGGTCGCCTGCCATGTTCCGCACCACCCCCTGGTGGTCAGTGCACATCATAGTGAGCGATCGAACTCCCTGTCTCCCAGTCGAACTCCCAAGGGGACACTTTGCACATTAGCCTTTTATATATATAGATGCCCAACTGTAAATGTTGACTTAATTTTTCCCAATATCAGAACATAAAACATCTTTGTGCCAGATGTGACTCTTGACTTATCCATTTTTAAACCTGTCTTAAAATCTCAAAGGTGGGCTCTAAACAGGGTCTAGTCATTAGGACTCAAGCAATTGTGAACTATGAGTCTTCTCTCACTTCCCTCCTCAGCCCCTGCCATAGACACCCAGATACCCTACTACTTGATAGCTACAGACATGAAAACTATTTAGATTAGGGTCATTTATTATATGGACTAACATTTCCTGACAGGGAGAAGAGTTAGTAATTGCCAAGAGATTGATGTAATAATTTGGGTGTGAAGTGATCAAACTCTAATTGTCTTCATAGGCATGGAGCCAATTAGTCCCAGTGCCTGAAGAAAGGTTCTAGACTAGACAGTTGTCTTCTAAAATATAGAGGAATGGCAATGAAATGCCTGGTCATTTTATCTGGATACCCAAACTAAGAAAGAAAGGAAAGAGTTGGTTTGACTACGTAAGAGTAATAGTTATTAAAATATTTTATGTATATTCAGCTCCTTTATGCTACATGATCATTTAATAAGTAACAAATGTGAATGAATGAATGAATGAATGAATGAATGAATGAATAGACTTTAGGGTCTTTTTTTAGTATAATCTCAAATATATAATATGACTGGATTTCTTTTTCTTTTCTTTTTTTAATTTTTATACTCATAACCTAACCATTAGCTTACAATTTAAATTAGAGGAGATGTGAAATTATTGCACAGCAAATGAAGGAACCACTGTGACCCCTCTTGGAGCTAGAGGAGATAGGAGAGTGGTAAAGCTGCTAACATAGTCTTGGAGTGAAGGGGGTTCATGGTAGTAGTTACCAAATCCCAGGGCTTCTTCAGAGATCAACACATATCAAGTAACCTAAATATTTCAAGTCCTAGTTAGATCCTACCCATCTGTATTTGTTTTATTACTCCCTGTGTGCTGTGCATTTTGTAATGAGCCCCATAAACATTTTTAAATTCCAGATGGTGACACCAAAAATTTTGGAGGCTTAATTTACTCTTTAGATTAATTTTTGAATTTTATATTAATACTTAAAGTTTTAATTTTTATCTGTTTTTAAATTTCTTTTCAGATTTTACTAGACATTAATGAATAAAAGTAGAAATATAATCATGTTTTTATACTGGCTACCTTAAGCCATTATTGAGAAAAAGTTGTATAGATTTGTCTCCTTGACTAAAGGAGAAACTTGAATCAAGACCATGCCTGTACTTACATGTTCCTCAATTAAATAACCCTGGCCAATTTTTTCGTTTGTTTTTCGTAGGTCAGATTGAAGTTATCATGGATCGAAGACTCATGCAAGATGATAATCGTGGGCTTGAGCAAGGTGTCCATGACAACAAGATTACAGCTAATTTATTTCGAATACTACTAGAAAAAAGAACTGTCGTGAATATGGTAGGGGAAAAAATAATGTGTCATCCACAATTTGAAACTGTAACTTTCCACTTTTTTATTTTTTACAATTTTCAATATAGTGATATGTTTAAAATGGATTTAGCCTATATTCACAAGAAAGAGAACTTCAGTTTTATACACACACACACACACACATATAATGTAAGATTTGCATTTAGGTCATTTTAATTTTTTTCTTATTATGTAAATATAAAGTAAGGTTAAGAAATCAGTTTTGGTGAAATTTCCTGAAATTATTTTGAAAGTGTGTGCTAAGGAATAGAGCTTAGTAACATACTTAGCTTAAGTTTGATTAGTAAAATGGATTTGAAACATTAATGTACTTATTTTAGTCTTAAACTCATCACTTGAAAATGGATTTACTTGTCTGTCTTCTTGTTCAGTTTTCATTCTTTGAAGTAAAAGCCCAACATTCCATGTCTGGCCAAAGATCAGTTGGACATAAATCAGTCTGACAATATGCTTCTTCAAGTGCCAATAATGTACCTCAGATTCCTTCATAAATTACTAATTACCAGCTCAAGTGGCCCTTGAGATGGTCTTTTTACTCCTCTTTTTCTCTTTCTGCATTCACCATTTCAAATCTTCCACTATTTCAGCCAGTGACTTCACTGTATACTTTATAGAGAGCCATTCAGCAATGCTCGCTATTCTAGATACCAAGCATCAACTCCCACCCTTTCTTTCTTTCCTCATGTTACAGTAGAGACATTTACCTTGCTTTCCTCTTAGGCCTGTGCCTCTCTGCTTGTCCTTGGAACTTGGCTTAATCCCCCTCCTCAAGATCCTGTTACTAGTTATTCTTCCTCTTTACCTTCCCCTGTCCCTCACAGGAAATCCTTTCTGTTCGCTTTTAAACACTCTTTTTTTTTTTCCCATTAAAACTTAAAACAGAAAACAGCCCTCACTTAGATTCTCATTTCCAAATCTCACTTCCTATCTCCCCTACCATCTTGAGTCAGAGTTTATCAGATAAGTTTATTTTATCACTTTCTTCTCACACTTAATTTATTTGAATCTGGCGTTAGCCTCTATCATTCACTCTTGCCAATGTCACTATATGCAGCAGAGTGTATCTAGATGATGCACTATCTGATCAGTTCACTTACTTAACCTTTCAGAAGCATTGGACACTGACCATTGTCATTTCTTAAAACACTGTCCAGCCAGGGCTTCCATGGCACCACACTAAGTAGGATTGTTTCCTTTCTCTTGGGCAGTTCTTTCTCTATAATTCTTATAGTCTTTAGTTCTCAAGAGCTAATCAGAGCTCTCAAGGCTTGGCCCCAGGCCTCCCTTTCCTTTTTATGTTTTCCCTCTGCAACCTCTCCTACTCCCCTGGCTTTGGTGACCACCCCGGCATATGGAACCCACAAATACATATTCCATCTGTCTAGTTGTTTCCTGTTATTTCTTTCTACATTTGTAACAGCACCTGAAACTCAACATATTGAAAATCTCTCATGATCTCCCTTCTCAAACCTGACCCTTCTCAATGTTCCCCCTCTTGGTGATGAGCACCACCTTCCATCCAGTGCCAGCCACCTACGAGTCATCTCTCAGACATCCCTTACCAGCCCTTTCTCACAATAGTGATCACCAGTGCTTGGCTATCTCATTGACTAAATATTTCAAATCTATAAACTTGTTTACTTCAACCACCCTAATCTCAACTAACATCACGCATTTCCTGGATCTAGCCTGTGCATCCACGCTGCTGCTCTCTTTTCTGCTGTTTTTTCTTAATCCAGGAAGCATAATATTTTTGTTTTTGGATTTTTTTTTTTTTTCAAAACTAAAGCTAAAACTCATGAGCACAAACAGCAGTGTGGTGGTTGCCAGAGAGAAGGAGTTGGGGTGAGAAGGGTCCTAATATATGGTGATGGGAGAAGATTTGACTTTGGGTGGTGGGTACATGGTGCAATATACAGATCTTATGATATAAAAACCCACACCTGAAACCTATATGATCATGTTGACCAATGTCACCCCAATAAATTTAATTTACAAAACAACAAAAAAACAAAAGCTAGCTTCATTGCCTCACTGCTGAAGCCCTCTGATGTCTTCTCATTGCTCTCAGTATAAAAGCCAAAACCTTACCAAAGCCTACAGAGCCCCTCATATATGGGCCCTGCCTATCCCCTCTCCTCATTTGGCGTGACTCTCGCTATTTCTGCTCTGAGCCCATTGGTTTCCTTTCAGTCCTAAGTACTTTCCATGCACCATACCCCCACAGCACCTTATGCATGTTTTTCATCCTCTTTGCCCAGGGGACTCTTAGTTCTATTTCAGATCAGAGCTCATTTTGTCAACTGCTTCTGCTGAAGCAGGTCCAATCACCTTCTATGCTCCCTCAGATCTGGGCATGTCTCCTTCATGTGTGCATGTTGTGACTTTCCACTTTGTTGTCTTTCTTTTCCTTTGGACAGTACACTCCCTGAAAGTAGAGGCTATGTCTCTCTCTGCTTCTAGGCTGTTCCTGGCAGAGGAAGCACCCAGTATATATTGTATGAATGAGTGAGCTGTGACTAAACACTGTGCCACTGTGTTTATCGCAGTTACTGATTGCTTCCTGTCACTGTATGCATGTTCTACTCCCCCTACTAAATTCCAGGAGCTTGTCTATTTTCATGTGCCCCACAGGGCCTCTGCCTTTGGTAAGCATTCTATCAGTAAAATCCTAGTCCATTGAATGAAATATCAACATCTAATTAAAGCAAAGAATTTTTCCAATATCTAGAATTTTTCAGGAAAAAGATTTTAATATCCATTTTAGATGTCAAGATTTATACCAGTTCTTGGAACTCAAGGTTTAAATCAACTACTGACAATAGCTTAGTTTTAAGACTAAAACTGCATAGGAAATATGTTGGAGTACTGGCAGCTATTGTCTTTTTCTCCTGAAAATGTTTCTGGCTTTTATGATTTTTCTTTCTATATAGACACTAATTTGCAAAACTGTTAACTATGGCAATAAGAATTTTCATGTCAGACCTATAAAGCTTTCACTTACAAGTTAAATAATTTGTTTATTCCCATTCAAAACTTAGAGACTAATTGATTTAAATTTGATCCAATGTTTTTGTAATCCTATGTTGGTTAAATTTTTCTTTTGCTCAGCTATAAGTTCTTAGGCTTAAATCAATAGATTCTTTTAAATAAAAAATGAACTAGAGAAGAGAAAATACATTTTAATTTCTAGTGAGTTTGATTAAAAAGACATTTGATAAAGGAGGGTTACATATGCATAAATTTTCTAAAAGGTGTTTTTATTTTCTTAGGTCTTAAATTCTTAAAAATTGATGGTAGAAACTGAGGTGGGGAGACAGTCTGGGCAGGAAGGCATTTTAATGGGAAGGCTGACCCTGTCAGAGCCTCATTGGAGTAATTCCACAGAGAGGCAGTGAGAATAAGGACTGGAACAGTCCTCTCTGTGGGACCCTGGCCAACAGGACTCACTTCTATTCATCCAGGGTTACTCCATTGGTAATGATACTCAATGGTCAGCAGAAGTGAAACATGGGAATTATCTTTTTGGCACTGACCATGTCTGATTTATTTCTTTGACCCTTACTCCCACCATAGTCCTGCTGGCAACTGGTATGGTAAACTGGGCATTGAGCTGGACTTATAAGTACTATAGGTATTCAAGGGTTACAGTTGTATCATTTTGCCTCTGGATATCAATTCTTTACATATAAGGAAAGGGAGTTAGGAGAGATCAGATGAAAAACTCAAATACTTACAGGGCTCAGGAGAGTGATGGCATGAGAGAGGTTGGTCAGGTTTAAGGGCAAGGGCTCAAGTTAGGCAGCCAGCGGATCTGTGGGGAACATGACACATAGTCCACCTGGAAGCCACAACTCGGCTCCAACTGATTGTTTTCACGTGGGAACCTGAAGCCCAGTATGACTTGAAGTTCCTGTGTTTGGGGTTAAAAAAATAGTTAATCGTTTTGGGGGAGTTTTTGTTACTATCATTTTTTACTATTTTAATGTGAAATCTCCTGGATTTTTTTTTCTATTATTGAGAGTTGCCTGAAAAACAAACAACTTTTTAATACCATGCTGACCTCCCAAAACATTTCTATAGGCAAATTAGACCCACAAACTACCAAACTTCAGTTCTGCTATATGATACTTTATCTCTAAATCTTTAGATTCCATATATTTTCATTCTTCTATTTCCCTGTCTTTTTACTTCCTCCCCTCTAATATTTTTCTCTGATTTATTTGTATTGCATTTGCTTATTAAATTAATAAATAAAGTTCAACAAACATTATTAAGTTCTCACTATGTCAGATCATACTGAATAATCAAAGGTGACTAAAAAACAATCTCTCACTATCGTATATAATTTAGCAAGTTTGGAAGTAAGTGGAATGGAAACCTTTGGTGTTTAGGGATTAGGTAACATGAGTGGGCTTAATGAAGGGCAGCAAGGAGCCTGACAAGAAGTTTGGCTTAGGAAATAAGAGCTAGAACCCAGTGTAGATTATCTCAACTTAGTGTGGTTTGGATCAGAATGTGCTAAAAAAAAATATTTTAATATCACACATGTTGCAAGGAGAAAACTAGACTTGTATAGTCTGAAGCCTTCCAACCAACAAGAAAACAAATATATATATAACTCTAATATGCAAATAGACCAAATGACTGAACAACTGGTTGCCATGATGTGCGCTGACCACCACAGGGCACGTGAGGAACATGGCAGGTGTCGGCCGTGGTGGGGTGGTGGAGCAGGTGAGCGGGGGCCGCCAGACCAAGGTGGGGTGCCGGTCACTGTCATTAGGGCAAGGCTCTGGTGGTTACTGAAAATTCTTTGCTCCCGCATACTGCAGTCCCACCTGGAGCTCACACCCACTGCCAGTACCCAGCACTGGTCCCGATCACTCAGTGCTGTCAGCAGGTGCGAGTAGCAGCTGCCGGCCCCAATCACCCCTGAGGGCTTCTTCACCTCCCCCTGCTCCTGAGGGGCTATTGAGGCAGCAGCTGCCGCTCACACCCCCTGACAGCGCCGGCCCCAATCACTCTGAGTGTGGGAGCAGCGGCAGCGAGAGCAGGGCTGCTGGCAGACAGGACCAGGGGCTATGGTGGGAGTGGCCGGGCAGGGATGCCTACCACAGCCTTGTAGCCCACAGGTCCTTTCAAGGTGCAGAAATTCATGCACTGGGCCCCTAGTAATGTTTATAATAGTGTATTAGTTACTATATACAAGGCTGAGGAATTCATTTATAGCATAAACACTTAAACATGGTTTATAAACTTTGGGTTTATCATAAGCATTACTGTGAAAAGATTGCCTGTCTAGGAAATGAATCCAAATAATGGTAGTTCAGCTAGTTCAGCAGTTAAATATCTTTGTGAGCCACCTGTCATTGTGAATATGTTATGAGAGTGTGTGGATGGTGGGGCCTTCTCACCCAACCGGCTTCCAGCCATATCATTGTCCATGGTGCTCTTATGGCACTGAACTCACTCTCTTCTCTAAATTCTCCTGCCTTATCTTGCTTAGAACTATAAATGGTACAGTTCTTGAATTTTCAGAGTACTTAAATTCATGACATTGTTTCTTTGATGAGACTTTTCATGATTTTGTTTTGGAGTCTGTATCCTGTGTGTGTGTTTTTAATCCAAAACTAGTTAAAAAGGTGAGGCTTATACTTTTGGTTCCAGAGGGCATTCTGTTTCTTCTAGAAAGTTGGAAGGGTGTCTGTCTGGGGTGGCAGTTCTCAGCACAGGTCCACAGAGCAGTGTGGGACCGACCACATGAGATTTACCTGGAAAGGGGTGGCATTAAGCTTCACCTTTCCAGGCCCCAACCCTTCCTATGGATCTGTGCTTTTTAAAAGCTCCCCAAGCCATTCCTGTGTATGATCAATTAGGGGGGAAACACTGAGGGTTAGGTGAACTGATTTGGTGTTAATGTGCACACCAAAGGAAAGGTAAATATGCACATTACTATGTGTATAGATAATCCATCAAGAAGTCCCGCGTCTTCTCACTATGGTGTCCAGGGATTTTTCCAAGTGCATAGAACAAAGTCAGAGAGCTTTTTCTGAGTGTTTCTTGACCTAAAATGAACTTAATGGCTCCTGAATCTGATAAGGCAGGTGTTTTCCTTCCTGTCACAATCTTTTATCTCTATTACTCAAAGGTGATTTTGTCAGCCATCCTGACCTACATTGTGAAGTTCTTTGATCTTGGACCACATTTAAAGTGTCTTATTGAAAATGTTCCTTCTCTGTTCATATTATTTTACAAGCTGCATTAAATATCAATATTGTTGGAGAATAATATTTTTATATGCTTTATTTAATTTTTCCTTTAAAAATGTGGAATGGATACATTTTTTACAACTCTTTCAGACCTCATATTTTTTGTCAGTATCTTAATATTGTGTGTCTCTCTGCTGCCTTTAAAAATCTTTTTTTCTCTCTCCCTGATCTAAATTGTAATGACATATACAGTTTGCTACAGACACAATACTTGTCACTCTTCACTAACACCCTCTGTTCAATGCTAATCTGACATTCTGAATTTTAAGCTCTGTATCTTCTATAAATCCTACCTTTTCACACAGATAAGTAGCCAAGCCTTTCATTTGAAAAAGGATGTAACATCAGAAGATATCAGTGAGATAGCCATTTTAGAAATAAGATACAAATTTAAATTTACCTCCAATGCCACTGGTGAACAAAAGATCTTTCTACATAAATTTTCTCTTTTTAGTGCATTTCTGTCTGCTTTTACACCTTACGCATCATTGGTGATGGTTCTGCTTAGTCGTTGATTTAATTAATTGTGTGTCATCTACCATATGTATGTCCCCGTCCTGGCAGACTTATGTAATGTTAGAACATGCTGAAATGCTTGTCAACAAGTATATACCATAGCAAAGACCAAAGTATTTTTAATTATACTGAATAATTGTGTATCATATAAATGTGTGATAAGTGTTACATAACATATGTAACAGTTCCAGTTTCGGGAATAGAGTGAAGCAATTGACAATGATTTACCCAATTTAAAAAAACAGATGATCTAAATATGCCACCTGTGTTATTTAAAACCCTTATTTATTTTGAGAGTTTTTAAGTCCTATCACTGGTAACATTTGTGAAACATAGCTTTGTATCAACACATGACTTTGATCTAGTTAAGTGTACAGATGAAATCATGAGAATATGATGGGTAAACCTGAGGGGAAAGAGATAACATTTGATGGCATGTAAGATATATGAGCATCCCAGTCCATTTACTTTAAGAATTTTGTGGTAAGTTGGGAAAGAATTTCTGTAAAATGTTATACCTGTCCTAAAATGTTTGTGGGAAATGTTTTCAGGGTTTTTAGTATTAAAGCAACAGAAAAAAATATATTTCTAATATGTGAGTTAAGTGGACACTTCGTTTTCTTTTATTGCTTAGGACTGAACTTGGTAATCTGCTATGCATTTTCTATAGCTGTTATTAATAAAATCAAAGTATTTATATATTTTTATATTTCCTTTCTATTTAAATCCTATCAGATAATTCAGTTAATAACATGAAAACTGCAAATATGTAACTCTTAAGAATTTTTGTGGGGTTTTTTTTGATAGGAGGAAGAAAAGAAGGCAGTCAGTTATCCTTCCCTTCTTAGCCACATCACTTCTTCTTTCCTGAATCACCCTGTCTTTACAATGACAGAGAAGAGCCCCGTGCCCACCCTTCAGCTTCTGGGTGAATTCTCCCCGCTACTGTCATCTCTGCCTTGTGACATTCATTTGCTTAATCTGAGGACAATACAATCAAAGGTATGTCCCAAAATCTATCAAAATCTTACATTATGTATAATATTTGTAATATACCTGATATAAGGGGATGGGAAGAAGAAAAAATACTCTTAAGTTTTACTGTGCTTCAAAAAATGATTAAGAGGGCTTCACCTTTAGGCAAAATCATTATACCTTTCATTTGGGTATTGCTCTATAGCATCAATTTTCAACCAATGTGCCTGAAGAATTTTTAAAACATTCAATATCTAACTATTTAGTTGGGGACACTGACCTCTTGTTCCTTAGATTGTCAAAAAATTGACACAATAGTCGTCCAGTGTGAAAAAATCGAAATCAAAATTATGCCTATTTTTTTGGTCAGATCAGCAAAAATATATTTTTTGGTGTGCTGCAGAATTTTAGTAATTAGTTTATGTGTTCCATGAGATGAAAAGGGCTTAACAATTGCTTCTCTATAGTTTGAAGCATACTGCAATACTAATTTATTCCATTCTCAGAAAAGCTCTTTGTGGTGAGTAGGTCAGAGAATAACATCATTTTCTTCTTTTTATGGATAGGAAGCTAAAGCTGTCTTGAGTCACATAATTTGTAGGTGGGAGAACCAGGTGTTAAGATCAGCCGTCCTGGCATTTTGCATTCATTTCTCATTGTTAGCCAGTGTTTCTGGGGAGTTAGAGAAGTAAAGAGTATAGTGTTTAATTAATTCCGTATCAGAGGCTTTTTACCTTTTGTATCTTTTTCCTGAAAATCATTGCAACCCAAACCTTTGAATTGAGGAACTAACTATTTAGGAGAAATGGAGAAATAAAATCAGAAATTGCATTTGAAAAGAATAAAGCTTAGACATTTGGCATCACTTTTATGTTTTGTGGAGCCGTGCTGATATTCTGAATTGACATATACTTAGCTGAAAATAGTAGTGGCCTGAATATGAAAAGAAGAGAATGTTCATGTTTGAAGACAACATAAGAGGCGGAAAATGTTTAGTTTCAGAACAAACCACTAAAACCAAATATAGTAAGGATAAATGCCTACAAAGTTGGATGGTTATGGCATTTAAAATTATATGCTTAAGATAAAGAACTTACACCTGACTGTATGGGAAAGTACATATAGTTTGTAATAATGAAGACAAGTGGGTGCATGCTTCTGTATGCCACAGCTGTTTGATCCCTGAGTGAAATTGTCAGCTTACCTTCTTGCCTGTCAGGTGCCAGTTACTGCTAAAGGAATCAGGGATATTGTCATGAACAAAAAAGACAAAATCCCCTGCCAATTGGAGTTTAGATTCTAATGGGAGGAAAAAAAATAATTAAGGAAGAAAAAATAAGAGAAACTTGTAATATGTTAGATTGTAATAAATGTTATGGAGGAAAAAAAGCAAGGAATGGCAAGTGTAAGAAGGTGATGCAATTTTGAGTAGGGTGGTTGGAGAGGGTCTCACAGAAATGGTGATAATGAGAAAAAATATGAAGGAGGTCAGGGAATAAGAGACTCAATGAGGATTTTGGGGGGAAAGTGGTCCAGCCAGAGTTAAGAGCAAGTATGAAGGCCTGAAACACAAAGGTGTGGTCATAATGGAGGCTCCATGAGAGCTGTGCTTTTCTTTGATCCCTTATTGTCTCCTCTTGCCTGAAACAGTACCAGCACATAATAGGGGCTCAGTAACAGTTTGTTGAATGAGCGAATCTTGTGAGTATTCTTTCTAGGATTCTGCTATAGTTTTTGTGGGTCTACTTTTCAACTCATGGAAAGAACACACCAGAGACAGATCACTTCCCTGAGGTAGCCTGTTATTATTTCATGGGCTAAAGGAACAAAAGAATAGAGAGGAGGGCCCCTTGTTGCCCTCTCTGAGCATAGATGGTAAAGGACCATAGCAGCCTGAATTATCTAAGGACTTATGGGGCTCATAGTGGCTACTTTTTCTTACCACTAGATGACCCATTCCCAAAGTTTTTTGAAAGTGATTGTTGTTTGTAAGCAGCTCCAGCTGACTAGAGAGAGTGGATTACCCTCTACAGCAGTGATGGCGAACCTATGACACGCATGTCAGAGGTGACACGCGAACTCATTTTTTTGGTTGATTGTTCTTTGTTAAATGGCATTTAAATATATAAAATAAATATCAAAAATATAAATCTTTGTTTTACTATGGTTGCAAATATAAAAAAAATTCTATATGTGACACGGCACCAGAGTTAAGTTAGGGTTTTTCAAAATGCTGACACACCAAGCTCAAAAGGTTCGCCATCACTGCTCTACAGTCCAAGGCTGGCACTTGTTTTTCAGATCACCTCTTTTTAGTGATCACCTGCTCCTTTCATTCTTCCTGCTACCTTCTTGCCATACAAATCTAATCACTTCCCAGATGAAAACCTCATTACCCACCAAATTGGTTCAAACCCTTAAGCCTTCAGGCCTTCTACAGTCTGGCCTCCACTCACTAGCCATCTGGCTCCCATTGTTCTTCCTACCTTTGGACAAGTGTGCCACCTTCACTATCTGCTGGCTGAGTGAGTGCTGACTCAGCTACCACTTATGAAATGAGGCTGCTATTAGATATGCCTGCTTCAGGTCTGTTGTGAGAAACAAATGAAATAATGCTGTGGAAGCCTTCGAGAACAGAAGTGCTTTGTGAACATATACGATGTTATCCTGATGTTGCCACAGGATATGCCAACTCAGGTGCAAACTAGAGTTTTAGCAGAGGGAATAGAAAGCAATTCAACAATGTAGATATTTAACCAGAAAAATAAAGACCAAAATATTAATGCCTAGTGATAACTACTGTGCTGATACATGATCAGGGCTAAATACTTGGGGCTATTTTGCATTATCATATTGATTCTTGCCAGTTTTTATATTAGCCTTTGACTCTTAGTGCAAATTTCTAATGTTTGGTTAAGCTCTCTAGTAACCCGAAGGGATTGATTGGTCCATTCAAAGTCACTTCTTTAAAGACTTGTTCTCTGTCCCCTAAACTCTGATAATAGGAAGGTAATCATTGAAGGAAGCTGATAGTATTGACTTGAAGAAAGCTTGGTGCTTAAAATATGTCAAGGGTAATTCCATGGTTATACTAAAAGAAAAACACAAATGACTCAATAAATTCAGAAACCTGACCTATACATTTGGGATTGTGTTCCTGTTTTTGTGTGCTGTCAGCTCCAAACGTATAATAATAAATTGTTAATTTGGAGATTTCAGTGCATTTTTCCTACTGAAATACAAATACAATTGACCCTTAAACAACACAGGGATTAGGGGCGCCAACCTTGACCCATGCAGTGGAAAATACGCATGTGACCTACATCAGCCCTTCAAATATGCAGATTCCAACTGTCAGTTGATCCTTGAACAGTGTGGGTGTGAATGTGCAAGTCGGTCAGATTGGGTGGCTCAGTTGAACAAAATCTGTACATAAGTGGACCCACACAGTTCATAGCCACATTATTCAAGGATCAGCCTACAGGTTGGGTTCCAAGCAAGACCAGAGGTCTATATGGCTTGTATCTGAGTAGGCATTTTCTTTGCCACCACCTCATAGTATTTCCATGATAAACCCATCTGAGGACCACCTTGGATCATTAAGGGCATGTCTCTGTTCCTGCCTTCTCTCCTTCTTCAGAAAGGTGGTAAGGACATACCTGCTTCCCCATTCCCTTGACCACTGTCTCAAGGTTCTTTAGTTCTACACCTCAGTTGGTCTCCCTTACTCCTCATGGAAAAAGAAGTCATGGGCTCCAGCAACAGTCAGAGAGGTGTGGTGGGGGCTGGAGGTGTGCTAACTCACCGAGGTGGTTCATTTCCTACTACCAGTCCTCAGAGTCACTGTGTCCAGATCACACTAGGAAAATTTTAGAAAAAGAGACTTTTAAAAATTTACCCTACAAAATTAGGCTGGTGTAGAGAGACCAGGATTTAGTAATTCTTTAAAACTCTCAGATTAGGAAACTAGAGGCCAGAGAGATTAAATGATTAATGATTAAATGATTCAAATAAAACTACCCCTTCAGTAAGTGTTAGAATCTGGACACGCCCCCGGTCTGAATCCAAATGCTGGATGTTGCCCCAGAGGCAGTTATTTGACTTTTTAAGAGTTACTATATCTCTTCCTCCAAGTTATTGGTAATGAGTTTGTGGTTTTATATAAGCTTGTCTTGCTTTTCTAAATTATATATGTGCTCCCAGCCTGTTTCAGCCACTGCTGTAGGAACTTAACTGTTAGTCTTCTCATCCGATAGGTCCCACCTCCAACTCTCTTCTTTTTGTCACCCCCTTTTCTTGCACTATCAGGAGCTTCAAATATTAAAGTTTCTGTAAAAGTTTGAAAACTGAGTAACAGGAATGCACTAAACGGGAAAGACATGTCATCAGGAAAGGGTAATGATTAAGGGAGAAAGAAGTCTTGGTCGAGAATATGCTGAAAGACCATCATGGGTTCGGTAGGCTAGAATTACAGGTGCTGACATCCTGGGGACAAGAGAGAGGTGGCTGAGCTGTTGAGCTAGGCTTCATAGGGCCAGTCTGCCATGAATAATATGTGATTCCACTATTGTTTTTTCAGATTATTCCCACTGCTTCCATGTTTAACTATATTTTTATTTAGATATGTATATATTTATATCTGTAACTACATATACTGTCATGTGCATGTGGAATTTACTCTGTGGAATTTCTTTTGATTTGTGCTTAACTGTTTCTTGCAAATATTTAACCATTCATTTCAACATCAACACCACCTATTGAATAAGATTTTCTCTCCTAACTTATTTACACCACCCCTTTCTTATAAGAGGCAATTGTAAGTTTTTACTTTATTATTTTGCCTTATAAGCATTGATTGGTGCTTTATTGATCTCCCTAGCTTCTGGAAAGGTGAAAATTGTGGGGGGAAATTCTCTTTGTTGTACATATCTAAGAACTACCATTCACCTTCCCCTTTCTGTCATGTTATTTTGTTGATCAAAACAGGATAACTGTTACTGAACATTTTAATAAGTACCCTGGAAAATGAATTTCTACTAGTTATTTCCTGTCTCAGGACATATAACACAGTGTGCACTTTTCTAACCTTTCCAGCTATCAGAATGCACGGAAATATGAGTGTTGTTAGGCATTTTCAAAGTATGTGAGCGGGTTGGAGAAATTTTTTCACCAGGTGTTTAGGCATCCCTTAATTTATGTACACCTTACACATCCTGTGAGGAGGGTGGGGTCACATTCCTCCTGGAGAATAGGTCAAATTTATAGCCATTCTCATCCTTAGAAAAAAAATGTATACATATGTTTACTGTGGTTTCCAGGAATTTACTGGTTTGTGAACCTCACATCTATATATATATAAAGGCCTAAGAAACTGAACGACTGGTCGACTGGTCTCTATGACGCGCACTGACCACCAGGGGACAGATGCTCAACGTCCAGGGTCGGGCTTTCTCCTGTCTGGATCGGGCCTGTGGGAATTGGGCCGAAACCAGCTTTCTGACATCCTCCAAGGGGTCCCGAATCGCGAGAGGGCACAGGCCAGGTCAAGGGACCCCACCAGTGCACGAATGCATGCACCAGGCCTCTAGTTACTAATAAGCAAATTAAGTTTCTTTTGGTGTGAGCCAGGAATTGCATAACTCTCACATTTTGAGCTCTTACCACTTCAATAGAGGAGTATTTGCCTATATTCTTATGCAAGACTATAATATGCATGTGTAATTTTCAGAATGGTTTTAAATTCTGCTTAAAATAGGATGAATGAATGGACGGGTAGGCTGTGGATGGTTAGAAATTATAATTTCTAAAGTTTACTTTCTGAATTTATATGTTTTGATAAATCATGGTTTTATCTCTGCTGGATTTATTAGTTAAATCCTCTCTGTTAACAGCCTCAAATCAGAGGGCAATCCCCTTTAGTTTAAAGCCTTTTGTCATGTTATGTTAAAGGTGGTTCTCCCTTTCCCCCTCCTCACTGGCATCTGTGAGCACCAATTCACAGCTAGAGCAGAGGCAGGAGAATGAAGCTGTTAGAAGCACAGACTTTGGAGTCAAACTGCCTGGGTTTGAGTGCACCCCCTCTACTTGCCATCTGGGTGACATAGAGCAAAGTCACTTCATTCTCTGAGTTTCAGTTTTGTCATCTATAGTGTGGCAGTATAGAGACATTCTGAGGATTAAATGAGTTGATGTTTGTAGAGCATTTAGAACAGCAGCAGGCACAAGGAAGCATCACATGTTTGACAAATGAAGGTTCTTAATTGTGATAGTTATGAGCAGTTGTGATTGTTACTAATAATGAAGTGAAGATGCTGGCATATTTTTTTAAAATTAGAGAAAGCTGAAGTTTATTGCCAAAGTAAATCTTTTTTTAAAAAATATATTTTATTGATTTTTTTACAGAGAGGAAGGGGGAGGGATAGAGAGTGAGAAACATCGATGAGAGAGAAACATCGATCAGCTGCCTCCTGCACACCTCCTACTGGGGATGTGCTCGCAACCAAGGTACATGCCCTTGACCAGAATCATACCTGGGACCCTTCAGTCTGCAGGCTGACACTCTATCCACTGAGCCAAACCGGTCAGGGTGCCAAAGTAAATCTTGATGCTATTTTACTTGTATTCCTTGTACATTTTATTAATAACTAGAGGTCTGGTGCGTGAAAATTCATGCACTGGAGTGGGGGGATCCCTCAGCCCGGCCTGTCCCCTCTCACAATACAGGAGCCCTTAGGGGCTGGAGGTGACCTGGCAATCAGGGGAAGGCGACACTCCATAACACCTATGCTGCTGCCACTGCCAGCAGTGCTAGCCTCAGCTGGCCCTGGTTACCTGAGCCTCAGGTGGCCCTGGGCGTCTGGGCATCTGCCATTTGAGGCTTGCCTATGCCTTGGGCTGTGCCTGGACAGCTGGGCAGCTGACATCCGAGACTTGCCTGCACCTCAGGCTGGCCCTGGGAAGCTGGGGGGCTGAGGGGACTGGGGGTCTCCGGAGGTAGGCACGCAGAGTGGCTGTGCCTGCCGCCCTGGCAGGGCTGAGGGGACTGGCGCTGCCGTCTTGTGGCTATGGGCGCCGCCATCTTTGAGGGTGTGGCAGTCAATGAGCATATTCCCTCTTTATTACATAGGATTATTAGATAGGATTTCTCAGGTTCTTCAAAAGAACATAGCTAACATTGTCTCTATGCCAAGCTTTATGCTGAGTATTTACTTGAATGTTATTTAGCTCTAACAATGCTGTGAAGGTAGCAGTACTGTATCTTGTCTTATAGGAGAGGAAACTGACCTAGAGATGGTAGGTAATTTTTTGAGGTCACACCGCCAGTAGTTGGTGGTGCTGGGAGGCATAGCTCTGCATCTCTGACTCCAGTTCCCTACCCAGAACCTTATCCTGCCTCTTGCATGGGGCCAGACAGGGAGTGATAATGTGGAGTATGTTGGGGAATATGCTGACTTATTTCTCTTGTTTATTCAGTAATAATGGAACACCCACCAACTATATATGGGAAAAGATCCATGAAAGGCCAATGTAGAGTCATTAGAGATAATTACTATTAAGTATAGAGAGGATTCTTTGTGATAGGGATATTCCTATACTTTTACATTTTAATGCAAACTTGTATACCACCTCAACTACTTCAAAGGTTATAAGATGAAATAATCCATGAAAAACTTTCTGCAGAGTCTGACACTGCAACAGTTCCTGTTATTGTCACTGTAGTTGGCCCTTGATCCTCAAAGGGACTCTTCACAAGTCTAACTAGTTCTTGGAATTTCAGAGGTTAAATGATATATGCAGTCACTTAACAGACTCATGGTGGAACCAACACTTGCCTCTAGTCCAGCTTTCTGTAAGCCTGATGGCTTCATTCTGCAAGCAGACCTCCTACCTCCACACTCCACCCCGTTGCTGGAGAAGCTCACAGCCCCTACTTAGTCTAGGAGCCTCATGTTGCTTTATCCCCTGAATAAGTTCTGTAATGGATTTTCCCCTGTGTAACTTGATCATCCAAGCCTTCCAGGATGGATTCAGCTGCAGTTGTAATCAGAACTATTTTTTAAAGACATTTAGTTTGTAGCTCACCCGACATAGTGCATGGCACTGTTTCAAAATTTGTGAATTTTCTTCCCCTCACTCTTTTCTTTTCCTAGGTCCAGATATTACTTATATGTTAATGAATGTAAAAACAGGTCTTTTAAAATCTGTTTTCTCTCCTGGCACACACCGTGTGACTACATGGTATTTTTAACGGGTTAACCTACACTGTGACTCTGTGAAGGAGGGCATGGCCTCTGTTTTATTGGAGATGAGGAGCTGATGTGACTATTCTGAGGTTTCACACTGGCACATGACAGAGTTCTCTTTGTTATTCTCCTGCAGCTCTTATGTTTATTGTAAATGATGTGTTTTCATCTGTACTGTTTTTGTGCTATTTTTAGACTGTGTGAAATTTATAGAAATTTTATTAGAAATCTTTATCCTATGATTTAAACTTGCTATATGTATTATGTGGTCCTGAAATGACTCAGAATTCCTTAAATGACTTTTTTCTCTCCCTTCAAACAAAATCTTAGCAGTACCACTGCAAAATACCAGTGTGAAATGTCATAAAACAGGTTATTCCAGCCAAGAATCTGAGGTGAGGACAGCTTTAAATTGTTCAGGCACATTAAAATCAAATCAGTGGTGGGAATGCTGGCAGCTAGTCAGAAAAGATGTCCTATAGCACATTAAAAATCTTATCCCCTAGTGAGGATGATCAAGAACTTGGCATATGTGTATCTGTGGCCACAGAAGAAAAAAGGGATCATTTTCATCACAGTGTCAGAGGTAGGCAGCCACAACTCCATTTGAATCACTGCGCATTTCTTCATATTTCAAAGGAGTTTTAATTCATTTTGTTTATTATCATAAACATATTTCCACTTAAGAAAACATAAAATTTATTAAGATAAGTGTAATTTAAAATTCAAAGACCTGAGCCACTCATGGCATTATTATTTAAATGGATGCAAGACATTTTACTTCAGGGATATTGCGGGTTTGGTTGCAGGCCACCACAATAAAGTGAATATCACAATAAAGCAAATCACATGAAATTTTTTGTTTCCTAGTGCATACAAAAATATGCTTACACTATACTGTAGTCTATTAAATGTGCAATAGCTTGTGTCTAAAAAATGTACAAAGCTTAATTAGAAAAACACTTTTTCACTAAAAACTGCTAACCAATATCTGAACCTCCAGTGAGTCATAATCTTTCTGTTGGTGTAAGATCTTGTCCTAGTGACATCAAAGATCACAGATCACCACAACAAATATAATAACAAAAAAGTTTGAAATATTGTGAAGATTACCAAAATGTCACAGAGACACAAAGTGGGCAAAGGCTGTCGGGAAAATGACATCAATAGACTTGCTCAATGCAGGGTAGCCACAAACCTTCAATTTGTAAAATACAGTATCTGTGAAGCGCAGTAAAAGAAAAGCCCAATAAAATGAGGTGTGCCTGTACTGAGCTCTGTAGCTGACTTGTCATGTTTAATATTTCTCTTTTCGTCTGCATAGGAAAATAGCTTCTGTAAAGTGAATTTAAATGATACAGCAACCTAATAAATGTGGTTGGCCTAGCAAGTGATAAACATAACTAATTCAAGTGTCTCTTATATAAAAATAATGAACCAATACATTAAAGATTTAAAATGTTTTAATGCAATTAGCAAAAATTAGTATTCAATAATGAAGCATGTTTCAGTTTTAAGATGGAGTTTACATCATCATTCAGTAACCAGATAAGGACTAAATTCAGGTACACATTAAAAATTTTATCAAGAACTTTATTCAGCTGATATATATGTTAAAAATAAATAAAAGTGAAATGCTTTGATAAAAACTGATAAAACAGTATATAATAAGTGCACAAAAGGAAACCAAAGTCCTTAAGGACTATGAGGAAACCAAGACATGAGATGACTTAATAAGGAACGAAGAACATAATACCACCTGACTCCTTGGGGGAGGAGGACAGGCTCAGTGCACGTGGAACCTAGGGGGAAATGCAGTTGCCTGGCTTCGCTACTAAATAAAATGAGCTTTTGTGTTGGGGATGCTAACAAAAAGGCGGTGAGTGTGCAGTAGTGACAGTGTTTGTTTTGATGTCACTTGTGGCATGTTGGCACTCTGCTCCTTTGCAGGTGGATGGCAAGCAATCCGATGAGGCGGCCTTGATCCTCCACAGGAAGGGCTTTGATTGCCGTTTCTCCAGCAGAGACACGGGGCTGCTTTGTTCCACTACCCAGGGGAAGGTGAGTGGAAAGGTTTTTGTTTGCCAAGTTAGTTGTGCTTTCAAATCCTTACTTTCTGCAATAATCCTGACAATAAGATAATGTTTCATTGCTTCTTCATTGATTGTTTACTCTCAGCTACAAATTAGCTCAAGTCTCCACATGTTAAGAAAGCTCTTTCTCAACCTTCAGTCTCCTCTTCTTGTCAACATCAAAATGCACAGCGGGAACGTGTGTATATTTGAATGTTCTCATTGATTCTTAGGCTCTCCATTTCTTACCTGCAAAACTTCTTCAGATTATCTCACCACCATATTTTCTGCTTTCTTGGGTATACTCATGCATGATCTAGTTCAGCGCTCGCCAACCAGTGGTCCGTGGACCACTGGTTTCTGTGAGGTCTGAAAGATTGGCGACCGCTGATCTAGTTCAGGGATGGCAAACCCAAGTTCTGTGGTGGCCGACACAGTTTTATAATAACTTAAGTGAATTGGGGGAGCAGTAGGAAAAGCAACAAGGAGCAATGAGAGTGTGGCCAGTGGAAGAATTCAGCCACCGCCCCCAAGGCAACTATCCTCAGCTCACATCAGTTGTTTCCCCATGGAAACATGCTGGTCTAGATCTTCTGATGAAGCCAGATTGGCATGCGAGTCCTCACTGTGAAGGCCAAACATCCTCAGGCTGACCACTGCTGGATTTTTTATTTCTCTTTAAGTTGTTCTTGCTCACAGTTCCATCAAACCTCTCCCTGGAAGAAAGAAAAACTTCAGTCTTCTGCTTGTGTCTCTGAGCAGGTTGTATATAACTCAGGGAACACAGTAAGGATGGATCTAGTACACAGACAGGTCTGCCCCACCCAGCAGCTCAGCCAAACCAGCTCTTCTCCAAAACCTCACACATAAACCCTGTAGACCTGACTCAACAGATTTGGTTCCAAACCTTACAAATTAGCATGTACATAGTGAGAAGAAGAGAGATGTGGTAGGGGACCTAAATCTATGCAGATAAGCTTCTTTCTCCATTTCGTTTACCTCACCCTTCGTGTAGTTGGTACTAAGAAAGCACTGATATCTTTATTTCTCTTTATTATATTTGTACCTCTACCTACCTTATTGTTGATATAAGTATACTTGGTTGTGAGCATTTGTATTTGAACATTAAGGCTGTGAGTCTTATGGGAGCTGTAGGATCCAGACATATTCATGCAGCCTCCCCACCCTATAAATGGGACTCATTGACATGATGAGCCCTCCTTGTGGCAGGTTCGTCTCCTGTCTCAGCTCTGTTGGAACAGGAAAAATGGTTAGAACCACTTGTGTTAAGTGTTTTAAAGCTCCCTGGCCCATAGATGTCCCTAATTTTTATTGAAAAGGGGCCCCTCACATGGTAAGTTCTCAGGCTGTACAATAAAGGAGTATAGCCCAGGTTGACCTCTCCTGGTTCCCACTTTCCTGTGTTTCTCCCAGGGGTGGTCTGTATGTTCAAGCCTGCAGAGGTACATTTAATCTCCCTCCCTTCCTCATTCTTTTACTTAAAAGGAACTTCAAACATACTGTTTTAGCCTGGCCTGGTGGGGCTCAGTAGTTGAGCACTGACCCATGAATCAAGAGGTCACTGATTCGATTCCTGGTCAGGGCACATGCCTGGGTTGCAGTCTCGGTCCCTAGTGAGGGGTGTGCAGGAGGCAGCCAATATATTATTCTCTCTCATCATTGTTGTTTCAATCTCTCTATCCCTCTCCCCCTTCTTCTCACTCTGAAATAAAGAAATAAACTGTTTTACTCTGTCTCATACTATTTTTCACTGATTATAGAGCTATGTTGCTAATCTTCAAAAATGATCTAAATATGCACATTTTATCATTTACTTTTTAGATATTGATACAGAAACTTTTTAACAAGTTTACTGTTGCAAATCTCATACCTTCATCGTTATCCTTGATGCATTCACCTCCAGACGTCCGAAATATAAGTGAGATCAACTTGAGGCCCATGGAAATCAGCACATTTCGAATCCAGTTGAGGTGAATCTGGCTTTCAAATTCGGACTGTGAAGCATTGGCTTATCTACACTTCTTAATTTAACGTGCAATAAGAAGCACATTATTTAAGCTTCTGGCTACTGTGAGGACATGAATTCTGTGTTTTGTTTTTAACCATTACATAAGAAAAAAAAGCCATGCTACAACCAGTTTGTGTTTTTTTTTAAGTTTCTTTCATCAACTACTACCATCTGTATGAATTGATGCAACAAACAAAGAAATGTCTGAAGAGAACCTCTCAACAGATTGTATCTCAGGTTAAATACTAACTAATTATATCTGTGTTGAGGGTTGTGAAGAGATTGTTACGAGTCTTCATGTTGCTGGTCCTTTGATAATTTTACAAAAATGCCCACTTTTATCAAAATGGAATAAAAAGCTGGTGGGTAATAGCTAATGGCCAAAATGTTTGTAAACATTCATATGCATTAGAAAATGTTCTTGTGTTGAAATATGTGGAAAAGTGCAATTCATCAACCCTTATGGTATATGTAGTTGATTTTCACACTTTTTTCTAATGTACCACTTAACCCTTCCCTGCCTATCCTTTGTAAAGTATTTCCAGAAATATCCGATTTTGAATCATTCAGTAGTAGAAAAAGAGGCATATTTTCATTACTTGACAATGTGGGATAGGTGCAATTTATTACATTGTCACTAAAATAGAAGAAGCAATTCCATAGGTACCATAACCTATTTTAGGTACCACAAGGTGTCTTTTTACACAGCTCATTTGAATACAGATGTTCTGAGAAGGGGTTTTCTATTTTAAAAATACCATATCAAAATGAATGTGCCTTATTTTTGTATAAGTCTTGTTAAATCTTTTAGTGTCCATATTACCGTTTAGGGAAGGGGGGAGGTTGGGGCAGAAGAGAGTGTGGGTACTTTCTATGACACAAATTGTAAAATTTTTGCCTGACAATGCTGGCCACATTCTGATCTGTTGCATTAAATTTGTGGTGGTATTACTCTAAACATTTTGACTATTTGAATGTACTGAAATCTCCGAAAACAAAACTAGGGGAAAATATACTTAATTAAAATATGCTGCTGCCAAGGAGACTGCAACTTGAAGCAAGGATTCTGTAATGTGCAAAGTCCACACCCAGTTTCCACTTCAGAGGAGTTAACCACATTGAAGAGAGAATGCTTTAAAATAGACCTCGTTTGGAAACCCAATTATATGTAGCTCTTCCTGACTTATCATATTCAAGAATATGTCTGTTCACTGAATTCCACACTTTTGTATGTGTGCGCTAACCTCCAAGTGAAGTTCTGAGCCCATGGGCCACTACAATACTTTTTATAAAATTTATTTGGGGTCATTGTTAACTTAATATTAAAATATAAGCAACATTTAGACTATTCAGTTTTAATATAAAAAGGATTGAGTATCTTCATTTCTGAAAGTTCTCTTTGTGTTAAACTATTAGATTATTGTCTGATAATTTACCTCCTGTTATTCCAGCATCTTTTTAGAGAAATTAAAACCTAATTTCTGTTTCACCAGGTAGTCTAATTATCATCTGGATTTTTCATCAAGATACAGCTCCTAAGATTATTGTTATGTTAAATTCATACACTTCTTTCACCTTTAATAATTAAGGAAACACTACTGGTGGTGATAAAGATATTAAAAGGGAGTAGTTTCATGCAATAAACATGTACTGTAAGTTTCCTTCCTGGTTTGGGGGGGATAGACAACTAAAAAAGAAACAAAAACTTCCTTTTTGTGGACTTGCTCCTTACAGACCTTAGAATTGTCAGAGCAAGTTCCAGGAATAAGATCAATATTTTCATTGCATCTTAAATGTAAAATCTTCCTATGGGAGTTCACTGTCGTCTGGGAATTCTGATCAGTTGAAATAACATATCTTGATGCAATAACAGTGATTTTGCCACTTATGGTTGTTTAAGGTTGGTCTGTCCCATGTCAGTCAGGTCTTATTCAGTGTGTATTGCCACTAACTTTTTTGCTCACAGGTAAAGCAGAATTTTTCTTTAACAAGCAAGTTATCAGGGAAATGAAGAGGGGATGCTTTTGCTTTGGGCTGTGATCAAGAACTGATTAAATCATCAGTGTCTCCAGTGTATACTAAAAACCGTACATTTCAATTGTGATCTCAGTGGCATATTTGTGTGCCTAGGTTTTATTACAGTTATAACATGTGTTCAGTTGACCAAGTAGTTCATTATTTTCTCCTATCTTTTTTTTTTTTTTTTTTTTTTGGAAATTTAATTTGGGACTTTAACTGCAGTGTATGAGAACTCAGCATCCTTATTTTCTACAAATACTGGCTAAAATAAAATGCTGTAAAGTGTGTTGTAAAACATTGTAATTACCTTCCCATGTCTTTGTTGTACTTGTGCCGAAATGTTTTCACATCCTTTTGTCTGGAAGGAAATCTTTGCTTTCATTTTATGTTGCTTACCTTGGAATCAATAGGTTTTGATATTTTCTCTTGGAAGATTTTATATCTTTTTGGGAACATGTAATATAAGATATCTAATAAAAGATAAATCTTATCACGTACATGGCCCTCTAGAGTGTTCTTAAAACTGATTTTGTACCCAAAATATATTAAGACATTTTGAGTGGTAGGGTGGAGTAGTGAGGGCCTTTGTGAATGAATTGCTCCTTATCAACATGTCAAAATAATTTGAATATTAAAACTGGTAAAGAAAAAATTTAATTTAGGTGGGCATATGTTCTCATGCCTGACCTGTGATAAGAAACCAGCTACGGGGGTTTGTGAGACTGATTAAAGGGGTGGTTCTGAGGGGAGTAGAGGGAGATCACTAAGGCCCTGCTGCTGCCATGATCAGCAGAACACAGAAGCCTGAAGAGGTTGTAACTGACGAGACGCTGTCAGCATACACTGGTTTATGCAAGCACAAACAGGAAATTTATGGTCCCCAGCAACAAATGTTCAAGGGTAGCTGGAGAGCACTTGATACAGCTGTAGCCAAGTATGAGATGATGTCATGCAGGCCTGTCTTGCTCTCTTGGTTTTGCTTTTCCTCTGAGCTGTTCTCATTCTCAGAGACTGCATATTTGATGGCAGCATGGCCACCAGCGACCCATATTTGCATCCAGCCAGCTTAGTGACCCCAGTGGGAAAAGCACCTTTATCTAATTTTTCAGCAAATGTCCTGGGATTAATGTCTCTGGCTGTCATCTGGCTTATATGCTAATTGACTGGCTAAGGGTAGAGTTGGGTTCAACTAAACCACATGGACAAAATGAGTGAGAAATAGCCCTCCCCTCATACCACCTCCCCCAATAGAAAAGGGATTCTACAACCAGAGAAACAGGAATTAAATACTAAGATACTTTGGATGCTAGGCAGGCAAAATACAGTAGAAATATATTACAGAGAAAAACTAAATGTGCAGATTTAAGGAAGCAAGCATACCCAGTTTCAGTTTTAGGAAAGGTTCTATAGGAGAGGACTTGAAATAGCTCTTAGAAGATGCATTTGATTTTAGCAGATACAGACAATATGTGTGTTCCCTGTAAAAAGACCAGGAAACCTTACAACCCCATAATGGCAAGGTTCTTCATACATGTGCTGTCCAAGAAGGTAGCCACCAGCCACAGATGGCTCTTGAACGTTTGAAATGTGGTTTGTGCAACTAGGGAATTATCTTATTCTAGTTTAATTAAGTTTAAATAGCAACATGTGGCTGCAGCACATAGTATGTATAAGATACTAACTAGTAGGAAATACAACTAAAAACGTAAGTTAAAATCACACTGCTGGAATCTTGCTACTTGGGGTGGTCCTCACGCCAGAAGCATGGGCATTACCTGGAAACTTGTTAGGAAGGCAGACCCTCAGGCCCCACACCAGACAGCTGTTCATAACCCACATTTTAGCAAGATCCCGAGGACTCACTGGCCTGGGACACGTTTCAAGAGTCTGTCTCCTTCTTAAACTTTCCTAAGTAACTCTTGGTGATAAGTCCTATACCCTGAATCCTCTGCTACCAGAAAGCATCCCATAAAATCTGTCCACTTGCCCCACCCCCCCCCCCCCAATTACAAGCCGCCACCTTGTACATGGCCTGCTGCCTTTGCCTTCTAACAGTTTCTCTGCGTAATTCCAGTCCTACCCCTTTTGGTTTCTTTTTTTCACATAGAAGCCAAAAAGTGAAATTGAAAAAGCTTCTTTCCTGTTAAAAATTGTTTCTCGTTACGCTTGAAATAACATACAAACGTTCACCGTGGCCAAAAGCCCTACATGGCCTGCTCCCTAGCCCTTCCACCTACCTCAACTTCAGGAGATGTGTATGTGTGGTTTCAGAAATCCTTTCCTGACCCAAATCCATGTTATGTTACACCACTCACCCTCTTACTGTTTTCTAGGGTACACCACTCACCCTCTTACTGTTTTCTAGGGTTTTTATGCGTTTCTAACACATCAAGAATTCCTCTTAAGGGTTTTGCACTTGTTTCCTCTGCTTCCAAGGTCCTGCTTTCAGATCTTCCATGACAGGCTCCTTGTTCTTCAGGTTTAGTTCAGGTATCATCTCCAGAATCTCCCTTGACCAGCCAGTTTAGCCAGCCCCGCCTCCCCTCCTTCACTGAGTATTTTATTACCCCTCTTCTTTTCTTCTTAACAGAGCCAAACTTGAAATTATGTAGGTTTGCCTTCCCCACTAGAATTTAAGCTCCACAGAACTCCAGCTATTTGTTCAGCATTATATTCCCACACTGGGAAAAGCAGGGTTTCAGTAAACATATGTTTAATAAATTAATGAAAGTATGTGTATCACCAGTAAATGTTGAGGAAAATTGCATTTTCAGAATTGAAGGCTGGAAAGTCTCTTACATCTTCATTGCATTTTTTTGTTCATGTTATTTTCTTGCTTAAAACCCTCAGGAAGGACTCATTAGCAGAAATTAAAGTATAGATGTTTCAAGCTGCATTCCTAGTCTCCTAAAAGTTGTGACCTCCTTACAGAAGATACTGTAGTTGCTTGTCAAGCAGCGACTGCCCCTCTGCCTTCTTTGCTAATAAAACCGGAATTTACTCATGTATCAGACAGTGAGGAGCCTCTAGAGATGAATTGTGATTGGTCTAAATTAGTCCTAAGTCCCTTCTCTAGGCTGGGTGGTGGATTTAGGGTGATTGTGACATGTGTCACAATCTTAGCCATAGGAGGTCGGTTGGGGGGCTTCTGGGAGAGGTCCCCTCCCTCTTCAAAAGGGGAAAGCATGTCACTCTCACTTGACAGTGCTATGTAGTATGGAGGCTGGAGCTGAAGCTGGTGCAGCTGCAGCCATTTTGCAACCCTGCAAGAGAGACAAGCCTAGGACAAAAGTCAAGTGGATGACCAAGTGAAGTAGAGCTTGGGTCCCAGTGATGATCTACTGAATGAACCAGCTCCAACTTGGTTATCTATAATAATAAAAGCATAATATGCTAATTAGACCGGACGGCCAAACAACGGAATGACTGTCCGGAGGACCTTCCAGATGATGCCGGGGCTGCAAGGGCCGAGCCCCTTGCACGAATTTCGTGCATCGAGCCTCCAGTATGAAATAATTGTCACTTTACTGTTCAAAACACTGGATTTAGTGTTATGTTACAAAGTGCTGAAAGAATTTAAACCCATGTTCCTCACCAGTGCCTCAGCACCGTGCTCTGTTGTTTGGATACTTTGCTGAATGGGAGCCTGTGTACAGCCTGACTAAAGCTTGGCTGTGACATTAGTTTCTCAGAATGCAGACTCTCGCTGTGTCCCTACTGCTCCTACCACCTTGCATATTTTGCTCAAAATGGTTAATAACACTGCACTTAATTATAAAGAGTTAGTCAAAGGTAAGGTGAGAAGGGTTTTTAAAAGTACAAAGTGAATCAAGGACGTGTATACTAGCCTTACAGTTGAAAATGCCTTCATTCGCAGCATTCCTTTAGCATATACACTAGGAGAGTCTTCCAATTCACACATGGAATTGGAGCTGGCTCCTATGTAGCAAGGAGAGACTTCCCGTGTCAAGCAAAATCTGGAGGCTGAGGGGAAGAGAATCAAGGGGTTGGGTGCCGGGAGCCGGTCCATGCTTGCTGTTTCAAGGGACCTGGCATATATGGCATACTGTTCTTAATATGTTTGCTCACCTTCTTGGCACTATGTGTTTTAACTAAGGTCTCTGAGAAAGGTTGTTTCCCCAGGTAGGGATTTTCCCCTGAAGTTAGGGAGGGAATAAAACCCCTTAACTAAGTGCCAGGCGGGTAATTAATCACTTTAACTACAAACAATCATGCTTAAGCTGCATAATCTTTACTCCCTGGAATGGAGATAAGAAACGCCCTAACCTTTGTAATAGAGATTGATAGGATTGAATCAACTGGTATAAATACAGATGTAACTAGACAGCAAGACACAGAACTTAGGAGACAGAACTTAGAACACAGAACTTAGGAGACAGAGAACGTTCTCTAGAGACAGAAGAACTTCGCTGGAGAGAACATGGCAAAAGATCCTGGACAGAAACTGGCCTCAGAACCTAGAGACAGAACCTAGCGAGAGAACGTGGCAAAAGATCCTGGACTGAACCTGACTACAGAAATTGGCAAGAGAACCTGACTAGAACCTGGTGACTGAACCTGGCTGGAGAACCTAGACAGAACTTGGCTGGAGAACTGGCTACAGAACCTGGCTGGAGATCCTGACAAGAAAACCCGGCTATGATGATCACCTGAACACTGCCTCTGTGTCATTCCTTCTTCGCCGACTCCGTCCACACCTTTGGGGACCCCTGGACCCGCTGGGGCTGGACCCCGGCAGTTGGGGTGGGAGCAATGAGTCGGAGGGGCAAGCTTCTTTGGAGTATGTCACCATACTCTTTAAATATTTTAAGATTTTCCCAAATAGATTTATATGACTGACTAAGTGAATTTCTGAATCTCCAAACAGGTAAAGGAGGGACATTGCAACAGTTCTATGTAAAAGGCCATATTTTAAGGGCCTTTTACATGGAGTCTAGTATTCTTGGCTCCCAGGTACTACAGAGCATCCTAATTTTTTTATTCACAAGCTTAGCCTTGGGCTCATTTTCTGGTCCCAGACCTGAATAGTAATGCTAGCAAGCAAGATATGTCTCTAGGGCCTGGATGCGTGCAATTTTTTCACTAAACCAAATGAAGCCCTGGTTGGTTGGCTTTCAAAGAATGATCTGCAGTTGGGGGGAGACCTTTGTTTTGGCCCCAAATTCTCCTTGAAACAAAAGATCAGAGCCCTTGCCTGCCTTGGGTTGGATTCCCTTGCCTCGTGCACGACTGAAATAACTTCAGGCTTGCTGTATGGGAAGTGAGTGTTCAAGAAAAATGACTTGACTCATTTGGTCATTTTGTCTTTCTAAATGGATGTTTTAAGTGCAGTTAACAAGATTGCTTTGAAGTTAAAATCTATTTTTTTAGGTAAAATCTAGAAATTCATCCTCATTGAATCTATGGGGCTCCCTTTAATAGAGCCTGAAGGCAATCGGTTTTAAATTCTGCACTGAGCTTTCAATAAACATTAGCTGAAGCCGCCATCTGAGCATAGGCTCTGGGAGGAGGATTTTAATTCCTTACCCTGTGTCTAGTAAAGGAGAGAAGTTCTGCATAGAGTTAAGGAGCCATCAGATCAGGGAGCAACAGGGCCATCTTAGTAGGCGGCACAAATCATAGTCACGGGGAGCACAGAGGAAGGAGACTTTACTTCCATCTGAGTGATGAGGCGGAAGGGAAGCAGATGGGAGGCTTTCAGCTGAGTCTGGAAGGATAGGTCACCAACCAGCTGTGGGAGAGGAGGGTGGCAGGACACCAACATCACAAAAAGAAGCAAGCTCATGTCTGGTGGAAGTTTGTGAAGGGAAATCATTGGAAGTTAGACTGTGAATGCTTCCCGTAATTGGTGTCTAGACTCTGGATTCTGCAAAAATAAAATGGGGTGCATGCACATTAGTATTGACTTGCAAACACATTATAAGAATGTGAAATGAAAGAAGAAGGTATATAGTTTTCAGGAAACTTTAATATACCTACACATAATTGCCAGTAATTGTGAAGAAAATGACACATGTATCTCTGAATTTGTGATTATTTTTCATTATAGCCATGTGATGCTTCATTAAGGCAATTAAGAAATATAAGTTTCTTATATAGGAGCCTGTTGACTTCAGAATTCTGTAGTGATTTTATCAGGGAAAGAGTAGCATCTAATCTAAGCTTGGACAGAAAAATTTTGTAGGGTATTAAAGTAACTAGCTCCCTCCATTAGTCCAGTCAATCTACTTCAGGGCAGTCTCTGAGGGTCCATTTGTCCACCATAAACTCAGGAATATTTGTCACCAAGATACACGGTTAAAGAATCAATGAGATACATTATTTAAATACTTTTACCTTTAACGGGTCTATTATTTTAAAGTGTAGTGGAACTTTGTCATAAGGCATCTCTTAGGGCTGTGTAATTGAAGTGTAATGATAACAAGGTTTTTTTCATTCAGTAAAAAGTACATGTGGTGAAAGACTTACCCATCTTATCCGGAATCTCACCCTGTTTGCATGATGAGAGATGAGTGAGGTTTCAGTGAAGTTGTACCCCCAGTTCCTGTAGCTTCAACGCATGCAGGGAAAGTGAAGGTCTCTGGAGTACAACGTTTCAAATGAGAAGGGAAGGCAAGGCACAGGGTGGCACCAGCAAAAATGATGGGTCTTTAAAACTATGCACCTGCTTCATTAAAATCTCTACAAATAAACAATGAAATGAAAGCTGTTTAATATTTCAATATTTAAAAGGAAAACTACTTATTGGAGCACCTGATGTCACAGAGCCAGGAGGCCGTAGAATTTAGGAACTTGCCGGGTTCAAATAGAAAGGCACACTGTATTGGGGCATGGAGAGCCCTGGGAATTTGCTGTTGCCATCTGTGTGATTGTGACATTCAGCTACCTGATAATGTTTGTAAAGCAGGAGGCAGGAGTTGTTCATGGCAGTGAGCAGATCTTGACTTGTCTGGGGGCAATAGAAAAAGAAGGGATCACTAAATGTCGATTCCTTTGTTTCTCTTCCTTATTCAGAGGTATAGCCAGAAGTAAAATAATCTATATATATAAAAGCCTAATATGCAAAGTGTCTCCTCAGGAGTTCCACCGAGCAAGAGTTCGATCACTATGACGTACGCTGACCACCCGGGGGCGGCGTGGAACGAAGGAATGCCCCAGCCAGCAGCAGGCAGCTGTTAGGGACCCTAGCCATGCACAAATTTTGTGCACGGGGCCTCTAGTGATGATCATAATAGTAGACAACATTTACTGTGCCAGGCACTGTAAACACCTGGCATACTTGTCATTTAAGCCTCACAGATACCCTATAAAACCTGAACTGTTATTATATCTGTTTTATAGAACAGGAAAGTGAAGGTTAATGAAATTGAACTCCAACCTTGTTCTGTTTAGGGTTCTGAGAACTATAGTCCACAACCAAAGCTAGCCTCCCATCTGTTTTGAAAATAAAGTTTTATCAGAACACAGTGATACCATTTGTTTAAATACTTTCTATAGCTGCTGTAGGCTACAAAGGCAGAACTGGATAGTTGCGACAGCTGAATATTTACGAATAATCCTGAATATTTACGAATGATCCTTCAGAGAAAAAACAAACACACCTCTTGTCTATCTGACTATACAATCCATTGGACATGGGACCCCTAGAATTGTCACTTCGGGGGTTATTTTAATCATAAAAAAGAATGGAAAAGGTGGCATCAGTAGTGGGAAGAGCACTCGACTTTGAGCCTGGCAATCGGGATTCAAGTCTCAATTCTGTCAGAAAGTAGCCTTGGAAAAGTCACCAGGAAACCTTTTCCTGACCTACTAAGTAAAGCCACCCTACCTTAATTCCAAATTAAAATGTTTCCTAAGGACCTTTTGTGGTTTGCAAAAAGCTATTTTAGCTTATCAAATGAAAGGCATTTTCCTGGTTCTCCAAGGCAACCCTCACGGCTCTTGCCAAACACCTTTTGAAGTCCTTTTTCTCCATGCTTTGGTAATGGAATCTTTGGGTAGATAGATGTTTGAAAATGGGAATAGAATTATGTTTAACGCAAAGACATATTTCTGTTTTGTTTGCTTGTTTTTGTGAATGCCAGTGTTTCCTTCTTCTGAAACTGTAATAGGCCATTAGATAAACATGGGCAGAACAAGGCCTACAGGCCAGGTACGGAAGGTCGCCAGGGCAGAAAGCCCAGGGTGCTTAGCAACGGGCAAAACTAGGAAAACAAGGACTTTGCCCCCAGGGTAACCTTTCCTTCCCTAGCATATCTCTGTTCATGTGGCTCTGACTCTCCCCTACCTTTCATATTACTGGTCATGCAGCTTTGACCTCCCCTGACCTTTCCTCTGCTGGCATGTTGCTAGTCATGCAGTTAGACTCCCTTAGAGGGGATACAAGCGAGGGAACCAGAGGATAGCCCTTACGCATTAACTCCCAGGAAAATGAGGTCCTGACCTCCATCCAATGCATCCAGGCCTCAGCTGTGTTTCAGCTCCAGGCCCAGAAAAGCAGCAAAATCAGACAAGTGATGCCACAGCTGAAGCCTAGACCAGCTGCATTAACTAATGACCTGCCCTGGGGCCGACCAATCAGTGGTGACCACAACCCTGAAAACATACACCTGAAAAGCTGATGAATATTCTATTGAGTTTCTCCCCTGGGACCTCCCTTCCTAAGATCCCTGCCTTAAAAGTTCTTAGAATAGAAGTCCCATAGACCTCTCCCTCCTGGGGGGAGCACCCCAGCCTTTCACCTCCCTCTCATCTCCCCTGACCCCTGTCCCCCTCCATGCGCCCCCCCCCCCGCCCCCACAGGGCTTAAATACCTTTTCCTTCCTCTCTCCTAAGTCTCATGGACCCTTCTTTTGCCTCTGTAACTTGTTTCCTGAGTCCATTTCTTCTACAGCTCACTTGTATCTCTATGACTTTATAAATAAACTTTCTCTTATAGTTTGAGTCTTGGCTCTGAATTCTTTTCTAGCCAGAACTCAAGTACAGAGGTTGCTGAACCCAGGTCCCATCTGACCCTATGGGTCTTTCTGGTGCTGTTCTCGCTGCCGACAATAAACAAACTAAGCCTGGAGTTTCTCTAGGGAGACTGAAGCCTGAAATTGAAGAGTAAGATAAAAATAATCCTGAGAGGATTATGTGAAAACCTGTGAATCAACAGAAAAGGTTCCTACGCACAGGGGCCTGTGGAACAGGAGGTTCTTCCATGGAAGGATGGAGACAGATCATGTTAAATCCCAGTCTTTGGCCATGGGTGGTTAAAAATCAGTCTTGGTGTAGCTTTGCCCTGAAAGATTAAAGGACAAACACTGCCTAGGAAAAATACAGTGACTAAGGTTTGCCTTCTGCAAAGATGACTTACGTAATAAGAAGGCCTGTGATAGGACCTCTGTCTTGTTCCATGGTGCAACACAGTGATTTGAAGCAAGAAACGTGTGAGTTTCGTGATCCCATCTTAACTCTTTTCTATTTAGAATGTGAAAATTTGGAGTAGGAGCAGGAACAAGATAATTAATTGTATATCTTCTTGGAAATCAACCACAGACAAGTTTGAGTCTGAGAGAAGATATATGTATATTTTAGGAACAGCAAAATTTCAGAACTTCATGCTCATCATTTGGGAATGGACTTCCTTCCCTTTGACGAATATCAGCCTGTTGGATCTCAAGTTGATAAGGCACTGCACGTACTGAGCCTCACCCCTTCTTATGAAACAAGGCGTTTGTAGAGGGTTGAGTGGTGGGTTCCATATCGTAATCCCTGGAACCTGCTAATGTTACTTTACCTAGAAAAGGACCCTTTGCAGATATTATTAAATTAAGGTCCTTAAGATGAGATCATCGTGGCCCATCTGTGTGGGCTCTAAACCAGATGACAAATATCCTTATGAGACAGAATAGAAAACACAGCAAGGAGAAGTCAATGCAACCAAGGAGCAGAGACGAGTGGAGAGGCTGCAGGTCAAAGAGACAAGTGGAGAGGCTGTAACTGGAAGAATCAGGAAGGATTCTCCTCTGGATCCTCCAGAGCAGCGGTTCTCAACCTGTGGGTCGCAAACAATGAAAATACATCCTGCATATCAGATATTTACATTACAATTCATAACAGTAGCAAAATTACAGTTATGAAGTAGCAGTGGAAGTAATTTTATGATTGGGGGTCACCACAACATGAGGAACTGTATTAAAAGGTCGTGGCATTAGGAAGGTTGAGAACCACTGCTCCAGAGGGAGTTACTCCTACAGTCTGCCTCCAGAACTGTAAGAGAATAAATTACTGTTGTTTTAAGCCACCCAGTTTGTGGTAATTTGTTACAGCAGCCTCGGGATACTAAAAACACTCAAAACATTTTTATCCAATCCACCCCACTGGAGAGGCACACCGGGCGTTCTCCAGACCCTCCTGGGATTCTGTCAGAGAGGAAGGGTCGGGGATCATGAGGATTTGTAACTGGGCACCTCGCCAAAATGAGAGAAGCACCACAGTAGGAAAGAACCCCTTCAGTATTTGATTCATTTTGTGGGATTAGTTGTACATCTGCAGTTTAGAGTACAACTTGTTCTGAAAACAGGAAGATGTTTTCAGTGATTTGCCACCATTTGTCATAGGATGTAACTCATCTAGATCAAGATTGCATTTCATGCCCTGGCCGATTTGCCTCAGTGGTTAGGGAGTTGGCCCGTAGACTGAAGAATCTTGGGTTCCATTCTGGTCAAGGGCATATACCTCAGTTGCAGGCTCTGATCCCCGAGGCAACTAATCAATATCTCTTTCTCACATTGCTGTTTCTCTCTCTCTCTCTCTCTCTCTCTCTCTCTCTCTCTCTCTCTCTCTCTTTCTTCCCCTCCCTTCAACTCTCTCTCTCTAAAAAAAAAAAAAAAAAAAAAAAAAAAAATCAATGGGAAAAATATCCTGGAGTGAGGATTAACAAAACAAAACAAGATTGCATTTCATGTTGGCAGTAAATAGCAAGCTCTTTATTTGAAAGAAAATAAAATTGTACATCTTCCTCAAACACACACAAAAATAATTTGAAGATTAAAGATTTACTTGAAAACTAATTTGGAGATTAAAGATTTAATTGAAAACTCTATTTTGGAAAAAAATAACCTGTATGAGATAATTTCATTTGTTTTATTCTAAAAATAATAGAAGAAATACAGGAGAATCTACACTAATAAAAGAGAAACATGGTAATTGGCGTACGACCGCTACCCTTTTCATTGGCTAATCAGCGAGATATGCAAATTAACTGTCAGCCAGGCAGCTTGAAACTAACATGAGGCTTGCTTGCCTCAGTGATGGAGGATTGTTGGAGGAAACCAACGTTCCCCGCATGCGGCTGCAGGCCCTCTGAGCGGGCAGTTTAAGAAACATTGTAACAAATACCTCGGACTTCAGCCAGCAGATTCGCAACGTTGTAAGCAAGCCTCAAGGTAAAGCTGGCCCAGAATAAAAAAAGAAAAAAGAAAGAAAAAAAGGAGTGGTTGGGAACTTCAGTCACTCCCAGCCTGAAAACAGCTCTCAGCCCTTCACCCAGACTGGCCAGGCACCCCAGTGGGGACCCCCACCCTGATCCAGGACACCCTTCAGGGCAAACCAGCTGGCCCCACCCATGCACCAGGCCTCTATTTTATATAGTAAAAGGGTAATATGCCTCCCAGCACCGGGATCAGCGTGACAGGGGGCAGCACCCAAACCCCCTGATCGCCCTGCGGCTCTGTGTGTGACAGGGGGCGGGGCCCCAACCCCCTGAGCAGCCCTGCTCTGTGCCTGATAGGGGGGAGCTCCCCAACCCCCCCCCCCACAGGCCCTGCTCTGTGTGTGATGGGGTAGAGCCATAACCTCCCCATCGGCCCTGCCCTGAGTGTGAGAGTGGCAGCGCACCAACCCCCTGATCGGCCCTGCTCTGTGCGTGACAGGGGATGGCGCCGCAACCTCCCCATCAACCCTGCCTTGAGTGTGACAGGGGACAGTGCCCCAACCCCCCAATCGGCCCTACCATGAGCATGACTGAGGGTGGTGTCACAACCTCCAAATCTGCCCTGCTCTGTGCATGACGGGGTGGCGCCCCAACTCCCCAATCGGCCCTGCTCTGAGCCCGACCAGGGGCTGCACCTAGGGATTGGGCCTGCCCTCTGCCACCCGGGAGCAGGCCTAAGCCAGCAGGTCGTTATCTCCTGAGGGGTCCCAGACTGCGAGAGGGCACAGGCCGGGCTGAGGGACCCCTCCTCCCCCCCGAGTGCACAAATTTGTGCACTGGGCCTCTAGTATTTTAATCATTGGGAATGAAGAAGGCCTTCCTATGCATGGCATAAACTTGAGGATTATAAAAATAAATAGGCAAATTTGCTTATAAAAATTAAAAATGGTGTGGCCAAAGATGCCTTAAATAGAGTGAAAGGAAAATCAAAACAATATATAGTCATAAATACTTGCAATATGCATTACTCATTAGTGTATTCAACAGTTTTGGAGTATCAGCTCTGGGCCCAACACTGTAGTCAAAACACTACATAGACAAGTATAGGCCTGACCTCATGGAACTTGTAATCTAGTCAGTGAGGACCCCACATTGAACAAGTGCTTTTGAGTATAATTAGTATTATGAAGGTCAAGTCTGGATGCCATGGGAATGTATGAGATGAATATTGATAGAGGAGAGTTAATTAACATGTCTAATGTATAAAGAACTCATGGAAATCAATGAGAAAAATATTAACATAGAAAAATTGACAAATTCCCACATGGTGAAATATAGTTCACCAATAACCATATGAAGATGTTTATCGCCAGGAACAATCAAAGATATGCAAATTAAAATTAGATATAATATTTTACTATCAGATTACCAAACAATAAAATGAGTTACAACAAAGACTGCTAATGATGAGATATAGAGAGTTGGGCATGCTCATATACTCTGGTAGCAGCATACATTAAAGAAAATCTGACAATATAGAGTAACATTTGCAATTTTAAAGTGTGTGCCTCTGTTTAGTGTGTTATGGACTAAATCCTTGCGTTCCCCCCAAATTCCTATGTTGAAGCCTTTACCCACAACGTGATGGTATTTGGAGGTAGGCCTTTGGGAGGTAATTAGTGTTAGATGAGATTATGAACCCCAGGTTGGGATTAGTGCCCCTATAAAAAGAGACACCAGAGAGCTGGCTCTCTCTCTCTCCACAGGCACACACTGCAGAAAGGCTGTGTGAGGACATAGCATATTATAGAATATTATACAGCAATTGATAGGGTAGATTTTACATAGACACATGGGAATATGTCTGAAGATATTTTGTTAAGTGAAAATTATAGCTCCATATGTATAATATGATCCCTTTATGTAAACAATATATAAAGAGAAAAACATTCATATGTATGCAACCAATTATAAAGTGCTACAGTATGCTAAGTACAGAACTAACTACTTAATATAATTTATCTCATTCCATTTATGCCATATAACATTCACATGTGGTAGGTAGTATTATTATTCCCATTTTACAGATAAGAAATCGGGGGCCAGGAGGTTAATTTTCCTTGTCACACAGCTAATAAATCACAAAGCTGAAATATGAATCCATGCTCTTAACCATGACACTCTGCATAAATGTTCAAAAAGTACAAATACCAACTGTTGGGGTCCAGCCCCAGCAGGTCCAGGGGTTCCCAAAAGTGTGGACGGAGTAGGTGAAGAAAGAATGACATGGAGACAGCGTTCAGTTGATCAGCATAGTGAAGTTCTCCAGCCAGCTCTGTCCAGGTTCTCTAATCAGGTTCTCCAGCCAGGTTCTATTTTTATTGTCCTGTTACATCTGTATTTATACCAGTTGATTTTAATCCTATCCATTCTATTCCAAAGGTTAGGGCGTTTCTTATCTCCATTCCAAGGTTACTCTATTGTTCTATCAAGCTACAAGGAAGTAACTGAAGGAGATTATCCTAAGTAAAGATTATGTAGTTTAAGGGTGATTGTTTGTAGTTAAAATGATTAACTACCTGCATGGCACTTAGTTAAGGAATTTTACAGATTTATTCCCTTCCTTAGTCCTGTTAATTCCTAAGTCCAGGGAAAAAAATTCCCACCTGGGGAAACAACCTTTCTTGGAGAGGTGACCTTCATTAAAACACATAACGCTAAGAAGGGGAGCAAACATATGCCTTATACGCCAGGTCCTTTGAAACATAAGCTGTGCAGATGTTTCTTCCCTGCAGCGACTGTGTCAAGCAGCAAGGGTGGATCAGATTCTGGCAAATTCCCCCATTTTTATTTTTTAAATGACAGCATGTGTAAATCAGCAGCCACCTCTAGGATTGGGTTGTTTAAGACTCAGAAGAAGACTCGTTTGTGACTTTGCCAACAGGTCAGTCCGAGGCTTAACCCTATATCGGCTCCCCACAACCAACAGTTATTATTTTACAGCAGGGATGAGAATAGGGGCCTTTAAATTTTTTGATATTGTTTACTGTGTTTACTGGTAATATTTGGTTGCTGTTAAAAATTCAAAGGTATTTCTATTTTGGGAGAAAAAAAACCTGTATGAGATAATCCCATGACCTTTGCCTACCTATCAGACAATGTTTACAGTCAGTAAATTGTTGGTACTGTCACATTAATGAAGAATACATTTAAAGATGTCATTTAGGATCATTTCTTAATTAATTAAACTATTATCAGAAAACCAATTCAGTATATAAATGAAGGAAAAAGGCTTTAACATCAATTATTTTTCTAGAAAACTGCAACACAGGCAAAACCATAAAATGTCAAAGCTTGAGATAACCACTACGGATTCCCTAAGTTTGCATTATTCAAAGGGATGTGACTTTCCTGCCACGGGCTTTGACAGAAATTAAGTACACGTTGAAAATAAATTAGACTGAAATAAATGAAAGATCTGGATTTAAATCTTGGCCCTGTCCTTTTACTAGCGAGGTCATTAAAGAGCAAAGTATTTACCCTCTTGAAACCTTACTTGTTTCATATTTAAAATGGGGATGTCAGTCCCCAACTTTCTGGGTTTCCATACTTTAAATCCTCTAATCTACCCAGTGCATTGCCAACCACTTAGATGCTTAATAAACACTGATTATGTCTACCCTTTAAGCTCTCAAGTAGAAAGTTAAATTGGTCATCTCCGATTTTTCTGTCCTCAGCTACACTAGTCCATAAGGAAGGTGGTTTTCTCCCACTCACTAGCACACACTGGCAACAGCACCATCCAGCCTGGATGTTCATCACTATGGTAACAACCGTGGTCTCCCTGCTTCCTGCTCAGTGTTTATTCTCCCATTTTCCCCCTCTTCTCAGAGCCAGACTTCGCTTTATGACTCCCACTCTGAAGTTTTTTGAAAAGAAAAGAATATACAAATCATAGCAGATGGACATTGGACATAATCTCTTTTTCTCTTCAAAGAAAGATAGCACTATGGTTCTTCCTGTTCTCCCCCTCCCTCCTCCTCCTCCTCCTCCTCCTCCTCCTCCTCCTCCTCCTCCTCCTCCTCATCTTCCTCCTCCTCCACTTCCTTCTCCTCCTCCTCCTCTTTTGTCGAAGGAACCTAACTAAATATGGCACTTCCATTCTTGTAATATATCACCTTGCTTTGGAAACATAAGCAGGAGGCAAGATTTTGAGGCTCACTTAAACCTAATTGATTTGCTGATTACTCTTTAAAGGCCTAACTACAGGGTCTTCCAATTGAGGAGACTGTGAGAGCAAAGACAGATACAGGAATACAATCATTGGGTCTGAAGGTCCACATGTTGGAAGAGACGGTTGACACAGGTGAGGAGTGGGAAATGAGGGTGGAGTGCTACACAGAGGTCAGGTTGTAAAAGAACGGATACTATTAATTTTGGTTTCCTAGGAAAAGTCATTTTTCATTATGCAAGATTTATCTGTAATGATCTATGGAGTCTTGTACTCCCCATGTTTCTGTGATTCCAACATCTGCAAGAGACCCAAAAGCAGAGAAACTCAGCAATATTTGGTCTTAAGCAATTTACCATCTATGACCCTAGATGTAATGGTTACACTTGCATAAATTATTTTCTTAGCTTTCAGTTTCCAAAAGGCAGATCTATCTAGATTATGATTGTTACAGGAATATATTTTTGCAAACATTAAACTGATTGTTTTTCCTTCCCAGAAATCATGTTGCTGTGTGGCTCTGCACTTATTAAATCAATGGACTTCTTCACTTCACAGAAGTTTGAAACAGAGAAAGCATTTGTTGGCCATCAGTGAAAAACCATATTTTAAAAAAATTCACGGTGAGACCATGGTATTAGAATCCAGGTTTTGTTGAGAGGGGGCAAAAAGGCTGTTTAAATTTGCCAAAATTCTTCCTATAAATCAAATGCTAAGCCTAGTAAAACTGGATCACTGGATTTTATTATAACCAGAGAGGACTGATATATGCTATAGAGCAGCGGTTCTCAACCTGTGGGTCGTGATCCCTTTGGGGGTCAAATGACCCTTTCACAGGGGTCGCCTAAGACCATCAGAAAACACATATATAATTACATATTGTTTTTGTGATTAATCACTATGCTTTAATTATGTTCAATTTGTAACAATGAAAATACATCCTGCATATCAGATATTTACATTACGATTCATAACAGTAGCAAAATTACAGTTATGAAGTAGCAACAAAAATAATTTTATGGTTGGGGGTCACCACAACATGAGGAACTGCATTAAAGGGTCAAGGCATTAGGAAGGTTGAGAAACACTGGTATAGAGACATTTCCACCTGAGAGGAACAGACCCTTTCCTTATATTTCTGGCTGTAGAAGAAACACAAGTCATCAGACAGGAATATCCCAGCTGTCTGACATCCTTACAGTTGTACTTTGCTGGAGTATGTGGTAGAAATACATTCCAAAACAGTGGGTCATCCTAATATATATTTTAGAGCCATCCGTCCATTGGCATGACTTACACCTAACATGATGTCAGAGAGGACTGTAGAAATGGCTGAGGGAGGTGTCTAGAGAGCTGAGCTTTAGATATCACCCTATTTCTTCAGATCCTACCGTATGCTATATCCCTGGAAGGAATGGGAATGAAATAAGCAGTGGCCAGAAAGAGGTCTAAAGTTAGAAGGAAGATGTCACAGTGAGCCCTTACAGTAGAGCCATGACTTCAGCAGAGGGTGCCAGCATGGCGTTTCAAGAAACCAGATGAGGAAAAGCACACGTCAGTGGTTGCCACCACCATCACCTGGGCACCAGATCAAACAGGCTATAGCATATCAGAGACCAGCAAGGACACAGAGGATAATAAATGGCTGTATGTGTCACCTGCAAATGCACTTTATGTCCAGATGCTAACTTGAGCAAGATGAGGTGAAGAAATGAGGATAGGACAATACTTAAAGGGAGGCCAAATTTGAAATATCCAGACCCCGGCATCTCTAGATAGCAAATAGACAGAGAATAAAGAAAGATTTTTTTTTGTCAGAGTGTATAACTTTTGAACCATCTACACCAATATTCTTAACTACATGGAGAACTTCTTGGGGTTGGGAAAGGTATGAAGTAGAGGAAAGAAAGAGAGTTAGCGTGGTGACAAATCTTTCTCAAAAAAAAATTTTTTTTCTAATTGCTATTTTCCAGATATTTAATTTCAACCATTTTATATCCTACTTTTGAGAAAGGAAAAACTGGATTTGGACCATGTCCATTAGGAGTCTTGCAGAGGTAGGTGTCTTGTGAATAATTTTGGAACCTGGGAGCAGTTTCTCCCTGTTGTCTTAGCGCCTCAGCCTAAAATGAGACCAAGTCCCAGTCACCTTCCTGATTCATTCAGTGGAGACAGATCTGTACACTTAGGTGATGTAGGTGCAGAGCTAGAAGATAGTAAAATCAAAATACTGCATTGTTTCCGTGCTTTATTTGGCTACATGATATATGTTATGAGTGTTTTCAACTTTCCTCTTGATCCTAAAAAGAATCTTTCTTGTTCACATTAGACTAATATTCTTTGGAAAATAATTTGAATTTAAGAAGCTAAATATTTAGAACAATTTTGATTAGACTGCATATTAAAGAGAGTTTATATATTCACCATTAGTAATTCCCAATCGAATATTGCCAATGAGGAAACTCTGAACAGCTGCCATCTAGAATTCTAAAATATCACTCTTTGATAAATGTGCAACATGAGCACCATAGCTCAACAAAACGAAGCGCAATTTTCTCTTCAGTCAGGGAAAAGAGCAAGTTCAAGATTACTTATGCATTAAACAGTCCATTTGGGGAAGCTAATTAGAGAGAGAGAAGACCTTGAAATAGAAGTCATCAGAAAAAGCTAGCAGATGAGTCTTTTTGAAGACTTAATTTGTCCTTTGTCACAAACAAGAACACCTGTGAAAAGAGCTAAGTTGCCCTCATCCAAAGTCTGGTTGTGGGGTTCAGAAGGTTTTCTGATCCTGGAGGAAAACAAAAACAATAATAGTTCATGTCTTTAGAGGCACCAAAGCCTTGTGAGTATTAGGTTCCCAAATCTGTATAACAGGTGTTCAAATTAACTGCCAAAACAACAACAAACAAACAAAAACACTTGGGAATAAGAATTTTGATTTTTCTCTTTTCCCCAAGACTGTATAAGGACTGAGCATGAATAGATCATCAGTGTTAAGACAGTCATATTTTTTAAATAGGAAATCTAGTATGTGAGAAAAAGTAATTGAATTCTAGCCCACTTAAATGTACTCAGATTAATATAATTCTCACTCCAACCACAATGCCCCTGGAAACTGCCCCATTTTGATATTACATGTTATTTTTTGTAGCACTTTATTCAAGAACAAGAAAAAAGTAATTCTTCTATAAGTTGTATTCACATTAGTACCATTAAAGTGCATATTTCTAGAATACTTAGGTGATTTTTTTTTCTTAACAAATTTGTGTCAGATGATCAGCATCTAGAGGTTTCTTAATATTATTTTTAAAAAAGGCAAAAGAAAAGTTTTGGAGAAGAGTAAGAGTGGTGATTGTCCTTTATGAGGGCGGCTACCAGAATTAGTGATCGTTCCCAGGAAATATCTCTGAGCAGACTGTCCTAGGCCTGTTTTTTCTAAGGAATGGACAAAATGCCCTCAAGAAAAGACCTGAATCAAAAATTAAAGCTTTTTTGTCTTAGAGCCTCTGCTGTTTGAAAAGTTGGCAGTCCAGCCCTAAAGCAATATAGGCCAGAAGTTTGATTCTTAAACTTTTAGTGTCAAAAACTCTCAAATAACCTATTAAAATCTCAGGCCATGTACTTTCTCGTCAGAAAAAAACTATTTTTATTGAAAAGAAAAAAAAAAGCTAGTTCTGTTCTTCATATGCAAGTAATGAGGCTAAGGAAGGTCACTTCTGGCACTTGCATAATGAGGCGTAATGAGCTTGCCCATTCCTCTGCACATGGCAGAGGCCATGCTTAAAGGTCAAGAGAGTTGCTTTTGGGTCATACTACTCACTGCTCTTTTACCCTCTCCTCCAGCCTTTCTTACCTTTGGTGCCAGGCTTAAAAATATCCTATTGACCTGGGTAGGTTACTGCAAGCATATGCTTCTTGAAAAAAAGCTCCAAATCTTTACAGTCCATAATCTCCCCCATGTGATCCACCTCATTCATATTTAATTCCCGCACAACCAGGGATGATATTCAAAACATTTAACAAGGAATAAGGCACCTTCATGGATGCTTTAAGTGGCAACCTGGAATAGTGCTGAGGCAGGGCCCCCCGAGGCCCGCTGTGTCTTAATTGGAGAATCAGGGAGAGTCATGAGTAGGGGGCCACAGGGAACCCTGCAGGGTCTTGGGCAATGATTATTTGCCAGCTTCCTAAGGAATTTCCATATTTTAACCATCCATACAACTGTTGCAGTGTGTGCCGCCTGGATGGAAGTGCTGCTCACACATAGCGCTGTGGGGTAGAGTTTACAATCTCTATTGTACAGCTGAGGGAACTGAGACTCAAGGAGGTGGAGCCATTTGGCTATGGCTACTCCACTAGGATACAGGGAGGAGAGGGAACCTGAAGGGCACCCAGACTTGTAAGATGCCAAAGCACAGGCTCTGTCCTCTGTAGATGCTGTGCAGGCCCACATGTAGCCAGCGCCTCGGTATCTAGTCTGACCTTTATATATAACCTCGGGCCCTCGCTCGTTCTATGAGGTTGACCTGGCTGGCAAAGGTTGCAAGACCTGGGAAGTGAGCCTCTGCAATGAAAAGGTTGTTGCTGCCCTCCCCCCTACCTCAAGCTGCTGCAGAAGACCAGGCAGGCTGCCTAAGAGCCAGTTCAATGGCTGAGCTCCTAAATGAAAGGCAGAAAATGGGAGGCTTAAATACACTCCTCTTAGATGTATTTTTTCCTCTGCTTATTTCTCTCTGAAGATCAGTGAAGTATAAAAAAAAATTAATATTTTTATTTTTATTTAAAATCCTTCTCCATTTAAAGATTGTTGGTGTTACCTGTAAAATTAACACATACTCATTGTAGATGACTGAGAAAAAAAAAGTCACTTTACAAATTATTTACATTCCTACTACCTATTATTTTATTATATGTCTTTACATATATAGTCTTGGAATCGTACTTTTCAGAATTTTAAATTCGTTTGAAAATTATTGTTTTTTAAAGTTATTTTTTAAACAGTTTTATGAGTTTTTCCCATTTTATTACATTATCTCTGAAATTGTCCATTTTTTCATTTATTATTAGACATGTAGGGTATTTCCAGTTTTCACCATTCACATGCCTGATGCTCCATCTAAATCCTGATAACATGAATCTCTAACTCAGCACTGGCTTTTTCCTCAGGTAAAATCCTAAAAACTGAGATTACAAAGTTGAGAGTATTAGTATATTGTACTTAATGACCTTTTGTATCTTTTCTTTTTCTGAATTGTTTGTTACAGCTCCTGGCCTACTTTTCGCTCTTTTGTTATTTTTTTCTTTACATGTTAAACGTGTAACTAGCATATTTCATTCAAATATCTCCCAGTATATTGTTTTCCATTTGCCATTTAAGATTATGGGGTTATTATTTTTTCATATAGAAAAGTTTTATTTTATAACCAATTCTACTGTTCTACCGTCCTTTTCTGGTCTTTTTTTATTATTGATTTTTTTTTTGTTTGTTTTGTTTTTTTAGGAAGGGAGAGAAAGAGAAAGAGAAAGAGAAAGAGAAAGAGAAAGAGAAAGAGAAAGAGAAAGAGAAAGAGAAAGAGACAAAGAGAAAGAGAAAGAGAAAGAGGAAGAGACAAAGAGAGAGACATGGATGTTAGAATCAACTGACACCAGACAGAGCTGCCCTTTTCTGTTTTGATTCTTGCATTGGTTAATTCTTTAAAAGGCATTACAAATATCAAGACCTGATAAATATTTTCTTCTCATTTGTTTGAGGTTCATTTTTAACATTTCACTCTTTAAGCTATCAGAAATTTTATTAGATTAAGGCAAACTTTTTTTCAAAATAGTGATCTAATTATCCCAGCACTATCTATTGAATATTTATTCTTTTCCCCATTATGTCATGATATTATATTTGTCTTATACTAAATTATTATATATACTAGGATTGGTTTCTTGGTTACTTTTTTTGTCTTATTGATTTACCTATAATTTCTTGAAGTAGTACATACTACTTTGATTATTTAAACAAGAATCATAGGGTTACTATAAAAAATTACTATCTATGCTTGAATTATCCTTTTTTTAAAATTTATTTTAAGTAAAAAGTTACTATTTTTTTGTACATAATTTACTTATGCATATTTCATTACCAAAGATTTTGGAATATTTTAGACAAGGTGACACAACATAATAGAATGAAAATGAGAAATTTTAAAACAATAAGATAAATTCAGGGCTCAAGTTAGATATGAAATGATTGTCATAATGAACTAGAATAGACTACATATTGGTTCTAAGCATTCTATTGGTCAAAGCAAAGAAGAAAAATGACCAATTACAAGATTCCAAATTTAAGCAATAGAAATTTTTTTAGGAGACGTACTGCTCCTCTAATACTGAGACCTAAAGTGGTGGAAAACATCCTTGATTACATCCCTACAAATGGCAAATGAGTCACGCTCTCCCTGTGCTTCCAAGGCACTTTTGTGTCACTATTATAAGGATCCCTGGGACTAGCAAATGCCGGCCCTGTCAACTCTTTGAGAAAGGCAAGATACAAGCCAGTCCCTTGGACAGCACTCAGAAAAGTTGGCACACTAGCTGTGTGGTCCAACTCCTTTGCTCCTTAGGGAGTAACATGGAGCTGGGGGTTCCCTCCTGATCATATGGCATGGTACCAGGGGTGCGGTGTTTTTTGTTTTTTAAATATATTTTTATTGATTTCAAGGAGGAAGGGAGAGGGAGAACTTAAGAAGAGGACTTACCTTAAATCAGCTTAAGCACAAAATTCATACAACTAAAAAGTCCAGGTAAAGTTGAGTTAGGGGCTCAAATTAAACCACATCACCAGGATTCCATCTCTCTCTCTCTCTCTCTCTCTCTCTCTCTCTCTCTCTCTCTCTCTCCCTCTATCTCTCTCTCTCCCCTCATCTCTCAGCTCTGTTCTATATTGGCATTACTCTTAGTTAGGGCCTTTCCAAGAGTGGTCCCCCGAAGTTCCTGCCCTATATCCTGCCAACATATTAACCCCATCAGAAAGTTTCTCTTTTCATTTTATTTTCCTCTTTCCTAACAGTTTTATAGCAAAAGTCCAGGGGTGGGCAAACTTTTTGACTCGAGGGCCACAATGGGTTCTTAAACTGGACCGGAGGGCCAGAACAAAAGCATGGATGGAGTGTTTGTGTGAACTAATATAAATTCAAAGTAAACATCATTACATAAAAGGGTACGGTCTTTTTTTTTTTAGTTTTATTCATTTCAAACGGGCCGGATTCGGCCCGTGGGCCGTAGTTTGCCCACGGCTGTTCTAGGATCTGAAGCTCATTGGTCTGTCTTGGAATAGTCATTCTTTCCAGGAGTTGGAATGGTCTCATTGCCCATTCCTAGAAATTCAGGATTGGGATCAGCCTTGGCCCAACTACATAGATTGAGTGTGGACAAGGGGTGTTCCCTATAGGAAAATTGAGTCATGGAGTTAAAATAGGAAGAAATGGATGTTAGACAGGTGTAACAGTTAATTTTATGTGTTCACCTGACATAGTCATGGGATGCCCAGATATTTGGTCAAACATTATTCTGGAAGTTTCTGGGAGGGTGTCTTTGAGTGAGATTAATATGTAAATTGGTAGACTATGCAAAGCAGGTTGCTCTTTCTAATATATATGGGCCTCATCCAATTGGTTAAAAGCCTGAATAGAAAAAAAGACTGATACTACCCCAAGGAAGAGAGAATTATCTTTACCTGAATGCCTTTGAACTGGGACATTGGTTTTTTCCTGCTTTTGGACTCAAACTAAAACATCAGTTCTTCCTAGGTCTCGAGCCTGCTGGCCTTTTGATTGGAACCTATATAAGTGGTTTTTCTGCTCTCAGGCCTTCAAACATGGACTGGCACTATTTCATTGGCTCTCCTCCGTCTCTAGATTGCTGACTCCCTCTGCGGATCTTGGAACTAGCTGGTCTCCATAATAACATTATTATAAATATCTTTACATTATTATTCCATTGGTGCTATTTCTTTGAAGAACCCTGACTAATACAGCAGGCAACACACTAGACACTTTCTACACTCTCCTGTTCCTCTCTAAGCCACTCCATTCCTTTTAAGGTCCTATGCTTTATCTACCCACATCCTCTCCTTCCTATTCCCGTGCTCTTTCTTACCCTCTCCTTCGAAGCCCTCCCTTATTTTATTCTTGGAGAACTAGGCATCATCCACTTTATAGTTTTACAGGGTACTGGAGTTTCCCCATAATTTGCTCATTCTGTTTCCAGATAGACTTCTTTAACTTCCCTAACTTTAAGGGAGAATGGTCACTTTCTTTTTCTGTGCACCTACTATATCTAAAACACTATGTTAAATGTTTTATGAAATATGAATAGGAAATATTGCTTCTTTCTCACAAACAGGACAGAGTTTACTCATTCAATTCGCAGTGTTCATAAAAAGCTATAATTAATTAATTTGTTTATTTGCTCATTGTCTAATTCATCACTAGAATGCATATTCCTTGAGGGCAGAGATTGTGTCCCTCTTGTATCTCTAATGCACATTCATGGCACCTGGTAGATGTTTTTCAAATACTGATTGACAGAATGACTGACTGAATGAATTATTAAAGATCTATATCAAGTGCTAGCTCCTTATCTAAGGTGTCTTTTCTGATTTTTCCCAACCAAAAGTGATGTCTCCTTTGTCTGAATTTCTGAGGCTCTTTAGCTGTACTCCTTCATAGTTCTATTCTTTGCCTCTCCTCTTCAAATTATTTATGGGTTTATTGCATCCTCCTTATTTTTCAAATACGTGGAGCAGTAGCTTACTTTTTATATTCCTGCTTTTTATATTCCTGGCACAGAATAGGTGCTCAATAAATTCTTATTGAATTGATTTGAATAATTGAAAAAGTTTTCAATAGATCAGACACCTAAAAAACGTTAGATTTCTTTAAAAATAGAACCACAATAAGCACTGGACTCCTGGCCAAAAATGGGCACATTTCCCAGCCATTTTAGAGATCTTGGAGAAAGGCCTAAACACCGATCTCCATTGATCCAAATCGGCTTCATTAAACACTCCCTGGGCCTGTGAGATGGATGGTGTGTGGGTTGAGTCCTGACAGGTAGGGAGAAAAGATCTCCCGCCTCCAGGTGCTCCTGGCCCCAATTAATGGCAATGCCATGTAAACTTTCAATGAGGAGGCTCTGCTGTGGTCATGAGGACTGAACAGTGTTTTTTTCTGGATCTTTCAGAAGTTTCCTCTGATTGAGAAGGAAACCTGGATATATGTGCATGATGGGATTGCAGTAAAGATGGGGAAAAGGAAGGTGTCTGTCCTGGCCAGGACACTCAAATGTGAGAGACTGTTACCACTTTGAGTTCATTTTCTTTTTTCTGAAAAAGTTATAATACATACCTCACAGGGTGGTCATATTAAGATAATATATGTGTTAACTTTATGTACATATAGTAGCTGGTAAATATGTATTAAGTTCCCGCCACTCTTCAATGCCTATTCCCACCCCATGCCAGGTGAGAACTCTACTTGTTACCTCCAGGGTGGACCACTTCAGAGTACAGAGGTAGAATTTGTGGAAAGGGGAAAAGTAGATTGACATATATGTGTGTACATGTGTGTGCACATGGCTCATGGTTTTACATGTGTTATTTAAGGAAAGCTTATATTTGCTATGCATTTTTACATAGTAACTGAACAACAAAATGATGGACAAATAGCATCTGTTACTTTTGTACTGAGAAGAGAATGTAATTGGAATCTTGAACTCAATGTGGAGAGAGATTACTTGCTGGGCTAACATTAGCTTGTAGAAAGAAAGTTCTACAGTCTTAAAGTGGCAAACAAAAGGGAAATTGCTCTGCTCAAGCCAGGAATAAGAATGAATTTAATCTGAGGCAGACTGATGAGCAGCCTAGAAAAACTAGAATTTCTTTTTTAAATAGAGCTCAATAGCCAGAGTGAGGGATTTTTACTGTGGATGTGGAAGCCTTTCAGGTCAGTCTTCATTATTTATTGAATGAGTATGGGAAATGGATAATTACATGAACATCTGTATTCGTTTTCTAGAGCTGCCCTAACCAAGTACCAAAAAATGGCTTAAAAAACATAAATTTATTGTCTCACAGTTCTGGAAGCTGGAAATTCTAAAATCAAGATGTTGATAGACTAAGTTCCTTCTGAGGGCGGCGAGGGAAGGAGCTGTTCCAGGCCTCTCTCCTTGGCTTGGAGATGCCTGTCTTTTCCCTCTGTCTTCACATTGCCTTCCTCTGTGTGTATTTGTTTCCAAGTTTCCCCTTTCTTTAAGGACACCAGCCATAGTGGATTAGGGCCCACACTCAGGACCACATTTGAGTTGATTATCTCTGTAAAGATCCTGTCTCCATATATGGTCACATTCTGAGACACTGGGGGTTAGGAATTTGGGTGGGGGTGGGAGATACAATTCAACTGAATTTCATAAGAGTTTTGATACTTGAAAATCTTTCCTAGATGCTATCCTCCTGGCTTAACAAAAAAAGTGGGGGTGGGGCAAATTATACAAAGATAGTCATTTTTGTGTCTCTGACAATCATTTCTCGACACAGATATGAAAAAAACATGATTTGGGTCCAGAACACTTCTAGTAGGAGCTCACCAAAGATTCAGAAATTCCCTGAAACATTAAGATTTGTTTTTATATGTAAATGTGATATGACAAGTTCACCTATGTACCAAATGAAGTAAATGCATGGAGGGCCAGCAGGAGAATTATCCTCCCAATAACCCAATTTCAGTTTTTAGGGAATATAACTTCATGTGACATTACAGAATACGGTGTGCCTCAAGTTATCCTCATCTCTACCCACACTATTCCATTATAAATGGGCAGGAGATATAAAATAAATAAATAAATAAAGCCAAATATAAAGTAAACCAACAGACATAAGACCCTCAGAGCTTGTATAGGCACAGAAATAATAGATTAAATTTGAGGCAGAGCTGTCACAATATAGCTGTCTATTAAAATAGCTATCTTTAAAGTTTCATTTTTTTTAACTTTAAAATGGCATGTGAATTAGATAAGCATTGTTTCTTTTGGCTTTATTATTATTGTAGGATGTGGAAAATAATACATATATTACTACTATGTTGCTGTTAATGACAGCATATTTAAAGGACACAATATTGAAGAAGTAGATTCATAAGGAGAAATGACCATCAGCCCTGACATTTAGACAAAAGCAAACACAGCAAAATGATAGGGAACTAATGCAACAAATTCTGGAATGTTAATATTTCAGGGACTCTTCCTCAGCTATTTGTTTTTTTGCTGCCCCATCTCGCTAACTGTTGATTAAATGGCACAGTGATGGAGGGCCATTTATTAGACGAGGACATTTATTAGATGAAACAATGACGTTTCATCAGAATGAAGACCCACTCGGTCTTTGAGTGAAGACAGAAGCTGTCAGGGAAAAGCACATTTTGCACAGGCAGTATTAAAGATGGCGGAGTGTTGATACAGCAGAATGTTGGAATGTCTTTGGTGAAGGGGTTTAGCTCTCATTTGCAATGAGCACATCACCTCATATAGAAATAAGACTAAGCCTGACATCGTTACTATAGCTTACCAAATGGATTTGAACATGCTTATGAAAATGGCTGCATAAATGTTTTCCTTTGCCCATTTCAGAGCATGCTAATCAAAAAGGCTTTTTGAAAACAATATTTTTATCTATACCTCAAATTCATCCATATCTATTAGCTACTCAATTAAGCGGGACAATCTTTTAGTTGCATGCCAGGGGCTTAATTTAATTTGCCTGGCATAAGCAGTTGGCCATAACTGTGAAACCCTGCGTTTTTTTTGTGTGTGTGTGTTTTTTTAAACAAATTAAACCAGAGTAGTGAAGCAAAAAACTCTTAAAGTACAGTGTGGAAATTAAAGCAGACCATAGTTTATGTTTTATGGAAATTCAAAGCAATTTTAGTAAGCAGTATGCAGGTATGTTAGTCACATCTTCCTGATCTTGTTCACTTTCCAGTTACTGATTTATTTTTTTTTTTGCTTGAGTCCTGTGGATTCTAAACAGAATAACTCAAGTGACATCAGTTCATGAAGACAAAGAACCTTTTTCTTTGATTGTGGCTGGGTGGGTGTTTAGTTCAAACAAGAACTGAGCAAACTAAACGTTGTCTTTATAAATCTTTAGCCTAATGGAATTTTCTTGGATTCAAGATGTAAATTTGATTAAATTGCTTTTCAGTCATCATAGAATGTACTTAAACCATTTCTAGACAGTGAAACACTTTTAGCCCAAATGCAAAGGGAAAAAAAATCTAACTTGCAAGAAATTGTTCCTTTGTTTTTAATCATTTAAAATAACATCCAAGATACACAATCCTTACAAAGAGGAATGTTGGAAGGCTGATCCTTTATGGTGTATAAAATAAGTGTATTTAGGTATGAAGCACCTCCTAGGGAAATGGAAGAATCAATAGCAAAGCCTGCTCCCATTGTGTGTCACTGACATGCACACTGGGTAGAAATGCAGAAAGAATCACATCTGGGGTGTCAGAGGCTCAGGGATGAGTCCTGCTCTGATACTGAGATTAGCTGCTTGACTCCAGACAAGCCACTTGACCATGCTGTCTTAGTTTCCCAGCGTGTGAAAATGAAAGGACAGAACAGGACTGATAGCTGTGTCCCTAACCCCTCTTCCACGAAAAAGCTGCAGAATGTACAGTTACTCAGCCTGCCCTTATCTCAGCCAATGGGAAAGCGGGGGAAACTAGCCCAAGGCCAAAAGTATGCTAGCCACCCCCCTGTCTTTGTGTAACCAGACCCTAGCTGCACCCTGCCCTTGAGTCACTAGCCCCCGGCCCTCACTCAACCAACCGGAATCGGCCAAATCAGTGGTCAGAATGTGCTCCCACCCCCCTCCCCCCCGACCCCAAGCCCTATAAATTCTTTGTTCTCTTGGAACTCTGGGCTCTCTCGCACCCTATCGCTGCGTCGGTAGGGGAGGCAGAGGGACCAAGTCCCGGGCTTGAATAAAGACTCTATGCTTTTGCATCGGACTCGGGCTCCCTGGTGATGTCCTTTGGGGGATCTTGAAATCTGGACATAACAAAAAGGTGAAAGAAACACTGTCTCAAGCAGCCCATGGGATGTCTTTATCAAAGAAAAACAAAGATGAAAGTGATTACTACATTTCAGATGGAGAAATATGCAGCAAGGGTCCAAGTGAGAGTTGTGAGATAGAAAGAGGGAGAGAAGAAGGTTGAGAGAAAATTTGGAAGTAAAGGGCAAAGGGGGCAAATGTAGCCATGAGACTGAGGAGGGTGGGCTGGGAGAAAGCCTTCGTGAGTCTGGGTAGAGAGGAGCTGGCAGGAGAATGGACGAGGCACTGCCTCAGTGGGAACGGGGAGCCACTTGAGGGAGGTGGGGGGAGTCTTCTTCCTTGGCTGTCTTTGCAGTGTCTACCTTCTGCTGACTGCCCCCACTCTGTAACCAGTGACAGTGGAATTTGTTCAGAATCCAGGTGTGGTCTGGGCCAAGGAGGGATCAGTGCTAATAAGGATATTGTGTTGATGACTGAGTCCCGGGATTGAGTTCCCTGACAAGCCTGGTGGATGGAAACAGTCCCGGCAATGGCTGAGAGTAATGAGGTGATAATTGAAGAGACAGAGGAAAAGGCACAACCACTGGGTCTTCAGTGCCCAACACTTCTCAGCATGCTGATCTATCCAGCAGGAAAAAGGACTAGAAGGGAGCAGTTGGCTGACGGTCTTTCATTTGTAAATTTACTTGCTTAGTTGCCAATGAGAGAGAGAGGCTGAGTCGCAGGTGAGTTGCCAAAGTGAGTAAATGTGAGTTATGTTAAGAAATTAACAAAAGATGAATTTCAGGCAACTTTCTGGAACACACAGTTTGAGATCCACTGAAAAACTGAAATAGTCTTTCAGTGAAGAGAGGAGGGAGCGCATCATTTGAGATATTTAAAACAAGACCAGCTAAAGCATCTGCTAGAATCTTACCCAGAAGGGGAAATCCAGACCTGGCAAAAGCTGATGTCTGGGAGCTCTCACACCTCTCATTCTTGATTTTGGAAAGTTGTGGTCAAATCCCTGAACATTTTCACAAGCACATTTAAGACTGGGGGCCGTGTGACTCATTAGTCATTCTGGTAAGCTCTAGGATTCTGTGCTAGCTGTGGAATTTCAAGCAGATGCGACAAAATAGCAAAGACCACCTTTCAGATTCATATCTTCTTTGTCTCTCACTCTGGTTTTATCCTTGGAAGAATCTGAGCATATTTTTAAAGGGCAAGTCAGGTGGTGGTAGAAATGGGCGGGGGGGGGGGGGGGAGAAAGAAAGAAAAAATCTGTTTAAGAGAGAAAGCTTCCAACTTCCTAATTTATATCAAGGGGAGAAGATTTGCAAATATCCAGATTTAAGTATTGTAGACTACCAGTATGCCTTGATCTGACCATGCGGGGACTGTGCCCAACCCAGAACAGTTGTCACAGTTAATTATGCATGTGAGCGTTAGGACCAACAAATTGGTAATTCCAGACCATCTTTCCTCTGCTGTCTAATATGTTTGTAGCCTGTCCCTTGGCTATTTTCTAGCAGAATGAACTATAACCTTGATAAGACTGTCATTTGAGAAGAAACGCATCCAGAAGGACTGGCAGAAAAGAAGGGATAAGAGTGCTCCCTTGATAAGCCTTTGCGACCATCTGTTACTCTGAGTCTCTGGGCGAGGCTGATCGGGGAAAAGACAGGTGCAGATCAAAGTTGAGAATACTTGCTTTAAATGAATTTGTCAAAAGTTTGCCTTACTTAATTTCCACAAGATACTAAACCAGTGGCTTTAAATTGGCCCCCTGGGAATGCATTTGCATTGCATGTCATTGACACATGCACTGTGTAGAAAGGCAGAGAGAACCACAGTGGGGCCTCTGAATCTCATCGCACACGTCCTGGCTCTGATACTGATATTAGCTGTTTGACTTCAGACATGTTGCTTAACATATTGTCTCAGTTTCCTGGTATGTAAAGGAGAAAAGGATTAATACCTATCTTTCATATATAGCCCACAGGGTTGTCTCTATTTAAAAAGAAAAAAAAAAGGAAGCAATTAGTACATTTATTCTGGAAGAAAAGCACTTAGTTTTGACAAATTAGTCCTATCAAAGCCAACTCCTCTATACATTTAGCAACTGGAGTTTATCCTTTTTTACATAAACTCTAGCAATTCTTCATTTTCCATCCAGTATTGTTATAGTCAGTTTGGGATGCTATAACAAAAATACCATAGACTGGGTGGCTTAAACAACACATGTCTGTTTCTCATAGCCCGGAGGCTGTGATGTCGGAGATCAGGGAAGATTCGACTCCTGCTAAGAGCTTTTCTGGTTTGCAGATGGATGCCTCCCTGCTGTGTCCTCATATGGCTGAGAGAGATCATTTCTCTCCTGTCTCTTCTCATAGGAGAAACATTAATCCCATTCAGAAGGGCTCTACCCTTATGACTCAATTACCTCCCAGAGGGCCACCTCCAAATACTATCGCATTGGGAGATTAGGGCTTCAGCATGTGACTTTTGGAGACACACGAACATTCAGCCCATAACATCTATTAGTTTTCTCCTCTCTACTGGATCCTGGCATGTATGCTCAATATTTCCCATCTTAAAACAAAATACAAAGACAAAAAACTTCTTTGACCCTTAGTCTCATTTCTCCCTCCACCTACTGTTTACTTGCACTCTTCATCTTAATGACAAAATACTCCAGTAGAGTTGTCTGCATTCTGCTACATGCTCATCTTTGAATTCCTTTCTAACTCATTTCCTTGGGTTTTGTTATCACCACTCTTTTGAAACCATCCTGATAAAGCCATCAATTACTTCCCTATTGCCAAATCTAGTGATCAACTTACAGTCCTCATCTTTCATGAACTCTCAGCATCATTCAACATAAATTTTCACCTCTTGTTTATGAAATGCTCTTTGGTTGGCTTCTAGGCCATCACAATGTTTTGATATTCATTCTTCATCCTCACCTCCTTCTCAAGCTTCTCTGCTTGTTTCATCTCTTCTTTATGACCACTATGTTAGGATGCTCTGGGGTTTCATGTATCAGATCTCTGTCCTCTCTATATCCTCAGGTTATACCATCTAGTTTCATGTCTTTCAATATTATGTGTATCCTATGTCTCCAGGCTCAATACCGCCTCTGGACTCGAAACTCACATCCATGTGTCTTGTTGGCATCTCCAAGTCTAATAAACTTCTCAAACTTAGTGTATTAAATAAATCTACTCAGTTATTTAGGTCAGAATTATAGAAGTCACCTTTTATTTTCTTGCTTCATTCATTTCCTAGAAATCATCCATCAGCAAATCTTATTCATTCTTCAAATTACACCTCACATTTGATGACGCCTCAATTTTAAAACTACTGTCTATTGTATCACCATCATTTCTCATTAGGATAATGCAGAAGCCTCCTCATGGCTCTTCTTGCTTCTACTTGAAACTGCTCCAAATCCAATCTCCACTCAGCAGTCTCACTCTTTTTTAAACCTAAGTCAGATTCTGTTCCTTTTCACTCAAAATTTCCAATATGTTGTCATCATGCCTGTAGTAATATCCAACTCCTTTATTATAACCAACAAGTTCCATATGATTTGGCTTCTACATATTTATCTAATCTAATTTCCCATTTTGTCCTCTTTACATACTCTGTGATGATCAGTGATCAGATGAGCTTTCTTAGGTTCTGTGAAAAGGCAGGCCTATTTACTCCTCAGGAGTCTTGCAATTACTCTTTCCTGAGTCTGAACTGTTTCTTGCAGATCTTCTTTTAAAATATATTTTTTATTTATTTCAGAGAGGAAGGGAAAGGGAGAGAGAGAGAGAAACATTAATGATGAGAGAGAATCACTGATCACTGCCTCCTGCACACCCCACATTGGGGATCGAGCTGGCAATCCAGGCAACCTGTGACCTCCTGGTTCATAGGTCTATGCTCTACCACTGAGCCATGCAGGCTGGGCTCTTGCAGGTCTTTGAAAGACTTTGCATGAAGAGTCTTTCCCCAACCATCCTGTCTAAAATAGTCCTTGCTTTACACTGTCTGACCACAATCCTTTAACCTGATTACATTTTCTTCAGAGCATTTATTAGTATCTAAAGTTACATCTTTTGGTACTTTTGTTGTTTTTACTTGCTTTTCTCTGTCTTCCTAAATAAATGTAAAGTCCTGAAAGACAAGGACTTTCTAAGTTTGCGGTTGGATCTGGCATGCAATAGATACTCTATAATGCCAGACTGTGTCTCCACCCCACTCCCTAAATTCATATGTTGGTATCATAACCCTAAAAAATGTTAGGATTAGCAGGTGAGGCCTTTAAAGGTGATTATGTCAGGAGGGTGGAGACGTCATGAATAGGATAATGGGAATACCCTCTAAAGTCCTCTTCATAGTTCCCACAGAGCTCCCCCACCCCTTCCACCATATGAGGACATAACAAGAAGGTGCTGGCTATGAATGAGGAAGAGGGCTGTCACCAGAACGCAACCAAGACAGTGATTTCCAGCTTCCAGATCTGTGAGAAAAAAATTTCTGTTGTTTGCAAGCTACCCAGTCTGTTGTATTTTGTTACAGCAGCTTGAAAGTATTAAGACATGCTCCATAGTGCCTTCATTCATTCATTCATTCATTCATTCATTCATTCATTCATTCATTTTGCATCGTATTAATCCACCACACCTTTTAAATTTATTTAGCATTTTTAACCTTTGATGCACAAGGAAACCAGGTCTTCTTTATGGAGTGAATGTCTACTGTATTGGCGAACTCCAATGTGCTATTTTTCATTCTCATAGTGATGTGGAGTAGTAGTGTTTGTTTATGGCTGATTCTTTATAATTCCTGTGTGATTTTTTTTTCCTCCCTAAGTATGTCAGTGATTCATAGATATTAAGGGAACTACTTGGATGGGCTTTGGAATTGGGTTTTGGTAAAACCATAAAAAAATCTGGGGTTTTTTTGTTTACCTTTCTGAAACACAGATGTATCAATTTGGGGACTGTGGGTTGATGCAATTGGGCTTGAGATTGGAGGAGAGTGAGCTGGCAAAAGAGTAAGCCAGGTCAGGGGGTGGTCCCAGCACATTAAAGAAAGCATAACTGAGAGCCCAGTGCACAGAGTGACAGGATACCTCAAGTCAAAGCAAAGAGGCCCTCTGGCTAAAAGGTGGGAGACTACTGATGGACAATGGCAAGATGAGGGAGATGGCCACAGGGCTGAGCCACAGAAGTGCATAGCTGTCAGCAGAAGGGAGGGGACAGTGGTAAAGGAGGGACAAACTTTTACTCAGAGAGACTCACAGATAAGTCTTTGTGGAGCTCTAACCACATTCTTTATTGGACTTAATTTTTAGAAATTATTAAGTGTCCACATCTGCAATCTTTCTGAGAGGAAGCTAAAAGACCCATCCCATGTCCTCCAAGTGCTTAAAGCCTGATGTATTGTCTGTGCTCAATAAACCTATGTGCAGAAGAAATGTTTTTGAAATAAAATAAACTTGGTTTAATTTTAGGAAAGATAAAGATTATGGAAAGTGGTAGAGGTTAGGGGACAAATGGAAGGTAGGTTGAACAAAAAAGACTTAAGGATGTAGGCTATCTCCTTGAAAATAAAGAATTCTTATTTTTTCATTATTATTTTATCCTCAAAGCCTTCATCAATTGATATAGCTAATGCTTCATTGTTAATAGGGGGATTTTTTTTTCCTTTTTCTCTTTGACTTACATCAGCATGGAAGCACGGATGATGACATAGGAAATCTGAAGTTAATTGAATAGACACATTATTTCCAAGAGTGTCTGAAGACTTGAATACAGAAGATTTGAATGTAGGTAAACATTTATAAATGCTCCTCTAATCTTCTATGTTCTTTTTTCCCTACAACTCCTTGGAGAAGTTTGCGTGACATTCTGTTTGACATAAAATCAGCATGTGTCCCAAGTAAATCAACAGCAGCTGTTTTAAATAGCAGATTGTGTTCCAAAATATCATTATGAACCAGGGGAAGAATTGCTTGGGAGCTTGTGATTTCTGATTACACTGATGGAACCTAGCATCTGGACGCTGAGGCCACCAGTAGACTGAGTACAAGTTGGCTGAGAGATAGTGGCCTGTTTAGCAGAGCAGTGACCTTTGGGGGAAATTTCAGTGTGGTCTTAGGGTTAGAGATGCCAACAAAAAAACAACAACCTGGCTACATTCAAAGGAGTCATGCATCTGTTCGTTGGAGCTTTTACTCAGAATCCTGGGGATTTCTTTAAATGGGCCAGAAAAGCAGTTTAACACTAGTTTTGTCCCCTTCAGAAATACTCATAGCAGTGTTCTAATAAATGTACAGTACCTTACTCCTTTTAAGTTTGTAGTATAATATGACAGGTTCATTGTATTATCCAGTACAACTAAGAAAGTTTTGGTTCTATGACCTACAGATTATTTTAGGCTCAAAATAGAACCAGCTCACCTTAGTCACTGGTTGGGAATTCTTTGGCAATGGTGATGGTACTGCCCTCTGCTTGGACAGCAGGCCTCCGAGGAGGGGTTGGGCATTTCCCCTTCACCTCCTAACAACTGCTTTTTTGCGCAATATTTTCCCCTTCCACTATGCTGCCAAATGCAGGCCTTACCTGCTGAAACTATTTCGTTGAGTTGCAGGACAATAGTTTCAGACTTCAGGTGGCACATGAATATTTTAGGAGTTTCAGAGTGGACCCAGTTTGTCTGACCCTTCATTGGGAGCCTTATTTTTCAGGCTTGCTGGGAAGCATTGCTCTTTTAGGTGACTGCAACAATACCAGCTCTCACATGTCATAGCTCCCTCCTTGCCCAGGCAGGCTTGTCCACTGGGCACAATATAGGTCCCTATGCCACCCATTAGAATGGCTACTTAAAAACAACAAAAAACAGAAAATAAGAGCTGGCAGGATAGAGAGAAATTAGAACATTTGTGCACTGTTGGTGGCAATGTCAAATGGTACAATTGCTATGGAAAACAGTATGGTCATTCCTCAAAAAGTTAAAAATAAAATTACTGTATGTCTAGTAATTCCACTTCTGGATATAAACTCAAAAGAATTGAAATTAGGGTCTTGAACCCACTTCAAACATTATTCTGGTTGTGAAACATTCTCCAACTCCATCAGACATCTTCTTATTTTTCTCTCTATTGTCTCATAATATCTTATACAGTGTGTCAAATGCCTAGCTTTTGCATCCGTTTTCCCCATTACACCATGAGCTTAAATATTATAAGGACCATGTTCAAATTCATTAAAAACAGTTGAGGCTACAAAACAAATAAAGAAAAAAAAAGAAATCAGGGTCTTGAAGCATTACATGTACATCCATGTTCACAGCAGCATTATGCACAATAGCCAAAAAAATGGAAGCAACCCAAGAGTCCGTTGACAAACAAATAAACAAAATGCGGTATATGCGTACAAGCAGTATTATACAGCCTTAAGAAGTAAGGAAATTCTGACTTATGCTATAGCATGGAGGAAACTTGAGGACATTATGCTAAGTAAAATGAGCCAGTCACAAGAAGGACAAATACTGTATGACTCCATTCACATGAGGTACTTAGAGTAGTCAAATTTATCAAGACAGAAAGTAGGATGGTGATTTCCAGGGGCTAAGGGTAGGAGGAAATGGGAAGTGGTTGTTTAATGGGTATAAAGTTTGTTTCTCAAGATGAGTAGAAGTCCGGAGTACAACAATGTGAATGTGTGTCACACTATTGAACGGTACACTTAAAAATAATTAAGGTGGGGGAATTTTATGTTGGTATGTTTGACCACAATTAGAAAATTTTTTAAAAAATAAAAGGTCTCTGTGACCCATCTCGGTATTTTAAGGAACTGCCAGATTTGACCTTGTACCCCAGATTCCCTTACACAACATACCTGTCTCTGGACTGACTCTGGAGAGCTGGACTGTTGCCCATAGCTAGTCCACCTTTCCTACGTATACTTCTAGCCTGAGGGCAGTCCCTCCCCAAGCCCTGACCCCACCCCTAAAGAGGGTTTTGTACTTCGCTGGGGGAGGGGTTTGAACTTATCTCCATTGAGCACATATCCCCCAAAGGAGCTACTGAAACCACCAGTTTCTATCACATATGAAAGTTCTGCCTGTTGTAGGTAAAAATGTGAATACAAATGTTCATTGCTCCAGCCTGTGTTTCCCCACTGTTTTGGTGCCCTTTTCTTGGAAGCACTTTGTGTGATACTTGAAACACTTGCTGGTCCCAGACCTCTCTTGTCATAGAAAAACAAAATTACTTCTTTATTTTGAATATTTACTGTTAAAAACATAGGGAAAAAGCTTGCAAATTTCAGTGCCTTCAAAATGCCTTCCAGGTGGGTCCAAATCATACCACCCTTTAAGGCATGGCTCAAATGCCAACTGATCCTAGAGTTAGAAGTGATCAACAACTTCCTCTTTTGAATTCCCACAGCATTTTATCTGAAACTCTCTGAAGACATTTAAAGTTTTTATCCTAGATTATGGTTACCAATACATAGCTATCTTTCATGTAGACTCTATACAGTATAAGGTACGGTACTGTTGTGTCTCCAGCCAATGCCTGTGCATGAAGGGTGCTTAATATATGTTTGCTGAATACAGAACACAGAACTTGAAAGGGTTAAGCTAACTGCAAAAATCAAACTGAAAATGGCACAATTTCTGGCTCTGTAGGTTCCGGGTAGTGCAGATAATCTTTGGACAAGAGTAGTGGATCCTATCTGATTGTTCTAGATTACACTCTGCCGGCAGCTGTGGCTCACAGGAGGCCTGCCATAAAGTGTGAAGTTGTTAATGAGACAAATGCAAAGTGATTTTGACCACTCACCCAAGCCACCGTGAAATCTAATTAACAAGCGTGGTCTTGACCAACATGTGAGAATAAGAGTTCACATGCATGCTAACAGTGCCAGGGAGACCTTTCAGAGGAAAAAGGAGCGTCGTTGAGGGGCAAAAATGGTCATTTCGCAGACAGAGGCAGCCCGGCTATTTTATGGAGCCCAGGCAGGGTGATCTGTTCAGCCTGGGAGATCCAGACTTAACTACTTAACTCTTTCAAGTGAACAACAAAGGACTCTCCAGCTTTCAAAATGTACTTCCGTCTGCTGCTCTCTCCTTCTAATTCATGCCAAAGGTCAGAGAAAGGACAAAATATAAATGAAATTATAGGGAAAAAGGTATTGCCAATGCTGCTACTTTCCCCTTGAGGTTAATTTCTGTTCAGAATCCTTTTCACCTTGAGAGAGGCAAAATAAAATCAATGGAAACAGCATTCAAATTGCCCTTTCTCTGGGAAAGAGATCTTGACAAGCCCTGCACCCCACTGAGCAAAGCACTCTTGCTCTTCACCCGCGTAATGAAGAAGGTTATGTCCCCCTGAACCCTTAGAGTCATCCACCTTACCTCACCTGTTCACCTAGATCAGCTGTGGGCAAACTACGGCCCGCGGGCCGGATCTGGCTCGTTTGAAATGAATAAAACTAAAAAAAAAAGACTGTACCCTTTTATGTAATGATGTTTACTTTGAATTTATATTAGTTCACACAAACACTCCATCCATGCTTTTGTTCCGGCCCTCCAGTCCAGTTTAAGAACCCATTGTGGCCCTCGAGTCAAAAAGTTTGCCCACCCCTGACCTAGATCCTAAAGTTACTTTTCAGTGCTTACCAAAAGCAATGAATATGGAAAGCATGTTGTTCACGCTTTCTGATTTACTGTGTGATCTTGCACAACCAGGGATTATGTGGATGAATCTCGAAAACTGGCACCTCATAAGGCCCCTTCTGTGTGGCATTATGTCTCTCCCTTTATTAGCCAACCCTATGGTGCTTATATAGGCAAGGTTTTCATCATTATTCAGTATTGAGTGCCAACAATAAGCAAAGTGCAGAACATACATTTAGGTAATATTTCTGCCCAGAGGGACATGCATGATGGATGTAGTGAAATAAGAAAGCAGTGCAGTGTTTAGGAGGTGAGGGCAAATACCTGGGTCTGTGCTACTTCCCTTTCCCTAGACTCTAGGGCCGAGGAACCTGGCAGAAGGCTTTTTTTCCCTCATGATCTCCTCCATCCCCCACCCCACCAGCCCAGCCCTGCTTTTGCTCTCACATCAGATGTGCTTGCAGATGCGGGGACTGGCTCTGGCTCTTCTGAATTTCTAAACCATATGTCTAAACCCTTTGTTTTGAAAAGTGTTTGGGTTGTTCTACAAGAGAAATTGACTTACACCCAAACCAGACAGTATGTGCTCCCTGCTTTGGGGGTGGAAAGGATGGTGTTCTGAGAGAGCCAATGCTACCTGAGTATATATACACTGATCAGATGATAGTCACAGAGCTGGAGAAGTGTATTCAGGTATGTCCCATAATCTAACATGTGTGAGTTGATTAAAAGAGTCCTGGGGCTTTCTGGATGGAAAATACAAAGGCTTTAGACCAGATTTATAATGGAACTCCTATTATCCCCATTCCGGTCTCTTTCCCCTGAAAATTTGATCTGATTCCTGAAAGTAAGACAGTAATCCTGGGATGTTTCATTCATTAATGTCATTCAGGTAACATTCATTAGGCATCTGCTGCTTGCAAGTATGGTTCTCCAGAGAAATTAATAGGGGATATTAAGGTCTCACTCCATATCTACATGCACTTTGAGAGCAAAACCCACATATTTTTATTTCTCTATCCCCATTATCTTCCTCCAAAGGTTCTCAACAAATATTTGGTGATTGAATAAAGAAACAAATAATTAAATGTAGAAAAGTATTATTTTCCAAACAGAGGTACTGTATGTGGTAGCTGTCATTTACTGGGGGCTTATTCTGTACTAGGCTTTTTATAGTTCTTGTCTCACTGTGATTTCTCATGTTATAGATGAGGAAGCTGAGCTTGGACAGGTTATCACCTTGTCTAATCTGACATGGTTCAAAGTGATGGAGTAAGATTTGGTAAGATATGGCACTCCGAATTACTCTGGGGTATTTGTAGATGGATAAGGCCTCCAACACATGAGTCACCAGGCCTGTCCGGTTGCCCATCACTGTCACACGGTGCTGTCCTCATCGAGCCTGAGCTGACCTAGGAAAGTGAGCCTGTAATTTAGAATGTTATGGCTCCTTTTAAAAGCTGAAATCAAACCCATGTGTGTTATTGTAAATGTATTGCCGGTTATTTCCGAGTCTGACCCATCACCTGAGATGATGGTTTTAGGAGGAAACAAAATCCTGGAGCTGCACAAGCACAGTGGAGGCAGCCTCCTCTCCGAAGTTAGATCCCTGCGTAGTGCACAGTGTTTAATTGATGCCTGATCAAATTCAAATCTCATTTGAATGTGGAAATTAAAGTTCTCTACAGTGAACTCTGAGGGATTTTGTCAACATGAGATAACTCTCTTCCAAGATAATGACTAAATTTAATCTCACATAAACCTGATAACAGGCAATTCTCCTGACAACCGCGGAGCTGCCGGGCTGGTGTGGGAGTAGTGAGGAGCTAGCATCTACAGAAGCACTGGAGTGTGGTATGTGAGGGAAGCGATGAGCAGAGAACAGGACATACCCACGTCAAAGAGGCAAATGTAGCTCAGTCAGAGAACCCCAGAGATGTAATCTGAAGTCTTAGAGGCACTTTTGGATGCATTCATTTCTATTTTTTCCCACCTCATTAAAAAAAATGATTATGCTCTTCTTCCTCAACAATGTTGGCCCTAGGAATTGGCTTCTCCACCTCAGGGCAAAATAAAAGTACAATATTTCCCTCATTTCATACGCTGATCTAGAGACGCTTGAGCCAAACATTTATTGCCCATGATGGATTGGGTGCACAGGAGTGAGCCAATGAGTGAGTTCCTAGATCTTCCTAAGTGGACTTTTTAAAAAAAAGTCCTCTTATTTGGACTCTGCTAGAACCTGACCTTGAATGAATTTTTGAGAGTGATCAGGGTCTCCAAGGCCTACATGGGTGCCCTGCCCCTTGCCTCCTGGGCCATATGGAAGGTAGGACTAGTCAGTAGGCCCTAGCCAGGGGCCTGTCTGTGTGGGTCCTGGAAATGTGGTGGGGATGGGATTGCTGTCTTTCTGTTGTTGGGGACTTTTTACCCATGAGCGTCTACAGACCTAGCTGTACTTAGCCTCTCATTGCAAAGCTTCATTTCCAATTTCCCCAGCTCCTCTCTCAACCAGACCTGGTTCTCCAAGAACACTCAAGGTGAAAAAAGCAGGTAGAGCACTTTGGCCAGTTGGGTGGTTACTGGTCACCTGTGGTTTGTCCCTGTTGCTGTTGGAGGCTCATGGTCCTGTCACCACCTCTCTCAGTTGGTGAGGGCTGGATAAGGCCTTTGGCTACCAAGACTGGGACCCGGAACTGCTCCACATTTGGGACTAAAGGAAAGATGCTGCAATTATGGACTGGAAGCCACCACCATCTGCATGACTGGCTCTCTCACTGAGGGGTGGATTACACAGAAACAGACAGCAGGGACATCCAGATGGACATGGCTCTCCAGACCTTTATTGGCTGACCACAATCACCTTTTTCTGACCTTTGGAAATTACAGTGCTGTGTTCTCCTGACTCCTAGCCTGAATGCTAAGGCAGAGCGGCTGGGAAGCCATGCCCAGCATGTGCATTGTGACTATTTTGTTATTTCCCACCCCCACCCCTCCACCCCTTCTAATCAATCATGCAATCCAAGAATGTGCTAAAATTACTTGGGCTCTAGGAACTTACATTATCGAGGGACACAATATTAGCACAGACATAGTAATTGGAACAATAGAAAGGAGTCTAAATGACTGCAGAATTGTGTGCAACTGTTTGAAAGGGTTGTAGGAGGAGCCTTGAGGGCTATGGTAGGTAGCCAAGAAAGGCTTTGAGAGAAAGTAACTAAAGCTGGGTGTTAAAGAATGTGCCAGATTTGAGTAGGAGAAAGCACTGGGGAAGGAGGGAGGAGGACATTCTAGGAGCCAAGAACAAAGGGGAGGCTATGGGATGGTAAAGAAAAGCAGTACACACCAGTCTGTCAGGGTTTTTAACTGTGGACTAAGTTCCTGAGGGCACTTGTTCAAGGCAAATCACTGTGACTCACTCACAGGTCCAGGATACGCTAAGTGACCTCTCAAGGTCACTGAGCAGCCATGGTCCAGAATGCTGTGGTGTATGTAGGCTCAAAGCACTTCTCTCTTAACCACGTTTGCATTTGCTCCCACTCATAAGCCCTTTGAAGCTTGCCAAAACACAGGTGCACTTTTGTTTTGATTACAAATTTAGAGAGCGGCTGGTGGGACTTTCTGAATGGTGAAGTTGCTGTTGCTTCTGCATCTGCTCATATTCTTCAGATTGCTGTGGCCTGAGAGGTAGGGGGAGGGGAGCTTTCCCTCCCACCCACCCTCCCCCTCCTCCAATCCACAGACACACACACCCTTTGGAAACAGAGGGTGCTGGCCTCCTCCTTCTTGTCACTGATGCCCCACAGTGCCAAATGCTGACAGGAGGTCCTGGCTGCTTTCAGCTGAGCATTAGCCTTAATGGGTTTGGCAGGACTTTAAAATAATCACAACAAAGCGTGTGTGTGTGTGTGTGTGTGTGTGTGTGTGTGTGTGTGTGGCGGCGGGGGGGGGGGGGGTGGGTTGTGGAAGTGGGAGGGATGTGATGACTGCCTGAGCTCAGATCACAGGAGGTGCTGCACAGCCCTGCCCGGAACAGCTCCAAGGCCTGATGCCAAAGGTCTGTCTGAGCTGAATAGAAATCTGGAGTGACTTTATCAGAGCAATTGGTACATGATTAAAGCTGTAAAGAGTCACGAATCTTAACTTGTGTTTAGCACTCCAAGGATAAGGTATCCCTGGCGTTACTCAATTACTCCCTCTGGCTCAGCCAATCCGCAGAACGAATGGGGAGGCTTAGCAAGGAAGAATGGTGGAGGGAAGATGGGGCAGGTGGGGAATGGAAGGAGCTGTGGCTGGACATGGTTGGCTTTGTCTGTGGGAGGTGAAATTTTTGGGCACTGATTTCAGTCCAGTAATTAGACACCTAGGACGCATGTTAGAGTTAAGAAAAGGCAGAACTTTGACCAGTTGGATATTGAGCTTTTAGTTAAATTGGCATAATGTACACAATGTCTCTGAAAGAAAGGACAGGACGGGCTTTCAGAGGGGTGGGAGGAAGGGTGTTGCCCACCTAATCTTTCCTTCAGGCTTTGTGGCAGGAGGACTGTGCTCCTGCCAAAGCCACTCAAGCCTGTGGCTTTCAGGTGTGGCCAACTGCCCATTGTAGTGAGCATGCTCCTTTGTCCCCAACCCCAGGGCAGAATTTAGGGACACTTCAGGGGAGCCCCTGTAGGCAACAGTTTGAGAATAGCCAGGGGGTGATAGTTATCAAAAGCTATCCTGGGTTTTATTCTCATTTCTGCCAGAGATCCCCCCCCCCCCATCCTGGCACCTTTGTCTTCTAGCTCCACATGCCTGTGGTTAGGACAGAGCTGTTCAAAAGCATTTTTTTTTTCCAGAGCCACCATGAGGACCTGTTCTGGATGGGGCCAGGCGTGGTCAGGCCAGGCAGTGGGCACACTCCAGCCCAGCATGGCTTTGCAGAGGGCTGGCCTCCGGTCTGGGATGGGCCTGTCCTCAGTGGGCCAGAGGTCTTCCTCAACGTTCTTTTTGATTGCACACAAACCAAGCAGAATGGAGAACGGATGCTAAGAAAATGGGGCTATTGACTGAAACATGAGGGAAGCATGTGTGACTCCTGGGCCCAGGGCTGGCTGGAAACCATTCAGAGAGCAACACGGTTTCTCTCCCTCTGTCTTGCTCTGGGGCTTGCCAGGCTCTGACTCTCCACGTGTGGCTGTGTATCTGCTTTATTTGTCTCTCACTGCACCAACCTTGGCTATTTCTTGAAGCACATGGCAGAAGATGGCCACCTCTTAGCTCCTAATTTTACAAAGTCCTCAGTTCAGGCAAACAGTCTAACTGGTCCTCTCAGGGACAATTCCAAAGTCAGAGAAAGGAATCTGATTAGTTAAGAGTAAGTGAAAGCAGATTTAAGGGTTTGGAGGGAGAAGTGTGGTGATTCCCTGAGTTCTGATCATGGGATATGCCTAGGAGCCTGGGTGTAGAGCAGCAACAAAGCTATGGTCCTCGGGTGGCAGGGGAGGGAAGAAGAATGGGTAGTAGAGAGAAGGTCATAGAGTATGAACTTAGCTATCTGAACTGTGGGAGCAGGGGGAGCAGGGGGCGCTTATGGTGGGGTAGAAACCTCCAAAGGCGTTTAAAACTTCAGATAGATAACCAGAGAGGGGAAAGTTGGACTTACCTTTTATCTAGAAAAAAATTTTTGAAGGCACCCTCCTATTGTGCACCTCAGCAAAATTGCTTATTAGCATGGCCCTCATGAATCCTGAGATTTGGTCCCAGATTATCTAATCATCTCCTGGCTTCCCAGGGTGGATATGCTGATATATGCTGGGGAGCCGTTTGTGAATTTACATTTTCGTTAATATGCATTGGGCACAGATGGTTACCAGGTTGTCTCTGATCCATAAGTTTCATCACAGGCTGATCAAAATTTAGTGCTAGCAGGTTTAAAGGGACAAGCTTTTAGGCCTGAAATGTGCACATAAATAAAAAACGTTGCTGTAGCAGCTCCATTGTTAATGAAAGAAAAATGATCCATGTCCTCTTCCGGGATAACGGAGTCTCTGAATATATTTATTTCAAGATTTAGGTGCTGGGGGAGCAGGCCACAAATCACAGAGCAACCATTAATGAGCCTCTGTCCCTACCTGTTAAGCTTATTAACTGCCTGTTACCTACAGCTCTATATCCCACCTGGGGACACAAAATGGATGCTTCTGCAATGCAAAGGCTGAAAAGTACAGAAGTTAATCAAAAGCGGGTGGGGGTGCGGGGGGATGGGAATGCAATCAGAAGACGCGCGCTGGCTGAGATTGTTGGAGGACAGGGAGGCTGCTGGAGGAAGGATCTGGTGCTGCCTGACCTGAGATTTGGCTAATTAAAGTCACCAGTCCTTTATCCTTTAGTCAGTGCCTTCTCACTCTGCATGCTGAGGACATGAAAGGCGCAGTCCCTGTCTTCAAGGAACCTGCATGCTAATGGAGTGGGCAACTCAACATATCTGGATCAGATGGATTCTGACGGAAAGCAGATTCAGGACAGCTAGGGAGCGGCTGTGTGAGTAAGTGGTAAAATACTAAATAAAAATAGGAGGGTGTGACAGAGTGGAAAGAGCCCTTAGCTGGGAGAGAGGAGGCCTTGGGTTTTGTTCCAGTTCCCCCATATGACAGTGGCTTTACAATTCATCCTCTCCCAGTCTGAGTTTTCTCATTAATAAAAGAGTTTAAACTTGGTCATTGCTAAAGAGTAGTCATGAAATACACTTTTATGTATTTATGGAGCAGAACTAGGGACAGAAAATTGCTTAGAGGAGGGGAACCTTGATTTGAGTACTTAGCAAAGTACAAGAGTTAATTCATAGAGCAGAAGGAGGCAGCCACTCTTGGCAGGGAAACTTGCAATGTCTTGGGCCTAGAGGTGGGTGGGTGTATGCAGAGGAGATGGCCCGCCTCCTGGGCATGGGAGCCAAGGAAGGAGGGGAGTGCGTACAGATTATAGGCAAAGAGATGGACAGAATCAGGTAGGGGGCAGGCAATGCAGAGTGCAACACTTGGACCTACAGCTACGTTCTTTAACGCAAATATTTCAGGAATCTTCCTAGTCACTTCCCCACTTTAAGGCAAGGTTCTTTCTACTAAAAGCAGCAGCAGACTTTTAAAAGTAATTTGAAGGCAGAGATAAATACCGAAAACTAAAAAGCCTTGGCTCTATGATTAATTAAAGGAATCATCTCAAATTTAGAAAATTGCTTAAATAAAAGGAGATACAAAATTACATCAGTGTGCCTCCATATGTTAATTACGGTGATTTTTCCTCTTGTTTTTCTGCTTCTACTACAACTATGTCCCATCTATCACTTGGTTTGAGGCGTCATGATCAATTGACTGTACCATAAACAACATGTTGTACATGTGGCAAATGATAACATCATTTAACTCGGCACAGGGCAAAAAAATTCTCTCTTTTTTTTTTTATCTTTCGAGTCTTTCAGAAGAGAAAAAGGACGGCCTTGAATTAATTTCTTACTGAGGTAAGCAGACAGTCTTTGTGAACCCTGTGGAAGGAGAAAAACAGGATCAAGCCCAAAACAAGACCCACTCAGACACAGGCTCCATAGATGCATCTGTACCCCAGTTCCCAGAACAGTGCCTGACACATAGTAGGTGTTCAACTGCTGTATGTTAACCGAATCACCACTCCTAGTTTTAGTTTCTTTGATAGCTGGTAAATTACAGAAAATTGATGTTTATCACCAGAAGGGATGTTTTCACACTTGGAGGAGAGTAAATCTTTTCTGCTGGCTGAAAATAGGTAAATACAGAGGATCTCATAATGACCTCTACTTAACAGTCACCTAATTAATTCCACATGGAATTAACTGGTGCTCTTCTGTTTCTTCTCTAACATGTGGTGACTGAAGCTCACAGCACACTGGATGCATATAGCCAGTCAGCCACTCAACATGACGCCTATGGTTTGCTCCCTTGGTTATCTGTAGGCCTGTCCTTAGATTGTAATTATAGAATTAAATGAAATATAACACAAACTGATAATACATGTAAGAAAAGAAATTTTTTTCTATGAAAAATTAGACTATTGCTTTGATGGAACTGAATAAAATCAGGTGCTTAAAAGTGTATGTTAAATTAGTGGGTGAGACACCCATAAATGATCGAAAAGAAGTAAACACCTAAAAGCAATGCCCTTTCAACTTTAAATAAACTAAATCTGGGAATAATTGCTGATGTATGGGTTGTATGAGTGTGCTTAATGCAAGAAAGACAATATGCAGCTCCAATTGGCAAATGCCCACTCAAAGAAAGTACACTTAAAGTTGCAAAAGGAAAGAAATATTTAAACTATATATGTTATAATTCTTGAAAATGGTTTCCTGCTTTGATAAACTTTATACAGTCAACTATTTTTACTGATTAGTAGGTAGCATAAGAAGAGTTCTACGAAAAACAAATTTAAGAAATTCAAAAAGAATTAAGCCACATGAAATACGCAGTATATTTTTGCAGTGAAAGCACATGATAGGTGGTCACAACCCTGGAAACTGCTACAATCTGAGAGTTTAGCCAAGCACCCCCAAATGAAACGTGACCCAGGCAGCGTGTGTCCAATGGAAGGGGGATGGTGCCCACAATAATACATCTGTCTTGCAATCAGCTGTTTGTTTGTTTTAAAGATACCCCCTTGAAGAGCCAGTGCCTTTAATTTATTTTTTAAAATATATTTTTATTGATTTCAGAGAGGAATGGAGAGGAAGAGAGAGATAGAAACATCAATGATGAGAGAGAATCAATGATCAACTGCCTCCTGCACACTGGGGATCGGGCCGCAACCCAGGCGTGTGCCCTTGACCGGAATTGAACCTGGGACCTTTTAGTCCGCAGGCCAACGCTTTATCCACTGAGCCAAACCGGCTAGTGCTAACTGTTTTTCTTACACATAGCTCTTGCTCTCTTTTTCTCTGGGTAGTATTTTTGCAAAAAAAAGTTTATCTTGAAAAAATTTTAAACCGAAAGCAAGTTATAAGTATAATATAATGAACTTCCATATACTCTTTACCTAGATTCACCAATGTTAATTTTGCAATTGCTGCTTTGTTTCTCTTTCTCTTTTTATACTATGCACACAACTCTCTTTCTTCTCCTTCCCCTTCCCTACTCCTTCTGCTCCTTGTCTTTCTCCGGTCTCTCCTCTTCCTTCCCCTCTTTCTTCTTATTATTAAACTTTCTAAATGATTTGAGTGTTGCAGATATCATGAATTTTGCCCCTAAATACTTCTGTGTGCATCTCTTAATCCTACCAGACCTGAGGCCCTCAACCTAACTGTCACCTATACCTGGGCTCCTGAGCATTAAAGAGAAAGAACCAACATGATATAGAAAAATGTTAGTTACATGCAAACAGGTGGTTAGAATACGATGGAACTGGGAGACATTGTACAAAATAGGTCTACCTTTCATCTACCTTTCATCTAGCGCCAATATTCCACCTTTGTGTGGAAATTACCGAAAAATTGGTACAGCGGTTTGGTAGGGTTAAAAACAAAAATATTCTTTTACATACTCAGGGAAGTTCACATTGATATAATAATATTCTCTGATATACAGTTCATATTTAGATATCATTTCATTAATATCATTTATATCACTTTTCTCTTGATCTAGCATCACTCATTTACTTTTGGTAGGGATATTACATACATAATATTGTGTCCATCTCCATGCATCACTCCAGTTGACACCTGGCGTCAGTTTGTCCCATTACTGGTGATGTTACCTTAGACTGTGTGGTTATCCACTGTAAAGTTACCATTTACTTTTTAGTATTTAACATTCGGACACTTATACAGTATCCCGTTTCCCATCAAACCTTCGCTCAAGATTTTTTTTAATTTAAATTCTTTATTTTTTAAAGTATTACATAAGTCTCCTTCCCCCCCCCACCCATTGACCTCTCCCCAATTGCCCCACCCCTCAGCACATGCCCTCACCACCACCCTGTCTGTGTCCATTGGTTATGCTCACATGCATGCATATAAGTCCTTTGGTTGATCTCTTACCTCCTCACACCTCACCTTCCCTCATAGATTGTACAGTCTGTTCAATGCTTCTATGACTCTGGTTCTATGTTTGTTCATCTATTTATGTCGTCCTTTGATAATCTTTTCTAAATTAGTTATTACTATTATGATTGTCAAATGCTGTACCTATTTCTCTCTACCTCCCTACTTTCAAATGTAAATTCCAAGCATTTGCTAGAAATTAGAGGTGGGGATGTGGAAAAAGAACCTGAATTTCTTTCTGTCCCCATACTTGGTCATTCAAGTAGAAATAGATTCCTTAATCTACTTATTTTTCCCATAAGTTATATTCTAAATTCTTGGGGCTCTCATATTCATGAATGTCTTTCCCTCCTTCTTCTTTATGCCAACTTCTAGAGTGTGTGAGTGCTTTTAACCATTTTGCTTTCTATCTCTCATATTTCTTCTATTTTCTTTGTCCAGCCTTAAAGCGTGGGAGATCAGTGATTTTCTGCTCTACTCATTTTTTTTCCCTTCAAATGCAGTGTATGGGATAAGAGGAACCTGTGAACCTATCAAGTCATGAGTATAGAGGGAGGGAAGGAGAAGAAGCCCCTCAGAGATCTGTCCGCAGAGGGGAACAGCTAAAACACACATCAGGTGTCTTGAGTTACAAAGACTAATCCGACGGCATGGCATCTCCTCTCATTACTTTATTAGGCTGAGTGAGTGTCCTTTTACTTCCTAGCCTTGAGATACTTCTTTTGCTTTATTTAATGCCTACAGGTTATCTCAGTTACATCTTGCAATAACCATATGTCATAGGTACTATTATTAGGGTCTCCAATTCACATACGAGGAAACTGAGGCTTACAGAGGTTGGCCTGAGGTTATATAGCTGATAACCAAGGCAGTCTGTTTCCAGGGGACACTACACTCCTTTGCCACCATATATCTAGGAAGTGAGAAAAAATAGGTGGCATAAAGCTCAAGCACATAGTATGGGATTACCTTCTGGCCTTCCAGTTAGAATTTGCTGACTAAATTTTGAATTAAATTATGCTTTCCAATATAATAATCTTGGTGATATGGTTTCTCTTAAGTGGCAACTCTTCTTCAATCATAGTTGATTCTCAAGGGAAATAAAACAGCCACACCAACAGATGGCAGCTGGAAAGCCAGGAAGAAATCAATAGAAGGTCCCGAATGGCCCACTATCCTGACACACCCAGCCCTGAGGCAACCGTTTGCTCACACACTGATAAAACTGAAAAAAGAAGAAAATCATGCATTGTGTTCCATTGATCTCATTTTTTCAAATATTTTACTTTTCGGCATCTGCTCTTACTGTAATAAGAATGGGGTGGGTGGATGGAGGAAACAGGATTCAGTGATTTCTAACAGGTCCCCTCTAGGTTCATGAATCTAAATGTGAGTTGTTATTGTAATCATTTAGTTCCAGAACACCAATGACATCTTTATTTATGTGACCCATAAACATGACCTACACTGAAGTTAATCCTGCTGTTGAAACCACTGTAAAATTCAAGACAGTACTCTCCTAATTGGTTTTTGGAGCAGAGACTTAGGATGAATAAATTCTCCCAAGACAAGGAAGAACTAACTCTGAGATCATTATCATATTCAGAAGACAAATGCATCACCTCATGAAAATGTTAATGGGCAGCATTAATTGGAAGCAGAGGTCTGGCTGGGAGTTCCCTGTAGATCCAAGGAGCACCAGAGGACTCACATCCATAGGGCACATCTTTCTAGAACGGGGCTGGGAGTGTTCTAATCCCCTGAGACATCCTGATCCTCTTCCTTCCCTTTTGCTCTGTCTGCCTTTGTTCTTAGTTTTCACCTCCACTCTCTTCTCTCCCTCTTCTCTTTGGCTCCTCATTTCTGCTATACATTGCTGGCATGAGCCTTAAGGATCAGAACGCAAAGGATAGAGAACAAAATCAGGAAAGATACTGACTTCAAAGGAAAGAATAATGAGACATCAATCTGAAAATTATTTGAGAACGAGCTGGAACATCTATAAGGCATATCATACATGAGGATTCACCTTCCCCATGTCTTCTTCTAGCTATTGTTTCTCCTTTGGAAAGGTCAATCCACAACAACAAAATATTTACAAACAACAAACAGCCTAGCCTAATTTTAGCTCCACAGTTGCTTTTATTTCTTTTGCTTTCACTTGAAAATTATGCCACCCTACTGTATTTTGTTTTTGTTAGTACTGTATTTTACTTATCTTATTACTGCCTCACATTCTTTCTAGGACAAAAGGGACTCAAACAACAAGAAGCGTGAACAATTTGTCCAATTGTCAAGAGCAATCAATGTGTCTCTATTATTAATAATGATAATCTACACTCATACTGTATGTACCATTTGCCAGGCACTGTTCTATCATATATATCACATATATTGACTCACTTAATTCTCTAACACCCCCATGAGTTAAGCATCATTATTACCCCTTTCTTCCCTTTTATAGGAGAGAAAATGGAAGCTTAGAGCAATTAAGTAACCCCTGCAAATTCACAATTTAAGGAGTGGTGGAACTGGGACTTGTAATCATGAACTCTGAGTTCAGACTCCAGGCCTTTCAGGTGTGATGTTGCCTCCTTCTGATGCACTCTTATGGGTGTGATGAGAGAAAGCATAAGAATAAGCCCATCGGTGCTCAGTGAACTGGCACCAGCTATTCCGGAGATGAGATAGTGACTGCACACAGCTACTGTTCAGGAACCAGAATACATATAGATTTAAATACAACCCAATCAATTTGCTAAGTCCCAGCAGATCCTACTAGAGATTTCCACTTTAACATGGATTATTGGTTTTGATTCTGCAAAAAGACTTTGCAAAAGACTGGTAATTTTAAACTCTGATAAGAAATATGCTTCCCTGAATCTCTCACCTTCTCTTGGGCATTTTGGATATCTTGCCTTTTCTTTATCTTCTATGGCTGTCCCTTGTCACAGCTTCAGTCCCTTTTCTACCGATAAGCAGTGGTTATTTGTCTCTGAGTGCCATCTGGGACTGTTTCTACCTGAACCTCATTTGGCTCGTTTGCTAGAGAGCAAAACCCACTTGGCTCAGAGGCCATGGTTGGGGGCAGTTGATGGACCCTGCATTCCTTTGAGCACTGAGCATTGGAGGGTTTCCTTGAGATACCCATTTACTTCAAAGCTGACCTGTGCTGTTTCTGTGTTAGCCCAGACTTACACCGTACTCAGCCTTGATTAGGGCAATATGGAGGGACATTTTGATTTTATATTTGTGGATACTGTCCAAGCTTAATTAAAAGTCTAGCTGATTCCAGGTCCTTTGATGTGCTGATGGGGATGTCCAGCAAATTTTCCTTTGAAATGGAACCATTGGCTTGGGCCTCTCCTCAGCTTCTGCCAGTAGAAACAGAAATGTTTGTGAATTGTTTTTCACCTGATTCCACTATGCTTTCAGATGGGAATGATGGAGAAGAGAAGGAAGCAAATAGAAGTGTTGCATTGTTACATGCCATTTGCACAAAAGGATTACTTTGCTAGCATTTACATCTTAACTAAGAAATTGCTTTATAAGACAGGGACCTCTATGCTTGGTGGGAGCCTGATCCTCCATTTGGAGATCTTAAAAGTCAATTTCAAGATTTTCTGTCTTTAATGATATCCCAAGAGTATAATTTCCTTTCAAGCATGATTCTTTTGAATGACCACACTGGTTGAATTGTCTCTGCCCATGTTCTTTAGGAATGATTTCTCAGGACACAAAAATGGTTCAGTGACTTCTATTTAGCTGACAACTTTTTATTTGTTTTTGACACATTCCTCACACACATGGTTATATGTGTGATGGACTGTAGGAGGCCCTTGATTACATCTTGTACCTTTCGCACCTTAGGATGGCTATTCCACGTTTTCCCTGGCTGGTCCAAACTTATGCTTCTTGTCCCAGCATAATTATGAATAATGCTTCTTTCCCTCTAAAAATTGTCACAGTTTTGATGGTGAATTATCTGGTTATAATATTTTCAGGGAACCCATAACAGATGCCATCCAGTGGGCATCAGAAAACTGGGGTTTAGAACTAGAACGTTTCTTCTAAGTCCTGGATTGTCCATGAGTGTTGGGACAAGTAAATTTAAAATCTCCTGAAGCTGCAGTTTTCTCATTAAGAGAATAGAATTAATTGGGTCAATATATTATGAAAACACCCAGAAGTATGCATTAAACCAACAGGGAGTAACAACAATTGCTTAAGGACGAAGTCTTCACCTGAGGTGAGAGTAGGGATGGATTATAACTAGCTGCAGTTTAAATAAATTTTTTGTGATGGAAATGGGGCAGAGAATTGAGTGAAAGAAGAGAGTGGGTAAAGGAGGAAATGCTTTAGAACTGTAGTGTGAGACACAGGAGTACTGATTTCAAATGTTGCATGGAAATCATTTCCACTCAGGGCTGTGTAATAACTGCACATAGATCCCCCAGGGCATAAGGGAGGTTTCTCCGTGTATTTCATGTCTTGAGTCTTTTGACAATTTTCTATGTTCCAGCCCCTCTCTTATGTACTTTCTTCAGCTTCCTGTGAAAGCATGGCATTTCTGTGGGAAGGCTTGTGGGTGCTCTGGGACTTAAGTCCAATAACTGAAAGAAACGAATACAGAAAACAAACAAACAAACAAACAAACAAACAAACAAGCCAGATTGCCAGGCTGGCAAGACCAAGAGAAAAAGTAATCCAGATACAAACATTTTCAGGCAGCTGGCTTCAGCTGGTTAGACATGAATTACAATACAGTGATGGGTGTCATGTATCTGCAAAATGTAAAGGTCCAGAAATAGCCAGATCCTCTTTTTAACTCGATGACCCATTCACCACTTCACCTGGAATAAAAATAATTACATGAGAAGTTTTTAACCTGGTTTTACGTAAAGTTCTCATCATCAATGTAGTGCATATTTATGATGGGAAATATTATCCACGTGGCTACCATTCAAATGCAACCACTATTTTGGCTTGTTTTATTTGATCATACTTTAACAATTTTGTATTCTCCCTTACCCCCTCATATCATGTTATTATTTGACCATGTTAAAAGTCCATTGGATGAATTTTCCAAAACTTACTTATTTTCCAAATGTTAGATCTCATTTGCTTCAAGTTTATGAAATACCAATCTTTCTGTATAAATCCTTGTCTGCATTTGGGATTACAATTAACCTTTGAACAAAAGGGGGTTAAGGGCTTTGAACCTTATGCAGTTGAAAATGTATAACTTTTGACTCTGCAGGTAGTCATTGGTATTAGTTGTTTTAGGCAACTACAGATAAAAAACAGTACAGTAAAACCTCGATATAGTAAACTAATTCGGGTGAGGAGATATCTGTTAAAGCCAAAAGTCTATTATATAATAAAGTAGGCTTTGCAAATTAGCAGGCTAAAAAATTGATAGATTAAGTTTACCTGCTTTTCCTTATGTAGACACAGTTGTGTAATTAAATTAAATATGTATGAAAAGTTTAATATTAAAGAAGAGTTTTCTATATGTATTGCTATAATTTTTTAAAAATATATTCTTATTGATTTCAGAGAGGATGGAAGAGAGAGATAGAAACATCAACGATGAGAGAGAATCATTGATCAGCTGCCTATTGCACGCCCCTCACTGGGGATTGAGCCCACAACCTGGGCATGTGTCCTTGACCGGAATTGAACCCGGGACCCTTCAGTTCACAGGCCAATGCACTATCCACTGAGCCAAACCAGCTGGGGCTGTATTACTGTAATTTTAAATTTATACTGACTAGGTCTAGTAAATGTGTGCATTCACCAATCACCGCAAGTAAACAAATGCACACGGCTGGGGCCTGGCTTAGCCCAGGTGGGAACATTGGCCCCAGGTGAAACTGCCACAGAAAGACGTGCCACCCAGCGCAGAACCAATGACCACACAAAATTCGGTGTGGTCATGTGCTAATCATTTGCTAAGCATTGTTTATGAGTGGTGATTCTTGGATTTAAATATGTAGACTATAGTTGTAGATATGTAATATCTATTTATATCGGAGAAGTTACTAGTGTTTTTCCCAACATATGGCCTGTTTGCCAAAATTTGTTAAGCATAACAGTAAATTAATAACAAAAATAATCTTTTAATTTAATTGTAAGCAAATCTTGGTTAAAAGCGTTTTCAAATTAACAGGGTATTAATTTTCACAGATGACATGTGGACGGGAAATTAAAGCTGAAGTCTGGCCGAAACCGGTTTGGCTCAGTGGATAGAGCGTCGGCCTGCGGACTGAAAGGTCCCAGGTTCGATTCCGGTCAAGGGCATGTACCTGGGTTGCAGGCACATCCCCAGTAGGAGATGTGCAGGAGGCAGCTGATGGATGTTTCTAACTCTCTATCTCTCTCCCTTCCTCTCTGTAAAAAATCAATAAAATATATATTTAAAAAAAAAAAAAAGCTGAAGTCTGTTAAATCGAGGTCCGAAAAATCGAGGGCTTACTGTATGTCCAGCTTGTGGCTGGGAATCTGCGGTTACAAATTCAAAAACACTGTTTTTGATCGTTGGTTGAATCTGCGGCTGCGAAACCGGTGGATACAAACGCGGACTGTGAAGGGAATCCGCGTCTGCCTGGGCCTGTGCAGTTCAAACCTTTGTTGTTCTGGACTCACCTGTGTTTCTTTAGTACGAAAATTAAGGGAGAAGAATCAGCGGCACAGGTATGAACCTTTTAAAGTTCTTTACGCATCCTAAAAAGCTGAGAAACTATTTTAAAATACTGCTATAAGTTCACAACTAATTTAACGTTATTTCTTTTCATATCACTTTAATGAGATGTAGTAGGTACTGTCTAATAATCATTGCAATTAATCCTTACATCGCTCTGGAACATATTCTGATCACGCTAGCGTACAGGTTAATCTGAAATTTTCAGTATAAAAATTCTGGTTTTTCCTGTACTCCATACTGATGGCCTAAGTTGTCTCTATTACTTTCGTGGTTTCTCATGGTCCAGTGTTTTCCTGGGAGTCTTAATGGTCCCTTTTCTTGTTCATTATTGTACTCAGATTATTTAAAAAGCCAGGCCAGAGTGGGAAGGGGAAAAGGGCAGGATGTTCTTCTCTTAGAGCAGTGGTTCTCAACCTTGGCTGCACATTAGAATCACCTGGGAATCCTCCGGATTCTGTTTCTTTGTTACTAATGTTGTGGCCCCACCCCATAACAAAGAAACAGCATTTCCGGAGGATGAGGCCCAGAAATCAGGATTTTAAGAAGATTCCCAGGTGATTCTAATGTGCAGCCAAGGTTGAGAACCACTGCCTTAGAAATAGCTTAAGTAGTTACAGAAGGGCACACTTTTGGTATTTGCAGCGTATTTCGACACAACTTGTGGAAAAAATGTCGATTTAAAAAGAGTGATTTTTATTTTCTGTCAGCTTCTTTGGATGAGTATTGGGCAGAAATCTTGGAATGGATTTCCATATGTCGAGGTTCGGGATCTGTGGTCGCTTTGTGTCTCTTTGAGGTGAAATTTCAGGTCGAAAATGACAGCTTCCACCTTTCTGCGGCTCTCTCAGAACCTGTCATTGGCAGAGAGAAACCTCCTCTGTGCAGAGGAGAACAGAACCTCTGAATTGTCATAGTCCTTCTCTGGTTGAAAGAAGAAGAAAAAAAGAGTGCCTGGCCAAAAGAGAAGGTTCCCTGAGAACCAAGATTAGGCCTTCACCTCTGGTCACGATGCCACCCCTGAGAGCAAGGAGCCCTCAGACCCAGGCCCTGTGCTATGACTGAGCAGTGCAATGCTGATGGGGTGACTGCCAACTAATTTTCTTTGGAAAACATAACATTCAAATTTCTACTCTGTTTAATAATGAGAGCAGTGCTAATTTTGAGCTCAGATAATTTTTGGTCAAGGTGAATATATTTATGATTTTAGTGTTTTCTGAAATTTTAATACCATTTCACCAATATTGTAAACTTACTTATCTTTTTTTGGCTTAAACATCAATTTCTTCAATAGTTATTCTGATAGAGTGCTTTCTAGAACATTCCCTCTGTCCAGCCCTCTTCCACATCTCCACCAAGCTTGTTGATGTCATCTGGAATGTATGTAGTTAGGCAACATTTTTCTTGAAATATTGTGTGTTCATTAACATAATACCTTATGTGTATTAGTATGGCTAGCCCAAATTCTAATAGTATAATATATACATGTGATCAGGATAATACCACTGAGACAGTCCAAAGTTAATTTATCTTCCCCTACCTTACACATCATACTATTTGCTTATAATAAATCTGTTGTCTACTCTGACCTTCAGAATTACTGCCAAGAAAATCTCAAGTTTCTGGATTCTAAACTTGTAAAATTGCCTTTTATTTTTTATTTATTTGGATATAGGACTTTACATCTATTTAATTAAAATGCATCTAGTTTAAGTCTAAGGTTTTAGTATCTTACTATGAACCTAAAAGGCACTTAATAAATGTTTGTAAACAAAATGCTTAATATATTTTTTCAAATAATGAAGTGACCATAAAGTTTTTCTGCTGTTGTTAGAAGTAGCTTTAATTTCTCTCATACTTTCCTTTTCCTTTTCACTGTATTTTAAATTCTTCCTGAAGTTGTCAGTGTAGAAATCTATTTCTTTTATCTCCCTACTTGTAGTAATGGGATACTAGAATTTGATTCTAATGGTCTTAGTACCACATTTTAAAAGAAAGGGGAAAAAGGAAAAAGAAGGGAGTTAAGCAAGCATTGCCCTCCTTAATAATACATGTTTTCTGTTCTCTGCATAGTTTATTATTTGGAAACTGTGGGCTCCACTATCTTTCCTATAGCAAACAGAAACAGCATAGGGTAAATCGGAATGATTAGTATGCAAGGGGCTGATTCTGGGATATTCACTATAGCTTGTCCTTTCAATGTGTCTTCTTTTGACATCTTCACCCTGGGTATCCTGGCAACAGAGTACTTCACGAAAACAAAAGTCCCATAGACACTGTTTGCTGAATTCCATCAGAATAATAAAAAGACTATTTTATTCAAGCATTTGCTGAAGACAGTAATTTAGAAAAATAGCAAGAAGGCAGCTAAATGTACTTGATTCAAAAGTGACTGACACGGAAGGAAACCCCACACCAAGGATGGTATCTTTGGGTCAGATAATTTCTCAACCATTTATAGGAGGACAGGAAAGTGAAAAAGGGATGATTTATGAGCCAAAATGGGAAGGAGACCAACATGAACATACTACAGTAAGAAATCCCTAAGAGGGCCTGTTTACACCACAGGGCCACTTGTCTCCATACAAGCCAGAGACCTGTCTCTGCTGTCTGTGTGAACAACCTTGGAAGCAACCTCTTCTGGCTGCACGTGGAGCCTCCTCCCCAGTGCTCCATTTGCTCTTGAGGAGAGTAGCAAGCTGGGAGCATAGAGCAGCACACTAACTCTTCCTAGGCCTTTGGGGATCGAATAACCTTAGACATTTGGGACTTCTGATCCACTTAGTGCAGTGACAGTGCTGTCAATGGCCCCCTCAGGGCCTTAACAGGTTAATTAAAACACCTCCTTCAGACTCTAGCTATCTCCTTGCTTAGACACTGGGGAGAGGGGGGTGCAGTGGATACAACACTGGTTAACGTGATCTGTTTCCTATTTTTTCAGACCTGTCCTTTGGTCCCACATCTCCTATGTGACCCAAGGGCTGACTGCATTGGTGCAGGGACTATCTGCTCTCCCTGAGGCCAAAAGTTCGGATATGTTATCCTACTGCAAGCACTTATTGAACTCATAGGGGAGGACTTTAGGGACTAGAAGTTTAAGCTCCTCAAAGAATTGGAATTCAGGCAGGCTATGTGGTAAAGTAGATGCATTTAGACAGCGTGCCTAGCCCCAAAGCACCTCCCATTGACTACCTTCTTCCCCCCTTCCTTCCCCAGTTCTCAGAAGTTGCTGCTGACAGCTCTTTTGTACTGTATCCTGACTCCTACCCCAACCCTTTCCAAAGTCATAGCTGTTTAGAGCAGGATCAGGCCCCTGACCCCATCTGACTAGTCATAGTCTCGAATCTGGAAATTGAATTCAGCAATACCTGTCAGTTCAGATGCCTTTTGGAACTGAGGACATTTACACTTGGGGGACAATTTCTGCAGGCATGGAAGTGCTGAGGCAGAAATGAATAGCCACACAGCAAAACAAGATGAGAGAACATGGAGAGGGAGAGAGATTGTTCGGATTGTTGGTGGCTTTCTGATTCCAGTTTCTTTTGGGGTTCAACTCTGCTTGTTTCCCTTTGGTTCTATGCAAAACCTACACCAAAGACCCTATTTGGTCTAAGCTAACTCAAGTAGGTTTTGCTTAATTATGCTTTAAAACAAAACATAAAAAGGAAACCTTGAACAAGACAAACTGATCAAAGAAAGCTTCAGGACTGGAATCCAGGTCTCCAGGCCTCCAAGCCTCCTGTTCCCAAAACAGTGTTTTGTCCATACTACCAGACCTTCTGCCTGTTCGCTCAACTCCAGACTCAGGGAGAATCACTTTCCTGTGGCAGCTCTACTGTGTCCTGATGGGGCCAGAGGAGCACAGGCCAGAATGTATTCCCTGAGTGGCTCTATTCTCCAGCCCTTTGCCCCGAATTGTTCTCAAACTGGATAATTACTGATGCCCAATGCTAATCCTCACTTAGGCTAGAACAGAAACCAGTGCTGTGTCTCCCTCCACATGCCCATCTGAACGGCATGTCTGAATGACCCTTGCACCCTTGCCTTCCTGATTCCCACATGATCTCTAACCGTCACAGGGCCAGTTTCTGTGTGTCTCTACCTGCGAGGCATCATGTGATGAAGGTGATGCCTCTGCCCCTTTGGAAGGGTGACTTGAAAAATCACGGAGGGAGAAAATCCTCAGGCAGGCTCTCACTTCTACTCTCACATGCCAGCTCCATTTTGTGGTTGTTTGCCATTAGGTAAGGGCGAGCTGACGTTCCAAGTGAGGTTGTCTTTTTGGAGGCAGGAGGGAAAAGGGGGCAAGACTGGGATCTGCTCATGTCAACAGTGTTTCTGTGGCTCCTGAAGGCTCCTCTCTCCAGGACAAGACAGACTGCAAGCTTTGGGCATGAATAAAAGCCATGTAGTGATCCAGGTTTGATTTCTGCACAGAACTTCTTATATAATTTATGGCTTTAGAATGGGCTGTCATAGATTTCTAGGCAGAGAAGAAAACTAACATATTCTTGTGAAGCAAAGATAGAGTTAGTAGGGTAAATACGTGGGTGGACAAAAGTAGGTCTACACTTGTAGTACTTGAGAAGCTCCTAACCGGTCCCGTACTAATCAGAATGAAAAGTCTACATGTTAACGGTTATACTTTAAACAATTTCTTTGGGGCCTACTTTGGCCTGTCTAAAGTCAGGGGCTGGTGCAGTCTCTCAGAGGGCATGAAACCTGGTGAAGAGGAACAGCTCTAGTCCTTTTGTGACCATTGTCACAGCAGCACTTCTTTCTGAAAAATGAGGCAAGTCCTGTTTGCAGGAACCAGCATGTTACTGGGGAGAGCCCGGACACATCAACAACAAAATGGGCTGGAATCCTTGAAATTACTGTGTGTTTTTTTCCCCCTTATCAGTGCATCACCTTCCTGGCCTCCCCTGAAAACCACATGCAGGCACATGCAAACAGACACGCATGTTCACACACATAGGCACATTACATACTCATATCAGTCCCTCTCATAAAATAAATTCTCAAACTAATGCTATATCAGGATGACAAGGGGCTTTAAAGGCTGTGTTAATTACTTATTGCTGTGTTGCAAATTACCCTAAAACTTAGCACTAAAAGCAAGCATTCTTTATCTCATAGTCTGAGGGTCAGGGAACTGACATATCATGTCGTGGGTGCTTCTGTCTCAGAATGTCTCACAAGTTTTCAATCAAGGTGTCATCTGAGGCGTCATGATCTCAAAGCTCCACTGGGGAAGGATCTGCTCCTACTCTTATAAGGCTGTTGGCAGGTCCCAGGTGCCCACGGGCTTATGCCATGTCAGCTCCTTCTACAAGGGTTCCCTAGGTCAAGTGAGGGAGAGGGGGCATCTAAGATGGAAGCCAGCTAATCTCAAAAGTGACTTTCCATCACTTCTCTGCATCCTATTGTCTAGAAGTGAGTCACTGAATCCAGCCTATGGTCAAGGGAAGGGGAATGCACAAGGGCATGAACACGAACTAGGAGGAGGGAGTCACTAGGGATTCTTCTAAAGCTGATGACCATAGAGCCATCCAGTTCAGCCCTCTAGGCAGCTGCACCTCTGCTCTATTTGAATACCTCCTGTACTGGAAGCTTAGGCACCTTTGAAGCAGCTCTTTCCATTTTTAGACTTTCTTGAGGTTGAACCATAAAACTGGTGTTTTTATAGTGGCCATGTTTTTTCTGCCCAGCCTCTCTTTCCTTTCTGGTATACCATTCCACTTTTCCATTGAGGCTCACTCCTCCCCTGGCCTTAGCCTGGTTTTGGGGTGGGTGGAGGACCAGTCCTGGACAAAATCCCATAATTTGTATCTTCTTCGTCACAGTGATTGGCTAAGGAACGGGTGCATGCCTCAAGCTGATCGAGTTTACTACCCTGAGAGTTCTTTTTACCATTTCTACGAGCCTCCTCCCTCTCTACCCCTGCACCTTTAATGCTTCTTCAAGGGCCAGCTATATGATAATTCTTCTTCTGCGGACCACTGCTGGGCTACCCCACCAACTACAAAGAACTGGAGGTACCCAGGCATTTATATTACCCTCCTATGTTTTTTTAAAAAATAATTTTGACCAGTTTTTTTCCTAAAAAGACTTTCATTAAACTATAGTTCACATAACATACACATCACCCACTTAAATGTACAATTGAATGGTTTTTAGTATATTCACAGATATGTGCAACTATCATTACAATCAAGTCTAGAACATTTTTATCACCTGAAAAAGAAACCCTATATCCTTTAGCTATTACTTTCTTTAATCCATCCCTCAGCAATTGCTAATCCGTTTTCTGTCTCTGTATGTAAATGTACCTCTTCTAGACATTTCCTATACATTGGATCATATGTGGTATCTTGTGACTAGATTCTTTCACTTGGCATAATGTTTTCAAGGTTCATTCATATGTGGCATGTACCACTGTTCTATTCCTTTTTGTTGCTAAATGATATCCCATTGTACAGATATACTACATTGTGTTTATTCATCAGTTGATGGGCATTTGGGTTGTTTCTACCTTTTGGCTACTATGAATATTGCTGTTATAAACATCCATGTGTGTGTTTTGGGGTGGACATATGTTTTCATTTCTCTTGGGTATATTCCTAGGGGTAGGATTGGCTGGGTTATAAGGAAACTATTTTCATGGTTTGAGAAACTGCCAGACCATTTTCCAAAGTGGCTGAATCATTTACATTCTCACAAGAAGTGTATGAGGGAACTAATTTTTCCACATCCTCACCAACACTTGTTTTATCTTTTTTTTATTCTAGCCATCCTTAGTGGGTACAAGATGATATCTCACTGGGGTTTTAATCTACAGTTTCTCGATGATTAATAATGTGAAACAATTAGTTTCATGTGCTTGTTGCATATCTTCCTTGGAAAAATGTCTATTTTGGTGTTTTGCCTATTTTTAAATTGAGTTTCCCCACCTTGTTGACCAATAACCTTTTGGTGTGAGAACATGAACGTATAGCTGTATTCCCTTAGGTTGGGACAACCCTGAGGCATGACTTTGTCTCCAGAACTCCTCTCCAGAATCTGGTAGAAGCCAACATGGTGAGACTCTTGCCTTCTTCCTTTCCTTATCAGATTCCTCTGGGAGTATATGGTAGCTTGTCTTGAAAACTGGCTGCCTTCAGTTTCTTCCCTGCCTGTTTACACATTTCCTCTCCTGCCCCACTGACAGGCAGAATCTCTGCCTCCATCTATTTGAATCTGGGCTGACTTGTGACTGCTTTGTCCAGCATAATCCAGCAGGAATGATGTTGCCATTTCTGGACCTAGCCCAGATCTTAAGCAGTTTCCATGTTCTCTCTTGAGTATACCAGGTAGGAAGACCAGATAATCTAATCCAGCCTCTTGGTTTTCAAAGTTTCTTGGATCAATTCAGCATTATTTTAGTATAAACATTTGTTTCTCATTGAAAATTACAATTTCTCATTGTAGAAAATCTGGAAAATACAAAAACAAAAACAAAAACGGGGATGGGATGAACAGGTGGAAAGCAGGATTTTTAGGGCAGTGAAAATACTCTGTACATCATAATTATGGAAGCATGTCGCTGTACATTTGTCCAAACCCATAGAATTACAGCACTAAGAGTAAACCCTGTGGTAAACTATGGACTTTGAATGATAATGTGTTAATATAGGTTCATCAATTTTAATAAATGTATCACTGAAGGGGGATGTTGATAATGAGGGAGGCTATGCATGTGTGGGGACAGGGGATGTTTGGGATATCTCTGTGCTTTCCTTTCAGTTTTGCTGTGAACTTAAAACTGCTGTAAAAAGAAAGTTTTTTAAAAAAGAAATAAGATAATAAAAATCACTGGTAATATACTTCTCAGTGGTACATACTGCTAACATTTTGGTATATATCCCTGCAGTTTTGTCTGTGATAATAAATCCATATCTAGCCATCATTTGTCTACCAACCAATTTATCTTTATGTATTTTATAAAAAAATGTTTGGCTTGATTTATATGTACTTTTTCAAACTCTGTCAAATTTCTGACCAGGGTCATTATTCTCCTGGTCTTAGAAGCCTAGGTAGGACACTCTGAAAAAAAGTGTTAGAAGGTATTTGATTTTAAGATTTATAAATGAAGAAAGCATGGGAGAGGGAATAGTGAGAGAGGAAGGGGGGAGAGCCATGATTTCCCTCTTAAGTAATACTAAGCTCTCTGATGCTTAGCATACCCGGTATCTCCATCTTTTTATTCTCAAACTGTTTGGTTTTTCATTTTCAAAGGACCCGTTTTGTTAAGGGAATGGATGGCATGAACTGCAGACCTTCTCCATGTGAAAGCACTTACTCAGCAGATGCCCCGTTGCCTAAAACACTTAGTCTAAATAAACAGACAGACAACCAACATATATCTGCAAGTTGTAGATGATGAAAATTTAAGATAATGAGTTCTGCTTCAGGTAGCTTGGGGTAGAATAAAATCACAGAAGCCTCTTCTCAAACATTGACTCCAAGGCCTGGGGGTTAATTGCATGGATGGGAATGAAGGTGCTGGGGTACAGTAGGTTAGAATGCACTGGCTGATATGGCTGCTGGATGCCTGGCTGTGGGCCCCATGCAGGAGAGCCGCTAGTCCATCAGCAGCATGTCGTAAGTGAAGCTCACGAATTTGTAGCTTCAGAGTTATACAAAACAGAATAATTGATGAAACATCAGTTAGGACGGCGAGGGTGTGAGCACAGACCAGGGGAAGAGAATATACTGACAAGTGCAAACTATTGTAGCTATGAAGCATCAACGTAAAGTTGATTCAGATTTATCTGTAGTGGGAATCTTGAATGTAAAATTCAAGAAAATCTGTTTTGCCACCTTCTTGCAACAGCATAAACTTAGCAAATGAGTTAAAGGTAAAGTCTCATTGGGGGAATGCAGTGGTTAAGTTCTTTCACCTTGTGGATATTGAAAATGTCATTTGTGACATCTAAGCTTGGAGAGCGGAGGCATGGGGCTCTCAGTGAAATAAATATCTGCTTTCCTTCCTTGCTCTCTTCTGGCACGAGAAGGCTGGTCTCTTATTCCTTGTTGGAGGATGCTGGCGTTGGGGCTTGCCAACGTTCCTTACACTCCCATGTCTGCTCATTGGCAGTGTCATATTTTATAGATTCTCACAACTTATGTCCAAGTTCCCTGTCATTAATCACCAAAGCCTACCATCTTCACATTGCTGAAATATAATGCAATGAATTTACATCCACTGAAACAAACTCCTTCTTCCTGGCTGCTGAAATGCTGTGAAAGAAATACGTGTTTCTGGCACGTCGTCTGATTATATGCAATTCCACCAAGAAAGAATAACCATCTCAGTTCTAGCATCCACTTTTGTTTTTGAGAGAGCATTTTTGCAAAGCTGGGATTGTTGTGACATTAAGTAGAAAGACATTTGACGTTACCAGATAACAACTATTGACCTTGGCTAGTTTCCCAAGCTTAATGGAGGTGAGTGACTGGTTGAACAGACTGGGTATTGTGACAAATTTCCTGACTGTGCTGGTTCACCTCAACTACTGTTAGCATTTGGACAAAACAATGTCCAGATCCTATTATACGCAAAGATAACAAATGCAGGTTAGAAACTAGTAAAATGGAGATGCATGTCAAATTTAGGGCTTTTTCTAGAGAATACATTCCAATCATAAATATTTAGGACTTACTGATCCTATGTTTAGGTCATAAAATGCATGCTACATGGTTCTTTATCTCGTTGTTATTACATATTCATTTAAATGCTCCCTAAATGTCTGACATAGTATCTTAATTAAGATTGTTTTAGCAAGGATTAGCAGACTCCTGAATAGGGCTGTGATTGTGGAGACAGAGGAGAGGAAAGATCTGAAGGATATTTATAATATAGAATTCCCAGGAAAGTAATTCCACGTGGAGGAGAAAGAAGGATTTGGATAACTATGAACCTTTCCCCTTGGGAGACATGATTAACTGCGTTCTGGGAAGATTTGATTCGCGGTGTCTGTGACATGAAGAAAATGAAAAATTAATTATTTAGCACTGTAACCCTTAGTGAATTAAGCTGTCTGTCTGAAGACGTCCCCTCTCCCCAAAGGTGAGCAGGAAGTGAGCCCTGCAGCTGGGGCTGTGTGTGGCATGGCAGGGCCAGTTGCTGGCAGTGCTGGGATCTGACATGTGTCTCAGGTGGACTTAAGAGACAGCATCTGGGAGAAAGAATATTGGAAAGCTAGGAGGATGGTCTAAAGCAGTGGTTCTCAACCTTGGCTGCACATTAGAATCACCCGGGAATCTTTTTAAAATCCTGATTTCTGGGCCCCATCCTCCGGAAATGCTGTTTCTTTGTTAGGGGGTGGGGCCACAACATTAGTAACAAAGAAACAGAATTTCTGGAGGATGGGGCCCAGAAATCAGGATTTTAAAAAGATTCCCAGGTGATTCTAATGTGCAGCCAAGGTTGAGAACCACTGGTCTAAAGCTATGTATGACTTTCATCCCAGTAAACCCCACTGTAGAAGAAACATCACTGTTTTCTGAAGATCAACTTGATGTAGGACTCTGAGTGCCCACTCCTGTTCACTTGGTGTCACATTCCATCTCTGTCATCAGCTCCTTCTTCCTCAGGGGTCTGCACTGAAGCCTGGGGTGGGGGGAGGGCTTGCATAACGCCTGCCAAAAAGAAGGTTCTCTGATTTTAAGTCTACCGTGCTCACTGCCAGCATCTTCACTCTCCAAACACGCAGGGTCTCTTGACAGCTGGCGGGTCTCTGTTTCCACATCACGTGGGGCATCGGCAGGTTTGAGGAAACCAGGACCCTCTGTGCTGAGGGTCCTGTCCCCTTGGGTGCCCATGGAACTCTCTCTTTGTGTCTCAGGGCACCACTGCTGCGCAAAATCAGGGAGTTGTCCCACTGCTCTGTCTCCTTCCCCAGGCCAGGGAAATCCCCTCCCGAATGAGCCACTTCTCCAAGTCCCTCTGCTTCTTCTGTCAAACCGTTTCCTCCTCAGTGGGTTTAAAGTTAAGGAAACACAAACCAGAAAATCTAGCAGGCTTCCTGTTTTGCATGCTGCTGCCAGGTAGCTGCCCTAAGGCAATGAATCAAAGAGCTGGCTACCTGCTTTGATGAAGGAAGAAAAAGGGAAAGCACAGGGAGGAAATCTGCTTAAATTAATACCTCAAAATATTAAGTGGCTGCTCAGTCATGAACCTGAAGCGGGTGGGCAGAGAGAGAAATCCTAGGTTTTGAAACCAATGCAATGAAACGTGTGGGGAGCCCACAGATTACAGCCTTAGAAAAGTAAGTGGGAGATGGAGCCTGAAATAGTTCCTTCAGCTGGGGTGGGAAGTGTCTAGCTAGCACATCTCCTTACAGGATATTCTGGGTCCCATGGAAATGGGGGGAGAGGAAGCAGCGTGACTTTTTCTTTCAGTATTTCCTTTTGAAAGAGGCTGACCCTACTTTCTGCAGCCAGACTGATCTGCTCTTGCATTTCTGCTTCCTGATATGCCTGGGTCCCTCCCAGACTTTGGGACCTGATGTGCTCATAACCTAGGGGCAAGACAGAGGTGGGGGGCTGGGTGAGCAGAAGGGGAATATTATTTGATCCACTGCTGGGTTGGGCTGAGTTATTGATTAACTTATGGAGCAGAAAAGACACAGTTGATAGTGCTTTTTCAAAATAAATCAGTATTCCAGGCACTGAAAGGAAAGCCAGGCTTGAGGGAATTGCAAAGCCAGCCTGAGAAAAGATCAAACCACAGAAGGTCAGGTACCACCAAGAGGTTTCTGGCAGAATGAGGTAGCCTTTTTTTGATGGATGTAGGCAGCTGGGGAAAGACATCAAAAGAGAGTGTCTATTCACGAGTTCTTCATGCTGATGTGGCCTGCATCTGTGAGTTCACCCAGAAAAAATCAAGAGGAAAGAGTGCTGGGAGTGGGGAGGAAGTAGTGGCTCAGCAGGCACTGATGTGACAGAGCAGTGGCCCTCTGATATGGACACCACTCTGGGGTGGGTGCGAGGTGGCAGAGGTACCAGGGACTCTTCCTTTCCCTGCCAGGGTGTGCCAAGTGCTGGGCTGGGCACAGGTGTAGCTTGATTCAGTTGTCTGCTGGGAGCAGGGATATGGGGTCAAGCACAGACTGGGCTGCTGCTGTGACTAGGACCACAGGAGGGGACACAGCCAATCCTGGCCAAATGGCTTTCCTCCTTTTCCTTGCTAGGCCCTTGTTTTCTCACTCGTGTAAGGAGAGTATACTTATGGAGTTGGGAGTATTAAATGAGACCAAGCATTGTTTATTCATTTACTCATTCAACTATTCTTTTTTCTGGGTAGTGAGGACTATCAGTGCAAAAATAAAGTCTCTGCCTCAATGGAGGACACAGACAATAAACAACTCAACATAGAAACATAGCGGCAGGTCTTGAGCTGTGACAGAAGCCAGATGAACCACGGCGAGTGGATGAGTGACGGAAGATGCACCTGTAGAAAGGACACCGGGAAGGCCGCTCTGACAAGGGGGCGTTGGAGGAGACACGAATGAGCAATGGGAACAAACCACAGAGTGACGAAGTAAACCCTGAGCAGGCGTGGTGTTTGAGGGAATGGCTGGGGGGCCAGTGGAAAAGGGAAGAGTCATGGGAAACGAGGTTAGCGATGTAGTCAGATCACCAGGGCTTTTTAAGTAAGGAGAAGGACTTAGGACTTAAGTGTGTTGGAAACTCTAATATATACAAGAGTTTAATTAAAGGATGTGTGGAGCACTCACTGGGTGTCAGGTCCTGCTCTCAGCACTTCACTACTTCAGTTCTCACACAACCTTATGATGGGTCTGGAAGGTAAGTGACTCACCCAAGGTCACATGTCTGGCAAGTACCAGAGCCAGGGTTTGAACCGAGGCAGCCTGCCTTAGATCTTGACTCCCTCCCTTTGCACATGACTGGCACATAGGAAATGCTCAATGTATTGATTATGCTATTGGTGTTTAAACTCTTTAATGGCATCTAGTTTTCCTAGAAAAACACACAGACCCTTCAATAAGGCCTGCCAGGTCTGCCTGCTCTGGCTCTGCTCACCGCTGTGATTTCTTGCCACGCCACTCCCTTCCTCAGTCACATCTTCCAGTTACACATGATCTTGTGGTTTCTTGGGCATTCCTATGCTTTACCCACCTTGAGGCACTTGCAGAGGGCACTGCCTCTGTCTGGAATATTCTTCTTCCCCAGGGCCTGTGGCCGGTGCTACACATCCTCCTCCCAGATGGATATCTGACCACACCCCTAATAGTTCAACCACCCTGGGATTTTCTCTGTTGGTTTCTTCTTTCTTCATGCCCTTGCTACACTCTGATGATTTCACTAGTTTATTTGCTTGTTATTTTTGTGTTTGTATTTCCTGTCCACTTTTTATAGGGAATTTCAAATGCATCATTTTTCTTTTTCAACAATACATTCATTTGGAGATTGCATAATTGATGACATGCTCATAGTTTTCCTTTTCTATAGGTAAAAAGGCTTTGCATTTTGTACAGTTATAGAACAAACAGAACTTTGACTTACCTTTCATAATTGATATCACTAATTTCATGCATTATTGACAGTTTTTTTATGTGGTTACCCAATGTAATTTGTTGTTTCTCATGGGAAGTATTTTAACAGCTAAAAGACATCAAAATAATGATGTTTTTAGCCTAAATTGGTAACATTAACATATAAATATTTTTAAAATACAAAATTATGTGAGTATTCATAGTTTATTGACTAATAATTAATGCATTAATTAATTCATTTAAACACAAGTGCATCTATGAAGTGGGCATTGTGCTATATTCTGTATCAAAAAGATAAATATGTCAAAGACTTTTTTGGTGAGTTTATAATTTAATGGGAAAGACAACTAAACATAACTACAACCCAGTTTGACAAATTCTATGCTACAAAGAAACCCAAGATATTGTAGGAGTATAGGAGAAGAGGATCCTAATGCTGGACAGGGGGAATGTCTCAAGGAAGGCTTCATGTGTGTGCTGCTGAGATGAAAGCTGAAGAGAAAGAAAGCAGAATCAGAAATAGCATTTCTGGCTGAGGGAATACTGTGTTCAAAGGTGCAGGGTTGTGAGAGAGTCTGGAACATTTCAGGCGCTGCAGATGATGCACTTAGAACCAATCCTACATGGGTTTCCTTAACATGCTCCACACTAGTGACTATTAAATGTATAAGCTCTGTTGCCTGGCTCTCAAATTTCTCTACATGTTGACCCCATCCTTCCTCTAATAGCTTTTCTCCCCCTACTCAGGGTTATGCACTCTACACTTATTCCAACCTATAAACCTTCATTCATAATGTTTCTAATCCATAATACTTCCTAGTCTCTTATGGTATTTGAACTTTTCCCAACCTACCTCTTTCAGGAAGACCTCTTTGACTACAACTGTCCATGGTGATCTCTCCCAGCAGTGAATCAATTTTGTCCTTCAAGACAATACCCTTAAGAATCTACTCCACTATCTTCTAATTATTTTGAAGGTTAAATTTGCATTCCCAACTCATTTGTGTATTTAGTAGTAGTAGATACTCCTTCGTGACTTTAATTTGTCTAGCTCAGTGTAAGGCATGATAAACACTCTCAGTTATTATTACAATTTGATAAATATTTTTTTAATATATTTTTTATTGATTAAGATATTACATATGTGTCCTTGTCCCCACGTTACCCTCTACCCCACCCCCCGCTCATGCCCTCACCCCCCCGTTGTCCGTGTCCATTGGTTAGGCCTATATGCTTGCATAAAAGTTCTTTGGTTGATCTTTCCCCCTTACCCCTCCCCTCCCCTACCTTCCCTCCAAGGCCCGACAGTCCAATCAATGCCTCTCCGTCTCTGGATCAGTCCTTGTTCATCAGTTTATGTTGTTCATTATATTCCACAAATGAGTGAGATCCTGTGGTATTTATCCGCTCTCCAGTTCCATCCATGCTGTGGGAAATGGTAAGAGTTCCTTTTTCTTCTTCCTCTTCTTAAAGAATACCTTTCAGCATTTCATATAATGCTGGTTTGGTGGTGATGAACTCCTTTAGCTTTTTCTTATCCGTGAAGCTCTTTATCTGACCTTCTATTCTGAATGATAGCTTTGCTGGATAAAGTAATCTTGGTTGCAGGTTCTTGCTATTCATCACTTTGAATATTTCTTGCCACTCTCTTCTGGCCTGCATGGTTTCTGTTGAGAAATCTGCTGACAGTCGTATGGGTACTCCCTTGTAGGTAACTGACTGTCTTTCTCTTGCTGCTTTTAAGATTCTCTCTTTGTCTTTTGCCCTTGGCATTTTAATTATGATGTGTCTTGGTGTGGTCCTCTTTGGATTCCTTTTGTTTGGGGTTCTCTGCGCTTCCTGGACTTGTAAGTCCATTTCTTTCACCAGGTAGGGGAAGTTTTCTGTCATTATTTCTTCAAAAAGGTTTTCAATATCTTGCCCTCTCTCTCCTTCTGGTACCCCTATAATTCTGATGTTGGTACGCTTGAAGTTGTCCCAGAGGTTCCTTACACTATCTTCATATTTTTGGAATCTCTTTTCTTTTTTCTTTTTCGGTTGGGTATTTTTTGTTTCTTTGTATTTCAAATCTTTGACTTGATTCTTGGGATCCTCTTGTCTGCTGTTGGATCTCTGTAAATTATTCTTTATTTCAGTCAGTGTATGCTTAATTTCTAGTTGGTCCTTTCTCATGTCCTCCATGGTCTCACTATACTTATTGAGGGATTCATTAAATTTATCGGCGGTTTCCATAAAATTCTTGAAAAACCTTATAAACGTGGCCTTGAACTCTGTATCCAGTCGTTTGCTTTCCTCCATTTCTGCCATTTGTGACCTGTTTCTTTGTCTCCGCATTTTGGCTGCTTCCCTGTGTTGATAGAGTGGCCCTGTGCACCAGGTGTCCTGTAGGGCCCAGTGGCTCAGCCTCCCCAGTTACCTGAGGTGGACACTCTTGGTGCACTCTTGGTGCCTTGGTTGTTGTAGGATCACTGGGAGGAATTGACCTCCAGGCCAATTGGCTGAGAATCAGCTGTGTCTGGAGTGGGAGAACTTCTGTGCTGAAGACACCCTTCTGGAGCAAGACTTGCTTCAGTGGGGCTTTGGTGCTCACTGAGTCTGCTCCCCGAGTGTGTCCCTTATGGATCTGAGGGGTTGCAATCTGACCACTGGGTGCAGTGGCTCCTGGATCTAAGGAGGTGCTAATTCAGCCTCTGCCTGAGGCCACACAGCAGGAGCCACGAGGAGGCTCAGCTGTGAAGCAATGCAAGCCGCTGCGGGGCCTTGGGCCTTCTCTTGGAAGTTCTGGGTCTGCCTGGCTCAGCTGCAGTTAGGTCCATTCACATGCAAAAGCCTCTGCCGCAGCCTGGGTGGGACGGGGTCTCAGGGAATCAAAGGGCGGAGCAAAGAGCTATGGCTGATTCTCCACCCAGCCCTAAGGAGTCCCGGTCTCAGTGACCCGATATTTACTGCAAGCAGCTCTGAGGGAAAACCGCCCTCAAGTTCGCCCGCTGCCCGACAGTGCAGCTTCTCCCGGTATGAGTGCTGGGTCCCCAGAGACTTCCCGGAACCGGAGTTCAGAGCAGTCGGGAGTTTGTGATTCAAAAAGACAGCCGCATCCTCAGGTGCCACCCGCTTTCCGCAAGCGCGCGTGAGCCGCCGTACCTCTGCACTTCACCTCTGCAGCTCCTCTGGCTCTCAGTGTGCTTTTCTTTCCTTCTAGTTGTAGAATTTACACTCAGCCAGCGTTCCTGTTGTTCTGGATGATGTCTGCTCTGTCCTTTGAGGTGTTTTTCGATTGTTGTGGGAGGCAGCAATTTCCCGGTGTTTATCTATGCCGCCATCTTAGTTTCTCCTCCAGACCATCTCTTTCACAATTTGATAAATATTAATTTGATCATATTTCTCAAGGGCACTGCAGTATGCTGATTATGGTTTGGAGCCTCTAGCCTCTTGTACAATTGGGTTGTAAATGGGCAGGTTTTATTTCTCCTGTACTGATTTATATTGTGACCTTAGGAAATTAAGAATCAGCTAGATCTGTATATATCAATATATATACATCACCAAACAAATGTTGAATAGAAAAAGCAACTTGCAGAATGATACAACACAATACTACTTATGCAAGTTTTAAAAAAGATACATACTATACTATATTTTTAATGGACATATATATGCATGTCAAAGTATAAAAATGGACTAGAAGTATATACATGCTAATGGATGTCTCTGGTTTGGGAGAGGACAGTCAGAGAAAATTCCATCAAAATGTATTTTAATTTCACAAAATAAAAAATCCAAAGCAAAGAAGGCACAATATTTTCAATAGTCAATACTATTTTTGTAGCAGTTAATATGTTGTGGGATTGTTATAGTATTTTTCTCCTTAAAGATTTTTCTCAAATACATAAACATACACACACAAAAAAATTACATGTGTGTTCAAGAGCTGGAACATTTTGAGGAAACAGAGACAAAGAAAGTAGACAGAGAGCTTGAACAGATCAATTATTGTGAGTAGAATATTTTTCTTGTAAAATATACAAGACCCTGCTATTTCCCTATTATAGTTCCTTGTAGCTCAGGAGACAATTCTAGTAAAAATAAATTCTGTGGCCTTTGCATCGTCTTTGATTTTACTGTAGGCTTCCTAGGATAATGTGGGAGCTACCCTGGAGACCTCAGCTAACTCTCTCTGAAGGAACTGAAGCTTCCTCTCTGACTTTTCTAAACTGTATGATTTCAGGTGAGGTTAATGGGCATTAGTTATACCAGTAGCTGGACTGTATGGGGCCTGAATTTTAATGCCTGAGCCCCTGCCATTCTGAGATCGATACTGACTCAGGAGAATTGCAAATAGACAGATAACATCAAGGGGCTGATTATTAACATTCCCATAAAAGCTGGGAGGGTGGGGTAGGTCGAGGAGTTCAGCAGTGATGTAGGACCCAGAGGACCTGAGGACATCACCAGCTTACAAGGTCTGAATTGCTCTCACTTAAACTCGCATCAGTGGAAAAGATGAGAAGACTTTGAATGAGCAAATTGAGCTGATTCAACAAGATTGTGTGACCTTACAACCAAGTGCAGCCTGAGGAGATAATAAAGAGACAATCCAAAACGGAGGGCCCAGTTGTTTTAATATTAACTCACAGAGAGGGAAGTTTCCCTGAAATGCAAGCTGATCTAGGTTCCAAAGAATAGGTAATGAGACAGAGATTTACAAATGTTTTTAAATTAAGTGCATTGCATGTATGTATGTGTATGTGTGTGTGTATACATGCTCACATAAACATATATAAACACAAACATGTAAATGGTATATATTCACATATGATAACATAAATGCATATATATATGTGTATGTGTGTGTGTATATACATATATATACACACACGTGTATATATACAGGGTGTCCCAAAAAATGTATACATACTTTAATAGCTGATAGCTCAATTGATGTTTCTTTTCAGATTTAGCCTATTGGAATTAATATTTATTCCAAGTGTGTATACATTTTTTGGGAACACCTTGTATATAAAACGATAGCTTATCTGTATATAAATCCCATCAAATGAGTACCTCTGATCAATAAATGTATGGTGAATGAGTGAGTATCAAAAATAGAAAAAAAACCTTAGTAAGAGTAGTATTTTCCCTCTTATATTTCTTATTCTTCATGAAGATTTGTTAACCTTCCTGAACTGGGCTGAAGTTTCAGGACAAATGGTAGCAACTGGGAGAGGTGAGCAGTTGGTGGGGAGAGGGGGAAGTAGGGAGTGGCAAATTTCCCACATCTCAGAAAGTACCATGTCACCAGCATGTTTACTCCTCTCCCCCTGGCTAGGGGTGTGGTTACTGTTGTCGGTTTATGGACATCACTTTGTGCTGGGCACTGTGCTAGGCACTTAGCATAGATCTCATGTAATCCTCACCATGATACCTACAAGGTACCAGTATCCTCATTTTCAAAACGGAAAGCTTAGACTAAGTAGCTTTGATTAGAGAGCTAACGAGCTTTGATCAGAGATAGTAACTGATAGGTGGCAGAGCTGGGATTTGAACTTGGATCTGGCTTACTCGCAACGCCTGCTTTAGTAATTGCCAGCTTCTAATTACACTCAATAGCGGATAGAAGGAGCTTTCTCTCCAGTGCAAGACTGAGGGACAGTTTGGGCTTCAATTAGAGGTATGTACAATAAAGACACATACCCCAATAGTTGTGAGAGTCATAGACTACTCTTCAACCAGGCAAAGACGCTCCCAAACCACACACCTGAGGTCAATGGTGAGACCTTTAGAGTATCAGCTCTGCACCAGGGAGAAGGCAACAGCCTTTAAAGAGAGAGGATGGGCCTTGGAGATGGTGGAACTTGTGATCAAATTCCAGACCTGTCAATTAATAGTTTGCAGCCTTGGGAAAGTTACTTAACCTCACTGAGAGTTTCCGAAACTCTAAATTGGTGACCGTCATGCCTACCTTGCAGGGTTAGTGTTAATATTGAAGAAAAGCTATAAGAAGTACATGGAAGGTTCTAAATTGCAGGTAACTATTCTTATTAATAACACTAATTATAAAAATTTGTTGGCCATTGAACCTAAACAGAAATAAAAGTATTCAGGGTCTATGTTGAGGGACAAAATAGACCTAGTTGAATACATGACTCACAGGCTAGCAGCACAGAGCTCCCAGTGGAAACGTCCTCCCCTTTGCTGTTGAACAAGGTGGTGAGACTGCAGGGGAGAGCAGAAAGTCTCCTCCACCCACATTTAAAGAAATATTTTTATTGATTTCAGAGAGGAAAGGAGAGGGAGGGAGAGAGAAACATCAATGATGAGAGAAAAATCATTGATCGGTTGCCTCCTGCACGCCCCCTACTGGGGATCAAGCCCACAAATCTGGGCATGTGCTCTTGACTGGAATTGAACCTGGGGTCCTATCCATGAGCCAAACCAGCTAGGGCCCCCACCCACATTTTGTAATGTGGTTGACCCATAGAACTCAAGAAGACTTTAGCAGGGCAGCTGGCGGGACCATGCTCTGGCTCTGGGGTGTAGTCTGTCTTTGGACATTTCTCCATTTTGCTCCATTTTTTGGTGTGTCCTGAAGGTATCCATCCCCTTGAGTGTTGATATTTTTTTAAGGAGAGAGTTTCTCTTTGAACAAGGATTTTCATTCCTGAGGGGAGCCCATATACACATCTGTTAACATGGATAGACTTGCACAAGAAAGAGAGCAGAAATGATAAACTTTCTTAGCTAATATTTATTTAGCACTTGCTCTGTGCAAGGCACTGTTCTAAGTGCATTATATGTATTAGTCTTTTAATCACTTAATCCTCATAATAGCACTATTAGGTAGATACAGTTGTTATTTCATTTTATGGTTGACAAAGCAGGCACCCAGTGTTAGGTATTTTGCCCAACGTCACAGTCCTTAAGTGGCAAGCTGGGGTGTAAACCCCGGCAGTCCATCTCCAAAGGCCTTGCACAGTTGGAGGCAATAATTGATATTTACAGTCCCCATGGGCTTCGTATCGTGGTGCCAGAGTTGCATACAGAGCAAAATGGCAGCTAGCAGGAAGAGTCCCTCTACCTCAGCAGCCCAAAGCTCAGCAACCCAGAGTTAAAGGCATGCTGCTTCTCGGGATTGTGTTGCTGGCATCTAATTTTAGAGCAGTTAGATAGCAGCAGGGATTCTAACCCATATTTACTGAAATCAAATTAAAAGTCTGCTCATTTTGTTACCTTGGAAATATACCTTGCTTTAATGATATGCTAAGTGGATACAATGTCACAGCAAGATCATGCAGTCTACCTTTATGGTGACCTATACCTAGGCTGGCATTTGTGATGATATTTTTATGAGAACTCATGGTTTTGGTTGTCTGATTGATGCATATTCCAACTACTTTGCTGCCCTACATTTTGCTTGTTTTTCATTCACAAACGTGCCTTGCTTATAATCTAGAGTGTATTTTGGTTTCAAATGAATACAGAAGCCTAAGACATTCCAAGCTCTAAGAGTTCTGAAATATTCTAAAGCTTTTCAGTTAGAGAGAAAGAAATAAATAGCAAGGTCATAAAAAACACTTGGGAGAACACACAACTACTGAACTTCATCCTGTTTGTTCTCATTTATAGTACAGACATAGAGATCTGTAATGTTGAACTCCTCCCTGTGTCACAGAGAATGACTGGATCCTGGATTTTTAGCCTTGCAGAGACCATTGACCTAGTCATTTCTACTAAGGAATTAGGAGTTTGGAGAACACTATCTTTATTAGAGAAATCTGAACCTGTGGAGCTTTGGTCATTGGATTCCACAATTTTGCACTTAAGATCAAGACTGGCTTTGCACACTGGGGAGAGGCCTTGATAAATGTATGGAAGAGCCCATGCCTAGGCAAAATGGTGATGTTGGTGAACTTTTCAGAGTTGAACCTCCCAACCAGCATCTCCCTTTGCTGCCAGGATGATGCCACAACTCTCCCTGGTGATTCATACTTATGCCTCCATCTTTCTCCTCCTATCAAATTTAGGGCTTATGGAATAATTTGATAAAATCACTTGCAGTAATAGGTAATTGACTAATAAAGTTTAATTTCCTGCCCCTCCTATATTCTGGGACATTTGTATTTTACTAGAAATTCAGTCTTCATCCAAAGGAATAAATGCATTCTAGAGGTGAGGAACTAGTCAAGCAAGTACATTTTTGAAATTGAACATTTCTTTCTGGTGCATATGAAACACATAAATGGCCACTTTTACTGCATACTAGAAGGGTTGACCTTGCATGTTAAATATTCACTTGTTGAGAAAAATAAACTGTGTACCCAGGCTCTTTGTTAACTTTATTAAAGGCAAATAAAGAGAGTAATTACAAGTGATTCTTAACCACAGAGCATTAATATGGTTTGATAATACATGTACTTATAAAAATTAGTAAAAATTATTCTACATGTAAACGTAACATTAAAATAAACATTTCCAAAATTTGAATTTTGCACTACTGCTGAGCACAATAACAAAGCTACAAAGAGGTTGTATAGGGCGGTGTTTCCAAAGTGTGGCCTCCATACCAGCAGCATCAGCCTCACCTGGGAACTAGTTTCAGCGGTTCTCAATCTGTGGGTCGCGACCCCTGAAAATACATCCTGCATATCAGATATTTACATTACAATTCATAACAGTAGCAAAATTACAGTTATGAAGTAGCAACGAAAATAATTTTATGGTTGGGGGTCACCACAACATGAGGAACTGTTTTAAAGGGTCGTGGCATCCTGGGCTCCACGTGAGAACTGCCACGTCAGAAACTCTGGAGGTGAGCCCAGCAGTCGGTGTTTAACAAGCTCTCTGGGTAACAACTTCAATGCATCCTAAAATTTAAGAACCAGGTTTGTAGATGATTATGCTCAAACTCATCCTAATTCACAGATGAGTAAATTGAGGCTCAGAAAGATAGAGAGACTGGGCAGAGCTGCAGATTCTTAGTAGTGTTCTTTTTAGCGTCCTAAACTAAGTCCCTCTGGCTAATCCATCTGAATGAAGGAGGTTTGCTGCAGCTTCCTTGATTGACAGGATGGTCAAATCACTGCCTGATTGTGGGCTTTGCCCTTATAAGGCCTTGGGGTAAGACTTGAACAACTTCAATCTCTTGGAGCCTCTCAGGGATCAGGCTGCTCCATATTCACTCTCTTAAAAAGATCAGCGTTCATTTTCCTTTAAAGTTAAGGTTGGTCTGCCTGAGTTGCATACAAATCAGATGAATGAATTCATTACCAAAAGCTAGATTAAGTTTTGCAGCTGTTCTGCCTGGGGATCTAGTATGGAGAGGGGCCAGCACAACCAAAAATCCTTTACTGATCAAGTCAGTCTGAAAATGCAATCTTACATGGTAAGTAGCATTCAGAAATACTGAAATGAAGTAAAAAATTAAAATGACTTTTGCCTAGACATGTGGGGATTGCAGAAATCCTGGGGTGCTACCAAACATATATCAGAGCTGTGGAATGCAGATGCTGTCTTTTTAGCTGGCTCAGTTCAAGGGGAATGCAACTCATGGATATAGGATTGAGAATTCACATTCCAGATTTCAAAGGGGCAGGATAAATTGTAAGACAAATACTGATGTTTGCCATTTTAGCAACTTCATTTATCCATTTGTCTCTAAATCACAACTTCTAAACTATGCAGTATCTAGGAACTGAGTTCTTCTTATCTGGTATCTTCAGTATAGGAATGCCAACAAGTATATTCATCCCTCCCCCACCTTCTCTCCCCCTCCCCCCTCATGAATGCAGCCATTTATCCTGCGATTATTTTAAAACTATCTATTATGAGCCAGGACTTTGGGATTGTTTTTTCTCTTACTTCTTGCCTGTTATTCTCAATTGAATGAGTGATTTGTATCTTCTTTTTCCCCCCTTGCCAGTTAGAAAGTTACATGTGCTGTTTCTTTCTTTTAGTGATTACCCTAGACATTTTATCAAATATACTTAAATTATTGAAATCTAAAATTAACCTAAACCTTGATCCTCCTCCTAGTAATATAAATTCTTTTCGGAGTTTAATTCCATTTATCCTTCTTGACATTGGCTACTGTATTGTATTTTAAGTCTACTTAAAAACATTATTATTGCCGTTTTATACAATCAATGTTGGTTAATATTAGTTCATTTTATTCTATCTTGTATCTCAAATTTTACATCTAGAATTACTTTCCTTCTGCATGAAGTGCCTCTTTTAGATTGTCTTTTTAAAAAAAAATATATTTTATTGATTTTTACAGAGAGGAAGGGAGAGGGATAGAGAATTAGAAACATCGATGAGAGAGAAACATCGATCAGCTGCCTGCTGCACACCCTGTACTGGGGATGTGCCTGCAACCAAGGTACATGCCCTTGACCGGAATCAAACCTGGGACCCTTCAGTCCACAGGCCGACACTCTATCGACTGAGCCTAACCAGCTAGGGCTAGATTGTCTTTTAATGGATTGTGTAGTGATGGACTCTCTTAGGTCTATAAATGTCTTTATTTTTACTCCACTCTTGAAAGATGGTCCACATGATACAGACTTTTAGACAGGCAGTCATTTTCTTTGAATACTTTGAAGGTTTCATTCCACTGTTATCATGACTCCATTGATATATTCAGAAGTCAGCTGTCTAACATATTCCTTTTCATATGATCTGGGTTTTTTTCTGGTTTCTTTAAAATGTTTTCTCCTTGCTGATTTTTAGCAATAATAGTATAATATTTAATTTGGAATAAAAAAATATTTTACTTGGGATGTACTAGGTTTCTTGAATCTCTGGATTGCTAGCTCTAATTAGTCCTCAAAATTTTTTCAAATGTCATCTTTTCAAATATTGCCTTGCCCTACTTTTTCTCTTCGCTTAATTTTAATTTTCCAGTATTTATACCTTGCTGTGTTTTCTCCATCCCTTTTCCTCTCTTTTGTGTTTTCTGCTTTTTTTTCCCTCTTCATATTGCATGCAAGACTATTTATCCTGTCTTATTTTCCTGGAATATAGTAGGTACTGTTGAATGAAATCAAATATTGGATTTAAAATATTTTTTTATTATATGAAACTAGTTTTCTGTCAGACATATAACTTTAAAAAACTGATATGATACAATCCTTTCAAATTTCTGTTGCAAAAACTGAAGCTTGTAGGTTTAATGACTTGGCTAAGGTTATAGAGCTAGATCAGTGGTTCTCAACCTTAGCTGCACATTAGAATCACCTGGGAATCTTTTTAAAATCCTGATTTCTGGGCCTCATCCTCCAGAAATTCTGTTTCTTTGTTATGGGGTGAGGCCACAACATTAGTAACAAAGAAACAGAATTTCCGGAGGATGAGGCCCCAAAATCAGGATTTTAAAAAGATTCTGGCCCTACTTGGGTAAGAGGTCTATATAATTTTCACTCAGGAGAGGTTATATTATTATTTTAATAGTAATCTAATTTCTTTATTAATGACCAGCAAGAGCTAAGGAAGTTGGAAATGAGGTAGAGGAGGACTAATTAAGGAAGTCTTTGATAGCATTTGTTAAGATAATGCCTAACTCCTGGAGAGCCCTCAGGTAAAGAAGCCTCTTGTCATTCGTTGGTTGAGCAAAATCCACCCATAAATGTACAGGTAAAAGTATTTGGTGTACAACAGTCTTGTCTGTAGTAAAATGATGAAGAATACTTATAGAACGGTGACTTACACTAATGCCTAAATAATTAGCCCTAAGATACGGCAACCTCCCCCCTCCTCACAATTCTATGAACATTGTTCTGCTGAAAATAGATTCTACTACACAAGTGAGAACAAAACTGAAATTATTTAAATAAGATCTGTGAATGCAGTCTGTGGGGAAACATAAGTGAGGGGGGAAAGTAGAAATGCAGAGAAAATACAAGATAAACCAAAACACCTGCAACAAAAAGTGTGGGCGTGTGCAGGAGATGGGAGATAAAAGAAAAACTAATTCTTATCAGTTATTTTAAAAGACTATGAAACAGTATTATTTATATATGGATTAATCAATGTAATAGCCTAAAAACATTTAATGAAAATTTAGGTTAAATTAATCAAGTGTCCTAGAGTATAGTTTTGAGAGATGCCATATTTTGTATCCTTTTTCTTTGGGCTCTTTGAATACATTTTTGAAAATAATGTTTACTCATATACTTGCTGAATTCTTCCCAATTATATTAGATCCCAATACAAAATTATGCAATGATAAGAAGAAAAGAAATGTTAACTTCATGCCCTCACTTTCTTGCATTCTCCCCATCCCTGGCTTTGCAGCAATAATCACTGTCCTATACCTGTTTAGTTCCTCCTTATTGCCCTGTGTAGTACATTGCTTCACAGACACAATACACAGCTATATGATGATAAAAAGGGGGGAAAATACTTTCAAGTTCATGTCTTCTCCTAGCTTTGAAACAGTAATTACTTCCATAGTTTTTATCCTTTCTTCCTGTCAAGACAAACTTACTATTCCAAGCTTCAGTGTAACATGACTCTAGGAGCAGCTCTCCAGAGAGGAGGGACAGCCCCCACTTATAGAGCAAAGAAGAATGACTAATAGGTGGGGAGGGTGGCAGCATCCAAGTCTAAAGCACAAACCACAGATTTGCTGGCCATGTGCTTTTTGCTTTTATCCTCAAAGGGGGAAAGCAATGGATTCAGACCAATATATTCCCTTCTTCTTTTCACCCCAATAAAGAATGTCATCCTATCTCCAAATGATAAGATCTGACATGTTCTCTGAAGAACATCTTTTTTCAGGCAGCCATCTGCATTAAAGCCATCTGTTAGCTTCTCTTGCTTATTAGTCATGTCCCTGAGAAACCAGTTGTAGTATCTGCTAATCCTTACAGGCCATGAAATATCATTGATCAGAAATTGCAAAGGAAAACACTTAGTTGCAGATAGTCGCCATCCTTACAGTGCAGCATAAAGCATTGAAAATTTAATTTCTATCAGTATGGAAATGCCGGGAGCCGGTCCATGCTTGCTGTTTCAAGGGACCTGGCATATATGGCATACTTTTCTTAATATGTTTGCTCACCTTCTTGGCACTATGTGTTTTAACCAAGGTCACCTCTGAGAAAGGTTGTTTCCCCAGGTAGGGATTTTCCCCTGAAGTTAGGGAATAAAACCCCTCAACTAAGTGCCAGGTGGGTAATTAACCACTTTAACTATGAATAATCATGCTTAAGCTACATAATCTTTACTCCCTGGAATGGAGATAAGAAACGCCCTAACCTTTGTAATAGAGATTGACAGGATTAAAATGAACTGGTATAAATACAGATGTAACAAGACAGCAAGAGACAGAACTCAGAATCTAGAGACAGAGACAGAACACAGAACTCAGGAGACAGAATTCAGAAGACAGAACCTACACGGAGCCTAGAGACAGAAGAACTTCGCTGGCGAGAGCATGCCAGAGGATCCTGGACCGGGACTGGCCTCGGAGCCTAGAGACAGAGCCTAGCGGGAGAACATGGCAAGGGATCCTGGACTGAACCTGACTACAGAGATTGGCAGGAGAACCTGACTGGAACCTGGACACTGAACCTGACTGGAGAGCCTGGACAGAACCTGGCTGGAGAACCTAGCGAGGGAACATGGCTACAGAACCTCACTGGAGATCCGAAGCAGAACCTCTCTGGAGATCCGGGCTGGAGATCCTGGCTAGGCTGCTGATCAACTGAACGCTGTCTCCGTGACATTCCTTCTTCGCCGACTCCGTCCACACCTTTGGGGACCCCTGGACCCGCTGGGGTTGGACCCCGGCATCTGGCGCCCGAACAGGGACCCCTAGGTAAGCGCCCTGCACTCGGGACGGATCGGACTCCACCGTAGGAAGAGGGTGGATAGTCTTCGCCGACTCCGTCCACACCTTTGGGAACCCCTGGAACAGGATTCCCTTAGGTAAGCGCCCCCCCCCCCCGCATTGAGAACCCCACATTCGGGACGGATAGGACTCCACCAGGGTGCTACAGACCCCCCTATAGAGGATAAGTAGGGTAAGAAGGTGGATAGTACAGAACTTAGATTGAGAAGATGTGCCATACTGAGTCCAAAGAAAGAAGACTCTGTATTGATCCTTAGATTGAGAAGATGTGCCATACTGAGTCCAAAGAAAGAAGACTCTGTATTGATCTTTAGATTAAGAAGATGTGCCATACTGAGTCTAAAGAAAAAAGACTCTGTATTGATCTTTAGATTAAGAAGATGTGCCATACTGAGTCTAAAGAAAAAAGACTCTGTATTGATCTTTTAACACATATGCTTGCTAGCAGAGGAATTAAGGTTACTCCCAGTCAGACAGAACGTTTTATACAAGAAGTATGTCCATGCTTTTCTGAGGAAGGAAAGGTGCCGGAAAGGTAAATGTAGAGGCATGGGAGAAGGTAGGCCCAAGCAGCCTTATCCTTAACCCCACTGCAGCCTTTCCACCCCAGGAAAGTGCAGGATTGGCAAGCTCTCCCTGGGATGAGAGATCAGGACTCAGGTAATAGCGGAAAGCGCCAATCCTACTCTTAAAATGGATACAAGAGAGCATTTGAGGTTTTTCTTTTTAATGCCTGCTTTTAAAAAATAAAAAAGGGGGAATTTGCCGGGAGCCGGTCCATGCTTGCTGTTTCAAGGGACCTGGCATATATGGCATACTTTTCTTAATATGTTTGCTCACCTTCTTGGCACTATGTGTTTTAACCAAGGTCACCTCTGAGAAAGGTTGTTTCCCCAGGTAGGGATTTTCCCCTGAAGTTAGGGAATAAAACCCCTCAACTAAGTGCCAGGCGGGTAATTAACCACTTTAACTATGAATAATCATGCTTAAGCTACATAATCTTTACTCCCTGGAATGGAGATAAGAAACGCCCTAACCTTTGTAATAGAGATTGACAGGATTAAAATGAACTGGTATAAATACAGATGTAACAAGACAGCAAGAGACAGAACTCAGAATCTAGAGACAGAGACAGAACACAGAACTCAGGAGACAGAATTCAGAAGACAGAACCTACACGGAGCCTAGAGACAGAAGAACTTCGCTGGCGAGAGCATGCCAGAGGATCCTGGACCGGGACTGGCCTCGGAGCCTAGAGACAGAGCCTAGCGGGAGAACATGGCAAGGGATCCTGGACTGAACCTGACTACAGAGATTGGCAGGAGAACCTGACTGGAACCTGGACACTGAACCTGACTGGAGAGCCTGGACAGAACCTGGCTGGAGAACCTAGCGAGGGAACATGGCTACAGAACCTCGCTGGAGATCCGAAGCAGAACCTCTCTGGAGATCCGGGCTGGAGATCCTGGCTAGGCTGCTGATCAACTGAACGCTGTCTCCGTGACATTCCTTCTTCGCCGACTCCGTCCACACCTTTGGGGACCCCTGGACCCGCTGGGGTTGGACCCCGGCATGGAAAGGCAAACAAGAACGGTCATCCTCAATGTGTGTGTGTTTTCAGTCTCCTCACTTTTGTTTTGATTAGATGGTTGAAATTTAATCTTTCCTGTGCTTTGAAATGGATCAGAGTATCATTTCTGTCCTGATTTTTTTCTTTCTGCTTGCTTGTCATAATTGATGGGTATAAAGAGGTGATTATTAATCCACTCAATTTAATCCTAATCCTTTTACAAAGTTTAATCTAGGGGGAGTCTTGCAATTAGCGCCATAGAAAGAGCACTGACTCATTTGTCAGACATCCTAGCATCTAGCTCTGTTCTTATAGTTACTGACCCTGAAATTTGGGTAGTTTATTTAGCATAATTTACTTTTTAAATATATAATGTAAAACTAATAATATCTTTCTAAAGCAACTAATAAGTTGCTTTTAAAATATAAAATGAGTTAACATGTTTATTAATTAAGTCATTCTATTATTCACCCACCCATTTCTCTATCTAACCAACAATCCATCTTTCAAAAGGTATTTATTACTAACACATGCCAGGGATAAAACAGCAACTGAAACAGACAAGTCTGCCCTCATGAAGCTTAAGTTCTACTAGGGAACAATAAATGTTCTAAATAATTAAGCTATATAATATGTCAGATGACCATAAGTATTATGGAGAAAAATTAAGTAGGAAAGGGCCTGGGGAGTTATGATTTTAAATTAAGCAAGCAGGAAAGGCTTCACAGAGAAGGTGGTATTTGAGCAGACCCAAAGGAAATGAGGGAGTGGGCCCTGAAATATCTGGGGGGCAAAGTGTTTTACCAAAGAAATAATAGGTATAAATTCCTGAGGCAGCAATCTGCCTGCAATACTCAAGGAAAAGCCAAGAAACCGCGTGGCTGCAGTGTCTTGAGAAAGGACAGAGTAATAGAAAATAAGGTCAGAGAGAAAGTGGAGGACAGATGATGAATGTGGGGTCTTGCAGACCACTGGGAGGACTGGCTTTTATTCTGAATAAGATTGGGGAAGAGGAGTAACATGATTTGACTTAGGATTTGCATTCTGTGTCCCAGTAGAAGATGCACTGGGATGGGAAGGGCATGGAGGTAAAGGCAGAAGCAGAGAGACTCGTTAGGAGCCTATTATCCTGGGTCCGGTGGTTAGAAGTGATAAATTCTTATTTTTTTAAAGAAATGTTTTTATTGATTTCAGAGAGAGGGAGAGAGAGATAGAAACATCAATGATGAGAGAAAAGTATTGATTGGCTGCCTCCTGCATGTCCCCTACTGGGGATTGAGCCCACAACCCAGGCATGTGCCCTGACCAGGAATTGATCATGACCTCCTGGTTCATGGGTCGACACTCAACCATTTAGCCATACCAGCCAGGCAAATTCTGATATTTTGAGGGTAGAATCAGGTAGGTTTGCTATTTAGAAAGGAAAGCAAAAGAGAGATTAAGGATGATTATTGCATTTGGCCTGAGGAATGTAAACAGTGGAATTGTCATATATGAGATGGTGGGATGGGACCAGTTGAAGGAGGAGCTGGTATGATGGGGAAAATGAGAAGGTGGGTGTCGAACTGCTGAATTTGATATGCATAGAAATCTTCCTCATTCATTGAACATATAACTAGGAACCACACCACACCGAGTTCTTGGGGTTGGGAAGGAAGTGATGGGCAGAGTTGACTGAATGGCTATCCCAGCTTTCAAGGTTCTTACTCCTGTAAGACAGTTAACTACAGCATGAAGACAGTTAACCACAGCAGGAGGCGTAGTAGCTTAGACTGTAGGAACACAGTGACATTTCTAATCAGAACTTTCCCTTGGGATAGAAATACTTAACTCTCTAAATGGTTCAAACTTTTAATCGCTTATTTGGCCTTCAAAGTAGGCACAATCAATATCACACCTCATCTGATTACAATCTCTTTCTTGACACTATTAGAGATAAAACTGAAGAGACCTCTCTGACCCTGCACACACTTACAAGCCACACTTTGATGGGTATGTAATTATGTACCTATTTGAAAAAAGTCTCAAGTGAAATCAAATCCTCCTGCTGATATCTGACCTTCACCTTTTGTTTTTTTTTTGTCTAGTATTGTCGCCTGAAGCTGGGAACTGTGCAAATTAAGGTATGTCTTTGCCAGAATGCTAACATAGATAAGAAATCATCTTGCACTATGCATAATTATCAGTGATTTGATAAACATCCCAAGGGTTTTCAGATCAATGTCTTTCTAAGATCAGTTTTGAATGAAATTAAGGGGTATCAAGAATAATTGTTGGAGTAATTTAAAATCATTGTCTAAGAATACATGAATACCTATAAGAATTAAAGTAATTGTGTTGGGGTAGTAGATTATAGGTATTTTTATTTTTTTCAATGTTTTTATTATTTAAAAATATATAGGAAAGAATCATTGTCATAGTTCTATATTGGATTGATATGCTGTGCTTGAATATTTGACTTTTAAAAATACCTTTCTTTTGAACTACATTGCAAAGCGAGTATACCATGTCTTTTTGCTATGCGCCATTTTCTCCTTGTATGTTACTATGCACCCAGTTTGAGTGAGCTGACAATGAGAGTAAAGAATAGTAGTAACTTGTCCCAACACCGATTAACATGACCTTCAGCCACTCATTTGGGTTTCTTTGAGTTCCCTACTCACCTGTTTCCTCTAGGGAGAGCCTTAGATGCACAGTGGAAGAAAGTATGGAGCTAATCCTCAGAGAGACGAAAACAAACATAGCAGTTGGATTATATAGATTAGTGAGATTGGAATGCAGTAGAATATTTTTTTCATGTTGGAATAAAGGTTTGGCACACATTCTTTTTGATCAACAATTTCATTTCCTGGAACCTTCAGGAAGAGGATTAGGAGTAAAACTTGGGCAAGAGTGGGAATAAAAATATATCTTTGTAGTTTTCTGGGGATCTGTCCCATGGATTTGGGGTTTGGGATTTTAGGGAGTCTCTGTCTTTGTATAATGCATAGGAGACAACTTCAACTTTGTAAACTAAGCCCATGGTGAGACCCACTGAAGATAGAGAGATCATGGTCCTGGCCACCAAAGACTGGCGCCAGGCTCAAAGAGAAGTCGTTGGAGTGAATAATTGTTGTTTGTTTTCATACAGTATCTCTTCTTTCTTTCCCATTAACAGCACCCACTTACTCTGAGGAACCAGTCCTCTTCCACTCAAATTGATTTTTCAAGAATTGGCAACAACAGACTGTTACCTCTCTGTCCTAATGGGTGGGCCTGTGAACCAAACTTGTATAATCAGGCCTCTTCGCTGAAGTTTGGAGGGAGAGTTCTCTAGTTCCCCTTGGACTGTGAGCTGTAAAAATATGACTTCAAAGCTGGCAGGTTCCTTCAAAATTTGGAGTATAGTTGAGAGCATGAAGTCAACAAAGACAGAAGCCAAGATGAGAAATAGGTAGAAGTAGAGTGGATTAGATGGGGAGAGACTGTAAGCCAGAGACTGAGTATGCTTTACTTTGTTTAAATCCTATGTTTCTGGTGACACTGTTCATCTTTTTCCATGCTTTGGTTCTGTGATTTAGTCAATAACCTTAAAAAAACCTCTACAATTCTTTGAAATTTGTTTGTCTTATTTTCAGCCAAAAACAGATTAATATAGGGCAATGCATTCTTTCTTTTAAAAGTTTTAGTCCATGTTTCCAACAGAGGCAAGTGGGCAGGTGGGAGAGAGAGATTGTGCAACAGCTAGAGATTTTCTCTCTCTTTCTTTCTTCCTCCCTCCCTCCCTCTTCCTTCCTTCCTTCCTTCCTTCCTTCCTTCCTTCCTTCCTTCCTTCCTTCCTTCCTTCCTTCCTTCCTTCCTTCCTTCCTCCCTCCCTCCCTCCCTCCCTCCCTCCCTCCCTCCCTCCCTCCCTTCTTTTTTCTTTTCTTTCTTTCTTCCTTTCTTTCTTTCTGCAATTGAACATAACAGGGCAAAGGTGGATAAAGAGCCTCCACATCAGTAGAAGAGAAATGGCAATTAACTGAGTGTATCATATTTACTGGAATTAATAATAAATATTTAAAATATAGTGTTCAATTTCAGTGGAGATTTCATAAAATAAAAAACAGTTGGGAGAGGAAGAGAGCTAATGTTAAATCGTGCCTATTATATCTTCAACACATACTAGACACTTTATATTCATTACTTAGTATCATGACCTAGCTTGAGGAAAACAAAACAAAACAAAAACAAAAAATTACTTGCTCCCATAATTGACTAAGTCCAAGATTAGAACTGTTTTTTTGGAGGGACTTGATTCAGTGCTTAAGTGGGGTCATTGGGATCATTTCTGAGCCAAGATCATTGTGCTGCATAACTCCTGTTACATGGAAAACTGGGCAAGTGGCACTTCTTGGGGTTGTACATCTGCCTCCTGCTCTTTTTTCTTATACTTCCCTATTCTTAGGCTTACTTGGGGCACCCTGGAATTTGAGGCTCATATGATACCAGCAACCCATGAAAATGTCTCTTTCTATGAGAATACAGACAAAAGTCTTAGAATTGAGTCTTATCAGTTCTATGCAATTATGAAAATATTTAAAGATCATAGTTCCTTGGAGTCAGACCATGCTGACATTAAACCCTGGCTCTGCCATTTACTGGCTGTGTAACCTTACGTGTGTCCTTGACTTTTCTGAACCCCAGAGATGGCTAGTACCTTCCTGTTAAAATTTAGTGCCAGAAATTTGCTTTCAGAAAATGAACATTATATAACTGATTTATTTACTATATTTTTTTTAGGGATTCTAGATACAACATTTTGTTCAGGAAGTACAATATACTTAACTCCAAAATCTCAGTGCCTTAACTCTTCTGCTTAATTCAGATGGATTCAACTTTTTCACCCTGAGGTTGTCTGAGATTTATTTTTAGCAGTAGTTGGAAGATAATCTTATTGAAAGGGAAAGGTTATGGTCACCCAGTTTTTGCCCAAGAGACTTCCTTCTGATGTTTTCAAGTAGAAAGAAGCTTTTACTAATTCATTCTATACATTTTCCCTTTCATTAAAATCCTGAAATGATTGTACAATTAGAACTCTCATGAATTGTTCTAACATTGATTTCTATTGTACACAAGTTTTATTTTTAAGGATCACTGTCTTTTTTTTTCATTACTTTTTAACTTTCTAAAGCAGTGATTTTCAACAGGTGTAGTGCAAGAATTTTTGAAATATGCAATACTATTTAGTCAGAGCACTGACCTCTTTTCCCTTGGGCTGTCAAATAAAAAATGACAACAGCTAACACAACTATAGCCATCTGGTGTAAATAAATACAGGTTATACCTATTTTATTGGACAGATCAAAAATATATTTTTTGCTGTGCCACAGAATTTTAGTAATTAGTTTATGTGTGCTATGAGATGAAAAAGGTTGAAAATCACTGTCTGAAGGGTATTTAAATAGTTACTATGTATTAAAAACTAGACTTATATTTGTTATCTGTGAAATTATACTCTGAAAGCTTAGTATCTCCTTGCTTCTTTAGCATCTGTAATCTTCTCCTCCTGCCCATAGGCATATTTGCCTGTCCTAACCTGATCCAAGTGTCTGATGCTCACAGTCTGTCTGAGGAGTACCATAATGTGTAGTAATACCCCTTTTGATACAATCACAAATAGGTATTTAGCACAAACACACATGGTCTTGGAATTTACTTTTGGAAAATTAGAGGTAACTGAGACTTTGTCATCTTAGATTACTTTTGAACTGAGTTTGAGTTATGTGAACACATACTTGTCAACAAGGCTGAAATATCTTAAACACGCTGTGAAACTGAAAACTTGCAGAACATTTATGTAGTTCAGAGGTTAAAAAATAGTTTCTGCCCACTAAGGCTTTGTAGTGTGTATCCCGATTCGGGAATCCAGTCCTATGAGCCTGGAAGATTATCTTTCATCGTCAGAAATTTCAGGTTCTTCAGATCTGATAATATAAAAGGAGGAGCTCTTCAGGCATCATCCCTCCCCTCTGATAGGGTTCTCCATCACTTGCCATGTTTCACAACTTTGAAACCCTGCATATCCCTCTTTGGGAAACACAGCCGTTTCTTGCAGAAACATCGGGCGCTTAAGGCTCAGAGGAGACATGAAAATTGTCTCCAATTATTTGACAAGTTGTCAGATGAAGAGTGCCCCCAAGGACTGAACTGAAAGGAGGACCAGCGGATGGCAGATTTTACAGGGGGCCATATTTGGACTCAATTTAATGGGAAGCTTTCTAAAAATCGTAGCTATTCAACTAAAGAGCAGATTTCCCTGAGGTGTTTGAACAAGGACCATTTGATATTTTTTTAGGTAATAGAATAGGAACAAGAGGTTTAACCTCATGTCCCAATTCCTAAGGAGATCTTAGAATGTCCTGAAAAACAAAAAGGGAGCCAAAATAATTACTTGGTCCTATTAGACACACTGACATTCTGAATTGTGAAGAAACTTGTTTATCCTGCCCCAGTCTCAGAACCACCTATACCAGTGGTTCTCAACCTTCCTAATGCCGCGACCCTTTAATACAGTTCCTCATGTTGTGGTGACCCCCAATTTCACTTTTACAAATTGAACATAATTAAAGCATAGTGATTCATCACAAAACAATATGTAATTATATATGTGTTTTCTGATGGTCTTAGGCGACCCCTGTGAAAGGGTCGTTCGACCCCCAAAGGGGTCACGACCCACAGGTTGAGAACCGCTGACCTATACAGTCTTTCAGAGTGGAGTATAAATACTCTAAAGGGCATGGTTGTTATGCAGGAAAGAGATATAAATGAGTGAAGTGGGCCAGGTGGGCACTGTGGTGAAATAGAGCAAACTCTGTTTAAAAATGCGTGCACCTACAGCTTCCCTTTGCCATGTGGCATCAAGATCTAATGTTGCCAAACCTGCTGAATTTTCAAGGAAAGCAGGAAATTGATTCCCTATATGTGAAAAATCTTGATTTTTTTAAATGTTGACAACTAAAAATATTTAAATACTAGTAGTGCAGGATTGAGGTTGAGAGTGGGTTCAAACCAAACATGTCTGCAAATAAAATTTGGTCCTCGGGTCACCTGTGACATTTGGGACAAGCAAAGAAATAATAAAGTGTGTGAATAAACAACTTCCCTGGTCTCTGATGAGAGCACAGATTTCTGAGTCTTATATGACTAATTTCTTACCTTTTGTGCCATGTGAAGTCTTGATCATGGGGCTTGGGTCTAAGAATCATATTTGTTGTCCAAGGTACAGCAGTACAGGTATCTTGAGAAGCAATATAGCAGTGTAAAAATGTGTTAAATGCCCACAGCTGGTCAGGATTCTTTTGTATACCATCATCAAGAATGAACCAATGGAGGGATGATGAAGCAGTGGAGAGTCACAGAGGCCTAAGGTAATATTCCTAATGTTCCTACTCACCATCAGGTGACCTTGGGAAGATCATGTAACCTACCTGAGTTCTAAATTCTAAGTTTGAAAAATGGGAAAACTGATACTTACCTCATAAGATGGGGGTGGCTTTCAATGAGAGGAGGTATATAAAACACCTAGCAGAGGGCTGGGCACAAGCTAAAACTCAAGGAAATTACTTCCCGAGATTTTTCTCCAGGATCTTCTTCTCACTCATTTGAGAAGATTTTCTATTGAAAAATATAAGTGATTGTCTGATTTTATTCAGGACAAACAAATAATTGAATAAAAAAATCAAACAGCAAATAACCAACATAACTGATGTGATGGTTACTTTTGTGTCATCTTGGCTGGCCATACTGCCTATATTTGGTCAAACATTATTGTGATGTTTCTGTGAATTTGTTTGTGTTTTTTTTTTTTTAGATAAAATTAACATTTAAATCAGTAGACTTAGAGTAATGCAGATTACTTCTATCTCTCTCTCTTCCCCTCCCCTCCACATATGCACTCACACATACATTCTGCTGGCTCTGTTTCTCTGGGGAACCCGACTAATAAAACCAACAACATTTGATCCACAGTAAAAAATGTTAAAAAGGTGATTAACTCATGTGGAAAGTAGCAACAAGTTGTGCAAGGGCTTTTGTTTGGGATAATTTGGGCCATGAGCTGTGCACCCCTCAGAGTCTATGGTCTTAGAGGCAGGGCCAGGTTTGTCCAGTGTTGAGTGCTTTGTTAGCCTGACTCCACTGAAAATCCCAGGGTGTGCTCACCCAACAGGAAGCACACAGGACAGGGTTGCTGCCCATTGGATGCATCATCCTTCAAATTCTTCCAAGTTCAGGGGAAGAAGCTAAGATCTTGCTACCCTCTGCTCTTGATACTTCATATCCCCCATTTCATGAAATGCTATTAATGCTGCAGGGAAAGGCTACAAGGAGTTTAGCTGGTTTGGATTACACTGGCTCACAATCTCCGTGTGAAACTGGGGGAGGAGAAACTTTATTACTGCAGCAATTTCATTTGGGGCCTTTGGGGCCACACTGTCATGCTTTGTATTTAACAGCTCTGTGCTGTTATTGAACATCTTTTGCTGACCTCCACTCTCTAGAGATAATGTTCAGACCTGCATGCCTCCTCCTTTACTCCAGGATGTGTGAAGCAGCTGTCTGCTGAACTTCCATCCTGAGTGCTCAGAGTGCAGGGTGCTCACAGGGTGGACCCTGAGAACAAGCACATAGCTTCATGGGCACTTTGGGGAACTGGTATTCCATGCAGTCAATTCCCTCTCCACACGGCCTGTGCAGGTCCTTGAGAATTATTAGAATCTTTTTAAGTAAGATCCTAAAATTCATCTAATGCATTGAGCAGACAATCTCAGGAAATGACCGTGATGCTCATGGAATCTGGCTTATTCTGACTGTAGTCACAGTAAAAGTGGGCACAAGCATATATTTATCCGGAAATCACTCCATTTATAAGCTGCTGTGACATTAGTTGAGAAAAAGACAGCAGTCTTATGCTCATCACAAAATACATCATATTTGTCTGATGGCCACACATAGAAGTCATGGCTGGGTGCCATTTCACAACATATAACTTAAAACAGGTATAAATAGTACAACAGAGTATTTCTCTCACAATAAAGAGGACTGCAGCAATCAATATTTATTCTGCAATTCATGGAGAAATGTCTATTGTTTAGGAGCTGGGCAGAGATGAAGTTAGAATTGAGGAGACAATTTAATTACTTTTTCATAAAGCTAGAGCAGCCTTTATAGAGAAAGTAGATGTGTACAAGTTCTTCAAAATAAAATAAGAAACAATAATGCTTGACTAAGATTTTTTAAAATTAGAAAAAAAGGGGAAAAGAAAATGCTGATGTGGTCACCACGTGGTACATCTTATTGGCTCTATTAGTTGGGAGAAGTTATGAGTCTGTTAATACTTGGTGGTAACAGAATTTCAGAAATAGCAGCCAGCTTCAATTTTGAAAGTTGCTTAAAATCTTGTGGGATGACGACTCTCTTAATATGACAATGCAATGCCTTGGGCTCCCAATATGACACCTTCTGGGTTCTCTGAGCAGGGGACACCCTAATTGGGATTCAGACCTCTATTAAGGGGAAAGACCTGGAAAAGTGCTCCTGTAAGCGTTTGACAGTACTCATTAACTTAAAACAATGCTCAATCACTATTTTTAGGTAAAAGTATTATTAACTAGATTCTTCACTCTTCCTTATGATGTTTCTTTCACACCAACTTCATCTCGCATTTACGATTCATTCCTCCTTAATTTCTTCCCATTATGTCAAGATTTTTCAAATGTTTGTCTTGGTTTTTGAAAAGCATTCTTCCATTTATTCCATATTATCATGATACTTCTTTTACTTTGAATATTGCTCACTATTTTAAAATATGTATATCAGAACCATGTATCCGTGGGGAATAATGATATCTATATTCAAATGTCTTCTCATATTTTTAAAAATTTCCTTATAAGACCGTAAACAAAATAAGAAAATAATAAAATCTAATATTTTCTTTCTTCTTCCCCCATCACAATGCAGAGATCCTTTTTCATATGGACAAGCCTGCTTCCTTCTTGGTTTCTCCCAGGCTCGGTCAATATCTAACACCATTCACCAAGTCACCTAGATGGAATCACCTGAGACTGACCCCTCTCCCTAGTCCTGTGTATTTCTAAGTAGTTCACTTTATACACTCCTCAACGTCATTCATATCCAGCTCACCCCTGCTGCCACTGTCCCAGTGTACAGACCCTAATAATCTTACGTCCGGACTATTTCATTTACCTCCTGCTTCTGATCTCACCTCCTTCATTAATTCAATAAATGTTTTGAGATCCTACCTTAAACTATGTTGGGTGTTCATCATGTTGAGCAAGATTGATATGATCAGTACCCTAATGCAGTTTAGAAGGGGAGAGAAATGTGAATCAAAAGATCACAAAAATATGTAAGCACAGAATCTCAGCTGCCACAGTAATTTTCCCAAATGCAGTCCCCCCCGCCCCCCACAGTGCTTAAAACCCTTCAGTAACTTCTGTTTCCTTTCAATTAAAAATCCTAAACCTAGTGAGGCATGCCAGGTCCTCAGCTCTCTGTTCCCTAAAAAGCCCACTCCAGTTCTTTCCTACAATCCTTTCCTACAATCTCTCCTCCCTCCCTCAACCCCATAACAATTCCCCATGTCAGATCATACCACAGCTGCCTGCTTTTGCTTATACTCTTTCTTCTGCTTGCTGCTTGAATATTCTTTTCCTTCCACTCCTCTTTGGGAACCTCATCCTCTCTGCTAGGCTAAAACTGGTTAATATTCCCAGACTCAATCAGATATCAACTCTGTTTATAAAAAATATTCTGGCCCTTCTTGTACTTTCTTGTTTCTCCACATGTGACATGATCTACCATCATGTCAGTCTGTACCTTATAGATTTGAGTCTTAACCTTGCTCACTTCATTACCCTTACACATTATTATGAGCATCTATCTTATTCACTAGATTAGAAATGCCTGGAGGTCACAGACCCTGTTTCATTCCTCATCTCTGAATCCTCAGGGCCAACTCTCATTGCTGGCACATGGTAAAATAGTTAATTGCAAATGAATATGTGAATGAGTAAATATAGATTTATTTAGATATATCCAGTGCTTGTTTAGTGACTGTTCAAAATGTTTTACATGTTTTTAATCATGTCAGCAATCTGAAAGGAAGGCACTATTATTTTTTTTCATTTACAGATGGGGTAATCAAGTTAAAAATTTTGGCAAATAAGTTTACTCAAGTTATAAGACATGGTTGAGAGAATGAATGATTGAATGGGTGGATTCACAAAATTTAAAATAACTATATGAAATTCAGTTGTCCTTACTTTGTCACCATGGAGAGAATGATTTGTAGTTGTGACTGTTGGACTCTAACTGACTAGAAATATGAACAAGGCCTTTGGTCTTAATTCATATGAGAGGATTGTGGCACACCTCTCAGAGGTTTGTGGTAAGGATTGAATGAGATAACTCCTATAAAGTGCTTAACATAGTGTCAGGCACATAGTAAGTGCTAAATAAATGATAGCAACTGCTCTTATCTTTAATCACACTAGGAATTCTTTTTTTCCTTTTTCTTAATTTTCAAAATATTGAAAATTTTAGGTAGACAGAAGAGTACAGAAAATAACACAAACCTCCATGTACTTAACACCTATATTTAATGTAAATTAACAAAGTTGAAATCCCTTTTACAGATAAAGTCATAACATCATAACATTTTACAGTTATAGTTAAGGTCTCTTCTAATGACTCCCTTCCTGGAGGTAAGGACTATATTGTCATTTGAGCTTACTCTTCCTCCTCAATACTTTTTATACTTTTATTTCATTTGTAATTTATTTAAAAACAATGTATACAATTGCTTTGTATATTAAAATTTGCATAAATTATTCTATATATTTTTTTGCAGCTTGCTTTTTCATTTAACATTATATTACTGAAATTTACCTATTTGGATACATATGTAATTGGTTCATTCATTCCATTGTGTGGATATACTAATTTATTTATCATATAGTATCTTTATATAAAAAAACCCAAGTGACCAGTTGACCGGTCGACCTTTTGACTAATCACTATGAAACATACTGATTAGCAAGGAGAAGATGCTCAATGCAGAAGCTGCTCCCTGATGGTCAGTGTGTTCGCACAGCAGGAGTGCCACTCAACTCAGCCTCCATGGCAGCACTGTGAGTGGCGGTAGCAGGCGCAGTGGAGCCAGGATGAGCGGGATCAGTATGGTGCCATCCCGGGCTCGGGCTCCTCCCTGGGCACCTGTGGATTTGCACACTACTACATCCCTTGGGGGGAATGTTGGACTGCGGCAGCCCAACATCCCCTGAGGGGTCCCAGATTGCAAGAGGGTGCAGGCCAGACTGAGGGACCCTACCAATTCATGTATCCATGCACCGGGTCTCTGGTATACTCATAAATACATATCTATTTTAAAAATGTTTTTGGCTATCAAAAACAAAGCTTGTTGCCCTGGCCAGTGTGGCTCAGTTGGTTGGGTGTTGTGCTGTACACTAAAGGGTTACCAATTCAATTCCTAGTCAGGGCATATGCCTGGGTTTGGGGCTTGGTCCCTGGTAGGGGGTGTGCAGGAGGCAGTAGGTCAATGTTTCACTCTCATATTGATGTTTCTCTCTCCTTCTCCCTTGCTCTCTCTAAAAATAAAAAAATAAAAACTTCAGTAAGCAAACAAGCAAGTGTTACATGAAATGTTGAAGGGTCTTCTTAAGAAGAAGAAAAGATAAAAATATGAACAATAAAATTATAATAAGTTCATATTTATCTACAATTGAATCTAAAAATCAAAATAAATAAACAGGCAGAACAGACACTGACTCATTGATACAGGGAACATTCTAATGGCTGTCAGATGGGAGGGGATTTGGTGGTATGGGTGAAAAAGGTAAAGGTACTTAGGAATAAAAAATTAGGTAGATATAATGTAGTCATGAGGGTGTACAGCAGCGGTTCTCAACCTGTGGGTCGCGACCCCTTTGGGGGTCGAACGATCCTTTTCACAGGGGTCACCTAAATACATCCTGCATATCAGATATTTACATTATGATTCATAACAGTAGCAAAATTACAGTTATGAAGTAGCAACGAAGATAATTTTATGGTTGGGGGTCACCACAACATGAGGAACTGTATTAAATGGTCGCGGCATTAGGAAGGTTGAGAACCACTGGTGTAAAGTATAGCATAGGTAATCCTATATAATAAAAGGCTAATATGCAAATAGACCTAGTGGCGGAACAACTGAACAACCAAACAACTGGTCGCTATGACATGCGCTGACCACCAGGGGATGCACACAGAACATAGTGGGTGTCAGCAGCAGGCGGTAGAGCATGGAACATGGCAAGCATTGGCTGCGGCAGGTTGGTGGAGCAGGTGAGTGGGGGCACCAGACTAAGGCGGGTCGCCGGTCGCTGTCATCAGGTGAGGCTCTGGTGGTTACTGAAAATTCTTTGCTCCCACGCGCCGCGGTCCCACCCAGCGCTTGCACCTACTGCTGGCACTGGCCACACTTGCACCCGATGCCGGTGTTCAGTGCCAGCCCCAATATCTCAGCCCCATCAGTGGGTGTGAGCGGCGGCTGCCGGCCCCTGTTGCCCATCAAGGCTTCTCCACCTCCCCCTGCTCCTGAGGGGCAATCAGGGCTGGCAGCTGCCTCTTGCATCCACTGCCTGCAATGGTTCCGCTCGCACCTGCAGCCGACACCGGAGCTGCCACTCGCACCCGCTGCAAGTGCCTGGTGCCAGTCCTGATCGCTTGGTGCCATCAGTGGGTGTGAGTGGCAGCTGCTGGCCCTGATCGCCTCTGAAAGCTTCTCCACCTCCCCCTGCTCCTGAGGGGCAATTGGGACAGCAGCCGCCACTCGCACCTGCTGATGGCACTGGCCCCAATCGCTCCACGCCATCAGCTGGTACAAGCAGGGCCAGTGCCGTCTGTGCATAGGAGTGGCGGCGGTGGTGGGAGCAGGGCTGCTGGCAGGCAGGGGACCAGGGGCCATGGCAGGTGGGGCCAGGCAGGGGCTCGGAGGATAGGCCAAGACCCACCTCTGTGCCCACTACAGCCTTGCGGCCCACAGTTCCTTTCAAGATGCACGAATTCGTGCACTGGGCCCTAGTATAGTCAATAATATTATAATAACTATTGTGTCAGGTGGATATGAGATTTTTCAGGATGATCATGAATAAGTTTTACAATATGTAATCACTGGGATGTGTACTTGAAATTAATATATGTTAACTATAACAGAAAAGTAAAAAATGATTAACAACTAAGTTAAGAGGCATACAGGCATTCAAAATGAAAGCATTTAAAGAAAGACAAAGCTTGTTGGATATTCTAATATATGTCTTACTGTGTACATATGAGTTTCTCTTTCTCCCTTCTCGCTAGGGTTTTGGGAGAGAATTAAGCCTTATTGCTTTAGAGCTTCCACCACATAATGAATTCTCTCCTATGAATCTAAAATAAAGCTAGTTATGAACTGAAGCTTGGAGAATTGAAATGATTTTCTCTAGGACTTAGTTTTCTCATAGAACCCTGATTGTGTAGGGGTATACTCAAGAGGGGAAATATTAGGTATAGGGTATATATTGGTTGAATCATGTGAAATTGCCAATGTCTAATCACTTTTGAGCTACAAAAATGGCAATTTTATATAGTGCAATCTATATACATCTTTAACTTTGAAGAAATTTTGCTTATCGGACATTTACAAAGTGGTATTTTATTGTTTTAATTTGCATTTACTGGATTACAAGAAAGTCCGAGAATCTTTTTATATGCTTATTAACAATTTGGCTTTCCTTCTCTGTTCACATTAGTCCATGTTTTTTCTCCAGTTCTCTAGAGGATTTCTTATCTTTAAACATGTATATATGTATATGATAGATATCTTCTCCCTACCTTTAGGCCTTTAAATTTTTTATGTATGGTATTAATTTATGCAGAAGTTTAAATTTTGCTCATCTTTTGCTTTACAGGTTTTTCTTTTTTTCTTATTTAAGAATCCTTTTCCACTTTGAGGTAAAAAATATATTCTGTATGTATTTAAAAGTTTAAAACTTTGCTTTTTTTTTACATTTAGATTCCTAAAATATTTCGACTTTAATTTTATGTGTGGAGTGAGGTGGGGGTCTAATTTAACTTTTCCCATCCAACCCGACCTTGCCTCTTCAAACCTACTCATGATGTAGAAATTAAAGGATTAATATCTGACATACTCAGGAGCTTTTGGGATCAGTACTCAAGCCCATGTCTCATTAATGCCCTTGTAGTACTTACTCAATGAATATTTAGTCTATCATTTCTGCCAGTAGTCACTATTTTAATTGTGACAGTTTTATAATTTCTCTCTATATGGGAGAAAAATTCCCCATATTTTGTTGTTGGTCTTCCAAATTGTCATAAATCTTCTTTGCTTTTTACTCTTCTATAAATTTTTAAGATCAGTTTATCAAATAGCTTTCACCTAAAAATCTATCGAGATCTTTAGGAAAACAGTTTTAGTAATGAATGTTTTTCTATAAAAATATTTATTTCATCTGTGTTTTCAAATTGATTGCCAAAAATGTTCTTAGTATTCTCTCCCTCCTTCCTTTTATCCTTTCATCTCTTCTTCTCTTTCTCTCTGTATCTTTTTTCCTCCCTCCCTCCCTCCCTCCCTTCCTCTATCTCTCCCTCTCTCCTTTCCTTCCTTTCTTCCTTCTCTCCCTCCCTCCCTTCTTCATTTTTTATTTTATTTTATTTTTTCTTTATTGATTAATGTATTACATATGTGACCTTATCCCCTCAGATTTATTTCTTTATAGATAAGTAATATGGTTATAGTTCTTCATATATTTTATAAAGCATTTCTATAAATTTACATTGGAAGGGAAGACCATGTAACTTTAGTAATATTAATAATTTAGTAACCATGCAACCAATGTCACCATGTTGCCCAAAAGTCAGGCCCAGACAGATCCATCAGGATATTTTCATGCTACCGTGGAACAGAACAGACAACTAGTTGCATTACTTTCCTGAGATAATCCAGTTTCCCTTTTGTGAGATGGTGGTGACTTATTATTTATTGATTTTCCTATGCTAATTCTTCTTTTATTGCTCTAAATTTTAATCTATGTTTCATTTTCCTCCCTTTCTGTTCTCTCTCTCTCTCTCTTTTTTTTCTTTCGGGGGAAGGGAGCGTTGGGAAGGAGAATGCAGGGCAATTTTCAAATCACCTCCTAATACAGGAATGAGAACCAAGAGTAGCCATCCCAATAAATTAAGTAAGAAATAATAAGTTTGTCAAGATAAAAACATAATATGTTCCACTTAAACAGATGTACACCATAGAGTTGTCATAGCTATTTTTTCCTCTAGTTAGAACACATCTTCCCTGTTTGTACATAAGTATCCATCTGCATTGTCTTTATTTTCAGATACCACTTTTTTTTAATGCCCCAAATGAAGCTGATTGTAGGCTGAAGGCATAGAGACAAGTTACCTAGTGATGATTTTCCTTTGCTATACCATCTATATATATGAAAAGCCAGTGACTGGAACGCTGTAACAGTTAGAACAACCAGTCGCTATGATGCCCACTACGGCCAGTGAAATGGCCCAATCAGGGGTGGGGCTGGCCGGCCAACCTCCTGTGGCCCCTCCTCCCACCTGGCCCCACCACCCTGATTGGCCTGCGGCCCCGCCCCCCAGCCAGCTCCGCCCCTGGTCAGCCCCCCCCAACTCTGATCAGGGGCAGGGCCAGTCGGCCAACCACCCATGGCCCCTCCCCCAGGCCGCTGGCCCCCAATCTGCCCTCCCACCCCAATCGGGTGGGCCAGCCAGCCAACCTCCCATCGTATCCTCTTCCTGACAGACCCGGCCCCAATCCGCTGATTGGGGCCAGGCTGGCCAGACCCCACTCGTGCACAAATTCATGCACTGGGCCTCTAGTCTTTGATAAACTTGTTCTCCTAATGATGCAGAAATGATTCCCTTTAAGAACCATTTAGTGACTACTATCTTACCAGAATATGGGTGATCAGATTTTGCAGTTTCCTTACATGTCTCTTATTTTTTCTATTGGATAATATATAGTTAATTTTTGTCTTCTTTTAAAGAGTTTGACAGGCAAGTAAGCTACTTTTAGGCCATCCTGATTCTTTTGAAAATTGATTTTAGGTTTTTAGAGTATATTTTTAGTTTTTATTTTTTTAATTTAAATTCTTTATTGTTTAAAGTATTACATAAGTTTCTTTTTTCCTCCATTTAACCTCTCCCTGGCTGCCCCCACCCTCCAGCACCTACTGCCCTCTCCCCCTCCCCGCCCCCCCCTACCCCCATCTGTGTCCATTGGTTATGCTTGTATGCATGCATACAAGTCCTTTGGTTGATCTCTTACCCCCCCTCCACCCCCCACCTTCCCTCATAGGTTAGACAGTCTGATGTTTCTATGACTCTGGTTCTATTTTTGTTCATCAGTTTATGTTGTTCAGTATATTCCACAAATGAGTGACATCATGTAATATTTATCTTTCTCTGACTGGCTTATTTCACTTAGCATAATGCTCTCCAGTTCCATCCATGCTGTTGCAAATGCTAAAAATTCCTTCTTTTTTACAGCAGTGTAGTATTCCATTCTGTAGATGTACCACAATTTTCTAATCCACTCATCTGCTGATGGGGACTTAGGCTGTTTACAAATCTTAGCTAGTGTAAATTGTGCTGCTAGGAACATAGGAATGCATATATACTTTCTGTTTAGTGTTTCTATTTAGAAGAGCTTTTACTCCAAGTCTGCTTTAGTCCTACTTTAATCCCTACATCTGGGATTCTACTGAATGTCATGGGTAATCAACCAGGTCTCTTCATTCTAACTGGCCCTAATTCAAACATTTTCTAGATCTGGGATATGAGAATTATTAAACTTACTGATTCCTTGAAGCTGTTCTTTACCCCAACTTTGGTTACTCATTGGAAGTCTCACCCAGTGCATGTACATCTTGACATGCAGTCAAAACTCAAGAGGACAACTACACAGGTACTTGGAGATCATTCTGTACATAAATTTTTCTTCTATCCCTGAAATACCTCTGCATCAGTCTCCACCAACTCTTCTGTTTCCTCAGTGAGACCACTATGCTTGCTTGGGTTTCCTGTTCCTGCACCACAGTTTGAAAAGTGCCTTTTAGTAGAAAACCAAGATATTGCAAGGCTTGCTTCATTTGTTTCCTTTCTTTCAAGAATCACAGTCTGAAGTTACCTATTTTTCAATATCTGTGTATCATTGCTTCAATATATTTTGTTCAGTTTCTTAATTGTTTATGAAGAGAGGCAAGTCTGATGTCAATTTCTCTGTCATAAATGCAAGCAGAGGCATTAGCCAGTATAATTAAAAGTTAACTAAGAATTAATTTTTCCTTGAATTGGGGAGAGGAATTTTGTTATATTCTCCAAGGATACTGGAATGCTAAAATATATTCTAAATACAAATATGTATCAACTTTAATATAATATACTAGAGGCCCGGTGCACAAAAATTTGTGCACTCGGGGGCAGGGGGTCCCTCAGTCCGGCCTGTGCCCTCTTACAGTCTGGGACCCCTCAGGGGATGACGACTTGCTGGCTTAGGCCTGCTCCCCGGGGGATTGGGCCTAAGATGGCAATCAGACATCCCTCTGGCAGCCCAGCAGCCCTCGGGGGATGCCCACTTGCCAGCAGGGAGCAGACCTAAGCTGTAGTCAGGCATCCTTAGCGCTGCTGAGGAGGCAGGAGAGGCTCCCACCACCACTGCTGTACTGGCAGCCATCAGCCTGGCTTGTGGCTGAGCAGAGCTCCCCTATGTGAAAGCGCACTGACCACCAGAGGGCAGCTCCTGCATTGAGCGTCTGCCCCCTGGTGGTCAGTGTGTGTCATAGTGACCAGTCATTCCCAATCTTTCTGCTGTTAGGGTCAGTTTGCATATTACCCTTTTACTATATAGGATAGAGGCCTGGTGCACATGTGGGGGCCGGCTGGTTTGCCCTGAAGGGTGTCCTGGATCAGGGTGGGGGTCCTGCTTGGGTGCCTGGCCAGCCTGGGTGAGGGGCTGATGGCTGTTTTTAGCTGGTCACACCCCCTTCAGGGTGGGGGTCACCACTGGGGAGCCTGGCCAGTCTGGGTGAGGGGCTGAGGGCCGTTTTCGGGCTGGCGGGCCACTGAAGCTCCCAGCCTCTTTTATCTTCTTTTTTTTTTTATTATTATTCTGGGATTTATTTACCTTCTATAGCTGTCACTGGAGCTGAGAGCCGGCTCCAGCTCTGAGGCCCTTGCCAGCTGAAAGCAGGTATCTGGGTTTGTTTAGCTTCTATAATTGAAACTCTGTTGCCATCACTGGCGCTCTAAGCTCTGAGGCCGTGGTGGCTGAAAGCAGGTATCTGGGGTTTGTTTAGCTTCTATAATTGCAACATTGTTGCTTAGAGTGTAGCTTAGAGCTGGGCCATGGCAGGTGGGGAACCTTGGCTTCCTCCATCACTGGAGCAAGCAAGCCTCATGTTCGCTTCAGCTGCCTGGCTGCCAGCCGCCATCTTAGTTGGCAGTTAATTTGCATATCCTGCTGATTAGCCAATGGGAAGTGTAGTGGAGGTATGGTCAATTACCATGTTTGTCTATTATTAGATAGGATATTTCAAAATTCTTAATAATTATTCTTTGCCTCAAAATCTGAAAGGATGCATAGAAAAGACTCTTTCTCCATGAATAACAGTCAAAACTTTTCAAATAGAAGGCCAGTTGTTGACGATAGAATGGAACTCACTATTTCCCTGAGAAAACTCTCAAAGAATTGATAAAAACCCTAAGCATTTTAAAAATATACACATATAGAGAACAGATGGAATAAATAGGAATTTAGAGATAATTTTTAAAATTCTTCGTAAATGTTTTTCTCATGCTTCAGCATTGCCAATCATACTTTCTAAATCACAGTAATATTGAACTAAAAATAAAATCTGGTTTGCATATATTTTTTATTTGATGTGACATACTGCAGTTAACATGCCAATTACAAAAACAAACATACTATTAAATAAATTGAATTAGTCATCCAGATAGAATTTACCTATTTCCTGAAACATTCAAGAAGAGATAGAGGAGATAATGGTTCACTGTGGTAGCCTGTTTTTTTCTGGATCAATATAGACCTATCACCACCCTACTATACTTGTACTCAACTGTATCATTTAGAAGAATACCATTGTTAACTCACAGGACTCTGTCAACAGCTAAATTAGAGCTACTGAATGTTTTTCATTTTTCAGTATTTTCCCTAGCTGCCCTGACAAGGGTTTCCTATCACATCAAGTCTCCGAATTGAAAATTCCTATTAAATTGGCAGAATGTTGATAATTGTTGAAGCTAGGTGATGGGTTCATGGGGATAGTTTCCTTCTTCCTCTGTATCAGTCCTTTGGTCTTTCTTTCTCCCCTTTGCTCTCTAGCATCTGTTTCTCTTTCTCTACTGAGGCCTTTTTATCACTTTTACTTTATAGTCCTTTCACCTATATAACTCCAATTATCTCGATCTCCATTTATCCCTGATGACAATTCCTGTTATTTCACCTCTTCCTCTTTCACTTAGTCTTTCTGAGCATAGAATTTGTTTCACCATGAATTCTAAATATTGCTGAGGAAAATCTCTACTGCAGACCTGTGCTCTTTCTTTGTAACTGGGCCCTTACAGCTGTTTGGGAGCCTATTTATTCATCTTATTTGACTTGCTATGTCATTCAGATACTGACCCTACTGCTGCTCCCTTATTCAACTTACCTCACACTTTAAAGATATCAAGATAAATGTAAATCCCTCAACTTCCCGTTTTCCTTATAAATTTTCTCTATATTGTTTTCCATTTTTTCTTTTGTGCATGTCTGAGAATTATGGCCCTTCTCATTTCTTTTTTTAAAATATATTTTTATTGATTTCAGAGAGGAATGGGGAGAGAGAGAGAGAACGAGAAAACATCAATGATGAGAGAGGATCATTGATTTGATGCCTCCTGCATACCCCACACTGGGGATCGAGCCCGCAAACCTGGCATGTGCCCTCACAGGGAATGGAGCTATGACCTCATGGTTCATAGGTTGATGCTCAACCAGTGACCAACACTGGCTGGGCATGACCCTTTTCATTTCTAAGGATAAACTCTTTACATAATGTTCAAGTCTTTGCAATCTCCAAACCCCCCTCTTTTAATTCAGCTGCCATCTCAGAACACTTTCTGTATCTTTGCTTCTTGAAAGCCTAGTGTGTACTTACTATGGCTACTTCCTCTCTGCCTAGTTACTCCTTTCCACTCTGGTCACTTGGTAGGATCTCAGTCATTAAATCCATTTGTCCTTCTCATTTTGCTCCTGTTCACTTTCCTTTGGATTTTTTCCCCTTCTACTTTAAAAACAATTTATCTATCTATCTATTTATTTATTTTCCATTGATTTTTAGAGAGAGTAGAAGGGACGGGGAGAGACACACAGAGAGAAACATTAATGTGAGAGAGATACATTGATGGGTTGCCCATGTGCCCAGACCAGGGCCAGGTGTCTAGTCTGCAACCAAAGTATGCCCTTGACCAGAATCAAAGCCAGGACTCTTTAGTCCACAGGCCGACACACTATCCACTGAGCCAAACTGGATAGGGCCCTTCTACTTTTTTTAAATGCCTGAATCTTCCCTGACCACATGAAGGAGTCAGTGATGGCTAAAATGAATATTGACAGTGTATCCAGGACAAGACCAAGACAAAAGAGGCTGATTGTATTCATGACTGTGGTGGAGACTAGGAGTTGAGTTGCAGGCTTTTAATTTTATTGAGGTGACATTAGTCAACATGCACACATAGGTTTCATGTGTGGATTACTAATTTACAAAATCTGTATATAGGACCATGTGCCCACCACCCAAGGTCAAATCTTCTCTTGTCACCTCATATTAGGACCCCTTTTTCCCCCCACCTTCCTCCTTCTGCCAACTACCACACTGCTGTTTGTGTTAATAAGTTTCAGTTTTATATTCCACATATGAGTGAAATCATATAGTTCTTAGCTTTTTCGGGTTGCTATTTCACTTCGCATAATGTTCTCAAGGTCCATCCATATTTTTGTAAATGATGCTATTTGATCCTTTCTTATGGCTGTGTAGCACTCCATTGTGTATATATACCACATCTTTATCCAGTCCTCCATCATAGGGCACTTTGGTTGTTTCCAACTCTTGGCCACCATGAATAATGCTGCAATGAACATAAAGGGTGCATATATCTTTGCATATAAATGATTTCGAGTTTTTTGGGTATATACCCAGGAGTGAGTTTGTTGGGTCGTTTGGTAGCTCTGTTTTTAATTTTTTGAGGAATCATCAGACTGCTTCCCATGGTGGTTGTACCAGTCTACATTCCCACCAGCAGTGAATGAGGGTTCCCTTTTTTCTACAACCTCTTCAACACTTGTTGTTGCTTGTCTTGTTGATAATGGCCACTCTAACTGGTATAAGGCAATATCTCATTGTAGTTTTAATTTTCATTTCCCTAATTGCCAGTGAGGTTAGGTTCAGGCTCTCATATAGTCTGGAAGATGACCCATTAAGGTAAATATCAAAAATGGAGGGCATAAAGGAAGTGAAGCGTAACTTTTGAACTGGAACACACGGTGTTCCCCTGGGCAGAATGGTTCCCGGGCTCTTTGTCCATGGGAGTCTAAGAATGAATCCACAGATGGAAGATGGTATAGCAAAGGTGTAAATTTATTGAAGAAAAAGTACAGATTCCCATGTGGGGAAGGGGAAAGAGTCCCACCGAGTTCCTTTTCCCTATGGTTTATAAAGGCTGTAGATCTTTGTGTCTTGATATCCCTTCTAATTGGTCACTATTCCCTTAGACTGGTTACTATAGAAACTCCTGGGCTCAAAGGTCGAACCTCACATGGGACATGTGAGGTTTTCCTCCCCTCCTTCTTATTGTTTTCCTATTCCCTTTGGGCTTTCTTCTTCTCCTTCTAGATGAGGGGCTTCCTTCCCTTTATTTTGTAAATATAGACATTCTGCTGTTTCCAGCTCCCTCATTCTATGGAAATATACCTGTTGCAGCTTTTCAGCTCCCCTATTCTATGGAAATATACCTTCTGCTGTTCTGCAGCCCTGTGCTTCTTCCATGGTCCCATTAATTTCTAAAATTTCCTAAACATGTCTTTTTCACTCCTAAAAATTTCTGTTTCAGAAGGACCATAATAGGAATTACAGAGTGCCGGGAGCCAGTCCATCCTTGCTGTTTCAAGGGACCTGGCATATATGGCATACGGTTCTTAATATGTTTGCTCACCTTCTTGGGGCTGTGTTTTAACCAAGGTCACCTCTCCGAGAAAGGTTGAATCCCCAGGTAGGGATTTTCCCCTGAAGTTAGGGAGGGAATAAAACCCCTCAACTAAGTGCCAGGCGGGTAATTAATCCCTTTAACTACGAACAATCATGCTTAAACTACATAATCTTTTCTCCCTGGAATGGAGATAAGAAACGCCCTAACCTTTGTAATAGAGATTGATAGGATTGGAATCAACTGGTATAAATACAGATGCAACAAGACAACAACAGACAGAATTCAGAACACAGAACTTAGAACACAGAATTCAGAAGAAGACAGAAAGTCTCAGAACTCAGAACACAGAACTAAGGACACAGGGCTTGGAAGACAGGACCAAGAGAGACAGAGCCTAGGCACAGAACCTACACAGAACGTTCTCTAGAGACAGAAGAACTTCGCTGGCGAGAGCATGCCGGAGGATCCTGGACAGGGACTGGCCTCGGAGCCTGGAGGCGGAGCCTGGCGAGAGAGCATGGCAGGGATCCTGGACTGAACCTGACTGCGGAGATTGGCAGGAGAGCCTGACTAGAACCTGGTGACTGAACCTGGCTAGAGATCCTAGACAGAACTTGGCTGGAGATCCTGGCTAGGCTGCTGATCAACTGAACACTGTCTCCGTGTCCTTCCTTCTTCGCCGACTCCGTCCACACCTTTGGGGACCCCTGGACCCGCTGGGGCTGGACCCTGGCAACAGAGCCAATAGTTTAGAGCTGGGAAGACTTGACCACAGCAAAAGGGACTGGAACTGAGCAGGGAGTGTGGGGTGGTGGGAGGGAGTCCTGAGTGAGAGCTTATACATTAGCTCATGTTTAAGGATTCCCCTTGTGAGCTGGCAGGAATCTGATGCCTGGGAACACTAGTCTGGATTGAAGGCCATAGATAAATCTACCTCACTCTATCTCAGGCAGGATTGGAATGTTTTCCCAGTGGAATTTCTTGATGTGATCTAGTGCAATCTTAAAATAAGACTCTGGTTCCCAGATAAGTCCTTTAGCTCCTACCATATTAATTGCGTCAATCATTTCTATCACTGCCTAATCTGGCTCTGTACTCTGGTAGAATGTGGGTCTATCAGTTTTTTAAAAGACAACCAGGAGAGCCTATGGGTTAGGTTAAGGGTAAATTGCAGATAGTTTGTGATAGATATGACTAGTTAAGAGGGTTCTTTCCATTAGCAACTCATTTGAGGACACTGTGTGAATAAGGGAGACTCACCAGGGAAGGTTGTTATTCTTTACTGATCTGGCAAGTGGCAGAAGAACTGAAGGGATTGAATTAGGTGGCTAATGGGCTCAGTTGGAGGTTTTGTTCTGCAACATTTCCTTATATTTTTGGTTTCTCGAGGCATGTAACTAGAGGTGGGGGCCTGATTCACTCATTCCATAGATATTTAAAATCTGGCCTCTAGCTCATTGTTAGAACTAGGATACACTAATTGGTACCCGATTGTTTCACTCTTTACTCATAGGCAGCATTTATTTATTTTGTTACCATCTTAAAAATTTTTCTCAATTAAAATTTACTTTAAATATTATTTTTTACTGATTTCAGGTGTACAACATAGTAGTTCGATAACCATATACTTGACAAAGTCTTCCTCCTCATATTTCCAGTACCTACCTGGCAACATACATTATTGCAATATTATTGACTATACTAGAGGCCTGGTGCATGAAAATTCATGCACTGGACGGGGGGAGGGGGGTGGTCCCTCAGCCCAGCCTGCCCCCTCTCACAGTCCGGGAACCCTCACGGGCGGGAGGCGACACCCCATCACACCTCTGCTGCTGCCATTGCTGGCAGCACAAGCTTTGGCCAGCCTTGGTTACCTGAGCCTTGGGTGGCCCTGGGTGGCTGGGAAGCTGCCATCCGAGGCTTGCCTGTGCCTTGGGCCAGCCCTGGGCAACTGGGCAGCCGACATCTGAGGCTTGCCTGCACCTTGAGCTGGCCTTGGGGGGTTGAGGGGTTGGGGGGCTGAGGAGACTTGGGGACTCTGGAGGCAGGCACACGAAGCGGCCAGGCCCGCCCATGCCGTACACCTGCTGCCCTGGCGGGGCTGAGGGGACTGGGCACCACCATCTTGTGACTGTGGGCGCCGCCATCTTTGAGGGCGGGGCAGTCAATTAGCATATTCCCTCCTTATTGGCTGTGGGCACCACCATTTTTGAGATAGTGTGAGGGTCAATTAGTATATTCCTTCTTTATTAGATGGGATTCCCTATGCTGAACTTTACATACCTCTGACTATTTTGTAACTGCCAATTTGTACTTCTTAATCCCTTCACTTCTTTCACCCAACCTCCTCCCCTCTAACCACCACCAGTTCACTCCCTGTATCTATGAGTCTTTTTTAGTTTTTGTTCTTTTACTTTGTTCTTTAGATTCCACATATAAGTGAAATCAGATGGTATTTGTCTTTCTGTGACTGACTTATTGCACTGAGCAGAATACCCTCTATGTCCAACAGTGCATGGGCAGCCTTTAAGTGTGAGTGGTGTGTGTGTGTGTATGTGTGTGTGTGTGTGTGTGTGTGTGTGTCTCAGTCATGATTGTTTCAACTTATCACAGAAATTTTTCTATATAATCACTGAGCTCTTGGATAGCAATAACTTTGACTTCCTTATTCAGGTAAAGATTCACAGTAGTTCTGACAACAGTGACATTGGTGTTCCAGTAGCTGGTCATTCTGGACATGTAGTTTGTGTGTGTGAATGTGCTGTGATTTGATCAGAGACAAAAAAAAGAACATTACTCCAAGTCAGGCACACATACAAACCTCCATTTTTGAGTTTATAGTCTCTGCACTAGTTTCTTATCTTAGAAAATACTATTGTCCCACATTACATTACCCTATTACACAACCACACTAAATGACTCAATGACTGTTTCATTTCCCAGGGCTGTCCAATGGTCCCATTGGATTATTTTATGTACTTGTATTAATTGTAGTCATTGCTGGTAATGCTATAGGTTCTCCTGTTCCCTTTCCATTGCCTTGTGTTAATTTGATTACTAAAGGTGGCTTTGTTGAGAGTACCATATGCAATAAGTATATTATTAGGAGTAGTTTTTAAAGTCATTTGCAAGCAAATTGCAATGTCAATGTACTATAATAATGTTCCCTACTTCTATTCTTTGCAAAGTCCTTTTTATTTTCTCAGAAATAAGTCACACTTTTAAGAACTTCGCTCTAAACTAAAATATGAGCCAGTATGCATCATAATGGAACACCCTCTAGGGTAATAACATTATTCCTATAAAAAGGGGACTGTACATTTAACAGTCATAAGAAAAGAACTCAGACCTCATCTCAGAATTATGCTATAGTCCTTTTATTTTAAGCTTTTCCCACTGTTTAGAAGAACTGAAGTTTGTTTTTGAACTTGGAAAGATATTTTCAAGGACATTTCTTTCCCCCCTAATCCCTGCTTGAGCTGCATATGTCAGCTGTGCTATTCTGACTCTTAGTTTACCACTTTCATTTGTCTGCTCTTGCTCTCTTAGTCCCTTTAGCACTTCTAAATCCTTTAAATCACATAGTTCTGCTCTAAGCCTCCTACTCTCTTGCTCAGATGATAGTGGAAATATTTTCCTTTCTAAGACAGTCTTTGGGTATCTGCACAGAAAGGGTTTCAGTCATGAAAATGTGTAAAGTTGGGATGAGTTGGATTAAATTACCTTTACCACTGCTGTTTGGGCTGGCTCTTCAATAATCAATAAGCAGGGGGTTGGGTTGGAGGGGAAAAGCAACGTCTTTTGTAGATCAGGAGTCCAAATCTGTTGAAATATGTTTCTTTAGCTTTTGAGAGTAGAGATCAAGATAATATTAATTTGCCTCAAGAAGACTACCAGAGGGTTATCTTTCCGAGGGAAATTGCATTGTTGACATTTTTTGTAATCAGATCTTGCCCTCAGTTGGTTTTTAATAATAGCTCCCATATTTTGAACTACCATGAAGTCTATTTAAAAGGGCTTTATATATGTAGCAGTTGTGAATTTGAGACTAGATCTCAAATATGCAAATCTGTCTCTTTTTTATTTACGTGCCACAAAATTTACCCTTTCAAAGTGTACACTTTGGTGGCTTCTAGTATAGTCACTAAGTTGTGCAATCAACACTACTATCTAATTCCAGATAATTTTCATAACCCCCAAAAGAAATCCCATACCCATTAGTGGTTATCCCTACTCTCCCTTCTCCTCAGTCCCTGGCACCCACTAGCTTACTTTCTGTTTCTGTGGATTTGCCCATTTTAGGCATTTTGTATAATTTGATTATATAATATATGAATGCTTATTTTCTGGGTTCCTTCCTTTAGCATAATGTTCATCCATGTTGTAGCATGAGTCAGTACTTCATTCCTTTTTTTGGCCAAATAATATTCCATTGTATAGATAAACCACACATTTCACATTCAACAGTTAATGGACATTTGTATTGTTTCTCTACATTTTGGCTAGTAGGAACAATGCTGCTATGAACATTTGTGTACAAGTTTCTGAACATTCATGTACATATGTTTTTATTTCTATTGGGTGAAAAGGAATTTCTGGGCCATATGGTAACTCTGTTTAACTATTCAGGGAACTGCCAAACTGTTTCCCAAAGCAGCTGCACCATTTTCATTCCCATCAGCAATATATGAGGGTTCCAATTTCTCCACATCCTCGCCAACACATTATTATCTGTCTTTTTTATTATAACCATCCTAGTGGGTGTGAAATGGTATTTCACTGTGGTTATATTATCTCTCATTGTCTACAAATCAACTGACTTTCTATTATAAGCTTCTATCCTACCAGGCTTACAGTAAGTGATTTTTTTAGTACTTGTTTCTGGAGGTCACATCAAGATCCTGGGAGACTTACACATACCTGGATATTGGCAGGTCAGGAACTAAGCTGTCTGATCACTGAATTATCCACACAGATAACTCCTAAGTCATCCATCAGCTTGGTCTACATGGTCAATATGTGCACATAGTTATCTCTACCCCTCTTAGGACACACAGAACTTTAGTGAGGTGGCTTAGGGTTCCATCTGCATAGGGGCATCATGCAGTCATGTGTTTCTTTGTTCTGCTGTGACCTTAGTGTGTGATTGGTTGGGCCTGAGTTCACATCCTCCACTACCCTAAGATCTCACTATTTCTCCTTTAATCACAAGGGAATCTAGCTTGATGGAAATTGTTTTCCCTTCATGTTTTACCCACCAAAATGAATCTTTCTCCACCTCTCAACTCTGGAGTTTAAGACTGTAGAAAAAAAAGCCATGGAAGCAAATATTTTACAAGTCAAAAAAGGAAAAAAAAAATTCTGCTATGCTAAATAATTTCTCCTAGGTGGTAAGCGAAGAACTTCTTCCTGCTTGTTTGAGGAAAACTAAACATTTTAGGGTAGAATAGGGCCTTCTTCAACCTCTTTTAAATGGTACTACACAAGCAGTTATCTAACCCCTACAAGAAGGTAAGTAGACAACTAAAATCCCTATCTTCGAATGTTATCTAATCACAAATGCATTTTATAGCTGAATTTTTTCAATCTTAGGAGTAGGATTTTCAAATGGGGAACTGAGGCTCTGAGAAATTAAGCAGCATAGTAGACAAATTATATATATTGGTTGAATTAATTGAACTTACCTGGGATTACGCAGTTGAATGATAAAACTGGGAATTGCATTATAAAACTCAAGCTCTCCCATATGCCTCACTATTTGAAATTTAAACTTACTTGAGAGCTTGGCTCCAAATGACTGCTTGCAGTCCAATAATGAGTTTTATCACTGAATTTCCCAGAGAGTATTATTATTTATTCCTTTTTGTACTGAAACAAAGGTGATCAATTGTACTATAAACATGAACCTCTTGTGTACTGCTTCAAGTCAGGAAAAGTGCAACTGTACATGTTCAAAAGCCATGAAGTCTGTACTTGTTGACTTCTAAGAGCAAACATTGCCATGGTGGCTTGATTTGCAGAAGGCTGAGTTGGACCCAATGTTCCAATATTAGGAGGAAGGATTGAGTGTGGCAGGGACACCACTGTCCATTTGAGGAGAATGGCTGTTCTGGTTACTGGATTTTGGGATGTGAGATTTTTCTGAGACATTTACCTGTTTTTGTCCTCCCAATAGCTGTGGCTAGGTGGGCTCTGTCCCACCACACTTGGCTGAGAAACCACACGCTCTCCTTAGTGTTTTCCTTACCCATAAGGAGGCCAGGTAATATTGGCAAGCAGGTAAAGTTACCTTTTGCACCTGATGCCTTTTCTTCTAATAGTTTTATTTCATGCAGTCCTATAGGCCCCACTCTGCCTCTGTTTCCGCCCTCATCAAAATGTGCTCCTCAAAATACCACTATAAGTCATTCACTCCTTCCCATCAATTCACCTGAATTTCCCAGGATTTTATTTCTATTTTAATATGCTTTACCTGGAATCATGGGAAAAAATACTTTTATTCATTAACAAAATTTTAACTTTAGTGGAGCAGATAAGCTATAGGTTGATTTTCTAAAAGTGGGATTTATGCTAGGGATAGATAACAGTAAATGCTAACATTTACAAAAGCTTAATTCCATGCCAGGAAAAAAAAATAATGCTTTATATGTATTATCTCATTTAATAATCATAATGAAAGCCCTTAGATATAGGAATTATATACTGTTTTACAGGTGGGGACATAGAAGCTTAGCAGTGCTACAGGACTACCTCCCAGTTATTTGGTTAATAAGTGGTGAGGCTAGAAATTTGACCTAGGAGTTTCTGGCTTCGAAAGTCCTCTGTAGTTGGCTATTGACTCCTTTCATGCTTATCTTTGAAACTTCAAAGACAGGTCAGAGTACTATGTCTGAATGTTAGTGAATTCCTAGTAAAGACAGAGAGTGATTGTGGATCAGGTAAAAGAGGTGTGGAGGAATTTTAGAGGAGGTTATATAAGTGCCTATTATGGACTAAATGTTTTTGTCTTCCCAAACTTCAAGTCCTAATCCCCATTGTGATACTAGGAGGTGGGGCCTTTGCGAGGTGATTAGGTTTATATGATTTCATGAGGGTAAAACCCCTGTGATGGGATTAGTGCCCTTAAAACAGTGGTTCTCAACCTTCCTAATGCCGCGACCCTTTAATACAGTTCCTCATGTTGTGGTGACCCCCAATTTCATTGTTACAAATTGAACATAATTAAAGCATAGTGATTAATCACAAAAACAATACGTAATTATATATGTGTTTCCCGATGGTCTTAGGCGACCCCTGTGAAAGGGTTGTTTGACCCCCAAAGGGGTCGCTACCCACAGGTTGCCTTAAAAGAAGAGGAAGAGACACCAGAGCTTTCTGTCTTCTCTTTGTGAGGGTATAGGAAAAAGGCATCTATCTGCAAAACAGGAAGTGAACCCTCTCCAAGAACCAAATCTGCCAGACCCTCATCTTTAACTTCCCAGCCTCCAGAACTGTTAGAAATAACTGTCAGTTGTTTAAGTCATCCAGTTTATGTCATTTTGTTGTAGTGGCCTACGCTGACTAAAACAATGTCCCATCTTAAAATATCACCAGCCCCAAACTCTTACCTTCCTCCCAAATCATTTAAGATTATGTTCTTTGAGTTTAGAAGTTGGATTCTAAGAGTTTGGATTCCCATGTACCTGTGTGTTTATATTAGAGACCACCATGCCTTTAGTCATTGCCAGCAGCTTGTTGCCATGTTAGCAGGGATTACATTATGAGCCATGCCGAGTGAATGGAATGCAGGTAGACTCACCTTCTGGGGAAAGAGGAGGTGGAGGGCAAAGGGAGCAGAAGGACCAGGGTGAAGTGCACTCTACAGAGGCTGCCGTCTCCCCTATTAACTTGTCTATTGATAGAGACAGTTGCAAGGAGAGTCTGAGGGTTGACAGAAATAGGATAATTCTGTAGATGTGTCAGAGAGGAGTTGCTTGCCTTGCAGTGATGAAAGTGGAATCTGTCATTAGTGCTGTGGTTTATGCCTAAGCAGAGAGATAATTTGGGGAAAGGCAATCTAATTACATATTATTGTATTGTCAACCTTTCCTAGTTTTGACTTATTCTTTTGATCCTGCAGACAGACTCAGTTCATCTCCATTGTACAGAAAATTCCTTCATAAGCTATAAATTTATCCCCCTTTTCTATAATTTTATAGTCTCTAAGAGTTCACATCCTCCTCCTACTGTCTTACTTTTCTTTGAACTTCTTATCCCCTTATAATCATGTTTCTACTTTCACCATTCCATTAAGACGGATTTCACTGAAAACATTTAGAAACAAAGCACAAGACTCCCAGTCGTCATATCCCAAGGACATTTTTGTGCCTCATACCACACCATCTGCAGCATCTGGCTGAGAATCATATCCTCCTTATGAAATTCTCTTCCATCTCATAGGCTGTTGTATTACTCTCTTTGTTCTCTTTTGTTCAACACATTTATATATTTATTCATTCTATCTATTAGTTTCCTAGGTTGCCATTACAAAGTACTGCAAAATGGGTGGCTTAAAGAACAGAAATTTATTGTCTTATAGTTCTGGAGGCTGGAAGTCTTTTTTTTTATTTAAAAATTTTCTAATTTAAATCATTTTCAATTTTCAATTATAGTTGCCATATATTATATTAGTTTCAGGTGTATGCCCAGTGATTAGACATTATATAGCTTACTAAGTGGTTATCCTGATAAATCTAGTTAGTCCCATCTGACAGCATACATAGTTATTATAATACTAGAGGCCCAGTGCACGAATTCATGCACCAGTGGAGTCCGTTGGCCTGGCCAAAACAGGCTCTCTGACATCTCCCAAGGGGTCCTGGATTGGGAGAGGGTGGAGGCCAGGCCGAGGGACCCCACTGGTGCATGATCGGGGCTGGGGAGAGATGAAGGAGGTTGGCCAGATGGGAAGGGACTGCAGAAGGGCTCTAGGGCGTGTCTGGCCCATCTTGCTCAGTCCCGATTGGCTGGACCTATCGGCGGATTCCAGCAGCAGGCTAACCTACCGGTCAGAGTGTCTGCCCCCCTGGTGGTCAGTGCATGTCATAGCAACTGGTAGACTGGCTGACTGTCTGCCTCCTGGTGTCAGTGAACATCATAGAGAGCAGTTGAGTGGCCTTAGCGTTTATTAGCATATTACACTTTGATTGGTTGAGCGGACAACTGGACACTTAGCATATTAGGCTTTTATTATATAGGATTATTGACTGTATTCCCTGTGCTGAATTTTAGACCTCCATGACTATTCTGTAACATCTATTTTGTACTTCTTAATCCCTTCACCTTTTTCACCTATCCCCCCCAAATCCCCTCCCATCTGGCAACCTTCAAAATGTTCTCTCCATCTATGAGTCTATTTCTGTTCTGCTTCTTTGGTTTTGAAGATTCATTTGTTGCTATGTATTTATTGCCATTTTATTGTTCATATTTTTTATCTTTTTTTCTTCTTAAAGAAGACCATTTACCATCCTATATAATAAAGAGGTAATATGCAAATTGACCCTCACTCCATCATGCAGTCACAAGATGGCTGCACCCACAGTGGAGACAGAGTTCCTGTAACGAGCCGTAATGAGTGATCAGCAGGGACCTGAGGCTGCATGACATTGGGCCAGAGTGGGGGACCTGAGGCTGCATCCCCGCCCCGGTTATGGGCTTGGGGACCTCAGGTCACATACCCCGACATTGGGCCGGGGCACATCAGGCCATGCCTCCCGCCCTGGCACCGGGGCTGGGTGACCTGAGGGTGTGCCAGGGGACCTGAGTCTGAGCCCCCCACCTGGCACCAGGCTGGGGGCCCTGAGGCTGCACCCCCCACCCGGCGGGGCTTGATGGGGGACCTGAGGCTGTGTCCCCTGCCCGGCGCCAGGCTGGGGGACCTGAGGCTGTGCCCCCCACCTGGTGGGGCTTGACAGGGGTGGGGCTGGCCAGGACTGGATCTTGCCCAATGGGGGTGGGGCCAGCTGGGTTTGGGTCTCGCATGATTTTGAGGTGCATGCGGGTGGGCAGGGACTTGACTCTGGGTCCCGTGGTGTGCCCCAGACTCTGACAGGAGGAAGATTTTCATATACATTTTACTAATTTTCTTTCATCTCTGACACTTCTATTATAGAAAAAGGACAAATAGCAATATTAAAATATTTTCTCTAATTAATTCCCTTTCAATGTGCATGAATTTCATGCACCAGGCCACTACTTTTATATAATACTGGTTTGGTGATGATGAACTCTTTTGCCTTCACATTGTCCTCCCTCGAAAGCAGGGGTGGACAAACTTTTTGACTCGAGGGCCACAATGGGTTCTTAAACTGGACCGGAGGGCCGGAACAAAAGCATGGATGGAGTGTTTGTGTGAACTAATATAAATTCAAAGTAAACATCCTATCTAATAAAAGAGAAAAATGGTAATTGGCGTACGATGATACCCTTTTCATTGGCTAATCAGGGCTATATGCAAATTAACTGCCAACTATGATTGGCAGTTAACTGCCAACTATGATTGGCAGTTAACTGCCAACTATGATTGGCAGTTAACTGCCAACAAGATGGCGGTTAATTTGCATATGTAGGCACAATGCAGGGAGGCGAAAGGGAAAGCAGGAAGAAGCCCCCTGCCACTGACAGTGATCAGAAACCCAGGGGGGAGCTAAGAGCTGGGGGGCAGGGCAAAGGCGGCCCTGGGGCCGCCTTTGCCCTGCCCCCCAGCCATGATCGGAGAATCAGGCGCCTTTGCCGCCCTGGCCAGTGATAGCAGGAAGTAGGGGTGGAGCCAGCGATGGGAGCAGGGCACGGTTGAAGCTGGCAGTCCCGGGAGCTAGGGGTCCCTTGCCTGGGCCTGACACCTCTGCCGGAGGCCTCACACCTGGTCAAGGGGCCGATCCGGTGATTGGTGATCGGAGGGTGATGAGGGTCAACTCCTCTGGCCGAGGCATCAGGCCTGGGCGGGGGGCGGAGCCGGGGATTGGGGGGATATGATGGTCCCCTTGCCCAGGCCTGAAGCCTGGGTTAGAGGCGTCAGGCTTGGGCGGGGGGTGGAGCAAACGATCAGAGGGAGATGGGGGTCCCCTGCCCAGGCATGATTCCTGGGCCAGAGGCCTCAGGCCTGGGCGGGGCCAGAGCCAGGGATCGGGGGGGGGGGATATGGGGGTCCCCTGTCCAAGCCTGACACCTCTGGCGGAGGCATCAGGCCTGGGCAAGGGGCCGATCAGGTGAACAGAGGGTGATGGGGGTCTATGCCTCTGGGGGAGGCGTCAGGCCTGGGCAAGGGGCCGATCCTGCGATTGGAGGGTGATGGGGGTCAACGCCTGAGGGCTGCCAGTATGTGAGAGGGGGCAGGCTGGGCTGAGGGACACTCCCCTCCCCCCACACACCCAGTGCACGAATTTCGTGCACCGGGCCCCTAGTCATTACATAAAAGGGTACGTTTTTTTTGTTTGTTTGTTTGTTTTTTTAGTTTTATTCATTTCAAACGGGCCGGATCCAGCCCGCGGGCCATAGTTTGCCCACGGCTGCTCTAAAGCATAGAGGTTAGGCCTACAGCATATTTTTGGTGGGGAATAAAACAATTCAACCCATAGTATTCAACAAACTTGTTTTGGTTGTCTGTGATTTGCCTGATATTGAGCAAGGAGTTAGAAGTTTGGGTATAGAATGATCCAGCACCTATCTTTAGGGGAATTCAGAGCCTATTTTGGAGACAAACCCAGTTCTTGAGCTTGGGCCACACAATATGGTGACTTAATATAACATACTTGATGGTTTCACAGCTCAACCCTAGAGATTCCCCAGAAGTAAAAGAACATGTTGTGGGTCTAAATAATGAAAGCAAAGAGTGTGAGAAACAGTGAAAGAGGGAGTATGATTTTGACACAAAGTATAGGAAATGACCAATAAAGGTAAAGACAGGCCAGGTGCCATAGTCAGGGAGAGCCCTAGTTGTGCACTTTTCTCCCTATCACACTTCCTGGAATGGCTTGTGGGTACTTTTTGTTCACCATAGTAGGATAGGAAAACATTTCAACACCACCCCAGTTTGCAGACTGAAGGGGATTATGGGATAACACCAGCCAGGGAGAAGGGTAGGGCTGGGAGCAGAGAAACACCTATGTAGGCTGATTGGCCCACTTTCAGGCATTTTCTTATTTTACCTCCTACACCTTCAGTTCTAGGCAGTTATAGCTGAATGATAAAAGCTTTTAGAGAAGAGCAGTGCTTGGAGTAGTTTCCTCAGGGCAGGATTACCTGATAAGCAGAAAGCAATCGGGGTGATCAAATCTACACTGTGAACACATCACCAATCAAGATGACTGATATCGCTAAGGGAGGAAAGTCACAGGTGAAGCAATCAAGTGATTAATAGCACAACCAAGAAAAAAGGTAAATAGTGAGCATCCTATACAGAACCCGAATGAATAGATCAAGAATTTAAAATATATGCAATAATTATCTTCAAGAAGATAATAAATGGTACTGTAATATGAAGCAGGGATAAGCATGTCTGCTTGTGGAAGGATCCTGGGAATGAAAAATTTAAACATGATAGATGTAACTACAGAATGCCATATCAAAGTAGGAAGCCACAAATTTGATGTAAAACCCCATTTGATTCTTACAAGAAAAGAATTAAGTGGCAAAACTGAAAAATAAAGTGAGATTTCAATACAATATCTATCTAAACTAAAGCCCACATAGTCATAAAATAAGAGTATATGTTTTATAATAATATAAACATATATAAAGTCATATATCACACACAGTAAGTGACTATTGGGCCGTTGGTGCATATGTAAGTGAGGGCTCAGGAAAGAAGGTAAAACATTGAAAAGAGGGGAACTCAACTATGTACTTTGAAACAAAACATATTTCTCTTACCTCTGCAACCAAGCCTTTTTAGACTTCTGCCCTGGTTCCTTTTCCTCTTACCATCCCTGAAATATTGATGTTCTAAATCATTGACTCTTTTCTCTTGTTGCTTGGTGAGCAATTTCACCATACCTACGACATCAACAATAATCTGTTGCCCACTAAGCATCAGCTTCCTCCTGTTTCCTCATCTCTGGTCTGTAATTCCAACTGTTGACTAGATTTCTCTACACTATATCCCTAAATGCATCAAGCACACTTCTAAGCTCCTGGGTCTCCCATAGTTCATGGTCTATAGGAATGGTGGCCAAATGGTGGTTTCCCATCTCCTAGAGTTGACTATTGCCTCAAACGCAGTACCTGCAGATGAAACCATGTGTGAGAGAGGGAGGTGCAATACTCCCAGTTTAAACTTTCTCTGTTTTGAAAAACAATTAGTTTTGAGACTTCCTGTTGATTGTTATGGGGTTAAAGGATGAACTGCTGGAAATATGTCTTTGGGGGCTCTGTAGCAATGTCCTCAGAGTATTGTTGCAGATTGTCTTAGAACTGGTTTATTGCATGTTTGGTATAATAGGCTTGAACACATATGTGCATAAACATTTGAAGTTGGAATAAATATTAGCTGTCATAGAATGTTGTGGTTATCAAACTCTTCCGAGCCTAATGCTTTCCTAGTGAAGCCTGCCCACCTCACCTCAACTAAAGGAGCTGTGGTTAAGAGTGAAGTGGTGAGAGCACGGACCAAGGAATTGGATCCTATACCAGACCCACCATGTGTGGCTATGTGACCCTTGGAAGATTCTTAAGCTCTCTGTGCTTTTTTTTTTCTCTGTAAAATAGAATTTATAACCAGACTCACCTCATAGGATTTTATGAAGATTATAATGAAGCATTTAGAACATGAAGCATTTAGAACCAAGACTCCTACAGAATCCATGCTCAGTGAGCACTCTTATTGTTCCTGTTATGATTTATTTCAGATAATGATACTGGGGCAAGATTTGATTTGAGAAAGAGTTTTAAAAAAATGTTTAGAATTTCTACTTTTTAGTTCTTTCCATAATTTCATGGATGGAAGGCTGTGACTCATCTATAATCATGCAGTTAGTAGTAGAGTGATAATAAGGTCTTGGGACCCCTTAGTCTCAACACAGTGCTCTGCTCCCCACCCTCCTCCCAAATCAGATACTTCAGACATCTTAGCTTCCTTCCTGTATTAATCATCATTCCTTGGGTTACAAGTGAGGGTAAATAATTCAAGTTGGCATAAACAGAATAAGAATTATCTAGCCACCGAAACCGGTTTGGCTCAGTGGATAGAGCGTCGGCCTGCGGACTGAAAGGTCCCAGGTTCGATTCCGGTCAAGGGCATGTACCTTGGTTTGCGGGCATATCCCCAGTGGGAGGTGTGCAGGAGGCAGCTGGTCGACGTTTCTCTCTCATCGATGTTTCTAACTATCTCTCTCTGTAAAAAATCAATAAAATATATTAAAAAAAAAAGAATTATCTAGCCTTGGTCACCTCTGATCCCCTTTCCCCAGAAAGCTCTTCTCACCTAATTAGAGCAACAATTCAATGACTCACTCTCATGCTCTTCTTGGTCCAGTGTGGGTGTGTGTGTACATGACTGAATTAATTCTTGTGGCCAAGGGGACCAAATGTTCTGACTGGCCAGGAATGGGTGAAGTGCTCAGTCTTGGAGCTGGAGATGAATGGGTTAGTCCTTGACACATACTACAGTGGTGTTGAATGCAAAAGAGGATGCTCCCTAAAGGAAAACTGAGAAAAGAGGAATAATTCTTGGGAAGGCAAAAACAATAAATGTTATTTCTAAAAATTGACTTAATCCCCAAAGAACGGAATACCTCAAAGTAATCAGTCCTATAATTGAGGAGAGCTGGGCCATTTCAGTTTATATTATCAGACAGTTCACTGCTGGTTAAATCCAAATTAACCCCTTCCTTTGCTCCCCTCAGTGGCTGCCATGTCTTTCTTGCCAATATGGCTGCTGATTTCTTGTCTTTTTTCTTTTAACCCAAAATGGAGATTATCTGGAGGGCACTTTTCTAAAAAATCACCTAAGCTGCAAAATGGACTGGGAAGGTATGCTATGGAACATTTTAGGTGATTTTATATTGTCAGCAATTTTCCCCAAGCCTGTCAGTATTTAGCTGTAATTTGAGTCTGAGTGTTGTACCTTTGAGATCCTCTGGGAATAATGCATGTCCCCCTGTGACTGCTAAGTAGAGTGGAGTGAGCTATGGGGATTTGAGGCCCCAGTGTGCTCAGGCTGCCCTTTTCATTCCTAGTGCAGTTCTAACTAAGACACTGATCTCTAAGTCCCTAAATAACTCAACCTCAGTCTTGGAAATTGTACTTCTCCCCAGGAGCCACCATCACAATTAGCATGACTCCAAGCGCTGTAGCTACAGTTTGGAAATTCAGCCTTCAGGGAAAGAGAAGCAGAACTTTCCTGTGGAAGGTCCTCATTTGTAGAATTTTCTCTGCCTGCCCTGATTGCAAAACCCCAGTGAGAAAAACCTTCTTTTTATTATGGCGAGTTGCTGATGCTAATATATGGCAGCCAATGTTGTTTGCAATCTATTTAAATTAAACATTATTTTGCCTCGGTTCCCTGCAGAGTCTGTCTCACACAAAAAAGCATAGTTTCATAAATCTAATAAACAACTGAACAAATACATGCCTTTGCACATTGATGCCACTTGGAATCTCTGTGTTTTCCTGTTTGTCCTATATGATTTTGAAGACGGCTATTTGTTCTTATTTGTGCATGAGTAATTCTTCCAGTTTCCTTGGAAGTGAAGCCAACGGCAGACATTGGCTGCTTCTGTGCACATCTCTCTATATATATGTACACAGGGATCTATAAATATGAATGCTCCTACTTTTAGAGTCTGAAAATAAAACAATCAAATATTTTTTTGAATGGAATTGGTCTTGCTTTTCATCTATACCAGCTTTCTGAAGAAGAACATTTTAATAAAACCACTGTAACAATCAGGTGGTTTTTTTTGAACATCAGCATAATTAGCCCTTTCAAGAAGAGAACAAAACCATATTGGAAACCTCAATTTAAAATAGAGTGAAGCCAAATACCTAATTATAGTGATGTCTTTTCCCCCCTCTTGCTTTGATTTCCTAGCAAGACATTATTTTATGCCTTTGTTCTCCCTTCAATGACCATAATATTTTTGGTCTAAATTTTGTCAAAAAAACTATTATGGTGAAAACCTCCTCTCTTGTATTTCTTGTTCTTTGGAGGAGAGTCTTAGAAATAACCAAACTGGTGGTCTGCAAAAAGGGTTACCCCTAGAAAGGTAGGATTCCTTCCTCAGCCAACCTTCACACAAACATTTCTGTCTTCCCCTTCCTCTGCATCCTCAAGACCCTTGAATTTCTCCTTCCCAGTCTTCAATCCCTTTGTGCTCAAGGGAAGGATTATATTAGGGTGGACTTAGAGGCACCTGGGAATGCTTATAAAAAAAAGCCCCTTGGAAGGCCTAAGCTGGAACCTCCTGGAGTTGTCTTTTAAGCTTTGTCTATGAAATAAAGCTTTTTTGTCCCCAGTGAAAGGGATCCCTCTGTGAATGGGATGGGGAGCTATTTGTGTTTTGGGAATCTTTTCCTGTGGGAGGGGAACTAGAAGAATAACCAAAGCATAATAAATACCACTGGTGAAAGCTGGGATTTCCAAGTGACTGCCCCAGTGCTTTCTGACCATAGCTCTGGGGGTTAGGACTTAAAACACCTCACTTTGCACCAGACTTAATGAGGACCCTGAGGGAGGAGTTGTTTTCTCTTCACTTCCTGATTTGTCCCTCAAGCATGAAGGAAGCTGAGCAATAAAGATCCTTGATACTCCAGTCCTGTTTCAGCATCACAGTAGCTGAAATACACCTGATTCTATTAGCATGTGGGTTTTTACTCATTACCAGTTTCCTAATGAAGGCTAATATTATACAGATCATGGGCATTATAGAGGAAAAGCAACCAGTGGGAACATTTGCACTGGAATGCGATTTCTAGAAGACCAAATTCCTTTGTTACTATTTTTCTCAAATATGTGACTCTATTGCAAAATTTTAAATCAAATTATATCTAAAACATGGGTTGAAATGCAGAGTAACATTATCTTTCCTCTGGAAATGATAATAGGAGTCAATAAACCTTCTTTCCACACTGGCAGCGTTTGAGGCACTTAGAATAAATCTGGAATAATTTATCATGGCTTACCAGCTTCAGTATTGGGTACTGCCTAACTCTTAACCTCTGCTTTGTTCTTACATTCTAGTTACCATGGACTTCTTTCAGCACCTGAGTCCACCTCACTTATTCTTGCTTTTGGGGGCCCATGTGTACTGTTTCCTTAGCCTAAAACACTCTCCCCCACTGTTCACTGATAACCCTCTGCTCACTTTTCAGTTTAAACATTATGTCTTCTCCTGGACCCCAGAAAGGGTTGGTTCCCTTGTTATTTATGCCTTTAATATTTTGTCCAACTTTTGACCTGCTTCCCATATTTATAATTATGTTTTAATATCTTGCTTTGTCATTAGAATATTAGCTTCTTAATGTTATGGGCATTGGGGTTCTTGGGATCCCCAAGATAGAAATTGAGAGGAAACCCTAGAGAAATTTCCAGACAGATTGTATAAGTTTATGCTCAAGCCAAAGGGAAGCAGCACAGAGGAAAGTAAGGTGCTATGAACTGACTTGGGGGCCGGCTCTGTTTGCCTGCTTTTATAAGACAGGGAAAAAGTGGGCTTGTGCAAAAAGAAGGGCTTTTTGAAAAAAGCTGGCTTGCCTCATTTTCCATTTCAGGGTCTGAAGACTTTGTTTTCCAGCTGTGTTGCCTGGTGACTATGTTTGTACCTGTGCCTTGGGGGCAAGATAACAGACTGTTCATTGCTGCCCATCCTAGGAAGGTCCTATATGGGTCAAACCTTGATCAACTCCACATTTTGGTTGGTAGTTTCAGCAGTCAGTTAGAAGGGAGATAAAATCAACTACCTCTGTGTTTCTGAGTAGGGAGAGGAGGGGCGGTAACATTTTTTTTTTTTTTTTTTTTTGGTCAGAAACACTGATTTTACCCTCTTCTCTCCCCCAACCTTTAGGATATTCAGTTAGGTCTGAATAGAATGGCCCAGAACTTTTTTTGTGTGTTTTTAAATATTTTTTTAAATTGTTTTCTAGAGAGAAAGGAGGAGAGAGAGAAACATCAATAATGAGAGAGAATCTTTGATCAGCTAGCTCCCTTCTGCACACCGCCCACTGGGGATGGAACCTGAAACCCAGGCAGCTGCTCTGACCAGGAATCAAATCAGAGATGGTTCCTGGGTCGACCACCAACTGCTGAGCCACACTGGCTGGGCAGCCCAGAAGTTTTGACTGACTTGAAAGTGACACTTAGACTGAGTAAAGAATTCTTAGTCCCCTTGATTTGATTATAGTGACACTGCAGATCTCAATGAGGTCCAGCATATAGGCTAGTCCAATTTTAGTAAACCCTATGCATCAAACTCTGAGGCCACAGGAAGGCTGGCTTGCACTGAGTATTTAATGCCTAATATTAGGGCCCACCAGGACTGGGTCTTTATTCTGGTCTTTCCCATAATAGCGTTCTCTCTCTCTCTCTCTCTCTCTCTCTCTCTCTCTCTCTCTCTCCCCCCCCCCCCCCCCAGTCCTATGGAATCAGGTCAGGGTCCTGGACTTCCCTTTTGCTGGATGATGAGCCATCTCAGCTGTGAAAGGATTCAGTTTGCTCTTTAGTCAACCTTTTGCTTAGTTAAGTCTTTGCTGCATACTCTTAGCTCCATCAGAACTTTTCAATATTAATGCAGTTTTATTTGGGATCATTAAGTTGTTCAAATTCTAATCAGCACTTAAAAATTATATTATCAACTTTTTAGCTGCTAAAGTGTTTTTGAAGCCTCTGAGTCCTGAGTAGTCTATACATAACCTTAAATCTCTACAGGTGGTGGTCACACTGAATCAAATAACATTTCTTAAGGAAAAGTTACACCTTTGAGAATATACAGAGGAAATGATGCTTTGATCAAATAAAGGATAAGCATTATCCATGGATAATACAAAATCTTATTGAAGTGGGAAACCTTTCTTTTCATCCCTACCTATTTCCCCTTCTTACACATTTGAGCTTATCCTGGTATTAATAACTTCTACAGGAAAGGTGAGGTCTGGAGTCAATTTACTATAACTTCATCATCCCTGCAATATTTATTGAAGTTGCTCAGAGAAGTTAGAATCTTTTAATGAAAGTCTAAGAAAATATAATTTCAGACAACTATGACTTGGTCAGCAAAACATTTCCTAGGAATTAAACCCATCTACGCACCATAAAACATTACACAAAAATTTCTTATGCCCTCATATTTTCCTGACTTGGTTGTAGATATTGAAGGTCAAAACAACAGCTGCAAAGATACCAAGAAAAACAAAGGCTCTCTTAATAAACTTAGGAGACTTCTGATAGAATGAGCTGTCATCTGGAGCCCATAGAGTCTCTTAGTCCTGAGCATTTATTCAGCATAGATTGCGTGCCAGGTGCTATCCTAGGTTTGGAAGGCTAAAACTGTATAGGCACAGTTCTCGTCCCTGGAGTTCATTGCATGTAGTCTACCAAAGGCATTTAGGGTAATCCTCGTGTGAGCCCAGGTCATGGGAATGTAAAATGAGGTCATATATGGCAAGGGTCTGAGAGTTCCTGACACAACCTCCCTGGGTTACTATAAAGGACATATGCCATTTTAGAGATGAAGAAATTATTGGTTTATGATTGGAAACACAAGATATTGAGGAATATATCAAAGTGAATGCATGAAGTTGGCAGCAGCTTTTTTTTTTGGCTTTTGCTTTAAGTCTTCTTTTGCTTCAGTTTCAGTGTAGATTCTCCTGAATTAACTCTAGTTACCACAGTGTTATCTAGGTTATTGTTTTCCCCACACACCCTTATTTTCTCATTTTAATCATGACAGAGAAAGGAATAAGTACAGTCAGAGTACAGGGACCATTTCTTGGCATAAGAAGGCTGATTAAAAATAGAAAATTAAAATATTAAAGAAAGGAAGTCCTTTTTCTGACTTATGAAAAATTCAAGTTGTGCAAGGTCTTCTGGAATTAAATATTTGTGCAAGTTTAGCAGTGTCTGGATTTATTTATTTATACTCTGCTATTTTCTAGAAGTGATTTCAAACAGGCTAAAATGCTACATGAAATGCCCTTGGGTTAAAGTTGGAGAAAAGAAGAAATAAGAACAGGGAAAACACAAAGTGATTTTGGAATAAGCCTAAAGACACACCCACTATGGAGACCACCACACACCTATGATAGGTAGCCCACACTTCCTTTTTTTTTTATTGCTTAAAGTATTACAAAGAGTATTACATATGTCTCCTTTTTTTGTTCCCCCGCCCTTGACAATCCCCTGGCCTCCCCTACCCCCCAGTGTCTTATGTCCATTGGTTATGCTTATATGCATGCATACAAGTCCTTTGGTTGAACTCTTACCCTCCCCCCTCCTGCCCTCCCACCCTCCCCGGCCTTCCTGCTGTAGTTTGACAGTCTGTTCAAGGCAGCTCTGCCTCTGTATCTATTATTGTTCATAAGTTTATAATGGTTTTTATTATCCATGAATGAGTGAGATCATGTGGTATTTTTCCTTCATTGACTGGCTTATTTCACTTAGCATAATGCTCTCCAGTTCCATCCATGCTGTTACAAATGGTAAGAGTTCCTTCTTTTTTATAGCAACATAGTATTCCATCGTGTAGATGTACCACAGTTTTCTAATCCATTCATCTACAGATGGGCACTTAGGCTGTTTCCAGATCTTAGCTATGGTGAATTGTGCTGCTATGAACATAGGGGTGCATATATCCTTTCTGATTGGTGTTTCTGGTTTCCTGGGATATATTCCTAGAAGTGGAATCACAGGGTCAAATGGCAGTTCCATTTGTAGTTTTTTGAGGAAACTCCATACTGTCTTCCATAGTGGCTGCACCAGTCTTCATTCCCACCAGCAGTGCACAAGTGTTCCTTTTTCTCCACATCCTCTCCAGCACTTGTCGTTTGTTGATTTGTTGATGATAGCCAGTCTGACAGGTGTGAGATGGTACCTCATTGTTGTTTTGATTTGCATCTCTCCGATGATTAGTGACTTTGAGCATGTTTTCATATGTCTCTTGGCTTTCTGAATGTCCTCTTTTGAAAGGTGTCTATTTAGATCCTTTGCCCATTTTTTGATTGGATTGTTTATCTTCCTTTTGTTAAGTTGTATGAGTTCCCTATAAATTTTGGAGATTAGGCCCTTATCAGATATGACATTGGCAAATATGTTTTCCCATGCAGTGGGTTTTCTTGTCATTTTGTTGATGGTTTCTTTTGCTGTGCAGAAGCTTTTTATTTTGATGTAGTCCCATTTGTTTATTTTCTCTTTAGTTTCCAATGCCCTAGGAGCTGTATCGGTGAAGAAATTGCTTCGGCATATGTCTGAGATTTTGTTGCCTTTGGATTCTTCTAGTATTTGTATGGTTTCCCGTCGTATATTTAAGTCCTTTATCCATTTTGAGTTTATTTTTGTGTATGGTGTAAGTTGGTGGTCTAGTTTCATTTTCTTGCATGTATCTGTCCAATATTCCCAACACCATTTATTGAAGAGACTATCTTGACTCCATTGTATGTTCTTGCCTCCTTTGTCAAATATTAATTGAGCATATTGGTTGGGGCTGATTTCTGGGCTCTCTATTCTATTCCATTGATCTATATGTCTGTTCTTGTGCCAGTACCAGGCAGTTTTGAGAACAGTGGCTTTGTAATACAGCTTGATATCTGGTATTGAGATCCCACCTACTTTGTTCTTTCTCAGGATCGCTGCAGCTATTCGGGGTCATTTTTTATTCCAGATGAATTTTTGTAGAGTACGTTCTAGGTCTGTGAAATATGCCATTGGTATTTTAATGGGAAGTGCATTGAATTTATAGATTGCTTTGGGCAGTATGGACATTTTAATGATGCTGATTCTACCAATCCAAGAACATGGTATGTTCTTCCATCTCTTTATGTCTTCCTCTATCTCTTTTTTCAACATCCTATAGTTTTCTGAGAAGAGGTCTTTTACCTCTTTAGTTAAGTTTATTCCTAGGTAGCTTAATTTTTTTGGTGCGATGGTAAATGGGATTGCTTTTTTAGTCTCTCTTTCTGCACATTCACTATTGGTGTATAGGAATGCCATAGATTTCTTGGCGTTAATTTTGTATCCTGCTATATTGCCGAATTCTTTTATTAAGTCTAATAGTTTATTGATGGAGTCTTTAGGGTTTTTTAAGTATAATATCATGTCATCTGCAAATAAGGACAGTTTTACTTCTTCTTTTCCAATTTGGATGCCTTTTATTTCTTCTTCTTGTCTAATTGCAATGGCTAATACTTACAGTACTATGTCGAACAGGAGTGGTGAGAGTGGGCATCCCTGTCTTGTTCCTGTTCTTAGGGGAAATGGTGTTAGTTTTTGTCCATTGAGTATGATGTTGGCTGTGGGTTTGTCATATATGGCTTTTATTATGTTGTACACAAGGGGCCTCTGAAGGGTGTTTCATGCAGGGCTCCAGCTTTTTCTGATCCCTCGTATTCTCTCATTTTCTAGATCTTTCTCCCCATAGGAAGACTTACCCCCTCCAGAGTTCTGGTCTATCCCTCTGATCCTTAGAATAAACATTCTTTTTTTTATATATAGAAATGTTCCAGTATTAATTTCTAGTATCTCTCTTTTTAAATTTTCCCTTGCAAGGTACATATGACAACACTTGACAAAATATGACAAATTATCCCCTAGACATTAAATGTTACTGGACTATTTTTCTGCTTTTAAATTATGCTGCACAGCAGTGGGTACATCTGTCCTGGTGTCTATTTAAGCTAACCTCCTGGGGAGGAAGGAAGAGGAGCCCTGGTGTTAAGAATTATGATGGTGGTACCGGTGGTGGTGGTGGTGGTGGTGATATGTTTGTGTGTGAAAGTGATCTGGACTTTCACTCTGGATTGCAGCTGATTTTTACCCCCATTGTATCAAGAAAAAAAGCACTTGTTTAGTTCTTGTCTCCACAACTGAATTTCTTCCAAAGACTTCTAACTGGTCTATGTTGTGCCCAGATTTCAAAGTTCCCAAGACCCCCAGGGAGCCAGTCAGTCCGATGCAAAAGCAAAGAGTCATCTATTTCAAACCCGGGTTTGGCTCCCCTGCCACACTCACCGATGCAACGGTAAGCTCCAGTGGCCGAGAGAGAGAGAGGCCTGATGGGACAGGGGGTTTTAAAGGGGGGTGGAGTGAGGGCAGGAGAGGGGACTGTGGGCCCCGCCGATTGGCCAGGCGCAAGTCGGGTCATCCTGGGCGTGGCCAGCAGGGGCCTGGGCTTCCGGGAAGAAGGCACTCTCCTGAGCACATGGCGGCTGCCCCAAAAATGGAGGACCCAGGGCAAGATGGAGGGCGCAGTCCTAGCCCCCCCCAGGGCGAGCTGAGCCCGGGCTCCAGGGGCCAGTCCGGTTGCTGGGGGTCCAGTAGATCGACCAGTTCCAGCCCAGGCAGGAAGTCCACGTCCTCCGTCTCGTTCCCGGGGGGGTCGGCGATCGCCTCCTCCTCCATCTCCTCGGGCGAGGGCACGCGCCCCGCCGCCGCTGCTGCCGCGTGGGTCCGGTCCAGGGGCGGCGGGCGGGTGGCAGCCTGCGCCGGGCTCCCGCCGTGGGCTGGGGAGTCAGTGCCCGAGGCCGCCAGCAGCGTGGTCAGGCCCCGAGACGACTCGCCCTTTCAGTCTACTGAGCAATTCCTATCTCTTCTGTTGACATAAATGTAACCTTTGCAACCTAATTGTGTTGACTTATGCTAAGAAAAATTCACTTCCTCTCTGCTCTGAGTTCAATTCAAATATTTCTCCATTAACTGACAAATAGTTCTTCTTACTAATAAGCAGATTGCCCTCTGACTCCAGGGATGGTGTAGAATTTCTTTTTATCCTACTATATTCATCAAAATAAAAAATCTACAAATTTTTCTGGCAACTATGTAATTTCTTTAGCTCCTGGGAACATTAGTGATCACATATAGTCCTCTATACTCATTGTGGAGCTGAAGACAGCTGACTTGGTCTTTGCAGAACTGCCCTTCCTTTCACTAAGATTTTTCATACAATGTGTTCTGATTGGCAGCCCTCTCCTTAAAAAAATATATATATATATAATTGATTTTACAGAGAGGAAGGAGAAGGGATAGAGAGAAACATCGATAAGAGAGAAACATTGATCAGCTGCTCCTGCATGCCCCCTACTGGGGATCGAGCCTGTGACCAAGGTACATGCCCTTGAGCGGAATCGAAGCAGGGACCCTTCAGTCCTTGGGCTGACACTCTGTCCACTGAGTCAAACCTGTTAGGGCCACAGCCCTCTCCTTTGGACACACAGCCAGCATAGTTTGATGATGGTGCATGTTAGGATACTTCAGACTGCCCTTCATTGAGAAAGTATGCCTTATAGATAAAGCAAATAGGGCAAAATGTTAAGAGTTAATGACTTAGGTGGAGGATGCATTAATATTCATTATACCATTCTCTTAACTTTTTTGTATATTGAAAATTTTCATAATAAACAGTTGGCAAAAAGCTATGTAGTCAGGAGAAATCAAATTATTAGTGAGCAGAACACATTGGGATGAGGGGAATGGAAACTTCATTTAGGTATCAATCTGTGTCCAAATATCCTGCTACTAGATATTGTAAAATCTTATGAGTAATTAAACATTGGCTTTGAAGCTATACTAGGGAGACTTAGTGAAACTGCAAACTCTCTGGGAGAGTGGAGTGAGCTTTTTTCATCAAAATTTTCCTTAACTTCAAGTGCTTCATGTACCTGGGGTCCCATATAACCTGGGGTCCCAGGTAGCATGGCACATGGTAACTGTCTTTTGTCAGGTAAAGAATTTTTTCTACATAAAGGAGGGACGAGTGTCTCCTCCTTTCAGAGTGACCAGAGGCAGGCCACATGCCTCTACCATTACTTCTATACAGAATCTGGACAAAATATGACAGAACTCCCCAAGGGAAAAATAATGGACAAATCATAAAAGATGTCAGCTTCTTTCCTCATAGCAGATTTTGAGAAGGACATAACAAAAGAGAATGTAGGGTTACAAGATCCCCTTTAACAAATAGAGAAAAGATGTCTTTGAGAGGGAAACACTGTAGAAATGACATTCTGGGACCAGGAGACATATATTATTTCATAATTTTGAAGTTTAAGATAGAAGAAAGTTAATCTTTATTATATGTTTGATCTATAATAATAAAAGCGTAATATGCAAATCAACTTAATGACCGAACAGCAGAGCAACCATCCGGACCACCTTCTGGAAAATCACGCTATGACACCCACTGGCACCAGGCCAGCCAAGGCGGGTGCGATGCAATTGGTCAGGGGCCTGGCCATTTCCCCATGATCGCATAGCAGAGGGAGGCCCAGGCCACCAGCTGGCAGGGGGATTGATCAATCGCCCCAAAGAGGGAGGCCCAGGCTCTCCCACAGCAGCACTGTGGCAGGTGGGCAGGGCCTACCTCTTTGGGATGATTGATCACAAGGCTCCCAGACTGTGAGAGGGCACTGGCAGGGCTGAGGGACCCCCTCCTCCTGAGTGCACGAATTTCATGCACCAGTCTTCTAGTATATGTTAGAAACAATGGCTAGTAAACGATGGCCTGTGGGCCAAATCTAACCTGTTGTCTATTTTTGTAGGACTCAGGAATTAAGAATGATTTTTAAATTTTTAAATGTTGAAAAGATCATAAGCCTTTTCATGAGAACAGCTGTTCAAGAGTTGAAGACATTGCGACTTGGTCTACATCACCTAAAATATATACTATTTGTCTCTACAGAGAAAGATTGCCATTCCCCATTGTGAACTCTATTAAATACTCTGAGTGTATTATCACATTTAATCTTTGCAGCACTCCTAGGATGCAGGCACATTGCTTTCCTCGGTTTATAAAGGAGGGGAAGTAGGCTCAGCAAATTGAAGTAACTCAGTCAACATCAGAAAACAAGTATATCGCCAAGTTGGAGTTTGAACCTGGAACCAATAGTGTGTGTGTGTGTGTGTGTGTGTGTGTGTGTGTGTGTGTGTGTAGATAGATAGATAGATAGATAGATAGATAGATAGATAGATAGATAGATAGATGATAGATACAGCTAGGACAATGGGCCAGTTACCGAATTCACCAGGTCACCAGGGTGGAACATTCCAGGCATCTAGCAATGAGAAAGAACTGGTAGAGCAGATATTTGAGATATTTGAGACCTTACCCCTAAAATGCCCTCTTCACCCTAGAATGCCTTTAGTCATGCAGGTCAGATTCTTCTTATCTTTTCTCCCCTGGCATGTAGGTTAGTCATGTGCTAGATCCCCACCCTTAGAGAAGAACAAGGAGGAAAGCCCTATCTAACTTCCATGCAAGGACAGAAGATGACAGGACAGGCCCTGATAGGTCAGTTTGAAGAAGAAAGCAGTTTACTGCCCTCCAAGGGTTCAAAAGGAGCCCTAGCCAACTTCCCAGGACAACTCTTTGAGCCTCCCTCTTGAAATTTCTCTTGGCTTGCCCAAATAAATTTTCTCTAGCGAGTTTGAGTCTTGGCTCTGAATTCTTTTCTTAGGCGGAACTGAAGGACCAAGGTTGGTAAACCTAGGTTTGATCTGACCCCATGGGTCAGACACCTGGTGCCATTCCTGCCACCTACAACAGATAGAGATTTTAAAGAATTGGCTCATGTGCCCTAGCTGGTTTGGCTCAGTGGATAGAGTGTCAGCCTGCCCACTGAAGGATCCTGGGTTTGATTCTGATCAAGGGCAAGTGCCAAGGTCGCCGGCTTGATTTTCAGTGTGGGGCATACTGGAAGTAGCCAATCAGTGATTCTTTCTCTCATCATTGATGTTTCTATCTCTCTCTCCCTCTCCTTTCCTCTCTGAAATCAGTAAAAAATATATTTTAAAAAATTGGCTCATGTGATTATGGAGACTGGCAATAGTAAAATCTGCAGAGGGTGTGCCAAAGTCTGGAGAACCAGGAAGGAGCCAAAATTGCAGTTCAAGACTGAAGGCTGTCTGCTGGCAGAATTCATTCTCTTCAATGGAAGTCAATGTTTTGTTCCATTCAGACTTTCAATTCATTGGATGAGGCCCATCCACATTATGGGGGGCAATCTGCTTTACTCAAAGTCCACTGATTAAATAGTAATCTCATAAACAAACAAACAAACAAACAAAAAACCCTCACAGAAACATCCACAAAAATGTTTGATGAATTAAGTTGATGTGTAAAATGAACTATCACATTGGCTCCATCAGACTGTAAGAACACTTGTGTAAGCCCCACACTAAAAGTCTTTTGGATTGTGTAAAAAAAATGACAAAATAAAGGATTATCTCTTAAATATGAATTGAAATGTCCACCAGCTTCCCTTATCCTTGCCTGAGTGAAATGAGTTTTAATTCAGAAGTTCCAGAAAAGTTACTACTCCCAGAAATGTGTCAAGAGAATCAAGTGGAACTAATTTTTATGTTTATTTTTTTATGCCTTAGGACTTTTTAAGCACCTTTCCTGTACTTTCTCCATGTAGAAAGTAAAAACATAGTCTTGGTGCAACTCAGATTGAAAAATTACATTTAGGAAAATCCAACTTTGTAAAATGGATCCCAATACTCTATGCTTGTCTATTTCTCTTGGTAGAAATTTTTGGAGTGGCATATTAATGTGTTTAGAGTGTGACTAAGTGACATTCTTGGACTCCAATATACTGTAATTTACAATCTTAAATCTGGAATAAAGGTAGATTTATAAAGGGAAGCATAAATATTCCTAGAAATCACCTGGCAATTAATACCTACTAACCACTATTTTAAAATAAAATTTTAATGCATAGAAATATAGCATTTTAATATTTCTTAAGAAGGCCATATAAAGCTAATTTACAATAACTAAATTATTTTAAAAGCCTATTTCACATTTTCTAGAATACAGAGCCCTAAGGAACCATTCATAATGCCTCATTTACCCTGCTTTCTCACCATTGTTATGCAGATGAGGAGATAAACTAGCAGAGTCAGGACAAGGTTCTAAGTATCTGCTGATTGGCAGCCCAAGGGCATTCTCTTTGATCAAACCACATACCTGGCCCACCATTCCTTTATAACTCTCTGTTCAAGTCATAAGGTCATCTCAGAAAATGGAACTGAATAAAACATCAGGAATTATATGAGGTGATATTGAAAATGTAAGGGTCTGTGTAATTGTGTTTAGCAAATTTTAACAGTGGTAATATATCAAGATTTTAATTTGCTTGGTGATGTATCTGTTCACCCATAAGGTGTTTTCCGGTTTGAGTTTGGTATGATTTACATTACTGGTGTTCACTGTGATTTCATACCTAATGTATTTACAGAAATTCAGGAGCAGGTGTTTGTGATTCAGCAATGTCTCAGCATCTAATTCAGTATGCAAGTTAGTAGGTCATGTATCATATTTATAGGAACTCCATTACATTCATAATAGGATGAATTTTTACCCTGGGCAAAATCTTAAAGTTTATCAGAGAAATTATGTATTCATGGCCAAGTACATGAAAGTTTATCATTCTGAATTTAAATTTCTTTTTTTTCCTCTCCTTTTTTTTTTTTAAAATCATCTCACTATTTGAAAAGTAAAACATTAAATAGCTTTTCTTTTAAATTTCCAGTTTTGTTTTCCAGTACCCGGTGGTGGGAGGTAATGATTAAGCATTTGGAAGAGATCTTAAGTGGAAAAATCTTCTTGGCATCTTAGGACACTGAGTGAGGGCTAAGAAATGCTGGTGGATGTGGGATAAAGAGCTGGTTGAGTCTCCTGGCTCTGTAGACCTTGTTCTTGCTTCAGGGCTGCCAACAAGATGCTAAAATATAGGTATTGTTATCCCTGGCCTTGGGGAGATGCATCAAGGCTTAAACTTGATTTAAGTACATAACACCTGGAAGTATTTTTATCCTTTTGACTCCAGGCTGGATTTGAACTGCTAACTTGGACCTCTACAGCCCAGATCCAATCCTTGGAGTCAATCATGCTCCTTCTGTATACAGTTTCCTCTGTGCTGGTGTCTGAGATGGATGTTAAATGTTCCTGAGGAAACATGATGTTTCTGTAGGCATTGATGGCCATATTGACACGCTGTAGATTGACTAGAGCTCTTCTATTTTATTAAAATAGAGTGAAAATTAGCTTTAATAGTATAAACAGAAAGCCATGATCTGTACAAAGCGGGGACAGTTTGATTATACATTTCTGCACAAAAGAAACAGATACATTTTTTTAAAGAGGCTTGCCAGCACCACTATTCATAAATGTGTGTTCAACAGATAGTCTAATTGCCTCATTTATAGTAGCAGGACATGCAGTTTCCTTTCACATTACTTACCCACCCGCTGAGTTTTGGAGGAGACGGTGAGACTGCTTTTCAATCCTGAAGGCTGCTTCTCTTAAACATTGCTTCTGTCTCCATGACAAGTGTTTTATTGTCACTTCTGACTGGATTTATATTTTGTTCAGTCAGTTGTCTGTCTTCACAGAGTTCATGAGTTTCAGCAAAGGTTCTGAAAATATTTTTTAAACCCTTTAGTTATTATGGCTCTTCAAAAATCAAGTGGTGTGTTCTATATTCCATTATGAGTGAATAAGACAAACTGGAAAAACAATTCTGTGGCTTTTCCTATGCATTGAACTACAATCATTTACATCTGTATAGGGTTTACTTTTCATGCATATCTATTCATAAGATTGTTACAGTACTTGGTTAGATAGTTAAGGCAGACTTTATTCATTCACTTGTTCATTCATATATTTATTAAGCACTGATATGTCAGGCATTAGGCTAGGTTCCAAATGATTAGGTCATGAGAGTAGAGCCCTTATTAATGAGATTAGTGCTTTCATAAAGCAGATTTCTTGCCCTTTCTGCCTTGTGAGGACACAATAATAAGATGACTGTGTATGGACCAGGAAGAGGGTTCTCACTAGATACCAACCTGCCAGCACCTTGATCTTGTACTTCTCAGTCTCCAGAACTATGAGAAATAAATTTCTGTCGTTTATAAGCCACCCAGTCTTTGGCTTTCTCTTATAGCAGTCTGAATGGACTAAGACACTTTCAAGACATATATTTTATTTTTATTTTCTATTGCACTGCTTAGCACCTTCAGTAAATGACAGTGATAATTCACATCCTTTTTTAAAATATGCTTTTATTGATGTTTTTATTTTAGAAAGGGAGGAAGCAAGAGGGAGAGATAGAAACATGGATGAGAAACATCGATTGGCTGCCTCCTGCATGCCTCCTACTGGGAATTAAGATAGCAACTTGGGCATGTGCCCTGAAGGGGAATCGAACTGGTGACCTCTTGGTGCATGGGAAGATGCTCAACCAACTGGGCCACACTGGCTGGGCACTAACATTATTGTTTTGTTCCTAATCTTAGGTAGGAAGAAAGTTTTTAATATGTCACTAATTAAATATGACTTTTTTATAGGAGTTTTCCATAACATATACTAGAGGCCCAGTGCATGAAATTTGTTCACTGCGGGGACGTGTCCCTCAGCCCAGCCTGCACCCTCTCCAATCTGGGACCCCTGTGGGATCGGGCCTAAACCGGCAGTTGGACATCCCTCTCACAATCTGGGACTGCTGGCTCCCAACCGCTCACCTGCCTGCCTGCTTGATTGCTCCTAACCGCTTCTGCCTACCAGCCTGATCACCCCCTAACCACTCCCCTGTCGGCCTGATCGCCCCCAACTGCCCTCCCCTGCCGGCCTGGTCGCCCCTAACTGCCCTCCCCTGCTGACCTGATTGTCCACAACTGCCCTCCCCTGTCGGCCATCTTGTGGTGGCCATCTTGTGATGACATGGGCACAGCCATCTCATGACCACATGGGCCAGGCCATCTTGTGACCACATGGGTGTGGCCATCTTGTGACTGCATGAAGGTGGCCATCTTGTGCAAGGGCGTGACAGTCAATTTGCATATTACCTCTTTATTATATAGGATACTCAGGTTAAAGATGGTCCCTGTTAGTATTTTTTATTAAGAGGAGCAGGTGAAAGTTGGCAAGAAGTTCTGGAAATGCTATCCCAGTATGGCTCCCTTCTAGACTGTGGTACATGGGGGATCAGGGAATTTTCCCATAGCAAAGAAGAAGAAGAGGAGAGAGGGCTACGTAGGGATAGACAAAATAATTTATTCCCTTTCTCTGCTCTCTGAGTCACATTTCTTCTATCATCAGCCTCTCAAATGGTCTGACTCCTCTCAACATTCTTGTATTTTTTTCTCCTTAATTTCTACTGTAGATTGCAGTTTACATGTGCTCTTGATGAAATGAACAGAGCGGCATTCTTCCAGCGACATCGCTGTCCCTGTTAAACAACTGGGAAACCACTTTTAATTTACAGTGTGGGTGACCAGCTCAGCTAGTGCTGTCCCAGGGGCTGTTTGCAGCAGACGCCTGTTGACCTCACATCCAGGGCAGTAAGATAAGCTCTGGTGCTTCACAGCTCCCTCTGGAACTTTCTGCCCCAACCCCTCACATCTCCTAGTAACAGCTGTGCTGCTGGAGGCTCAGTGATTAACAAAGTATCAAATTATTCCCCTGGAATCCTCTAGAATTGCCTCTCCTGGGGTACCTGATGGATCTCTGCTTCAGAGATGGCTTATCAGTACATCAGGTAATAACTTGCTCTTTTGTCTCCGTTCTCCTGGGTACATTTTAGAGGGGAAAAAAACCTCCAGGTCATGTGATAGGTGGTTTATCCTTGTTAACACAAGCACCTGGTAATGAATCTTTAAATTATTAGCTGCATGCTGAACCAGCCCCATTCCTGGTTTTGCTTTGAGAGCCTATAACTCCACATTTGCTTTAGCTTTCTTATGAAAGCTTGAGATTATTTATTTTCTCTGAGTATATTCTTGGCATATTTCTGCCTAGAGGAAGAGCAAAATCAATAAGTCCTATAGTTTTATTAAGTTTCTTAAAGAGCAGGATATCTGATCTGTTGCTGGAGTTGGTTAATCACCATCCTGTACAAATTAATCTTTGGATGGTGGTTTTTCCTGCATGTTTTTTTCCAGTTGTTATTAATAATAGTGTTGTCTGACTTGATAACCTTACTCAAAGGATAATTTTTGCTCCTAATGCCTTTTGATGCAGCCAAAAGCAGCCAAAAAGGTAAAGAATATTTTCTTACACACACATTCTTTTGCTTTTTAGCCTGCCATATACTATTGTTCAATTTCTCTTCTGTTTCGTCCTATGGGTCCAGTTTTGACAACTTTAGCTGCCACTGAGCCAGCACCAATTTGCAATAAAAGTCAAGTGAGATCACATGACATGTATCTAATTTCATTTGCATATGGCCAGTCATGTACATGAGGCTTGGGATAAACTGCAGCTGGCTGTCACAAAGTACTGGGCTGTGCTGGAAAAGAGCATCCAGCAGCTTGGTCAAACCCTTCATTCTTAACCAGACTCTCGGTGCTGCCTGGAGTCATTCTCCATGAAGCTGGTCAGCTACTTCTCCCTTTTGTCTCAGCAGCTATTCCAAACTTTCAATATTCTGCAGATTCCTTCCTCTGCCCCATCCTCTCCTGCTCTCAGCATATGGCTTTGCCTTCTTATCCTTTTGGAAAAACAAGAAATAACTCCCCCACCTTCACAGTCCCAAACAAAAAAACGTATTTCCAATAGGACACATGCTTTCACAGTGTTTCCTATCTTCTGCAAAAGACTGCCCCCCTGCTGCCAAAGTCTAATTCATCTACCCAACCAACCACCTGCATTGAAGTTTGTCTCTGACTTGACAGAGACCCAGGGCCATTAGCCATCCAGTTTTTATTCTGTTTACTCCATTCAAGGTATAAACATGCCTTTAAAAATATATCTGCTGACCATCACCCTTTAGCTACTGTTGTATATCTCTTTTCCTTTGTAGCCAGACTTCTTGAAGAACTATATATATATATATATATATATACATATATATATATATATATTTCTCATCCTCAACTGACGGTGATTTATCTTCTGTCCCTAGAACAGCAATGAAATGATTTCCACCAATTAACTTCATTATTAAATCCAGTGGATATATTTCTTTTCCTTTATTTGACAATGTTATCAATTTCCTCTTTCTTAAACCTCTCTTTTTTTAAGTTTCATAAAATTTTTCTCCACTGATTTTGCTGCTGTGTTTCTCACACTCCTCACAGTCTCCCTCATTGACTCCTTTTCTTGTGATCCCTCAAAAGTGACAGTGTTCTCAAAGGTTTCTTTCCAGGTGTAAGTACATTTCCCCACACTGACTTCCGCAGCCATGTACATATGGCTGACTCATAACTCTAAATATACAGCTCATTCCTCTCTGCAGGCTTTCACACTCACATTCACTTAAGTATTCCTTAGTCACCAGAACTGACATCTCCCAAACTAGTCTCATTGTCCTTGTTCCTAAGCAGGCTGTTTCTATATTTATCTTAAAGAACAGCACCCAGAGGCCCAGAAGGAAACCTGAGTCATTCATTAATTTCCCTTCTCAATCAGTACATCCTTCTATGCTTTATTTCCTAAACATAGCACATATCTCTTCATTTTCATTGTCATTGCTTTATTTTACCCAATTGCTTACGTAGCTCTCTAACTGGTCTTTTTTCCCCCTTCAGTCTGATCCCTAATAATAATAACAAACTTAATAATAGACTTACCACTACTAGAACAATGCTTCTAAAATGTGGATCTATATTAATTTTGCCAAAACTTTATAGATTTGTTGCAAGTCCAAAAAAATTATGACTTTAAGGTAGGGGTGTGGAACCTTCTTTCTGCCAAGGGCCATTGGATATTCATCGCATCATTTGTGGGCCATCCAAAATCATCAACTTAGAAATTAGCCTGCTTTATTTGGTCAGACATTTAATTAGCTCACCCCTAATGCCCTCGCAGGGCCAGACCAAATGATTTCTTGGACCATAAGGGCCAGACATTCCCCACCCCTTCTCTAGAGTATATAAGAGAATGGAAAAAGTAGGTGTACAGTTGTGAGGAAGCAAAACAGAGTTTATTCTTGTATTATTTATTACTTATTATATTACTTCCCATATGAACAACTGTAACCTACTTTTGCCCTACCCTGTTTATAATATCAAAGAGCAAGAGCAACCAAGACATCTGTGAAGAAGATTAAGGTGAAAAGACGTGCTTTATCGATATCAAGATTTTTCTGATGCTATTATTAAAGCAGTATGTGATTGCCTTATGGACAGACAAAGCAACCAGTGACAGGTAATGCTAAGCCCAGAAATAGACCCATTCATAAAAGGAACTGTGACCTTTGACAGAGGTCTATCTCTTCAGTTGAAATAGGGAAAACAAAAACTCGGTATTTAAATAGGAGGGATTTAAAATGGGAAAAAAGAGATATAAAAACTATGGAAGGGCTGGAAGGGCACAGGTTTGGGACCCAGGCATGCCTTTGACTTTATAATGAATGCACTGCTAGCACCATCCAGAAGTCAGCAAAGTTTGGGACACTCCTCCAGAGGTCACAGCATTCTTCAATCACAGCCCTGAGGCTGGTGACTGGCACAGGAATTCTGAGTCCATCTGGCTCCTGAAAAACCTACCTTTCAAAGTCTGTAGCTCCTCTGCTATTGTTGATGGGAATAAATGGTCTCTACCTTTTTTTCCTTAATTTGTGTAGGTGCATTTCTCTAACAGCATCTAAGCCTTAACCTTCCTGGCAAAGAAGTTTGGAAAATTCAATTTTTAGGTTGTTAGTCCTTGTAATACAGGGGAAAAGCAAGAAGGGAAATTAGTGGGTGCCAAGGGCCACAGAAAGCATCTAGCACAGGGAACACAGAAGATCAATAGAGAAAGAAAGAACTATTCCATAAAAAGTGCTGGGATAACTAGATATCAGTTGAAAACAGAAATTGGATTTCTGCCTCAGGCTATACTCAAGAGTCAACTTACATAGATAAGGACTTCTTAAAAACATTTTCATTGATTTTAGAGAGGAAGAGAGAGAGAGAGAGAGAGAGAAATGATGAGAGAGAATCATTAATTGGCTGCCTCCTGCACTCCCTCTACTAGGAATCAAGCCTGCAACCCAGGCATGTGCCCTTGGCCAGAATTGAACCTGGAACCCTTCAGTCCGCAGGCTGACACTCTATCCACTGAGGCAAACCAGCTAGGGTGGGACTTTTGAGAAAAGAAAAAGTTTAGGAAGAAAATACAGGAGAACTTTTTATTTTTGGGGATAGGGAAGGTTTTGTTAAAGTACAAAAGATCCTAACCATAAAAGAAATATTAATTCAACTATGTTAAAATTAATAACTACTGTTTACCAAAAAACATCATAAAGTGAAAAGACAATAAAACACTAGAATATATTTGTTATACATATAACCAACAAAAGTTTAATACTCAGAATATATATATGTATATAACAAAAACTGCCATTCAGTAGGAAACACACATACAAACAAAATAGAAAAATGGACAAAGATATGCAAGTGTATTGCCAATAAGCATAAAAAAGTATTTAAATGTTTCAGTAGTTATAGAAATAAAATCATGATCAAATTGAAATATACTTGTCATATTGGTAAATATTATAAGTTAATATTAAGAGTCATACTGATGTCTCCTTACCCAGCACATCTTTGTATACTTCTCTCCTAAATACAGCCTAAATCTTGTTTATCTTCCTTTTCATTTCTATTGTCATTGCTTTAGATCACAAAATATTAAAGAAAATAGGGATCAATAGGAATTCTTATACAATGGTCTTGGAAAAGTAAATTAGAAAATCACTTTGGAAAATAACTGGGATTATCTTGGAAAGATGAACATGGAAATGCTGTATAAGTAAGTAATTCATACCTAATATCTACCCCAGAGAAATTCTTGTATATATACCCGGCAGTAAGCTCATAGAAAAGAGCCAACAATTAGAATTCTTTATAATCCATTATCAAGAAAATGGATGTATAAGTTGATTTACATTTCTAGAACAGAATATTATACATCTCTGAAAATGAATGATCCATAGCTCCACTCAGTAACAAATGAATCTTAGGAATCTAATGTAGAGTAAAAAAATGTCATAAAAGATCATAAACAGCCCTAGCTGGTTTGACTTAGTGGATAGAACATCAGCCTGCAGACTGAAGGGTCCCAGGTTTGATTCCGGCCAAGGGCACATGCCTGGGTTGTGGGCTTGACCCTCAGTAGGAGGCATGCAGGAGGCAGCCGATCAATGATTCTCATCATTGATGTTTCTATTTCTCTATCCCTCTCCCTTCCTCTCTAAAATCAATAAAAATATATTTTAAAAACCATAAACAGTATGTCACAATTAAAATAATGTTCAAAAACAAAAATTAATATGTGTAGATGTACATATACAGTTATTATGGGTATTTTTAAAAAGCACAGTAAAGATAAAATTCTGTATAGTGCTTTACTCTGTTTCATGGTGAGGGGATGAGATAGGATAGAGCTGAAATACATAGGTAGATGAAACTTATTCATAATGTATTCATTGGATAATATGTTCATGAGAGTTGAACATATTATTATGCTTTATAACATGAATATGTGATAATAAAATCTTTTTCATGTATCAGACATAACATTAAAATATTAATAAAAATGATCTATATTCTAAGATGATCAGCTTGTTTTAAGAGTAAAGCTGTCTTTTTATATTATCTATTTTATTTTTGATGTTCAATAAATAATTATGGTATTTCACAAAACCCTGCTCTCTATCAGTCTTCTATCTGTATCACATGTATTGCCACAAAAATCTCTAAAAATATTAATTTTAGCTTAGTTCTTGAATGGCTTATTGCCCACCAAAACACAAAGCAGTGTAATGACAGAGAATAAACTTTTTGAAGAAATAAACCTCTGAAAATGACAAAGTAGAGTCATCACTATAGGTTTTTCTGTTGTTTTCTTTTGAAATCTCAGTACATTTCACTGTTGGAGATGGTGGGAGGATGAACGTAAAATAAAATTGCAAATCATTCACTGTCTCTCTTTTTAATGCTCCATTATCCCCCTCTCCTTTTTGGACCAGGTTCCAATGTCTTAGCTTTACCCACAAGGCTCCTCTTAAAGTCTTCAGAGTTTCTGCCTGTCCCACTTCATCTCCTGTCATATTCCTGGCCTCTATCTGCTCAAACCCTTCTCATAAGCCAAACTCAACTTCCTGTGGATCTCTGAGCAGGTCCTGCTATTTCTGCCTTTGTGCCTTTTCCCAGGCTATTTGCTCTTCCTGGAAATCCCATCATTTTCTTCTTTCCCTCACTGACCTCCCACTAGGAAGTCTTACCTGACCCTTTCGTCTGGGGCTCCCTTAATCCCTTATGCATAATTTGCTCATGGGTGTAAAGACCAGGTCTGCTTTTGTTCACTATTGTACTTGCAGTGGTTGGCAAACTACGGCTCAGCAAACCGTGGCTCGCGAGCCACATGCGGCTTGTTGGCCCCTTGAGTGTGGCTCTTCCACAAAATACCGACTTCTGTGCATGGGCCACGAAGTTTCAATAGTCCGTGCACGCGTGCACTTGGTATTTTGTGGAAGAGCCACACTCAAGGGGCCAAAGAGCCACATGTGGCTCGCGAGCCGTGGTTTGCCGACCACAGGTATAGAGTAGACTTCCAGTAAGTATTTTCTGGCTGATGGACTGACTGACTGAATGAATGAACTGTGAGCATTTCTGATATTCAGGACATAAGGAGCATGTCTGATGGACAGGTTGGAGATACACAGCCCACTCTGTTACCTGAGAGCATGTGCCAGGAGGACATGGCTTATTCAAGGAAGGTTGCTGTGGGCACCTTAAGGATAGATGAGGATGGGGACTACAGCATCATGCTGTTTCAGGTTCTCCTCTCCTTTCTTGGCCTATGACTGACTTCTGAGACTAAAAGAGAGAAGGTTTACAGGCAGAGGGTAAAGAAGTCCTTCCCACAAGGGAAATAAACTCAGATGTATGAGATGTACTGTACTTTGTGGCCCAGTTGACAAAGCCGCTCCAGTTGAGGTTGGGGAGGAAATCTCCCTGCCCCTGCACAATCCAGTGTGGCACTTTGAGTGCAGAGTGACTCAATGGGACAGGGTAGAACCCAGGGAACCCTTAGCGTGAACTTGAATATTTTCTCTTTGACATCAGGCACAGTGTCAACAGCCAAGCACACTCTCAAGTGGCTTTTTGAGGGGGAGCCATTCACAATAGAGGAGCTAGAGGGAAGAAAAACCATATGTCCTCTTATGATATAGCCCGAGGCGGAAATAACTGAGATCCAGAGCCCTGTGAACACTGTTTTGTGCACGTGGAGTATAGAACAGTGGGATTAGAGGGTTTAAAAATTAAAGAAATTTTACACCTTTATATTCATAGGTTGCTAAGGCCTGAGAAAGCCAGGGTATGTCATTATAGTTCACTGTGGTTCCAGGTAAGAACTTCCTTCTGAATTATTTGAAGTTTTACACTGGGTATAGTCTCTAGTCTCAATCTTTAGTGATGTGTTTTACTGATCAATTTACATAGTTTATAGTTTGACTTGTAAAAAGAGCCCTTTAGTTTGACCATCTGGAATTGTTGATGTTAATTGCTTCTCTTCCATATTCTGTTTTTGTTTTTGGCCTTTGGTGCTACATATGACCTTCATTAATATTTAAGGTTACATGCGATCGCTTCTAGGTCTTCGTTAAGTGAGCTTATATTGCCAAAAGAATATGTTAAATGTAGGAGAGCAAAGGCATTTATTACCTCAACCTTTTTGCCTAAACTGAGTTATATTTTCTGTATTTTCTTCACATTGAACCAACTTTTATTCTTAAACCTTTAATTACTCTGGGAGCAATCTTTATTATCTGTAAGAGACCTGACATCTCCAGACTTTCCTTCACGTGAGAACTCCACTTCAGCTGCCAGTCATCATACCTCCATTCTTCAAACAAAGGCACTTCATTAGACACCAGGAAGAGGCGAACTGAAAAGGTGGGAGGTCACCACACTGCACATCAGGGGAGCTTGGGTCTGGTTGTGGCTCTTCCACTGACTCCTCAGGCCTCAGTTTATTCCTCCATGCAAATGAAGGTGATGAGCATAACGTAATCCGGCAAAGAGAACAGAAGTCCTCCCACCCCAAACACACACACAGAAAGGATGGGTGAGACCTAATGTGTCTCAGGAGGCTGTGACCCAGAATTTCTGCAGGGCTGAGTAGTCTAAGCAAGTCTGATCCTGATGTCTTCTCCATCGTCTACCTGCAGAAAAATCTCATTCAGCCTCATTCTTCATACCTCATTGCTCTCTCCCTCACTGACCTGCTTTCCCTCTTTGGCATCCCTTTAATAGGACATTTTCTGCTCCTTGGCTTTCCAGCTGTAACTTAGACATCTCTCTTCCCACATATTTAAACTATGCAGCCTCAGGTAGTTTGCAAGGACGAGATGACAAAATACCAACTGATAGATAATATGAGAGTAAAGTGGAACAGTGCATGCAATACTTATTTTCCTTTTTCTGTCTTTATATGCTCAGCTTTGGACTGAGTTGCCCTTTACCACTATTATCATTTTCCTTACCCCTAAAATTAGTACAGAGGTCTTAGTAGGTGGTTAATTTTCTAAAAAGGATTTTGAAAAACCAGCCTCAGCCGCTCACTGCAGTTTGTCTCCTCTGCTCCCCACCTCTCCTCTGATTTTGACACAACCAACTGACCTGGTGTTGCAGACATGCATTCTGGCATCCAACACATACTCAGCTTTTCTGTATCTGTTTTCCCTTTGTTGTTGGGCATGTCTGCGAGGGACTTCTAAGGCGGAAAGAAGCCCAGCAGTACACTTTTCCCAGGCTGTATGCAGCATACTAATGCATGCTCCCCGGGCTCTTGCAATTGCAGATATGGACTGTGTGTGTCAGGGATGAAAGTGGGAGAACAGCTGCAGCTGCCAGGCGAAAGATAATGCAGGATGAGATTGTCAGAGTAGCTTTGCAGGCCTTCAATTAGCTGCTTGTTTCTCTTTCTCTCCTTTTCCATTCAATCTTTCTATCCCAGGGTTCCCAGCATCTTTCTCAAGACTTTCATCTGTTTTGCTACATTACCTGAGCCAGTTGTTCTGGAAGGAATAGTGGCCCTCACAGGAGAGGAGAGAAGAGGGGTTGGTGGTGGGGACTGGAGGGAGAGGGAGGGGTACGAAGGAAAAGCAGCTGGGTCCTGAGGGGAAGAGTGTGATCATGTATCATAGCACCTCACCATAAGCACCAATTAGAGTGTTTCTGAGGTTATAATTCAGTTCAGGCTTCCAATTCTTAGCCAGCCTTTTAAAGTCTATATTGCAAGGCTAAGGATGTTATGCCCACCTCACATTTTAATACTGGATAGTCCTACCTGCCTCTGGGGATTAAAATGAATGATGCATTCCACATGCAGCGAATTTCTCCATCTTCCTTCTTTGCATGGTGGGAGCACAGCTCATTTGTGCACCCCTGGCTGGCCTGCCAGTCTTTTATTCCTGCTCTGCTGTTCCTCTTCCTCCCTTATCTTATAAGAGTACAAGTAGCTATTTGTTCTTCTCTATGCCTTACAGCCCAGCACTGAGATAATTCACCCTTCTTCCCCTTATTTACAAACACAGACATCACTCTAGGAGGGAGGACAGAAATCAGCAAGCTGCCCTCTGCCCAAGCCTGACCTGACTCTGGGTGGGGGGCCAGCGGGAGGCGGCTTTGATAAGCTCTGTGGGCACTGCTTCAGTTTGCATTCCGCGGATGCTTCCTGTGTGTGCGCTCCCCTGTAGCCTGGCCTTTTGACAATACCATTTGTTGTCATTGATTTCTTGATGCTCAGAAGGCTGGTGGAGTCTGCAGGCAGTTTCTTAAATCTTGGAGGAGAAAAGGCTGCATACTAACCCTGCTGGGACCCGCCAGTCCCTTTTCTGGCTGGAAAGAGGCTCATTGAGGGACTGAAAAGTTCTCAATAGTCAACTCCATTTAGTTCGGCAGATATTTATTGAGATGTTGCTTGGAGTCAGATGTGACGTTAGGCAGGGCAAGGCACAAAAGATGAATGGGACTCAGATTCTTGCCTTTCGGGAGCTCAAAGCCTGGTGAGGGTTACAGTGAGATGCATTCAGGAATAGCCTGTAGATCTAAAAGAGGCAACACTTCTCTAATACCTTGGGCTTTGGGTAGGCCAGGATACGGCAGATTCATTCTGACTGCAACAGGGTCTGACGAGTTTTAGAAGGGGGTGAAATGAAAAATGTTTATGATTTCAATGGGAGTGTGTGTATATGAGCATGGAGTAGGGAATATTCCAAATGGGAAATGAAGAAACAAGACTGTTGTGGTTTGTCTAGGATTGAATTCACATGTGTATATGTCTTAGCTCTGGTTATTGTAACAAAATGCCACACACAGGGAGGCTTAAACAACAGAAATGTATTATGTTTCAGTTCTGGAGGCTAGAAGTTCGAGATCAGGGTGCCAAAAGAAAGACAAACAGTCCAATTAAAAATGGGCAAAGGACCTAAATAGGCACTTCTCCAAAGAGGACATACAGATGGCCAAGAGACATGTGAAAAAGCTAGAGGCCCGATGCACGAAATTCATGCAAGGGTAGGCTCTCGCAGCCCCAGCTGCCTTGTCCCTCGCAGCCCCAGTTGCTGCCTCAGCCCTCGCAGTCCTGGCTCCATCCGGAAGGTTGTCCGGACAGCCATTCTGTTGTTTGGTCTAATTAGCATATTAGCTCTTTATTATATAGGATGCTCAAAGTCACTAATCATCTGAGAGATGCAAATCAAAACAACAATGAGGTATCATCTCACACCTGTCAGAATAGCTATCATCAACAAATCAACAAATGACAAGTGCTGATGAGGATGTGGAGAAAAGGGATTCCTAGTACACTGCTGGTGGGAATGCAGACTGGTGCAGCCACTGTGGAAAACAGTATGGAGTGTCCTCAAAAAATTAAACATGGAACTTCTATTTGATCCAGTAATCCCACTTCTAGGATTATATCCTAAGAAACTGGAAGCACCAATCAGAAAGAATGTATGTACTCCTATGTTCATAGCAGCACAATTTGCAATACCTAAGATCTGGAAATAGCCCAAGTGCCCATTAATAGATGAGTGGATAAAAAAGCTGTGGTACATTTATGCCATGGAATACTATGCAGCTGTAGGAAAAGAAGAATCTCTTACCCTTTGAGACAGCATGGAGGGACCTGGAGAGTATCATGCTAAGTGAAATAAGTCAGTCAGAGAAAGACAAGTATCACATGATCACACTCATATGCGTAATCTAAGTAACAGAATAAACTGATGAACGGAGTGGATCCAGAGACATGGAAGCATGGAACAGAGTGCAGAATCTCAGAGGAAAGGCTGGGGAGGGTGAGTGGGTGGGAGGAAATCAACCAAAGACCTTGTATGCATATATGCATAACCCATGGACACAGACAATAGGGTGCTGAGGGCCTGGGGTGAAGTAGGGGGGAGTACGGGGGGTGGGCTAGAGGGGGTCAATGGAAGAAAAAAGTGGACATATGTAATACTTTCAACAATAAAGAATTATTAAAAATAAATAAATCAGAGTGCCAGCTCAGTGGTGTCTGGTGGAACTTTCTTCCTGGCTTGTAGATGGCCACCTTCTCACTGCTGTGTCCCCACTTGGCAGAGAAAGGGGTGAGAGTGAAGGGGGGAGATCGGGTGTCTTCTCTTATAAGGGCACTAATCCCATCAGACCAGGACCCCTCTCTCATAACCTCATCTAACTCTAATTACCTCTTTTCTTCCCCGCTTCCTTCCCTTCCCTTCCCTTCCCTTCCCTTCCCTTCCCTTCCCTTCCCTTCCCTTCCCTTCCCTTCCCTTCCCTTCCCTTCCCTCTTCCTTTTTCCTTCCTTCCTCCCTCCCTCCCTTCCTTCCTTCCTTCCTTCCTTCCTTCCTTCCTTCCTTCCTTCCTTCCTTCCTTCCTTCCTTCCTTCCTTCCTTCCTTCCCTCCCTCCCTGAAAAAATATCTGTTGAATACTCACAAAAAGTGTACTGGATATTATGTGCTAGGTATTGTGATAGCATTACCATGCAAAACTTGTTGTCTATAACCTGATGACACAAAACAGCACAGGTGAGCTTGTAGAAGGGGCACATAAGTTGTGCCACACCTTATCTGATCACCTCTAGTCCTTGTGCTGAAGTCACCAGGCCCATTTCTTCCACACCTTCTATCTCTCAAGTTTTCCTTTGCGAGGCCTCTTACTGGATAGAATTCTAGTCTAGCCCATAAAGAAGAGGACAGGAAAGTCTTTCTGTACAAATTGAGTTTGTAAATTGGAGGCACAGGGTCTCTATGATTGCCTGCATGTTCACTGAGTAAGAATATTCAGTTTTGCCCTGACCGGTTTGGCTCAGTGGATAGAGCGTTGGCCTGCAGACTGAGGGGTCCCAGGTTCGATTCTGGTCATGGGCATGTACCTTGGTTGTGGGCACATCCCCAGTAGGGGGTGTGCAGGAGGCAGCTGATCGATGTTTCTCTCTCATCGATGTTTCTAACTCTCTATCCCTCTCCCTTCCTCTCTGTAAAAAGTCAATAAAATATATTTTAAAAAAAGAATATTCAGTTTCCCCACCTGCAAACTGTAAGATAGTGACTACCACTTAGTTATTATCTGATAACAAGTTTATGCTGAGAATTATAAACTATTGAGAAAACGGAGCCCTTCTGAGTCAAATGGTGCAAAAGGGACATACATATTAAGGGTGCACCATATGTGCCTGCTAGTGAGGTCTGCTGGAGTTAAATCTAGTAGTGGCTAGTCCAGCCGTGGGCAAACTCCGGCTCGTTTGAAATGAATAAAACTAAAAAAAAAAAAAAAAAAAAAAGGCCGTACCCTTTTATGTAATGATGTTTACTTTGAATTTATATTAGTTCACACAAACACTCCATCCATGCTTTTGTTCCGGCCCTCCGCTCCAGTTTAAGAACCCATTGTGGCCCTCAAGTCAAAAAGTTTGCCCACCCCTGGGCTAGTCACTAGTGTCATAGTTCCTTCTCTCCTCCCACAATACTCACCTCCCAGACACACGTGGGAAATATTTAGTTTCTAGTACATGAGCTTTCTAGGAAGTCCTGTTTCTAAGAACTTGAGTTTCTGGAATCTTAGGGATTTGTTTAAACTGTCAAGGGAGGTGACTATGCTGATTATTACTACTTTTCCTAAAATGGATAGTACTAAATAAATCAGTCATTTTTTTTAAAACCCAATTTAGATAAACAGACCTTAATTACCAGGAAGGCTTTGAAAATTCCAAGGATTCTTCTTAGGAGTTTTGGCAAACAGTGAAAAGCAAATCCACAGGACAAGTCCAGGGCTGCACATCTGTCAGGCTTTTTGTCCCTGGCACTGCCCGTCAGCTCTAAGCAGCTCCCTCAGGTGCAGACAGCTCCCAGTGCCTCTCTGTCCAGATCCTTCTCCCTGGGGAAGGGTGACTCCAAATAGAGTTGAGTTTTATGCCATCAATTGCTGAAAACTGGTGATTAGCTGGAGACTGTCAATCATCCACCCCCACGTCTATTTCAGAGCCACCATAGTGTTCTTGTTCTGGACCACTTCTCCCTGCCCGAGGTTATCATGCCCTGGCTACTCATTACCCAGAGTAAAGCTCTTTCCAGCGTACTTTACTTTATATCCACTCTTTTATGGCTGTTTTAAACACACAATTACTAGGGAAGAATAGGTGGCTTTGAGGTATAAAACATCAACTCCTGGCTCTCACAGTAATGTGACAGTCTCTACCTTGCAGAATTATGGGTTCGGTTTGGTATATAGTTTCATCTGGTTTATTTAGGTCATCACTTGAAAATTTTTACACACACACACACACACACACACACACACACACACACACACACACACACAGTATGTCCCTCCCTCCACCCAGGACACAACAATGACAATTTTTGTTTAACAAAATAGATGCTGCATCACACCTCATTTATTGAGCATTCACTCTACGTTAGACACATTTCTAAGAAGTTTAAATGTATTAACTCATTAAAAGACAGACTAAATCAAGCTGATAGGATATCTAATGTGGGTAGGCACTGTATGCCCATTGAATTCAGACCATCATCAGCACTATACTGTTGGGGAAACTTTTATCTCTTAGGTTGTTTAAAGTAAATATTTTTCTCTGCTTTCACAGAACCTAGGGGTAGACCAGGCCTCCCTGAGGAACCGCCACAGCATGTGGCTCCTCTTTGCCAGGAGCCAGCTGCCATTTGTTCTTTTCATTACAGCTGCAAACTGACATGTATGTCTCCTCTCCTTAGTACCATTCTATGTTCATGAAATTCAGCACACTGCAAAGTTTGGTGCAAATTATGGAAAACGCCCCTTCTTTCTCCAGTTGGTCTCCTTGCTACTATTCTTGAGGTATTTAATCTGGGAAGATGATGTAAAAGGCTTCAACTTCTGAGTCAGCCTACACAGGAGTTAATGTGTGGACAGTCCTTCCTGTTCAGTCCCTTATTCTCAACCTGTGCTTTGCTCCTCTTCTTTCACTCACTGGGATGCTTGGGGCTCCTCCAGGGTTGAAATTAGGGAAAGGATGGGAGGTAAGAGGTATGGATATATGTTCTTTCTGACCAATGTTGTCATGTCATCACTGGCACAAGGGTGGCACATTTGTTGAGATTTTGGAGCCCTATCTCACCCTATCACTGAGATATGCTCTCCTGAAATCCACCTTGATAATGGCAAACAGATTCTTCGGGCAAGTTACTTCTTATTCCTCCCTTTGCCACTCGGCATGTAGCAAAGCACTTCCAGCTTTTCTCTCCTAGGATAACTTTACCCCTCCTTTGGAACAGGAATTAAGACAGCCTCAAGCCAGCTCTTCTTTTTTCATGGACCACTTTTGGTCCAGGGAAATTACATATATTCTCTGTTCCATGAAACTATGCAGAGAGACCTCCTTTTTTTTCTGCCTGCAGAGAGGCTGGCTACCTTTTTCTCAGGAGAGATGAAGACATCAGGCCCCTTTGTCTCCAAACACCAGGAGACACATTTCGTTTTAGAGTAGGGGAGGGCATCTCTAAAGCCATTTCTCTGGTTTTCAGCAAGAAACATTTCCAGTTGTTCCACTCTTTCTCAGCCTTTCCAAATTCGTTTATGGATTAGAGATGGGTATTCAGCTAAGTACCCCCAAACTGGTTCTCAGCCACCTACTTTGAAAGTCCTGCCTTTGCTTTCTTACAATTCATTTTATAAGATAGCTGGAGTTGATCCCATGTCATATGGCCCCAGTCAAACTGTGCTGCCATAGTTCCATTTGAACATTTTGTTTTACCTATAACCAAACGGAATATTGGCAGAGTTATGACATCAATTCACAGATGCATTCATATAAATAGCCAACATACTTCTTAAAATATGTTCAACATAATTATGAAATCTTGGAAATACAATTAGAGCAAATGGAAATCATGTTTGTTTATCATATTGGTGAAATGTAAAGGGTTGATAACAGCTAGTATCAGTGGCATGTAGATGCATTGTTGGCAGGGTATGCGTTGGTATAGTCTTTTTTTTTGGAGATCAATCTGTCAGTCTTCATTAAGATAAGAAATGTGCACATGCTTTGAACCATCATTTATATACCTCCTTTTCTACCCTGGAGATATACCTGTCCATGTACTTACAAAGGCAGGCACAAAGATATTCATTGCAGTGTTATTTTTGAGAATGAAAACAAGAGACAGGCCATCCATCAATGGCAGAATAGTTACATTAGCAATGTTTAAGTCTCCCTTAAAGCTATTAGGTAATATTAGTGGAGGTAATGTGGGTCACTTCTGGGCTATTTATTTTAAAAAGGAAATGAAACTTCTCCATGCTCTTCCACTAACTGGATGTAGATAATTGCAAGACCCTAGAAGATAGCCAACAATTAGATGAAAGGAACTTGGGTCCCTAAATGGAAGAAAGCTACCTGTTGACTTGCATCACTCTCATTGGACTGGTAGGTGAATAAGACATAAATTTCAACTGTCTTAAGCCATTGACATTTTGGGACTTATTCATTATTTGAGGCCCAGTGCACAAAAATTTGTGCACTGGAGGGGGGTGTCCCTCAGCCCAGCCTGCCCCCTATCACATACTGGGAGCCCTCAGGGGATGTCCTACTGACAGCTTAGGCCTGCTCCTTGGGGAGCGGGCTAAGCCACAGTCTGGCCTCCTTTTGTGGGAGACGACCGGGCTGATCAGGGGAAGGAACCAGCCCCATCACCCCGCTGTTGCAGCCACTGCCAGTCACCGCAGTCACCAAGGTGTTTTCATCAACACGGACTCCAGTCCCTTCACCATGAAAAAGTGACAACTTTCTTTAGGCATTTTCAAGATGTGTCTTTCACAGGATATGGCATTTCTTTCTTTCTTTCTTTTTTTATCCTCACCTGAGGATATGTTTCCATTGATTTTTAGAGAATGTGGAAGAGAAAGGGAAAGACAGAGAGAAACATCAAAGTGAGAGGAACACTTTGATTGGTTGCCTCCTGCATGAGCCTGACCTGGGCCTGGGCCAGGGAGGAGCCTGCAACCTAGGTACATGCCCTTAGTCAGAATTGAACCCAGACCCTGTGATGGGCAGGCTGAGGCATTATCCACTGAGCAAAACCAGCTAGGGCAGGATATGACATTTCTTAGCCCTCCAGCAGCAGACCTTCCTTTTTTTCTCCAGGAGTGTGGTAAAAAACCCTAGATCACCTTATTGGATTCTTATTACCCAAGTTACTAAGAATATTACCAGTGGCATACAGGGAGCTTAGCCAATGAGCAGTCAGAAAAGGTGTTTCCTCTGTAGTTCACACCAATTGCCAGCTCTGCCCCTGCCCAGGCCTAACACCTGTGGCAGAGGCATTAGGCCTGGGCAGGGGACCCCCAGCTCCCGCAATCTTCGGCTCTGCCACTGCTCCCCATGATCGCTGGCTCTGCCCCTGCTCCCCACCATCGCTGGCTCCCTCCCTGCTCCCCACCATCGCTGGCTCTGCCACTGCCCAGGCCTAATGCCTTGGTCAGAGGCATTAGGCCTGGGCAGGGTACCCCTAGCTCCCCATGATTGCCGACTCCACCCCTGCTCCCCGCGATCACTGGCTCCGCCCCTGCCCAGGCCTAATGCCTGTGGCCGAGGCATTAGGCCTGGGCAGGGGACCCCCAGCTCCCTACGATCACTGGCTCCGCCCCTGCCCAGGCCTAACACCTGTGGCCGAGGCATTAAGCCTTGGCAGGGGACCCCCAGCTCCCCACCTTTCCCGGATCCGCCCCTGCTCCCCGTGGTCGCTGGCTCCACCCTTGCCAAGGCCTAACGCCTCTGGCCAAGGCATTAGGCCTGGGTAGGGGACCCCCAGCCTCCCGTGATTGCCAGCTCCACCTCTGCTCCCTGTGATTGATGGCTCTGCCCCTGCCCAGGCCTAATGCCTGTGGCCGAGGCATTAGGCCTAACACCTGTGCCTGAGGCATTAGGCCTGGGCAGGGGACCCCCAGCTCCCCCCGGTTGCTGGCCCCCCCCCCCCGCTCCCCACCATCGCCGGCTCCCCCCCTGCTCCCCACCATCGCCAGCTCTGCCCCTGCCCAGGCCTAACGCTTCTGAGCGAGGTGTTAGGCCTGGGCAGGGGACCCCTCAGCTCTGATTGCAGGCTCCAATTGCCTATGTATGCAAATTAACTACCATCTTTGTTTGGTTAATTTGCATACTCATCCAGTTGGCTGGTGGGCATAGCGAAGGTATGGTCAATTTGCATGTTTGTCTATTATTAGGTAAGATAGTAGTTAGTGTTACCCTAATTCAAATGATATGTAGCAATTAAAAGGGAGGAAGTAGATTAGTATGCTTTGGCTTAATTATATCTCATAGATATATTAAGTGAAGAAAGTATATAATATCATGTACATTAACTAACACTCAGATTACCTATATATGTGTATAAACACATAGAAAAAGTTCTGGAGGGTAAACACTAAGCTCATAAGAGAAGATATTTCCAAAGAGGGGATTAGGATTGTGTATTATAGTAACTGGGGACTTTTGCTTTGTATTATTGAAATTTTTATGAGGAAAATATTCTTGAATTACTTGTATAATTAAAAATGATAAAAGAAATTGGATTGGCTCCCTAGGCAATTGCTTGCCTTGAACTTCTCTTTTTTGTTTCTGTCCTCATTTATGTGAGAAAAATAGATAAAAACTTTTCATCCTGCCCTGTTTACCAATATCCCAATACAGATTATTGGGAATAATTCCAAAATTATGTTTTTGGGGCACAGTTATGAGGAAATTTACCAAGAATGTTAAAAAACCACTACAGATGACTAACACCAGAAGAAAAATGTTAACAAATCAATTATCGTGACATTTAGAAATTTTTTGCTGGGACTGTTAATGTAGTACTATTGAATTCATAAATATGTCTTATAAAGAACACTGATTCACTCAACTGTCCCTTTTAGTTATTACAAGTGTGATCACAAATAACACCACCTTTCATAAAGCTACGATGACCTAACTTCTCATTTTGAATTCAGTATAACAGCATGGCAATATGGGAGCACATTTCCTTTCCGCCCTGCTTTCAGCATTCAGGGTGTCATCTAAAAGAGTAAGAATATCTAACGTGTCCAGCCACGAGTGACCCTGAAAACAGCAGTAGCATGATGCCTTTTCTCCCACTCTGCCCCTCTGCTTTTTATGCATTACTTCCTTCAGGTCTCTTTACACAACTGTTATTGGTACCTCCTTGGCTACCTCTTTGTTACTAAGACAACTGCCTGTCCTTATGCCCTTTTAGAAAAAAAACACACCATTAGAGATGCTCTTAGAGGCTCTATGGCTTGGACTAACTTGATCATTCTTTCTCATGCAACTTCATGGGGCTTCATTTTCAAATTATGCTTCAGGCACCCCACACACCACTTCCCAAGAGTAAGGGAAGCTGTGTAGGTTTTAAGATTCACTCCTCTCTTTTCCCTCTTTTTATTTTACTCTCCTAAAACTGGATCAAATTTGACCTTATAATTTCCATTTCTTTCACTACTCAGTTTTTTTCCATTAGTTTCATTCTGTAATTCCTGTTACAGCATTTAGTAATATCCAGATAAAATAGAAATAGCAAAGCCTAGCTTGCCTGAGTTTTTGTGAGAAGTAGAATGTGAATCAATGTGCTTAGCAGGAATACCATAATGCTATATCCTTCCTTTGGTTTCTCATTTCTCATATTCGGCAGGTGTTTGTCAGTGTTGCAAAATACCAACCAGGTGGGCTGTTAAGCTGGGAGTTTTAAAATGGCATGTCAAGGGTTGTGCTTCCTGGGAGATGGAAACGGTTCAATCTGAGAATGATGAGGTCGGCGAGGGTGGGGCAGCTCCAGGGTGAGTTAGGAGCTTGGGAAGCCAAGAGCAGACAACTGCTGCCTGCAGAATCACACTATGGCAAGGACCCTTTCCCATCAAGAATTATAACCTGGCAGTAAGCTTAACTTCCATTTCAATCTAATACATTAAAGCTAAAATCAGAGTTGAAAAAAAAGCAGCGGAAAAAGTCTAAATCCTATCCCACTGTGCATATGATTGCTTTCCAGTGTGAAACTTTGCTTTAAGAGGAATTATAAAGTAAGCAACAAGTCTGATGGGTGATTGAGCTTTAATGAGAAAACAGAAGCTTATATTTCTCTAAGTCAAACTCTTCCCATTGGTTAGGTGTCTTTGTTGTCCCTCTCCAGGTCTCTACTGATGTCTTTCCCAGTCTGCCAACAATTTGCTCACTCCTGTTATTGCCAATCTGAGGATCACATGGATCCTGTATGTGGCCAGCACTCAGGCTCCTCCCCTTACTCTTTCCTGCACCACCTCTTATGCCATGGCCTATGGGACCTTCATCATAACTAGAGGCCTGGTGCACAAAATACGTGCATGAGTAGGGTCCCTAGGCCTGGCCGGCGATCAGGGCCAGTTGGGGCCTCCCTTCGTTTCACACTGCCCCCTGGTGGTCAGAGTACGTCATAGCGAGCTATTGAACTCCTGATCTCCTTGATCAAACTCCCCAGGAGACACTTTGCATATTAGCCATATATATATATATATATATATATATATATATATATATATATATATACACACTAGAGGCCCGGTGCACAAAAATTTGTGCACTTGGGGGGAAGGGGGGGGCCCTCAGCCTGGCCTCTGCCCTCTTGCAGTCTGGGACCCCTCGGGAGATAACGACCTGCTGGCTTAGGCCTGCTCCCGGGTGGCAGAGGGCAGGCCCAATCCCTAGGTGCAGCCCCTGGTCGGGCTCAGAGCAGGGCCAATTGGGGAGTTGGGGCACCGCACCCTGTCATGCACAGAGCAGGGCGGATCGGGAAGTTGCGATGCCACCCCCAGTCACGCTCAGGGTAGGGCCGATTGGGGGGTTGGGGCACCGCCCCCTGTCACTCACAGAGCAGGGCCCATCAGGGGGTTGAGGAGCTCCCCCCTGTCACTCAGAGAGTAGGGCCGATAGGGAAGTTGGGGCACCACCCCCTGTCACGCACAGAGCAGGGTGGATCAGGGGGTTGGGACGCTGCCCTCTATCACCCACAGAGCAGGGCCGATCAGGGGCCTGGGATGCCACCACTCTCACACTCAGGGCAGGGCCGATGGGGAGGTTATGGCTCTACCCCATCACACACAGAGCAGGGCCGATCAGGGGGTTGGGGCGCCGTACCCTGTCACACACAGAGCAGGGCCAATCAGGGGGTTGGGGCGCCGCACCCTGTCACACACAGAGCCGCAGGGCGATCAGAGGTTGGGGAGCTCCCCCGCATCAGGCACAGAGCAGGGCTGATCAGGAGGTTGGGGCGCCTTCCCCTGTCATGAACAGAGCAGGGTGGATAGGGAGGTTGTGGCCCCACCCCCTGTCACACACAGAGCCGCAGGGCGATCAGGGGGTTTGGGCGCTGCCCCCTGTCACACTGATCCTGGTGCCGGGAGGCCTCTCGGCTCCGCTGATCCCGGTGCTGGGAGGCATATTACCCTTTTACTATATAAAATAGAGGCCTGGTGCATGGGTGGGGCTGGCTGGTTTGCCCTGAAGGGTGTTCTGGATCAGGGTGGGGGTCCCCACTGGGGTGCCTGGCCAGCCTGGGTGAGGGGATGATGGCTGTTTGTAGCTGGTCACACACCATTCCGGGTGGGGGTCCCCACTGGGGTGCCTGGCCAGCCTGGGTGATGGGCTGAGGGCTGTTTGCAGCTGGTCACACACCCTTCAGGGTTGGGGTCCCCACTGGGGTGCCTGGCCAGCCTGGGTGATGGGCTGAGGGCTGTTTGCAGCTGGTCACACACCCTTCAGGGTTGGGGTCCCCACTGGGGTGCCTGGCCAGCCTGGGTGAGGGGCTGAGGGCTGTTTGAAGCTGGTCACACAACCCTTCAGGATGGGGGTCCCCACTGGGGTGCCTGGCCAGTCTGGGTGAGGGGCTGAGGGCTGTTTTCAGGCTGGCAGGTGACGAAAGCTCCCAACCGCTCCTTTTTTTCTTTTTTTTTCTTTTTAATTCTGGGCCAGCTTTAGCTCTGATGCTCCAGCTCTTAGGCCTCCGCTGCTGAAAGTAGGTATCTGGGCTTCTATATTTGTTAAAATGTTTCAAACTGCAGGCTCAGAGGCCGGCAAGGCAGGCGGGGAACGTTGGAGTCCTCCGTCACTGAAGCAAGCAAGCCTCATGTTAGTTTCAAGCTGCCTGGCTGCCAGCCGCCATCTTGGCTGACTGTTAATTTGCATATTGCCCTGATTAGCCAATGGGAAGGGTAGCGGTCGTACGCCAATTACCATGTTTCTCTTTTATTAGATTAGATAGATGTGGAGAGGCAGTCCTTCATCTGGTATCTCCCTTCTCCTTCCCTCTCTTAGTGAAAACTCTGCCTCTACCTCAGTAGGTATGAGTCTACTTTCTTTTCAGAGCCTCTTCTGAAACATTGGCTCATTCTGATTCTTATCATTTGAATACTTCAAAAGATTACACTATTGTCTCCCACTGCCTCTGCATGTTTCCTTTTCTTAAGTAAATTTAATGCCTCTTGCAATTCTTTCTCTTCTGCCATCTTGGGATTCAAGTTAATGACCTTTTCATCTCATCCTCCTTGACTACATTGAATACTAATTTTGTCCCCACCTCCATCTTTCTACATTTTACCCATCCCAGGCTCAGCTCAACAGTTATCCCTTCTTCACAGCTTTTTCTGATCCTTCAGCTGCAAGTACAAATTACCTATTTTTTCTAGATTACCATATTCCTTTATTTATACCCTTTTAAACATTCAAAAAATTTTGATCTTGAATAATTCTTAAACGTTTCCCCTTATTAAAAGTATGGTATTTAAGGACAAGAAATGTGTTTTAGTCACATTTATATTTTTGCCAACCCTATTTCAGCACCTTATTTTGCGTTTGGCATGCAGAATGCACTCAATAAATGTTAATTTGAAAACAGAATGATGAAACCTGCTTCCTTATCATTTCCCATTATAGTGCTACTTGTCATTGTGCCGTAAACTACAACTCCAAAATCTCAAGAATTCCAGGGACTCCCTGGATCACTTCCACAATACTATTTTTAATAATATTTAATATTATTTTTAGCATATCTTGTGTATTGACCCTGTTATAACTGGTGGGCAAGGAATATTCTAAGTGGCCCAGAATGAAGCCACTTGTTCATCCATGTGGCAAGGGGGAGACCCAACAGCCCACCTGAACCATATGGCCTGACTGGGATTATAAAATAGGACAAGGGTAGTCTTTAAAGCAAAAAACATGTTAACTTATTTCTTGCCCCCAAATCTGTCCCTCTTAATCCCTTCTGTAGTTCTCCTCTAGAGTAGGCTAAGTTGCAATTCTGAAGAAGTCCTATTTTGTTTAAAATTCTTTAATAGTTTTCAGCATGAAGTTCAAGTGCCCACTTTAGTATACAAGACTTTCCTGAGCTTCCTGTTTCTGAAGTATCATCTTCTTGCACTAAGCCACATGCATGCCCACTCTTTAATCATGCCAATCTTCTTTTAGTTCTCAAACCTGGCATGCTGTCTTAAGCATCTGTGATTTCTTCACTTCCTTTTTTTTTTTTTTTCTAAAATGGTTTCTTTATTATAAACTAGTATCTTAGCTTGGGCTCCTATAATAAAATACCATCGACTGGGAGGCTTAAGCAACAGCTATTTATTTCTCACCATTCTGGAATGCAAGATCAAGGTGCCAACAAATTTAGTTCTTGATGAGAACTCTCTTCTGGGCTTGCAGGTAGTTGCTACCTAACTGTATACTCACTTGACCTATTCTTGGTGTGCATTTAGGGAGCTAGAGAGAGATCTGTTCCTCTCCTTATAGTGACTCTAAACCCCAACTATAGGGCCTCCTCCCTCATGACCTCATCTGAACCTAATTACCTCCTAAAGCCATCACACTGGGGATTAGGGCTTCAACATATCAATTTCAAGGGGACACAGCCATTCAGTCCATAACAACTAGCAAATTCCTTTTTACCTTTTAAACTCAGTTTAAGGATCATGAATCCTGAGAATCTCTTTTGACTTCTCTATTTTGTTTAAATATCTCCTCTCTGTTCTTCTAGCATTATGTGAGTGCTCGGTCATAGCACTCATCACACCGTCCATCCGTAATGGTGAGTTTACATGTCTACTTCCATTTACTGGGTGCTTTTTTATTTTATTCAATTCTTGAAGCCACACCACAGCCTGGGGTCTGGTTTACAGTAGGAACTTGGCTTTAAAGGATTACATCCCAATACTTTACAGGTCTCTCCATGAAATTCAAAATAAATAATTGCTTTACTTATTTACCTTCTTCACTTTCAGAAGTGTTTATATTGGACACATTTTTATTTGATTCTAGAATTTTGTTAAACTTTTTATTTAGATAAATATTTTATTTCTAGTTGATTATTCATGTCGATGCTGCTTTCAAAGCACTTATAAAATTGAATTACATTAATTATTTATTTGCTTTTCTATCTACTTCATTCTATTGTGAAGCCCCTGAGGTAGGATCCACATCTTATTATTTATTACTAGAGGCCCAGTGCACAAAATTTGTGCATGGGTAGGGTCCCTAGGCCTGGCCGACAATCAGGGCCAATCGGGGCCTTCTGGCTGCCAGCCAGGGCCTTCCTTCGTTCTGCGCTGTCCCCTGGTGGTCAGCACACATCATAGCAAGTGATCGAACTCCCGGTCTCCCAGTCCAACTCCTGAGGGGACACTTTGCATATTAGCCATATATATATATTATATATATATATATATATATATATATATATATATTATATATATATATATAATACATAATATATATAAAATATATTATATATATATATATATATATATATATATATATATATATATATATATATATATGGTACCTCCAATGCTTGGCACATAAACAGTGCTCAGTGAATATTAATTGAATGAATATAAATACATACCTTCTTTTCCCAACTAACCTCTCACCTCCTGATGATAAATCGGCTCTCCTTTTTTCCCACACTGTTGGATCCCACCTTTGTGTATCTTTTTTAAAAATTTATCTTTATTGTTGAAAGTATTACAAATGTCCCTTCTTTAACCCGATTAACTCCCTCTTCCCCACTCCCACCCCCTCCATGGATGGACCTGGAGAATATTATGCTAAATGAAATAAGAGAAAGACAAATGTTATTTAATCTCACTTACATGTGGAATCTAATGAACAAAATAAAGTGACAAACAAAATAGATCCAGAGACATGGAAGCATGCAACAGACTGAGGATTCTCAGGGAAGAGGGGTGGGAAGAGCTTCACCACCTTTGTGTATCTTCTAAGAACCCTCTTCTTTCATTCGGAAAAGTAGACACCAGGATAAGCATATGCTATTTGCTTACAATGCATCCACCACCTATGGATCCTAATTGGAGGGCAGGGGCAGCTGAATGAGAGGAGGCATCAGGAATTCCAGGTGGCAATTTCATGTCTTCTTCATGTCAGTCAGATACAAGGGAAGACGAGGCGGGTTTGAGGACACAGCATAAGAACCTCTGAACGCCAGGGTAGGGTTAAGTCAGTTCTTAGCTTGACACTGTGGGCAGGAGGGTCATTTTTGGAAAAGCCTTTGTGGCTAGCGAGTACTTCTTCCATTGTTAGAGGTCAGCAAATGAAGGGGAGCTGAATAAGAATCAAAAGGTCTTAGGGTAATATTTTTTTCTGCTTACTTGTCAGATGTTTATCAAGTCATAAGTTCTGTGAGCCTTGTTTTCTGTATTTCTGATATGGGATAATCATATTTATCCTCCTTATCTCATAGAATTGTTTCTAGCCTCAAATGAGGTAAAATCCACCGCAATAAGTTTACAAATGTGAGAGGTTATTATTTTTTATGAAGATGATGATATCCTTACTAGTTTCTGGATTTATAGAGGTAACATGTAGCCTGCCTACTTTTTAAAAACTTAAACTTTAATTTTTACATAACTGTATCCTATTATGAGAGATTGGTACTACCAGTTAACTTTTCTCTTTGGAAAACAGTATTTTTTTAAAAAAATTATCTTTATTGTTGAAAGTATTACAGTTGTCTCTTCCACCTGCCCTGCTGGGGAGCACAGGTGACTTAGTTGGAAAGTTGTAAGGAGGGCATTCTGAGAAAGGGGAAGTGTGTGGAAGGCTGCCTGCCTTGGTTATCAGAATTCCAACTTAGGGGAGACATAGGGGAGTGCCGAAGGTGGCGCCCCTAATTATTCCTTGACCTTTCCAAACAAGTCTGTGCATGTTCAGACCCCCAGGTGTTTACTGGAATCCTTATGCTTAATCCTCGGATGCTTTTGCCTAGAAGACAATGTAAACATATGTATCCTCCCAAGATTACTCACCCTACTGATTGTATCTAAAGATAAAAATTCCAATAGAGGTTCTAACTGGTTTGGCTCAGTGGATAGAGCATCAGCCTGCTGACTCAAGGGTCCCTGGTTCGATTCCAATGAAGGGCATGTACCTTGATTGTGGGCACATCCCCAGTAGGGAGTGTGCTGGAGGCAGCTGATCGATGTTTCTCTCTCATCGATGTTTCTAACTCTCTATCCCTCTCCCTTCCTCTCTGTAAAAAAATCAATAAAATATATTTTTTAAAAAATTCCAATAAAGGCTAAGGAGGCAGGCAATCAAGGTGGCCTGGCTCCTTTAGCCAGGCCATCCCTTAGCCCTCTCCCGTATAGTAATCTGTTTATTCTTTGTTTTTTTAATATATTTTATTGATTTTTTACAGAGAGGAAGGGAGAGAGAAATAGAGAGTTAGAAACATCGATGAGAGAGAAACATCGATCAGCTGCCTCCTGCACACCCCTTAGCCCTCTCCCCTATAGTAATCTGTTTATTCTTTGTTTTTTTAATATATTTTATTGATTTTTTACAGAGAGGAAGGGAGAGAGAAATAGAGAGTTAGAAACATTGATGAGAGAGAAACATCGATCAGCTGCCTCCTGCACACCCCCCACTGGGGATGTGCCTGCAACCAAGGTACATGCCCTTGACCAGAATCGAACCCGGGACCCTTCAGTCCGCAGGCCAACGCTCTATCCACTGAGCCAAACCGGTTTCGGCCTGTTTATTCTTTGTTCAGGGGCTGCTGGTCAGTCCCAGCACTCCCCCCTTCCGCCTGCCCCCCACCCATTGACCCCTTCTGGCCTGTACCCGCCTCCTGCCCCAGGCTTTCACCACACTATTGTCTGCATCCATGGATTATGCAAAGATACATATAAATTATTTGCTTAATCTCTTCCCACCATCTCAACAACCCCAGAGAATAATTATTTGTGCTGCACCTAGTGTGAGTAACTCTTATTGCGGGGTTTTGTTCCTTGTTGAGAAGTCAGGGAAGAGAAGGGAAGGGATGTGAGAGGAATGCAGAAACCAGAAGCCTTCTCATAGCTTGATTTCACTTGGTTTCATTTTGTGAACAAGCCCAATCCTGTTGGAAAGTCGCAGTTTTCCTCAGTCACCCATCATCTCAAGATTTCCTCTCAGAAAAGTTTTGACGGTCTGTACATTAACAAATATTTATTGAGTATCTTCAATGTGCCAGACAGAAGAAAAATACAATGGTGACTAACACAGACAAGGTCTTTGGGTTTTCACAGTTTATATTTTAGTGGAGAAAATGAATAGCAAACAATTATAGATGTTGGGGAAATATAATTAAAAACAAAATCTCCCAACCTAGAAAACCTCTCCATAAAGGTAGGAAAGGAAGAAATCAGTTTTATTATCAAATAAACATTAAACCAGAATGGAATACTCACCACAGGCAACCTCCTAAGAAATTGTAAAGACCGAAAGAAATCTCACCCTTTTATATAGCAATGTAGATACAACCCATTGCACACATGTTTTCAAGAAAAGCAGTAACTAGTCTTCAAATAAGAGGATTTGGCAGTATCACTTGTTACATATAGTTCACCCTAACTTTACTTAGTAATTGGAGTGACCATATGTGTTAGCTAATTGGTTTTATCCAGAAGAAAAACACATTTCTCATATCTTCATGACAAGAAGCAGTTTTGTAACTTGGAGCAAAGAGCCCACCCAAGTTAGGCTCCTGTTCTCTCACAGAAACTGGGAAATAGGGGTTCTCAAGCCACACTCAAGGGGCCAAAGAGCCACATATGGCTCGCGAGCCACAGTTTGCTGACCACTGCTCTAGATGATTATGTTTCAGTGGTGATGCCTAAGTTCTTGTGAAAGATATTCTTGGGTTATCAAGATGACAAAAGTTCTATCTAGTTTTCAAAAGTTGTTTTTTTTTAATATATTTCAAAGGGAAGAGAAAGTAGTTACAAATTTTTTGAAGTGACTGGTCTAAGAAAAAGGAGAAGTTAATCTCTTTTCTTACTTTCAACAGGGAGAATTAAAGACTTTTATTTTGAATTTTTATTTGTTCATACACAGATAAACTAATTTAAGAATTCCAAAGGTCAAAAATATTTCAACTTAGGAAGACTGTACTGCAGTTGATTTATTTTTTATTGATTTGGGACTGCTTACTCACATTAAGGGTAATGTTTATGTTTCATACCCTGCACATGTATTTTCTTAGTATCTTTTTGTCCTCTAATTTCATGGTACATTTTCATTACACAGAAATACCAGCACTCCCTATCTTCAAGAAGCTGGGGGGAAGATGCAGTGACAATTCATTTGACTGAAATGATTAAAATCTAAAAATTAGTTATGTAGACAAACCAGGAATAGAAATTGGAAAGTGTTCTTGAACTTTGGTCTTGAGGACTATGAAACAATGGATGGTGATCATAATCACACTTTAACTTGATAATATTACTTTTTTACCTCAGCACCTTGTAAATCAGGACATAGTAGGTTCTCAGTAAATCTTGGTTGATTTGATGAATAGCTGCATTGTCTAAAGACGGAACTGGCTGTCCATAAAGAAAGGGATGAGTGTCATTCCACGATGAGCAATTCCTCTACAGATTCCCCCAGATTATTGTGGAGGAATTGCTCATCGTGGTATGACACTCATCCCTTCCTTTATGGACAGCCTGTTCCGTCTTTAGACAATGCAGCTATTCATCAAATCAACCAAGATTTACTGAGAACCTGCTATGAACATTAAACTTAAGCTAGCTAAACTTTCTGTATTCTGCAAAATCCTAGAACTTCTCCTGGCTACTTCTAGTCTTCAATGGCTGAATAAGAAAAGGTGCTTTCTCTTCTACCTCCCCAACCAAAGGCATGCCTTTCTAATACCTGGGCTGGGTTATTCAAAGTTCTCGAGTCCTTATCTTTTGCTGACAGTAGATGGGTATATACCACTACACATGGGGTCATAAGTAGTGGCTAGCTTACTTCCTTTTGCTTGTGATCACCATCATCTTTCTAATTTTCCCAAGGTGCTTTTCCTTTGCTGATTAGGGTTCATTCTGACTTGCTTTGTGACCACAACCCCACCCTCAGGAAGCCTCTGGGGATTTCTTTCTCTCACCAGTTCTCTGATCACCAACTTTCTCTTCAAGATACATCTCTGTTACAGCCATACACACAGGCATGCTTTTACTATGTATATGTAGTTAGAATATACTACATATTACTAGAGGTAATCACTGATGTAGAATATGATACTATAGGTCAGCAGTTTCCCCCTTCCTCAGGAAACCCTCAAAGATATAATTACATTTTTCTAGATTTAACCAGTAAGATGTTTGTAATTAATTTTCTCTTATTAGCAGTCATGAAAATGGAAGTGATTTTCACTCTTTGGAGATGTAAACTCTTGAACTTTTGAGAAGAAAGAATGTCCAAATGGATAAGAAGGGCACCATTTAATATAAGGAAACTACAATTTACTTAAAACTACCCTAGTAGTTTAGAAAGACTTACACAACTGCTGAGCGTTAAACATTTAATCAGCTGATTATTTGGCGATGTGCCACTTAAACATACAGATGATTGATTTCATTTTTAAATCACTTGACTACATCATCCTGATGTTTTGGCATTTTGCTGGCACCCTCAGCATGCAGCACTTATTAAGAGAGCTCTTTACTGCCGCCTCATGGTGAATTGGTGAATGGCCATGGATTAGGAGATGAGGGCTCTACCCCTATGCAGGTAAATTTGGGGTAAATTGGCTAATCTTGAGTAAATTACTTTGGGTGGACCTCAGTTCCCTCTTTTGTGAAATGCAAGTTGAATTGGTTATAAAAGTGTGTAAATATGAAGCTGTCTAATTGGCAAGGAAAATCCTCAGGAATCTGTGAATAACTTTGCGTCAAGCATGCATTTGGGCTTCTGTGCTGTTTTCATTTTCCCTTCTAATGACTCCCTGACTCACAGATTCAAGTGCTTTACCTGGAGTTCCTTGTCGTTGCTGTCCCTGGTATTAATACACCCTCACACTGTTCTGTTTCTGGGCTTAGGAACGTCTTCTGTTTTGGAATCCATATGGGCTTCTTCATGAGGATAATTAAAAGCCTTTGCCCTCACCCAACAGAACAGGCTTTGATAAAAAAAAAAGTGCAATGTGGATATTCCCCCTCAGTAGTTGAATAAATCAGGTACAAACCAGAATGCAGATATGGGAGATCAAAGTGGAAATTACCTCTGCTGGTCCCTTGAAGAGCAAATTGTTTTATTGACTTTTCTTCAACATAGTTCTTGTTCTGCCTTGTAGGGGTTTTTCTTCTTTGCATTAAAAAAAAAATGGAATTTGATGATCTCTAAAGAAGGAACAAAGACCTCTGACTGACTCGGCCTCTGTCTGGCTAGAGGCAGAGCTAACTTGGATAGTGTACTTTTTAATTACAGCAGAGACTTCCATGGCCTCCTGAGTCAAAGCCAGCTGCTGTCTGTCCTGCCAGAAAGCAGGCAAGGTGTAGACAGGAAGCAAGGACAGCTCTGAAAATAGGAGCCTGAGATGCTTACATGGAGGAACTGGGTGAGCAAAGTCAGTCCCTACCCAGACGTTAGCCTTTGGGGGATGGGCATAGATTTGAGAATTTCTGAGGGAAACACAGAGCCTGGACAAGCCTCATTTCACAACTTAATCAATCCAAGGGATATGAGCAGCAATGCTTGCCTGGTACCTATGTAAAATGAAAGGAGTTTCAAATTCTAGTGAAACTGTATTATTCAGCTGCTTTCATTCACTTTAAAGACATTCTACTTTATAGGTTATGCATGAATTTCTCTCATTTGCAGAAGTAAAAAGCACAGTAGCCAAAAGCCATCAATGTTTTATAAACTGTGACTAATCACCAACATAGTCTCTCTCTCTCTCTCTCTCTCTCTCTCTCTCTCTCTCTCTCTCTCTCTCCCTCTCTCCCTCCCTCCCTCCCTCCCTCCCTCCCTCCCTCCCTCCCTCCCTCCCCTCTCCCTCTCTCCTCTACTCTTTTTCGTACTGTTCAGAATATTTTGTATTTGCTGATATTTAGCTGCTACTTTCTATACGATTATTATTGTTTAAATCACTTGAGATCATGGAATACTGTGGGGTTTAGGATTGATAGGGTTATTAGGGAAGCCTGCTCTTTCCAGCCTTAGGATGGCTTTGAAATATTTTGCTTGAAAATAGCAACAAATAAATCTGAAGCTCTGCCTTCCAGAAGCAGCAGCACGGTGCATTTCCAGGGTCCTCTTGGCTGTTGCCACCCAAAAATAGTGGTGGTCTCATCAATGTTTAGCAAATGCTGGTAATGAGTGTAGCCAGGGCAGACATAGCCAGTGTGTGTGCTTTTTAATCATGCATCATTTAAAACAAAGATGATTCTTGGATGCTATGACAAATTAATTTGTATTGCACTTCAGAGAAGGGAGAGAGCAGCTGGGCGCTAGCCCATGGAGCTGCACTAGCTGTGTCTGCTAATAAAGTTGCTGCTGCTGCTGCTGCTGCTGCCTTCCCATGAAAACACACACAGAACCATAAGACACAAGAAATTCTTTGCTTTTTTCCCTCCAGGGTTTTGGTGGAAACCATGTCAGTCTTTTTCTAGTGTTTTAAGAGCTCCTGCTGTACTAGGTCAGTCACTTCAGTGCAACCATTGCCAAAAAATTATCCTCTACAATTTAATCACTCTTCTGTGGAATCTAATGAACACAATAAACTGATGAACAAATTAGATCCAGAGACATAGAACTGTGAAACAGGCTGATGAATTTTAGAGGGAAGGTGAGGGGAGAGATTAGCCTGGGAACTTACATGCATATATGCATAGCCCATGGACACAGACAGTAGTGTGGTGAAGGCTTGGGAGGGGTGGGTGCGGAGAGGAGGGCATCCGTGGGAAAAAGCAACAACAAAACAAAGGGAACATCTGTAATGCTTTCAACAATAGGTAACTTAAAAAAAATTAGGCCCAATGACATCTTCTTTGACATTTGATGAAATATGAACTCCTGAACAATTCAAATGTAACTTCTCCCCATCCCTCTTTTATGTTTGCTGTTCTGTGTAACTGTATATAAAAGGTCTTAGGTGGGCTAGGTTTTTGCTAGGTTTTTATTTAAAGACAAAAGGTCTGAAAGAAAAGTGCACTTGAAAGAAGTTCAAAATTTAGTTACCCTTCTAAGAAAACATCAGATGTGAAGTGGAAGGAGAGGGAGATGTAAGTTACTGCGCATATAAAGATACCAAAAATCTCTCCCAATCGTTGCTATTCTAATAACCTCTACACTAATGGCTGTTGTCCCCCAAACCTCTTCATCATTAAGTCTCATCTCCCATCACAACCAGCAGACATGAGCCACCAAATTTCCTTTTCTTCTCCTTTTTTGCTCTACCATTCTTGTTTTTTTTTTTTTTTAAATCAGGAATATATCTCTCTCTTTTTTTTTAATGCAAACCCTCTTTCCCTTGATTTTCTCCAGTTCTGCCTCTTAACTATTGCCAGAGCTCTGCAACACTGAATCCCAGGAGCCATCCTTGCTCCTCTGCTTAGAGGGCAGAGGAGTGGGAGGAGCCATATGGGCAAAGCCAGAATTTTCTTTAGCAGGAGAGAAGGAAGGCTGAGAATATTCATATTCTAATAATTTTTAAAGGCTACAGTCTTGACCCTGGGCACACATGACCTTCTTCTAAAAATACCTAAGAAAATCATACTGTTTTCTGCCTTTCAGAGGAGCTGAGGGACAGCAGGGGTGGATGAGGCCTGGGGTTAGTTTCATGTATTTTATAATGATGAAATGTATCTACTGAGACCCTTAAGACTTGAATTTGTGCAAAAAAAAAAAAAAAAAGGACTTCAATTGGAGTTAGTAAGAGACTTGGGAAGAATAAAGCATCTTTATATCATCTAATACTGTCATTTAATACTAAAATATAATTTTTATGTTTTGATTGAGGAACAGCTTTATGACTTTCTTTATATGTAAGAGTTTAACATTCAAACTAATTTATACTTTAAGCCTGGGTGTTTGGTTATTTGGTAACTAAATGGTTTCAAGGACTAAAGAGTCCTTGAAAAGACTGATAGGCATCTGATGTGTGGTTTGACCCCTCCCAATAGCTTTTGTGGTGATAATGAAGATGGTAATGATGATGAACATCATATAAATACCTGATATTTATGGAGAGCTTAATTTGTGCAAGGTGTGTCCAAGAACATTACATGTATTAATTCATTTAATCTTCATAACACCCTCATTTGGTAGAAACTTCTATTATTCCCATTTTTCATGTAAGGAGATAGAGGCACAGAGAAGTCATGAAACTGGTGAAGTGGGCTTGGTGCCAATTTGCTTGTACTGGCCGAGCACAACCTGTGTCTCACTATGTGGCCTTTAATAAATGGCCAAACGGATCTTGCCCTAGAGCTGCCTTTGGTGGGCTGTCAGCCAGATTGCCACCTCTGCTTGACATTTATCTCTATTAGAAACACAGATTGGAAAGTTGCCACTGGCTTCCAATGTCAGATAATGTGGCATCCAACTACACATTAATAAATAAGGACAGGAAATAGAATCACAGCTTTTGGCCTACCTGTGGCAGACAGACTATCTTAGGATACCTGTTTCTGAACAAATTAAAGAAATTTCTATAGAATTATGCTAGCAGTGTTCAAATCTGATAGTCTGCTCTTTTGTGTCCAGCACTGTGATAGGTAGATATAATAAAAACCATACAAGAAGCAGAATAATAGTCATTAGTGTTAGAGCCACCTGCAGTTTTGTAGGGAAGCATGACAACACACAGTGAACAAGTAATGAGCATATGGGCACATTGGAGTAAGGCTCAAGAAGTGCAGTTCAGATCATGAGCGTTAGAGGAGCTTTGTGTTGCATAACGGAGACTGTACCTAACACAGGTGGTACATGTGGCTGCTTCAACAACACCATCATCCTCAAGCTCTGGGAAATATAAAATATAATTCCATGTTTACCATCTTCTAAGCCTTGAAATACTTCACAATTATCAGCATTGGGTCAACTATTGGGCAGTAATGTTTTTCCACATCGACTTGGGATTCATAGATATGTAGGTAAGTGTTAGAATCAGCACTGCATGGTATAATGTGACCTCTAGAAGTGTCTTTGCAACTTGCTAGAAGGCGTCAGTCATTGTTCTTCATCTGTCCTGGAATGTCCGAGAAAATGGCATAGCCCAAAGGGTAAGCCCTTCATTCATTCAGTGTCTAATTAGAAGTTACTATGTTCCAGGTTCTCTGCTAGCTGTCTGAGATATTTCAAATTCTAGGAAGATGAAGCACAGAATTTAGTGTCAGAAGACTTGGGTTATATTCCTGCTCTCTCCTTAATTTATAGTCATGTAGGATGATAGCCAATTTATCTAACTTGGCTTTAACTCCACATTTGTGAATGAGAAATTGGCTATGTCTGTTTATAAATTGCATTCCATGTAGTTCTGTGGTTTATTTTGCAGGGTTACCTGGGGATATTCTAGAACAGTGGTTCTCAACCAGCACCAATTGTTACCTTCTGACTATGAGAGGACACTTTGATAATGCCTGGGAATGTGTTTACTATTGGTTTTTAGGATAGAGGCCACAAATGTTGCCTACAATAGACAAGACAGCCCCTCCAACTAAGAATGATGTGGCCCACATGCCAACAGCATCCAGGTTGAGAATCCCCACTGTGGAAATGTGTGTGAGCCAAGCTGGTGGGACTCCAGGCCCCTAAGCCACTATCACCAAAGTACATCCGCTTTTATTTGGTGGGTGTAGCAGGCATGAATTTGACAGGCAATAAACAAATGTGCAGACTTTAAGTTGATTTTCTCTAATTGAGCTTAATGATATCTTAATTCCTAACTTTGGCTCTTAATTGATTTACAATTTACACTAAGGTATTTCAAGATTCTGCTCTTTTCTTCTCTCCAGCTCTGATTCTACCTCTGGGGATTAAAAACCGTCTTGCTATTGGGGAAAGTGGCAGTCTAGTCTTTGGTCAGCATAGTTTTTGTTTTGTTTTGTTTTAAGATTTAATTTGTTTAGAATAGTGTCAGGTTCACAGCAACATTGAAGGGGAGGTACAGAGATTTCCCTTTTGCCCTACGGTTCCACACATGCATAGCCTCCCCATTACCAACATCCCCCTCCAGAGTGGTAATTTGTTACAATTGATGAACCTACATTGACACATCATAGCCTTACCTTCAGGCTCACTCTTGGTGTTGTGTATTCTATGGGTTTGGACAAATAGATAAGGACATATTTATCACAAGGGTATTTTCACTGTCCTAAAATCCTCTTCCTCTGCCTGTTCATTCTTTCTAAACAATGCCTCCACCCAATCTCTGGCAACCATTGCTTTTTTTTTTTTTTTTTCTGCCTCCATAGTTTTGCCTTTTTAAGAATGTCATATAGCTGGAATTGATGCTGTGGTAATTAGCTAGTTATTGATAACAGAAAAGGAGCAAAGGGGGAAGTCAAACATTATAGGCATGTCATTTGGGCAGCTTTGCCAGGAAGCTTCAGTTTCACACTCCCCAGGGATCCCACTAAGGGGGATAGATACATGCTCAGAAAAGTTTCAGGGACTAGGGAAGGTGCTTGCTGTCAGTCATACCTGAGAACACGTCATTGGTCAGAATGGGTGCGACCACCGCAAGCACACAAAAATTTGGGAATACATAATCCCCTACACAAAGGAATTCACTCTCGGTTCCTTGTGGACTCTTGGGACTCTTGTTATTTGTGTGACTCTCGGCTTTTGGCTCTCTTGCATTCGCTAGGATGACCCATGGCCATGTGGACCCCACATGCAATGGACTAATGGGTTGCAGTTAGCCTTAATGCTGAACTGGTCCCGGCTTCACCACGGAAAGCAAACTCTGGACATTGGCTCTGATTTCAGCTCTCCTGAAATCCCAGGTACACTTCTTTTACGAGTGGACTAAGGGAAATGGGACTCTGGAAACCCAGGGGTGTAATTCCAAGGAAATAAAACTTTCTACTATATTGCATTCTCCTGTGTGAGTTTCAGAAGATTCCTCTTCTCAGAATATCGCAAGAACTTCACCCCCAGAACTTCACCGGGGGAGATGAGGCATGTTTCCCTCCGGCAACAGAATCCTATTTCCACATTGGCCTTTTCCACTTAGTAATATGCACTTAGTTCCTTCCTTGTCTTTTCAAAGGTTGACAATTCATTTCTTTTAGTGCTGAATGATATTTCATTGTCTGGATGTACCCAATGTACCCTTCACCTACTTAAGGACATGATGGTTTCTTCCAAGTTCTAGAATTATGAATAAAACTGATATAAACACTTATGTGCAGGTGTCTGTGTGGATACAAGTTTTCAACTCCAGTCATCAGTTTTTGTCTCTGCTGCTCTTGTCCCTGACCTGCCATAAGCACCAGCTCCTGGGCCTCGCAGCATCTGCAGTGGCACGCTCTAATCATACCTGTAATGACCCTCTGGTTCACTCCCTCCGCACTTGTGTTCCCATTTGGGGGTCACTACAATTTTTAAAATTTGCCCTATAAGCCCTAAGGTTGAGAACCATCAGAGTAGAGCTCTCTCTGACTTGCCCTCTCCCTTTACCTGACCTTCTCCCATTTCTGTTCACAGCTGTGGCTTCATGCTGGAGAGGGGTCTTCTCAGTGAGGCTCCCTGGCATCACTGAAGAGGCTCAGAAAAGTGGGGCATATTTCTCTCAACTCTCAGGCTCCCAGTCTTATCTAGTTTTCCTTTGCAGAGACTCTGACCAGCAGCTTATTCCAGTATTATTCTCTTCACAATCCTTTCCTCCTCCACACTGGCTGAAATTTATCTCTTTAAGAGTGGGAAATGACTTCTCTATAATCTGGCATTTTTTTCCTAACCTTATTGTATGTAGTATAAAATTAATGCTCTTATTTTTTATCAAAACTGCCATTTTAAGAAATGCTTTCTTCTTTCAAAATCCTTGCTCTTAAAATAGAAAAACTTTGTTATTTTTTTTAAAGCTAATAACTGAGCCATTAATTCCAAAACCCTAAATATAAGAATTGACTTCTTTGTAATCCAGCAGTGTCTGGCCTCCCTAATGACAGAATGCCAGTGATTCAATGAATAATGGGTTTCAGGATTAATAGTTACAGTTTCAACATGCTTTCAAAATGTGATCTGCTGCGTAAAAAAGGAAAATTAGGAAGGAAAGGAGGAAAAAGGGGGTAAAGAAGGAAGGAAAGATCAAAAAGCCCTGGGCTAGATGGCCTCTATTCTAATTCTTTCATCATAGAGTGAACACGTGGAAAGCTCGGGTGTATTGTCTATGCCCATTACTCTCCTTCCTTGTTATCTAAAGGCACCATGAGAGGCTAGGTCTCTGGATTTTCCACAAGGACGCAAGGAGATCCACACAGGATTTTTTCTTTGAAAATCACTGTCTATGGGAAAGCAGGACTGGATAATGGGAATCATTTGACACAGACGTGCAGCCAGTAACCACTCATATTGACTCCTATGAGACATTTGCTTCTGAACACTTAGAAATATTCAGAGATAGAAAAAGTATTCCCTAATGGGGGAAACAACATAATTACCAAATTTAGGGATTGAAGAATCTCTTTTGCTGTCTCCCACGCACCTCTCTTCTTATCATTCATCTATCTGTATGTCTATCTACACCTACTTACCTATCCAATCTTTAGCATGGTTGATAATTTCTTCCTGTCTTTTTTTAGGAGATTAAGATTTAAATCTTTAATGGCAGGACAAGGGTTTATTTGAAACACATTTGGGTCATTCATTCATTAGAATAGTGTTTATTGAATGTACAATGCTTGGATAAACCCCTTGAGCTAGTCTAGTACCTAGAAGGCTAGGTTCTAATGCTGCCTGGGTTATTAATAGTGCTATGACTAAAAGACCCACTACATCTGTATATGGCTCAACTTATTCATATTTAACATTGAGGGCTATTTCTATTGTTAGAAACATGTACCCTTTTCTCCCACTAGCAACTTCTGGTACAGCTTTCTTAGAATACAATGTACAAATGAATTTAATTCCTACATTTAATGATTTCAAGTTTCAATGATTAAATAGTCAATTCTATTTCATCTACATTATCTTGTTTAGCAATCATTACCTGATAAAGTGCACAGCAAAGAACAATTACCAATCTAATTAATGTAAGCCAATGGCAACCCAAGAACTAAAATCCATTTTTACTATAAATAAACTTTCTGTATTTCAGGTAAACTCTGAACTATGACACATAAATTTTTATTCAAAACAATCTAACAAATAAGACATTTCAGCTGAGAACAAAGTAAAACCAATCTTTTTCTCCCTTTTCTTTCCATTTAATCCCCTGAGTTTGGGTAAATTTCATCAATAAAGGGTCATATTGAAAGCTCACAGTTATCTGGAGGGTTAGGTTTCTGATTAAAGAAGGAACATTGAACTTTTAGTCAGGACGACATTCTGGGAAAATCAGCTATTCAGTCATGCTGCACCTGCTATTGGAATAATTTATTATGAAATTCGTTCACTTAAAAGAAGGTGTAGGTAATTAAATTTTCAACTCAATATTTTCTATGTAGTAGGAGCTAACATTTTAAATGAAGGGGGCTTTTGCAAGGGCACATATGGGGGTTACTGTAGGTCCCAGGGAAAAATGACCAACTTACCATTGCTAACTCTCATGGCACGCTACCAAAATGCATTCCTGGAAGTTCTTCATCTTTGTTAGTGTACATATATCTACCTCTTCTTGAAAATGGACTGTTCTGTTATCGATGTTGAATGCCAATTCTCTGCATTCCCATGTTCACATTTACCTTTGAATTGGAATCACCCATATCTCTGCTGTCAGCTGACTGCATACTCATTTTCCCTGAAGTTCCGGTTAAGGATAAGACTTTTACTTACATTCCAGTCTCCAGCTTAAATATGTGCTTAAAAGCACTGACATGCACCCTTGAATGTGACAGGCAGCAATAGTGCAGGAGGAGTGCAATGTGGATCTTGGTAGGGATCCATCCTCATCCTTCCCGTAGTCTGATAGATTGATTGTAATTCTGATCTCAATGTCAGCTCTCCACTGGATAATTACAGAATTCTGGGTAACGCATTCACTTACCCTTTCTTTCTTTGCCAAAGGATTTGGTGAAGACATTGATGGGCTCCATGGCAGTTTCTATTGCTATTAATCATCATATTCGGAAAGCTTAGCCTAGTACAGTGATGGCGAACCGATGACGCGCGTGTCAGAGGTGACATGCGAACTCATTTTTTTGGTTGATTTTTCTTTGTTAAATGGCATTTAAATATATAAAATAAATATCAAAATATAAGTCTTTGTTTTACTATGGTTGCAAATATCAAAAAATTTCAATATGTGACATGGTACCAGAGTTAAGTTAGGGTTTTTCAAAATGCTGACACGCCAAGCTCAAAAGGTTCACCGTCACTGGCCTAGTACGTTTTCTGCCAACATGAACAAGACAGGATTTTTGTCCTTTATAAATTCACATGGCTCAAGATGAAGAACTAAATAAAAATAACTCTGTCTTGTACCACTATATCTGAAATTTAATTCAGAGCTGATAGTGTTATGGTGTTTCTGTTATTACAGATTCAGTATTGGCTAGAGTTGCATCTAGATCTCTATCACCTCGCTTTTATGTAGGTGAGGAATATAAGAGTTGGCTAGGATCACTTAGCTGCTGCTGCTTTACATATTTTTTCTTAAGGAGATCTCCGAATGCCCCAGTATTTAAAGTGAATGCAATCAAGAATCATCTTTTGAAGTAATAAAATGTAATCTATAGAAAAATCTGACTTCAATTTTCTTCTTCCTAAATGTTCATTTACTCAGAAGAAGCCCAGTAGAGAGTTTATGGCTCATTTGAAGCATATCAGGATCTGTTTAATGAAGAGAAGCAGTTGGAGCTGCATATTTTCAGTTGTGAGAAAGGAAATTAATAAGAGATGGAGATAATCATGGCTTCTATGGAAGTCAGCTTGCAATACAGGTATGACTGCCTCCCACAGAGGTTTACACAGTTAGATACACTCAGCTGCTGATTGTCTTGTGCTTTTGTGCAGAGGCCTGTCACAATATAATGTGACAAGGATGTATTAAAGCACCATCCACCCCCACAGGTCAAAATATTCTGATACCGTGTATTTATGTAGCACCTGGCTCCAGGGACCTCACAGTGCTGACACACAACATTACTCCCTGATTACATTTCACAGGCCCCTGCAGTGACTGGTGGACCGCTGTGCAAATCCAGCCATAAGTGTGTACTCCGAGTGAGGAAACAGAATAGGACTTGGGAATCCAGGCCCAAGTTTGAACTTTAAGTGCAGTGCTGCATGATGAATTAAAGGCGAGGAGGCTAAGACTAGACTTCAGAAAGGGCTTCATCTCCAGAGCAACATTAAATGTAAAATTATGTTCAAGGATAGAGTGGTCATGACTGGTAATACAGAAAAAAATGACTGGGAATTATGGGTGATGATTAAGAAATAAAGTAAGAGACTAAAGAAATAAAGTTATTAAGAGAAAAATGGTCTGACTCGTTGGTCCAGTTGACTACCATTTGTTTCCTGAGTATCAGTGGCTCATCAACACACAGTAAAAGAACTATGCTTATTTAAATCTATATCAAGCTGCAGCTCCACTTGTGGGTGAGATGTGTGACAGAGGCAGGAGGAATTTTTGGCCAAGGGAGCATCATACACATCCAAGCTATCTGGGAACTGGCAGACCGCCCAGTTCAGCAATTTAACACATTTATTGGGGTAATGGAACATACCTTTATATCAAAGGGACATGTATTCAGTCTTTCTCGCCACATTTTCTGCATGTGAATATCAATGGGGCCTCAGAGTTCAGAAAAACATGTGGCCTTGATTTCCACTTAACAGTAATGTCTCTAATATACTTTCTTATTTATACAAAACGAATGGTGTTGAGGATGCCCCCCTCCCTTTTAGATTCTTTTTGGTATATGGGCTAAGGGTAATAATTCCTTCTCTTCTGTCATTAGCTTGGCCTGATACTTACAGGATGAATGATAATCATATTATTTTCATATGTGAGAAAACCCAATAAACCCCTCAAGAACCGACTGCAATTAGGTCACTGATTACCATATTGAATAACTTGCTACTATGTTGTCATCACTGTCAGAATGAAGGGAAGGAAAGAAATTACTAACGATGGGTACCAAGTACCAGGACATTTTAGTTCCTTTACCTGCCAATGCAGAATGTATGAAAATACAGTAAATAAAGACCTTTGTTGTCCTAGGCTCTTTCTCTAGGCTGAGGACTTCAGTGCAAACCCCTCTAGTCTTCTGGTTGCTCAACTCCCAGAGGAATGCCCTAAGGACCAAGAGACCCTGCCTACTTAAAACCCACTCCCCTCTTGTAGACCATCCTCTAGGTACCTACAACCTGAAAATTCTTATCTATTGACCCCAGATCCACTTCCAGTGATTTTGTGTGCCTTTCCCCCAGACTTTTCCAAGTCTGAGGACAAGGGTCAGTTGTTTCAGGGTGTAGGAAGCTTTCATTTCTAGGTTGCATGTCCCAGGTATGCTTGGGAGGTCCCTCCCCATGTGATCATGGGTGGGAGTATGAGGGGGTGTGTGTGACTTGTGAACTGGGGACCTCTATTTGCACTCTTGTCCTGTACTCTGTAAATATTAGGTGTGGGTCTGTATAGACACAAGGCAAACAATCTCAGTCACCACCCCCATATTTACCAATATAACCCCATAGTGAATCTTAGGTCTCTGCCTGCGAAATAACCTTTTTTTTTTTTTGGTCTTGTCTTAAATTCTACAAAGCCCTGGCCTTCTTCCCTTTTTTTAAAACCCAACATCCAACCACCAACTTACATCCTACTTTTTCAATCTTCTAAAATCTTTGTAGGAACAAAGAATGCCAAAGGCAGCGTGCATACACTCAATCAAGAAAGTAATTTTGGAAACTATGGTCTGCACAAATGGATAAGGCAATTAGGTAAGGTCAGTAGGCATGGCTTTAAGGCTCAGGGTGAAATTATGTTGAGGGAATTTCTTTGGTAACTTCCCTCTGGCATGCTTTATTCCCTGCTTCTTGGAAATGATTTTTATATTCCTTATTTTTCATCAATGATGTCTTTTCATTCTCTATGGCAAGTGTGAGCCTGGCCAGGTCGAGTATCAGCAGGACTTTGAGGTGAGTAGACAGAGTAGCTGTTGTAGGATTAGAATGCTGGGTGTAATTTCAGAGGAGCTAGCCACATCTGTTCTCTTCCCAGACTAACACTCTCTTAGCCTATAGTTTATGCCTTTAGGAAGGGGGGGGGGGGGGAGAAAAGGAATAAAAAATGAAGAGAAGGGAATGGAAATCAGTGAAGTGGTAAAAGGTACAGAAGGGAGATTACAACCAAATCTGGCCTTTTACAAAATTTTAATTTAGGAGAATCTTGGAAAAATGAACACCTATTTACAAACTATATCACTGGCATTTAGAATCATTTCTTAGAGTTGACTCTGCAAAGTGAGCTTAGATGGGTCAGCGGATATCAGTATTTTAACACTCAATCTCTTTGTCAAATTATAATCTTCACTCCAACCAGAAGTGTCTGAAGATTCTTGTTTTATTGCATTTTTACCAGTATTAGCAAGTACTTCTGTCTTAATATTTAAAAATTCTTTGTGTAATAGCCAAGGTGTTACTTTACTGTTTTAACTTTATTTTCAATTATATAGACAAACACAAGACAGTGGTTTTTTGCCTTGTATTTCCTTATATTTTAAAATTACTTATTTAGGTATTTCACCCTTATAAGTATGTTAGAATCTTAGAAATTTAGTTCCATAAGCCTTCCTTTTAGATATTAAATGGCACATCTGTATGTACGTAAAAAGCAACCAGTACAATATGTTTTCAACTCAATTGGTTTTTCTTATATGTACACCCAGGCATGATCTTTCCATTCATTTTATTTTATTTTTTAAAAAATATATTTTATTGATTTCTTACAGAGAGGAAGGGAGAGGGATAGAGAGTTAGAAACATTGATGAGAGAGAAACATTGATCAGCTGCCTCCTGCACACTCCCCACTGGGGATGTGCCTGCAACCAAGGTACATGCCCTTGACCGGATCGAACCCGGGACCCTTGAGTCCGCAGGCCGATGCTCTATCCACTGAGCCAAACCGGTTAGGGCTCCATTTATTTATTTATTTTTATTTTTAAAAGTTTCGTTCCAGATCTTATAGCAGTTGAGTGACATAGGATGTGGTTTAAACTGAATTTGTCACATTAAAAGACTATATTTTAAAGTCTGATCATTTAAAATCCAAATAGAAGATACCATGGGTCATGAATTGAAACATAACTGTAGCTAATTCTAACTTGTTTTCAAGTCGGCTGTTTTTCACATAGGCACCGATATATGAGTCACATATAAGATGATTTTCTCAGCAGAGGAGAAAAAAATCAAAATGCTTTTTGCTCCTTTGAGCAAAAAGATATCTGGTAAGAGAAAGGGAAACTTGTGCCAAGAATTTTTCCCTGGTCCCCAGAGACAATCAAGTGAAATGGCCACTTCAGGCAGAGTCTCCATCTGCTACAGGAGTCCAGACTAAAGGCTTTCACACTTGATTTTCTGGACTTGATTATTTCTAAAGCATGTTCTCACATTAAAGGAATAGCATATATACCATGAGTGAAGAATAGGAAGACAATAAAATGTCCCTGCTGCTCAAATTAAATCAAACTTAATCTTTTTGGATGGTTCAAGAGGTTGCCTTTTTCGTTCATTGATTCATTTGTTCAATTAGTATTTATTGAGCGCTGTGCTTAAGGCATTAAGCTAGGTGCAAGAGGGATATAAAAACAAATTATTCTGCATCCTGCCTCATAAGAATGTGCAGTTGAGTAGGAATGATGTGACACATTTTTAAATTGAAATAATCCAAGGTAGAAGTGATAAATGACACGCAGGAGGTTCAGCTGAAGTGCCATGGGTGTTTTGTGTGAGGAGAACATCCGAGCCGTCCATCTTGACAGGCTTCGGAACTGCTCCTCCAAAGTCCACTTGCTTATGTAGTTGGAGCAACTGTACTGCACATAGCAGAACTTCCTGGGAGTTCAGCTCAGGACTGGAATCCACTAGGGTGTCCCTCCATGGTTCAAGTAGGTGTGTGGAAAGAAAGACAGCCTACCTTAAGGTATGACCTACAGTGACTCATGGACTAAAGGGCTGGCTGACTGGTCAGGGTCTTGGAAATAGCAAAGTTGAAAAATCGTGATAAGGATGTCTGAGAGAGAAGTGTATAAATGGATTTTTGAGAATGGGTAGAGCATGTGAAGATACTCATGTTCCACAAAATGCCCATCAGAGGACATCCACTGCAGAGATGAACAAGATGTTCTTTCCCCTGGATACCAGTCTCTTTTCCCCAGCCACCGACTTCTATTCAAATGAGTTGAAATACAAAGTACCTAAGGTGGCAGGAATAAAAGCTATGCATGGGTTCAAACTTGTAGTCTTCTTCGACTGCCATTCAGACTGCCACCCACAACTTAGACCAACACTGAACTCATGGTAGGGCACCATTTGCCAGGGAGGACCATACCTGGTGGCATGCTAGTTCTTGGCCACTCTTTATATAAGGAGAACATAGCTTTGTCCTTACAGGGGTAGATTCATATTTCAGGAATGCTCAACTCCCCATTCTTGTATCTGAGGAATGTTTTCTTTATTGTCAAGGTGTATCATCTCTGGCCAGTGGACACATTTTTCATCATAATAAGTGTGGAAACAGGCACACACCCATGATCTCAGCATATGTGTCATTGCTGGGAAGCACTTGGTTTAATACAATGGCAAGATGGCTGGCTGAGAGTTATGTTTCTAGCTAGGAACCACCTCGTGAAATTGAGCTACTGTATGATAAGATTTGGTATATGCCACAAACCACCATCTCTCTTAGCTAGTTTCTCATACATTAGTTTCTATGTTAGCCAGAACACGTGGCTTCTGCAATAAAACAGTGAGGATGAGAATGGGTGGACCATGTTAGATATCTTTTGATTGCATTCCAGATGGCTCTGTCATTCTCCTGGTCTCTGCCTCAGAAGGCTATAGGTCCCAGTTTGGTTTGGCCATTGGGATTCTTGTAGGATTGCTTCAGGAAGTGTATGTCCTTTGACTGGGAGTGGCCTCTTTTACATAGCTCTATGTGAGTCTGGTAACCCTTCCCTCTTCTTGTTACTGCACTATCCCTTGTGGCTCTCCTACACTGACTCACAGCTTTGTAAATAGTATTTTGACCTTCTTTGGCATATTCTAATGTGAAATGTTATCTGCTTCTTATTGGGACCCTGACTGATACAACTGTTTAACACCACAATATAGTGACAGACAAAATGAACCAAAATCCTATGTGCATTTTAGACCTATTCATCTGTAAATTGACATTACAGTGATAGCTAACCTTCTAAATCATCAAAATGATTAAATTATATATAGTAAAAGTTTAAGATGTAAAACATTTTATGATAGCTCATATTTAATACAGATATTATTTTAGTACTATCATAAACTTTAGAAATATTTTATAACAATTTAAGGAATGAAGAAACAGAGCCAGAAATATTAAAAGACTTGGCCAAAATGTTAAAGTAGTACCAGAAATATGATTAGAATCTAGTACTTTCTTGGAATATCCTCTATATTTTTCAACTTGTGTGATATGAGAAGACTACTGGTATATTTTATTCATTTATCCTCATGAGCAAGGCTTTTCCATTAATCATTTGGCTCAGTATGTCCTATCAGTATGGCTATAGTACAATTCATATAGTCAGTAATTGGAGATGACTTCACAAAATTTCCCAGAAATTTGGTGAATATTAGATTGCAATTTTGTATTTATTACTTTGTCTTTCAAATTCTACACAGAATTTCTTGAGGTCTGGACTTTATTATTTTTACATGCTCAATGCATTGTATAGGTTTGTCACTTAGTATTCTGTCAGTATAACATATTTTTAAATTAAATAGATGTCCAACACTCGTTACTGGGTGAGAAGTTAAAGAAGTCTTTTCTGATTGGTCTGCTTTTCCTAAATATCTTGGAATGGTTTAATGTATTTTGTAGTTGTTTCTCTGAATATGAAGCCTGTGCTTTTATAAAATGCCTTTTTTTAAAATCTTTAAAGTTTAGTTCACACAGCTGCAGTCAGCATTGTTTTATAACCAGGAGCATTCCTTCTTATTTAAATTTCTCTTGCTCCCAGGAGCCTGCTCTGACTTCACCATCAGCTCTATAATTATAGAATCAGAAAGCTCATCTTCAAAATTCAGAATTTGCTCTTCAGGTGATCTGTTGGGACATCCTCGGGTATTATGTGTGAAGAGATTTATTGATGGAATCCCTTCTATCTTCATAGACAGAGAGCCTGGCCAGTTTAAAGCCAGTGTTCTATGACAAGGATGTTAGTGAATGGAAGCTGTGAGGGATCCCCCTGAGGATATATGTTCTGGAGACTGACTCAAGCCAAGGTTATTGGCAACCTGTCCCTGCTGGTTGGTGGTGAGACCCAAGCCCAAAGGAGCTTTAAAACTGTCTTTGTTGCAATAGTGATGTGATATCTAATATAATTCAGATCACTTAATTATTGAACTTCCAGAAAGATTTTCCTTCTGTTTTCAAATGAAAGGAAATAAAATTAACCCTTTTGACCCTGTGAATTGGGCTACCAGAAGCAATTCCACGTGTGACATAATGTGTTGAATTGACAGAAAACGTGCATGTAAACATAAGAGAAGTGCATATGATCATGTTAAAATGATAACAACCCAAGGGTTTGAAGGAACACACAGGCTTTATTTCCCCCAGTCTCGGTACTTCCTCTTACAATAAATAAGCTTTGCTGTGTCTCCTCAAGGAGAATATTGTTATATTTTACCGAGTTCAGAATGAAGGAATTGCTGTTCTTCTTAGTGTTCACTTTCAGCTGTTAATTGCATCTTCAATGAAAGGGAAAATGACAATTGCTAAGAAATGGCATAAGGCTTTGACTTCTTTATTTTCTTAGCCTGGTGCCATTTTGAAGTTAGGCAACTGAGAATGATGGTAGGGATTGGAGGGCATAGAGAGAGGAAAAGACAAACATTTCTAGTCCTATTGGATTTTTAAAAATACATTTTTATTAATTTCAGAGAGGAAGGGAGGAAGAGAGAGAGAGAGAGAGAGAGAGAGAGAGAGCGCAATGATGACAGAATCATTGATTGGCCGCCTCCTGCATGTCCCCTACTGGGGATCTATGCAACCTGGATGTATGCCCTTGACTGGACTTGAACCCGGGACCCTTCAGTCTTCAGGGCTATGCTCTATCCACTGAACCAAACCAGCTAGGGCAAGTCTTATTGGATTTTAAACACCATCATCTGGGTAGGTGTTAATGCCTAGAGAAAGTGAAATAACTCATGATCTGCAAAGGGGGAAAAGGGTATGAAAAATCAACAAGAGGAAGAATTTGTTTCTGCTTTTAATGTTTGGTCACAAAAACTGTCAGCTTGTGGTTTATAGCTACTGGACTTTTGGACACCATGCTCATGGCATTATGGGGATTTGAAAGGAATATTGCTACTCTTGATACATACAACTCAATAATCAGTACAAATTGCCTTTTTATTTATGTCTACTGGTGTTTGCTTGTTTTGTCATAGTAATTTCTAGTAGCCAAGGGAATTGTAAGTTAGAAACACGTGTGCTTTTGTGTTGGAAATGAAGGGAATGGTAAAGAATGGAGCAGAATGGTGGCCAGTCTCTGTGGAAACTTTACTTTCTCTTCTACTTTCCAGAGTTGTCTTTGTATCGTATTTTTCACCTCACGTTCACAGCTGTGCACAGTAGAAATTTGTAAACAAGAGTCTGTCTATATCTTCTCTGTGGATTTGGGGTTTCCTTGGAATACTAATGGTGTCAGGGGAATGGGTAGTGTTGGCACAGATTTCTGGACTGGTTGCGATTAACAGACAAACAATTAGATAGGTATGACAACATGTATAGTTAAAATATCCTCTCAGAAAATGTCCCTTCTCAAAGGAGAGGATGGTACATTAGTGAGTCACTTCTTTTGCACATATACCAGTCCTAGTGGGCAGAGAGCATTCAGTCCCCTGTGGTTTGCAGAAAATGGCTGTGATGTCATTGCCCAGCAAACAAGAATGTTATCTGCATGAGTCAAGAATCAATGCATCACTCAACTCAACCAAGTAAAACCTGTGATCTCGAGAGAAATACATCCCAGGCACAATTTCTTTCTTTGCTGTAAATTAGTCACTATGTGAGACAGTGTTAATCCTTCTGGGGCCCCAGAGTAAGGTGGCAGTGCTAAAGGAGTATCAGCTTCACAGAATGCCGTTTGTACAGGAGAATTTGGTTATTCCTTCCTTCATAAAACAGATAATCTGGGCTCCTCTGTTGTCCTCAACCTATTTCTTTTTATAATTTACTTTTTTTTACTTATTCTTGCATTGATCCAACATTTAATGAAAGCCTACCTTGTCAGGCCACTGTGCTAGTCCCAAGGTATATAAACAAGAACGTGATGTAGATAGAACTCACCATTTATCCTTCAAGAACCTCAATCATACACCTGCTTCTTCAGTATCAAGAGTGCTTAACCTCAACTACCTGGATGACTAATTTCTGAGGCATTCTGCAAAATTGTGTGTGCATGTGTGTGTGTGTGCATGCACATGCAGAGAAGACCCATTACTTTTATCATATTTGCAAACGGGCTTAGGAAATATGTTTTTTTTTCTAAAAAAAATATGTTTTTATTGATTTTAGAGAGAAAGGAAGGGAGAGGGATAGAGAGATAGAAGCATCAATGAAAAAGAAACATCAATTGGCTGCCTGCTGCTCCCAACTGCAGGTCTAGCTTGCAACTCAGGCATATATCCTGACCAGAAATTGAATAGGTGACCCCTTGGTTAATGGATCAGTACTGACACTGAGCCACACTGCCAGGTAGGAATCAGATTTTTATAATTAAAATTATTGTTCCTGGTAATTTGAATAGATATTAGAATGTGTTTGATTAAGTTGGCAGATTTTATTTATTTTTATTTATTTTTATGTATTTATTTTTAAATATATTTTATTGACTTTTTACAGAGAAGAAGGGAGAGGGATAGAGAGTTAGAAACATCAATGAGAGAGAAACATCGATCAGCTGCCTCCTGCACAACCCCTACTGGGGATGTGCCCGCAACCAAGGTACATGCCCTTGACTGGAATCGAACCTGGGACCTTTCAGTCTGCAGGCTGACACTCTATCCACTGAGCCAAACCGATTTGGGCAAGTTGGTAGATTTTAGACATCAGGTTACATGTACAAGTCAAAAGTTGACAAACTTCAGGACCAAGGGAACAAACCAAATAGTTGCACAAGAGTCACCAACTTCTGCAAAGCAGAAAAAATCTTGTTTGCACATTTTCTTGGGCATCTGGGACTTTGTATAAGAAGTGATTACTCAACACATCACACATAAATAACATAAATACTGCAAAACAAAAGAATTTGATTCACCATCAGCCACTGATCTATCTTTTACAAATCTAGCTATTTTTGTTCATTGCATAACTTTACTTTGACTTTTTAGAAACTAGAATGTTCTCTGGAGTATGGGAAACTGTTTTGCTACATTTTACCCCTTTAGCAATATTTATTGTTGTGACCTATTCTAACTACTTAAAATGTCCCGCCTTTAACACTTTTCAATGTAAATGAAAAATGTAATTTGGAAGGACAATTAGCCAATTTTTGAATTGGGTACTTCAGTATTATAATGGAAAACCATAGTAAAAGAGCCACAATTTATAAAATGTCTTACATTTTATTATCATTATCTTATTTAAGTTTCATGATAATCCTATTAGATAAGCACTACTATCCTTATAGTATAGATCACAAAGTTAATGCTTAATTACAATCTACCTTCTTTAAAATTATCAGCTATGTTTGAATATCAGGTAAGCAAAACAGAATGTCCTCTTATTAGTGAAATCTAAATGGAACATTTGCTGAATTTTTATCTACTATATTAAATATTGATGACTGTTATATATGAGTTTTCAATAGCTGTGTGAACACAGTCTCTGATTAATACCTTTGTAGTCAATGTTCTTTATTGAAAACATGTACCTTTTCATACATTTTTTCTGTGAGATCAGAATGTTTCTAGCTAGATTCAGCAGTTATCTAGCGTAGGTCATAGAGTACATGGAAATGCTAATAGCATTTTATGGGAAATAAACTGTTTACAACTGGCTACCGCTTGCCATAGGTGTTTTATACACATGATCATGAACTTTAAGAACAAGCCTTTGGGGAAGAAAATATTTCAGATGAGGAAATTGTTCAGAAAGTTGTATAACTTTTCTCAAGTTAGTCAGTCCATGACATGTCCACTCTGTATTCCAATGTAAGTATTTTTTATTTGAAAACTCATCCCATTACCCAAGATACTCTACTAGGAGCAAATTTAGAGGAAATACTGAAAAGGGTAGTTGACTGCCATGACTCTCAAATTAGTTATGTGCCCGCTGGGTCACATGTTCTCTCGGAGACCAATAATGGAAAGGCAGTGTCAGTGGAAACTGATAGAAACTGACAAAAGAAACTCCTGTTGCTGATTTGTTTTCCCATTTATTCTCAGAAAGTCGATTTAATGGCTGCACAAGCAATATCCAAATGGGAAGAAGGGTTTAGGGTCACCTAAAACAAATAGCACTATTAGTTCTGACCAGAGAGAAGCAGAATAAAGTTGGCAAGCATATCTGCTCCTGTATTTTTCTCTCAAAGTCACCAACCCAAAATCATCAAAGCCTCAGAGAATTTCACCATCACCTTCTGAGAGGATTGCTATTTGCAGAAGGTGGTGACACGGCAGCATCTCTGGAATGACCTTGAATAATTTTCTAAGGTTAGGCAGAGTTAATACTTCCACATTTGAGTCTCTGAGTATGTCCTTTAGGTGATTTAATGTGTGTGTGTGTATGTGTGTGTGTCTAGGTAGTATTAACAAATGTAGATAATGTACTATAACAAGAGCTATCATTCACTAAATACTGAATGTTTCTGGATGTTACATTAACAATCTCTAATCTCGATTTTACATCTGTAAGACATTATCATCCCAATTATATAGATGGACACACCGAGTCTCATGAAAAGTAAACATCTCTTAGACCTAGTATGGAATTTTAGTTACTGTGCTGCCTCACACACTAAGTGCATTGTCTGATACAGACACAGACAGACACATGTAAACACACCTATGGTAATGTTAGGGGGAGAACATCTGAATTTATGTTTCAGCCTTTTATTAGAATTACTTGTAGAATTAGTAGCAGTAGTGTATAATAAGAGTAATTTTTATTTCTTCAATTAATTTTGATTCAGCTAGTTTGCCCTAATCCATAGTACATTGACCAAAAATGTCATTGTTAAATTACAGTGATTCATTTGACACAGAAAAGTTGAGAAAGAGATAAGTTATTTTAATAAAAATATAACCTCTCTACAAACAAGTCATTTTTTTTAAAGGGCAAGAATGAGGCATATTTTTGCCCTGTCATCTCTGTGGCCACCACTGAAATCTAAAGGTGCTTATTTGACTGTTATAATGAGCTAATGTTGTCCTGCAGACACTATGACAGACCTGCAATTACATTTCCCCTTTGATTTCTTTAGAAAGAGAAATGTAGACAACTTTGTGTGTGAAATCAAGTGAAGAGTGAAACTTTGTCTTAGAGATCTAAGCTGAGAGAGGAAGCATTTAATATTGAGAGTTGAAAAGGTTTTTAATTTTCACTTAATACCCGGGGCAAGACTGAGGGAAAAAAATCTTGAGCAAGATAGAAGGGAAAAAGGTACCATTTAGTCTATACCAAAGAAGGGGAGGATTTTGTCAATTAATTCATTAGTGTTACCAGAGGGCCAAACAGCCTGATTATATGAGCATATATGACTTATTTTCTTTACTCATTTGATAAGTGGTGGAGAGATGTCTGTTTCCAGTGTAAGCCATGGGTTCCCTAGGGTCATATGAACAGCAGTTGGAGTGACAATCCCAAGAGCATGAAGAGGTGAGATAAGAAGTAGTGTGATAACTCAAGGGGAGACCAGGAATAAATTCCTTGAGCAGCTAAGTGGGCCTCTTCCACCTCACTTTTCTGACTCCTGATTCTTTCTGAATAGAGAAGACCAGTACCCAACCCAAGAGTGATATAGTGATTAGCTAGTGGACCTATTGGTTAACCCACCTTTAATGCTTATAAAATAATTATCTTGACTATTTTTTCTGGTTGTGAATTTTAAAACAACCCAACAACAAAAACACCCTGCCCAGTGGCACCTGAGTTTGTCCATGTATCTCTGTTTTTCAAACTAATCAGTGTTTGATTTCTATAGATTAGCACTGGACATATAAAAAAGATAAGAGGAAAACATAGACTTGGTTTTGGGAATCAATTATAATTATTACTACCACATATGGAATGCCAGACACAGTATCTATAATATTTTACTCAATCTTCAGAACATCCTGATGAGGCAGGCATTATCATCTAATGGCACCTGGTGGTTAAGTATGGGCTTTGGAGTGCACTGTGTAGTGTCCTCTGGGTGTGATGTCACTTTTCTAAATCTCAGTTTCCTCAACTGTAAAACGGGATAATAGTAGTACCTTCTAGAGATAGCCTGTGAAATGCTTAACACAATACCTGGCACACTGCAAACTGTGGATTGTTAACTTTTATTAGAAGTTCAGAAAGGTTAGGCAATTTAGTAAAGGTCACAAAGTTCGTGTGTGGCAAAGGCGAGATTCACATCCAATTTTGGTTGGTTCCAAAACTCCTTTTTTGCTGCACTAAAAATCACATTCATTTCTTTGTCTTAAAAAAAAAGACTATTTCTTCTAAAAATCAAACCCCACATGTAGAGTCATGTTGGAGAAAGAAATGGTCCAAAAAAATGTAGAGCTAGCTGTATTAGATATCTGATGCCATACTTGGCCCAAATGTGAATTAGGAAAAACGGAAGGAAGGAGGGAAGGAGGGAAGGAGGGAAGGAGGGAAGGAGGGAAGGAAGGAAGGAAGGAAGGAAGGAAGGAAGGAAGGAAGGAAGGAAGGAAGGAAGGAAGGAAGGAAGGAAGGAAAGGAAGGAGTGAGGGAGTACGCCCTTGCTTTATAGTTCAAATCTGACAAATCCTGTTCTAGAGCACAAGGACTCCTTAGAAATGGCTTAAAAAGAACAACTCAGAGCAGAGTTCTCTTAACCAGGAAGAATCCTTAGTTAGGAGTATTAGTCTCAACCTTTATAGTTTCAAGTGACAGAAATCCACTTCTAACTGCCTTGTGCAAAGCAAGGGAGTTTGCTAGAAGGTTCTTGGGAGTAAATAATGTGCTCATGTGTAGAGTGGAAAGGTGACAGTGAAGCTTTGGTGCTCCAGAAACAGCAGGAACCAGATAATCAAATGACACCAGAACTCCAGTTTACATCTCAGTGTCAATCTGTATTTAGGCTTTGTTATTATTTTAAAATACAGAATCGCAGAGAACATGACTGTTGACAGTTTCCAGTTTTCATGCCTTGCAGCATTCATCCCCAAAGAGTCTAAATTACTTCCTCAGTTACCATTTCAGATCCCAAGGAAGAGCTCTGGTTGACCCCAGGAGGCCCACAGGGCAAGGGCTGTGGGAATGTTGCCGGACCCTTAATTAGGGGAGGAGCGACTCTTAAAAGAGAGGGTTTATAGAGACATCACTGTCCAGCTACATCAGGAAGATTGAAAACAGAGGGCCCTTTGTTTTCAAACAGGTTTGTTAGAGTGTAAACTTATGAGTCCTGAGGCTTAAATATGGACATACATGTTTAAAATATGTGTGTAGGAAACTCTTTTCTAGGGAAACTTAAAAAGGCCATACTATTCAGACTATCCAAGCGCATCTCATTTTGCCATCGATTATTCTTCTAAATGGATAGTGGAATTTTACAGGAGACTAGGGTATTTAGGAAGGTGGGGCTTTAACTTTTAAGATTAATGGTAAAAAATCATAGTTAAGTTTAAAAATAAAACAAAAAACAAAACCATGGCACTGAGATTTCAAATCTCAAACCAGATTGATTCAGTAACATAGCTCTTGAAGTTTTCCTATTTATTTGAAAGCACATGCAAATGACCCCAGCTTTTCTCTTGTCTTTCACTGTTTTTGTTTAATTTCCATCAGTATTAATCATTAAGGAGGTACAAACTGGTGTCTTTCAGAGCCTCATTTTACTCCATCTGTTATGTTTTTTAATATTTTATTGATTTTTTACAGAGAGGAAGGGAGAGGAATAGAGAGTTAGAAACATCGATGAGAGAGAAACATCGATCAGCTGCTTCTGCACCCCCCCCACTGGGGATGTGCTCACAACCAAGGTACATGCCCTTGACCGGAATCGAACCTGGGACCCTTCAGTCTGCAGGCCGACACTCTTATCCACTGAGCCAAACCAGTTAGGGCTGTTATGTTTTTTAAAATAAGCTTTCTCCTAGTGAAAGACATTCTCAACAATCTCTGGCACTTGCTCAGTCTTTCCTTGTCTTTTATGACCTTGACACTTTTGAAAAATATATGCTAATCATTTTGCAGAATGTCCCTCTATTTGGCTTGTCTGATATCTTCCCCCATGATTAGATTGAAGGTATGCATTATGTTTATGGCTTGTACTTTTTCAGTCACCTTTTAAATGTTTTATTCACTTCCAGTTTCCTTCCAGTTTCTCTATACTAAGTTCTTTTAGAAGGAAGATGTATTCACATCCCCATTCCTGCACCACTCACGCACACAGAAATTAGGGATACCCTATTGCCTATTAGGAAAAGTGCACACTTCCGAGTCCATCCCCAAAGCCATGTGCAGTCTCATAACCACATTTCTATACTACTCTTGACTCATAATGAACTGGTGAACATGAAGTCAGACTTTTTCTTTTTCTTTATTGTTGAAAGTGTTACAGATGCCTGCTTTGTTTTATTTTTTCCTCATTGAACCTCTCCTTCCTGCACCTACGCTCCCAAACCTTTGACGCATTATTGTCTATGTCCATGGGCTGTGCATATATGCATAGTTAATCTCCCCACATACACCTTCCATCTGAAATTCATGTTTGTTCACAGTTATATGTCTCTGGATCTATTTTGTTTATTAGTTTTTGGGGTATTTTTTTGTTTTCATTAGATTCCACATATGAGTGAGATCATGTGATACTTATCTTTCTCTGACTGGCTTATTTTGCTTAGCATAGTACTCTCCAGGTCCATTCAGGCTATTGCAAATGGTAAGAGTTCCTTCTTTTTTACTGCCATGTAATATTCCATTGTGTAAATGGACCACAATTTTTTTATACATTCATCTGCTGGGGGCACCAAATCTTAGCTATTAAAAATAACACTGCTATTGCCCTAGCCCCGTGGTTGGCAAATAGCGGCTCGCGAGCCACATGCGGCTCTTTTGCCTCTTGAGTGTGGCTCTTCCTAAGCCTTAGGAGTACCCTAATTAAGTTAATAACAATGTACCTACCTATATAGTTTAAGTTTAAAAAATTTGGCTCTCAAAAGAAATTTAAATTGTTGTACTATTGATATTTGGCTCTGTTGACTAATAGGTTTGCTGACCACTGCCCTAGCCTGTTTGGTTCAGTGGATAGAGCATCAGCCTGCGAACTGAAAGGTCCCAGGTTCGATTCTGGTCAAGGGCACATGCCCGGGTTATGGGCTCGATACCCAGTGGGGGACTTGCAGGAGGCAGCCAATCCATGATTCTCTCTCATCATGGATGTTTCTATCTCTCTCTCCCTCTTCCTTCCTCTCTGAAATCAATAAAAATATATTTAAAAAATAACACTGCTATGAACATAGGGGTGCACATATTCTCTCTTATTGGTGTTTCTGATATATTCCTAGAAGTAGGAATACTGGGTCAAATGGGAGTTCCACTTTTAATTTTTTGAGGAAACTGTACTGTTTTCCACAGTGGCTGCACAGTCTGCATTCCCACAAGCAGTGTACTAGGGTTCCCTTTCTCCACATCCTGGCCAACACTTGTTTGTTGATTTGTTGACGGTAGCCATTCTGACAGGTGTGAGGTGATACCTCATAGTCATTTTTGTTTACCTCGGTTAGATGATTAGTGACTTTGAGCACTTTTTCATATGTCTCTTGGCCTTCTGTATGTCCATTTTAGAGAAGTATCTATTTAAGTCCCTTGCCCATTTTTTTTTTTAATTGGATTGTTTGGCTTCCTTTTGTTAATTTGTATGAGTTCCTTATATATTTTAGATATTAACCCTTTATCAGATGTATCCTTGGCAAGTATGTTCCCTCACTCAGTGGGCTCTCTTTTCACTTTGTTGATGGTTTCTTTTGCTGTACAGAAGCTTTTTATTTTGATGTAGTCCCATTTGTTTATTTTCTCCTTAGTTTCCTATGCCCTAGGAGATGTATCTGTAAACATATTGCTATGAGAGATGTTTGAGATTTTGCTGCCTATGGTTTCTTCTAAGATTTTTATGGTTTCATAACGTGAAGGCAGGCTTAATTGATTTTCCATTTTCTGTGCTGGACTGTTGGCTCTGAGGCCCCTCTTCCTCCTACCTACCCTCTGTTATTCATATTATTCTTCTTCTCATTTTACAGACAAGGAAACCAGAGCTCAGAGAGATCTAATAATCTTGCCCATATTTAATAAGAAGACCTGATGTTTAAAATCAGATTGTTTTCCTCCCAGAAGTCAAGGGATTTGGCTTCTAGAATATATTGCAAACTCCTTTAGTAAAAAGTTTAGCTCTTATTCATCTTGAATTTTCTCACAGAATTTGGCGCAGTGCCTTGTACATAGTATGGCTCCAATATATATTAGTTGAATGGCTGAATAAGTAAATATCGAATCCCGTATGTAATTGTGATTGTGAAGGTTGGAGAGAGAATCAGAAGTTGCTTCTATCAGCATTATACTCTGATGAGCGTTTATTATAATGCGTACTACACAGCAATCGTGTTTCTTTATTACCAGGGTACATTCCAAAGATGAGTCTATGTTTGGTTCCTACTCTCATCAGCTTTGGAATTTAAATTATTTATGAAAGGCTGTGCGTTTGCTTAATCTACCTTTGCATCGAGTCATATTCACTCCCAACACAGTCTTTGGTGTGTGACTAGCTACCTGGTAACTAACACAACTGCCGGGTTCAACAAAGCTGCCAGGTTAGGAAGCATGAGAGGGAAGGGAGAGAAGAATTGAGCTTTCTCAGAGCTCTAATGCAAAGATCCCTAAACCTCTCTGCTCAGGCAGGGAGCCAGGAAGCTGCTAAATCAAGAGGGCTTGAATGAAGGGGATTTTGATACCCCTACAGAGAGGTAACCCTCTGCCCTTTCCCTTGTATGCTGGCTTGTGTTGAAATGTAGATTCTGAGTTACTGGCCTTAGGCCTGCAGGGACTGTGAGCACAGCATGTATGTGCAACTCCTTGGCTGCCCGAGGGCACTAATGTTTCCCCCAACAATTTTGATTTGTGTTTTAATTTACCTTCAGAGAGCACATATTATATTTTCGGAGCTGGTTAATTCTCAAAACCTCTGGGTATTATTGCATAAGTGGCATTTAAGTACTTTGCCTCTACTCTTAAAAAAGTGCAGTGCATTCTCATTTTCAAACTCCTTTAGGTATCAAAGATCTAGTGAGGGTGTTATAAATGCCACTCTCACCATTAGTCCTTTGAAGACTAATCTAACCCCCAAATCAAAAGTGTGTCAATCTTGGGTGAAAGAAAGGAATATAAAATGCACTTTACATCTATTCTATTTGTTTTTGTTTTATTTTTTCCCCAAAGAGAAACTCATTTACACATCTTTTGTCAGTGACATTTTTAATCGACCAAAATCAAATTTTTGTAAGTTAAACTACTTTCCGGTAGGAAAAAAGGTCACAAATCCCTATTTATGTGAGATTTGGTTTTATGCTTGAGGGATAATAATACTTTTCTTCTTTACTTCATCATCTTGAATTTTAGAAGCCTGAAATATTTTTATTGATAAAATGGGCAAGGTATACTCATATTCAGTCTAAATATCATCAAATCATTTGCTTAGAAAGGTGAACTGCAATTGATGACTCATTTGTTGGGGTATCTTACGAGAATTACAAAACAGGAATGAATATGCTTCAAATTATGTTTCATGGCAATTTTGCCGTAAACTAGGTCACATACCATTTAATAATCCTGTACTCATTCCTCCTTATAAATATCTGCTCACATCAGCCTCTTTGTCCCAGGGCTGCTTTGGTGATCCATGTTATTATCTCGTCTTCACTACACTGTGTCATAGCCTCCCAACTGGTCTGCTTCTACCCTTGCTTGTTCTCAAATTCTTTTCCATACCCGCCCCCCTAAGCCTTGAGTCATTCTAACAAATGCAAATCTTATCCATGTCACACCACTGATTGAAACCCTCCAAGGGGTCCCATTGTTTTAAGGATAAAGACCAAAGTTCTTTTATTTTTCTCCAGCTTTATTGAGGTTTAATTGACAAATATTATACTAGTATATATTTAAGGTGTGCAACGTGAGGTTTGGATATACGTACTCAATGTGAAATGATCCCCCCAATCCAGCTAATTAACCTATCCATCATCTATTTATCTTTTGTTTGTGAGGTGAGAACATATAAGTATACATTTTAACTATAGTCTTCATGCTGTACATTAGATGTCCAGAACTTATTTATCTAATTACTCAAAGTTTTTACCCTATGACCATCATCCTCCATTCCTAATCCTGGGCAGCCACTGTTCTATGCTATTTCTATGAGTTTGGCTTTTTTTGCAAGTGGGATCATGGAGTGTTTGTCTTTCTCTATTTGGCTTATTTCACTTATCATAATGCCTTCTAGGTTTATTCATTTTGTTGTAAATAGCAAAATATTCTTCTTTTTATGGCTGAATGACATTCCATTCTATATGTATATCACATTTTCTTTTTTTTATTTTTTTAAATTAAATCTTTATTGTTCAGATTATTACATTTGTTCCTCTTTTTTTCCCCCCATAACTCCCCTCCTCCCAGTTCCCGCCCCACCCTCCGCCCTCACTCCCCACCCACTGTCCTCATCCATAGGTGCATGATTTTTGTCCAGTCTCTTCCCGAATCTCCCACACCCCTTTCCCCCCCAAGAATAGTCAGTCCATTCCCTTTCTATGTCCCTGATTCTATTATAATCACCAGTTCATTCTGTTCATCAGATTATTTATTCACTTGATTCTTAGATTCACTTGTTGATAGATGCATATTTGTTGTTCATAATTTGTATCTTTACCTTTTTCTTCCTCTTCCTCTTCTTAAAGGATACCTTTCAGCATTTCATATAATCCTGGTTTGGTGGTGATGAACTCCTTTAGCTTTTCCTTATCTGTGAAGCTCTTTATCTGACCTTCAATTCTGAATGATAGCTTTGCTGGATAAAGTAATCTTGGTTGTAGGTTCTTGGTATTCATCACTTTGAATATTTCTTGCCATTCCCTTCTGGCCTGCAAAGTTTCTGTTGAGAAATCAGCTGACAGTCGTATGGGTATTCCCTTGTAGGTAACTCGGTTTCTTTCTCTTGATGCTTTTAAGATTCTCTCTTTATCTTTTGCTCTTGGCATTTTAATTATGATGTGTCTTGGTGTGGTCCTCTTTGGATTCCTTTTGTTTGGGGTTCTCCATGCTTCTTGGAACTGTAAGTCCATTTCTTTCACCAGGTGGGGGAAGTTTTCTGTCACTATTTCTTCAAATAGGTTTTCAATATCTTGGTCTCTCTCATCTTCTGGCACCCCTATAATTCTGATGTTGGTACGCTTGAAGCTGTCCCAGAGGCTCCTTACACTATCCTCGCATTTTTGGATTCTTTTTTCATTTTGCTTTTCCGGTTGGGTGTTTTTTGCTTCCTTGCATTTCAAATCATTGACTTGATTCTTGCGCTCCTCTGGTCTGCTGTCGGGAGTCTGTATAATATTCGTTATTTCAGTCCGTGTATGCTTAATTTCTAGTTGGTTCCCCAATATAGCATCGAGGGTCTCATTAGTTTTCTTGTAGATCTCATTAAGTTTATCGGCGGCTTCTAAACAGTTCTTGAGAGACCTTAAAAGTGTGGTTCTGAACTCTATCTCTTCCTTTGACAATTTTGTCCTGTTTCTTTGTCTCCGAATTTTGTTATGCTTCCTTGGTGCACTCCCTAGTGGTCTTTGTTTGCAGTCTTATAGTTAAACCTTGATTGTTGTAGCTAATCCCAGGGAGGGTTTGACCTCCAGGCCAAGTGGCTATGAGAATCAGCTGTGTCAGCAGTGAGAGAACTTCTGTCCTCTAGGGAGGTGCTAATTTAGCCTTTGCCTGAGGCTATCCAGTAAATGCCTCTGTGCAGGGCTTGGGTAGGGCGGGTCGCACAGGATCAACAGGGTGGGCTGGAGAGAGCAGTTATGGCGGCTCTCAGTCCTGTCCCCAGGGGCTCTGCCTCTCTGAGTCCCAGCACCCGCTGCAAAGCTGGGAGAGAAAGCTGCACTCGCTCTGACCGAAGCCAGACAGTCCTGCTTCTCCCGTTTGAGTCTGGGTCCCTAAAGACTCGCCTGTATCTGGAGCTCAGAGTCTGCGACTCCCTCCTGATTGAAAACAACAACCGCGCCCTCCGCCGCCAGCCCGCTCCGCGCACTCCGCACCTCAGAATTTGACTTCAGCACTGTGCCTCCTCTGAGTGTCCGTATGCGTTTCTCTTTCCTCCTAGTTGTAGGACTTCCACTCAGCCAGCGTTCCTGTGGTTCTGGGTGATGTCCCTTCCGTCTTTTAGTTTTACTTTTGAAGTAGTTGTTCAAAGCAGCAAACTCCGGCGTTAACCTATGCCGCCATCTTGGTTCTCTCTCACATTTTCTTTATCTGTCAATGAACACAGGTGGTTTCCATATCTTGGCTATTGTGAATAATGCTGCATGATTATGGGAATACAGATATCTCTTCGATATCCTATTTTCATTTTTTGTTGTTATATACCCAGAAGTGGTATTGTTGGATTATACGGTAGTAGTTCTATTTTTAAATTTTTGAGGACCGTCTATATACTCTTTTTCTTAATGGCCTTACTAACTTACAATACCACCGACAGTGTTCCAATTTCTTCACATCTTTACCAATACTTGTTAATTTCTGACTTTTTGATAATAGCTATCCTAACAGGTAAAAGGAGATAGCTCATTGTGCTTTTAATTTGCATTTCCCTGATGTTTATTGAAGTTGAGCACATTTGCACATACTTGCTGGCCATTTGTATGTTTTCGTTAGAAATCTGTTTATTCAAATACTTTGCCTATTTTTAAATTAGGTTATCTGGGTATTTTTTATTTGCTTTTGAGTTTCTTATATATTTTTTATAATAACTTTCTATTGGAAATATGATTTGAAAATATTTTATATTATTTCATAAGTTGCCTTTTCATTTTGTTGATGGTTTCCTTCACTGTGCAAAATCTTTTTAGTTTGATATATAGTCCTACTTGCTTATTTTTGCTTTTGTTGCCTGTATGACTGAACAACCAGCTAACTGGCCAATAGCTGTGACACGCACTGATCCAGACCTTGCTGCTGGGGCCCTAACAGCCCCAAATCTGGTTCACCCGCACCCCAAACCCATACAGAAGGGAGGAGGGAGACAGATTCCACTTGGAATTGGCCATTGGTTAGCTTGCTGCTGGGGCCAACCTCCTGTGGTCCCTCCCCTCAGCAGACTGGCCCCCCTGATCAGCCTTGATTGTGGCCAGGCTAAGGAACCCCACCTGTGCATGAATTTGTGCACTGGGTCTCTAGTATAATAATAATAAATGATAACTCCAATGTTGAGATATTTTTTCCCCCTATGTTTTCTTCTAGGAGTTTTATAGTTTTAGGTCTTATATTTGTCTTAAATACATTTTGAAATGATTTTAGTGTATAGTATGAGATGAGGGTAAATTTTATTTTATTTTTTTGCATGTGGTTATCCACTTTTCCCAACACCATTTACTGAAGAGACTGTCCTTTCTGATGTACACAACTAAATGGAAAGATACCTCATGTTGGACAGACAATAGAGTGGTGAAGGCCTGGAGAGGGGGTGGGAGCCAGTCAATGGGGGAAAAATAGGGGACATATGTAAACTTTAAATTATAACAATAAATTAAAAAAATAAAATAAAGAAGAAAATATTAAATTTACCCCATGTTGATCTACATATCCTACTTACAAAAAGAAGAAAGAAGAAAATGAAGAAAGATACCCTATATTTGTGGGTTGGAAGAATTAATAATATCAAAATATCTGTAATATCCAAAGCCATTTACAGATCCCATGCAATGCCTATCAAAATTCCAGTGACATTTTTTTAAATAAATAGAAAAACAATTCTAAAATTTGAATAGGGAAGACACACTCTAAATAGTGGGGGAAATATGAACAAATAGTGGAGTACAAAATTACATGTAGTCAATTTGATTAAATTGTAGAGCAGTGGTTCTCAAACTCAGTTGCATTTGGAATAATATCAAGAATTTTTTGAAAATGCTGTTTCCAGTGTCCCACCCCTGGAGATTCTGATAAATTTTCCTCAGGGATATCAGGAGTTTTGAAACTTCCCCAGCTAAATCTAATGTACAACCCAGGTAAAAATAAAAACAAACCAAACCAAAAACACCACCATTCTAGAATATATAAAACTAAGAGAAAAATGTTAGAATTGTAAGTTGGGATAATATACTGGAGGAAATTACATAGAAGGCTCTGAAGATTAGGCTTTGTTTTATAGATAGGAGAATTCATTAAATACTTTTTTATCAAGTTGCCAGTAGAACATCATAGTTCTAAGTGCTAGCTGTGGAGTCAGATAGATTGGATTTCAATCCTGGCTCTGCTAGTAGCTAATCATGTGCCTTGGGCTTGCGATTATGCCTCGATTTCTTTATATGTAAAATAGTACTACTAATATTTCCTGCTGCAGAGGGTGGTTTTGATGTTTTAAGATTCTTCATTTAATACTTGTTCCAAACAAAGCACTAAAGTCAACTTTATTTTGTAAGGACTGAACTTTAGGAAGATTGACCTGATTTTGATGTGTAAGATGGTATGTATTTCCATTTGTTTAATTCTTCATTCAACACATGTTTAATGCATACCTACCATATGCCAGGTGCTATCAGTGGTGCCAGAAACAATAGCAAAAATAAAAATGATGTCCAGACAGCACTTTAACATTTTTTGAATTGCTTCCACATAAATGAACTTTGATTCTTACCACAACCCAGTGAAGGGGAAGCAGGGGCTCGGCATTACCCTGAGTTAGTATTAAAAAATGTTAACTTTAGAGGTTAAGCTGGAGAGAGATGCAACTTAACGCCAGAACCAGACTAATGACCTGGTCACTTAGAGATGCATGGTGAAGACAATGAGTAAAGAGGTGAAAGAGACACACAAGTGGAAGATAAAGTTCAGGGAGAAGAATTTTCAATTTCAGTTTTCCCTGAAGACCATAGAGTCTAGAGACTGTTGATTTTAATGACTCAGATTGCCTCATAAGCAAGTGGCATATCCATGGTGATGAGAAAGTTACTTGTAGTCTTCCAAAAGCTTAAGAATCACACTGGGATTCTGGTGTCTTGGGGAGATGCGTGGCCTGCTTCATGGTCCACTTCTTAGCCTGGCCTGTTTATAAACATCAGGAGTTTAGACACAGTATTAGTATGGTAATGGGTTTTTATTGGTGTTTCTTAAAAAAATGGAAATTAAAGGTTAAAATGGAAAGAAGTAACTAATCTATCAACTCACTTTTCATTTTAAGTTTCACATAACCTCTTTTTCTCAATTGATAAAACCTTATTTTATTTTAAATCTCTCCAGGGAGGCTCTTGTGAGTTTGGGGTGAAAGTGACTTTCTTGAACTGGGAAATTGTTCCCAAGACTCTGTGTATAGGAAAAGCAAATAATATTCTGATGTCAACGTTTAGGTAAATGACAAAACACTATATCCAATAATATGTTGTCAATATACTTTCATTACTTAGTGGAACTCCCAGGTTGATACTGATCTACTGACAACAACCTTGAGTTGCCTTCAGGTTATCTGTATGATCAACCCATGGTTGTATAATTCAAGGCACATTTCCCCAGTTTAATGTTGAGTATGCCACAGAGGATGGCATCAAAGTCTTAGTAAAGTCAGAATATATTATCTCTATTGGTTTTCAGGATGTGTCAATCTGTCAAAGAAAATTAAGTTATCCTCACCAAACATATTCCAAATATCGCCCTGGATCTTATTTTCCATAGGTTGTCCAAGCATGGGTTTTAGATATAATGATCTTCCCCAGTATCTTTACATCTGGGATCACCAAATGAATGCTCAAAATTAACTTTGTGTTTTAAACACCTGGTCTTTCATATAACTCAGGGACCCATGAGTGAATTACTAATGTAGAAAATATGGGATTTAGCAAAACCTTTACTGGGATTTTCCCCCACTGGCTTTCAGCCAACTTAATGGGGAAGATTTCCTCAGTGCCAAAATCAAAACATTAAAAATAAGTGTTGGCATTTATGTCCAAAGATGACCTTTCTGAACCTTTATCCATGGGGCCTGAACTCTGAGTTTGTTTTCTCAGGACTGTAGTTTATGAATTTGCTCTGGTCTAGCCTACATTGGTTGTCCAGCATTCTTGTAATCATAATGAGATGGTTAGCTGGGCTTCGAGTTGTCATAGGTAACTGTTATGGTGCAGAGGACAGTCTGTGACCTAGCTTGTGCAGAGACAGCTAAATTGATGTATTGCCACCTAAGCTAATAACACCTTGCCATGTTACCCTGAGTTAAGGAAGGACAGTGATAATGTTTGCCCAATAAATCATGAACACATCCATCATATATGAAGAGTGAAGATTATTATAGTAATATATATAAAGAAGGAAGATTGTTATAGTTCTCTAGGAATAAGTGTTTAAACTAAAATGCTTAGAATCAAGTAGAAGAGACAGGAATAGTATATGTGACACAAAGGAGAACTTGTAATACATATACTCAGATGGCATGCAGAGATTCTAATACTGTCCTCAGTTGTTGAAGGAATGAGAAAAGACTGCGGTTGGTGCAATGAAGGAAGCTTCATAAAGGCTGTATGACACGAACGTCGAAATTGAGGATAGAACTTATTCCAATATAAGGATGTAAGAAGAGTCAACATGTTTTACTGTGAAAACAGCTGTTTTGTTTTTCTGATTATTTGCTTCCTTGGGAGGCTCCAGCCCATTCTAGGGGAGTGCACTTCACTTCACACACCCGACCAACAGGGACAGAATGCAAATATTTTCCCTCACCTCAGGGGAGTGTTTGAGAATATCTCTTGGAAAGGAAACTAATTTATTTGGTTGCTAATTATTTTGGCTCTGGTTTTAATGAGCCATCCACTGTAAAAGATAAAGAGGATAATAATGTCTTTTCTTTCTTTGTTTTTTGGTAAAGTGATTAAAAGGGTATGGGCAAGTATCTTGTAGTAATTAAGATCATGGGCTCTGGTGGGAGACTATCTGTGTTTGTATCCCTGATTATTAGATGTGTGACCTTGGGCAAATTGCTTTTCCTCTCTATGCCTGAGCGTCCTCATCCATAAAATAAGAATAATAATAGTACCTATCTCAAAGGATTGTATTGAGGATTTAAACAGGGGTTATTATTATTGTTAGGATTATTATTTATTGTTATAATGGCCTGGAAACCTGGAAAGATATGGGGGGTAGGTGACATGGACATATGGGAACACAAAAACTTGCAAATGATTTCAGAGAAATTGGCTAGGCAATGTGTGTGTGTGTGTGTGTGTGTGTGTGTGTGTGTGCGCGCGCGCGCGCGCATGCTCAAGGAGAAGCTGGGGATGAGGCAGAGTGCTGTTTGGACAGTGCTTGTTGAATACACTAGATAGGACTCCATGAAGAAAATGGTTTTGATACCCAAACAATCAGATTTCTCCCCTGTAGCCAGCTGCTGTCTCTAGTGAAGAATTTACTTTGAACCCAGGACCCAGCCAGTTAATCCTGCAAAGTCTAGAGGAAAGAATATGATCAAGTCTGCTGTTTCTATGAGTGTTTATTAATTGATGGTCCAACAGAAGCAAGGGCCATTAATGCTACAGGGATTTGGTTTGGCTCCATCAAATTAACCTGGTGTGGACAAATATGAACCCTGCAAAACAAATAAGTGAACCAACAATAAAACCTGTAATACCTGTCTTAGAAGAGGGTCTTCAGACACAAAAATGTTGGTGTTGGAGGACTTCCTCTAAACCTGTATATCTAGGATGCCTGAATTGGACTTATCTGAATAGGGTTTAGTGACACCTCCTGTTACAAATAGCAGAATCTTGAAATTGCTGAAGTCCGCCCCCCCCCCACCCCCTCACGCTTTAAAGAACTACTTGTTCCATAGAAGAAGCTCCTCAGAGTGGAGCCACTCTGGGTGGAGCCACACAGTGTAGTCCATGGACCAGCAGCTTCAGTATCACCTGGGAGCTGGTGAGACACACAGCATCTCAGATTCCATTCCAGACTTACTAAATCAGGCGCTCCCTTTACTGGGTCCCAGGAGACTCATGTGCACATTAAAGTATGAAAGCTCTGCTCCATGCACTGAAATGGATCACCCCCTTTCTCAGGGTGCCTAACTCATTACCCTGGAGTCACAAAGCACTGGGAGAGACTCTGGTTGATCATTTCCTCAAATTCAAGGAACAGTGTCCCCAGAAGGCAGAGATAATGATAATCATAAAAGTTACAAATAAAATCCCTTCTTTGAATTAGCAATTAAAGAACGATCTGAAGAAATGCAATTCTTAATTTTGAGACCTTTGAGGCTTCAGAGGTCTCCAAGTGAAAGATACCTCTGAAATGCAGCATAACACAGATCCCTTAAAAATGTAGGTCAAAGGTGAACATCATCAAAGTGGGCTCAAAGGCAAATAGACATCAGTTATGAAATACAAGAGTGTGCCGAAAAGGTTTTTGCCCCTCTGTGTGCCTATATGAGGAAGAGTGCTGCTTGAGCCTTTGAACCTTAGAGACCTGCCCATTTGAATGGAAGGTGTGACATTTTCCTTTGAGGTACAGGTTGCATTCTGTGCAGATCCTCAAGCATCAAGGTCAGGCCCTGTTCAGAATAACTGAATGCTAATTGACTTGCTGGGTATTAATGTGCATTATCTTGTTTATACCAATGTTCTGCTGGCAGTTTGTAAACCATTCTCTCTCTGGCAAGCTCTGACAGGGATTTGAAGTTGTTTCAGTTTTATAGGAATTTGTTACTCTCTAGCTGTGCTAGAGGGTGAGAGAAATTAGAGTGAGAGAGGGGGGACGTCTCCTCTGCACACTTCTATATCATGAATGATCACCACAATTGACAGTTGATTGTGGAGCCTGCATTTACCTCCAGGTAAGAAACAGACTGGCTATATAATTATGCTAACACTTTCCAGGGAGATTTTTTTTTTATTGTTGTTCTTTAGCCTTGCCAAATGTATACAGGCTCCTACAGGCTGGCACACTCATAAAGCAGGCAAGGTGACCTCAGTGATTTGTGTGGCTACCCTTTGCCATGTTCCATTTCTCAATGCAGTGGGCAGCCGTCCAAATACACAGCAGCTCTCTGTGCAGTAATAACTTTGACTTCCACTGAAACTCCAAGCAGGAGCTGTTCAGTTTCCCTACACCTTGCTCTGCCTTTGGTAGCTAGAATCCCAATGTTGTTTATTTTGCTTGCCATTAACTGACCATGTGACCTTGGGCAAGTCACTGTGCTTCGAATTCCTTATCTATGAAATTAAGGGGTTGTGTTTTTTAGCTATAGACTTTCCTTTTCCTTTTCCTTTGGTTCTTGGAAGCAATATGGTTGCCAGCACCAAGGCTGCTGGTCTTGGATCTGAAGTCTGGAGGAAGCTGCAATGCTATATGAGAACTGGCCTGGCCTTAGAGACTTTGTCTGGAGTCCCGGTCTGCCTCTGACTAGGTGTGCGTCTGACCTTTGGCATTTCTCTTGAATCTTCAGTGTCTTCACCTGTAAAATGGAGATAAATATCCTGTCTTGCCTACCCTGCAGAGCTCTGAGGAAAGTGTGCATTGCATTTGGGAAAATGCTGTCCAGTGCAGAAATTATCAGGTTTGTCTGATCAGTCCTTTTAAACAGGTAGGCGACATCAAGCTGGTCCCAAACCCTGAGTGGCCTCAGTTGGCCACAGCTTGGGCTACAGCAGGACCCTGGTGCCTCAACACCATCCAATCAGAATTTCTGGGGGATAGTGTTAGACTCATGAGATAGATGTGCAGCCAGACTTGAGAACCACTGATCTGAGGACAAGATAAAAATACCACTCTCTTGATCTCAAAACTTGGTATTCATTGTAAATGACAGGATGACTCTTCTCACATCTAATGCCTGAGGTGTAGCATGGACAAGATAGAGTCTGCAGGGAACTGTCCTCCTGTAGCCTTCTTATTAAGCTTGACAAATATACCTTCTAGTTTTGATTCATGGTTTCCTTCACCGTATATTAAATGGGAAAAATCTCTGACACTACTATTGGAAATGAACTTCCTGAGAACTGTATATCTTTTGGAAACTATGCAAGGTTCAACTTGAGCTACATTTAGCTCTCTCTAAGCCCTCTTTTAAGTGTCAAACTGGGCACAATTGAACTTGATCTTTTGCCCTTTGGAACACAGCAGTTATAGAGGGTGAGAGAAAAAGGAGAAGAGCAAGTAGAGAGGAGTATCACCAATAAGTTTCTGCTCAGATGATTTTGTTATCAGAATGTGTTTGGAACTGACACTAGTTGAGTTCTGTGCTTAAGGAACAAGCTGTGGGGTGAGTACCTGGGTTTATGCAAGTTATTTCACAAGCCACCACGGTTTTGGCTTAGTCTTTCCCTTCACTGCTCTTCTGAACAATTTCCACCAGGTCTGGGACTAAACTCAAGCTAGATATTTCAGAGGCACAGTCCAAGGCAGGTGCCATTAAGAACCTCAGAAAAGGGGCCTAGGGTGGAGGGATGGGGGAAAAAATAACCCTGCACAAAATGTACGACTCAGAATTAAAGGAGCAAAGCAAATTCCCAGGAGGTGAACTTTTTATTTATTTCATTTTAGTTTGTCAGTGGAATGAGATAAGAACATCTGTCTCCTGCTAAATAGGAGCCACATTCTTTCAGGTAAGAATGATAATGCTAGGGTAACGCATTTCTGCAAACTTGCCTTAATCTATTTCTGGGGTAATGGACTTTCACAGTGGCCTCAAGTGCCGCTGTTAATAGTTTCTTGCTTCTCCCAGCAGAAATGCACTAGAGCTGTTTTCAGATGTATGTTCACTTTGAGAAAAAGAACAACAGAACCTTCTCTGAAAGAAAGGGGAAAAAAAGATTAAATCCTTTCTTTAATCTAGCAGAAAAGACGAAATTACCTCAGTGCACGCTTCTATTGGTATAAACAACAGTAAGAGAGAAAAAACTAGTTTCTTCATGACTGGAAAATATTTAGGGCAGGGAATGTGGTCTCCAACTCCTCTATACTTCCCTGCTTACTTTCATACTGTGAGTTTTGGACTCCAGGGAGAAAGTCTAAAAATACTGGAGCCTATTTGTTCCAAAGCAGGTAACAAAGATGGAAGGGGCCTGCTTTTGCCTCAAAGGGAACAAAAGAAATATAAAATCTTAATGTTTTCATTTTTAAGCTCTAAATCAAAGTGAAAACTTGGACTCTTGTTCTTTATTTTTATTTTTAATAGGCAATGTGGAGAGATTGTAATACAAATTCAAATGACACAAAGAAAAATATATCAAAAAGTTAGTCTCCCTTTCAACACTACCCACCAGCACGCCAGTCCTCCTTCCCCAAGGCCACCTCTGATGCCAGTTCCTTGTGGTTCCTTCCAGAGATATTCTCTGCATATTGAAGTGTGTGTGTGTGTGTGTGTGTGTGTGTGTGTGTTTGTGTGTGTGTGTGTGCGTGCCTGCCCATGCACATTCAGAGGGCTATCTCTCCCTTCATGCAAAATAAATAGCTCATTCTACACACAATCTCGTATCCTTTGCTTTTTTTCACTTAAAAAGATGTCCTAGAGGTAATTTAAAATCGGGACATAGAGATGATTGTTCTTCATGTTAATAGCTGTACAGAAGTCCACTGAGGCATGTATCATCATTTCCTTAACCAGCTGCCAATTGATGGGAATTTAGGCTCTTTTAATTCATCTACTACTACAGTGTTAGAATGAATCATCTCATCTTCTAGTACATACATCTACAAGTGTAAAATATTTTGGAATCAAGCTGCTATAAAGTAACTTGATTCTCACATCTCTTTTGTGGTTGCAAATTTCTCCCAGGCTCAGCAGAAAACTTCAGCAGACTTAATTGAATTTTGTTTTTGCAATATTACCTGTAGGTCAGAGTGCAGTGCTGATTTCTGGTTTTGGGATTTCCCTTTGGTTTGGTTTAGCTGTTATCAACCTCACCAGGGAAGACAAGATTGGAGCTGTGTTTCCACCCACACTCCGAATCAGTTACTGAGCAGATATGAGCCTTTCTGCTACCATTGTAAGGTCACAAAAGTCACCTTAACAGCCCAAGGAAATCAATAACAACAATGGTCAAGGTACCACCTCTGACTCAGGGCTTTCTGAATGTATAGACTTTCTGCCTCTGCATTGATAAGGCCATACACATGTATGCACCCAAACTCAGGGCTCCCTAGGCTCTGGTTTTCAAAACTCCGAACAAATACAAACTGGAATACATTTAGGATGAGACTGAAGTCTCTGGAAATAGTAGACCTTTATACTTTTATCTTTTAAATAACAAGCATGTTTGAGGGATGAGTAAATAAGGATCTAGTCATGTAGGGATGAGGAGGTAATCTTTCCTTTTATCAGATGGTGGTCCATTCAAGGATAACAAGGTTGTCTTTAAAAGCTGGAAGCCTCCAGGTAGAATTGCTAGAGAAAATCTGTCATTTGATAAAGGAAAAAGAAACAATATTGGGGAGGGTGGCATATAAGAATAAGGTAGTGAAAAAAACAACAGAGGTTGAAAGTTGAAAATCCATACTTTCATTCAAGAACCACATGAACTTAGTTACAACCAAGTCAGAAAGCCTGTCAATCCTAAGTAAAAAAGAAAACATATTTGCTATGTGGGTTTGTCTTGATTTAGATATTTAAGAAGAATCACTGTACTGAGTCCCTCTTCAGCTTTCAAGCTTTTGTCTCCTCTGGGTTGGCTCAAATGATGGTACAGTGGCTGCCAGCAGCTTCTGTCCTGAATCCTCCTGGGCTCAAGACTGGCAAAGAGAAAAGCTCTTTTTCCTCTAAGAGTTCAAACAAAAGTCAGACCCTGCATAGGCAAGGGTCTAAAGTCAGACTGCTCTTACAATGAATGGGGGGATGACTACCTGGTTCCCCCAATTCATAAATGTCCCAAATAGCCTCTCACTAGATGTATGGCTTGGACTCACTTAATTTCTTATTGTCTTATTTTCCTTGTTTTTCAAGTGTGGTTAAACTTGATCATCTTTGTGGCTTCCTGTGGTTCTAACCTAATGTCCTTTCTTCCTATCATCCTTTGCTTTTCTCATTTATTGAACATTTACCTTGACAGGCGTTTTGTTTGTATTTCTGTTTATATTTTAATAGATATATAAACAGGTAGGTGTTTTAAAGTAAAAATATACTTTAAATACTTATCTCTAATCAAATAGAGATAAGTATGAAGAGCAATAGGAACACAGAAGAGGGAGCAAACAATTCACTACTGTGCTCATAACTTTGAATCCAGTTTGAAATTTGACCAGACTCACAAGTCTATGGTTAAATATATGAAATAGAAATGTGAAGCTGGAATTACTGACAAGGAGAAAAGTGCAGTGGCAAATTCACCAACATTTACGTATTAATGTACTAGAATCATCTACTATTCTGATAGTACCCAAAGAGGGTTAAAGACAATATGGAGACAGATAAGAAGGCATTAGCCAAATATTTAAAGAGCGGACAAGCATGGTTTCTGAGCAAGTATCAAGGAACTGAGTTAGAAAATAAACACTGAAGGATAATTAGATAATTATTTTAATAAGATATTGTCAAGAAACCAAAAAAAGTCTAATTTAAAACAAACTAAACCACACCACCACCATCACCACCAGAAAGAAAGCACATGGTGATTTGTAGGACACAACTCAATGAAGTTAGAAATCAGTCAACCAAGAGATTGGATTTTTTTTCTAAAATCTTAAAACATAGGAGAGCCACCCTTGTGATGGGTTGTGTGTTTATACCTGAAGTCAGAGAAATGAACTAGAAGATCTCTTAAGGTCCTCGGTCCTCACATTTTAATATTTTGTGTTACCTCAATGGCTGTTCTATGAAGGGACTTTACCCCCAATGAAAAATTGCTACTGTGTAATAGTTGATGCTGATTAGGAGTCAGATATGCTGGCCTAGGGAACTGCTTTAAAGCATACAAAGAGAATACCCTGTCTCTAAATTCCAGGGGAAAATAACAACCAGAATTATTAGAAAAAATAACACTTATATTCTCCTAGATCATATTCACCCTGAGGATGCCAACAGGCACCACAGCCATGATCCTTGCAAGGATAGCAACAGCTGGAACAGGAAAGAGTTAACCAGGGAAGAAAGAGAGGGCTTTCCTACCCTACCTTCCCTTTCTAATCCAGTTTTTTTTTTTCTAAATTAAATTTTAAGAGTATATACATATATCCACATTTCTAGGAAGAGTTAATTCCAGTCTTATTTAGAAATAAGAGAGTGGCTTACTTCACCATTTAAAGTTCCTTCCATGACTACTGTGTTTCTGTAACAATGCCTTAGGCATTAAATAGTGTCAGAAAACGAAATATGTGTTTTTGGTTCTAACTCAAAAAGGGAAAACAAGGCTTCAAAGAGAAGAAAAAGAGAGAGGGGTGAGAGAGAAATGAAGTCTTTCCCATTCAGTGTTTACTGTTCACAGGAATACAAATATTTAGCATTGTTTTGACTTTTACACTGACGATGAATGTCAGTTTACTGCAAAGATGTGAATTAATTCTTGAGCTAAACTCTAAAACTCAAATTTTCAACATATATTAGGAAGAACAAGCTGTGCTCGGTAGTGTGGAGAATATGAAGACATAGTCACCACTCAGGGGGCTTCCACACGAATGGGAGATAAGATTTAGATGAATGCAGGCATAATACACTATGAGATTTCCAAGGGAAGAAAAATTTTTCAGGGAAAACTCTAAGGATGAAGTAAAATTTGAAATGGACCCTGAATTGAGGGTAGATTTTCTGGCAGGAAATGAGGTGAGTGGGGAGGAATAACATGAGCAAAGGGACAAGGTAGGTGAGCACAAGGGGAAACAGGTATATCGATTTGATTGGAAGAGTCAGTTCTATATGAGGGGGTGGGGGTGGGGAGGTGACTTACCAGGGACTTTAGTAGTAGGAATGGCATAGCAAAAAGCTACGTACCAACTCTGGCTTATCTTTGGGGAAGAGGGGACTGACCCATCTGGAAGTATGGACAGACCTTTGTGCTGAGCCCTTCTTGCTAGACCATCCTTCTGTGTTGTAGTAGGAAGGAAATGGGGCTGGAAGGACTGTGAGGAGATAAGGGGTGAAGAGAGAAAGAAGAACATATTCTAGTCCCATCTGGGTTCTTATGTTTGAGGCCTATTCTAATAATTGTCTGAGTTTGGTCTTTTAAATTGTTTTCTTCCTCCAGAGCAAACTCCTAGTCATGGTTCCAGCTTTAGCTCCCATTCCTCTCTTATGTGGTAGGAACAGTGACCTTCTGTTGAGCATAATCCTTGGCGGGTACTTTGACTTGAGGTCCCTGATTCTGAAATCAACCCTGTAAAGTGAATATTATTATCTCCATTTTATAACCAAGCCAAATGGAGCTCACCAAATTAAGCACCTGTCCCCAAATAATATGGGCACTAAGGGTCAGAGCCAGGTTGTAGCATTCTAATCCAACATTGTGCTTACTTTTTTTCTTTTTTTTTTAATTCACAGGGCCTTAATTTAAAAATTTGCTTGTAATCTTCATAATACTGAACTTGTTGTCATGCAGTGATTTTCTAAAAGGGAAGTTGTTTTAGGTGAACTTCATTTAATAAATATCAAATTTAAACATTTTTATTTACAGCAGAAATAGCAAGGTAGGCTGATCAATCATTATAAAACTTACCATGTGATTCTATTAAGTAGCCAATCAATAGAATCTATATTAGCTTACATAGATAGATGGGTGGATAGATAGATAACTTTTGGATGATTGAGACATGCTTATATTATGAAAAAAATCATTGCTAATAAAAGTTACATTTTCAATTTTTTTTTAAAGAAAAGGTGAGTGAGCCATCTTTGAATTGGATCCTGCAGACCTACAAGCTGACATATGACTGAGACCACATGAGAAATTCCAAATAGGAAGCCTAGTCCTTACTTGATTTCTGACAAAAAGAAACAGAACAGATAATAAAATGGCTTTTTCATTTAAAGCTACATGCTCTGCCTTGAGGATACCAACCACCCTGTCCTGGCTAAATTGGCTCATAAAGTGCCCATCCTGTTAGGGTTAGAGGTTATTTTTAGATTCAGCAACAATGGTTTCCACTCACCAAGGCGGATCTATCTACAGCCTCTGCTGAGTGTCCAGCTGGCCAGCAGCAGTCCAACACTGAGCCCCTGATGCCGCACTGTTCCCCAGGGGAAACACTCAGCTGATTACACAGGACCATGCCCATCAGGGAAGAGACAGCACGTTGTTCTCATTGGAATAGACATTAGTCTGGGTACTGATTGCTTTCCCTGCCAGAACCACCATTCATAGCCTTAAGGCATGTCTTATTCACTGTCATGGTGTATTAGTTTTGAATGTTGCATAACAAATTACCACAAACTTATTGACTTAAAACAACACACATTTATTATCTGTCTCCATGGGTCAAGATTGTGAGCATGGCTTGTCTTGGTGTTTTGCTGTCTCACTCAGGCTGCGAAGAGCTGGCAGGCTGTGTTCTCATTTGGAGGCTTCCAGACTCATTTGGATTATTATTGGCTGTCGTCTGGAGAATGATCTCCAGTCCTAGAGGTCCCATTCAGTGCCTTATCATGTGACCCACTCCATCGGCAGCTCAAAAATGGCTATTGACTTTTCAAGGCCAGCAGGATAATCTTTCTTTCCGGTTTGTTAAGATGAAATCTTATATGATGGAACATGATTCTGAGAGTAACATCCCATGACCATTGTGATATCTGGTAAAGTACCTTTTCCCATGTGAGGTAACATAGTTATAGTTTGCCATGGGGATTAGGATGTGAACATATTTGGGCGGCTATTATTCTACCTACCACAGGAAATTCTAGGAAGAAGGGGCCTGGATGAGCTAAACATCTTACATGAAGAGAACAGGTTCCTCAACAAAGAATTGTCTGGCACAAATGTCAGTAATGTTGAGGTTCAGAAACCCTGGTTTAGGGTGATATGTTTTATAGCATTATTGAGGCATTAGTTGAATAACACTGATAATAATACCGATTCCCTAAAATTCTCAAAGTCTTTTTAAAAAATACTTTAATTGATTTTTTTAGAGAGAGAGGAAGGGAGAGGGAGAGAGAAACAGTGATGTGAGAATGAAACATTGATAGGCTGCCTCCTGCAAGTCCCCAACCCTCAAAGTCTTAATGAAATTGAAGGAAAAGTAAAGAGCTAAAAGCCATCAGATTTTTTTAAAATCTAAGATTTGTTATCTATATTAAATATTTGGAGTGTGAAAAATCTGCCCCTACATCTCAGTTTAGTTATTTATAAAATGGAAACAATTATATACTAGCTTATAGAGTTGCTCCAAGGCTTAAGATAACTTATATCATAAGAGATCTCTGTAAAGAGGTATACAAAACTAAAATACTTTAAAAATTATTAGTATAACTGGAAGTCTATTTTTATAAAAATTACATTAGAATAATATAGTGTAGGACTTATAAAAACAGGTTTAAATATTTGCCAACAGATTTTATGGATTTCTTTAACTGGCCTATTACAATTTGACACAGAAATGAATATAATAGTGTAAAAAAAATTAGTCACTGATTTTTTTTAATTAAAAGAAAAATGGTCTCTCTCTCTCTCTATCTCTCTCTCTCTCTCTCTCTCTCTCTCTATATATATATATATATATATATATATATATATATACAGTCAAATATAGGCAATGTTTATCTAGATATTATTTTGCATTTTTCTTTAATTATATATAATTAAAAATCAATGATATTTTTACCAAGAAGGATGGCTTCTCTCAAATTTTTAACCTTTATTTTCTTTCACTTAGTAATATTAGTTTTGATCACAATGAAAATGTAATATAATGGAAAAGAAAAATCTGATTATGAGAAATTGAACAGAATACACTGGTGAATTCATGGGTTCCAAGACAGCATGTAAAAGAGCAGAGCAGTAAAGGAAGGTAAGACTGCAGACTGTTGAATGTGTGCTTTTGTGACGGGAGGTGGCATTAAGTCAAAGACACACAGGAGTCACTGGAATTTAGCAGTTCAGGCCTCACTCCTGGCTGCTTTCATTACAGGCTCCTTTCCTGTGATGACCACAAGACTCACACAGACAAAGTAACTATTAATCAAGAGCAAATCCACTGTACTATAGAAGCTTCATCTTGGAGAATGTGGTTTGAAGAGAAGTGTAGGAAAGGTTATAGAGCTTAAAAGGATATGATTTTAAAGGGTGAAGCCAATTAGGTCTTATTTTAAATAAGGTTGTTCTCAGCCTACACACTTAGGAACTTCTTGTGTACCTGTAAATCTCATTGTGACTCTCACTGACTTAATTGTCTCTAGTGAAACAACCTACCCTAACTAACACAAGCACCATGTTTCTAGAACCTGGGTGTTTCATGGAGAGTACCTGTGAGTTGGCATTTCCATTCTGTGCTACAGCATGTGCAGACCTTGGGCCACCATTCCAAATTTCTAAAATTTGTAGAAGGCAAGTATATTCTCAAAGTGACTCCTTTGGAAATGAGGCAATATACATAGATAGATGCCCTCCTCTCCCCCAGATAATAGAAAATACATAGTCTTTTTTAAAATGAATTTTTATTGTTGAAATTGTTAAAGAGGTCCCTCATTTCCCCCCCATATCTCCCCTCCACCTGGTTCCCACCCCACCCCAGGCCCTTGCCACTCTATCATCTGTGTCCGTAGGTAATGCATACAAGATCTTTGTCTAATCTATTTTTGCATCCCCTTGACACCCCTCCCTCTGAGAATCTTCAGTCTGTTCCATTTCCATGCCCCTGATTCTATTACATTCACCAGTTTATTCTGTTCATTGGATTTTTTATTCATTTGATTTTTAGATTTAATTGTTGATAGATATGTATTTGTTGCCACTTTGTTGTTCATATTTTTTATCTTTACCTTTTTCTTCTTCTTCTTAAAGAATACTCTTCAGCATCCTATATAATAGAGCGGTAATATGCAAATTGACCATCACTCCAACACACAAGATGGCCGCCCCCATGTGGACACAAGATGGCCAGCAGGAGAGGGCAGTTGGGGGGGGACCAGGCCAGCAAGGGAGGGCAGTTGGGGGTGACCAGGCCTGCAGGGGAGGGTAGTTGGGGGGGACCAGGCCTGCAAGGAAGGGCAGTTGGGGGGGACCAGGCCTGCAGGGGAGGGCAGTTGGGGGCAACCAGGCTGGCAGGGGAGGGCAGTTATAGGTGACCGGGCCTGCAGGGGAGGACAGTTAGGGGCGACCAGGCTGGCAGGGAGGGCATTTAGAGGGGATCAAGCCAGCAGGGGAGGGCAGTTAGGGGCAACTGGGCCAGCAGGGGAGGGCAGTTAGGGGCAATCGGACCAGCAGGGGAGCAGTTAGGTGTCGATCAGACTGGCAGGGGAGTGGTTGGGGGTGATCAGGCTGGTAGGTAGAAGCAGTTAGGGGCAATCAGGCAGGCTGGCTGACAAGTGGTTGGGAGCCAGCAGTCCCAGATTGTGAGAAGAGATGTCCGACTGCCCGTTTAGGCCCGATCCCAGTCGGACATCCCTTGAGAGGTCCCAGATTGGAGAGGGTGCAGGCTGGGCTGAGGGACACCCCTCCTGCATGAATTTTGTGCACCAGGTCCCTAGTTTCATATAATATTGGTTTGGTGGTGATGAACTCCTTTAGCTTTTTCTTATCTATGAAGCTCTTTATCTGACCTTCAATTCTAAATGATAGCTTTGCTGGGTAGAGTAATCTTGGTTGTAGGTTCTTGCTATTCATCACTTTGAATATTTCTTGCTACTCCCTTCTGGCCTGCATAGTTTCTGTTGAGAAATCAGCTGACAGTCATATGGGCACTCCCTGGTAGGTAACTAATTGCTTTTCTCTTGCTGCTTTTAAGATTCTCTCATTGTCTTTTCCCTTGGCATTTTAATTATGATGTGTCTTGGTGTAAGCCTCTTTGAGTTCCTCTTGTTTTGGGGTTCTCTGTGCTTCCTGGACTTATAAGTCTATTTCTTTCACCAGGTAGGAGAAGTTTTCTGTCATTATTTCTTCAAATAGGGTTTCAATATCTTCCTCTCTTTCTTTTTGTGAAATAATTCAGATGGTGGTACGCTTAAAGTTGTCCCAGAGGCTCCTTACACTATATTCATATTTTTGGATTCTTTTTTCTTTTTGCTCTTCTGGTTGGGTGTTTTTTTGCTTCCTCATATTTCAAATCATTAATTTGATTCTTGGGATCCTCTACTTTACTGTTGAATCCCTGTATATTATTGTTTATTTCAGTGAGTTGTATGCTTAATTTCTGACTGGTCCTTTTCCATTTTTTTCTTGGCATTTTCACTAAGATACTTGAAAGTCTCACTAAGTCCTTTGGAGGTTTCTAGAAGATTCTTGAGTAACCTCAGAACTGTGGTTTTGAACTCTATATCCAGTAGTTTGCTTTCTTCCATTTCTTTCATTTGTGACATGTTTCTTTGTCTCTGCATTTTGGTTGCTTCCCTGTGTTTGTTTCTATGTTTTGGGTAGAGCTGCTAAATCTCTTTGAGTTGACAGAGTGGCCTTGTGTAGTTGGTGCCCTATAGGGCCCAGTGGCTCAGCCTCCCCAATCACCTGAAGTGAACACTTTAGGTGCACCCTTTTGTGGGCTGTGTGCACAGTCTTGTTGTAGTTGAGCCTTGATTGCTGTCACTAGGAGGAATTGACCTCCAGACCATTTATCTGTGGGGACCAGCTGTGACTACAGTGGGAGAGCTGCTATGCTGGAGACACCCCTATGGGGCAGGACTTGCTTCAGCAGGGTTTTGGTGCTTACTGAGTTTGCCCCTTGAGTGTGTCGCTTATGGATGTGAAGAGTTCTAATCTGGTATGATCTCACCCTGACCACTGGGTACACTGGCTTTTGAGTCTCCAGGGAGGTGCAAAGTCAGCCACTGCTTGGGGCCACCCAGCATTTGCTACAGAGAGATCTGCAGATTCCTCTTCTTTGTACCATGTTTGGAAGTGCCCAGAAGAGGCCCAGCTGTGAAGCAAGGCAGGCTGGTGCTGGTGCTGGGTCTTGGGCCTTTTTATTTATTTAATATATTTTATTGATTTTTTTACAGAGAAGAAGGGAGAGAGATAGAGAGTTAGAAACATTGATGAGAGAGAAACATCAATCAGCTGCCTCCTGCACACCTCCCATTGGGGATGTGCCTGCAACCAAGGTATATGCCTTTGACTGGAATCAAACCTGGGACCTTTCATTCTGCAGGCCAGTGCTCTATCCACTGAGCCAAACCAGTCAGGGCTCTTGGGCCTTTTATTGATAGGTTTGGAGCTCCCTGACCAAGCTGCCATTTGTTTGACAGGTTTTTAGCCTAAACAAGGACAGGCCATTATATGCAAAAGCCGCTGTGCACAGCTTGGGTGGGGTTGTAAATTGGGTGGTGCGGGGTCTCAGGAAATCACCAGGGCAGAACAAACAGAAATGGCTGCCAATCAGCCCTGCACTGGGAAGGTCCCAGCACGGGAACAGTAATCGCTGCAAGCACTTCTGTCTGGAAGAAAGCCACCCCCAAATTCCTGCCTTAAAGCCACATAGTCCATTTTCTCTTCGTATGTGTCTGGGTCCCCCAGAGCCTCACCCGGCACTGGAGCTCAGAAGAAGTGGGAGCTTGTAAGCTCATTTCCTGGTGCCGGCCTTTTAAGAGGAGCAGCTGGGTCTCTAGCAGCCTGTGTGTCACTCAGCCCCAATCTGCACTGGTTTTTACAGCCCGTAGTTCTTACTCTCCATAGGGACTTATTTTTCCAGCTCTCAGACCCTGGGCTGGGTGTCTGGTGCGGGGCTGGGACCCATTGCTCCTCCAGATGGCCTCTGCAGAGACAACCTTCCTCCCGATTAAAAAAGCGGCACACCCGGTTGCTGGACCAGCCCGTTCTGCATTTCGACACCTCCTACCAGTCTCGGTGAGCTTTCTTCTTTACTTCTCTAGTTATAGTACTTCCATTCAGCCAGCTTTCTAGTGGTTCTGTGTGATGATTGTTCTGTATTTTAATAGTATTTTGATGTAGTTGTGGGAGGCGGCGAGTACAGGCATTTACCTATGCCGCCATCTTGGTTCTCTCAAAAATTCAGTCTTGATATGAGATTTTTCTCAGTTGAATTTATTTCACAATTGACCACCATCATTCTCTAAAGACCCTTCTTCATTTGTAAAGCCTTGCGTCTCTTTATGGTCTGGCAAACTCTATGCTGTTTTGAGCACATGATCTTTCCTGGAATATGCACGGCAATGTGCAGTTGCACCCTGGCATTGAGAATGAGGCTGATTGGGACTGAGCAGAATGAAAACCAGAAGGAGGCTCTTTGGACTTTGGGCTTTTAGCTTTCAAGAGCAAAGAAATTTGATTTTGAAGTTCAATCACTTTGGACTTGAGTGTTTTTGGACTTAAACTTGCAAGGAAATTTAATCTCTGAACTTTTCTCTCTGGGAATTTGATAATAGGAAGGGATTTATATTCAATTTTGGTACATCTCTATTTTGGCATTTTATTACTGGGGTATCTTTATGTTGTCATTTAATCTCATAGCAGGATTTATGATTTGCTATTTTGGGTTATGTTGCTGGATGTTCTTGAGAACCAATATAAAGAGACTGAGTTTTATTTTCAGCCTTGAGTACAGAGTGGAATTGATTTAATTACTGCTCTTCTCTGATCAATTTCAGAATATAGTGGGTTCAAATATAAACTGTCTACAACTTGTCCCAGGATAATACACCATGGTCTTAGAAGAGTGGTCTTGTGAAAGGGGGAGCAGGGCTCAGCCCTGATGGCTTGCTCTTCTCCCCTGAAAGGAAAAGTCTCAGCCCTGGTGAATCACAGGCTTAATGATTAATCTCAATGGCTAAGACCCCCAAAACAAACAAACTAGTGAGTGTTGGTAGCAAACATTTCTTCTCAACTCTTTATGTTGTCTTCCATGAGGAGGGACCCCAATTAGTGCTATTCTTGTTCTTTCTCTTTCTTTATTCATTCCACCCCAGGACAAAGAGAGAGCTCTTTATATATTTTAGACTTAAGTCCTTTGTCTTATATGTGATTTGATACGCTTCTCTCAATCTGTGATTTGCTTTTCATTCTCCTAACAGTGCTTACCATGGAGTAAAGTTTTTAATTTTGATGAAGTCTAACTATTAATTTTTTATGGGCTTGTTCTTAGTATAATGTCTGTGGGCTCTTCACCAAACTCTATATCATAAATTTGCTTGCCAGGTTTTCTTCTAAAAGTTCTATAATTTTATGTTTAAATTTAGATCTGTGATTTATTTTGAATCAGTGTTTATATGAGAGGTTTAGGTCTAAATTTATATATTTTTCATGCACATTGATTTGCAATTGCTCCAGTACCACTTGTTGAAAAACTATAATTTATTTATTGAATTTTTTTGTATCTTTGTCCAAAATCCAATTGCCATATTTGTGTGAAAATACTTCTGGACTTTCTCTTCTGTTCCATTGATTTGTGTGCTATCCCTTCATCAATACCACATTGTCTTTGAGCCCAACTGTTTTCTTTTTCACATTTGTTTTAGCTATCCTAGTTTCTATATTCTTTCATATAAATTTTAGATTTAGTTTGTTTATATCTATAAAATATTATCCTAGAGGAGAACCAAGATGGCGGCATAGGTTAACGCCAGAGTTTGCTGCTTTGAACAACTACTTCAAAAGTGAAACTAAAAGACGGAAAGGACATCACCCAGAACCACAGGAACGCTGGCTGAGTGGAAGTCCTACAACTAGGAGGAAAGAGAAACGCATACGGACACTGAGAGGAGGCACAGTGCTGAAGTCAAATTCTGAGGTGCGGAGTGCGCAGAGCGGGCTGTCGGCGGGCGCGGTTGGCGTTTTCAATCGGGAGGGAGTCGCAGACTCTGAACTCCAGATACAGGCGAGTCTTTAGGGACCCAGACTCAAACGGGAGAAGCGGGACTGTCTGGCTTCGGTCAGAGCGAGTGCAGCTTTCTCTCCCAGCTTTGCAGCGGGTGCTGGGACTCAGAGAGGCAGAGCCCCTGGGGACAGGACTGAGAGCCGCCATAACTGCTCTCTCCGGCCCACCCTGTTGATCCTGTGCGACCCGCCCTACCCAAGCCCTGCACAGAGGCATTTGCCGGATAGCCTCAGGCAAAGGCTAGATTAGCACCTCCCTAGAGGACAGAAGTTCTCTCACTGCTGACACAGCTGATTCTCATAGCCACTTGGCCTGGAGGTCAAACCCTCCCTAGTATTAGCTACAACAATCAAGGTTTAACTATAAGACTGCGAACAAAGACCACTAGGGGGTGCACCAAGGAAGCATAACAAAATGCGGAGACAAAGAAACAGGACAAAATTGTCAATGGAAGAGATAGAGTTCAGAACCACACTTTTAAGGTCTCTCAAGAACTGTTTAGAAGCCGCCGATAAACTTAATGAGATCTACAAGAAAACTAATGAGACCCTCGATGCTATATTGGGGAACCAACTAGAAATTAAGCATACACGGACTGAAATAACGAATATTATACAGACTCCCGACAGCAGACCAGAGGAGCGCAAGAATCAAGTCAATGATTTGAAATGCGAGGAAGCAAAAAACACCCAACCGGAAAAGCAAAATGAAAAAAGAATCCAAAAATGCGAGGATAGTGTAAGGAGCCTCTGGGACAGCTTCAAGCGTACCAACATCAGAATTATAGGGGTGCCAGAAGATGAGAGAGAGCAAGATATTGAAAACCTGTTCGAAGAAATAATGACAGAAAACTTCCCCCACCTGGTGAAAGAAATGGACTTACAGGTCCAAGAAGTGCGGAGAACCCCAAACAAAAGGAATCCAAAGAGGACCACACCAAGACACATCATCATTAAAATGCCAAGAGCAAAAGACAAAGAGAGAATCTTAAAAACAGCAAGAGAAAGAAACTCAGTTACCTACAAGGGAATACCCATACGACTATCAGCTGATTTCTCAACAGAAACTTTGCAGGCCAGAAGGGAGTGGCAAGAAATATTCAAAGTGATGAATAGCAAGAACCTACAACCAAGATTACTTTATCCAGCAAAGCTATCATTCAGAATTGAAGGTCAGATAAAGAACTTCACAGATAAGGAAAAGCTAAAGGAGTTCATCACCACCAAACCAGGATTATATGAAATGCTGAAAGGTATCCTTTAAGAAGAGGAAGGGGAAGAAAAAGGTAAAGATACAAATTATGAACAACAAATATGCATCTATCAACAAGTGAATCTAAGAATCAAGTGACTAAATAATCTGATGAACAGAATGAACTGGTGATTATAATAGAATCAGGGACATAGAAAGGGAATGGACTGACTATTCTTGGGGGGGAAAGGGGTGTGGGAGATGCGGGAAGAGACTGGACAAAAATCGTCCACCTATGGATGAGGACAGTGGGTGGGGAGTGAGGGCGGAGGGTGGGGTGGGAACTGGGAGGAGGGGAGATATGGGGGGGGGGGAAGAGGAACAAATGTAATAATCTGAACAATAAAGATTTAATTAAAAAAATATTATCCTAAACTTTTGATTGGTAATCCATTAAATATATAGATAAATTGGAGAGAACTAACATCTTCCTTATGTTGAATCTTCTTCATTTTTCCCCTGCCCTTTTTCTTATACATTAGTCAGCTTCTGAATTCTGTCCTGGGCTATATTCCTTCAATGTCTACATTTTATTCTTAGCTAATACCATCTAGTCCTAAATTTCAAATATTCTCTGTATGCAGAAGACCTCAAATCTGTATCTCTAATACATATTTTATTTCAGGACCTAACCATGTATCTAGGATTTCTCAGTTTGAATGTCCTGTAAAAAGCAAAAACTCAGAATGCCTGTAGCAAAGACCTCAATATCCATTCTCTTCTTCTTTTAGGACTAGAAAATTTTTCTCTGCAGATCCCTACCAGATTTTCTTTTATCTTTTTTCTGAAGTCAACTTTTAAAGGAATAATATATACACAGTAAAACACACCTATTTAAAGTGCATAGCTTGACAACTGTTAACAAATATATACACTCATAATACCACCAACATAATCAAGATATAGAATATTTCCATCACCCCTTTCAATTCTCCCCAACCCTTAGCCCCAGACAACTACTGATCTTATTTTTGTCTGTATAGATTAGTTTCTTCTATAGTTTCATATAAGTACAATTATAGCAATATACGCTTTTTTGTATGTCTGATTTCACTTAGCATAATATTTTTGAGATTCATACATACTTTGTGTGTATCAGTATTTTGCTACTTTTTATTGCTGAGAAGTTATACATTTTATGGATATATCACAATGTATTTATCCATTCCTCTATCAATGGACATTTGGATTGTTTCTAGGCTACTATGAATGAAAATACTAAAGTCTACAAAAATAATTCATTTCTCGTGAATGTCTAGTAGTTCAATTTTATTTTATACATTGATAAATGTCTATAAGTGGAATTTATTTTTTCTTGAGTTGGTTCTGGTAATTTGTATCTTTCAAGGATGTGACCATTTTTATCAATATTGTCAAATTTATTGTCCTATTTTTAATATTCTCTTATCCTTTAAATGTCTGCAAGATATACAGTGGTGGGCAAAAATAGGTTCACAGCTATAATACAAAGAAATTATATAATAATTAATAAATAATAATACAAGGAGAAACTCTGACTTTCATGTACTCACAACTTCAAAACTACTTTTGCCCACCCATGCATAGGATGACCCCTCTTAGATTCCTAATATTGGTAAATAGTGTCTTTTTTTTAATAGTCTAACTGGAGGTTTATCAATTTTAATGATCATTAATATCTTAGTCAGAGCTAGGATTTGAGTTTAGAACCAGTTCATCTTATTGTCTATAGTCTTTTACTGTGTAGTATTACATTATCTTTACTCTGTAGATAGGAAAGGTTCTTTGTTATTTTATTTTATATTCCCTAGGTCAGGAGACTGAAGAGAATAGAGGTACTTAATAATTCCTCCAAATAGGACCAACAGGTAGGATAAGGTTTTTTTGTGACAGAAATTCTGAAATTGAATCCTTTGTCCATTGAAATATAACGACAATGGTGGGAATCCCTTTACAGCTGTCAATTAGCATTTCCTTACATCTCCCAGATATTTCTGAAAGTATCCAGGTTACTTTGTTCATGAGGAGAGTCTCATCTTCTTCCAGTCCAGAATTCATGCTGCCTCTTCTATTGCATCCATCCTTGTAAAATTTTGGCTCCATTGGGCAAAGCTGCCCTCTACACATGTTTTCTGCTCCTGTAATTTTGGTCTCAGTAAAGGGGGCCCTGCTTCCCTCTGTAGCTTTATTGGTGGACTTGGCACATTCATTTTCCAGACTGTAGCAAAGATCAGCCTGTAAATTTTAAGGAAACTCAAATGGAGTAATCCTTAAACTATTGCACAGACCTAGACCCAACCTGTCCTAGGGACCTCAGAGAGCTAATTTCCTATCTTATTTCTGCATAGATCCATGTGACTGGGGCAGCTTGCTAACCATCACCTGGTACTTCCACATCCAGGAGTCCAAACTAAATTAATCCCATGCTCTGAGAAAGAAGCAGGTTTCTCTTTACCTCTGTCTTAGACTTTGTTCCTCATATTCTTCCCAGAATATTTGCTGTGAGAATATCCATTCCCTTTCAGGCAAACCACCCACTTGGAAGTAGTCTGTAAGCCTATAGCCTGCAAAGCAAATATACAGTCTCCGTAATTACATTTCTCAACATCTGGGTTACTTAACATCATCCTTGTGGTACTATGAAAATGTTTTAGTGAGTTTATTTTTGAAATCAGTAGACAATAAGGGAAGTAGACAGTCTTATGTATATATATATTTATCTTGCATATGTCCCTGCTAAGTTTTGTTGAGTTGAAGGGAGAGTAAACTGAGTCTGAAACATTTAGGTGATGAGAGGTCTACATCTTAAAATTAAGGGAAGATGCATTATTCGTGTAGCATAGCAGGATTAACAATGTACACAGTATTCACACAGACTCTCCTCTCTCTACTCTGTCCTTGACAGAGGACAGGCCAGTGTCCTTCTTTGCACCACCCATATGGTTCTTTTTTCCCCATCAGGATGCATTTATTGTAAAGAAAACTTTTGTCATTACAAGGAAAGTTGGGGTGAAAATGTCTTTTCTGTTAGCCTGAGTATTCCCATACTGGGAATGTGACATTTAAAGAATGAAGAAGGAGGTGGTAGTTGGGAGACTCAGGTTCCTCATTTCAGCAGCATAACTACTGGTTAATATATGGGCTTTGGCATTAGGAAGCTCTTGGTTTTAATTGTTGTTCATTCTGTTTATGCCAGTTACTAGTTGAATAAGTTGAGTATCTTATTTAACTAGTTGAGGAACTGGTTGAGTACCCTTGTAAGGAAAGTTACTTCTCTTCTGAGTTTCCTTCTCTAAGCTGAATTTAACATGATGATACGAATCAAGTAGATACCAAATGATATATCATGCTTTTGGTGGTGAAGTGGCCTGCTCCAGATGTACTTGCAGAGGGTACATTGTCTGGGGAGAATTAAAAATAATATTACCTACTAAAAGTTGGGTTATAATTTATTTTCATTGTGTGACATCAATTCTAAACAATTCAGTAATCAAATACTCCACCCTGCCAGATAACCCACTCCCATAATTTCTACCTTGGTATACCACTGAGTAGTTAGAAAATATGAGTCTCTTTTATAAGAGATATTAATATGTGCATAAGTTTTTGATGGCCAACTAAAGTTGGATGGTAAAACAATCCCAGCCCTAGCCTCTCTGCAGTTAGTATGGGTGTGTAGAAGTAAGATTACAGAAAACCTCTTTTCTTTCTCTGTGAAGACACAGACCACAGCTGTAGATTTATTCCTAAACTTTTGTCCCTTCAGAAACTCCACAGAATAATTCAATGGTCAAAATAATTTAATTTAAAATTACCTTTTGACAAAAACCATCTGCTGTCAATAATTACAGTAGTCCAGATCTTTATTCCAAAGAAATAACGTTGTTCACCTTCCACATTCTACTGAAGACAGAGGGGTTTGTGTACCTCCCAGAAAAATAACCCAATTAGCTCAAAAAGAAGTGTTCACTATTAAGCAATTAAAATAAGTATTTGCTGAAGGTTACTTTGTGTCTTCCTTTCTGAATGTGATTCAAAGGCATAATTAGCTCTGAGAGGAAGCAATGTGGTTATCACTCAGAAGCACTCTCACATTAATCTTTTATTGCATGAAATAGTCTCTCTATCCTGGCTTTTCATTCTGCAGAGAGAATGGATTCAAACAGACCTTCTTTCTTAACTTTTCCTTCCTTTCATTTTCATAAGTCTGGATTGGGATTGAATTAGGGCTGATGTTATGGTTTGTCTTCTCTTGAGGAGAATGTTTAATTTTTTTCTCCTTAATTTATTGGCAAGTCTATTGTCCTGACATGAATTCCGAAGCACAGCTAAAAAACCCTATTTACTTGATCTTTTTCTTCCCTTTGGTTGCATGTGCAATCAATTGGGTAAAGTAAAAATCCCAATACCAAATTAAAAAGCAAGGGCAATTTACATTATTTTTTGCTGTAGTACTCTTTTCTTTCCAGGCACTGAAGCGCTGGTATTGCTTCTGCACAGTGCTGATGTAACAGGTTTTCTAAACCTAAGCAGCTGTCTGGTGGTTCATTGAAGACACAGGTGTTAGACTTTATTCCAAAATGAAAATGATTAAAAATATCCAAGGGACACTTGATTGCAAGAAATGAGAACTTGCAAGTTTATGTTCCAGGCATAGCTATTTTGATAATCCCTATTCATGTTATCAGAGATTATTTTCACTTTCCAACACTCTGCCATTAAGCCAAAATTTATCTATTTCTCTAGCCTAATCCCCTTGAAGAAAATCCCCTAATTTGATACTAACTTCAAGTCTTCAATGGTAATGTTAGTGGCTTCAATGCATTCCCACAGATGCAAGCATTAGGCACTGCAGACCCTATTTTTCTGCCCTAGTCACTAGCTAAATGCCTATTATATTTTGTGTTTAACCATACTACATGAGGAATGAGAATCAGAATGAGCTTCCCTGGTGTCAGCTAGTCTCACACATTTTGTTTCAGAGTGAAAACTTGTCACCACTTCCCCATTTAATTCAATTTTTTAATTTCATTCTCTGTTTCTAGAACAGAAATTTATTTTCATTTATTTGTAATAGTATAGCATGGAAGGAAATAACATTTTGAATCAACAGTGTTCACTGTAGCTCTCAAATGTTATTTAATAGAACAAACTACGTAGCAAGTGAACAACCAGACAAAACCTTATCAATATATTTTAAACAAATCTAAGGTTTCCATGATTTTTCTCCTTTAACGTTTCCTTACTAATCTAGAAAAGACAGAAGCAACAAGAACAAGTAACTTTGCCTTTCTATTTTTCTTTATATTATTTTCAAGAAAGAATGGAAGAGGTGGAGTCAGTCATCCAATAAATGACAGTTTTCAGAGGGAGAGCCTGAGTGTTTGTGCTCCTAGAGGTCTGGATGGAGGGAAAATATAGTGCTATTCTTGTTCTGATGGTGCCACATGGCATCCAGGATGACTAGCCAGAATAGTGAGAACAAGATAACTTACTCTTATCCTTTCCCTATAAAATCTGAAAGTAAAATTGGGAAATACTGTTCGTAGATATCAGATTATATTTTAGGGCATCAGGCATCCAAAGAAAGCAGCACACTTCTTTACTTTCTTATTATCCTGTTTGGAAAAGAAGAGTTTAAAAATTCATGTTTTTTTCCTCTATCCAGATCAGGATGTACTAGTTATTTGTTTCTGTTTAACAAATTAGCACACACTCAGCAGTTCTAAATACCATACGTCTTCTCTCTCAGGTTGTGTGTGTCAGGAACCTGGGCAAGGCTTCACTGGGTTCTCTGCTCAGCATCTCACAAGGCTATACTCAAGGTGATGCCCAGAGCTGAGGTCTAATCTGAAGGCTTGAGCAGGGAAGGATCCACTTCCAAACTCATGTATCAGAATTCAGTTTCTCATGGGTTGTTGGACTGAAGACCGCAGTTGCCAGCTGGCTGTTGTCTAGTGGTTGCCCACAGTTACTTGGCATATGACAACTTGCTTCATCAAAGTATGCAAGCCAAGAAAGTCAACAGAAAGAATTTGTTAGCAAGAGGGAAGTCAGTCTCATGTAACCAAATACAGAAGTTATATCCATTCAGTGTTGCTGCATCTACTGATTAGAAGCAAGGTGCTCAAGGGGAAGGGACTATATAAGGTTATGAATAACAGGAGGCAGGAATCACTGGGGGTCTTTTTAGAGGTAGTGTATTGCAAAGGAATTTTCTGTTTATCTCTCCATCCCTCTGTTCATATTTGTTATATTTATCCCTCCGTCCATCTATTTATGTTTATTATATAAATTAATATTTATAAATTCCAGGCACTACTGTAGTTAGCCAGGATTCAGCAGTAAAAGGAAAAATGGAGCTGATGTTGTCATAGGAGGTATAGATAGTAAGGTAATAAGCAAAAAATAATTGACATAATTAGAGGTAGTTATAAGAGCTATGAAGACAAGACAGGAAAATGGATAGGTATGTACATGCTATATTTAATGGGATGTGAGGAAAAATTCTAATAAATTGAAAATTGAATAGATATGAATATCTGAGACAGGGCATTCCAGGCAGTAAAAAAAGCAAACATGAAATTCCTGGGACAGGAATTAGTTTGGTGTGTTTTAGAAATAACAAGAGGCTAGTGTGAATAGAGGGAAGTGAATGAGGAGGAGATGAGATCACAGAATTGTGCAAGGCCCAGGCCATTAGAGCCTCAAAAGGCCTGGACAGAAGTTTAAATGTATTCTGACTGTAATGGGAAGCCACTGGAGAATTTTGTATTAGAGAATGTAATAATTAGAGTAATTCTAGCTACTGTAACAAATAAAAAATATACAAAGTCACAAAATGACATAAGATTATTTTCCATTTATATAAATTACAGAACATGTATTCCTGACCAGGGGGTAACTCTGCTTCAGAGGGTTGATTCAGAGACTCGGCGTAATTCCATCTGGAGACAAGTTGCACACTGTCTTTATCAAGCTTGCAGAAGGGGAAAGAGCAGGGAATCGTACATGGAGGTTAAACTTGGCAGTCACATATCACTTCCCTGTATTTCATTAGTTAAAATGAGTTGCATGACAAAACCTAACGGCAAGGGAAACTGTAAAATGTACTCTAGTTTTGAAAGCAAGAAGAAAACTAGATTTTTTTTTTTAGCACCTATTTATTCTTTGCTTTGGGGCACAACAAAATTTTGAAAAGCTCATGTTAGCCTTCATGTGGGCAATAAACTGTGGAAGGAAAGAGTAGAAGCTGGAAGTTAGATGAGTATTCAAGCAGTGCAGCCAGAAAACAATGGCTCCTGGACTAGGGAGATAGAAGTGGAGGTGGTGAGAAATTGTTGGACTCAGGGCAGCCGTGGGCAAACTACTGCCCACGGCCCAGATCCGGCCCGTTTGAAATGAATAAAACTAAAAAAAAAAAGACCTTACCCTTTTATGTAATGATGTTTACTTTGAATTTATATTAGTTCACACAAACACTCCATCCATGCTTTTGTTCCGGCCCTCCAGTCCAGTTTAAAAACCCACTGTGGCCCTCGAGTCAAAAAGTTTGCCCACCCCTGACTCAGAGTATATATTGAAGATATGGTCAAGGGGAATTGCAGATGGATGAGATTTTGTCTGATAAGGAAAGAGAAAAATCAAAGATTACTCTTAAGTTTTATCATTAGCAAGTGGCTAAACTATAGTGCTGAAATGAGGAAGATATGGGGAAGGGCAGATTTGTGGTTCAGGTGTGAGAAATCAATAATTTTCTTATTGAAGTGCATGAGATTATTTAGATAGGGAATAGACATTTTGAGGTTAAGGTTTGGGGTACTCTAACAAAGAGTGGGGGACAATAGTCAGTGAATAGGAAAACTTCCTAGTGAGGTTGATATTCTTGAAGCCAAGTGAAGGAAGTTTTTCAGGGAGTAAGATATGTTTATATTGGGAGGACCAGAAAAATAAAAGTAATAATTGGATTTGTAAAGATGTAGTCATTGTGAACATGACAAAAGGAATTTCAGTGTGGTGGTGGAATTAAAATATGAAAAAGAAATTGGAGGTAAAGAAGTGAGGAAAGTATCTCACACCTTTCAGAAATTCTTGCTATAAAAGGGAGTAGCTAATAAAAAGTATGACGGCATCAAGAGAGCTTTTTAAATAGAAAATATTATAGTATGTTTTATGTTATTGGAAATGGTCTTGTAAAGAGGTAATTATAATGAGGGAGGGACAGGAGATACCTTCCTTGATTAGGTGAGAGAGTAGGTCCCAGTGTACATTTTAAAGAAGTGGTTATAGAAAAGAAGCATGAAAATAGGCCAAAAAGTTGAATTAGTAGGTAAACAGAGTCCATGGGTACAGATCCCTGTTGGCCCAAGGAAGTAATTCTGGAAACAAAATTCTTTCTTCTGATTGTGCCATTTTTTCCCACTTAAATAAGATGGGAATTCAACAGCAAAGAGTAAAGAGGAACTGTTACATATCCGAGGCAAAGAAAAGTTCTCTGATAGGTAAGAGACTTATGGACTATGCAAAAACGCTCTAAGACTAAGTTCTTTTTTTTCCTTCTTAAATTGATTTCAGAGAGAGGCAGAGAGGGATAGAAACATCAATGATGAGAGAGAATAATTGAGCAGTTGCCTTTTGTACACCCCCTACAGGGGATTGAACCCGAAACCCAGGCATGTAACCTGACCAGGAATCGAACCATGACCTCCTGGTTCATGGTATATGCTCAACTACTGAGCCACACTGGGCAGGCTAAGTACTGAGCTCTTTATGGCATCAATATTATTGCTAAAATGTGCACACTCCCTCTTAGTATCATACATTTATTACTGGAGGTTTTGGGCAAAGAAATCAACCATGAGGATTTTTGAAGGCCCTTTCAGACTGAAGATTTTATTATTCAGTTTTTCATTTTTACATCAACTTGTGGATTCTGCAACAATTTAACAAGGATTTATTGAGTTGTCCAGACACATAGTTGCTGCCCTCAAGGAATTTACAATCCTGATTCATTCCATTCATGGAGATGAGATGATGTCAGAATTTTAAAAAATACTGAAAACTAATAGGTACCTGCTATGATCTGAATGTGTCCCTCCAAATTTCATTTTAAAATCCTAATGCTCAATGTGATGGTAACTAGGATCTGTGGACATTAGGGGGTGAGGCCCTCATAAATAGGATTAGTACCCTTATAAAGGAGACTCTAGAAAGATCCCATTCCTATTCTGCTACATGAGGAAACAGTCAGAAGGTGACATCTATGGACTAGAAAGCAGGCCCTCACACCACAGCTGCTGGCACATTAATATTGAACTTCCAGTGTCCAGCACTATGAGAAAGAAATTTCTGTTGTTTATAAACTACCCAACCTGTGGCATTTTTTCATAAGAGCCCAAATGGACTAAGACAGTAGAAGTTTGAGGAAATGAAAATTTAAAATATTTATCTTGTTTTCAAACTTGCCAGTCTTCATCCACTCATAGAAAATGGTCTTTCTGGAGTAATCAGAAAGATTTCTGCAAGAAGGGTGAATATTCCCAAATAAAATATTTAGCTTAAATCAGTAAGTAGACTATGATCTACCTAATGTTTCTCTCTGTCTCTCTCTCCTTCTTTCTCCCCTCACAAACGAGACCAGAATTTTTGCAAGAGTTGTTTATACCCATTGTCTTCATTTCCCTACTTCCAACTCACTCTGTAAATATACTTTAACCCGGAAGCACATTCAGCTTCTCCAGTAGCTGGCAGCCCTCAGGTTCCCCTTTCTCCCTTTGTAAGCCTTTTATTGGAATGTCCCTACTGAGACACCTCTAAACAGCTTTCTCTAGAGCAGCGGTTCTCAACCTGTGGGTCGTGGCCCCTTTGTGGGTAGAACAACCCTTTCACAGGGGTCGCCTAAGACCATCGGAAAACACATATATAATTACATATTGTTAATCACTATGCTTTAATTATGTTCAATTTGTAACAATGAAATTGGTGCTCACCACAACATGAGGAACTGTATTAAAGGGTTGCGGCATTAGGAAGGTTGAGAACCACTGTTCTAGAGGGTAAGTTTTTGGAAAGTTGCAGATGGTGACTTTTCATCAGCTTCCACCAGTGGGGGAGCACAGCAACTTGGCCATTCAGTGAGCCATGGTTGTATCCTCTCTAATGAGGTCTGGATCTCAGCCCTGTGGTGGCTGCTTCCTGTGTGCTCAATTCTCACCCAAAGGCTGTTCCTTATATCTGCTGTTTTTGTGTTCTTTAGAGTCCTTATTAGTCAAGTTTTCTTTACTCCAATACCCCACTATAGTCAATTCTTTAATTAAAAATATCCCCTGTCAAATTATAATGTAACTAGAGGCCAGGTCCACGAAATTCGTGCAAGGGGCTCGGCCCTCGCAGCCCTGGCTTCATCTGGAAGGACATCCAGAAAGTCGTTCAGCTGTCTCGTCTAATTAGCATATTATGCTTTTATTATTATAGATTCCTCTCTCCTAATTGGACACTAACTAATAAGCTTACCTTCATTAAAAAATATGAAACTCATGCTAAGAACTAGTTTAAATGTGTGCAAGTTCACACAGCTGGCAAACAAAGAACTGGTATTTGAATCCAAGCAGTGTGAATTCAGTGCCTATGCACCTACCCACTATGCTAAACTGCCTTTACATGCAAATATAATGAATATATTGTTTTATGAAGTCACCAAGTATGTGATATGAAACACCTTTATGATTTGTTCTAAACTTGGGGGTGATATATACACCATTATGTATACACACTAGAACTCTGATTCTATGGTGTTTTACCACATGCTATATTCTGTACTGCTCACTCACTTCAGTTGATTTTTTTTCTTTTTAATGGAATGGTACTTAAATCATTTAAAATGTTTTCTTAATTATCTGGTCCCCAATCAATCATGTTAATTTTTCCAGTCCTCTCTGATTTTATCACATAGATATGTTTTATGGTGAGGATTTCTATGCATGTATTGATTACATTGGTTACCCACCTATACAGGTTGCAAGTAACTTTTGAGTATTTCCTCAAATCATACTTAGAATTAATCATATGACCAGGCCATCATTGGTAAAATATTGAAACATATATAATGTGTAAGTTGTGACTTTTTGATATCTTATTACCATTCTGCATCTAGTAGAATGTAAAAAAATAGCTAAATATTTAAAGATATCAGAATTAAAGTGTGGAAACTCTGATTAGAGGTGATGGTTATTGAAAGAGAGAATGATTTCTCCATGTTAAATATGGATAGTCTTGATTTCCTCCTCAACCTGTCTAGATTTGTTTACTTAAAAAAGTAAAACCTCCACAAGAATTTGTGCTTTCTCTAGTTCCTAATTTACACTGCATCTTTATGTTGGGTTTCTCCAAAACATTTTTGAAAAATTAAGCTACTAAGTCAATTATCTCTCCCATTCTCTCAAAAAAAAAAAAAATCAACAGTTTCAGTCCTGTAATTTGGAGCATTGCATACAACCTCAGGAAATGTAAAACCACAATAATTTACTGGTTTTAAGAGAAATAATTGAGTTGTAAACTTTACCATGGAAGAGTATAAATGAGTAAGCAGTGTTCCCACCTGATAGCCAAGCAAACAGCATCTTCTAGTATGTAATTTGGCTCTGCAATTCATTATTCTTACCATCACTATATCTCCAGTGGGACAGCTTTAGTTTTCTGAAAATGATTTAATTGGTTAAAAAAAAGTCCCCTGTCCATTTCCAAGGAGCAAGCTGCCTGTCATCTTCTTTCTCTCAGAGGGGAAAGATAAAAGTCAAAGGGCAGTGGCTCTGGAGATATTTTGAGACCCCTGTAGAGTAGATGTGCCCCTTTGACCTATTCATCAGTCTTTTCATTCCTCACAGAAAGATTCCTGCAAGACAACCTGGGAAGATGCCTGATGCAGAACTGAGTTCCCGCTGTTAGCAATCTGCGATATCCAAACAGAATTCATGGTAAGTAGATTGCCTTTCGTTTGTGATATTTTTGAATATAATTTTAAAGATCTCTTGGTGGTTGCATTCATTTTTTATCGTGTGCATTCCAAACATATGTTTATGAAGTGTGTGTGTTTATGTGCTAGTTTATGCTTCCGTAAACACAAAATGACTGTCGGAGGTGCTGCTTTCATCGTGGTCCCTATACACTGGTTATTGTGATTTTTTTCTTAACTATGCCCAAAGGACATTCCTTTTGTCTGTTTTACCATGAATAAACCCATGTTAGTGATGTGAGGGATTTTTTTCCCCATTTTGTCTTCTTTCAGTTAATTTTGACTTCATTATTAAGATGAATTGTAATGATGTTTAAAACCCCAGAGGCCAACTAGCTTCATTTGATTTTTTCTGGTAGATGAAAAAAAACTGTTAACAATTTCAGTCTTCTGTGAAATGTGCCCTGTGCTTTGTGCTTACATTTTTAATGTGCCTTTTAAAACAGAATTGATTTGGTTCTTTTTCAAAAATATATAAAACAGTAAATATTTTATAAGGGAAGGGATAGCTTTTTTCCCCTGCTTTTTTTTGGGGGGGTGGGGGGGCTGCTGAACAATTGAAGCAGAAAAATTAATCTCACCATATTAACCAGTTGAAAACAAAGCAATGCTTTAAAAAATTACTTTGAACTTCCAAAATTATTTGCCTCAATATGCAATGTATTTGGCATGTGCTGTCTAGGAAAAGAACTTGGCCTCAGCACTCTTTGCAGTCTGTCCCCCACTCAGGCCTTCTGGTCTCCCAAACAAAGAGAATGGAAGCCAGTAACAAATACTTTCCGGAATTCAATCAAAGGAAAATGTGATGTAGATATATCAAGTGTTAATTTCGGGTGGAATTTCAGGCATCTTTATGAAAAAAATGACATATTTTTCATGAATTCTGTAGCTCTTCGTAATATAAACTTTTATTTCATGAAAGGCGGTGGCCATTTTTTGCCATGCTCCCTGTTCAGGCCTTGGGAGCAGAATCATCTGCATATTAGCCTCTGTATTACATGGACCCTGCCTTCTTCCATTTCTTTATGTGACAAACATTTACTAAGTTCCTTCTCTGTGCCTTGTGTTTGCTGAAGGGGATAAAAGCCGGCATTAAACACAGACTCTGCCCTCAAGAAACTTCAAGTCTAATGGGAGAGAGGAACAAATGCATATTATTTATACCCATGGAAGACTCAAAGAAGAAGGAGGATGAGGAGGAAGATAAGAAAAAGTAAGTGTCACGTGAAAGGACTATATGAGTCGTTTGGGATCTCTTGGGAGAGGAACTTGACCTAAAGACTGTTTCTTCTTTGCATCAAGTACAGAATGAGGTGTATTTGTCTGGAGGTTATTTGACTGTGATAAAGTTTAATCTCACCTGGATTTTAAGGAACAGAGGCATTTCCATTGCTGCTTCTTCATCTTTTCTCTCTCATTAGGGCAGTGGCTTCTGTGAATTAAAGCAGCCCCTCACCCACCCTTTGGTAACAATTCTAAGCCTGCCTTGCCGGCCTAATTATTAGCAAATTGCTCTTGCTAGATCAATGGGCATGCTTTCAAGTGTAATAAGAATGAAAAAAAAAAAGTGTTCAAAGCTGAGATATTTTTAGTCCTACAGAGAGATTGATTTTCTATGAGGTTCTGAATTACTTTTAAAAAACCTGTTTTTCAATCCACTAATATTTCAGGTTTGAGACTCACGAGGATGAAGGAACGTTTTCCTGGATGTCCTTTCTTCTTAAGTTAACATTTCATCATTTCTTTGGGCTGTGAACTCGTTCATGCTTTCTCAGTAAATGTAACATCTTGATGGTATCAGTTCTTGCTATATTAAAAGAAAAGTGCAACTCAGATGCCTATAACAATAAATATTTATAATTTAACATGATTCTGTAGGCTGGCTAGATGTTCTGGGCTGTGCTTGATTGACTGAGATGCGGATGGCCTTACATTTTTGGGAACTCGGCTGGGGAAGCTGTGCGGGCTGGGATCCCTCCATGTGGCCACTTTCCTGGAAGCCAAACAGACTTTCCAATTGAGATCATTAGGGCAGAGACAACATCTCTGCCAACTGGGCAGCAATACCTCCAGTGGTTTTACCAAAAACTAGAAGGAAGTCACCAGTTCTATAGTGCTTCCTACATGTCACCGTCTATAAAACTGAACCTTGTAGTATCCTATTTCTGGGTCATTTTCAGAAATAAAATGTGAGGGCATCAAAGGAGGGAAAAGGATTTGATTTTGTTTTCTTCCCTATCTCAACTATCAAATTAAGTCTCAAATTCAAAATTCTTGAAAAATTCAAGTGCCATATTTACATCTACTGTTCACTGTCCATTCTTTTTACCACTCACAGGAACTAGAAAACAGTTAATTCCATGAAACGCTCCAAAACAGTCATGGCATGAAACAGCATTTCTCAGAGGGTGGTGGACACTTCTATCAGAGTTTCTAGTGAAGTGGCTAATCATTTTTTAGGAATGATTTTAAGAATAGCCCTTCTAGTAACATTAGAACTAGATGGAATATCAATTTCTACTAGAAGAAAATAGTAATCCTGGAACATACTCTTGAGGAAATTAAAAATCTCTTCAGTTCAAGCAAGTTCACAAAACTGGTATTCTCCTGCCGATAGACATGCGACTATCAGAGCATGAATATTTGCAATAGAGCTTCTGTCCAAGCTTATCAAGGCTCTATCTCTACACACCACCAGGTATGCAGGGCTGCCTTCAGGCACCTTGGATAGAGTACCTTCTCCCCTTTTTCCTTTTTACCCTAACGGTTTAAGATGCTACTTTAAGAGTCCCAGATAGGTTTATCTTATTCAGCACAGAGGGTACAGTAACAAAACTGTGATTATAAATACTCCAGAAGAAAAAAAAATTGCCCTACACTCATCTTTGGACCTTTTGGAACTCAACTTCTGTATCTTGTAAGTTGCTGAATCCTTTCTAACTGGCTTTCATGAGAGTTCATCGAGCAAAGGGAAATGAGGCAGGCACTGCTAAGTCATTATTTCTGTAAAATGTCTGTTCATGGTCAGATTGCCATGTCTCAGCTCCTATGGTAGGCGGGGCCGTAGGATGTTAGTTAACTCTCAGACAGGGGACTTGCTTCATACCTGATTACTTCAGAATAGTGAGTTATAGGAAGTTGTTGCTGTGTCTGGTATGAATTAATTCCCATTGGGGGAGGTGTGGAAGTACAGAAAACGGTATGAAATTATTTTCTAGGAAATCTCAAGCAGACAGGTGTGTGACTTGAACAGCATGTATTATTTTTATTAAGTTAAGAGAACTTCCTCAAATCCCCAACTAAATTGTTGATTGTTATAGATAGTCATAACAGCAGGAAAGAGAGTTTCACTGGAGAACCAAATATTTAACCTGCCAACTCGTATGTTTTACATTAGCTGTTAACACTGATTTCCTTTATACACACTCCTTATGGGTAAAGGAAATGACAGTATAATTCATGGGCTCAAAATTGTAATCAGGTCAATGAACTGCCTGATTTACTGACACTATGTGTCAAACAGTCTCTCTAAGGTAAAGGAGCTGGGGTTGGGAAACTTGTATTTTTACAAACTAAAAATGCTAGTTGCCATTACAAAGAAATGACCAGCATAACTTGTTATGCATTGCCCTGTATTGCATATAGTTTAATATACAGCTAGGGCAAAAGTAGATGTACATTTGCCCTACACGGAGTTTATTATTATATATTAATTATTGTATAATTTCTAATTTTTCATATGAGCAACTGTAAATCTACTTTTACCCCACCCTGTACGTGTCTTCTGAATTAATAGATGAAGATATTTAACTACAGACAAATAAGGGAGCCTCTCTTCTATAGGGAGGGATTAGAGAAAAAATCTAAAGAGTGAGATGCAACCAGGTATCTGATCAAAAGCAAAAGAAAGTTCAAAAAAGAGAAAAGGTTCAGTTAGGTTTTCCAAGAATTACAAGAGAATCCGTTTCTGCAGCAATGGCTGAGATTGTACCTGGCGCCTCTTTGTTGTGATCCAGGCAGTAAGAAATTTAGAAATGAAGAGGGACAGGGCTTAGTTCCAACTGCTGTCTTTCTCCCACACATGCATATACCCACCAAAATGCAACTACAATGCTTCTTGGCATGGACAACATACCCCCTATCTAAACTAATTTTAACCAGAGAAAGGATATTATCTAGTAAGAGCAATATTGTAAGATAGGCTATATGACTGGATTTCTTTCTTTCTTTTTTTAAATTGTTTTATTGCTTAAAGTATTACAAAGGGTATTACGTATGTGTCCTTTTTCCCCCCCGCCCTTGACAATCCCCTGGCCTCCCCTACCCCCCCAGTGTCTTATGTCCATTGGTTATGCTTATATGCATGCATACAAGTCCTTCGGTTGATCTCTTACCCCGCTCCCTCCTGCCCCCCAACCCTCCCTGGCCTTCCCACTGCAGTTTGACCATCAGTTTGAGGCAGCTCTGCCTCTGTATCTATTATTGTTCATAAGTTTATAATGGTTTTTATTATCCATGAATGAGTGAGATCATGTGGTATTTTTCCTTCATTGACTGGCTTATTTCACTTAGCATAATGCTCTCCAGTTCCATCCATGCTGTTGCAAATGGTAAGAGTTCCTTCTTTTTTACAGCAGCATAGTATTCCATCGTGTAGATGTACCACAGTTTTCTAATCCATTCATCTACTGATGGGCACTTAGGCTGTTTCCAGATCTTAGCTATGGTGAATTGTGCTGCTATGAACATATGGGTGCACATATCCTTTCTGATTGGTGTTATATGACTGGATTTCATGTGGATGAGACAATATGACTAAAATATCAAAGAACGACTTCTGCCATGTAAAGCATTCTTTGGGGATTGAGGACTTTTAATTCCCTTTAATTACTGCAAGGGCTGTCTATACAACTCCCTTTTGGATAACCTTGTGTCTCCCTACCAGGAAACTTATCCATACTAACATCTACTTGACAAATTTTCCTCCAATTCTTAAAAAGAAGGGGCCTGTCTTCTTATCCAGCTCACTTCCTCATCTATTCCCTTAAATCTATCTCTTGCCTCATTTGTACATAATGGTTCCATTTACCAACATTTCTCTCTCCTACAACATCTATTCATCTTCTATGCTGACTCATTTCCCTTCATTTTCAAGAAACTCAAGCGTCCCCCATTTTCAAACGACCCTACCTTGATATCATCTAATTGCCAATTCCAGTGACCATTTCCCAATTTGCAGCTTAAAGCTTCTCCTGTGCATGCTCGCCTATGCTATGTGCTTGGTGTTGGTAACACCATCGTCCTCTCAGCTGCCCTCCTCTGTCTGTGCCCATTTATGCTCTCCTCATCCCTTTTTTTTTTTTATTGCTTAAAGTATTACAAAGGGTATTACATATGTATCCATTTTATCCCCCCGCCCTAGACAGTCCCCTAGCCTCCCCTATCACCCAGTGTCTTATGTCCATTGGTTATGCTTATATGCATGCATACAAGTCCTTTAGTTGATCTCTTACCCCACTACCTCCTGCCCCCCAACCCTCCCCGGCCTTCCCGCTGCAGTTTGACAATCTGTTTGAGGCAGCTCTGCCTCTGTATCTATTATTGTTCAAAAGTTTATAATGGTCTCTATTGTCCATGAATGAGTGAGATCATGTGGTATTTTTCCTTTATTGACTGGCTTATTTCACTTAGCATAATGCTCTCCAGTTCCATCCATGAAGTTGCAAATGGTAAGAGTTCCTTCCTTTTTACAGCAGCATAGTATTCCATCGTGTAGATGTACCACAGTTTTCTAATCCATTCATCTACTGATGGGCACTTAGGCTGTTTCCAGATCTTAGCTATGGTGAATTGTGCTGCTATGAACATAGGGGTGCATATATCCTTTCTGATTGGTGTTTCTGGTTTCTTGGGATATATTCCTAGAAGTGGGATCACAGGGTCAAATGGGAGTTCCATTTTCAGTTTTTTAAGGAAACTCCATACTGTCTTCCATAGTGGCTGCACCAGTCTGCATTCCCACCAGCAGTGCACAAGTGTTCCTTTTTCTCCACAACCTCTCCAGCACTTGTCGTTTGTTGATTTGTTGATGATAGCCAGTCTGACAGGTGTGAGATGGTACCTCATTGCTGTTTTGATTTGCATCTCTCGGATGATTAGTGACTTTGAGCATGTTTTCATATGTCTCTTGGCTTTCTGAATGTCCTCTTTTGAAAGGTGTCTATTTAGGTCCTTTGCCCATTTTTTGATTGGATTGTTTATCTTCCTTTTGTTAAGTTGTATGAGTTCCCTATAAATTTTGGAGATTAGGCCCTTATCAGATATGTCATTGGCAAATATGTTTTCCCACACAGTGGGTTTTCTCGTTGTTTTGTTGATGGTTTCTTTTGCTGTGCAGAAGCTTTTTATTTTGATGTAGTCCCATTTGTTCATTTTTTCTTTAGTTTCAAGTGCCCTAGGAGCTGTATCAGTGAAGAAATTGCTTCGGCATATGTCTGAAATTTTCTTGCCTTTGGATTCTTCTAGAATTTTTATGGTATCCTGTCGTACATTTAAGTCCTTTATCCATTTTGAGTTTATTTTTGTATATGGTGTAAGTTGGTGGTCTAGTTTCATTTTCTTGCATATATCTGTCCAATTTTCCCAACACCATTTATTGAAGAGACTATCTTGGCTCCATTGTATGTTCTTGCCTCCTTTGTCAAATATTAATTGAGCATATTGGTTCGGGCCGATTTCTGGGCTCTCTATTCTATTCCATTGATCTATATGCCTATTCTTGTGCCAGTACCAGGCAGTTTTGAGAACAGTGGCTTTGTAATACAACTTGATATCTGGTATTGAGATCCCACCTACTTTGTTCTTTTTCAGGATTGCTGCAGCTATTCGGGGTCTTCTTTTATTCCAGATGAATTTTTGGAAAGTTCGTTCTAGATCTCTGAAGTATGCTGTTGGTATTTTAATGGGAAGTGCGTTGAATTTATAGATTGCTTTGGGTAGTATGGACATTTTAATGATGTTGATTCTACCAATCCATGAATACGGTATGTTCTTCCATCTGTTTATGTCTTCCTCTATGTCTTTTTTCAACGTCCTGTAGTTTTCTGAGTAGAGGTCTTTTACCTCTTTAGTTAAGTTTATTCCTAGGTAGCTTAATTTTTTTGGTGCAATGGTAAACGGGATTGTTTTTATAATCTCTCTTTCTGAAAGTTCACTATTGGTGTATAGAAATGCCTCAGATTTCTTGGGGTTAATTTTGTATCCTGCTACATTGCCAAATTCATGTATTAAGTCTAGTAGCTTTTTGATGGAATCTCTAGGGTTTTGTATGTATAATATCATGTCATCTGCAAATAAGGACAGTTTTACTTCCTCTTTTCCAATTTGGATGCCTTTTATTTCTTCTTCTTGCCGAATTGCAATGGCTAACACTTCCAGTACTATGTTGAACAGGAGTGGTGAGAGGGGGCATCCCTGTCTTGTTCCTGTTCTTAGGGGAAATGGTGTTAGTTTTTGTCCGTTGAGTATGATGTTGGCTGTGGGCCTGTCATATATGGCTTTTATTATGTTGAGGTATGATCCTTCTACTCCCACCTTGCTGAGAGTTTTTATCAAAAATGGGTGTTGAATTTTGTCAAATGCTTTTTCTGCATCAATTGATATGACCATGTGGTTTTTTTCTTTCAATTTGTTTATGTGATGTATCACGTTTATTGATTTGCGGATATTGTACCATCCTTGCATCCCTGGGATAAATCCTACTTGGTCATGGTGTATGATCTTTCTGATGTACTGCTGGATCCGATTTGCTAAGATTTTGTTGAGGATTTTGGCATCTATGTTCATGAGGGATATTGGCCTGTAATTCTCTTTCATTGTGTTGTCTTTACCTGGTTTTGGTATTAGGGTGATGCTGGCTTCATAGAATGAGCTTGGAAGTGTTCCTTCCTCTTGAATTTTTTGTAGTAGTCTGAGGAGGATAGGTTTTAGTTCTTCCTTGAATGTTTGGTAAAACTCCCCTGTGAAGCCGTCTGGTCCTGGGCTTTTGTTTGATGGGAGCTTTTTGATGACTGCTTCAATTTCTTCCATAGTTATTGGCCTGTTGAGGTTTTTAGATTCTTCCTGATTGAGTTTTGGAATGCTGTATTTTTCTAGGAATTTGTCCATTTCCTCCAGGTTGTCTAGTTTGTTGGAGTAGAGCTGTCCATAGTATTTTTTAACAATCATTTGTATTTCTGTGGGGTCTGTTGTTATTTCGCCTCTATCGTTTCTGATTTTATTTATTTGGGTCCTCTCTCTCTGCTTCTTGGTGAGTCTGGCTAGAGGTTTATCAATCTTGTTTATCCTTTCAAAGAACCAGCTCTTGGTTTCATTGATTTTCTGTATTGTTTTTTTGGTCTCTATGTCATTTATTTCTGCTCTAATCTTTATTATCTCCTTCCTTCTGCTCACTCTGGGCTTTTCTTGTTGCTCTCTTTCTAATTCTTTGAGTTGTAGAGTTAGATGATTTACTACCATTTTTTCTTGTTTTTTGAGATAGGCCTGTAGAGCTATAAACTTCCCTCTCAGGACTGCTTTCAATGTGTCCCATAGGTTTTGGATTGTTGTGTTTTCATTGTCATTAGTTTCCAGGATGTTTTTAATTTCTTCTTTGATCTCATTGGTAACCCAATCAATATTTAATAGCATGCTATTCAGCTTCCAGGTGTTTGAGTGTTTTGGGTTGTTTTTATTGTAGTTTATTTCTAATATTATGCCGTCGTGGTCTGCGAAGACGCTTTTTATGATTTCAATCTTCTTGAATTTGGGGATACTTTGCTTGTGACCCAATATGTGGTCTATTTTTGAATATGTCCCATGAGCACCTGAGAAGAACGTATATTCTCTGGCTTTGGGGTGAAGTGTTCTGAAGATGTCTATTAAGTCCATCTGATCTAGTGAGTCATTTAGGATTGCTGTATCTTTGCTGGTTGTTTGTCTATAGGACTTATCCAGTGCTGTCAATGGTGTATTAAAGTCCCCTACTATGATTGTATTGTTGTCGATCTCTCCTTTGATATTTTCGAGGAGTTTTTTTATGAATTTGGGTGCTCCTACATTGGGTGCATATATGTTTACCAGGGTTATATCTTCTTGTTGTATTGATCCCTTTAGTATTATGAAGTGGCCTTCCTTATCTCTTGTTAAGGCCTTCACTTTGAGGTCTATTTTGTCCGATATAAGTATTGCTACCCCAGCTTTCTTTTCCTTTCCATTTGCCTGAAAGATATTTTTCCATCCTTTCACTTTCAGTCTGTGTGAGTCCCTTCTAATGAGGTGGGTTTCTTGTAGACAGCAGATGTATGGGTCATGTTTTTTTATCCATTCAGCCACTCGATGTCTTTTGGTTGGAGCATTTAGTCCGTTTACGTTTAAAGTTATTATTGAAAGGTACTTGTTTGTAGCCATTTCTTTTTGTGTGTGGCTGTTTTCTTTCTGAGCTTTTTATTTCTTATTTTTATATCAGTCCCTTTAGCATTCCTTGCAATGCTGGCTTGGTGGTGACAAACTCCCTTAGCCTTTTTTTGTCTGTGAAGCTTCTTATTTCCCCTTCAAGTTTGAATGATAGCCTTGCTGGATAGAGTATTCTTGGATTCAGTCCTTTGCTTTGCATCACTTTGTAAATTTCAGTCCATTCTTTTCTTGCCTGATGTGTTTCTGTTGAGAAGTCATTTGACAATCTAATGGGAGATCCCTTGTATGTAACTTTCCGTCTCTCTCTTGCAGCCTGTAAGATTCTCTCTTTGTCCTGAACATTTGCCATGGTGATTATGATGTGTCTTGGTGTGGGTCTTTTCGGGTTCACCTTGTTTGGGACTCTCTGGGCTTGTGTGACTTTTTTCTTCCCCACCTCAGGAAAGTTTTCTGATATTATTTCTTCGAGTAGGTTTTCTAATCCTTGTTCATCCTTCTGTTGTTCTGGTACTCCTATTATTCGTATGTTGTTTCGTTTCATGTTGTCCCAAAGCTGCCTTAGGCTCTCCTCCTGTCTTTTAATTTTTTTCTCCAATTGCAGTACATTTTGGGTGTGTTTTGCTTCCTTGTCTTCTAATTCACTAATTCGGTCCTCCGCTTCTCCTAGTCTACTGTTGATACTTTCAATGGAGTTTTTCATTGCAGCTATATCACTCTTCATTTCCTCTTGGGTCTTACTTAGGTTGTTGATTTTTTCATCTGTTTCTTCTAGCTTCTTCCATATGTTATCGATTTTTTTATCTGTTTCTTCTAGCTTCTTCCATATGTTATCGATTTTTTCATCTGTTTCTTCTTGCTTCTTGAAGAGGTTGTCGATTTTTTCCTCCATCCGGTTTATGCACTCTAGGATCCTTATTCTGAATTCTTTATCTGTCATGTTGCATGCCTCTGTATTACTTAGCTGCTTTTCTGGAGAGTCCTCCTTCTCTTTCCTTTGGGGGTTTCTTTGTCTACCCATGTTTGATCTCACTGACATATCTAGACGTTGAGTTGTTCAGTGGTTGCTCCCTTGGTGGCAGTGACTCCTTGGTCTGTGGTTGCTCTTCGGGCGGTTGCGGTAGCAGCTGCTCTTCAGTTGTCAGCAGCTCCTCTGGTGGGTGCTGTTCACAGCTGTGGTGGCTCTTCTGGCTGGTGGGGCGAGGTTTCACGTACAGCTGCTGTTCCTCAGCAGAGGATGTGGTGCTCAGGAGGTTGCTGTTGCTTGGATCTGCTGCGTTGATTTAAAGGCACAAAATACAACACAACAAGGCACCACGTACCAGGCACTATACACAAATATATTTACGATATTAATAACCCCAATTAAAGGTGACCACCTGAATTAAGAGAATTAGGGGATAAGGAAGAAGGAAGAGAAAAAGATAAAAGAGAGAAAGGAAAAGAAAAGTAGGGACCAAAAAAAGGGAGTGCAAAAATGAAATTGGGAAAAAGGAAGGGGGAAAATAAAAGCGAGAAAAGAAAAGAAAAAAAAAAAAAAGAGCGAAAAGAGAGAATGAAGTGGAAGAGGGGAAGAGACTTTTTATATGAGGAGAATACTCCTATAGAACAGCCATTAATCCCAACAAATTCCAGCAACAGCTCCCTGGATATGAATGCAAACTAGAAACAACCAATAATATAACGATGAAAATAGAATGGTGAACACTAATCCCAAAATAAAATAAAGAAAAAATAAAATGGCACTTTAAAAAATGGTAAAATGGAAGCAGTAATAATACTGGTTAAAAATAAGAAGGTAGTAATTAAAAGGGTAAAATCAGGTGATGGAAAAAGAAGAAAAAAAAAAAAGAACAGAAAAAAAAATTTTAAAAAAAATTGGTTTCTTAGTTAAAAAGTGAAAAAAGAAAAAAAAATTGCAGTAGTGAATGTCCTTCGTTTCTTCTATTCTTCAGTGTGGCTCGCCTTAGACCTTCCAGGTATTCAGGAGAGTGTTGAGATTCCCTGCGATATACTGTTCCTCTGTGTTGTAAACCACAGTCCTTATTTTAAAGCATGCCGCATTTATTTCCCAGACTGCCTTATTTTGTGTTTAGCAAAGAGTCAGTTTGTGGGTCAGCCTCTGGGTGGCAGTGTTCTGGGGTTGGCCTCTGAGGCTATAGGGCCTCTCTGTCCAGTGGAAGTTCACTGCCCAGAGCTGACTGCGTAATAGTTAGTTACCAGCGCTATGTTGTTGCTGGGATTGAAAATCCCCCTATAGGCCAGACCCTGTTAACTCCCAGGGACTGATCAGGTTATCTTAATCCTTGATCTCGTTCAGGGTGGAATCTGGGTGTGGCTGTGCTCCTTGCCTGGGGGCTGGGGGGAGGAGACTCACTCTCAGGAGCGGGTGGCTGCCCCAGTCCTGGCCTCAGGGGTGTCTCAGCACTCAATTCACTACCACCTCTCCCGGCTCCCCCTCTTTCCCCAGTCTCTCCCCAGATTCCACTCCTCAGCACACTCTCCCTCTCTTCAGCACAGGTGAGTGTCTGTATCCGAAATGTCCCATGAACAGGATTCAGTGTAAACAAACAAACAAATGCCGGCCGCGGAAACGGGGAAGGCTTGGTTTCTGTAAGCTTCTTCTCTTACCGGGACTGCATGGTCAGGTCAGCTCTTCAGGCTGCCCCCTTTAGGCTCAGTCCTCCGCGGTCACAGAACCCAGCTCTCAATTTCCCTGGCGGCGCCAGGAATCCCGCGGTTCTCCTTTCCCCTGTCAGGGGCTGTGCCTGTCCCAAGGGACGCGGCTGTCTGCCACGCGGTCTCCCTCCGACTCTCTGGGCTCAGAGGTCAGGCAAACTTTCCTGCCCAAATCCCTGGGTTTTTTTTACCTTTCCAGGGGAGTTCTGCTCTTCCTGGCTGCAAACCCTCTCACCAGCTGAGCAATTTCGCCAATTCGGTGTGAGTGTTACTAGCTTCAGCTTCCATTTGCTCCGGGACACGACCTGGGACACGTCTGCCTATATCGCCGCCATCTTGGTTCTCCTCTCCTCATCCCTTAAGTGTTGGAGAACCCCTGGCTTCTGACTTTTGCCCAAAGTTCTTCTTGTTTACATATTCTGTGTCAGTGCTATCCTCTAGCTTGAGCCCTTTCTTCCATGACTCCCAATGCATATCCTTAGTCTACATTTTTCTTCAAGTTTCTTTAGGTGAGTTTGCTGGACATATGGGGCATTTAAATGTCTCAAACATCCTCTCAAACTCAATATGTCCCAAATTAAACTTATCAGTTCCCCCCACTAGAATTCCCCCATCGACCATTTTGTTTGTATTTTGAAAATTCAAAAGAAAAAAAGAACCAAATTTATAGCAATTGCTATATATCTAAGTGGCAGAAAGATACTGTTTAGGTCCTGATTAAGGGACAGGACAGGGTTATCCCTGTTCCCAGCTTAATATAAGAGGAACAGATCTGGTTTCCTACCTTACCCAGGAAGGCCCTATGATCCCTGACCCTGGCTGGATATTACAACCCTACTTTTTAATTAAGGAATATTTTATCCAGTCCCTTCTGTGTTCTAATCTTCTCTTATTTCCTCCCTCAAAACTTCCCCCACCAAAACTTTGTGAACAACATTCTAGCTCCTGGGTCTTTTAAAAATTAAAATGTAATTACCCAGAACGTCTATTTATTTGAAGTGTATGTGTGTGAAGAACTGCTGGAGAGTGGCGAGAGGTATTCTTGTATCTGCTTTGTCTGCAATTGCCAGTTAACCTGGAAATATCAATAGGTGCCCAGTTCCACACAAACTTTTTTCTGCCCCCATTATGTAGTAGTCATCTTACATTCTTATGGTAATCAGTTAATTTTCAGTTAGAAGTCAGAGTAGTACTGGCATGAGTGGTTTATAGGCATGAAGAACCAAAAATGAGTAGCAGTAGTCATGACTTTGAAATATTGATTAATCCATTGATTTTACTATTAAAACCAGCTTTACTGAAGAACAGTTTATACTCAACAAAATGAATCCATTTCAAGTATCGACTTCAATGAGTTTTTAATTCATTGGGTCACATACTAATCAAAATAAGGAATATTTTATCACACCCCAGATTTCCCTCATGCTCCATATTGGTTTCCTAGAATACCATAACAAAGCACTATAAACTGGATGACTTAAACAATAGAAAGTTATTGTCTCAGTTCTGGAGGCTAAAAGTCTGAGATAAAGCATTGGAAGGTTGGTTTCTTCTGAAGGTTGTAAGGAAGAATCAGTTCCACGCCTCTCCTAGTTTCTGTGGGCTTGCTGAAAATCTGTGATGTTACTTGGTTTGTAGATGCATCACCTGATCTCTGCCTTCATTTTCATATGGCATTCTCTCTGTGTGCCTGTCTGTGTCTGTATCCATATTTTATAAAGACATGGGTCATATTGGATTACAACCTACCCCAATGATCTCAACTTGACTGCATTTGCAAAGTTACATTATGAGGCACTGGGGATTAAGAACTAACATATTTTCCACTATCACTCTCCTTTTCCTGAGCTCATTCCCCAAAACGCCACATGAAAAGAATCCCTGTTCAGTTTCTTTTCCTAGCAACCTGTCTATTGGATATCATGGCCCAACAAATTCAGTGGTGCTAGAAGTAATATTAGGGGATATGAATGCTGTGCAAAATCCCTGGAATGGCCCCATAGGAGAGTCACAGTGCAGACCTCTAAGATTCTGAGGAGAGTAATGTGTCTGGAAGCTGTTTGAAAAGCACCTCATGGTTTGCCTTGGTAGAAATGGAAGGGCTTTATGTGAATATGCCACCAGGGGTGTCTATCATGTTCAGGGTGGTAACGGATCTCTGAGGTCACAATGTCAGGCAGGTGCAGCAGGAATCCATTTATGGTAGAAATGTTTGAGCGGATTCAGGAGGCACAAGTAAGTGTTTCAAATTCCCATGTCACCTGTCTCAGAAAACATTTATAATTTCTTGTGGTTTCCTTCAACAACCAACAGAGCTCTCAGTATGCCACTGCTAGGCAAGAGTGAATAATCACTGCATTAGGTCCTTCCCAGGGGTGGTCATAAAGAAAGGTTATGAAGAGAAATCTTCCCAGCGGTCAGGGCTGTAAGCCATGCACTTCCATATTCAGGCTGTGTGAATAAAAATGGAACTAAAGTGTGGATATACATGGACTTAAAAGCCATAGTTAATAATTTGGTTATTCAGGGGTGATAGAAGAGCAAGATGAGATGAGCAGAAACAAAGACATTTGAGGAAGAGACACGTAGATAGACTTATGGGAATGGGCACAAAGATTGAGCATCTTTATGTCTATGACTCACCAGCATCCACCTGAGAGGAATCATTCAGTATCAGCTGCATAGAGACTCATCTTGTGCTTATTAGCTAGTCTTTCTCCTTGGTCATCGTAACAGTTACACAGTGAACGGAGTAGTGATTACAGCAGGTGTAGAGGCTGCTTCTCTTGATTTGATATCACCCCTTAGAGCAGTGGTTCTCAACCTTGGCTGCACATTAGAATCACCTGGGAATCTTTTTAAAATCCTGATTTCTGGGCCTCATCCTCTGGAAATTCTGTTTCTTTGTTAATAATGTTGTGGCCCCATCCCATAACAAAGAAACAGAATTTCTGGAGGATGAGGCCCAGAAATCAGGATTTTAAAAAGATTCCCAGGTGACTCTAATGTGCAGCCAAGGTTGAGAACCACTGCCTTAGAGAGAGGCCAAGAAGCCTCTTAAAGGCACGTTGATTATATCAGTCATTCAACCCTGAAATTGTCAAACCATATCCCATGTTTCATTTATGTATTTGCTCTCTTTACCTGAAGTACCTCTACCAACACTATCCTTTGAGGGCTTTGAAAGCCCAATTTATCAACATGAGATCTGCATGACATTGTCTCAGACCACTGGACACTTTTTCTTATAAAGAAGGTATGACTATGGGCACATGACCACCCATGTGGATCCACTGCTACTGACTTATCCACATGATGTTGGAAAAACCTTGTGTAATAGAATGATAGAGCGGCTTATTAAAAGCTTGAATATCATACTCCACAGGGTATAGAATCTGTTCTCAAAGATGCAGCTTATACTACATTGAACGGATGACCAATATTTTGTGCTCTGTATTCAATAGCTAAACTATATGGAATTGGAAGTAGGATCAGCTCTCTCACCATTTTCCCAGGGACCCACTATGGATTTGTGTTTCTCATCTATGCAATCTTAGTATCTGCTCAATTAAAACCCCTCATTATCATTGCTGGTGAAGTAATGCATGGACCAGAGGATATAGTAACAAATCCACTGATCCTGAAACTCTGACATTTTGAGTCCTCATGCTATTGAACCAGCAAAAGAATTAATTACTGTACTGGTGGGAGATCTTAATTTCAATGAGCTTTATCATCATATCCCAGTAAGGATCCTGGGTTATTGCTGCACAAGTGAAGACAGGAAAAAAAAAGTCTAAAATCATGGAACTCACCTTGTGAAACCTTTAAACTCAGTGACAATCATACATAAAAAAAACCTAAGCAACAGTAGCCCAATAAGGGTAAAGCACTGGAAGAGTCTGATCTTTAAGATTTAAGGTCGAGGAGGAGAACCAAGATGGCGGCATAGGTTAACGCCGGAGTTTGCTGCTTTGAACAACTACTTCAAAAGTGAAACTAAAAGACAGAACGGACATCACCCAGAACCACAGGAACGCTGGCTGAGTGGAAGTCCTATAACTAGGAGGAAAGAGAAACGCATACGGACACTCAGAGGAGGTGCAGTGCTGAAGTCAAATTCTGAGGTGCGGAGTGCGCGGAGCGGGCTGGCGGCGGAGGGCGCTTGGCGTTTTCAATCGGGAGGGAGTCGCAGACTCTGAGCTCCAGATACAGGCGAGTCTTTAGGGACCCAGACTCAAACGGGAGAAGCGGGACTGTCTGGCTTCGGTCAGAGCGAGTGTAGCTTTCTCTCCCAGCTTTGCAGCAGGTGCTGGGACTCAGAGAGGCAGAGCCCCTGGGGACAGGACTGAGAGCCGCCATAACTGCTCTCTCCGGCCCACCCTGTTGATCCTGTGCGACCCGCCCTGCCCAAGCCCTGCACAGAGGCATTTGCCGGATAGCCTCAGGCAAAGGCTAGATTAGCACCTCCCTAGAGGACAGAAGTTCTCTCACTGCTGACACAGCTGATTCTCATAGCCACTTGGCCTGGAGGTCAAACCCTCCCTGGTATTAGCTACAACAATCAAGGTTTAACTATAAGACTGCGAACAAAGACCACTAGGGGGTGCACCAAGGAAGCATAACAAAATGCGGAGACAAAGAAACAGGACAAAATTGTCAATGGAAGATATAGAGTTCAGAACCACACTTTTAAGGTCTCTCAAGAACTGTTTAGAAGCCGTCGATAAACTTAATGAGATCTACAAGAAAACTAATGAGACCCTCGATCTTATATTGGGGAACCAACTAGAAATTAAGCATACACTGACTGAAATAACGAATATTATACAGACTCCCGACAGCAGACCAGAGGAGCGCAAGAATCAAGTCAAAGATTTGAAATGCGAGGAAGCAAAAAACACCCAACCGGAAAAGCAAAATGAAAAAAGAATCCAAAAATGCGAGGATAGTGTAAGGAGCCTCTGGGACAGCTTCAAGCGTACCAACACCAGAATTATAGGGGTGCCAGAAGATGAGAGAGAGCAAGATATTGAAAACCTATTTGAAGAAATAATGACAGAAAACTTCCCCCACCTGGTGAAAGAAATGGACTTACAGGTCCAAGAAGCTCGGAGAACCCCAAACAAAAGGAATCCAAAGAGGACCACACCAAGACACATCATCATTAAAATGCCAAGAGCAAAAGACAAAGAGAGAATCTTAAAAACAGCAAGAGAAAGAAACTCAGTTACCTACAAGGGAATACCCATACGACTGTCAGCTGATTGCTCAACAGAAACTTTGCAGGCCAGAAGGGAGTGGCAAGAAATATTCCAAGTGATGAATACCAAGAACCTACAACCAAGATTACATTATCCAGCAAAGCTATCATTCAGAATTGAAGGTCAGATAAAGAGCTTCACAGATAAGGAAAAGCTAAAGGAGTTCATCACCACCAAACCAGGATTATATGAAATGCTGAAAGGTATCCTTTAAGAAGAGGAAGAGGAAGAAAAAGGTAAAGATACAAATTATGAACAACAAATATGCATCTATCAACAAGTGAATCTAAGAATCAAGTGAATAAATAATCTGATGAACAGAATGAACTGGTGATTATAATAGAATCAGGGACATAGAAAGGGAATGGACTGACTATTCTTGGGGGGGAAAGGGGTGTGGGAGATGCGGGAAGAGACTGGACAAAAATCGTGCACCTATGGATGAGGACAGTGGGTGGGGAGTGAGGGCGGAGGGTGGGGCGGGAACTGGGAGGAGGGGAGATATGGGGGGGAAAAAAGAGGAACAAATGTAATAATACGAACAATAAATATTTAATTAAAAAAAGATTTAAGGTCAATTAGAACAATGTAGGTGCTAATTAAAACAATCCAGAATGCACAATAAAAGAATTAAATAAAATAATTATGCATATGCTTTTTTATGCTCTGATTTTTGGGTGAGGATTCTTAGACATTTATAAAATCTATAGAGGGTCAGGTTAATGGAACTCACTTTCTCTTCATTCTTATCCATTTTTACCCCCATCATTCTTGTGTTGTTCCTTTTGGTGAATTGTAGATCCTATGCTATTGTGCATCCATTGCCAGCTTCTGTCATATTATTTAGAAAGCACTCTGAATCTTTAAAAATTTTTAATGTGTGAAATATATAAATCATATGGAAATTATAGATAATAATATTGAAAACATATACCATAAAGCTATTGTCCTATATTCTTTCTTTCCTCTTAAATATATATTTAATATATTATCTGTGTTAGAACAGGCTTTTGGAAGTCTAACAAAGTCCTTATAAGCACAACTACTCTCCAAAAATTTAGATCCATGTCAATTTTGGAAGTGTTTACTTTTCCTCCCTAGCTTAGAGCCAAGAGCATCCTCTATACTGGCTTTCGTGGTCTCCAGCAGTCTTCCAGGGAAGTAGTTGTTTTGGAGGCCTCGGAGCAAGTGGTAGCCGGTAATCTGTTACTTCTCTAGTTTATAGCCCATTGCCCTTCTAATAGCAATGGCCAGGTATTATTAAATGCACTTAGTTCTATCAGTCACATAATGGTGAACAATATAGCCAGGAGGAATTTGGATATAAACAAAAATAATATAAAAGCAACTAATAAAGTTTTATGGAGCTCTATTTGCTTATTGCATTTTACTACTATTGCATAAATGATGACGAGAAAAACATTCTTTGAATGAATTGGACTCTGCGTGTTGGAACATTGTTAATACAAAGGCTGTATTTACTTTGTACTTTGGGTGCATAAGGGTCAGATATCCCAAACTTTTTCAGTTAATAGATCCCTAGATTAAGAGTAGCTACATCCAAATACCTGCATTTGGGCTTGATTAAATCAAAAGGTATTTTCCATATTGGCTTCTTTCACTTAGTAAGAGGAAACATAAGCTTCTTCCATGTCTTTTCAAGGCTGGATAAGTCACTTCTTTTTAGTGCTGAACAATATCCCTTTGCCTGAATAAAGCATAGGTTTTTTTTATCCCTCCACCAACTGAAGGACATCTTGGTTGTTTCCAAGTTTTGGAAATTATGAATAAAGCTGCTATAAATATCTGTGTTTATATCAGGGGTTTGTGTAGATACACATTTTCATTCCTTTGGAAATACCAAGAATGCAATTGCTGGATCTTATAGAAAAGGTGTGTTTAGTTTTGTTAGAATCTGCCAAACTATCTTTCAAATGGCTGTACCATTTTGCATTCCCAATAGGGATGAATGAGAGTTCCTGTTGCTGAATATCCTGGCCATCATTGTTGTCAGTGTTTCGGGTTTTGGCTATTCTAATAGTGGGATCTCCTTGTTGTTAATAATTTGAAATTCTCTGATGATACATGGTGTGGAGCATCTTTTTATATGCTTATTTGCCATCTTTATCTCTTTTCCAACTATATTTTTATTTTGAAAAGAATTCTCATACTTAAAAATTACTGATCTAAGCAATAATACTAAGATATTAGAGTTAGATAGTACCCATGTTTCAGTTACTTAATTCATGAGTCAGAAAGGTCCTAGTGTTAGAGGGATGAGACCAATAATGTGTGTGTGTGTGTGTGGGGGGGTACCATGTATCTGGGATAATTTATCATGTATCTGGTACATGCCAAGTACTTTCATACAACAATGGTAGACTGCAGGCTATTGTTCCCTCATCTCTCCCGAGAGAGGTCTCTTGGTCATATGGAGGAAAAGGATGCCATAGTTTATATGACATGGATAATAGTGTATGGACATTCTGTAGATAGTCACTATTAACATGACAAATGCTTGTTTTCTGCCATAGCAAATTTCACTGGGAAGTTGCTAAAGACTTCATCAGTGATGTCCAAGATCTAAAGGGCCTGCCCTTGCTCCTCAGAATTGAATGTCAAACCCAAACCCTGGCAGTGATGCTAGTGAAAGATTGGGAGCAGAGAGTCTACATGAAGACTGGAGAGGGAGAAAGACTAGGAAGAAGTGGCAATTCATAAATTCCCAGCTGAGATTGAATTTAATGACTAAAAGGTTATTTGACTGGGAAAGTAAAGAAATTATTACACCAACCTCTGAATTCTTAAATTGTATCATCATATAGTAGCATTGGGATAGAGTAATGTTTTTGAAATGTTAACTTATGCTCCTCCTCCCTTTCACACAAATAAGAGCCTATACATGTTGGCACAGGGAAGAAAGGTAGAGCAGAAAGCTCACTGATTTTAACTCTTTTTCTGGATTATATGTTCATAAATTCTTTAGCTTTAAGGTAATATGGACAAAAATATTGTCAATGAGTATCATGCATTAGAGAGTCAAAAGCTGAAAGAATATGGGAGTTCCCCTGGAGATTTAAAAATAATTTCCCAGTTAAAAGGAAGAAAGATATACTAGTATATCAACATATGTGTAACTCCGTCTATTGAAAAAAATTGCATTATTAACTGGTACACCTAGTAGAGAAGAACTGTTGAGATAAGGAACGTGGTGGGTCTCAAAGATGTGTGCTGGTAGTCAGTCATTAGTGCTGTTCATCCAACATATATGGTTGCCCCCCCCCCCATCTCTACCGTAGCAAACAGTAGAATTGTTTCTCGGTTTTCTTCAGATTGGATGTGGCCATATGACTTACACTGTCTAATGTAAGAGCCATGGTGCGGCTCACCCTCTTCTCTTCCCACTGGAGTGGTTTTGGTGGAAGCACCTGTTGAGGTGAAACCTCCATCAGCCTGGGTCCCTGAGTGAGTACAAGGAGCAGAGTTTCTCTAGCAACCTGCATCAAACACAGCATGATTCAGAAGCTGACTTCTGTCGTGTGTGTGTGTGTGTGTGTGTGTGTGTGTGTGTGTGTGTGTGTGTGTGTGTGTTTAGTCTCAGAAGGCCTTAGAAATAGAACCTTGATGTCAAAAGTCTAGCTCAGATTTTGAGGTCAGATTTCCTGGTTTGCAATCCTGGCTCTGTCACTGACTAGCTAGGTTGTCTTGGGCAAGTTATTTGCCTTTCTGTACCTTAGTTTCCTCATATGTAAAATGGAAATAACAGTAATACTCTGCACAGTGTTATTGGGGATTTGATAAGTTAATCTTTAAAAAGGGTAAAGAACAGTTTGGGGCACATATAAGTGTTATTTTTTTCTCTCCTTTAACTCTCACTTCCTCTCATGTGAAGCCTTCCCTAAGAGATAATCCATGACAAATAAATGAGCAAAAATATCCTCAAAGGATTCAATAATAGTGTAATTCATTTGAAGTTTTAAAAATGTATCAAATAAGATTCTTAATGAGAATAATAGAATGTTTCCTTTCATCATAACTGCTTACCTGCATTTGTTGCAGTTATGTGTGTGCTCCTGTGAGATAACTAGGCATTTAATGTTACCAAATAACTAGTTTTATATGAGCATTCCACCACCCCCCCATTCTATTTTTCCCTTCCCCCTCCTCCCAGGGAAGGGGCCACCAAACGGCCAGGAAGAGAGCTAACTAATTAACTTTTAAACTTGGTTCTATCTTCTTATCCCCAGCGAATCTAGAAACCTCCCTAAGCTATATGGGGAAGTGCTGCAGGTTTGAAAGCAATCTTTTAATATATTCAGTTGATTTTAAAGACAAAAACCTCCCCGGAACATTTAGCCTCAGGCACCACTTTTGCTCTCCTGAGTAGCTGCTCCCTGGACTTCTCTGAAGCTGCTGTTATCGGTGGTTGAAATATATTTCCGAAGATTCAAGTTCTGTATTGGACCATTAAGCCTTTGAGGTCCAAGAAAAACCACAAAGGATTGCTGGTGTCAGGACTGAGGGGGAAACAAGCCTTGAAATATAGGAGAGGATAAAAGCAAAGCCTCTGCGGGTATGTCATTCCCCATCAGATAAAAATACAAACCGAGTGAGTGGACGATAAAAGGCGGGCTTTGCAAAGCTGCTGCCGTGGGGTGGAAAGTTGGGGAGGGGAGGGTCAGAAAAAGGGGCTAAAAACCCCTCCTGGCACATTTAAACCTGCTGTTTAATGATAGTATTACCACCAAAATTCTTTCACGCCTGTGGAGATGACCAAAAAGGAACAGAGTAAAAGAGCACACAGGCAGGCATTTTGTGGGATCCTAGACACCAGAGCCCTGTTTCCAGTTTAGAAGTTTCAGAATCTCAGGTTTCATCTGCATGGCTCATCAAAAGATCACAACTTCCATTTTTCCTCCAGGATGCTGATGAGAACATTCAAGCAGAAATAAGGTCACTGTAAAGTGATTCAGGGTTTATTGGATTCTTAAGGTTGTTTTCCAGGGATATTTATAAGAGAAATGTAATTTTGGAAGGAAAATGTGGTGGCAGTTCTTTCTGGCCCCAGATCTCTATTAAGGCAAAAAGCACTGCATCTCAGCTTTAACTTTTCTTCACATAAAAATGCGCCAACCAGAGAATTCTGCAGAAGGACCTGGATTTTTTAATGCCTTTAGTTTTGTGGTTCCTGATTTACATGGGGGCATTGTGCATAAATATGCAGTGCCCCACTTCCTTAATGAAAATATGCTTTCTTATTTTATGAGCTTGCAGACATTGTACAGAATTTCTCTAGAAGGAACAAAATTTATGTTGAAAGCTGATCCAAGGAAAATAGACTTGAAAGGATTTCTCCAAACAGTAGCAGAAGTGCCCGCTTTCATTGTAGTTCCTGGTAGTTGAGCTCGGTAGATAATAACATGATAATTATTAATGATGATAATATGAACATTTTAATAAAAATCAGTTGATTTAGGAAATTATAGGTCACAGAGACCACTATCAATTTACCATGACTTTTTTTTTTTATAGAATTTTCTATTTACCTCCACTCAAGAGATTTGTCATGATGCATGACATCTTCAAAATCATACTTTAGGAGAGCCTACCTACACATTTTTATAGTCTCAGCCTTGTTGTCTAAGTATGGATATGTTAAACGCAGATCTGTTTTTAATGGAGTCTAGTCGAGACCATATATGATTTCATTTTGCCCTAATGCATGGTTCATCTCAGCTCTTACTATAATTCTTTTGTTTAAGATATTGTTTAGCCTTGCTAAAAGTTTCATATCACACTTATTTTCCTTTGATCATGATTCCTTCTTCCCTTGCCCTTTTCCTGCCCCCTTTTCTCATCCACGTCCTTCTCCTTTAATGCTCATATCGAATAGCTTATAACAATAAAATTCTAGGCTTCCATCATTTCAAGCCTCATGCAGACCTGTGGTAGAGCAGCAGTGATGTGGAGGCTATTAGAATAGATTTATTCATCTAACAAGAGCTATAAGCAAGTGTCTGAGGTCAGTAGCACAGGGAAACATAAAGCATACCATCTGCATCCAAAGGATTTACAGACCAGTGGGTTGTTAAGACAGGAAAGAGAGTGGGAGAGTAGGGTAAATTGTTGAAAATCCTTTATGACTTTCTCCCTTATAGTTTCCTTGCTCCACCCACACTCACAAGTGAGGAGAGATTAATGGTCTCAATTTCTTTCTTTCTTTCTTTCTTTCTTTCTTTCTTTCTTTCTTTCTTTCTTTCTTTCTTTCTTTCTTTCTTTCTTTCTTTCTTTCTTTCTTTCTTTCTTTCTTTCTTTCTTTCTTTCTTCCTTCCTTCCTTCCTTCCTTCCTTCCTTCCTTCCTTCCTTCCTCCCTCCCTCCCTCCCTCCCTCCCTCCCTCCCTCCCTCCCTCCCTTCCTTTCTTCCTTCCTTCCTCTTTCTCTTCTTTTTTTTTTTTTTTCCATTTGAAATGTCTTTGTTTCTAAGAAGAAGTTATCTTTCAGCAAGTGGGAATTTATATAAAAATCATTCTATTCATAATGCTTTAGAGATATAAAATATAATTTCCCTAAACCACTTAGGGAGAAATGTTGAAAATTAGATATGCGAAGTTATGCAAATAGAATTTGAGTGAAAACATCATTGGGAAGGACTAGTGTGCATGAATGTGACATTTCTCATTTGACCAGACTTGACCATAGAAGCTGTAAATTGGGTCTACGTGGTATAATCAGAATAATAGTTTAAAAACCAGTTGGATTTCATGTTTCTTTTATTGAACTAATTGTTTGAGAATATTGACTTGTTAAAAAGGGGAAGGTGGCTATGTGCTTAGTGAGATGTGGGCACATGGCCCTTAACTCTGATCCCAACCTATTTTGACTCCACTTCTGATTTCCCTTCACCTCATGGAGGTTGCTGGTGGTTTTCATGGTACAATACTCTGCTGTGGTGAAGCAGCTCAGAGCACACTTGCCACAGTAATACACGTTTTCTTAACTAACTCAAGTATTTTTTTCATCTGCTTAAGGAACCCTCTTCCTTTTTTAAGGCTAACCTCTTCCCCCTGGCTTTTGAAGCTTTATTTTCACTATCTGTGGTAAATACCTGGGGAGGGAGGGAGATACCCAGCGTGCATTCTCTGCTCTTCTCTGCTTTATCCTACATGGCAGAGGCTCCACGCCTGGGAACTACATTTTCTGGACAACATTGTCTCTAATGTTTTGGATAGATTGACCTTGAGCCTAGTAGATGTGTAAGATTTGGAAAGAAGAAAAGAGGCAAAAGCCATTGTATTCTTTTTCTGACCGTAGACTATAGGTTTCACAGAGTTGAGTTTGGTAATGACCTCTGTTTTCATTTGCTATTCACCTGCCACAGATGTGGAGGAACTATCAAGTGTTATTGGTTTTCTGTAGGTTTTTAACCTCTGGATAGGAGTTTCTGACTCTGTCCAGACTTTTCTATATATGCTCCTAATTCTCTATATTATATCCTTTTCTGTTTAAATAAATAAGTAGAATGGTCTCTGTTTTTCTAACTGGACACTGACTATGTAATATAAACCCTCCTCTATCCTAAAACAAACGGCAAAATACAGACTGTCTCCTTGTGTTTGTGGGTTCCTTTGTCTCTCCCTTTGTTCACCTATTCAAATCCATCTTTGTCTGCCTCCACGTATTATTTCCAGCTCCCGAGTCCTCACTAAATTTTCATTTCTTAACTGTTTCAATGGTAGTAGCCTGTAGTAAACAAATTATCAGTTTCAATTTTCATTCTCTTTTGTATTGCTATTTTTTATCTTATTTATTTCTTTAGTATCCACCATATTATTGTGAGCTCTCTGAGAGCCAGTATATTATTTTAAATACCTTCTGATTGTTTTATAGTGCAGTACTGTATGACAAACATAATGGGCTTACTAAAAAAAAAAAAGAAGAAGAAAAAAAAAGAAAAGAAATATCCCAAATACCTCTGTGGTTTTGTTTTATGATTATAAAAGTCATGTGTGTTTACTATACAACATATAAAAAGAAAGTAACAAAAAATATTCTTCATTTTCTAATTCAGAAATGATCATTATTAACACATCAACACATTTTAATCATGAATATTTAAATATAACTTAAAAATTTTATTAGGAGTAGTAATACAGTTTTTTATATAATTTTTCTACTACCGATATAAAACAAATATTTTGCCCTTCTTAAAATTCCCCATGAGCACTGAGATGGCTTTATGGTACCTGATTGTACACAAGTGCCATCATTTACTTAACTATTTTGCTGAATAATTAAATTGTTTTGCATTTTTTAGTTTAAATAATGCTGCAGTAAAAATAATTGCACATAAATCTTATCATCATAAAACAGTAGTGGACATATTGTTTTCTTAAGATTAGAGATATTTCGGGTTTACCTATTCAAAATAAATAGTATTATAAGTAACTTGCAAAGAGCTATGAAAATACAGAGGAGAAAGCAAAGAATCCATTGATAGAATGGCTTTCCTCAGATATTGATTTAGCAAATAAGTAAATGAGAAAATCATTAAGTGAATGAGCAAAACAGTGCTGTTGCAAATCCATCTCACCTGTGTCACATAAGTAAAATAATTGGACTCTATTTAGAAATATACTTTATATCAACATGGGTCATTTATACATACACAGCTAGATTTATTGGTTGCATTTCTTGGAATATGCACTTTTTTATAATTTGTCCTGCATCTATGGATCTTGATGCTTTTTTTTTTTTGCATAAAAAGTTAACCAAAGCCTAGTCCATATTAACACTATCAAGTTAAGAATCCAGTCAAAGAAATTATTTCACTTCTCATTTTAATTTTAGAACAAATTACTTAAATTCAGTGAAATCCGGAGGAGGGGGCATACTGAGGGTCCTTGGAAGATAAGCAGGTGGCACTTGGGAGTTGCGGTCTGCCTGAGTAGAGCAGATTGCCCAGAGGAAGAGCAGAAAGGGGAGGGTCATAGAGTGCTTACCTGGGCCAATGCAAATGTTCTGGGCCAAAGCAGAATTATTTTGAGGTTTAATCATTTTAGGAATCTGCTCCCAGGACTATGACCTAGATGAGCAATAGGATGAGATCACTTCTGAGTTGTAGGAATTGCAGTGGGTAAACAAAGACAGCTATTTCCAAGTTCGCCTCTAGGCAGTTAATTCCCTGAATTAGCATTTAGCATTTCAGACACTGATAGTTTCTTTGTATGTGTTGGTGTTTTGAAAATGGAAAAACCACATCAAATACCAATATAATTTAGGAAAATAAAGGTCAAGTTTCATATAATAAAGGAAATCAATTTGCTCTGCTGACAATCCCTAGACCTTCAGTACTCGGGGATGTTCAGAGTTAGTTGCATACAAAGAACATCAGAGGAGAAAGCTTTCTTAAAACTATAACAAATCTGATGAGTAAGATTTCTTTCAAAAAAGTGTCCCAAAAGGAAATTCTAAAGGAAGCAAAAAAAAAAGACAGGTGTGCCGCGGCAGGCACACTGGTGTGCCGCAAGATTTTTAAAACAGGCAAAACCTGACTATAGTCAGGGGCACTGATCTCTTTTCTCTTAGATTGTGAAATTTAAATAAAAAAAACGACAACAGCCAACACAATAGCCGTCCAGTGTGAATGAATCAAGATTATACCTATTTTTTTTGTCAGATTGGAAAAAAATATGTTTTTTGGTCAGCAACAAAATTTCAGTGATTAGTTTATGTGTGCCATGAAATGAAAATGGTTGAAAATTGCTGGTTTCGATAATGGAGTAAGAGTTCACCTTGCAGAAACTTGTAGACAGCCTTCTCTTTGTTTGGCATGGGTGATTAATAGCTGGTTCTGCCCATAATTTGTCATCACACACACTGGGCTCTCAGCACTCTGTTGTATGTGTAGCCAACACAGCTCTTACTCTGGCACTGGATACTGACTGGAACAGTTCTCGAGACAGATCACAGATGCTGTTGTGCACTGTGCCGGGTGACTCAGGAGTAGGGAAATGGTGGATCTTCCAAATGCATCTTAACAGTGGGTCATAAATATATTCATTCTTGGAGACAATAAAAGATATATATTTTTTAAAAAAAACTTCCTACTATGAGCCTGGCACTTTTTAGGTACTCTGCATACATTAACTTATTTAGTCCTTACCACAGCTGCAAGAGGGAGGTACTGTTAGGATCCTCTATGAATAAGGAAACTAAGAACACTCATAGAAACAGTACCCACAACATTTCCCAGGTCACAGAGCTGAAGTTTCTGGGATTCAGCACATCTTTTCCTTAAGATCTCTCTGATGACTCAATGCACATGCCAACTAAATGTTTACAACCATCTTTGTCTTAGCTCTTGTTACTGAGCAATATGCTCAATATGTATTCTAGGCACCCAGATTATTTGCCATTTCTAAAATGTGCTTTGTCTTACTCTATCCATATCTGTCTGACATGCATTTCACTTCTTGGCAAATTTGATCTTCAAAGTTCAACTGAAATAATCTCCTATTTCTAAAGTCGTCATGCATGTCTCTTTTGCAGGACAATGAAATTATCCCCTCCTCTGTTCTTCAATAGCCATTTTTCTTGCCCTGATTAGCACTTACCATGTTGTATTACTTGTCATTCTGACTATCTTTCAAATGGCATTCATTTAAAACAGGAACAGGAGCAATGTGCTATACATTTATTTTTTTAAAAAGATCCTGCATCTGTAGCAGAATGCATGGTATCATTTATAGACTTGATAGGCTTATGTTGAATTAATAATCTATATAATAAAAGTCCAGAGAACAAATGACGGAACAACCAGAACTACCGGTAAACCAGTCGTTATGACACGCACTGACCACCAGGGGGCATGCGCTCAATGCAGGAGCTGCCCCCTGGTGGTCAGTGTGCTCCCACAGTGGGAGTGCCGCTCAGCTGACTGGGATGAGCTGTATTCCCACAGCAGGCCGATCCCTGCAGGCCATGCCCCCCCCCCCACCAGTGCACGAATCCTGTGCACTGGGCTTCTAGTTTGCAAATAAATGGTTAGCAACATAAATTAGTTATAGAACTCTAACCACTCAGTATTCTTCCAAATACCAGCAGGGCAAATTTTAAAAATTGATACTATGTATGAGAAGCAATTTTCTGTGGAAATTTTGTAGAATTTATTAGTAGAATCTCACATGGTCACTAGTGTGGACTATGGAGAGAGAGGGGGAGTTGGTAAAGCTGAAGACTGTCCTCAGATAGGAAACAAGCACTAAGGTTGGAACATATTAGTGGTGGTGGGGAGCTGGGTAGAGTTCCAAAGGCTCTATGCATACGGGGGTTTACTACAGAATAAATGTGACTACCAGAGGAAAATAGGTCTTGATAATGGTTTAGAAAAGGGGTCAACAAACTTTCTCTGTAAAGAGCTATATAGTAAATATTTTAGGGATCTCAATTCTCACATGGCACAGCTACTCAACTCTGCCACTGTAGCACACATGCAGTTGAAGAAAATACCTGAATGAATACGTGTGGCTGTATGCTAATAAAACTTTATTAATATAGTGAGCCAGATTTGGCCTGTGGGGCATAGGTTGTGGAATGCTGGTTTAGAACCACAGGTGAACAAAACAGCTGTCACTGAGGAGTATAACCTGCCTCCGCACCACTCACTATGCCGCTCTCAAACAATGAAGAATGAAAAGATATTGGTCAAGGTTCAAAGAATCTGGTTCAAAGAAGTTCTATTTTGAAGAAAGTATCAGAATGGATGCTGGAAGTAAATCTAGAGATGAAAAATAATGGTTTAAAGTTCGAGAAAAGATGTTGGGAGCAGATAAGACAGCAGCTTCCTCATTGAAGACCAGGCCCCTGACCACCAGTTGTAGGAGACAGAAGATGTGTGGGAGTGGCCCAGAAACAAAGGCCGAAGACTTGACTCCGCAGTGCTGATAAGGAGAAAAGTGGAGGCTGCTGCGGAAGGCCCAGTGCCAGCTGCAGTGCCGCTCCATCTTTCCCAGATGAAAAGGGAGATGAGACAAAGGCCAGGAAATTCCTAGAGCTTGGGTATCTGGTAAAATGTGAGGCTAGCTAACTTAATTACCTCACGATACATGTTATGTAGATTCATTGATATCTTACTTTTTAAAAAAACTTTATCTCAGAGGGAAGGCAGGGGAGGGTGGGGCTAAGGAGGAGAGAGCAACCAAAGGACTTGTATGCATGCATATAAACATAACCAATGGACACAGACACGGGGGCGGGGGGGGGGAGGAGAGGGGAGGGTATGAGTGGGGGGATGGGGGGACAATGAGGGGATAAGGACACATTTGTGATACCTTAATCAATAAGGGGAAAAAAATTCTTAAAAAAATTAAAAAACTTAATCTTTTTCTAATTTTTATTTTTATTTTTTATTTTTTTTAAAAATATATTTTATTGATTTTTTACAGAGAGGAAGGAAGAGAGGTAGAGAGGAAGGGAGAGAGATAGAGAGTTAGAAACATCGATGAGAGAGAAACATCGATCAGCTGCCTCCTGCACATCTCCCACTGGGGATATGCCCGCAACCCAGGTACATGCCCTTGACCGGAATCGAACCTGGGACCTTTCAGTCCGCAGGCCGACGCTCTATCCACCGAGCCAAACCGGTTTCGGCATCTTTTTCTAATTTTTAAATATTTCCTCAGTTTTTTTAAACCAATTATTTTGGAAAAGTTGAAAGTTTCATCTTCCCTGCACATAACTTGGCCTACTCTCTAGTCTGTCAGCTCCCATTATCTGCATTCAGCCCTCGGGTCTAGCCTGGATTATTAGAACAGCTTCATAACTGGCTTGTTACCTCTAGCCATAGCCTTGATGTCTTCCTCCACTCATTAACCGACCTAATATGTGAAATCTGACCATGTCAATTGTTGGTTCAAGACCCATTATTGGCTCCCCACTATGTCCAGAAAAAAGGCCTGAAGTCCTTAAAATGGAACAAAGGCATTCACTATTTTGTCCTTGTCTACTTCTCCAGCATTCCTTTGCCACTTACTACTTTGAACTTTATGTTTGAGCAACATCAAATGGTTTTTAGTTTCCTGCCATGCTGAGCTATTTCTTGCTTCTGTAACTTGGGTCATGCCCAAATCCTCACTCCTTGACCAGTCTGCGTGGCTCACCTCGATCATTTAAGACTCAGATTCCATACTTTTCTTACAATCTGTGTGTATTTCTCTTATTGTGGTAATATATTCTCTTTTCTTTCTCCTCCACTGGAGTTTGAACAGGGGTAGAACTTGCATACTAATTGCTTTCAATCTAGGGTGAGTTACACATTAAAAATTGATATAGGTTAAATAAATAGGTAAAATACAAATTATTCACATAGCTTCTTCCTAATTATTTTTTGGAAATAAATCATTTAATATAAGAGTTTGTATGCTTCAGTCTAACAAGGATTTGGCATCTAAGTCCTGAACAACACGGGTACTCATAGAAATGAAAGTACACCTAATTTTCCCCCCGTCATGATTAATGGTGTTAACTTATAATGATGGTCTCTGCACTTTGGTCTGCAGACACTAAAAACAATTTGGTTGGACATTTTAAAGTGCAGAAAAAATATATACAAAGACTTTAAAACAGCCTAATTCTTAAACTTTTTCTGCCCTTACCTATGGCCATTCCCACACTAGCTCATTACCATGGTGATAAATAGTTGGTGGTGCTTCTCTAATGTTTCCTGCACAATTAAAAAAATATCAGTAATAACTATTTATTATTGGTTATATCTGGCATTATGCTATGTATTTCACATGCATTATCCAATTAATCACAATGGCTCAGTGACACAGATTAGGAATCTGAACCCTGACAGTGTGGTTCAGTAGGTTGGAACATCATCCTGGACACCAAAAGGCTGCAGGTTTGATTTCCAGTCAGGGCACATACATAGGTTGCGGGTTTGATTCTTGTTGGGGCACATATGAGAGACCACCAATTAATGTTTCTCACATTGATGTTTCTCTCTCTCTCTCTTTCTCTCTCTCAAATCAATTAAAAACATATCCTCAGGTGAGGATTTAAAAAAAAAAAGTTAGGAATCTGAGGTCCAAGGCCACCCAGCAGCAGCCCTAGGATTCTGACTCCAATGACTATGCTCTGTATCAGCACATTATGCATTTGCTCTAATTTATTAGTTCCTTTAGGTCTTTCTGTTTAGTCAACACAGCCACCATGGGTCTGCACACATACTGAAAATGCATGGTCTGCTAATTCCAACCCTCTACTGACTGTGTTAGTCAGTTCCTCGTTTCAAGCTCAGGCTCAAATTATAGACTTTTTATGAGATTTTTGGCAGCAAGCAGGTAAAAGAAAAAAATCAAAGCCATTTCTTTTGTTGGGACACATCAAGTAGTTGGGAGGAAATGGGGCTGCCTTTCTGACATCGCTCCATTCAGCCCACAGTCTAGTCTCTTGGAGAGAAGCACTGCAGTCTCCCCATAATTGCCTGTCTGGAAGGTGGAAAATGGGATATGCGATGTCACAGCAAATGAGGGCATGCTGAACCATTATTGCAAATCAGTGAAGTGGCTCAGGGATTTGCTAGGCACTCTCGCCCATTTCCTTGTTTAGTTTTTTGTCAAAAGAATACTGCATAAATTATACAACAATAACTCATGGCTGATTTTAAAGTGTTTTCTTCTGACAGCACATATTTGCAAAGAATTAGAGTTAAAAAGTGAGAAACTAACCCTTTTCTAGTTGCTGAATTGCAGTGTGAAAGCAGTCAGGTAACCTACCACAGGACCAACCACGCCATGGGTATTTGTTAAGTATCTATTAGCAGCCCAGCATGAATTTTCATGCTTTGGATACTAAAAGAGTATCAAGAACAAAGTTTCAGCTTACCCTGAGCAATACACAAGACAAAATAATACATTTCAGTGCTTAAAGAAATGGCTGCTAGAAACTATGATAATTGAGAAGATAAAGAGATTGATGATGGCTGTACTGGTCAGGCATAGTCAGCATTTGCGCTTACTGCCCTATTGCGATCTATTCAGTTTTCCTCTAGTAATATGATGCAGATTTTGCTCTGAGGAACCATGCATCTCCCACTCTCAGGCCATTTAATTTGGGTGATGACTAAGTCAGGAAAGAGCTCATAACTTACTGCAGCCAATGATATATATTTTTAAAATTCCAAGGTAGCCTGTATCTGAAGCCAGCCTTACACTTGAACTTTTCAATTAGGTGAAACAATAAATTCCTTTTCTTAAGCCAGTTTGCATTGGGTTGCTTGCTACTTGTAACCAAAAGATCCTTAACTTGGGTTTTTCTACTGCTTGATAGGGTATAATAGATTTCTGCTTCTGATTAGGATACAGTAGAGGCTGGCAAAATAATGCTCCCACTGCAACAGCTAGAAATGGATAGATAAATTACAAATTTCTTGTTTCTGAGTGCATGAGAGATAGGTGGAAGTAACAGAGATGAGATAAACCATACTCTCAAGAGGGGAGAAGTAAGTTGACTGCCTTCAGCTATTTTACAACCTGAGTCATATGCCAGTTTTGACCCTGATCCAAGAACCAGTCTTATTCAAGCAGCAGGACTCTGCTGTGGTAAGAGTAACCACCAAAGATTTTGGCAGTTGAATGGGCTGGTATGGGAATTTAGAAACTTGGGGGGGACTCAAACAATTCTTTCCCTCAAACACATTCTGAAGCTGCATGGGAGCTAAGCTAAAAGCTTATAAAATGCAAAGGAATATATCTAGTTCCTTGGTGTTTAGGAATTAAAATCTACCAGTCAGAGAATTTACATCAAGAACATTACCTGTTAGCAATTCAAGACATTTGTTTGGGGGCTGAGTATATTGATTGAAACTTAAAAAGAGCAGAGATGGAACAGTTACTGTTCTGGGACTCAGAAGATAGAGTCATACCAGGTCTAATAAAAAATCTGGAGACATGTCCTCGGAGCAGTGGAAATCAGAAAAGGACTGAATATTACAAATAATGCAATAGTTTTGCCCCAAATGAATTTCTAATTCAATCAAAGTGATCATGCTCTCACTGTAGTTGCTTAAACATCTAGAAAACACTCTATGATAAAAGATAAAATGGTTTGATTCTCCTCTTCATTATATCTGATATACAATTAAAAATTAATAGACCTGTGAAGAGGTAAGATAATATAATCAATAAATAAGAGAAGAGGCAGAAAATAGATGATCTCATTAACATAATTAGCAGCCAATGTATTTTAATTAACTATAAATAACATATTAAAGAAATTAGAGAAGAGGACCAAATAGATAAAGGATATCAATTAAAAAACCCCACAATCATTAGAGAACGAAAACAAACAAAAATAATAATACCTAAAACTGTGTGGATACAATAGAACATAATTAGTTCATTCAAAGCAGGTCAATAGGAAGAGTCAAAACATACACAGAGGGAGAAAAATGGATAGAGCAGAACAGAGCTAAAAAATAAGAATATACTTAAAAATATATAGTATGTAACATATGTATAAGAGGAGAAGGTGACAACAGTAGTATTTGGTAAGATAATAATTAAACATTTTCAAAATTAACAAAATTTATCAACCCCCAAATTCAAGAATTTAGAAAACTCAAAGTAGGGAAAATGTAATTATGGACACATCACAATAAATTTGGTAAAGAAAACAAAACAGAAAAGAAAATAATTTTACAAGCATGCAGAGAAATCAGTCACATTACCTTCAAAGAAATAAAATTAGAATGTTAGCTGACTTCTTTATAAACACAATAGAAGCCAGATGCCAGTGTAATAGTATCGCTAAAATGCTGAATGAAAATAAATGCCAATCTAGAATTACGTGTTCTGCAAAAATATCCTTTAGAATTGGTTGAATATTTAAGACAAAAACTGAGAAAACTTTTATTCAATAGGCCTGTAATAAAAGAAAATCTAAATAGAATTCATTAGGTAGAAAGATTATCACAACGAAGAAAAGCAGGAGGGAATGAAAAATACCAGAAAATATAAAATATAAATATAGAATAAATACATGATATATTCATATACATGAATATTGAATATCTGAGGAGTTTTATTTATATGTAGAACTAAAATGTAAAGACAGGAGTTTAAGAATAGTATAGTCTTCATGTATGTATATAAATATATACATACCTGTTACCAAGTGCTGGCCCTGCCCAAACACAGAGGCCAGCCAGCATCCTCAGCCAATGGTGAAGCACAGCGAACAGCCTACCTAACAGTGAATCCCAGGCTGTGGCCTCATCCAACTTTAGGGCACACCTGTGGCCACACCTGAATGCAGAGCATAGCTGGCAGCACCATCTAGTCAGGGAGCACATTCTGAGGTACTACCAAACAAGGAGTAATTGTGGGACATAGTCTGTAGCCCTGGTCCAATTGTGGAATCACCAGTGGTACCACCTTGCTAGGGAACACAGCCTGCAACCCCGTCCAACTGGAGGTGATTGCAGAGCCCAATTCCTGGCCTCACCTGACCATGGAACATAGTCAGCAACCCTCTCTGATCACGGAGCCCGTCTGGTATTCCCACTTGAGCATAGAGCCCAGCCATCTGGGGAATCAAGTAATGTTCAACATGATGACTATAGTCAATACTGCATTGTATACAGTCGTCCCTCTTTATCTGTGGTTTTGCTTTCCACAGTTTCAGTTAGCTGCAATAAACTGTGGTCCAAAAATATTAAATGCTAATTTCCAGAAGTAAACAATTCATAAGTTTTCCATTGCATGACATCTGAGTACTTCAGTTTATCTCATCATGTAGGCATTGTGTAATCTCACATCATCACAAGAAGAAGGGTAAGTATAGTACGATAAAATATTTTGAGACGGATATAGAGATCACATTTGCATAACTTTTATACAGTATATTGCTATAATTATTTAATTCTAATATTGTTCATCTAATGATCACAAAATATATATTTATTAAATCATATTGTACACCTAAACTTACACAATGTTATATGTCAATTATATCTCAACTAGAGGCCCAGTGCACGAATTCATGCACAGGTGGGGTCTGGCCAGGCCAGCAGGGGAGAGGAGGAGGGAGGAGGAGCCCCAGGCGGTTGGCCAGCCAGCCTGATTGAGGTGGGGGGCCAATGGGGAGGCCGCAGGCGGTTGGCAGGGTGGCCTTGCCCCAGATCAGGGTGTTGGGGGTCGATGAGGTGGGGGTCCAGCCCTGCCCCCAGTCAGGTGTTGAAGGCTGATTGGGGCCTAGATCAGGCTGGTTGGCTGCTCCAGTGCCCATCATAGCCACCGGTTGTTCTGATCCTTCCGCCATTCCAGTCACTGGGCTTTTAGATAGATAGATAGATAGATAGATAGATAGATAGATAGATAGATAGATAGATAGATAGATAGATAGGTGATAGATAGATAGAGCTTTAAAGAAAAAAGAAAAACATTGAAAGACTATCTCTATGTAAAACTATCTTCTGATTAAAAATATAAAAAGGAGTTCTAACATATCCATCAGGGTAACCCTCATGCAGGTATTACCTCTTGATTTGGATCTTGAAGCATTAATAGGCAGAGGAGTGCCTCTTGCCTGAGCTACTAGGATTTTCCACTAGAATGTTGCAGATGGAATTCATGCATTGGATCCAGGTCCTGCGAGATGATTAATGTGGCTTCTAACTCCTTGAAACAATGATTCACATTTTTCACCAATAGCTAATCAAATTATAGTTTATTAATTCCCTCAAATGCCTCAACTTAAAAAAAAATTTTCACTTCAAAGATATAGATACAACAGTCATCAATTTATTTAATGATAGTTACCCCAAATATATGTGGTAAGAGACTTTTTAAAAAATGACCCATATATGCTCTTAACATATAAACTATAATGTCCCTAACTGTTGATTTATCCAAGTCATGAAACAACATAACAGATGATATATCACAATCCCTAAAAATGTGAGTTTTGGCATCAACATACCAGTATTTTGAGTCCTTACTCTACTTTTCATTAGTTGTTATTTAAGCTATTGAATTCTCAAAAAAATATATTTTTTTGGCCTCAGTTACTTTATAAAGGACAATTGAGCCCTGGTGAACTCCATTAACTTCTTCTTACAAATCAATGGAATGACCCACTCCAAAAAAGAAAATTCACCAATTATTTTCTCATCTGTAAAATGAGAATACTAAAAGTAACATATCCATTGCATATTCATGAAAATTAAAAGAGATCATTCATATAAACTTTTAAAACAGTGCTTGTCACATATTATGTACTCAATAAATATTAACTATTATACAGTATAATGATCATTTGTATTTCCTTTCTTGTAAACAGCAAAAGAAGCATAATTTTTATCACCTCAGAAGTATTGAGGACATTTTTACTTGGCTGTGGTAACCACTATTGACTTTCTCAACAAATATTTTCCTTTGCACACTTAGATAAGCTTGTAAAGGTCAATTTATTTTACTGGCCTCCTTACCTACTTCAATCGCCAAGCTGTTCTAAAGCACAGTGAGATTGACCACAATAGCAAGGCTCCCTTCCACTTGGATCTAATTAGATTTTAAACAAATGAGGACAAAATAGGAAAGGTGTTAATTACTTCTTATTGCTTTTCCTTGGTGGCTGTGGAGATAAAAGCATACTTTTATTTGGAAAAAAAAAAGCAGGCTTCACATGCAGCCCAGAACAGGGTAGGTGGCAAATCAATGTGATAGCATTTTATGGAGGCCAGTTTCTCCACAGGCCAAGCCAACCCCCTGCCTAATGCAAAGGCAAATATACAAGTGTTTCCATAGAGAGGGATCTGACTACTTTAATGGATCCCTTTGTGTGTGCTTGTTCCCTATAATCAGTCTTGCTTTATGCATCAACATTAATTGTGATTTCTGTGTCCAGCAATGATTAGGGTGAACAGAGTTGTTTGATTAGAGAGGAGAGAGGGCATCTTGCGGTTGACCCATGGATAAGCCTCCCATTTCTAGAGGCAGCTTCATCAAGCTCTAGGCAGGCTCTAACACAGCTCAGGTGATGTGACTGAGGATATTATCAAAACCCAGGTTGGACTATGGGACAGAAGCTCCTTCTGCCCTTCTGGGCATTGACCTTAACTGGTGGTGATAGAAGTCTGACTTTGGAGGTGCCATAGGCTGAATGTTTGTGTCTCCCTCAAAATTCAGATGTTGAAACCTAATCTCCACCGTGATATTAGGGGATGGGAACTTTGGGAGGTGATTTGTCATGAGGGTAGAACTGCCATGAATAGACCCCAGAGAGCTCTCTGGTCCCTTTTACCATATAAATCTACACTCATAAAAGACAAAGATGCTAATTGACCATACCTTCACTACACCCATCAGCCAATCAGAAGAGTATGCAAATTAACCCAACAAAGATGGCCATTAAATTTGCATACTGCAGGCAGGGTGGGACAGCGCCATCCGCCACCTGCCCCACCACCATCTGGGCCTACTATCTGCAACCTGGGGCAGCGGGGCAGGACAGCGCCATCCGCCGGCCCGCCTGGCTGCCATCTGGGCCTCCCGTGTGTGACTCGACCCGGGGCGGCTGGGCGGGACAGCAGCGATCCACCGGCCCGCCTGGCCGCCATCTGGGCGTCCTGTGTGCGACCCAACCCAGAGTGAAGACTGAAGACAGTGTAAAAGGAAGCCAAGTGCTGCAGAAGGGAGAAAAATGGTGGAGAAGGGAACGGAGACGGGAGTGGAGCTGAGGCAGCGGACATGGAAGGGAGCGAGACAGCAGAGACGGGAGGGAGCCGAGGCGGTAGAGAAGGGAGAGAGCGAGGCATTGGAGAAGGGAGCGAAGCCTGCTGCAGGCTTCGCTCCCTTCTCTGCTTTGCTCCAGTCTCAGGAAGCCCTATTCTTGCAGGAATCTTTCTGCAATGGGCCTCTAGTAAACAATAAGAAGACGGCCATCCCGGAATCAGAAGCAGTCTGTCACCAGATACGGAATCTGTTGGCACTAGAATCTTGGATTTCCAGCCTACAGAACTGTGGAAGATAAATGTTTGTTGTTTAAAACACCCAGTCTGCAATATTTTTATTATAGCAACCTGAATGGACTAAGACCGCAGGATATAGTGAATTCCATTGGTAGTGGAATAATCTCAATAAGATGATACATACATCTGTAGCCTAGCTTAGCTATAGGCTCTGCCAGATACGTTATGATATATGGGGACAACAGGAAGAAGCCATCTCTCAGTTGCTGTGAGAATGTCCTTTACCCAACAGCACAAACTCCCATTCTGAAATAAGCAACATATTTAAAATACAAATACTCCTAAGATAGGTAACATGTTAAATTTAATCTAAGATGTAAATGTCCACCAACAGTGAATATCCAGGACCACTTTTTATCTATGGATGATCTATGAGACTTGGCAATAAGTAGAGTATCCTCAAGGGAAGAAAACAAACAGTACAGTCTCTGAAGAAAACCTTTATCATTTAATTTCATCCAGTGTCAGCCTCTGTATTAGCTAGAGCAGTAATTTTCAGACTTTTGAGGAGCTTTAAAAATTCACATTTCTGAGTCCCATCGCACATACACTGAATAAGATCTCTGGTGGTGGGAGAGAGAGGGGTGGGCAGGGCTCAGAATCTGCATTTGAGTAAGTTCCCATATGGTCTTTTGCACACTCAAATTTGCGAATCTGTCTTAGGAGAATCAGCTTTATGCAAGTGTGCACACTGATTTGCACAGCCTTTGGTAACGCGGGTAGCGTGCAAGACTGCTGGGAGCAGGCACAAGTCGACTCTGCCTTCCTGCTTGGGAAGATTGCCATTTAGGAGGCTGTACTTGAGCAACCACTCTTAACTCATTGCCTCTACTCTCTGTATTTACAGCTCCCAGTGTGGCTCAGTGCAGCCACCAGCTCCTTCATCATTTTAATATGTTTTTCAGACTCTCTGCCCACCGATAGTATTTTTCTGTTTAAAACTATTTGATTTATTAATGCTGCCCTGAAGAATGTGCAACAGCAATTGTTTGCATCTAGGAAAACACACATACACACACTCACACTCTCACACACCCCAACACCAACACCGTACACCACATTAGAGGTCTTTGCTGATTCCATCCTATCGGAAAGGCTAATGTTCATGTGTCGTAATAAACAAGATGCTGCCGCCACCTCCACCCTTTCCATTGTGCATGCAGGTGTGGCTGACATTTGCTGACGAGTCTCTTCAGTAACAGCCATGGGTGCTGCTCTACTCTTTGCTTTTGTACCAGCTGCTCTGCACACATTCAGCCCTCATTTCCACAAAGCATAGCTCTCTGACTCTTCAATATTAGTTCTAAAGCTTTCTTTGAAGGCCCTGGGAGAGCAGTCCTTAGCTGCAGCCCCAGTTTGCTCCCCAGCTGCTTTCACCTTTCGCTTCAGCCAACTCTTTCTCTTTGTGTCTCTTTCTCAGCAGTTCTCAGTCCACAGGAGGTCAACTCATAGCAAACTCAAGCAGGCTCTGGGGAAGGTCAGTTTGGCTTGGGTGAGTCTGGCCTTGGGAATAAGCACAGATTTTACATACTGGTTCAGGGGGGATGCCAAGCCTTTGGCATGGTCACTTCATGTCAGTGACTGACTGGTATGTCACTCTTGTAGCCAGAGGAGCTTGGCTGGCTCACGAGACAGTTTCAGACCTGCTGGAATCCGCAAAGCGCCTCCTCCGTGCCTCAGATGTGGAGAAGAACATCCCACATGGGGAACCTTCATTCTCTTGCCTCATTAGGCCATAGAATAGCTAACAGATTGCACACACCAGCTGCCCCCCACCCCCACCCCAAGGCCGGGCAGTATAAGGGCAAAGTGGGCTCCTGCAGGCTTTGCAAGGCTCGAAGAAAGAGCAGTGTTATATGCCAGAAGGACGCAAGCAGGTTTCGCTTTGTGCACAGACAGCATTTTAAAATGGATAAATCTTCCTTCATTATGTAGCTTTTCAAAAGGAGAATAAAAGGCACATGCACGGTAGCAGGTCTTTTGAGTATGTGTGAGTGTGAAAGAGACAAAGAACTATAAAAATTGCATTTCTTTCTTTGGCCAGACCAAGGATATTAATCTTTCCCTAAAGCCATGTGGTCTGGGCAGCAGTGTCCTGTGAAGCCCCCACCCCCACCCCACTTCCTCTTGGCCTTCCTGGACAAACTGGGGCATCCCCTCAATTAAGTGACATTGACAAATTTTGGAGATAATTAATATTCTAAACAATGCTTGGGTCTGGCCAATAACAAAGCCGACACAATTCTAACCAATGACATTATAGAGGAATCTGAAAAGCTTTTAACTTTTCAAATATTCTCAGAACATTTAGTAGCATCTTTACTACTGATATCACAGGTTCCTTGATCTGTTCCTTGACATGAAATGTTCTTTCATATATATATATAACATTTTAAAGAGATCACATGGTACAGATGAAATTTTTTTCCAAGGGTAGAACAAATATGCTCTTATACTTATGTTCACTTATTTCTGATACTAATTTATAGCATTTTCAGTCTAATGATTGTTGTTCATTCGGTTTATAATTCTCAGCATGCACATGCACAGACAGAACTGATATGCTGGCTGTTTCCATTATAGCCCCAAACACAAATGTAATGAAACACCTTTGTTCTGTGCTTAATTGTTCCTTGCCCCTCAGCCTATTTTGGACCCTGATGGACAGAGATATCATTGAGAGTGTTCCCAGGGAGAGCAGATTTAGGATGGTCAGTAAGGAAGATGAATTGAAAACATAAAATAAAACAACAAAGAGTTCATTTGCCAGGTGAGAGATATGGAAGCAAGGGGAGGCCTGCTCTCAGGAGAACCACAGAGAAAAATACAAAGGTTAAGAACAGGAAATTATCAGAGGTGGGAACTAGAATAAATCCACTAGACTATTGATCTAATGTGGGTCTGCTTTAAAGAAGCATATAGGTTTGTGGGGTGCTGAAAGGCAGAGATAAAAAGATATGAGGACCTGTCTTCTAAGTGCATTTGCTGGCCATAGCTGGAAAAAGATGTATGTACACGAAAAAATTAATAAGACAAAGATATTCCTTGTTTGATCAAATCTACACCCATAGCCTCAGAGCAAATAGCTGAGGATTGTCAAGAGTTAGCAAATGATCACCATTTGGAAACAGGTACCTCTCACAGGGAAACACATTGACAAAGTGACAACTTTCTTATTTAATGCTCTGCAGACATCCATCACCTTCAAGTGTGACAACAACTGCTGTATCCCTAAGACTCTTTTAAGAGCATCAGCAACCCTCCTTAAAGCCCCAGACACTCTCACTCATGTTGCCAAGTGCTACGGATTGAATGTTTGTGCTCCCTCCCCAATTCATATGTTGAAATCTGAACCCCCAATGTGATAGTATTAGGAGTTAGGACCTTTGGGAGGTAATTAGGTCAGAGCAATGGAGTCTCCATGAATGGGATTTGTGCTTTTATATGAAGAGACAGAGAGCTGGCTTTCTTCCTGCTTTCTGCCATGTAAGGATATAATAGTACAGCTATCTGCAAACCAGGAATGGGTCCTCACCAGTGTCATATCTGGACCTCCCAGCTTCTAGAACTGTGAAAAATAAATGTCTGTTGTTTAAGCCACCCATTCTATGGTAATTTGTTTTAGCAGCCCAAACTGATTATGTCATCAAACTAAATAAATGGTCTGTAGTTGTCTCTAGGACTATGGTAGAAGCTTCTCAAATAGAAACAAGATAAATGGCCTTGGATTGGCAAGCAGACTGAGGGCAGTGCCCTTCTGTACTAATCAAAGGCCTGGAAATCCCTGGGTTAGCGCTCCCCATTGTGAATGCTACATATCAGGGATGGCACTGATCAAAGTGTGATGAGGAACAATAATCTGTGGATTCATACACCTTTTGTGTTACATTAGCAATTTGTATAGAAGCCTCTATAAATACATTGGATCCAGGGTTAATACTTCAGGTTCTCAATCTATTTTCCCTTATTATCTACACTAATAAAAGAGAAACATGCAAATTAACCATCACTCTGCCACTCCGTTACACCCACCAGCCAATCAGGAGCGAGTATGAAAATTAACACAACTAAGGTGGTGGCGGCCACAGAGCTGGAGTGAGCAGGAGGCTTGGGTTGCCCCCCAGCAATGGAGGAAGCAAAGCATTCTGCCTGCCCTGGCTGGCCCTGGGATCTACTCAAGGCTACAAAGTTTTAATTATAGAAAATAAATAAATCCCAGATACTGGCTTCCAGCCTGCCCTGGCCTCCACTCAAGGAGGTGCTGAAAGAAAACAAGGAGAGACTGGGAGCTTGGGTCACCAGGGGGCATGGCCAGCCTGAAAACGGCCATCAGCCCCTCACCCAGGCTGGCCAGGCACCCCAGTGGGGACCCCCCCTACCCTGAAAGGGCTGTGGGCAGCCTGAAAACGGCCCTCATCCCCTCACCCAGGCTGGCCACACCCCCATGGGGTGAGGGTCCCCGCTGGGGGGCTTGGCCAGCCTGCAAACAGCCATCAGTCCCTCACCCAGGCTGGCCAGGCACCCCAGCAGGACCCCAACACTGATCCGGGACACCCTTCAGGGCAAACCAGCCAGCCCCCACCCAAGCATCAGGCCTCTATACTGATAAAAGGGTAATATGCTAATTAGACTGGGAGACCTTCCAGGGGACCTTCCAGATGTTCTTCTGGACAAAGCCATGGTGACGGGGCCGAGGTCGAGGCAGTTAGAGGCCAAGATGGGAGGGCAGTTGTGGGTGATCAGGCCAGGATGGGATGGCAGTTGTGGGTGATCAGGCTGATGGGAGGTGGGGCCGTTGGAGCTAAGCAGACCAGCAGGGGGGCCAGTTGGGGGTGAGCAGGCCATCAGTGGGGGGTCAGTTGGAGGTGATCAGGACAGTGGGGGGGGGGATTTGGAGTGAGCAGGCCAGCAGGGGGGCAGTTGGGGGCAAGCAGGCCAGCAGGGAGGGCAGTTGGGGGCGATCAGGCTGGCAGGGGGGCAGTTGGGGGCGAGCACACTGGCATGGGGGGCAATTGGGGGTGAGCAGGCTGGTGGGGAGGCATTTGGGGGTGAGCAGGCCAGCGGTGGGGGGCACTTGGGAGCAAGCAGGCCAGCAGGCAGAGTGATTAGGGGCAATCAGGCAGGCAGGCAGGTAAGTGGTTAGGAGCCAGCAGTCCCAGATTGTGAGAGGGATGTCTGACTGCCAGTTTAGTCCTGATCCCTCTAAACTGGCAGTAGGACATCCTTAGAGGGGTCCCAGATTGGAGAGGGTGTAGGCCAAGCTGAGGGACACCCCCTCCCTGCACAAATTTCATGCACTGGGCCACTAGTCCTATATAATAAAAGCTTAATATGATAAGTGTTCGGTCATCCGTTCATCCAATCAAAGCATAATATATACTCACTCTGACATGCACTGACCACCAGGGGGCAGACAGTCGACCAGTCTCTATGATGTGCACTGATCACCAGGGGGCAAATGCTCCAACCAGTAGATTAGCTTGCTGCTGGGGTCCGGCCAAACAGGACTGAGCGAGATGGGCCAGACATGCCCTGGAGCCCTCCTGGGTTGACCTCCCTACCTGGCTGGTCAACCTCCCCAGCCCCAATCATGCACCAGTGGGGTTCCTTGGCCTGGCCTGCACCCTCTCACAATCTAGGAACCCTTAGAGGATGTCTGAGAGCTAGTTTCGGCCTGATCCTGCATGAATTCATGCACCGGGCCCCTAGTTGGAAAATAAAAAGGTGTTTGTGCCCTAACCGGTTTGGTTCAGTGGATAGAGCGTCAGCCTGCAGACTGAAAGGTCCCAGGTTCGATTCCGGTCAAGGGCATGTACCTTGGTTGTGGGTACATCCCCAGTAGGGACTGTGCAGGAGGCAGCTGATCGATGTTTCTCTCTCATCGATGTTTCTAACTCTCTATCCCTCTCCTTCCCTCTCTGTAAAAAAATCAATAATATATATATATATTTTTAAAAAGGTATTTGTTTTCCAAGTAGGACACAAGCTTTCTTATTTTTAGTACTTAAATCTGATCCAACTTCTTATCTACCACTTCCTTTAACCCTTGCAGTCTGATTTTCATCCTCATGACTACATTGAAACTTCTCTCTTGAACGTCACCAGTATCCTTCTCTGCCTTATAATACACAATTCTCCTGAACTTAACTGCACCATTTGTCTCTTGAGAATCTCTTTCTTTTTTGAAACTTCTTGTTATCTTGGTTTCTATGACATGATACTTTCTGGGCTCTTCTCTTTCTCTTGTTGCTCTTTTCTGTACTTTATTCACCCTCATTGTTTTTGCTTTCTTGCCTTTCCTTCCCTTATCCTCAGTGATGGTGGTTCTTCAAAATTCCTTATCTTACCCTCTGCTTTTCTCTCTAGAAGCTCATCTTTTAATTAAGTCAATTGTTTTTGTATGGGTAGTATCACTGTGATAGTGAAGATGAGCACTTCCAAATTAGAAATCAACAGCACCAATATATATATATGATATATATATTATTCCCAATATTAAAAACATGTTAGTTTATCTTAAAGTCAAAATATATCACATCTTTTCCCTTAAAAATTTCTCCTTCTCCCAACTATTTCAATTCCCATCTTTCTAGGATTAGCATCATGTTGGGCAGATCCCTGCCTTATGTTCCTTCTAGCCTCTCTGTTTATAGCTCCTGCCACTCTTTTGATGTGTCCCTGAAAGTTGTCCCATCCATTTTATTCCCGTTCCCATTGATTTCATCCAAGGCTTTATTTGCATAGGTTATCTAGATACCAGCTCATACTGAAATATGGTTGGAGATTGTACTAGTATGTATGTATGAAATGAGATGGGGGAATGATGGCTGACTCCTTTCACCTTTAACTCTATTTTACACACCCTTTTATTTTTCCTGTTTTCTTCAAACTACCTTTGAGCTGAGCCTTATAAGGTGCTATCATCAAGACATCCTTTGAATGTAATGCAACTAAACTGATTCCAAACCACAATAAGAAAAAATTTGCATATATGAGCAATTGGGAGCTATGGGAGAGATATGAACTTGGGGTTGCTGTGGACTTGTGAGGTTTTGTGAATTAGGGCAAGTGTCAATCTTTCTGTGCCTCATTTTCCTAATCTGTAAAACGGTCATATTAATACATGACTCCATGGTGCTATCATAAGGATTGGCCAAGATAACCTTAATGCTTCCCCTTGGCTTGACTAAAGTTTAGATAGGCTTCTGCCTGCCTCTAGGTTCTAACCTTCCTCTCACCTAGGCCCTTACAGAATCCAGATGACCAATGAGCCTCATACCCCATCTCAAAAATTCCTCCACACTTTGATTCAATGGAGAGGAGTTCAGATTGAGTTCTGAAAAAAATGTGAAAATCCTACCATGCCATCCAAATCCCTAATATGACTGTTATAATCCTTTCACCAATACATCAACAGACTAAAAAGTGTTCAAAGAATTCTGGACTTTTGTTCCAACAATAGGAACATTAGGGGGCAAGGGAAGGGATGAGACTAATACAAAACTCTGAGTTATTCAAAACATTCACAATGTGTTACAAGCCGTGAGGTAGGCAGCACACTGAAAGTACCACGATAAGATGCATCCTGTGCTAAAGCACCTGCTGGGAGGCAGAGGTCTCAGAAACCTGCTGAAGGGCAGGGTGAAAGCAGGCTGGGCTTTTTTCTAATTGCTGAGAGTAGATCAATTTTATAGAATTCCTTTAAGACTTTTGGTTTGCACCCCCTTATGCCTTGGATAACTCCCTGTTTTTAGAGTAGAAAGGGAGATATTAGAGATAAAACTTACAGTCATAGTTAATGACTCCTTCCCCTCTCTTTCATCATATAGAACAAAATAAAACAAGCAAATAAACAAAAACAAAAACCTCAATCATTTCCATTTTCATCTATCTTTAATTTGGGGCCTGGAGCTGAGGCCTGCAGGGGTTCAGTGAATGACTTTCCTCACAATAGCACTGCTGCTTTTTGCCTCAGAGCTTTCCAGGACCAAGCACTTCAGGCTGGTGCTATCTTCCTCAATTGTCTTGGACTCCCACCTCTCTTTGCCAGGAACAAAGAAAGACCTTGGTTATGCCTTTTCCCCAGCTACAGCTACCAAAGGAATGGCTATTCATTGGAGAAAGAGAAGCCTTGTTACTAGGCAGTTGAGTCTTCCTTCAAAATATTGAGCAGTTAATCATCAGAAACCTGCTTGTTCTGAAATAAGGAGTGTGTGTGTGGAGAGGTGGTGGTTGTATTTATAGTGATGGCTATTCCTCAAAGTAATTCAACAGTATTTGTTGAAATTATTATTTCAAAAAATAGCAGCATCACAATACTCAGTGCTATAGAAGTTCTGGGACAGAATTGACCCTAGAATGAGGGACCTAAGACACTCAGACTCCAAATATAGGCAGGAGAAGAAGACAGTGATGGCCACCATCACAGTGTTGCACCAAAATAAACACCCTTCACATTTAATAAAATTTTTATTGATTTTTAAGGCGAGGAAGGAAGAGGGAGAGAAGGAAACATTGATGCATCAATGGGCAGCCTCTTGCACAAGTTAAGCCCACAACCCTGGTATGTACCCGGACTGGGAATAAAACTCATGACCTTTTTATGCATGGGATGATGCTCAACCAACTGAGCCACACCAGCCAGGACATGTCCTTCATGTCTTCATTGTTTCTGTCACGTTCAGGTTCTAAGAGAATCAGCACACGGGGACACCAGGCTAATAGTTGAATCTTTACTTGACCTAAATTTTTTCCCTAAATCTCTTTCTGCTTTTCTTCTATGATAAACTGAACTGGGCATCATAAACAGTGATCATTTTAAGACCACCTATTTGCCTTTAAAGTATTCTACCTTCTTATGTTCATAAGTATATTTATTTTTGTCAGATCAGACCCCAGATGAGATGGATGCTACTCTAACCACTTTAGCTGAAGGTTCCTAAGAGCCAATTCTATCCTCTCTCTACCTTCCTCCCCCTACAGAACATCTTGTCCCCAACTGTTATGAAATCTACAATGGGGCAACAACCTTCTTTGCATTTAACAGAGGTTAGGTAATTACGTTCTTGCAAATGAAAAGTAAGAAAATGTGTTGTGTAGAAATTCTGGAAAATCGCTTTTGGTCCATCCTCTCTTCTTATACTTAAAGTTAGAGTGCGGCCATAATGGCTGGAACTCCAGCAGCTTTTTGGACTATGATGGTGAGGGCTGCACCCTACCAATCAGAGAAAGAGCCTGAATCTCTGGGGACCATGGAACTATCATTCCAGTCCAAGCCTGGCCACCTCCATACTTTTTATTTTCTTATGTGTCTGAGAAATAATGTTTTATTAGCCCTTTCACTTTCAGTTGGGATACTATTTTTAATCTTATTTTAACAACATTACCAACATGTGCTAACATACTGGGTTTACTTTTTCCCCATTGTTATCCTGTGTTATATTCCTATGATAGCTCCTATCATCTTTACATATATTCTCTACTTTAACCTTTTCCACAAATTCAGTGGAAACCAGTGTTCTAGGAACTATGCCAGGCTATTGGAAAACAAAAGTTAATATAATATTCCATGGCTATGAGATATTCACCAGACCCTCATTCTAAAGAAGTACAGGTGAATGACATCAGATTAATATCACTACCATACAAATGAGCTTTGTTGTTGGGATATTAAAAAAACAGCCCTGGTCTCTGGCATTGAAAAAAAATTTAGCCTAATAAAAAAGGAGAACAGAAGGGCATACAATAATGAATGTTTACAGGCATTCAGGGAGAGAGCTAGATTAGTGCTTCTTTTCCTTGCAGGCTCACTGTTGAAAATTACTAATCATCTGGAGGTCTACTATTAAAATAGAATCAGCAGTGACCTCATAGGGAGCCCTAACTCTCAAATTGCACTCCCTCTTCCATTCACTGGTTGGGAGCAATCCAAAAGTGTGATGACTATGAATGGCCAGACATCTGCAAAACAGCTTTTCTTTTCTCTAATTCTTGCAATTGTTTTAATATTTATTTGAAACAAATGTACTTTTAGTTCTTAAGCCCTATTAGCATGTTCTAAAATCATGGTTGAAAGTATAAAAAGGAAAAATTACACGCCCTCCCCCCCAACTTCCTCTAATCTAGGGCTTTTGAGTTTGGTTATAGGGCCAAGATGTCCCGTAAAGCCAAGCTTTCTTTATGTTTATGAACGGATGCTAAGTGTCGAGCCTATGAGTATTGCTATGGCACTGACTTGTTTCTCCTCCTGTCCTTATTACTATGCCTACCAACTTTGATCCAGGGTGCACTGTTTGCTAAGTAGTATGCATTCTGGCTTCATAGGAATGATCTCTTTTGATCCTCATAGCCTCTCTTTGAGATTATAATTACTGTTTTACAGATGAGGAAACTGAATCTAGGATAAATGATATAACCTCTTCCAACTCATGCAGTCAGCAAACGGTGTTGCCAGATTTGAATCCAGGCGCCTAGCTCCAAAATTCCTTGTTTTAAACCCTTATGCTATAGTATCTCTAATGCTAACAGGGACCTACCACCTGAAGAAACACAGGTATTTCAGGTTCCCAATTGGTGAATTCTATAAACTAGCCAACCATTATTCATAAAATGCAGAGGGCTCACAAGTATAGGGAAAGATCAAAAACTTGTCAAGAAAGAGAGCTAATGCCCCAGGAGCAAGCCTCTCTGCCTTCTTCCTTCTATCTTACAGTAATGGGAGGTTATGATATAGAGGCAGAAAACTGGGAGAGAAGTTAATTTTAACTGGGAGCATGAGAGCCTGTCTCTGAATCAGTCTTGTCCAGGACTTGTTGTGAGTCCTGTGGTGGGCTGTGCTTTATGACCAATAAACACACCTACTATTCTGCCACCAACCAGCCTCTACCCTCCTCCTCACCCCCCGGTGCTCAAAAGTAATTTTCATTACCCCAGGACCACAGGGACCATTACTGCAAGAAGGGATACTTCCTCTATCCTTGCCCCACTCCCATTCCCCATTCTGCCAGAGGAAAAAAATAACAAGCTGAGTTAGTTGCTCTGTTTTCAGCAATTGTTTAGTCCTCTTTTTTTGTATTACAGTGTGTGTGCATACATACATGTGTGGTGCATCTAAAACACTCTATGCTGGAAGGTGCTTCAGTGTCTGTCCTGTTGCCAGGTGAACCCAGTAGGAGAGTGCTTGGGATATGGGCCAGACACTGGTCAAGGAGGGCCAGGAACATTGCTAAGGAACTCCCTGCTAGAACACTTGCTCACCGGATGCCACCCAGTCACGAGGGAAGCCATCCTGCAGACTTCAAAACAAGAGTGCAAAAAAAAAAAATAATAATCTTCCTTTTGCAATCCAGAATTTTCTTTGTACAAGCTGGCGGCATCTCCTACCTGTCTCCATCTCTAGTGCTAACAGGGACCTAACACCTGAAAAAACACAGGCATTTCAGGTTCCCAATTGGTTAATTCTATGAACAAACCATCCATTATTCATTGCATACCTGCTATGTTCAGTTTCAATGCCTGATGCTTTAGGGGGCACAGACAACATGAACTTACACTCTTAGATTTTATATTCTGAGAGGGGATATTATACTAATTCAATCACAGAATATAATTAAGGCTAAATTGGCTTTCAGGACAATACTGTATTGTCATAGCATCGTGTCTGGGTTATAAACCTCATGTTGAAAATAATATTGTAAATTACAGGGATGGTGTGATGTACTTCTCTATTTTTAATGAGAGCAACTTGTATAGTCCTGGATACATAATAGGCCCTCATGGATAGAAATGATGGTTTGAATGTTATGGCGCTCTATACAAGTTGACCTGGGCTACTGTTTTGCTAATTGAAAAGAATTGGAGGTATGGCAGAGAAATCATGTTCTAATCCCAGGGCACATTTCAAGAGAAAGAATTATATGAGCCATGCCAGAAGCACTTCTGAAGGAGATCGGCGTTAGTTGATCCAGAACATTTCAAGGTATCCTTAAAAAAGGTAGCATCCCTGACACTGACCATGTCATGTCTGGGAGACCAAACAGTGCTTTGACACTTGGTATCCTGGGCTCCCTAATTAAACTAGTGCCAACGTGTCAGGAGCCCGAGCTCCATCAGATGCCTGGGAAGCTCTTCATGGCCTCAGTGCATTGTCTGCCTGCTTTTGTTGTTGGAATACCTGCTCTTTTACTGAGTTTAAGTTTGCCTTCTTTTGTTCAATTTCTTTTTCTGACCAGCTGCCCTGAACCTCATTCAAATGCCATGTGCGTGTTTTTGAAACCTGGCCATTTAATTCACAGAAGAGCCTTGGGAAACTTTTAGGTTTCAGGTTGTGCAGGGGTCACATTGCTTTGAATTTCAGCTTCCAATTGATGTTTAAAAAACCCCCACATAACTTAAAGAGGGACTCCAGCTGCACGTTCTGAATTTCACCAGGTGTGTTAGCAGAAGCCAGCAAGAAAAGGAGGCAGGCCGATTGGAATCACATCGCAGTATTTCAAATGGATTTACTGTTCATGTTATATGACATTTCATAGATTGCTATTACTGTGCATTGTAAGTGGAAAGTATAAGGAGAGAGGAATAAGAAAGCACTAGTGAAAATGATCAGCCTTATGTTACTGGGACCCCCAATGTGAGAACCAGAATTCAAGATGCAACAGTCTCTGCTTTAGGCTGCCTGTCTTTCCAGCAGAGGGAGGCTTTTATAAGTTCCCCTAGTCTCTGCGGACCTCTCCGCTTATATTTGTCTGAGAAGGAAACTGACCCTACATGTGTTCCCAGAGCTTTAGTACTGTGAGTGAATGACCAGGTGGAAAGATGTTCTAGAAGTTCAAACTGTTTTGCATCTTAGTAACAGAAGTAAGGAAAGATCTCAAGAGGTTCACCTCTTTCCTCCAGAGCAGTGTTGCACCCACCCACCCACAAAGACAGTTATTGATTGTTTTATTATGAAAATGTCCCTTGAAAAATTAGCTTTTCTTGTAAAAATTTATTTCCTACTACCTCTTGTTGTGCATTAGGGTTACATACAGAGCAAGAGAGGCGGAGAGGTGAGAGAAGTGGGTGAACTATCATTCCAGCAGGGTTGGTGTGCACCCCTGGGAGTCCCTCTTCATTGCACAGTCCTAAGAATCTGCTTCTCCAATACACTCACCCATAATTTGGTCCTTGAGTAGAGATTTGACACTGAAGAATTATTCAATTGCTACAAAAGATGTTGTGTACATGAGAGAGGGTAAAAAGCTTGAGAGAAGAAGGGTTTCCCCTTTAAAATAGAGAAAGCTAGCCAGCACACACCCATGTTTGCAATAAAACCATTTTCCTTACCATGTTAGTCTCTATTGGTTCAGGATAAGAGTCATGTTTTCAGTTACATCATCTGTATCATCTGTACATCATAATGAGAGCACTGGACCTTGAAGCCAATTCATGTCAAGTTGAAAGTGTTTTAAGCTTTTCGTTCATCTAAACCTCATCTCAACACAAAACTTTTATTTTCCCTGAAGCTTTTCAAATTGACCTCTTTCACAGGGAAAAGAAATCATTGCATACATTAAGTTCTTTGGACGCCCCTATTTCTATTTCCTAGCTGGCACATTGTCATTTCCTCTGTCACACACAATCTGGCCTTATTGAATTCTTTGCCATTTGATCTCCTTAAGTAGCCTGGTTTCATCAGCCTATTCCCTTGAATTGAGAGGCTTTGCCTTATGCTGAATGTAAATTGTCATATTCTAGTTCTAAGAAAATCACAGTTTCAGATTTTATCTGGGTTTCTCAGAATGACTCTGTGAAAATATTCCCAGTAGCAGAGGTCCAAAAATGATAAGATTTAAATTTGGGTAAGGACCAAATTTGCTGACTCTTAAGTTCTTCCATCTGCTTCACTTTTTAGTTTATGCATTGTATCTTGTTATACTTTCTTGAAACTTTGGCATTCTATCCACCAAGAGAATAAATGCCCTCTGCCCCAATTAAAAATAAAAGAAGAAAGAGAAAAATGAGGGACAAGGAGGGGCTGCAAAGGTGCAGGGAGAGATTGATTCATTCAATGTAAACAAATTTCCCTGAAAGGAATGAAGTCTATGAAGCCATTTCAGCATGAGAAATTGCCCTCTCTGTTAAGTTACTTCCTTTTTTTAAAAAAATGGAGAATTTATTAGTACTTACTTTATTGGGCTGCTAATGGATTAAAAGAGGTGCTGCATGTTCAGTATTTAGAATAGTACCTGACATATAGAAACTGTCCCAAATGTCATTGTTATTATTATTATCGTAATAATTATTAGGTAGGTTATTGAAATGGGTACGGTGCACATTGTTACAATGTAATTTGCTTTCCTGTATCAGGTGTTAGAAATGCTAAAAGATCATTTTGGACAGAATAGGACTCTCCGTAAATATCTAAGTGATACTGAGATGCTCCAGCCACATCCTGCAAGCACCTTGGAGTAGTCACCATCACATGGTATTAGTTTGCCTCCCTAATAAAGACGACACTGCATCTTACTCTATATTCTTTGCATAGTCTAATGTCCCTTATTAATTACTTTGTGTTAATCCCTAAAAAATGTCCACTTTTTATAGGCAACTATTGCAACTAGAACAGGCATTTTCCATGTTTTGTTGGTATCACAGGATCCATAGAAGCCAGAGGTCATTTAAGTGTTCCCACTGTCATCAGATGGATGCCAGATCACTCACCTCTAACAGATGAGCTACTCTTTAAAGATATCTCCATAGAAGGACACTGCACATTGTCCTTTGTAACTTATGTCAAAATGCTGACTAAAAAATTTTATTTGACTTAAATATTTTCAAGTCTTATTAGTCTTGCTATTTTTGCTCCAATATGTTTCTAAGGCACTTAAAACAATTTTTACAATTTTTCTAAGGCACATCCTATGCCTTTTTGTGTGTTTAAATGATGTCCTCACTAATTTTTTCTTAGTAGATATAGTGCATATTATCTGTTAAACTCAAGTGACAGAAATATCAATTCAAACCAACTGAACAGAGATGTAATATAAATTAATAGAGAAGAGCAGGGCTAGGATGGCTTCAGATGCTGTTTAATCAAGGGCCAAACAAATCACCAGGATTTAGTTTATCCTTATGTCAGTTTTCCACTCTTTTCCTGTTAGTTCCATTCTCCTCCAGGTGATACCTCCACATCCCTTCACTTCCATAAGATACTGCAACAGTTCTACACTTTATTCTCAGCTGTAGTCCAGGAGGAAAGAAAGAGAATGTTAGTAAAACAAATTTTGATATTTAAGAACATCATTAAGTGTAGAATTCTGGTAGAAAATTGGTGATAGGATGAGTGCCTTAGACAGGGTGCTTAGGGGAGAACTTTTTGGAACATGTTTTGTTTAAGCAAGAACTAAATGAGGGTTTGGAAGAAAATAAGGTCAGAATTTGGCTGTGTCAAACTTTATGGATTCCTATAGACCATCACAAAAATAATTTTTGATTTTATAATAAAATAAAACCGCTGGAATGTTTTTAGTCAGGGACAAATTGTTTTGAATTACCTTTAAAAGACAATTTTGGCTGCTCTAAGAAAGATGGACTATGATGTGTGTTATCCTGGTGGCCCCTGTCCCCCATGCTCCCAAAAGTAGAGGGTTAAGATGAGAATATGTACATAGTGTATATGAGAGATTATTCAAGGGAGCCCAAGTGAGAGAAAAAGAAAAAGAAATAGCTGTATAGAAGCTACTGCAAGTTTCAGAATTTGTCACCTTATTTCTCACCATCTCTGATTAGGTTACTTGCCCTTCTCTGCACCAGTCACTTACTTAGGGAAATACCCTGATTGGATGTGACCCAGGTCACACACTACACTCTTGGGTCAGCAGTTAAGCCTTTCCCAGAGGATGAGAGCTAACAGTGGGGTGGGACGATGGTTCAGAAAGGAATTGAGGTACAATTAGCAGAGGATGATGGACAGATAATGAATTACCAGAGAGGTGATGAACGGATAATGAATGGCATAAACAATAGATCATCTTCATAGTTCCTCTTTCTTTAAATTCATAGAGGTTTGAACTCAAAAGTGATAGCAGCTGGGTCTTGTATATTAGAATTTCTTTATTAATGTGTGATATTGAGTGATAGGCTTCAATTTTTTTATTGTACTTAAATAATACAGGTGAAAAAAACACAGATGCACATCATTGATGGTGGGAAAATGTTGACAATAGGAAACCGAGTTTTGAGAGGATATTCTGCTGGAGTTGCTTAGGTAGCATTATTATAATAATTTTTGCTGAGCAATCTGTTATAGGATAGGACATTTATTTAGAATTCAATACATCTATGAAAGAAGACTTATCTTGTGAACGAGTCATTTTAAATATTTCATATCTCTTGCTTCATTTGGATTTGAATATAGCACAGAATAATTTTAGAGCTAATTTCAATTTCAGATTCTTTCAAAGAACCTACCTCTTATTCTCTCTAAAAAAGGGAAGAGATTGGAGAACACATGAAAAGTTTTGAGATGGGAGGGCCTGATACCACAGTTGAAGATAAAAGAGTGACACATCTGTGTGTTTGTGGATTGCTAACAAGGCGAGATTCAGGAGAAATGTGCCTATCTTTGCATGTGGCAGAGTGTCAGCGGAGAAAGGATTCAAGCCAGGATGCATTTAAAAGGATCATGCTAAAAGATAAAGGGAGAGACCCCATACTGTAAAAGATAATATTGTTGAAGGTATGTGGAAGCATTCCCAATAAAAGGGAAAAAAGAAACAAGAAATAATGACACCCCAAAGAGAGAGAAAGAATGTTGCACACATAACTCAAAGGTCAGATGACTGAGCTACATCCACTTGCAGGGGGAGGAGGAAGCATTTTGAACTTGGACCAATGACCACAGGCTATCCTGTAGGGATGGCTCTCTCCTGGGAGACTGGTCAATGTTGTCTTGTGGAGACCTGATATTCTAAAAATTAATTTTTTATCCTGGTCTTATTTGCTACTTCCTTTTAATGTCACTGTTCAAGGATACAATTTTAATATGTTATTGTTGGAGTACATGCTTTCCTTCCTGGTATCTAATATTTCCTACTTACCTCTCCCTGATGGCCCTACAGAATTTTATATCCCTAGGCTTAGAAGCTGTTAGTCTTTAAAAAGGTTGTCAAATCACAGGTGGATTTTGTTTTTCAATGCAATTCCTACTCTGCAGGAGCCTGTTCTCTGAGATTCATTTCTCTGACCCCAATCTTGAGTAGTCTCCACAGTGGAGCATAAGCCTGAAGAGAAGATAGAGAAACAGTGAAGATAGACACAAAACACAGTTAAGACCTTCAGTGCAAAGCAAAAGAAAACTCTGCAGTGATTTTATATTTGTTGTGGTATAAAACACTAGTTGCTATGACAGGTAAGATTTGCTATGAAATCTCGGTACGTTAACAAAGTAAAATATTTTTCTTGCTCATCTCGGGCCTGTTCTGGTCAATATGCAAATGGGTGGGTTGGTGAGGAGTAAGTATGAAGGGATTCTGCTGTACATCACTCTTAAGGAGCCAGGTTCCAGGTTTTGGTGCTTCTGTTTTCCGAGAATGCAGATGAAGATTAAGCGCTGGTTGTTGAACTAGTCTTGAGCATCCACAACAGCCTCAGTCACATGAATGCACCTTTGCAGGGGCATCTGGAAGGCTGAGCTGTACTTGCCTCCTCTACATCTCATGTAGTTTCTCCCACAGGATATTTAAGGTCCTCTTTGAAAAAAATGGGATTATTGGGGTATCATTGGTTAGTACCATTATATAAGTTTCAGGTGTACAATTTTATAGCACATCATTTATATATTCCATTCTGTGTTCACCACCCAAAGTCTAGTATACTTCTGTCATCCTATGTTTGACTCTCTTTACCTTCTTCATTCTTCCCCCAACACCTTTTCCCTCCCATAATCACTATATTGTTATTTATGTCTATGAGTTTGTTTGTTTGTTGCTTTTTGTTTTATATCCCAGAGTTGATGGAATCATGTTTCTTGTCCTTTTCCATCTGACTTATTTTATTTAGCATGATACTCCAAAATCCATCCATGTTGTTGTGAATGACAGTATTTCATTTTTTAATGGCTGGTAGTATACAATGAAATATATACACTATTTGAAATTCTTATAAGGAGGCTCAGGGCTCCAAGAGAGCAGGAAGTTCAAATACCAGGTAAAAACCACCTGATGACCCAGTAAACACTTAAGGATAGAAGAATCGCTCAGGTGAGATCTGCCTAAGTTCCTAACCCCAAAAAAGGTGAGATGGCATTAATTGGGAAATTAATGACCTGGAATAAATTATTTATTACAGAAATTGGATATTATAATACTCTGAGAGAAGCTGGTGAAGTAAAAGTCTAGAAGGAATAGTTGGAGAGTCAGAGAAGTCATTAACCAGAGACCATGAAAGGAAAGGAGTCTAAATGCCTTAGATTGTTCAGGCTACTATAACAAAATACCACAGACTGGGTAGCTTACGAAAACACTAATTTATTTCTCATAGTTCTAGAGGCTAGAAAGTCCAACATCAAGGCAGCAGCATAATTGTGCTCTGGTTTGAGACTTCTTCCTGGTTCATAGATTGTGGGAGGGGTGAAGGATATTTCTGGGGTCCCCTTCATAAAGTCATTAATCTCATCTTTGAGGGCTCCACTCTTATGACCTAATCACTTCCTAAAGGCCCCACCTCCTCATACCATCAACTTGGGGGATTAGGATTTCAGCATATGAATTTTGAGATGACACAAACTTTCTGAACATAGCACTAAGCAAGACTCTTGCTTCTGCAACTGGGATAGGCTTTGATCACTGTATGTCCCCGGGACAGGCAGTGGGAAAGAAAAGTTGGATGGAAATGAAGAATATACTGGAACCTATAGGGACAAATGGAATCCATGAGGACAAAGTAGAGATCACATTAGTCTCTTTCTACAGCCAATCTTGATGTTAGGGAAAATCTGCAGAAGGATCTGGCGCCCCTGGCTGCAGAGTTGCACAAGCAAAATGAGTTGATTACTCTTGGATGTTTGAATGAGCCAGAAGTATAAATGTGGATGAAAACTAGGATCCTTGGCTCTGAGTCCACCTCCCTCTCCTAAACCAAGTTAAAAAAATAGTGAATTCATTTATTTCACTCTGTGCCTTTTTTCAAAAATCCTTTAGAAGCTCAGAATTATTTAAATGGGTTCTTTTTCTCCTTAGAGGAATGTTTATTATATTAGCTATTTCTTCCCTGGCAGAATTGAAAGTCTCATCATTAGCAAATATCACCATTTTCACTTCTCCTCAGGGGACTTGATGGGTTGGAACTTAAGCATGAGTGTTCAGTGGAGACCATACCCTGTGATTCAGGTTAAATGTGACATAATTCCATAAGCACCCAGCCTCTTCACACCAAAGTAGCATTATCACATATAGATGGTTATTTTCTTGGCTTTCTAGGATTTAGTGTCACCTCTGAATCTTGACACTTCATGTTTCTTTTGAGGGAAAACTTGAGCTTTCCTCTCATGTTGTTTTCATGTCTAATGAATGTGTTTTTCCTGAGAGGCTTTGATGTCAGGTTATTTCTCACCCAGAGCTATACTTTAATGTGTTATCTGTGGAGTGCAACTACTAGAGCTTTACAGTGTCATTAAATTGGATAGGCAAGGGAGCTCTACAGCAAAGGAAGGCTGAAATCTTTTCATTTTCATATTAAAGGGTGCCCACTGGAAAGGAAAATGGGTTGTTTTTAATTTTTTTTGGTCTATGGTCTTATGAAGGAAAGAGAGAGGAAGGTTTTTATTTGTACTGTGCCATTATGGGATTTCGAGTAATATGCTGTACAAAGGTGATTACATTTAATTTTAGTCTTTGTGAGAACTCAGCTACCAGAACTCAGTCTCTCTAAAGAGGTTGAGTTACATGGAGAACAAAATAAATTACTGGTTTCAGAATGGTGGGGAAATAACAACATCAAGAAAGACAGTTCCCCTCTTTATTCTTAATGCTTTGGCAGGGGACGCCAACCCTGCTCTTATGTTATTCCTAGTGCCAGTGGGATGACTAACATGGACTTCAGTTCTCAGGATTTCTGAGCCCCTACAGGTTAATGAGCACCTAGTCCTAGACTAACAGCTCTATGGGGAATTCAATTTAGAGTTTTATGTAAAGTAACATCTACTTCCAAGGGAATAAACATTTCTTATCTACACATAAGGTTTGGCTCTTAGGACTAAAGCAAAGTCATCTACTAGATAATTTCTTCTGAAATATCTTATTCAAGCTAAGGTAGCCGTAAAGTCTAACCTAGCCTTATGATGGTGATCGTCATCATTTAGCATCTTCATCTTTTTAGTTCAAAATAGCTTATTCTTTAAATGAAATGCAAACTGACCTGAACCTATGCACGCAGTCATAATAAATGCTAAAGAGAAAGGCTACTCTGTATTAACAAATGCATTGCATTAGATTTGGCTAGTAGTCTCTTGGCTATTCAGATGTTACCAGTTGTCACTATATTTGTATTTAGCTCTTGTGACCTTTAGATGCTAGCTAACATAGAGGAAGAAAGGAAGACATATCTGACTGTGCAGACAATACACACTGTAAGGCAGGTTGCAAAAGCTATTGGTTTCATGACATAAATCTCTTTGCCACAGAGAGGTTGGAAAATCTTAGTGATTCATGGGCACAACCTTTTATTTACTCCTTTCCTGGGTGTCACTGAGGGATGGTAGGAAGGAGAAGCCTTATTATCAGGAGCACCATTCTTCTATTGGAAAACAGGAAGGATGCGAAGAGAGGATTCAATGGCTAATTATTACCATGCATTTGCTTGTTATCAAGGTGAATAAATGAAAGTGTTTGTGCAGAATTGAAAAGAGGTCTTGCAGCATTATTAAGCTTCTTTTGGACTGCTCATATACACTGAGGCACTAGCTGGCACTTTGAATAGTTAAGTTGTCTGTTATGGCAAGATAAACTGAAGAAAATTGTCATGAGTATCTCTTTTTATGGGAACCCATTTTTTGGAGTATCTCTTGAAGTAATGTGTTGGAATGGGTTTAAGAATCTAGTGAGGGACAAAGGAGGCAAAAGTGTAGCATGTACTTTCCTTTTTCTTAGTGGGATTTGTCATGATTTTCTGGAGAGACGTTTTAAAATATGAAAAGCAGCCAGAAAAGAACAAGCTCTTTAGACTATGATAGCGCCCTTGTTTGCGATGTGGCCTGCAGCATCGAGATGGTTTTGTTTCTGATAATGCTGTATGGTCCCATTTCCTAGCCCCATGGTGGAGCCTTTTTATTGTTATTATATACAGTTATCCTGGGGGTGCAATAGAGAGTAATTTCTGGCAGAGACCAAACCCAAAGCACAAACACTTTAACATCTCATTCAACACTTGAGGCTGCATTGTCAGAAATGTGAAGCCACAGGAAGTTCCTCACAAAGTGATTTCTCGGTGTTCACAGCACCGCTAGAAGTCCTTCACCTGTCAGTGATAGGTGTCCCTGGCACTGTTTTGCACATCATAAGCCTCCTTCCCAAGGCTCTTCCAAAAGAGAGGCTCTTGAGGCAACACTCAAACAGCGGCACAAACTCTAAAATGCACCCGGGATCTCAAGAGCACAAATCATGCCGGCAAATAACATTTGACAAATAAATCAAATAGTACGTTCGTTATCTCCATGCACCTTGAAACTTGCACTAAAATTAAGGTGTGTTTCAGGCCACCAGTGTTCTGCTTTGAGGAAAACAGCAAAGAATTGGAAATATTTTCACAGACATCAATAATGCCGTGGTTTAGAAATTTAACCCCTATTGAAACTGGTGATTTATACATCTTGGAAATAGTCGTGATGGTAAAAACAAAAGAGAACTTTTTTTCCAGTAACATTCACAAGTGGGCAGGTAAATCACATCAGTGGAATTAAGCCCATGAAGGAAGTTTTCTCATGTGCCCCTTTTCTCTGGCCCAGCAAGAGGAATTTTCCAGGTACAGTGCCTGTCCCTCAGGGGCTGGCATACTCAGGACAGCTCATAGTAGGTACAAAGCGGGGCATGCTATAAAACAGGTGTAATTGCCATTTTCCACTGGTATTTCTTTAAATACTAAATTCTTCTAAACCCATTTAGACATTGTACTTTTGTGACAGAGAAGTATATTAAAATATTAATTTATATTTGTTTTTCCAAAGGTTTTCCAGGCAGGTAGACAAACCACAGTATTTTCATTCTTCAGGTGTGTTTGTAGAGCCAAAAGCAGAAGCCACTTAAAGTCAGTGGTTATTTCTGTTTTTCGTAATATCCTAAGTTCTTTTAAGGATTGATGCTGGTGTCTCAGAGGGCAGAGGGAGAAAACGAGCCTCTCAGGGGAAACCAGTGCAAACCTCCTGGATGCCGCAGCCAGCAGCGATGTTTGCAAACCCCCGGGAAGGAGGAGCTGCAGTTAGGATGGCAGTGGGACTCAGAACTGAATTTGAGTGCATTTTAAGAGAATACATTTGATATTTTCTACAGACTAGGGTTTATGGGGTGAGATTCATACCCTCCCATATTTTATTCTCCTGGCAGTTTTGTGATAGCATGCATCATAGTTTGCATAGGTCCGTCTACTAGATTGTAAACTGCAAGGGCAGACGGATTAATACGCCACTGTCTCTCAGCTTCCAAGGCACCTTGATGTTCTACTTTGTGATGCTGGCATTGAGACACTATAGTCACTTTCTGCTTTGCCCTACCGTCTCTCTGTTAGGCGCAGCCAGTAGGGAAACCAGAGGGAGAGGAAAGCTGGAAAAGGAAGAAGGACCACTCACCTTCCTGTTTGCTGCCTCTGCTTGTCAGTGTCACCCAGGAACACTTCTGCCTCTCAGCTGTGGCAGGTCATTCTAGTAGCAGCACTTGACTAGGTTTAAGTTTTCGGTTTTCTAAATCAGAACCAATGATGTTTGCCTCTCAGAGACCTAGCACAGCTGGTCAGTTAGGCCTCCCTCCTCAGAGGCCTGGTTACCAGCCCCCCACAACCTTTTCTGAGATGAGAGACTAGCACCCGCTGGCCCACCCCTCCTCAGAGGTCTGAGCGGCAAATCTGTGCATCCCCACCCCCCCAATTTTAAGTTTTAAAAAACCTGAACTTTTCTCTCTGACCCTTTATTGTAGGGGAAGAATTTGTATCCTAATACATTTGTGATACTCATGCATTTCTTTATTATGCCTAGCTAACTGTTCTCTGCACTCTGTACATGATATTTCCTCCATGAAAGTAACCGGTGTAGTTTCTATCTCCTGACAGGACCCTGACAGACACAAGGGAATATTTTTTTTTTTTTTTTGCATGTGCCACTTTTGCCTCTGATGCCTAGAATGATATCTTGCATTCTCCATATGTTCATCCACTTCTCCCTGTGTCCCCAGATGACTTATTCGGAAATGTGTGCTAAATACGAAAAGGAAACTGTCTTGTGAGCCTAAAATCAAAGATGGGGCTTTGTCTTATCTGCTGTCCTCGTGCCTGTATGAGGAAGGGAAGCACCAAAATGCGTTGACATAAAGGTGCTGTTAGATCAAAGGGGCTGAAATGCTGAGCTAATACCTGAAAGATAGCTACTTACAAACTTGTCTGCAGAGAACTTGTCCAAAGAGAATTTAGCATAAAGGGGCTGCGAGAGATTTGAGGTTGTTATCATAGGAAACCTAACCTCTCTTGACTCATATACTATCTTTGATGGGTAAAGGATGGGGTGTAGCTCTAAATAGTTACATATTAATGTTCTTCAGACATGCATATTCTCATATAATAATCAAAGCAACCCTATAGATACGTGCTACTTTTATATCTGTTTTATAGACAAGGATACAATGGCTCAGAGAAGTGGATTTGCACAAGGGCACACAGCTGCTAAGGTGGCAGAGCTGGGGCTTAAACTCAGGTCAGAGTCTGTGCTCTTAGAGTTCACACTCCATTGCCTCCAACAATGTTCATTCACTCACCAGGTGAGGCACTGGACTGTCTTTATCTGACATCAGGATCCTCCAATATCTGGTTAGTACCAGATGCATTCATGGCCTCATCCCAGATGGTTGTATAGCAAATTTAACTAGAGGAGAGGTGTTTTTCTTGGTTTTATTAAACTGTTATTTCCTGTTGGTTATGATAGTGTAAGAAAACTGATTAAAAGAGCAATTTGCCTATAGTTAACAAAACTGTATTATACACTTTAACATTGATAAAAGAGATAGCATGTAAAATGTTCTTGTGCAATTAAAAAAAAACTTGAGAAATTGGCTTCCTCACAAAATATATATAAATATGCAAATGCACACATGCATATTGTCATGGTATAACTGCTCTGTCAAGTAGTGAATAGACACACTATTTATTATACTGATTTATAATGTACATTATTTTATTTTCAGAGTGGACACTGAATAGCCCAATTCACGGATTAAATACATTTCAGTGTTGTACATATAACTAATCTATGGAAGGCATAGGTAAGCAAATCTATGTAAAATGAGATTAGTTCATGTGGAGTCAGGTACATTGAAATGACTGTTTCATTTCTGTCCCTTTTCCTAGTTGGTTGGTTCAGCAGAAATGTCCATTTTTCCAAACTAATCCAGTGATCCATTCTGCTGACCTCCCTCTCACTTGCCTTTGCAAGTCATACGTTTCCCTTCAAACTACTCCAACTCTTGTGTAACCACGCTTCACAAAGCTTTATGAAACATCAAGTTCCTGTCCCTGAAATAAAAGTCTAGTTACCTTCATTGTGAATTACTTCCTTCAGCTGGGTGGAATTGAAACTTTTCTGTTTTCATCTGTTCAAATAACTACCAGGTCACATGGAGGCCACAAAGAAATCAACAAAAATACTTGCTGCTTAACACTTCGGTGGCTCTAGACCAGTGGTTCTCAACCTTCCTAATGTCGCGACCCTTTAACACAGTTCCTCATGTTGTGGTGACCCCCAACCATAAAATTATTTTCATTGCTACTTCATAACTGTAATTTTGCTGCTGTTATGAATCGTAATGTAAATATCTGATATGCAGGATGTATTTTCATTGTTACAAATTGAACATAATTAAAGCATAGTGATTAATCACAAAAACAATATGTAATTATATATGTGTTTTCTGATGGTCTTAGGCGACCCCTGTGAAAGGGTCATTTGACCCCCAAAGGGGTCGCGACCCACAGGTTGAGAACCGCCGCTCTAGACGCTGCAGTTAGAAAGTGAATAGGATGTATTTTCCTGTTATAAACTACCTCTTCTTAAATTTTGCCTACTCCAAATATTTTCATTGAATATTTTATCTTTACTAAAGTGTATGAGTTTTAGATATAGATCAAAAGGTCTGCAGTCTGTGACCTCTGGCCTCTAGATTTGCTACTACATTTGATAACAACTACAGCAGTTGAATCTGCAGCCATCAGATTTGATTGTTGTTCCTGCTACAGTAAGCCTTTGTCAGTTTAAATTATATTTTAAAGGCTACTGGAACAACCAACTAAAATTTATAAAAATTATTAATGTTCTGAGTATTCTTACAAAGCAAGAGAAACACTTTCTAAATTTCTTGGTGCTTTTGCTCTAACATAGGCTCCTTAAATTCTGCATTTACTGATATTTTGGGGTATCTGATTATATGCTTACTGGTGAGCATGAAATAAAAAGTCGTCAATGGTGACTACCAACTTCAAAGAGAAACTCAAGTGGCTTCTTATTATAACCCTACACTGAATATTTTTCTAACTGTGCCCGTCAACAGAATACGGGTTCCTTTGTTGAGTGAAGGGAGTCAGGGTTTTTTGGTCACAATTGCCTCTAAGTAGGTAAAGGATTCCCAAATTCATGTAATGCTATGTCTTTGTTTTGCCTGTGCCACCACCAACAAGATCTAAAGGTTGGTGTGAAACATTTTAGTCCTAGTATCCTGGTGAAAACTACATGTGCTTTACAACAAAAGCCATGCACTTTTCAATAGATTATAAAATTACCATTGTTTATATATCTGAACATCTCAAAGCTCCTAAATAGCCTAGTTTTTAAGAAAGACAATATATTATAGAACATTTTCTACTCGAAATCGAATAATTCTTTATATCATATAAACAAAGGCTGTTAGTAGGAATCATTTTTTCAAATTCAGTCTTTAATGTATGCTTTGCTACTCTATTGAAGCATAAATCCTACCCCAAAACTTAGTGTTTTAAAACAAAAACAAATTAAATAGAAGAAATATTTGCAAATGATATATCAAATCTATGTAATAGAAGCCTAAACGACCACTACAGCGGAACAACCAGAATGACTAGTCATTATGATGCACACTCAATGCAGAAGCTGCCCCCTGGTGGTCAGTGTGCTTCCACAGGGGGAGTGCCACTCAGCCAGAAGCTGGGCTCACAGCTGGCGAGTGCAGCGCTGGTAGCAGGAGCCTTTCCCGCTTTGCTTCCGTGTCAGTGCTAAGGAGCAGCAAGCCTAGTGGTAAGGAGCAGTGAGCAGGCAGGTGGTAAGGAGTGAGGGGAGGCATGTGTGACTGCCAGCGTAGGCCCACTTCTGGCAGGCAGACATCCCCCGGAGGGTCCCAGACTGCAAGAGGGTGCAGGCTGGGCTGAGGGAGGTCCACCTCCCGCCAGTGCACGAATATTCGTGCACTGGGCCTCTAGTAAGATTATAATAGCCAAACTATTTAAGCAACTCAATTATCAGGAAAAAAAAAATCTGATTTAAAAAGGGTAAAGAACCTGAATAGATGTTTCTCAAAAAAAGACATACAAATAGACAAAGATATATAAAAAGGTGATCCCTAATAATGAGGGAAATGAAAATCAAAACCATAATGAGATAACACCTACTATGTGTTGGAGTGGCTATTATCAAACAGACAAAAGATAAGTAGTGTTGTTGAGGATGTGGAGAAAAGGGAACCCTTTTACACTATTGATGGGAATACAAATTGGTACTGGCATTTAGAAAACTATGCAGATTCCTCAAATTATTAAAAGTAGAACTACCATATGACCCAGCAATCCCACTTCTGTATATTTATCCAAAGAAAATGAAATTAGTACCTGGAAGAGTTATGAGTTATCTGTACCCCCCATGTGCCCATTGATGGATAAAGTAAATGATATATATAATAAAGCCATGAGAGAAAAAGGACATACTGTCATTTCAGACAACATGGATGAACCTGGAGGCCATTAGGCTGAGTGAAATAAGCCAGACACAGAGATATTTATAGTGTATAATCTCACTTATTTGAGGAATCTAAAAAAAAAAAAAGAGTTAAATTCATAGGAGTCAGTTGTGTCTCAACACACTAGAAAAAAATAGAACAATTATTTGTTCATGGATTTGTAATTTGGGCAGTATTAGGTGTGGGCAGTTTGCTCCTATTCTGTGTGGTATCAGCTGGGGTGGCCCAAATGAGGTTGATGGATTTACTGATAAGATGGCTTACTAATGTGGTAAGCAAATTGTTGGTGCCTGTCAGCTGATAGCTCAGCTGGGGCTGTTGGATAGTTGCTTTGATTCTTCTTCACATGGATATGTCTCTGTAGCTGCTTGACTTCATAGCATGAGAGCTGGCTTCCAAGAGGGTCAAAGCAGAAACCTCTAGTTCTAACTTATGCTGTATTTTAATGGCCAGAGCAGTCCCAGGCCAGCCAGGATTCTATAGGGTGAAGTATAAACTCTACATGATAGGAGACAGGCAGGAAATGAATTTATAGTGGCCATTTTTGCATACAAACCCCCACATTGTAATAATAGAGGACAATAGGTTTAAAAGTAGGAATGAGTAACATTAGACATTTGATCTTTGGTCAATATTGACATCTGTATTTATCTCAGAAAGCTTTTAGAAATCCCTTTTTAGTTGTTGAATAATCAATTTCTGCTTTGTAAATGTCAGCTACCAGTATTTGTTTGAAATATAGAAGAGGTTGATGATATCTACCACAACTTTTTTCAGACACAGAGAGAACGCAACTAGTTTGAAGACAGGGTACTTGAAACCACAGCATGACTCTCCGTTACTACCTTCTGATTTGCTCAGCAATATCTGAAAATCTGACTAGCTTTCTGGATTTTCATATTTCTCAATATGACCATAACTAATATTAGGTGCTTTTTGCTATCAGTTAAAAAGAATACTTAAAAGACAAGACATGAAATAGAATATGTGAAATGCTAAACAGCTGACTTTGCTGGATATTAACTTAGAATACAGGAATAAATGCCTGCATCCACAAAAGTAATAATTTTTGGTCTAACTCCTTCAGAGAATTTTATCTGAGAGAATGATTTCTTTCTAGGCAAAGCTAAAATGAACATTTTTGGCATGCATTACTGATCTCTATGTCAACTTGGGTACTTAAAGCTTGATATAATATGGCTAGTGAACTTGAGAGTGTTATATCAATGTTCATCAACCTCAACACTATTGAAACTTGGGCTGGATAATTCTAGATTGTAGGTTGCTGTTCTGTGCATTGCAGGGTGATTAGCAGCCTACTTGTACTCTATTCACTAAATGCCAATAATTCCCACCAGTTGTGACCACCAAAAATGTCTCCACACATTACCAAATGTCCTCTGGGGTAAAATTATCTCTGGTTGAGAACCACTGGGTTTTAATAAATTCATAAATTGAAAAAATATTTTCCCTGAAGCAACTTTTCTTGTCTCAGTAGCCTTCCTCCATCTGCCCCTTTAGAATTTGAGGTATCTTAATGAGCTAGATTTATCTTCCATTTAAATTAAAAATAGGCTTCTTTAATTTAAAATTTGAATTGCTATTTCAAGAGATAGAAATGGATATGTTTGCTTATTTTTAATGCATTTTCCACCAATGATATTTGTGAGTGCCCCCCAAAAGTGACTTTTTAATTAAGAATTTTAAGAAAGAAATTCATAAAAAGGAAATATAAGCAAAACTTCATAGATTATAGTGCTGGAAAGAACCTTTACTGTCATCTATCATACACTTATATGACAGTAGAGCTAGAAGGGCTTTAGAAAGCAGGTTTGTAAAAAAAAAAAAAATTATTTACAAATGAAGTCAAGCCCTAGAGAAACCATTTGACTTGGTCACACTTCAGTTTTAATCAGAGATTGAATAAAAATTAGAAGCTTAAATCTCCCAATTTTCAGCCTAGTTCTGTTTTCACTATCCCAGGGTGCTTTTCAAGTGAGCTCTCTTATTATCCTCCTGGTGCAGTATTTTCACAAACATATGCTACAGTATTTTTAGACAGGACCCTATAGCACAGTGGGTGTAAGATTGAAAAGCTGCAGGAAGGGAAGAAATAACAAAGAATGCTTATTTGAAGGAAATGCCATGTCTGTAGAGTCTGTTAAGAGGAGGTTTAAGTGTACTAATAAACAGTTGTATATATATAGACATATATATAAATATATCGTTTCTATTTCCAGTGTTTGGCTATGACTATATCTACCTATGAAACTATCTCTGCCTATATTCTCTCACTCCCAATAGCCCTGAGAGATTACTTGGCATTGATACCACCCTCTTGGGAATATGATTTACTTATTTATTTAAGAAACAGGCAAAAGTTCCAAAGTTATTCTCTAGGGATAAAGCCACATCGTGGCTTGAATGTATTTTGACTGTTTTCCCAGAGAAACTAGCTCTGAGGAACAAGATCAAAGGAGAGATTGGCAGTAACCCACATTGCAGTGATGGGAGAAGAGCCCAGAGAAAAGGCTAACTTGCAGAAGGCTCATCAGAGCCAGCAGTTTCTTTTCCAGGGTTCTACCCTCTCTACTTTCTAGATTCCTTCCAAACCTCTCTGTCCCTGTGCTGCCCTTGTGTCAGTCCTGATGCCATAATTTTTTTCTCCTTTGAGTTTAGCCAATCCGTTTTGTATTTAGCCTTTAAAAATTATGATAACTCTTCTAAACACTTATTTCTTGAGAAGCAATTTACTGACTCTAACAAGTGACATAGGATGGGCAGTTCTGATGGACTGTAGGACATATTCATGTTATTCTACAGATGGAGAAATATTGGCACAAGAAGTTAAGGATGTGTCTAAAGACTCAAACCACTTAAGTGATAATACTGACAGTTCAGTGCTTTTTCCTAGACCCAGTCATTCCAGTACCTCTTAATGCACAAGCTTTAAAATTAACTACTGAGAAGTTAAATATTCAGCATCCTGCCTGTTGAAAATCTGAGCTGTGGAAGGTAAAAGTAAAGATTTAAAAGGTGGGAGAAAAGAGTAGGTTTTCTCTCCTAGTTTTCAAACTCCTTTCTTCAAATAGTATTTGAAAAATAATTTATTCCAAAAATAGAAGGATTAAATAAAACTACCATTGTTTTCCTGGAATTCGATTCAAACCTGTTGGTTAGGGTCAATGCTCTAAGTAGAGAGAGAGCAGTAATCATGAATTCAACAAGACAGTTTCTGAAACATCTGTCAAGTGAACCACTTCAAATTCTTTGCATATTGGCAGGGAATAATACATGCATGGATGGGTGGATGAATGGGTAGATAGATGGATAAACAGATGAACCATACATAGGCATTAAAACTTAGGCTTTCTACTACATAATTAAGTATATAAATCCAGCTTTTGATTGGTTGAAACATTGCTCTGAGGCTATACATTCTCTTTCTTACTCCTGTCTCATAATTGGTACACACACTCCTTCTCCTACCCCAAATGCAATCAGTATCTGTTTCCCCTTGGGAAGGAATGGAGACTTTGAATTTCTGAACTCCTTCCAGCTGACACCCAAATAATTATGATAACTTCTGATCAGGTTCAAAGGAAGATCACAAAAAAAGGGGGAAGGTACAAGCTTTTCTATTTTTTCTTAATTGTTTTATTTATTTTAGAGAGAGAGGCAATTAAAAGGATAGAGATAAAAAACATCAGTGAGAGAGAAACATCTATTGGCCGCCTCATGCACACCTCACTGGGGATTGAGCCCGAAAGCAGTCACATGTCCTGACCTGGAATCAAACCAGTGACCTCTTGGTTCATGGGTCAACACTCAACTACTGAGCCACACCTGCTGGGTCAGGCTTCTCTATTTTAATCATTGATACTTTTTAGGAAGTCAAAGCAACTAAGTAATTACACATATTTAATGATTATAAAATGACTGAATAATAAAGTCCATATTACTGTCCCAATCTTATTTTTACTTGGTATCCATTACTTATGTTCAATTTCACTGAGAATTTATTGATTTGAATATATATATATATAATCCTAGAGCATAGAAACTTCTTTTTATAGCAACTCAAAATAGTCAATAATTAATATCCTCTCTGTTAAAGATTCATGTATGATTGATACCAAGAGGTTCCCAAACATTAGTTTTCTATGTGTTTCTATTTTTTATTTTCTCTGCTAAGAATAATTCTCCTTAGGTCATTTTGAATGATATGCTCTACTTTCAACAGTTTATATAAGAAGAAAAAATTAATTGTTGGTTGTCAGAGTGCAACAAAATTGTTAGGTAGTCTTTTGAAATGATGGCTAACACATTTTAAAAGACTAATGTACATATACATTTACATTGCCTTTTATATAAAGAAATAATTTGGGAATAATTAATATTCCAACACAGTAGATTAAATTATGGTATATCCAAAAATGGGACAGTGCAACCATGAAAAGGTAAGCCTTCAAAGATTTTATTAATTGAGAAAATGCTCACCAAAAAAGTGGCATGTGCTGATTTCTTAGGGGGAAGTGTATACAAAGATTATTCTCTGTCCTTGATACTCCTGGGCCTTTGGCCATTCTACTAGCGGGTGGAGTTTATGGTATTGGCAAAGAAAAAAAAACATAAATTCTCGTGTCTATGGAGAAGGCTTCCTTGAATTTCCTTACTTGGTCTTGGAACTCTTGTCTCTCTTAAAAGTACATTATATGCCGAAACCGGTTTGGCTCAGTGGATAGAGCGTCGGCCTGCGGACTGAAGGTTCCCAGGTTCGATTCCGGTCAAGGGCATGTACCTGGGTTGCGGGCACATCCCCAGCCAGTCGGGGATGTGCAGGAGGTGGCTGATCAATGTTTCTCTCTCATCGATGTTTCTGACTCTCTGTCTCTCTCCCTTCCTCTCTGTGAAAAATCAATAAAATATATTTTAAAAAAAAAGTACATTATGAGTATAGAGGTCTAGGCCAGTGGTCGGCAAACTGCGGCTCGTGAGCCACATGCGGCTCTTTGGCCCCTTGAGTGTGGCTCTTCTACAAAATACCAACTTCTGCTCATGGGCCACGAAGTTTCAATCGCACTGTACGTGTGTGCCCGTATGTGGTATTTTGTGGAAGAGTCACACTCAAGGGGCCAAAGAGCTACATGTGGCTCACGAGCCGCAGTTTGCTGACTACTGGGCTAAAGGGAACGACAAGGCCAGTTAGTCTAACCCTAAACCAGAGGGACTGGCACAGTCCCTTGTCTATCAGATATAGTCAAATTTCCTAAAGGTTGGTTCTAGAGAGAGGCTTAAAGCTAAAGCCTGATAGTAATAACAAGAGTAGCTCCTTTGAGTTTTTGTGTGTTTGTGAACTCTGCTGTCTCTCAATCTCATGCATGATCTATTTTTACATAAAATAATTCAGTTTATCAAATGGAATTTATGAATGATACATATGAATTATATTAAAGATGTGATGGATATAATTTAAAACAATAGTGGTTATCTGTGAATGGTGCTTATTTTTCGGATGCTTTTCTGTATTTTCTAATACTTATTTGTTTATTAGAATAATCACATGTATACAGACTTTTACTCACAAACATACATGCCCAAGGAATGAAACAGTGAGAGTGTATTTCACATTCTGTGGGTATAAGTTTAGAGGCAAGATAATAATAATAAAAAAAAAAAGCATACCTCAAATATCCAAGATATCACACACTGTGATTGTGTCTGAATATTAGTTTAAATCAGTGTTCATTTGGTCATTTTATGCAGAGGGCCCATATCCTTAGAATTTCTAAATGAAGCAGGGATCATTGTTTAAAGTCTGTCCAACTGTAAACCCTTATTTAAAAAGGTTGTTTGGTTCCCGCTCAAGAATGAAATGAGCAGCTCACTGAGCAAAGATAAAGATCTATTTGTCTGGCTCAGCTCTCTCAGGGCCAATGACACAGAGCTAGAAGCCAAAGTGATAGGACAGCCAACATTTCTCCCAGTTTTGCACCTTGGTGAAGCCAGATTAGTTCTGAAAAGTCTGAATTGGAGGAGCACGGCCACAGGAGGCAGCAGCCACACACAATGAGAGCAGATTAGGCTGGCCCATTGTGGGCGACAGATAATTGCTCCCACAACTTGTCCTTCAGGGCCCGGAGGTGTTTTTGAGCCAGGTTCTTAGCTTATATGGCTTTTCACCTCCAACTCCTGCCCAATAATTCTGACCTTCCTCTCTTCAGAGTGGTCTCAGTTGAGCTACGGATATAATTCTGCACAAGATCCTAACCCTCTTAGTCTCCAAATGAAAAGCTGAGAATTGAGAAAAAGAATAGAATGAGGAGAACTGAAATTTTTCATGTCTCACCCCTGAAAATGTCTGGTTATTCTCAGAAATATATTAGCTACTAGTGCTAGACACTGTTCTGGGTGCTCAGCAATTATTCATTCTGCTGTTCAGAAATACTGGGGATTCTAATCATCTCCAGATTGGTGATGCTTCCTAGGCACCTGGGTGGATGCTGGAGAACTATAGGTGTTGCTCTACACAGCCAGACCCCAGTCCAGCCTCCCCAGGAACCTCTGGAGCATCACTCATCTGGAGATGGCCTTGTCTCAGTCAGTACTGAGGTCAATGTCAGACTGTAAAATCAGCCCAGGAGGCATATTTTGTTTACCCAAGAGATCTCTATGGATGAGAGATCTCTATTTATGAGAACCTATGGATGGTCACGGAGCTGTGAGTTCTGGAACTTATAATTGGAAAGCATATTGTGTTAGACAGAATTCTGAGGTAGCTCTTAACATTCCTGCCCCCCTGTTGTATGTGCCTTGTCTAATTATCTTCCCTCTAGTATGCACAGAACCTGTGAATATAAGGGGATGTCATTCCCATGATGCGGTTATGAATCAGTTGAATTTGAGTTAATAAAAAAGGAAATTATCTGGAAAGGGATGATCTAATCAAGTTAGCCTTGAAAGTTCTTGGGCTCTTCCTGAGAGTTTGAAGCGTGTGAATGTGAGAGGGTCTAAAATGGGCCATGGCACAAGGACTCAAGAGTAGCCTCTAATAACTTAGAGGGACTCCTGGCCAATACCCATCGTAAAAACAGGGACTTCAGTCCAGTAATTGCAAGGAATGAAATTCTGCCAGCAGCCTGAGTGAACCTGGAAGAGGACCCCAGGCAATTTGATGAGACCCCAGAATTAGTTGACTCATTTTTCAACCTTGTGAGGCTGGGCTAACTCATACCCAGACTTCTGACCCATGGAAACTGTGAGATGATAAATTTGTATTATTTAAGCTGATAATATTTTGGTACCTTGTTACAGAATAGTAGAAAACTAATATTCACTTCAAAGTTCATTTAGTTTAATATGCAAAAACCATAATAACCACATCCATGAAAATGATGCTGCTACTTCTCCTCACTTACCTTCAGTTCAGGGAACTTACTCTCTTTCAAAGAAGCTCATTCGATTGTTGGAAAGCTTTAATTATCAGGCATTATTGTCTTTTTCATATTGACTTAAAACCTGCACTATAATTTTTACTCATTGATCTTAGATCTATATTCTGATATGACATTTAAAAAATCCCCACTCCCTCTTTTATATGCTAGTCTCCCAATCTTCTGAAGGCAGCTATCATGATCTAACTACGTCTAATACTGGTATACCCTATATAAAAATTCAAAGTCCTGGACTTCCCATTTAATAATTTTTCTAGATGTTTCAGCAACCTATGTACTTGAACTTGCCAAACACGGTTAAAACATGAGACCCAGAACATTGTCCAAGTTGTGTCTTACAAGTACAAACCCTGTGCTTTCATCACCTCTCCTGTTCGGGTATGGAGCAACTAATGATCTGACCAAAATTTGTTTTACTTTTTTTAATTTCTCAATCACAGTCAACATACAATAGTATATTAGTTTCAGGTGTATGACATAGTGATTAGACATTTATATATCTTACAAAGTGATCACCTAAATTAATCTAGTACACATCTGACACTATATACAGTTATTACAATATTTATATTCCTATGCTGTACTTGAAACGTAAGTGTACTTGTAAGTGCAATGTAGGTACAGCAGAGACCCCAGCATTCTCCACAGTGAGCTTAGGATCCCTGATGGCCCTGCAGAATTGTTATAAATTGAGTATATAACTGAGCCTTTATATACTCATATCAACCAGTCATTAGATGTAGCCTGCTCCTGGGGAGGAGGTAAACGCCGCCACCTTCAGCTCAGGCCAGTTTCCAGGGAGGACCTAATCTGTGAGCCCTTAGCTAACAAGACCCCTGAAGCTGGGGAAGGAGAGTCTCAGGGTATCTGCGTGGCACCCAACAGTAGTCATTATAGTCCACTTAGTGCTGCTCAGGCCCACTTGTCTGATACAAAACTGCCATCCCAGCAAGGAACAGCATTTCCAGGATTCAGGTTGGTTTCACTTCCTGGGGAACTAAAAAGAGGAATTTGAATGCCATGAACCACAGCCCCTGAAGTTCATCTCAATATGTAGTTCATACTAATTTCTTCTCCTATATCACCCAATTTAGATGCTCCTTACCAGCTCAGTGAGGGTGGCTGCTGATCTGGGTGGATTGTTTGATAAAATGACTCACGTTCATCACCAAAAGGTTAGAGCCTCTAGACACCATGCCTTTTTCAGGCCCTGTGTACTGCAGTTGTCCATTTATTGATAAGGTTGGGCAGGGGAGTAAAAAGAGAGGCTCCAGAGAATCAGCTGGATGTCCAAGTGTTCTCTCCCCCCACTGTGAAGCAGCTGATCTGCCTCCTTCTCATGGCCAGGTTCAGTTCTCCGACAGATGTTAACTCTTCTTGCTTATTTGTATCTTGGCATGAGGAACCTGATGTAATTGGTGACAGATATAGCTTAAAGTTTAAATTGACTCTTTCTGAGTCTCCTGAGAAAAGTATTTTCTGTTGGAAAGTAGGGCCTGGGACAGAGCCTAGAATTTGGGGAAGAAAATACCAAAATTACCCAAGTGGGTCACTTGGAATAATGCTAAGTAGGACTATTAACTGCTATCTCTTGGTTTCTGAACCCATGAATTTCACATACTGGGAACATAATACTTTAAAATGATAGTTGGTTCAGGGCATATATTCTGTTATGGGGATGAGTAAGACAGAGTATCATAACCAAGGTGATACTTCAGCTGTGTCTTCAAAAGGTCATTTGATATCTGCATTATCCTCTGAGGGCTGATATATATATATATATCAGGATTAGTGGCTACCACAATCATATGCCTACTGTCATAATTCTTGCAGTGAAACAGGACCGTTAGGCAGATGCCACATATCAGATCCCACTTCAGGGAATCAAAAACTTGTAAATGCTCAGGTAAGCTAGCTAGCTAAAACCCCGTGTGCAGAGAAGGCTAACATATATTCAAAATATATGTTACTTTTAGTCAAGTTGCATTGCTGACTCTTCCAGTGATTCCACCAGAATGGCAGAGGTTCATTGTTATGAACTTGTCACACTGACTGGTTGGGCTTTTCAGGGAATAGTGCCATCCCAGGGTCACAGCATTCGTTTTTGTTTCTGACAGGCTGAACATTTGGCAGTGGCAGAAACTAGACTGGCATTTGTGAATAAGAGTTCATGCATAGCCTACACTCCTGCCACTGAAATGACTGTATTAATGTACCGGTGGTACAGGCACTGAAGTGGCTGCCAATGGAGGCAGGTGAAAAATCAAGTAGTTAAATCATTCTTTCTATTTCACTGGTCAGTCTCTTCTACAGTGGATAAACTCTGGTGGCCAGTAGCATGCAATATGAGGGTCTTCACCCTTTGTGCCTGCCTCCACAGGCATAATCACATGCCTCTTTTCAGATTTCTTTGTTACAAACTTCTAATCTTTCTCAATCTAGTTCAAAAATTAATATGCCAAGCCATTCACCACTGTCAATGATTTAACATATATTATTTTATTAGGCTACTTTTCTGTTTACATATAGTGGATAGCCAAGTTCACTACTGAAGCCTGCTTTTTGGGAGGATTTCTTCTCACTACTATCTTTCAACAACATACCACAGTGGGGAAATAGTGCAATTTGGTTTTGGATTGTACCAAACGTACACAGCCAACCTATCCATGAACCAAGCTTATATGGATCCCCCCCACCCCCTGCCCCATAAGCTGGTCATAAGGGCTCCTATGCAGCCATAGATGTGAAGAGAGAGACAGAGGCAGTGGCAGGAGTCATAAGGGTTTGTAATACCTGAGTATGCCACTAACTTTTGTCCTCTGGCCTTGTTCATGCCAGTTTTCAAATATGCCTCTTCCATCTGGTGACAAATTGCTGTTGGGCCCACCCAAACATATCACTAGTGGGTCTGAGAGAAACCAGGTCATAATGGTTAGTCTGGTTGCATGGTCACTTGTATTTCATGATGTTGCTCTACCTCTCCCAAGACCAGCTAACATGCCAGAAGCTATTTTTCAAATGATGAAACGCTGGCATATCCTTTCTCCAACCCCAGGGTTTTGTGTTGTGATTGCTACTGGAGCTTGTCATAAATGCCAGAGAGCATCTTTTACCATAAATACTCTAATGCCATGGGATCTACCGAGTAGTATAGGCCAGCCAGCAGGGCTACTTACGTCACAGCCAGGGCCTGCATCAGAAACCTTTCCTGGCCTGGACCCTGAGGCTAGCAGCCATCTGTGTGACTCAGTGGTCAAAGCAGTATTCCTAAGAGTGAAATATGCTGTTTCCAGAACCTAAAGAAGCCAACGAGGCATTGTTCTTTTTTCTTAATAATGAGAATCTTTATATGCAATAACGTGGTATTTTCCTTTGGATGGTGAAGTCCTAGCATGTCCCTTATTACTGAATTCCTAAGAAGTTCACTAATGTGACAGGACTGAATTGCTGTCAGTTTTCTCTCCTCTCATCTCAAGCACGTGTGTCTTACTAAGGCCTTCAACATTTTTGCCACTTCTTGCGCATCCAGTTTGATTAGTTTGATGTCATAATGCATGGACCAATGTAATTTCTGCTAGGTCCCTTAGAATTGTATTATGCAGAGGGCAAGAGAATTAACATAGGCTAGGGCCAGACTGATAGAATAAGCTGTGGTAAGTCTCCTGTAAATGCAAACTTCATTAGGTCCTGCATCCTGATTGGGATGAAAAAGAACTCATTTGCCATATCAGGGGTCATGTACCAGGCACCTGAAGCCCTGTTAATTTGCTCTACTAAAGATGCTACATCAGGCACAGCAGCAGCAATTGAGGTTATGAATTGGGTGAATTTAACATGGTCTGCTTTTATTCTCCAGGCTGTTTTTTTTTTATTTAGGTCACACTGTTTATATGATGTGGACCACCTCCTAGGCAGTCTTTCAGGCCATTAAGAGTGGCATTAATTTCTGCCATTCACCTGTATCTGCACTGTTGTTATTTACTTGACTTTGTTGGTTGGGGATGGGGAAGGGAAGTGTAGTTTTACAGGCTTCCAATTAGCCTTCCTCCTTGCTGGTTGCTACCCTGTAGGCCAGAGGGAAAATACAGCAAACTGTCAACCACGGAGTATGTCATTATACATTCAGGGTCCTGGAAAATGACCACTGAGAGGGTTTATGGAGCCACAGTCCCACCATACTAATCCAAGACACCATTTTACCCCATAAAACCCACTAGAACAGGAGGGCTATGATGACACTTTGTCTCCAGGTATAAATGTCAATCTGTCAAAGTTGTACTTAACATTTCCTTTCACTAATGTATTATTATAATTCAGGCTTCTATGACAAAATGCCACAAATTGGATGGCTTGTAAACAAAATAAATTTGTTTTTCACAGTTTGGAGTCTAGAAGTCTGAGATCAAGGTGCCAATATGGTCTGGTTCAGCTGAGAGCCCTCTTCCAGGTTATAGATGGCTGCATTCTCATCAACTCTTCATGTGGCAGAGAGCAGAGAGAGAGAAGGCAAGCTCTCTCATGACCCTTATAAAAAAGCACTAATACCTTTCATGAGGGCTCCACCTTTATAACATCTAGTTCTAGCTATCTCCCAAAGACCCCACCACTTAATACTATCACACTGGGGGACAGGGCTTCAACATATTAAATTTGTGGGGGAAGGTACTAACATTCAGTCCATACAGGTATGGTTAGAAAAATGGCCATGGATTTATTGGGGAAGGATTTGATGGATCATAGTCATTACTGTGGTATTGCATGATCCTTCTTCCTGGGACTGATCCTATTCTTTCACCAGTGGGTTCTGGATCTAAAAATGGGCTCACATCCAGAATTTGGGTAAAGGATCATGAGCTTTTATTGAGGTAACTGTCTTCAATTTCCTAACCTGTCATTTTTTCTTTTGAATGTATAAATTAAACAACAAACTTGTTGGCTACCATCTGTTTTGCTCTTCTACACAGTTGTGTGTGTCAGGTTATTATCATTGTCACTCTGAGCTTGCCACTCATTCAGATAATTGTGTCCACCTTGCTCCTGATGGGTAAGTATCATGTTCTGGTTTCTATTTCTTCGAGATCCCACTCCCTTCCTATGAGGGAGTAACGGCTTTTTTTAAAATCATATTTTGAGGTATAACCAAAAGGATTTGCTGATAAATTAGATGTGAGGAATGAGAAAAAAATGAGATATAATAGATGACTCCTAGAGTTTTGGCTCAATGAGACAAAAATGTAACCATTTACCACCATATTTGAAAATTGCAAGAGTAGCAGGCTTGGAGGAAGGGGAATCTGGAGGAGTATGGAAACTTGTAAATATGGAATTTATTTTTTGACTGGATGATAAGACTGCATATAACACTGCTCCATTTCAGCAGCTTATTTTTGGTGTACATGGTTAGCTTAGCATATTGAGAAAATAATCATTCACCTTTCTTTGGAGTTTACTTACCAGGAAAGGCCTGAGCCAGAATCAAACCAACGTCTGGGGTGGTAAAGTGTGAAGTAAAGGAACATGTCAAGATGCTTGGCACTCTTCCAGTTCTCCCCATTTCTCTATATTCTGTATGGATCTGTTTCTTGGGTTACTGGAAACAGCTGCCTTCAGGATTTAACATCCACATGGAAAGACATTTTCAGACGATGGAGGAAGAAGGTGACACTATTGCCACTATAAGTCATGGATTTTCAAGGAAATTAGATAAGACACATCACTAAAGAGCACACTCAACTAGAAATGGTTCCAGTATTATTCAGCATCTAGAAAAATCTGACTCTCTCTGCTTGACTCATTACTGGATTAGATGGTTCTCCAGGTTCCCTAAAAGAATTAAACATCAGATTCAAATGCTGGCTTTTCAGCAAGCTCTCCTCACACTCTGATGATGGGGGAGACTGAGCCAGCTGCCTCATTTAGAGCCTGGCTTTTAGAATAGGCTATGTCAAAGAGCAGAAAGTGGTTACACCATTTTACAAATGAACAATGAGGGAGTGAGGGGAAGTTTTGGAGTTTTCTAAACTCATATTGAAAAATGCCAAAACTGTAAAAGAGGGGTACTGTCTGATTATGGGGTCAATTATAGGAAACATGCCCTATGACACAGAAAAATATAGCCTGGAAATGGACTCTGGCAGCACCTGTGTACATGGCATGCTGATAAAATGATGGCAATCAGATTGAAAATAAGGTCGTGTAGGCAGAAGTGGTTTTTAATGGCCCAGCTCTGTACCTCTGAAAGGTTTATTTTAGCACATTTATAGAGGATTACACAGGAAAGGTACTTTGTTGGAAGCCCTTCCAGTCTCCTCTAGCCTTTCCTCAAACAAATGTTGAGGCAACTGCCAACCTCTATTTAGGACGAACTGATTTTATTATTTATTTATTTATTTATTTATTTATTTATTTATTTATTTATGCAAACTCTTTTTTCTGGTCACTAGAGATTTGGGTCTCAAATGTCTCTGACACTTTTAATTCATTTATATTTGGCACTTTGTTGCATCATATGATGATACTTTCTACTTTAGAAATATTCAAAATGGAAAAGAAATTCTCCAAAGTAATCAATCCCAGACCCTTGAGCTATCTGAGATGATTAGTTAAAAAGTTCCATTCTCAGAGGATAAAGTCCTCTAAAGACCTCAATCAATGAATACAGTAGGATGAAGAAATATAGATGGCAGCTAAACACTGGAAGTTGGACAATTAGGATTAGAAGAAATCTTTCGTCATTGTATGCAGTGATATTTACTTCATATCTATTTACAAGTCCTATATCAAATAATTATAGAGCAACTGAGAAGCAGCTAAGTCAATAAATATGTTATCAGAAATGGTTTATACCTTTGAAGGTGTGGTAGGGAGAATAATGGTTGCCCAAAGATGTCCATGTCCCAATCTCCAGAATCTGTGAAGATGTAACTTTACATGTAATTAAGGTTGAGGACTTCGAGATGGGGAGATTGTCCTGGATTTCCTGGGTGGGTCCAGTCTAATCAAATGAATCCTTAAAGTGAAAGCCTTTCTGGCTGAAGCAGAGAGAGATGTGACAATAGAGGAAGGATCAGAGAGATGTGATGTAGTTAGATTTGAAAAAAGAAGAGGGCCAGGAGTCAAGGAATGCAGGTGACCTCTAAAATCTGGAAAAGGCGAGGAGGTAGATTCTCCCCTAGAGCTTCCAGAAAGGAAGACAGCTTTGCAGATACCCAGTGAGGCCTGTGTGGAATTGCTGACCTCCAGAACTGTAAGATGATAGATGTGAGCTGTTTAAGCCACTAAGTGTATGGCAGTTTGTTAAAATAACACTAAAAGAACTAATGTGGAAGAATTACACCTTTGATAAATTTTATTATAACTAAAAATCTTTGACATGTACAAATATCCTATAATCACCAAAAGGTGAAGTACAAGCATGTGGACAGATAGCTATGAAGAAGCCATTTTCTTTTAAAAAAATAAAATTTATGTGTTTTTGTTATATTTCTGATTCTAAAAATAATTCTTATTCAATATAGAAATTCAGGAAAAATGAACAAAATATGTCACATAAAATTTCAACATTCTTTGTCAACTATTATCAACATATTATTCTAATTCTATTTAAACATTTTCCTAGGTATGTGTGTCTATATCTATAATAGTAAAAGTATAATATGCTAATTAGAACAGACGTCCTTCTGGACAACCTTTCAGACTAAGCCAGGGCTGCAAGGGAAGCCTGGGTCCTGGGTGCCAGAGGGAAGGCAGTGCCAGCAGTCAGGGGAAGGAAAGCCTAATCTTGCATGAATTTCGTGCATTGGGCCTCTAGTATCTACATAAATAAACAGATATACATATGTATCTATGTATATGTACATACATGTATATATAGGCCTATGTAAATGTACATTTTATATGTTTATAAGCATATATTTGTATATATACACACACATAAATATACATACACAGAATAAATGGGATTTTATCATGTATCTGTAAAAGCAAAAATACTTATTTAGAATCCTTTCTCTACTCTAAGAATGGTGGGTCCAATTCACTGCAAAGCCTTTGTTTTCCTGAGCTCCTTCATGGATTTTTAAATGCATTTGTACTCAGTCTACGTAGTTACCAAACTAGAAACTTGACAGTTGTCTTTGACATCTTCTTTTTCTAAATTTCTTATCCTCAGTCCATCATCAATTTCTTCCAATATTGTTGTCTTAAGATATTGTCTGTCTATTTCTTTCCTTCTCTATTACCACCACCTTTTCCCAAGTCTGTTGGCACTACATCTCTTTACCCTCCTATGTTCATCTCATTCAGGCTCTCAGAAGCGGATTTCACATGCACCCAAAGTGACCTTTCCAAAATATATTTCAAATACCACCCTGAGTAAGATATTTCAATGATTTGTCATTGCTCTTACGGTCAGACCAAAATATCCTGAATTTAACAAAAAACAATCTACATCATATACTTCCTTTCTATTTTTCCAATGTCTTCTTGTGTAAATAAAAGCTTCGGGGGAAATGTAAAGAAGTTTTAAACTTTTGGTCTGAATCTCTGTACAGTGAGGAGACAATGCAAGAAAAGTTCCCCATGAACTAATTTTGAGGATATTTTTGCCAAAGATGTCCCCCACTGAAAACCGGATCCTCCTTTTAGCTAAATATTATGCGGTGCACGTTTTTGGTATCATGAGTTTTTCAGAAGCAGTAGAGAAGAGGAGAGGCTTTGGAGGTGTGACAATCCAAGAATCTTCCCTATGAGGGAGTAAATAGTAAGGGGATGTGTAGATCCTGTCAGAACAAACCCCAGGATTCTGCAGTTGCTGGGTCTGTGGTAACCATCTCAGCCGCTGGTCATGTGGAAGAGTCTCCTCTTCTGCCTCAACAAAGTGAAGGAAAATAAGCTGCCATTCATTAGGAGCCTGTGCTCTGCCGAGCATATGCTATGCCATCTGAAGTATACAAGCAAAGATAAGCAACTCTAATCTCAGTCGTTCTGCAGAATTTCAGAGAGAGGTCCAAAGTTAGTCATGCCTCTGAACAGGAAAATCCATGGAGCAATCAAAGGGCTAGTGAAGGTTATGGGGGCAAACTTGCCTGCCTCAGAGAGAGAGCCGAGTGCCCTGCTTTAGAAACACTTAGAACTAGAGCATGGGTAAAGAATAAAGGACAAATTGCCGAGAGTCCTATACTGATGTCCTTGCAGCCCATTTGTTTATAACACATTGATCTGATGGGTGTGGGCCTTATCATTTTCAAAATTTAATTGGTTCATCCCATCTTGTTCCAAACAGGTTTAAGGTAGACTGTAGGCTAGGTAAATACAATAAAATAACATTTATTGGAAGCAGATAAAAAATTAAAGAGGGAAGATCAGGAGTTATAAAGTGGAACGAGTAGCTAAGTATAGGAAAGTGATGCCCTGAGACAGTTGTAGACTCAGTACCAACCTCTGTCAACGTAGCACCTGCAGGCCGTGGTGACTTAAGCCCTGATAAGGATAAGGTAGTAGGGCTTAGCCCACAGTTGAGGCCTCTGCATTTTGGGAAGCTCCCAAGCAGACAGATTCCCATCCTGTTTGCTCCCCAAGCATCTCCATTACCTCTTTCAAAATGTTCATAATACCTATGGTCACCTGTGCAGTGCCTATTTGTGTTTGACTGTAAGCTCCACGAAACTTGGTCTGGTATATTCAGTACTATATTCTGTCACCTAACACAGAGTCCAGCATTTAGTAGTTACTCAGTATGTGTTCTTTTGAATTAATAATACAGATCAAGGCAGGAGAAGTCAGAGAGAAACACTGGCAGAGTCAAATTGATCCAATCAGAGCTGGGAATAAAATTTATTTTTCAAAATGTCACTTTTACGATTGTAAAATGTGCAATTATATGAATAGTGCCATGCTATGTTTAAACAATGTCCTATTGTTGGGTATCTTTTTTATTTCCAAGAGCACTCTGCTGAATATCTTAATCACAAATCTTCCCCCCATCACAGTTTGACTTTATTTTTAGAGTGAAAACATTGTATTGAGTTTGTGAACTATTAAAAATGAAGTATTGCCTTCTCTCAAAGGAGTAACTGCCTTTCAGTGCTAGCTGGATGTTTATATTTCTATCTTTTGTTATTCAGGAATCATTTTAAATTTGTGATTCCCAAGAAACTACTGCATATTTAAAAAGGCACTGTGGGCAAAACCTGTACCCACCAACATGACACACTTTTGGCAGGCAGAATAATCCCCCACCCCAACATGTCCATGTCCTAACTCTCATATCTGTGACTGTTACATTGCATGGCAAAGGGAACTAAGGTTGCAGATGGACTTAAGGTTGCTAATCAGCCAATTTTACATAAAGAGAATATTCTGGATTATTTAAGTGGGTCTGATGTAATTAACAGGCCTTTCAGATGTGGAAGAGGAAGGCGGAAGAGTCAGTGTCGGAGTGATGTGAGATGAGAAAGACTCACGACACCATTGCTGGCTTTCAAGATGGAAGGGATTAAGAACCAGGGAATGGGGCAGCCTTCAGGAGCTGGAAAACATAAGAAAGCAGATTTGCTCTTAGAGCCTCTAGAACAGTGGTTCTCAACCTTCCTAATGCTGCGACCCTTTAATACAGTTCCTCATGTTGTGGTGACCCCCAACCATAAAATTATTTTCGTTGCTACTTCATAGCTGTAATTTTGCTACTGTTATGAATCGTAATGTAAATATCTGATATGCAGGATGTATTGTCATTGTTACAAATTGAACATAATTAAAACATAGTTATTAATCACAAAACAATATGTAATTATATGTGTGTTTTCTGATGGTCTTAGGCGACCCCTGTGAAAGGGTCATTCGACCCCCATAGCGGTCGCAACCCACAGGTTGAGAACCGCTGCTCTAGAAAGAACCAGCCCTGCCAACAAGTTGATTTTATCCCAGTGAGACCATGTGGGAATTGTAACTTCTGAATTATAAGATATACATTTGTGTTGTTTCAAGTCACCAAGTTTGTGATAATTTATTACAGCAGCCATAAGAAGCTAATACAACACTCTTCAGCTTCCAAAGACCAGCTCTGCCTAGCCTCACCTGTACCCTCTTTAACCAAGAGAATAACACTTTTCCATTCCAGCAGCAAGTGCTCAGCCAGCTGCTCATGCTGCTCCACCTTCTGTTTTATGGTAGTGCCCCTTAAGATAGGAAATAAAAATAAATACAGAGGAATGTGATTGTCAGCTCTAAGCTCAAAACTCCAGTTTGGAATTTACATTGATCGACAGTCTGACCAGCAGATCAACTGATATTGACTGAAAGTAACCCTTGGCCATGACCCTACTCCTTTGGCTATTGTCCCCAGCTCTGTGTCCTTTGATAGGTACTAATCAGCGCATATTCTCTAAGGGCAAGAACAAGCTATTAGCACTGGTTTTTTAACCTCTTTTAGAAGCTGGGTCCTTCTCCTTACAGATTCCAAGCTGGGAAATCATTACACATTTTTAAATACCAGCAGCAGACTCAGGTATAGCAGATGACTTTAAGCAAGATGTTCACTTAGCCAGTGTTAATTGCACCCTCTCTGTCAACAAATCCCAAAGAGGAGATCAGTCTCTGTGTGAGTCTCACTGGGAAATAGATGATTTTTTTATGGGATTCTTATTGCAAATCTCTGTAAACTCTAACATCAGTCATGGTCTGCTGCTGTAGTGTAGGAATTTAACAAATACACACAGTCCTTGCCTAAGAGCAGTGCTCTTGGTTCAGGTGCTCAATCAAGGGTGCCAGTGTCAGATCCAGATTCAATTAATGTTTGGTGAGTACCCACAGTATAATAGACACTGTTCTAGAAATGTTCACGTTATCTCATCAATTCTCACAACAACCCTCATTTTACAAAGAAGAAAATTGTGACATATCAGGGTTAAAACATTTCTTCAGCTCACAACAAGATAGTAAGTGATGGAGCCAGTTTTTGACTCTCTCGTCTTTTGCTATGGATTCAATGCTTTTTCCACTACGCAGTTTCCAACTCACAGCACTTGGACTAGGAGTGAAGGAAACACTGGCATGAAGCTAGCTTCCACCGCAGCCTAGCCCAATGGCCAGTCCCAGTCTTTGTATAACTCCTCCCTTTCTGTCAGCTTCCCTGCTCATGGGCACCCATTATGGCTAATCTAGAGCAAGAGATGGTTGGTGCAAGCCCTGGGGGCAAAAACACATCTCTAGTAGGCTTGGAGCAGAAAGTGTGCCAAGAGATAGAAAGAACTTAAATCTCCAAATGTAATCTCACATGGGGGAATTATACAAATATTTTAACAGTGGAAATATTATTTAAATAAGTGGGGGTAAATCACAATATTATAGATCTGGAGAAGACACTAGGCATTGTCCAGTTCTGTTCTTCACTTCACTGAGGAAACTAAGGGTAGGAAATATCAAGGTGCATGGCCAAAATCGTATATAAAACAATCATGGAGGTTAAATTAAAGCCTCTTGGAACTTAGGGCAATATTTTTTCTTTATACATGATGTTATCTCTTCTAAAGGACTATAATTTTAGGTAATAGCACTGTAGAATTTAGCTGTTGAGTTTCCGTGTACATTTATGAAAAAAAAAAGAGTCATTTCTTGAAAGTAAAATACCTTGTTAAATCTACTAAAAAAATGCTATACAGCTCTAGTGAATTTTGCAGCCACTTATTGAAAGACCCAGAGTAAAACTGTAAAAAGCAGACAGACATGATTTGTCTGCATAAGTGGAATCCTCTGATTGTGGCTTTTCTGCACACAAAACAATTAAGGTAAAATAATGGGTCTTATACTAAAAGACAGATTTCTCTTATCTTTCATTAAAATATAAACACCCATATTAGTGATGATGAAATGGCAACTGAGTAAAGCATAAATATTTTGTTTCCAAAGCAGCAAAATGACCAATAACTTTATCCCCAATGCCTACATTTCTATGTGTACAACAAGAAAAATAAGCCAGAATAAAAACAAAACAAGCAATCTTGGAACAGTTTCTAAAATTACCCACTTCATCCATACATCTTAAGTTGACTATGTAAATCTGTCACTGTGGATTCCTTCATTGATCCTGATTAAGAACTCGTGGTTTCTGATTGGTGGTAGTAAAAATAAAACTATAAGGAATGAAGAAAAGAACTTTGCATGATACACTATATTCTACTAATTTAAATTTTATATAATTGGCTACTGAGTGTTCCTGTGATTTGATTTATATGCATGTTAGAAAACTTCATCTTCCTTAGTTATATTATACTAGGGGCCCGGTGCACGAAATTCGTGCACTGGGTGTGTGTGTGTGGGGGGGGGGGGGGAGTGTCCCTCAGCCCAGCTTGCCCCCTCTCACATACTGGGAGCCCTCAGGCGTTGACCCCCATCACCCTCCAATCGCAGGATGGGCCCCTTGCCCAGGCCTGACGCCTCTGACAGAGGTGTCAGGCTTGGGCAGGGGACCTTCATTTCCCCCCATTTCTGGTTCTGCCCCCAGCCCAGGCCTGATGCCTCTGGCCAAGGCATCAGGCCTGGGTAGGGGACCCCCAGACCACTCCGATTGCTGGCTCTGCCCCTTGCCCAGGCCTGATGCCTCGGCCAGAGGCGTAGACCCCCATCACCCTCCGATTGCCTGATCGGCCCCTTGCCCAGGCCTGACGCCTCCACCAGAGGTGTCAGGCTTGGACAGGGGACCCTCACCTCCCCCCGATCACTGGCTCTGACCCCCGCCCAGGCCTGAGGCCTCTGGCCCAGGAATCATGCCTGGGCAGGGGACCCCCATCTCCCTCTGATCGCTTGCTCCACCACCCGCCCAAGCCTGACGCCTCTGACCCAGGCTTCAGGCCTGGGCAAGGGGACCATCATATCCCCCCAATCCCCGGCTCAGCCCCCCGCCCAGGCCTGATGCCTCGGCCAGAGGAGTTGACCCTCATCACCCTCCGATCACCAATCACCGGATCGGCCCCTTGACCAGGCCTGAGGCCTCCGGCAGAGGTGTCAGGCCTGGGCAGGGGACCCCCAGCTCCCCGCAGTTGCAGGCTCCGCCCCTGCCCAGGCATAACGCCTCTGGCCTAGGCGTCCGGCCCGGGCAGCGGGGACCCGCAGCTGCAGAGGCCCCGCAATCGTGGGCTCTGCTTTAGGCCCAGGCAAGGGACCCCTAGCTCCCGGGACTGCCAGCTTCGACCGTGCCCAGCTCCCATCGCTGGCTCCACCCCTACTTCCTGCTATCACTGGCCAGGGCGGCAAAGGCGCCTGATTCTCCGATCATGGCTGGGGGGCCTTTGCCCTGCCCCCCAGCTCTTAGCTCCCCCCTGGGTTTCCGATCACTATCAGTGGCAGGGGGCTTCTTCTTGCTTTCCCTTTCGCCTCCCTGCATTGTGCCTACATATGCAAATTAGCCGCCATCTTTGTTGGCAGTTAACTGCCATCTCAGTTGGCAGTTGATTTGCATATAGCCCTGATTAGCCAATGAAAAGGTTAGCGCCGTACGCCAATTACCATTTTTCTCTTTTATTAGTGTAGATAGAGTTCATAAAATAGAATGTTCATGCTAATTTCCTCAAAATTGGGTGGCAAAAATTTGTTCAGGAATACTAATTCTTATTATGCCACTTTATTTTAATGAAAAAATAAATTTTCAACTCTGCAAATTCTAACTTATAATACTTTACTCTAAATCAGTGATTTTCAACCCCTGTGCCACAAGAAGTTTTAAAACATGCAATACTGACCTCTTTTCCCTTAGACTGTCAAATAAAAAATCACAATGTCCAACACAACAATACCTGTCTTATTATGAATGAATGAATCAAGTGTAAATGAATCAAAATTATACCTATTTTTTGTCAGATGAGCAAAAAATATAACACTTTTTGGTGTGCCTCAGAATTGTAATAATTAGTTTATATGTGCCATGAGGTGAAAAAGGTTGAAAATCACTGTTCTAAATACATAACTCACTTTAAATTTGATGAACATTTGTACTAAGAAGAATGCCAGGATCCAGCTCGTTAGTTAGTAGCCCATTCAGAAAGTTTCTATGCCATTGTAGGAGCCCAAATAACTTTTGTTCAGATTTCGCTTTAATCTAGATAATTTTTATAATCAGAAGTTCCCCAGGATGGCGACATCTTTTCTCTTTTCTCTCTGTTATCACAGAGTTTTCAGTCCCTACCCACGGGGATAATTGTTTGCAATTAGAGTGTACAGGGCTCATTCATTAAGAGACTGCATGCTGAATTCCTTGGCTTGGAAATAAGGCATCTTAAAACTTGATGTACTGAGGAATTATTCCCTTTTCGGTGGTCAGCCTAAAATCTATGGATTTTCTTTTCTTCTGGATCCATGGGGGGATAATAGGCAGTTACTTTCTTCCTAAATCACTTTAATTCTCTCTAGATAAAATAGGCAACTATATTTGCATTAATTTAATTAATGCGGTTACGTACAGATTCCTATTGCCTAGTAAAAAGTAAATCAGGTGCAAAGAAAATTAGTTCTGCTCAGAGACTAATTTATTTCTGTCCAGAGTACAATACCATTTTTCTTTTTATTCTTAGTGATTCAATGATAACACATTATTATATCACCTACCATAATGTGTGCCATTGTTGGTGGGGTATACATGGATGTGGGTATATGTGTATGCATGTGTGCACTTGAATGATTGTATATATTCTGTATATGTGTACATATTGCATACCTAGTAAGAATTAATATAAGTTAAAGCAGGAATTAGAAATTAGCATGCTTGCTGTTTTCAAAATGAATCCTAAGGATTTGGGGTCCTACTAAGGGTCAATCAGGAGTGATACTGAGAGCTCAGATTGGGTTTCCAGTCATTTTGTGCACTAGGAATTTGTTCTCTGCTATTTTCAGACACTATGTAAATTTTTTTTTACAATTTCTTCAAAGTCCTGGTGAGGCTGCTGCTGTTTTACATCTCATATAGGAAACAAACCAAATATGGAATGCCTCAAAGATGTAATTATGTTAAAGAAAAGGAAGGGGGAAATGATGGATCAAGATCTCTATGCTGGAAAGTCTTGGCAGTGCCAGTCCCAGTTCTAATTCTGGGTGGAACGGAGACCTACTTGGCAAGGGCCTGTCTTTAGGGAGCCAGCACAGGAAGGCAAAGAGTGAAAGCGAGAGCGGACAGACTCTTCTCTGCGGAGTACACTTCATTCTTTGATTATTATATATTTTTTTTTGAGTAGATTTTTTGCTTGGCTCAAAATTTTGTTTTTATTTTGGCATTAATGACTTCGTAGTGACTTTCAGGAGAGTCTTCTAAATTTAAGTGTTAAGTGTTTTAAGATGTTTGTGCTAGTAGAGAGAAAACACTAGACATGTCCATAAATAGAATATGAATAAGAAGTGTTCTACAGTCATTGGAAAGAGCAAAGAGATTGTGCTGATGTGTGTGTATTTATGGGGCTGTGTACATTTATTGCCACACTAAGCTCAGAGTCATAGGTCACAGATCATAATTCCCCAAACTAGAAGACATTCTGACATCTTTATTGCCATAAAATTACTATAAAAAATTAGAAAGAAATATCAGAAGAAAACACGTATATAAAGTAGTCCAAGAAACCACATCACAACAACAACAAATAATAAATTCACAGCCTTCTGAATTTGCAATATGGTGATCTAAATAATGGAGATAAATTTCCCACTAAAAGCATCTAAAATAGCTGAGTTTAATATAAAAAAAACATGAATAAAAGACAGTTTAGATAATCATATTAATTTTGAACAAAGTGCCTGTAATGAAATTTTATTAATAGAGTGTCACTTCATAATGATAATAGATTTAATTCACCAAGAATGTATAACAATTTAAAATTTTATGCACTTATTATTACAGTTCATATTTTTTAAACTTGTAAGTGACAGAACTATAAGAGAAATATACAAGTCCACAGTGTAATTGGAGGGATTTTAAAAATACAGTAACTCACAGGTCAAGCAGACCTGTAAGAATATAGATATTTTTAACAAATTAGCTTGAAATAATAGACATATGAGGACATTTTCACCCAACAAATGGGGGGTCACCATTTTTAAAAATGGTGAAAATTATAACTCTTACCCACATACAGGAGTCTGCCACTTACTGGATTTTTTCCCTTTGAGAGTATTTAAAACCCTGAGTCCCAATTTCCTCAAATTTAAAATGATATTAATGGCAGTTACTTTGTAAGACTACTGTGAGAATTATATTAAACAATGTATGTAAAGCATCTGGAATGTGCAAGTTGCTAAAATAAAGGCATTTCTGCCTTAGTCTAATATTTACCTCACCCAGGTTTCAAAGAGCAGAGCCTTCATAACACTGTCCTAATACATCAAGAATTTGGAAACAAGCTTAAATTAAATTTGTTCCTAATTTTTATGATTTCGTATGATTTCACTTTTTTTCTGCCTCAGCCCTATACTTTTACAGTCTAAATATTCCAAATATGCAATATAAAGCATTCTCTTCTTGTTTGAATCGCTGTCATTTTCCCTTTCTAGACTTCCTGTAGTGTGTGTTCTATTTTTAGAGTGTGATAATGCCAGTTGCTGCAAGGTGAGTGCATGAAGGTTTCTGGCATAGCTCCAGAGTTCAGAGGTGATGAATTCTTCCTCATATATGTGTATTCTAATTCAGTTTCTATAAATTTCCATGGTAGCTAAATGGCATTACATAGAAACTAAAAGTTCTGTGGTTTGTTCATATGCTATCACTTGCAAAAATATATATAGCAGTTAGAGTGTTCTCATGTTTGTTGGTTTTGGTTTGCAGAATATATATGTCACTTAGCCAGAATCCAAATGCCTAGAAAGACCCACAGTTAGTATTCATTCACAGTTCTTAGCAAGCATTAAGTGTGGTCATTGCTCAATAAATACACATTGATTGGTGAAGGACTAACCAGACACTTACTAAATTGGAGCATGGCACAGAAAGAGGAAAGGAGTCAGGAGGGCTGGGAGGTAGCACAGGAGAAGGAGAGACTGAAAGAGAGTTCGAAGACTGAACATTCTGGAAAATCCTGCAAGTGCAGTCATTTTTGAAGTGTGTGATGGTGTGCGATTGCTCAGTCCATTGATGATGTAGAGGGTATGTACAGTACAAACTAGAAATGCGAGCAGGATGATTTAATTTTTTCGTTAACAGTGGCACAGACTATAAAATATTTATGTTCATATTCTAAATATGTATGCCTGGAGTAAATAAATAATTTACTATTCAGGCTGTAAATTATTTACTAAGTTATTCTAAATATATAATACAATTTGCATTCTACTGAAAGTAAAACAGGTAGACTAATGGTCTTTTAGGGCTTTGAAATAAAAAGGAAAAGAATAAAACATCAAGACTTAAGCTATAATAGGAAGTTTTCTATAAAGGAGAAAAATAGCAGAAAACAGCCCCCAATATATTGGAAACCCTCCTCCTCCCCGCTCCAAAAAACCCCCAAAAACCTAAAAGCCCCACAAATTAGCCTTCCTTGTTGAAAATACCCATTTTACCTGTTATTCCCAAATGCCCAAACATGATAGATTTTCTTTGGAATTTTTGAGCTGGGTTTCTTGATTAGAAAATTTGGCACCACAAAAACTTTTTAAAAAATCCATTTTAAAGCTTGCTGTGACTTCAAAGCAGTAAGCAAGATAATGTCCTGTTTGGGTTGGGTGCTCAATAAAACGTGGCTATCTGGCTGGTTCATTCTTTGGAATCAGTCTGCCAAAGATTTCAAATCCCTAACAATGACTCAGAAGAAAGGTTCTTCTTGAATTAATTTGCTTTCTTCTTAAGCATAGTATGTGTTGGTTGGCCATACAGTTCAGACTCATTCCCTTGGCAAGCAGAGTTCTGAGTCAGAGTTGTTTTTGATACATCTGTTCTCAATATCAAGCATGGAGTCATGTCTTCTTGTCTCCCACATACAGAGCTGGATGCATCCTCAGAGTGGTTTGTGGGAGCTAAATCTATGGTGATGGAGGGATAGATCTTCTGTCCAGAGGTGATGGACTCCACTGCCCAGAGTTCTCATTTCATGGGCATTGATTTGGTAATTATTGATTCCTCCTTATGTGCATAGATAATACAACTTATACTGTATACTAACGAGAACAGAGGCTCTAGAGGCAGACATCCCAGGTTACCTCCCTGTTTTATTTGGGTGATCTTGGGCAAGTCAACCTCTACATATCTCAGTTTCCTTATCTTTAAAATGGTGACCATAGTGCTAATCACCTCAAAAGCTATGAGAATTAAATGAGTTAAAACACACAAAACACTTGAATGATGCCTTACACATAGTATTCAATGAGTGTTAGTTCTTGTTATTACTACTATATTATTGATACATGTTTTTTTTTCTATTAAATTTTGTGTTTATTCAAGAAAGAGATTTTTCCTTATTAATTTTGGTAACTAGCATGGTATAGGCCATGTCAGATGATCAGTGAATACTTATTGAAAGAATGAATAGGTAGATACATATGAATAAATGGATTAGTGAGCAAATGAAGTAAGATGCATACATCACCAGAGTGGATTATTAAGTTATTGAGAATGTTCAATGTAACTAGCTCCAACATGTACATGCATGTAAAATTCATGATATAATTGCTATATAATTAATAAACTTATTGACAACTGTGTGTCATTTAATCAGGAATTCCTCTGTTGGTTTTAAATAAAAATGTGCCCCCACTTTGGTTGGAAATTGAAAAGATATTGGTCTGATTTTCCTGTGCCATAGGCTGATGCATTTACCTGAAATTTGTAAAAATGGTGCCCTCAGAAAGGAGAATCTTGAACTTCTTGGTAATCTTTTTCTTTTACATCGTTGAGTCTCTTTACAAGCTTTCTACCAGTGAACCTGGATTCCAAACAACAATCTTCGGTGGTAGAGTGGTGGAAATCAGGGCTCTTTCCTAGGAACAATTGTACTTAAACCTTTCTCTAGGAACTCTAGCGTCACTGGCTTCCCCGTCCTTGGGGACACTGCTACCATGAAAACATGGACTCTGATGGAGGTAGACCTGGTGAGAACTTGTGGCAGCCAATGGGAGAAAGCAGTGACAACATTTCTCTCTGTGCTTTCCATGGGCAACCCAAGGCCTACATCTGGCCTTGGCTTAATGCAGTTGCCAACCCCTGAGCAGGCAGGGTGAGGTGTTGCCTTGACCATAGCCAAGTGAAAAATCTGTGTTGTCAGACCAGAACCACCGGTGGTCAACAGGCTATAGCATCTTCACCTTGAATGCCAGAGGGACGTGTGGAAGCCAACAACAAAGGCTGTTCTATTATGGCTCAAAAGGGAAGCTTCCTTGTTCTGCTCCTTTCTGCATGTCCGAGGGGGTTGCAGAGAAGAATATTTATGTGATGGCTTGATGTGGTCTAAAAATGACTCTTGGTGCTTACCCTCATTCCTTTCTTGATGTTCATTCTACCACTGACCCTTGTCAAGTCAATGTCATTTATATCAACACTGAACTATCCAAGAGACAGAATAATAAGTGAAATAAAGGAGGATGGGACTCAGGGACGGGATATGGGAAGTGGCAGGGACCTATTATATATAGTATGCGGTCATAAAGCTATGTTGATGTTTTCATGTAAATATATCAAAATATCCTGGTTTCAATTATTTTTACTTTTGGTGATGACATATCTGATAATGATTAATTATTTTCCATCTAATTTAGAGTGAAAAGTTTTCATAGCTTTTTGCCACCTCTTTCTTTTGTTTTTCTCTTAAAAATATTCTTTGATCTGTTAGAGTTAAAAAGTTAATAATGCTTTTCTTTAACATAGTGAACGGTCTTTATTTTCTTTTCTGTGCTTGTGTGTACTTTCTAAATATTATACAAAGGACCTCCATCACTTTAGTAATCAGAAAAAACTATTAAAGTAATAATGGGATTGCAAAAGAAAAGCTCACAATACTTCCCGTGAGGCCGTCCTCTGGCTTTCTTCCATGAAAACATTTTCTCTCTGCATGGGAGTCACAGAAATTGCTCAATGCTTTGTTGTTTTATTTCCATGGAGTCTGTCCCTTTTACATGACCCCCACCTCATTTCATCACCCCGCTTCTATTTTTTTAATAAGATAGCTTATAGAGGAGAAAATAAAGATGCACTATTTGTCAGTGACTCTATAAAATATTTCTGCCAACTTTATGGCTTTGATTGCTACTCTAGACACTCTAGTGTACCTTCGTCCTCCCCCAGCATCTGCTCCATTAACATTTTGTGGCTGAGCATGAACTTAAAAGAAGAAAGCTATGAATCTTCTCCCATCTTCCCCACCTTGGGTACCATGTCTAGTCTGGCACAGGATGGGAAAGGGTGATGCTCCCATCTCTATAATATATGGAAAACACTTCTTATTCTTGGTTTTACTTTGGTCTAGCCATTAGCTCATGGTAAGCATTTTTTTGTCCTTTATATTTGCTTCTTAACCAATAAAAAAAGAGCAAAGCTGACTTTACTGCTTAAACTTTCTGTTTCCACTGCTGATTCAGTGTCTGAGCTGAGTTGCTCAGGGATTGTCGCTGCCTTGGTAAACTCCTCTGCTTTCTCCACCCTTGAGTCTTTCTTTTGGGAATGTCCTTGGCTTTATTGAGTCTAGGACTTCTTTCCAGGGAGCTTCTGGGTGTGGCTGAGGCTTTGGAGGATGTCAGTTTCTTTCATCTCTCCCATTCTTTCTTCCTCTCTACCTTTTAGAAATACAACATTTCTGGATTATTTCTCATTGAAAAGTATTCACAGTGAGATTGCTAGAGATTTCACAATCAGAATCCTAGGCATGAAAGAGAGAAGAGGAAAGGGTAAGTTGCATATATTGAAGATCTAAACATTCCACATTGCAATTCCTGAAAAACCCTCTGAGGGAAGAATGGCCTTACTCTGTTTAAACACTTTCTTCCATTAGGTATGGCATGACCAATGAGAAGTCATCTACTGTTCTCTCTATTGGAACACTTTCCCTGGACTTACCTGCCTGGCTAATTTCCAGTCACCCTTCAGTATTCAGCTCAAACACAAACTCTTTTTGGAATTATTTCTTTCTGCCTTAATTTCAAGAATGCCTTTGCCCATGTCTCACTCCTGATTAGCTAAGTGAGCATTCTTCAAACACCTACAATACACTCTAGTCCTCATCATCTTGCACTGTAATTGTTTATTTTTACCACTAGATTGAGAGCACTTTCAGGGAAGGCCCTGCCTCTTCCTTTTCTTTTTTCCTTGATACCTGGCCTGGAGCTTAGCACACAGAAGGATCTCCGTGAGCATTTGCTGAATGGATAAAGGTTTGTGGCTCTGGTACTTCTGTTGCTGTATCGAAGACAAAGAACCCATGATAGGGTACAAAGGCCACGCTGTGTCCCAGAAGTTCCTCTCTGTGACTCAGATTGCCAGCAACATCTTTTTCTAGTTTGAAATCTAAGATGCCAATAGAATCAGGTTTTCCTGAAAATAAAACTCCTGTCTAGCTTCTAGGACTCCATAGCAAGGTTCCTATTGTGCAGAGGGCTACACTGCACCATTGTGCTCCATTGCAGTTGTTAGCACTTAGCCATCTCATGCAATTTTCATTTTGGTCGCTTTGTGATTCTTCATCTCTAGGCAAGAGGAGGGTAAATAAGAAAAAAGTCTCTGATGTTCCACGGCAGCTTGGCAGTCACAGAGCTTTGGAAATCCGGATACCATCCTACATTGTCTGTGCAGTGGCGTAGCTCCAAGTATTTTAGCTCTGAAAAATGAGCTTGGTTTCTGTCTGTGAGCTAACACATGCATTTTGCACACACTCTGTTAGCTCTGTGGGAATGGTGTCTTAGAATAACAATACCAGAACCCAACAGGCTCCTTGAGATCATAATCTTATTTTTAAAAAGAAGGATGTGATAGCCAGAGAGGTGGAGAGATTTGCTCAAGGTCATACCTTTAAATGGGAGTAGAACTTTAAGTCAGGTTTCTGGTGCCCAGTCTAGAGATGTTCTAAATACAATGGTCTGAGTTTTCTAGCCTGGAGAAAAGCTTGTGGCTTACAAACGATCAGAGGGAAGAGAATGACTTTTCCTTTAAAAAAAGTGGTGGGGAGGAATTCCACAAAGACTAGCATGTAACCTTAGACAGCTATGGCACCTAGCTGGGCCTAGTTTTCCTTATCTTGAAAGTGGGAATGACAATGGTTCCCCTACCAGCTATTTTGAAGATTAGGTGACATCATGTCAGCACAGTGCCTGGCACAGAGCCTGGCCTTAGGGGAAGCTCAGTGAACAAACTCAGTGAACAGGGGCCATTATTACCAACAAGCATGTTGTCCAGCTCCGTTCCCATTCCAGCTCCAGAAAGCTTCCCAGCGGGCAATCAATGCAGCAACCCGCTGGCTGCCGAGCAGTCACGCAGGACACATTTGTGAAGGGTTTGAGAAGAAATCTAGTGTGCAAGAAAACAACCAAATTCCAATAAAGCCCAATTATTTGCACTGTTTATTAATAGCTTTGCTCCTCCGCCTCTCCCCCAGCAACAAATGAGGATCTGACTTGAGGTATGGCTCTGGGAAGGGAGGCCTGGTGTGCATTCTGCAGGGGGTATCTCCTGCATAATGCATCCTGGCATCCAAAGGGGGTCTGGATGGCTGCCTGCTCTCAGCGTCCCTTTGTATCTCCCATCATTACCCATAAAAGCCTTCATTATGATTCGGGTCCCCTTTATTGCACAAATGAATAAAATCTGACAAAATTGTAAGTAAATCCTTTAGTGGTAAATGCTAATAGAAGAGGGCAAAAATTAATTTTATGCATGAAGAATCTCATTAAGTAGCTTCACAGAAATAAAAGGAACTGGCACCAGAGACTGGCAGGGTGCTGGCTTCTCTGCAGCCTTGCCCTGGAGGAGGCAGCGCACTCCCGCTGCTGCTGGTGGCACCAAGTACCACAGGTGGCTACATGGCTCCAGAGCCACACTTTCCAGGAAAGGCTTTTACTCCAGGCAGGCAAAGCCTAGCCCCAAGGCCCTTCCACTCCAGAGGCCCTAGGGATGCACAGGGAGGGCACTAGGATGAAAGGTCTCCCAGGAACCTTGAGCAAGGCCCTGGGGCAAGGCAGGAGGCATGCTCCTAAGACAGCACTGCCTGGGCCAAGCAGCCACAGCTTTCAAGATACCTGCAACCAACTCCAGTCCCTCCTCTGTAGGGCCCTCTAGTGCTAACTTAAACCTGTAAGCTGCTCTCAAAGGAGGATGAAGGATGTGCTGGAGAGGTAAGGGGAGGAGAGGAAGGAAAGTGTGGTGCAGCATCCGGGCTTTAGCAGAACCCATATTGGTCCACTGGGGATAGGAAATGGACAGTAGGCTCAAATGCTCTGCCAGCGAGGCCCACCCATCAATGATTGATTCCATATTAGTTCTTGACCGATTAATTCTATACATTTCTTCACTGTGTTTTTCTGGTTTTGATTCATATTCTGTGGGATAAATGATCCACTTAGCATGGTTTACTTCCCCTCCTGGAGAGGAAGCTGTTGACATCAAGACAAAAGTAATTTGTTCAGTCCATCTCCTCTCACCAGCTTTCTGCTTTCAGCCATTGTACGTTCCAGACGATGCTATTCATCAATACATGTTTTCTCTAGATGTAAAATAACTCATTCTCAGTTATTTGTGGTTTCAGTGTACAAAGACCATACACAAGTGTCTTATAATTTTAATTGATCAACTATGTGTGCAAATACAGTAGATTTTAAACACACAGTGAAGATCTGCTGAGAGGATAAGGTTTTAAGAAAATATTACACCTTTTACTTATTCCCCAGTGTGGCTGCATGTCTCATAAGGAAGAGACACTCAGATACAATGGGAACTATATTGGGTATCAGAGAAAACAAGCAATAACAACACTAATAAAAAACAGAAAGGAAAGAACAACCCTTCAATAGCAGCCCTTATTGATGTTAAGTTGTTCCAGGGAAATTCTGTAAATCCCTGAAAACATGCTGAGAAGACACCAGACACACTAAAATTTGCCTGTGCACCTGGCATCAATAGGGCAGAAACGGTATTAGAATAATGGTCAGAAGGGAATTGAATTCAGAAGCACCAGAAAGTGACAGAATTACATTCGAATCCCAGCTCCATCTCTTAGCAAGCCTGAGACCTAAATGGTGTAAAAGAGTTAATCTTTCTGGGCATCAGTTTCCTCAAAGTTCCTTTGAGGGTTGTAGAAAGCAACGCAGTGCCTGTTTCTACCACAGGCTCTCCATAAATGACAGCTCTTACGAGTCTTTAGGGAGCTGAGATTGGATGTGTAAGGTGAACCAGATTGTAATCTCTGGGCCTTTTCCAACCATTTGCATCTGACTATTCCTTTTGAATATCTTCTGTTCCATATGTCGTGCCTTCACTTTGATGAAAGCACCAAAGCGATTAGGAGAAAGAGCAAATACATTTTTGAAATGTCAGCCCCAGAGCATTGTTTAGATATCATTTCCAAGTTCCATTCCAAATTGTTTTTAAAGAATTCAATTTTCTTTTTAACTGTGCTTGCTGATCAAAGCACCTGCTTCATTGGTTGGGAATTTGGTTTTATCAAACTCTGTCTTCATCATATGCCCCAATTTAATTGCCTTGCTCTCATTTTAATTGCTGGATTTGCCTTTTGTTTTCATTGTGACCAGAAAAAAGGTAATATTTTAGCTCTCCTCCTTTAAACTGAAAAAACACACACTAAAATCTGACTGTCATGCAATTTATTAAAGAATTATCCATTTGTGATTACATGAAGATAGTTTAGTTTAGTAGTTATATCATGAAATCTATGCAAGTTGTTTGCTGCTCTTTTAGAAAGCTGTTCTTTAATTCACACTTAATATTGAAAACTGTGAATTTACCTATTCTTCTTAGGTTCTTTTTCATGCTTGCCCATGTGTTTGCACCATTGTGTGACAAAGATGAACTAGGAAGTACAAGAAACCTCATGGTTTTCCAAACTAGCTGCACTTTCTAATTTTATAGACCTTAAAAAATATAGAATATTGGGACTCACCCCAAATATTCAGGTGTATAGCCTGTGAAGTCCTTTTAAATTATCGATGTGCAACTGTCCCATGAACTTGTATTTAGGGAGCATTAATCTAGTCCACAGCCCATATTTCACATCTGAGGAAATTACAGTGAAGGAGAGTTAAAGCAACTATCAAGGTCACAGAGCGAGGTAATGACAAACAAGTTTCTGACCATTGGGATATTCTGAACTCACCACTTTCATTATGCTCCTTGGAACAACTAATTTGATGCTATTATCTGTATGAGATTTTAAAAATTATTTAATATATGGCTAAATGCTTATCCCAAATCATAGCAAAGAATATTACAATATCAAAACAGCAAAATACCAAGGTTACAGTAGAAGATGCCTCCAAAAACATCCAAGTCTATGGAGCGAATGGACAAAACTTAGGAAATCTGTTTTGCTTTTTCAGTAGTTTCTTAAATGCATCCCACTTATTTGAATGACACACTGAGTCTTAAGATGGCCAATCTAGTTATCTTTGGTTACTTAGCAACCACATCTGATTCCTGCATTGATGGCCCACGTACCATGGAACTGGTGCTGTAATTGGTCAATTGTATGACATGACTGGCTTACATGAGAGGAGAAACCAAGGTGCCATTTCACAACTCTTTGAGAAACAGGATTATCCCAAGTGATAGAATCGTCCATTCTTCCTACTTCTTTTCTTATTTCTGCCTTCTCTTCAGACTGGTTCTAGAAGAAGCAGTTGGAATAAAGTTGTCCAATAGCTGTGGTGTAGCTAGAGTAAGAGCCGACGGCAATCTTGACATCCTCAGACTCTTTTTATGTCCTCTGGGTTGACAGCTCTAAACTCTTGTACATTATTCCTCTCCTCTTTGTCTCAGGTCTCCTTTTTCATGGTGATGGCAGAAACAAATTACTTTGTATGTTTTCAGTGTTTGGATGGTTTGAGTTCCCGTGAAGAAACTAAATGTAAAAACAATTTGTATGATAAAAACCTATTAAATTTTGAGCTTCAATTTCCTCAATGGCAAAATGGGAGAAGTTAGCTATTAGCATTGTGTTTGATCACCAATACAAGTCAGTAATAATTAAAAAGAGCTACTGATGCCTTTGTATTACTATTCCTTATATTAACAAATTTGATCAGAGTGTTTTCTTATGAAAAATTCCAAATCTTTCACCATATTCAGAAACAAATATGTTCAGCCTGCACAGTTAGCAGCTCTTTAATCTCCTATCTACAGCATCTTGCATTAGAAAAACATAGTTCTTCAGTGTATTTATCACAAGGTATTGAAATTATTTGTTTTTAGGTCCTTATTTACTCGATTTTTAGCTCCTCAAGGAAAAATGCTGTCACTCATTCCTTTCTGAATCTTCAGGGGCCTAATGCAATACCTGACACATAGTGGGTGTTCAGAAAGTGCTTGTGGAATGAATAGAGAAGTGCTCGGGCTCAGAGACACGGGGCAATAATGGTGGCCAACACAAGGCTCCCCAGTTTAAGACCCACAAGCACAGTGGACTTTGAGTTTTGGTTTTCCAGATTACAAAGAAATGAAAATCAGCTTCGTCCTCCTCCTGCCTGCCTTATAACTCATGCTGTTATGGGTTAGAAGTCTTGGCAGGGATAAGGCAAAAAGCCATTCTGTCAAACTTGGCACCTTGTTGTAAATGTGGATAATGGGTCTACTTGGTTAAAAAAAAAAAAAAAAAGGAAGAAGAAGAAGAAAAGAGGCAATCTGGGCATTTTCTTCTCTTTAATGGAGTCAGATAGTTGTAACATTTTTTCCAGCTTCATTTAACTCCTTTCTGTGTTAAGAGAATTGGAAAATCAACTTTGACAGGAACTCGCATTAAGCTGCTGATCTACAGCTATGTGGCCATTTGCCTCAGAGGGGGATTGTTTGTAAGAAAACTTTTTTGAATTCAGAGGTTTCTGCACAGACACACTATAGTGGCTTCTTGGTTTAATACAGATTCCAAAGAAGGCACACCTGATCTATGTATTCATCCCATAAATATGTGTTATGGTTCCAATACATTAGGACAGATTTTCCTTACAGTCACTTTTAGAGATAAAGCACCAGGTAAGCAAAAGAAATTTCCTGGTCTCTAAAGCTTTAGCAGATATTTAATTCTCATTTTGCCAGTGTAGAATCAGCAGATGTTGCCAAACAAGACTCCTATAATCTATCAAGGGTCACATCCTAGGGCCCTGGCAGGTAGCAGTAGGCTGCACTAGATAATGAGAGGAGAGAAAAAGCAAACATTGCCCTCTGCACCACCCATGCTCCACCCCAAATGCATTTATGCTCATCTTGCTGACTTGGTAACTGAACTTAAACATTGCCTGCCCACTTTGATTTGCTCCTTTCTCTTAATGATTTCCAAAAGGTAACAGGAGAATTGCAAATTAAAGAACAAATGAGGAAAAGAAGATACACCCTAAGTAGTTTTTAAACAATTCACCTGGAAAGCTTATGCACAGCTGCTTACATGTCTGAAGGCCATTACCAGTTCCTGGAAGGATAATATCCCCACTTCCTGTTCACTGCATTTATCTTCTCTGCTTGGCAGGAGAAAACCATTCTACTTTGCCTTTCAGGACATAAGGGAACAATTTTCATATCACCTGCTTTCATTAAGCTCATAGTACCACCTAGTAGGCTTTGGGCATGTAGTGCTCAGTAAATATTTGTATACTTTACTCAGTAGTGCTATTTTCCCCTGTACTAATGAAAACAAGACCAAGTCATTTGAGTCTGTGTTATCTGTAGTAGGGTCTGTTTAGAAACAATTTCTAGGAGAATTCCAGGCATCTTTAGTAGAATAGCATATCATACCAGGTCACAGCCATCTTTTCACACGAGATGTGACACTTTCTAACCCCCAGTCTATATACATGCTCTGATGTTTACCATTCCCTGATGACTACTTGCAGTGCTTCCTAAAGAGTAGAGTGACTGTTAGGTTCCAGTCCTGACACTATGTGACCTCAGAAAAATTATTTAACTTTTTTGGACATTTACTTCATCTATATAACAAGAAGACTGGCTTGGATTATCTCTAAAATTAGAATGGTTAAGGTTTTTTCTGGGTACCAATACCACTCTGTCAGCAAACTGCCTGGAGCACTGTGCTTATAAGAGTTGCGAGTCCATATTCTGGCTCAGAAAACAAATACCTGGGTTGAATACACTGTCTGTCATTCAGATGGAAGCATGAGTTTAAAGACTGAGTGATATGCATACACCAGCTTTGTTCTGACCCTTAGCTGTGTGGCTATGGACAACTTAGTGAATCGGTTTTCTTATGTGTAAATGAGTATAACATTAGTACCTAACTTAAGTAGGATTAAATATGGTGAAGTATCAAGTGCATTTAGAACAGTGACTGGAAAATGGTTTACACTGAATGAAAGTTAGCTATTACTATCTTTTTTGGTTAATGTTATATTTAAATTATTTACCTAAGATCTCTTTCAGTTCTGACATTTAATTATGATAAACCAGCACTTGCACTTTCTGACAAGTACTAGCCCAGAACCACTGGTAACCACTATGCTGTAAACCCAAAATTAATACAAAATTATACTGACTGAAAACTGTAATTGAAAAAAGAAATTTTAAAAAAGGTATCCTCACTAGCCCAGCCTTGTGGTGTGCACTGAAATATCTGATTTTGGATAATCTGTTAAGTGTCAGTAGTGGTTTGCCACTGGAGGTCAAGAGCAATCATTCTTCATAGGAGGTTGCAAATATTTTTACCCTATTTCTACACCAAATGGATGGCTGGGTAATAATAAATGCAACTGGGGTTCTTTTTATTTATTTATTAATTAATAAAATATATAATTAGTTACTATCCACTATGTACTATTGTGGACACTAGAGATGGAGTGACATTTACAGCAGAAAAGATCCCTGTTCTCAAAGAGCTTAATTGTAGTAAGGCAACAGGCGATAGGTAAACAAATAAAGAAAAAGGACAGTCTCAGAAAGTTGTAAGTGCTATGATGACCATAAAGCCGTCCTGTGATAGGGAACAATCACACTGGGCGATCAGAAAAGGCTTCGATGGGGACAAATGTGTGAGCTGAACCCCAATTCCTGAGTAGGAAGCAGCAACACGGATATGAGGAAGATTTTTCTGGTCCTGGGCAAAGGCCTTATGCAGGAGCGTGGCATAATCGAGGAACAGAAAGAAGCCCAGTGTGGGTGGAGTAGAGAGGAGCACAGAGGAGAATCGTAGGGCTGAGATGAGGAGTTAAGTGGTGCCCAGTAGTTTTGGGCATCACAGGTCCTGGTAAGAAATTTAGGTTTTACTCCAAACATATTGAGAAGCCACATGAATGTTATAAGCAGAGAAGTGACACAATCTGATATATGCTATACATTTTTTCTGTGAATGGTCAACTTTATATCTGACTTTATTTTGCTCCATTGTAGCAGAGGATATCTTTTTTAAAATTTCTTTTTTCAATTACAGTTTTCAGTCAGTATAATTTTGTATTAATTTTGGGTTTACAGCATAGTGGTTACCAGTGGTTCTCAATCTTCCTAATGCCACAACCCTTTAATACAGTTTCTCATGTTGTAGTGACTCCCAACCATAAATTATTTTCGTTGCTACTTCATAACTGTAATTTTGCTACTGTTATGAATTGTAATGTAAATATCTGATATGCAGGATGTATTTTCATTGTTACAAATTGAACATAATTAAAGCATAGTGATTAATCACAAAAACAATATGTAATTATATATGTGTTTTCCGATGGTCTTAGGCGACCCCTGTGAAAGGGTCGTTCGACCCCCAAAGGGCTTGCGACCCACAGGTTGAGAACCACTGGGTTAGACAATCGTATACTTTACAAAGTGTCCTCCCTGATATTTCCAATACCCAACTGGCACCATACATATATTTTTAAATGATTGCTATGGTTCTTTGTCCCAAAGGGATGGTAGTGGAAAAAAGTGTAATCAGGTTAAGCAGTTGCCATTAATCTAGGTAAGAACTAAAGGGACTTGGAAGGTGAAAAGATTGGATAGATTGGCATATGTTTCAGAGGGGAAGATGAAAAGATTTGCATTAAAAAGTGTTTAAGATTTTATCTAATGTGGCATTTGTCTCATATCTACAAACTTCTTTAAGGCTCCAGGCCACTTTTTCCTCAAGTATTGCATTAGTTCCTAAGTATTCTGCTTGTTCTAGAAGCCTAAAAATGTTAATGCAACTTTCTTGAGTATTTGTCATGGAAAAAGCATCACTTCCACACAACTCACACACTGAGAAAACTGAATCAATAAGCACCGCCAAAATAAATGTCATTGCGTGGTCTTTAGAGATGTCACTCTAATTTTATTGTTCTTCCACATGAAATAAATTAAAGTCCACAGCAAATGATTAAAAGCCCATTAAAATAACCATGTACTAGAGAAAACATGAACAAACCTGAATTCTTAAACCAAAGAACTGTCAAAATTTACAACATTCCCCCTGCTGGGCCGGCCCCGTGTGTGGCCTCCTTGCTTCCTACCTTCCTTCAGAGCACTAGAGATTGAACTCCTCAACTTGCAATGCCTAACTTCCCCAGAGGAAGCTCTGATCCAAACATATGCCTTGCAGTATCTTTGTTCCTGCTACATTGCTCTCAAGATAAGTTATCTGGGATTCCTCCATCCTGGAGGAGGGATCCAGAGTTCAAGTCTCTTTGCTTCCCATTCAGATAAGCGATGTGACTCTGCCTTTATTGACCTTTCTTATCTAGTGACTTTCACATCTTCCTGCAGACATGTTTCTCCAGGATACTTTGACTTCTATCATGGCGAAGTTTGGGGTGTGTGTGTGTGTGTGTGTGTGTGTGTGTGTGTACACCCGCAAATCACAATTTATTTAACATTTTACAGGCATTTGTGTTGTTACTAGTTTGGGGCTATTACAAATAAAGATCCTCTGAATGTTTTTATAAAAGTTTTGTATGTACATATGCTTTTATTTCTCTTGAGTGAATACCCAGGAGTAGAATATCTGGGTCATGTTGTAGGTGTATGCTTAACTTTTTCAAAGCAGTTGCAATATTTTTCCACCAGCTGTACATAAAAGTTCCAATTGTTTCATGTTGTCCCCAACACTTGATGTGGCCAAAAATTGGTATAGTCAGACTGTCATAGCTCAGGTAACATATTTGGTTCATGACCCAATGGAAAAAAAAAAAAGAACATCTCCTTTCTAATACCATATATAAAATATTAGGGAATAATTCCACTAGTGTGCCAATCATTGGCCCATGATGTTCTTGGCTAAGAGCAGAGAGACTCTGTAATTGGAGGTAACATGATGGCCACAGAAAATGGGGAGAAAAAGTTTCCTAAAGCATGACAGGGTTATTATCAGAGGAACGGAGAGAGTAAATCTAGGTAAACAAAACACTAGGCATTTTAGTATTGCCTTGAGTTTAAGGAGTGTGGAGCCTGGGGGAAACCCTAGTAACAACGTTCAATAAAGTTTATGAGTAATACCCAAAGTAGACAATATAAATCCGGCTTCCTATGTCCACAAGGATCAAGGCAAGAAGGGGTTCAAGACAAAGACCTGAAGTGTATAATTCTACCAATAAGCTCCCCCATGAGCTGACCTGGAAGTTCTCAGTGGGAGGTAACAAATGAATCTTGGAATAATTCTCTGAGCCAAGGGGGGAAAAAAAAAAAGCAATGTAGTGGCTTTTTGGTATGTCCTGAAAGCTTGAAAGTGCCTACTAGGAGGCCATACTTTATCACTTAACTATTAGTTATGATCAAAAATTCTGTCTGTAAATCATGTATAAATATGGAAAACAGTAAGTTTAGAAATATTTAATTACTCCCAAATTAAGATAGCCCTAGTCCTAGCTTTAAAAGGTTCTATGTCTTCTCTGTATATTCCACTTTTTGTTAAAGTCCAGTGCTCTTAGAATGTGCTCAGCCAGTGGGAATATCAGTACCATTGATGATTCTAGGGCTTGGGTAGTATTCAAATAGAAATGTGGATTGTTATTTGGAGGTATCAGTTTGTCTTCTGCTTCAATAAGCCTGATCTTTTTTTGTATTTTTATCTCCAGTGTAGAAATGACATTTTTAATATTGATATTAATTATATTGTATAATTATAGCTTGCTGATGCTTTACAGTGCATGATGGAGTAGAGATTGGTATGGGATATGGATGCCTCTGAAGTGTTTCAGGATTTAAACCAATTAAATTGTTTCCATCTCTTATGAGGTTTGAATAATTATCTCATGAAACTCATATGAAATTATTACTATTATAAAGAAGCATTTTATTGAGAGTTAAGGCAATTTTGAGTTCTGAAAAAAAGGTGAGGAGAATCATTTGACTTGCTGTGCTCCAGATGTGTTGGCTTGACATTGAAATCATTATTCTTCATCTCTACCTTACTCACCTGATTTCTCTCTATCTCATTAAATTGCTGTGATAGACGTGTTCACCAGGAAAAGTTTGTCTGCCAATGTAAGCATTGCTACCACATTCTTTCAGGTATAAACACTCCTTAAAACCAGGCACATGGGCCTTGGCTTTCAGTGCTCAGTCTTTCATGTAAATTTTCCAAGGCCAGTGTTCTGTCATCTGACTAAAACAGTTTTAAATTCCAGGTGCTCAGTGGCATGGCTCCATGAAGACTACAGGGACTGAAAAGATGATGCCATTTTATTTTATATACTCTAACTTGCCTGACTAATTCTCTCATATTCATCTCATAAAAACAGAGTGGCATCTGTGCTTTGAATTTTAGGCTACACTGAATTAAAAAAAAAAAAAAAGAATGTTACATCACAATCAGAAAATGTCCCCACGTGGGTTTCATGAAGGAAAGCTCTACAACTGCAATTACCAGGAGGCTCCTAGGGATCTCAACAATCCCTCTGGGAACTCATGAAAAAAAATGGTACTTTTCAATAAATCCATCCCAGGAACATGAGTGAGCAGGGTCTTTACAGTAGAGATCACAGGAGTTAAAGTTTCTTAGGGAACACCATCAGTGGATCATAGAACATTTCCATGTAAAACATGAGCATCACAATGATAGCGTTCTTTCAGAAATTTCATTGAATAAGTGAGAGTTTTTGTTATCTTGATGATATGATAACTCAGCTAAATAGTTGCCAAGAATGTATGTGCTCAAAACTGGGATACAACTAGGGGAATTGATAAAAAGGTAGAAAAAATAATCTGTTGCATTTTTCAATCCTGGTAGCATATTTTTAATTTTGAAGAATTTTATTTTAGATTATTTTTCTTACTTATACATATAACACTCCTTGTATGTTTCTGGGAAAATTAAGATAACATTGTATTTTTAGAGTTAATCAATTTCAATTCTTGTCAATACTTTGACTATTGTGTGTCATAGCAGCCAGTTGGACAGTTTAACAGTCAGATGGTCGCTTAGGCTTCTATATATATAGACTAGAGGCCTGGTGCACAAAAATTTGTGCACTCGGGAGGGTCCCTCAGCCCAGCCTGTGCCCTCTCGCAGTCTGGGACCCCTCCGGGGATGACAACCTGCTGGCTTAGGCCTGCTCCCCGGGGGACTGGGCCTAAGCTGGCAATCAGACATCCCTCTGGCAGCCTGGCAGCCCTTGGGGGATGTCCACTTGCCAGTGGGGAGCAGACCTAAGCTGCAGTCGGACATCCTTAGCGCTGCTGAGGAGGCAGGAGAGGCTCCCACCACCACCGCTGTACTGGCAGCCATCAGCCTGGCTTGTGGCTGAGCAGAGCTCCCCCATGTGGGGGCACACTGACCACCAGAGGGCAGCTCCTGCATTGAGCGTCTTCCCCCTGGTGGTCAGTGTGTGTCATAGTGACCAGTCATTCCCAGTCTTTCTGTTGTTAGGGTCAGTTTGTTATTACCCTTTTACTATATAGAATAAAGGCCTGGTGCACGGGTGGGGGCAGGCTGGTTTGCCCTGAAGGGTGTCCCGGATCAGGGTGGGGGTCCCGCTGGGGTGCTGGCCAGCCTGGGTGAGGGGCTGATGGCTGTTTTCAGGCTGGCCACACCCCCTGTAGGGTCTGGGTCCCCACTGGGGTGCCTGGCCAGTCTGGGTGAGGGACTGAGGGCCATTTTCAGGCTGGCTGGCGACTGAAGCTCCCAGCCTCTCCTTTTTTTATTTTTCTTTTTTATTCTGGGATTTATTTACCTTCTATAATTGAAACTTTGTTGCCGTCACTGGAGCTGAGAGCCGGGCTCCTGCTCGCTCCAGCTCTGAGGCCATGGCCTGCTGAAAGCAGGTATCTGGGGTTTGTTTTGCTTCTATAATTGAAACTTTGTTGCTTTCGGAGCTCAGAGCTGGGCCACGGCAGGCGGGGAACCTTGGCTTCCTCCATCACTGGAGCAAGCAAGCCTCCTGCTCGCTTCAGCTGCGTGGCTGCCGGCCACCATCTTGGTTGGCTGATTAGCCAATGGGAGGTGTAGCAAAGGTATGGTCAATTACCATGTTTGTCTATTATTAGATAGGATAATTGACATGTCACAGAATTTACCCATTATAAATGTACAGATGATTTTTAGTAAATTTACACTATTATACATTTATCACCACAATCCTCCCTCCCTCCCTCTCTCTCTCTCTCTCTCTCTCTCTCTCTCTCTCTCTCTAGTGAGTGTACAGTGCTTTTTCATTGTGGATTTTATTTTCAATTCCTTATTGTTCAATGGTATTGAGAAACTTCTCATGTGATTATAGTCCGTTTGTATGCAATTTTCCCCATTTTAAAATTGATTTTTTTTTCTGTATTATTGAGTTGTACGAGGTCTTTGTACAAGATACACAACATTTATAGGATATATCATTAGAAAATATTTTCTCCCATTCTGTGGCTTGCATTTTCATTTTCTTAATGGTGTAATTTGCAGTACCTATATGTTTTTAATAATGTTCTATTTATCAATATTTTATTTTATAATCATACTTTTAGTGTCATAACTAAGAAATATTTGTCTAACCTAGATTCACAAAGATGTTCTCCAGTAATTTATTCTGAAAGACACATAATTTTAGCTTTTTCACCCAGATTTGTGATCCGTTCTGAGCTTATTTTTGTGTGTTGCATGAGATTAAAGTATTAGATCATTTTAAAAAATATGTGGATTTTCAGTTGTTCCAGCAGTTTTTTCTAAGACCATCCTTTCTCCATTGAATTTCCTTGGTAGCTTTGAAAAATAAATTATTCATAAATATAAGGATATATTTCTGGACACTTGGTTCTGTTTCAATGATGTAAATATCTGTTCTTAAGCCACCATTACTGGAAACAAAAATTAATTTTGTTATTTTTCAAAATTATTTGGCCATTCTAAGTCTTTTGCATTTTCATATAAATTGTAAGACCAGCTTATCAATTTCTATAAGAAAGCCTGATGAGCTTTTTATAGGGATTGAAATAAATTATAAATTATTTTGGGGAGAATTTCCATCTTAAAATTATTTGGTCTTCTTATTCTCTAACATGATATGTCTTTCAATTTATATAAATCTTTTAAAATTTCCCTCAGCAATACTTCATACTTTTCAATGTACAGGTCTTGCACTTAAATATTTTTCTAAGTACTTAAGTCACTTTGATGTTATTTTGAGTGTAATTTTTTTGATTAACTTTTGGATTTTTCTTTCCTAGAAAGGTAATATGCATCAATTTTGTATCTTGCAATTTTCTTAAATTTGATTATGTACTCTAGTAGGTTTTGGGTAAATTCTCTAGGATTTCTACATCCAGGATTATATTATCTGCAAATAAAAACAATTTTACTCCATCCTTTCCAAAATATATGCCTATAATACTGTACATGATGTAAGCTCTGAAAACCTCCCCAACACCTTCTCTATCTACTCTATCTTTCATTCAGTCCCACGGATGTTTCTTTCAACAAAGCTTATGCACCCTTATTTCTGTCTTAGGGCATTTGCACATGTTACTCCTTTTTTCTGAAACATTCTTCATCCAAATATTTCATGACTGCCCCCCTTCATCATATTTATCTTTCATGTCTCAAGTCAAAAATCATCACTTCAAAATAAACTTTCCCAGGTCATCCTGAGGAAGTTAACTCTACAGCCATTCTGTATCTTTCTGTAAGCTGTTTGATTCAGAGCATTTACAACCCCCAAATAATTTTATCTTTTTGTACATTATTTCTGTCTCCCAACTCAATTTGAATGTAATCGTCTTAGATACTGTGAACTTGTATATCTTTTTCCCTGATCAGTCCCAGTGCTGAGAATAATGCCTGCCTAGTAGTAGATGTACTTTTTGTTTTCTTTTTCTTTTTACTGTATAATTAACAAAAGAAAGAAGAAGAAAAATTTAAAGCATGCCAAGAAAAACTCTTCTAAGAAAGTGACTTTTATACTTTTAGTTATTGCTATAAAGTGGACTGGAAATTATCATAGGGATTAACTGTTCTAAATGGAAGAAAGGCTATTAAATCAAGGTAACCTGACACATTCTGATTATGTGTTGGCTCTTCGAAACACTACAGGATATAGTGTCCTAGTGCACTCATGCATGGTATTGGGATTGTCTCAGATCCTGGAGTTTAAAGGAGAGATATTCAATTGTATCGGTACAGATTCTTTCTGTGAATTAGTTTGGGAATTAAGAGTGCAATCTTTAATTCTGGAAGTTTCTGTAAAGCACAGATGAGCTCATGACATATGGGCTTGACCTTTGTTCTTCTGACCTATGCTCATCCTGTCCTCACTGCTCGGCCTGATGTCAAAGTATCACCATCCTGGGATGTGCTGTTGCAAGGCTAATGGTGCTGACACAGAGCCGTGGGGACCACTCTGGTACACCATAGCATCCACTGTTGGGCCCACCAGATCATTTATTAATTTCCTTGGTGTCATTGTCTTGACAAGTAACTCTGGGAATTCAGTGCATATTTTCCCTTCAGCTAGATGCTGCCAGAATATTTGACTCTCTGGATGTGTCAGGCAGTCTCTGTAATTAAATGGCTCAGCATTTCTGTTTGTCAGGGTGATATAAAATAAGGGGAAAAAATGTTTGCTTTGTGAAGCCCTGCCATAAAACCTTCAGGAAGGATTATACATCATCAGGCCTTTGGCTCCCAAAGGAAACTGCTCTGAAAGACAAAACATATTTAGTGTCAATTTTCAACCAGGATAAAATTGAATGAAATAAAGTTTGACATATGGAACAGTTTTCCTAAGTTGTTTCAAACATGAGTCACAAGAAAGGTCACTTTGAGGATATGGCAGATCAGGGAGATGCTTCCCATAATTTAAATAGAGCCCAGAGCTCCGTTACCATTGTGCGCTCATGGGTCATGCCATGGACCACTTTCAGTTAAGGAAGGAGTGGATCCATTAATCATTTGTGACTGCAGAGTTGGTATTTGTGTCTTACCGTTGCTTCTATAGATAGGGAGACTGAAACTAGATTGGATAATACTTAGGAAGATTATCTCTACCTTCATTTACCTAAGCCCATCACTTGAAAACAGCCCTGTCACCAAGTATTTCCATCCACATAGAATTTTTTCAAATCCTTCTATACCAGCAACTTAAATACATATAGCTAGACACATAATGAGATATAACTACCACAATTGCATCTTCAAGTTATATTAGAAATTCAACCTATAAAATTAACACTAATATGCTTTGATGAAACATAGTTATAATACCAAACCAAAGATTGTAAGAGGAGTATATTTCTTGGAAACTATGGTCACATATGCATTTTGGGGTGTTAATAAATTAATATGGTTAAAATACAACTTCATAAATTATTCATAGTTGGCTAGCCTCAGTTCTAGATTCACTATACACCACGGAAGAATTACTTCAGATTCAGTTTTTAAAGGAATTAGGGTTTACCAAGCCTTGCATCATGCATTTCTTTGCATGGCTATGAATCAAACTAATACACCCTCTTCCTCATTGCCTCCTCCCCTCTTCATAATCCCATTTCCCCAAACACACAATAATATGTAGATTTGTTTCTGTTTTCTTGAAGTTCGTGGAAAGTTAAATTACAAGAGCTTAGCGTAGTAGCTCTCTGTCCTAATTCACAACCTCAGCAAACACAAGAAATTACTGAATGCATCTTCCCTTGGAGAAGTAGCTGGAAAGGTAAATTTTCCTCCAGTATGTTAGACACAAGGAAATAAAAGGGAGCTTTTCATTTTACATTTGTGATCCCATGTCACTGTCCCCTCACCTAATGTCTAAGCCTTTGTAGATTATACTTCTTTTTTGAAATAATAGCATGTCAATCGAGATTCATAGAGTATAATTGTTCCTTTTGGTGCGAGCAGCCGATCATCATAAGTAGCGACAAGAAACATGCAAAGATACAGGAGCAGATTGCCTTTTGACCTGAGTTCCCTGCACCCCATTTCCTGGGGCTTTTTCTGTAGCATCAGAGGCAATTTTGTGAGTGCTTCTGTGGTTATGTTTCAGCTTCCCACACAGCCCACATGCTAATTCTTAGTGAATTTAAAGCACCAGGCCCTTTAGTATTAGTCATGCTGATCAATTTTAATTGAAAAAGAGAAATACACATTTTACACAGTATGACACAAAGTGCACCCACCAAAGAAGCTGCCGATAGGGAGGTCAGAACATTTCCTACCTGCTCCTCTCCTCTTTTGCTGGAGTCTATGTTTCTGGGAGAAAGCACAGAGTAGAGAAGGAGAAGAAGGGCTGCAGGACTGCTGGTCATCTCTGGTTGTCTGCATGGAGAAGGATGTCACAGCCATACCACCCTCTCTGTTTTATTCTTAAGAGAAATCAAGTCATTGGACAGTGGCTTTATTGTGTCCTAGAAATAATGAGTACCGTTTGCTAAACATGGAGGCTAAGCATTCCCCTTATATGATCCAATTTCCTCCTTACAGTGGATCTTGCCCTGTGCCTACCTCAGCATCCATCCCTATGCTCTGGCCTGGTTGATCTTCACATGCCTCAGTCCTTCTTTTTCTATAACCTTCTCTCTTGTCTCTCATAGTCTTGGCACTCAGAGTTCTCTTTGCCTACAACATTTTCTGGACATCTTTGTATAGCTGGTTTCTTATTTTTCTGTCCTTTTCTCAAATATCATCTTTTCTGGACCATCTGGTCTATAATCATCCCGCACCATCACTCGTTATTGCATATCCTGTTACTTCCCCTTACAGCACTTTCCACAGAGGGAAATTTTCTTGTTTATTTACTGAAGTTGTCCGTCTTCTTTCCCAGAATGTAAGCTCTATAACAGGAGAGGATTTCTGTCTTCTATCACTGTTGGCTCTAGTGGCACATGTCCTACATATAGTATCTGTTCATCAAACACTCATGGCAAACTAATCTGAAACCAGAATAATTATTATCAATGAATAAATTAGTAAATTGCATTTTAGAAATGCCAACTAACTTGTCTATAACCTCTAAATACGAGTGATAGGATTTGAACCCAGGTTTTCTTAGCTTAGTTCTAGGGTTACAGGTTGAATGCAGAGCTAGGAACCTCTTTTCCCACAAATTACTTTGCAGTGTCTTCAAGAAATTTAACTCATTTATGTAGCTTCTCTGGTAAAAAAAAAATCTGATCCACAACTAATCATTTATCTACACAATTTCTCAGACCTCTTTCTAAACAATTTTTTTAATTATTTGCCATTTAAAACAACAAATAAGCAAATAAATTTAAAAATAAAAATAAACAGAAAAAAAACCCTCCTTTCCTAAATGTGCTTTTGGAATTTGTAAAACCCAAACTAATAGGTTTGTTGTTATTTTGTTTTTAATAACAGCTTTGTTGAGACATAATTCACATACCATAAAATATACCCTTTTAAAATGTACAATTCAGTGATAATTAGAATATTCTTAGTGTTGTGCAACTCTCATCACTGTCTAATTACACAATATTTTAATATCCATTAAGAAATCTCATACCATTAGCATTCTCTTCCCATTTGTCTTCCTCTCAGTTCCTGGCAACCACTAATCTATTTTCTTACTCAATGCTGGATATTTATATAAATGGAATCATACAGTTTGGGCCTTTTGTGTCTGGCTTCTTTCATCTTATATGTTTTCAAGGTTTATCCATATTATCACATGCATCAGTATTCCATTCCTGTTATATTACCAAGTAATATTCTCTATGCCACCTTTTTTTATACACTTATCAGCTGATAGACATTTAGGTTGTTTCCATTTGGGGGCTAATGTAGATAATGTGTTATGAACATTTGTGTAAAGTTTTTTTGTGTGGACATATATTTATATTTTCTTAAGTGCACACCTAGAAATGGAATTGCAGGGTCATATAGAAAATCTAGGTTTAACTTTTTAAGAAAATGGTAAACTATTTTCCAAAGTGACTACACCATTTTCTATTTCCATCAACAATGTATAAAGGTTTCAATTTTTCTACATCCTTGCCCACACATTTATTATTCATGTTCTTGATGATAACGATCCTAGTGGGTAGGAAGAGGGTATCTCATTGTGGTTCTCACTTTCATTTCCTTAATAACTAATGATCATAGGTTTATTGATCATTTGTTATCTTCTTTGGAGAAATATCTATTAAATCCTTGCCCATTTTTAAATTGGGTTGTCATTTTATTTTTGGGTTATAAGAATTGTTTATAAACTCTGACTAAAAGTAAGTTCCTTATCAGGTAAGTGATTTGCAAATATTCTGTCCCTTTCAGTGGGCTGTCTTTTCACTTTCTTGATGATAGCCTTTGGAGAACAAAAGTTTTTTGTTTTGTTTTTTAATTTTGATGAAGTCCAATTTAACTATTTTATATTATACTAGAGGCCAGGTGCATGAACTTATGCACCAGTGGGATCCCTCGGCCTGGCCTGCGCCCTCTTGCAATCCAGGACCCCTCAGGGGATGTTGGACTGCTGGTTTTGGCTCAATCCCTGCAGGCCAGTCCAAGGGACCCCACCAGTGCACAAATCTGTGCACCGAGCCTCTAGTATGCATATAAGATCTTTGGTTAATCTCTTCCCATCCTCCCCACTTCCTTCTGAGATTCATCAGTCTGTTCCATGTTTCCATGCCTGTGCATTAAGCGTCTGCCTCCTGGTGGTCAGTGCACATCATAGTTACCGGTTGAACGGTCGAACAGTCAAATGGTCACTTAGGCTTTTATATACATAGTTCATTTGTGATTTTGGTGTCATATCCAAGAAGCCATTATTTAATCAAAAGTCACAAAGATTTATACCTATGTTTTTTTCTAAGTGTTTTATACTTTTAACTCTTACATTAGGTCATGATCCATTTGAATTAATTTCTATATAATGGTATGAGTACAATTTCATTTTGTTCCTTTTGCATGTGGATATCTACTTGACCCAGCATAATTTGTTGAAAAGACTATTCTTTCTCTGTTGAATTGTCTTGGTACCCTTGTCAAAAATTATTAGATCACATAAGTAAGGGCTTATTTCTGGTACAAAACTATTTTTTATCACCTTATTTTCTGAAAATGTCGTGGTTTTAGAGTATTAAGTTTCAAATCCCTATCCTGAGAATTTCAAACCACATTCTTTGGACAACATGCTCTTTATGTATGGTTCTCAAGTGTTGTCTTAGGCTGGATTTTCCCAGCAGCAGATTCTAAACCAGGATTTAAGTGCAAGTTGTTTTTTGTTTTTGTTTTTTTATTTGTTTGTTTGTTGTTTTTTACTTAGGAGAAATAGGAACATAGACAGGGTGGAAGACAATAATTAGAGTACTTTGTTATTAAGACAACTCCCCTAGAGTGGGAAACTGGAGGTCAATCTTGTGGGGAAGCACTAAGAAATTACCAAGATATTGCCCCAAGTTTTTATACTAAGAAATGACAACCTGGAATGTTTTATACATCTCCTAATCATCATTGGTTGAGGCTTGCTCCTGAGGTTGTTAATTCTCTGGAACATCCAGCCTGTGTGTACAGGGGGAGAGTGGCTCTCTGCAGTGCTTGAAGAAGCTTTAAGCACACAAATGCAGATACTGGCATTCAAAAAGTCTGGAGCACACCAAAACAGTAATGTCAGAGGGTATGGGAAAGGCATGGGCAGTGTCTGTTCCATGAACAATGAGAGGTTTTCTTAGAGGGTGCTTAAAACTTGGGCCCTACTTAAACACTATCATTCTCTACCCCAACTCTCACTTCTAGAGGAAGGCAAAAGGAATATGAAACACGAGAAAAATACCAAGATACTATACTTGCAGCAGTATACCATTTTCAGCAGAAATACTAGATAAAATGAAACAATTCAAATGTCATACATACAGCAGGAGGGAGAGACACTTTTATATTTGAGGTCACTGACTTAGTTAGGAATCTTAGGTTGCAAGAGACAAAAAGTAAATTTCCTTAAACAAAAGAGAATTCTACTGGCTTATGTAAGCAAACTATAGAAAGAGCCGGGGCAGCTGGCCTTTGGGACATCTGGAACTAGGGCCTCAAATAGTTATGATTCTGTCTCTACATTGTAGCTTCTTAAAATATGTAACTCCTCTAAAGCAGAAGGAATATGACTTTCTGCTGCTCTTGGCTCACTTACTTTTAGCCACCAAATTATAGACAAACTAGAGGCCTGGTGCATAATTTTGTGCATGGGTGGGGTCCCTCAGCCTGGCCGGCAATCGAGGCCTATCGGAGGGCCGGCCAGTGGGGGAGGGGGACCATGGGAGGTTGGCTGGCCAGTGGGGAGGGGGGGGTAGGGTGACCAGCCAAGGGGAGGGGCCGCAGGAGGTTGGCTGTGGGAGTGCACTGATCACCAGGGGGCATCTCCTGCATTGAGCGTCTGCCCCCTGGTGGTCAGTGCGCATCATAGCAACTGGTCGACCAGTCATTCGGTCGTAAGGGTCACTTAGGCTTTTATATATATATAGATGAGCACTTCTCTGGCAACTTTAATTAAAAAATATTCATAGGAAGCAACCGACTCTGATATCATGTCCTGTGCTAACCATTCTGTCCAGAAGGATGTTGCTCTGATTTGGTTCATGTGGCCAGAGAATAGAGCTGTTACCAGAAGAAAAGCTGGGCAGTTGAAGCAAAGAACCATTTATTTCTGGGGAGGTTACAATGCTGCCTAGTTAACAAGAGCTGTTCAGCTGTTTTAGAAATAAGTGAGTAACATCAAATATCAAAAAATCAGTTTTCAAGCAAAGATTAGAATGAGAAAAAGTCTAAAAATGCCTGGGAAACTCCAAAGTGTTTCCTTCATCATTTCCCAATAATTATCACCATTTATACCCTCCAGGAATCATCCAGACAGACAAGACCCACCAGCCATTTCTGGGAAGGGCAAGTCTGACTGCTTGTGAGGGAGCAATCTCTTTAAGAAAAAAAATAAGAACATTGAAACTACTTTTACTAGTGATGTGACAAACATAGCAAGTAGTTACATGCTAATTTAGCCTATCACCTTTAATTAGGATTTGGGGAGGCTGAGTTCTGCTGTCTTCAGTCTTTGGAGATGAGCACTCATGATCAAAGAGCTCTCTTCTTTAAATAATTTAAATAGATACCCATTTTAATTAAAGTAGATATTGAATATTGGATATGAAAATGGCTGCTTTTTTTAAACCTTTAGATTTGGCTGCTGCTGCTGCTGCTTAAACGAGTAGGTTCCTGTATGGAAGAAAAAGCATTGGAATAGTTCCTCTTCAGGGCTGAGGACCAAGCACACACACAGCTGAAGGCCTTCCATGATCCCAACAGCTCCCTTGGATGGAGCAGGTGGGAGGAACCCCTTCCAGAGTTACCTGTGGGTCACTGTAAAGGTCTCAACAGCTGACAGAGGACAAAGCAATCTGGTTTGTGGCGGGATAAAAACAGAGAGAGGAAGAGAGAGAGAGAGAGAGAGAGAGAGAGAGAGAGAGAGAGAGAGAGAGAGAGAGAGAGAGAGAGAGAGAGAGAGATTGGATAACGTAGAGCAAATTTTATTTAGTCATATTTTCTGATTTCTATGTGCCCACAGATTTCTTTCTAGGCCTCTAAAAAGAACTGTGCTCTTTTTTCTCCTCCTTATTTTCTTAAATGTTTACAGATCCTGATTAAACTCACCAGTCTAAGGTGATTTCATTCACCTAGCATTTCACTGAAGTGGAAAGGACAGATTAAATTCACTGCGATTCATTTTACAGGTAGATTCCATTAATCAATGAAAATATTCATGAAAAATCATAAAAATCAATCCCGGATAATACCTGTCTAGATGGTCATGAAAACCCAATAGCATGCTGTGGCCGACCTCCAGTGAGGATTCTCCATGGATTCCCATTCGCTGGGTCAGATTTGCATCCTGTCCCTTTCACACGCTGTGACTGCTCATCTCTATCACACCACAGGTCTAGCTCCCTTGCTCTGAGTAACCTTTGGCCATCCATCACCAACTTGACTCTTGGCATTTCCTTTGAGATGGGCTTTCACCATTGTTTCCTGATTTTATGCACTGGACATTTGGGCAAGAATAGCTGTCTTTCAAGCACAGGATCCCAAAGCAGGCTGCCTTCGAATTCTCTTCTCTACTTGGCCTTTACCTCACAGAAGGAGGATCTCATACAAAGGGGTTGGGCACCATGTACAAAACAACTTTGTTAAAGGAAAATAAATAGAAGTTAAGACTTCCAAACAGTTAATTAAGGCAGTGCAAGGAGAATATGGGTGGGACAGGCAGAGACAGTGGGTGGCTAATTCGGTAATGATGAGCAAGGTGTTTGAAGAATGCCAGTGATTTAGGGTGGTTAGTGTCACACTGACTGAGTCAGAAGGTAATGTGAGCTTAATCACGGTGGAAAAGAGTAAAGGAGATGATGGAAGAAGGCTCAAAGCAGGAGGGTGTGCAATGTGAGAAACATGAAAAACATTTTTTTCCAAGACGTCCAGGAGGTTGAGATTCAATTCACTTGGGCTTCTGTTTTCTCTAACACCAGCAAATTAATGTGTGGCTGAGCATAGAACTCATACATCCAGGGTAACAAGATGATGATTTTGAAACCATTCTCTTTCAAAACTAATCAAAGGTACTTGATAACTCTGGGTACAAAATTTGTGCTAAAGTAAAAGTAAAATTTGTCTTATCCATTGCATCGAATTCTGAAATGACGCTCAGCTGGCATAAAAATTCAAGATCAAGAGAACACAAACATACTGCATGACCTTGCATTAGAATAAGCCTCCCAAATGACTGGAGGTACTATAAATTGAGCAAGAATCAGGCTCTTTTCTAAATGCCAATATCAGACAGGTATCAAGATTACCATGTTTCCACTGGGGCTCAGGAAAACACTGACACTAGAAATAAATGGGCCACTGCCTGTCAATGCCCAGAAGCCCAGGTTCATCCTTTGCTCTGCCACAGTGAAATTCATAATAAAATTTGAACAAAAATAAAGAGCAAGTCAGGCCTATTCATGTCAGAATAAGTGTCTGCTAGGATGATCCTATGCGCCAAACACTGGCAATCCTGGTACGTGCATATATCTGTCAGAGAAGGGTGCATTCTGTGAGGGATGAGGACTGACCTGCAGATTTGCATCTCCTGTCCTTGGGGAAGAGTAAGAGATGACTGCATGTTTCCTGAACATGCCCATAGCCAACTGAGCTTTTTGTATCTAAGCCACTCTCTTTCGTCCTTGCTGTTCTTGCGACTGCCCTCTCCCTATTCCATGTCTATCAAATCTCTGTTCAAAGGAGAAAAATTGAATGTGTAGGTTTAAATGGTGTCATCTCACTGCAGGAGGGTCCTACCTCACAGAAGAGAATGATCAAGTATTTGGCCAAAAGAGTTTTCTCTAATCCCTGCAAATGAGAAGGCTTGGAGGATGTCATAGTCTGCCACCCTGTACACTTTGCAGAGTGACCCTTCTTTATTGCTCTCTGGAGATGGATCAACCTTGGCTCAGTGTTGCAGTCCAGCTATTAATCTCTCTTGCATTCTCTTTATACCCCGCCATGTCTTTTTTTTACTCTAAAGAAAACTTTGAAGTAGACAGAGTCAAGTGATGGGTGATAAATGGCCAAAGGAGCATTGAAATATTCCCTGTGAGTGCCTCACCCAAAGACACAGGAGAGCCAAAGTAAGGAGCTCTGTGGATATCAGAACCTGGTTATGTATAATATGAGCAGCTGGATGTGGGACTCTGAATTCCTCTTAAAATACATTGTTTTGACCATGCGATTGTTTAGTGATAATATTTTTGTAAAAATAGTGTGATAGCCAAAGGCCAGGTCCCTGAACTAAAGCAGAGAATTTGCTTGCTGGCAATGTTCACCTTTGGGAAGAGTCACCTGCCATGTACATGGTGACAGTTTCAAATAACTAGCCTAGTTCTTCAATTACAGCACACATTACAGCATACACACCATAGGGATTCACTGCCTCTGATGGGAATTAGAACCAGAGGAGTTCCTTCAGGACACTGCTGACACAGTGCTGCCATAGCGGCTTAGAACTTCTATTTGTATTAGCTTGTGTATACGTAGCACTAGGTGCTTGCTTTATTTTATTCCTTCTGTCTTGCAATAAACTATCTGGGCAGAGATGGCCTTTTGTGCTACATTGCTTGCAAGTATGTCCTGAAGCTAATAAGCATGGGCATGTCTGATGAATATGATGAGATGACTGTGTCAAATGCTGCTGGAGAAAGGCTGGTACATGTCTATGAGCAAAGAAGTCTGAGGCTCCCATATGAATAAGAGTGTGTGTGTGTGTGTGAGAGAGAGAGAGAGAGAGAGAGAGAGAGAGAGAGAGAGAGAGAGAGAGAGAGAGAGATCTCAGTGAGATATCCTGCATGCATGTATTCATTCATTCATTCATTCAATCAATTATGCAACAGGTATTTACTGAGCCAGTGCGCCAGGTGCAGGGGATAAAATGAACAAAATATTAAAGTGACTATTACTCTATGATAGGCAGTACTAGTTGGAAAGGAAATATAGTATGCTGCCTAATGCACAGATCTTGGGTTAAATAATGAAATTAATTTGGTTAGAGGTTTTGGAAAAGAAAGTTATAATTATGTGCTCAAGCATATTTAGGGATATGGTAGATATTATATTTTCTTGATAAAGTAGAATCTATTAATCCAATAGAATTAGATGAAATTGCTTTTGTCAAAAGAACATTTGATTATCAAGATATTTAGAGATTAAGTCAAGATAAAAGTGAACAAATGGTACTGCACTTATTTTGACAAGAGAATCGTAATTACTGAGGGAGAGTGTGCAGGAGCTTGGGTAGGGCTAGAGAAATAAACCAAATGGATGAGGTGGATGGATGAAAAAGACATGTAGAGCTTACATCCTTAAGGATCTATAGAACTTGGTGCATGTCATTGTGTCTCTTACAAGTACATTGTTAGCCTAACTAGAGAAACAATGAAAAGCTCACATTGCCTTGTCTACTCCACCAGTCAACCTTTTTGACTCTTTTGTATGAGGAATTTCTGTTACTGAGAGGTGGCAGAGGTCATTTTCTGGATAGTGTTATTGAATTAGTTAGAGTTGCTAGCTATTGTGGCAGCCTAATGTTTCAATTGCTCTTCAAAACCCTTGCCTCCCAAAGGAGGACTGAGTCAACACTGAGAGGCAGAAAAGGAATAGATACAGGGTGGGACAAAAGTAATTGTTTTTATGGAAAATAATACAATAATTAGTAACTAATATAAGAATAAACTTTGTTTTGTGTACTCACAATGATAAACCCACATTTGTTCCACCCTGTAGATTAAGGAGCCAAAATCTTGAAAAAATGAGCCAGGAAGCAGAAAGAGCAATACACAGCTAAGATCAGCATCTTGGTAAAGGATATACATGATTTGATGGACTGAATTAAACTTAGGTGTAGATGTCTCCAACTCAGTAATATAAATGAATTAGTCAATTCAGACGGCTTCACAAATTACCGTAGACTGGGTGGCATAACCAGCCGTCATTTATTCCCCCCAGTTCCAGAGGCTGGGAAATCCATGATGCAGATGCAGGGTAATTGGGTTCCTGGTGAGAACTTGCTTCCTGGCTTTGCAGGCAGCGGTCATCTTGCCCTGTGCTCACATAGTGGAGAGAGACAGCAAGCTCTGGTTTCTTTCTCTTTTTATAGGAGCACTAATCCCATCCTTTGGGTCCCATACTCATGACCTGACCTAAACCTAATTACCACCTAAAGCCCCCACCTCCTAATTAGGTGGGTTCAAGTTATGAATTTTGGGGGATACAACATTCAGGCAATAATAATTGCATTCAATATTTTTGTTCCAAGACCTAACATGGAGTCACTCTGTCCGGATAATCACTGTATTTATATGTCTGTATGGAGAAGAGACTACTTGTTCTCTCCCAATTGTAGAGAGAGCCTGGGAAAGGCCCCTGGGCTGATTGTCATCTGAATCCATGCCCTGGAAACATACCTTGCCAGAGGCAGGTGTGTTGTCAGCCTGACCTTTAGCTCAGGCGCCAGGGGGTGGGTTTCATTATCTAAATCCAGCCAAGTACCAGGAACAAGCATGATTATCCGGGCCCACCCAGAAGTGACGATTACGAAGAAGCCACAAGAATGCACATAATCTCCTTTGTAGCTTTAGTAAAACTTCCTGGTATTTTGCTATATAAAATAAACTTGCTGTATCGGCTCTGGATCACTGTCTCTCCATCAGAGGACAGATGTCCCACCCGGCCCCAGCTTTTTCCTTCTATCTCTGTGTCTCTCTCTTTCTTTCATTTTCTCAATCCCCAGCCGTCCCTATTCAGGAACCAGACCATTCTCTAGCCATGCTGGACGTGGAAAAGAGAGAAATATTTATACCCAATATTTCATTTTCTCTCTTTCAATAGCAATGGAATACCTAACATTTAGAAGTGAGCTCATTTCCACATATTTTGTGATTTTCTAGATTTTTTCTCTTATTGATTTCTAGGTAATTCTGTTATAATCTGAGAATATACTTTGAATAATTTCAATCCTTTAAATTTGTTGAGGTTTGTTTTATAGTACAGAATATGGTCTATTTTGAAGAATGTTTCATTTGCACTTGAAAAGAACATATATTCTGCTGTAATTGGGTGGAATTTCTTAGAAAAGTCAATTAGGTGAAATTGGTTGATAGTGTTCTTTGGATGAACAATATCCTTACTCATTTTCTGTCTACTTGTTCTATCAACTGCTGAAAGACAAGTATTGAAGTATTCAACCATAATTCTGGATTTATATTTTTCTTTTCTTTCAGTTTTTGCTTTATGTGTTTTGTAGCTTTGTTATTGGGTATATAAATATTCCGTTCTTCTTGAAGTATTTACTCCTTTATCATCATGATATATATATATATATATATATATATATATATATATATATATATATATATATATATATTCTAAATAACATTTCTTTCTCTGGCAATAGTAATATAGCTACTTTTTAAATAATATTTACATGGTATATCTTTTTTCATCTATTTTTTTTTTACTTTTAACCTATCTATGTTTTTATAAATGAATGGATTTATTATAGATATCATAGAATTGGAATTTATTTTTTAATCCAGTGTAATTTTTTGTTTTTCTATTGGTGTTTTTAGACAGCTTATATTTAATGTAATAATTTATATGTTTGGATTAAAGACTATGATCTAACTATTTTCTATTTGTTCCATTTGTTCTTTATTCCTTTCCCCTCATTTTCTGCCTTCTTTTTAATTTTTCTGTTTTATTTTTATTTTTTTAAAATCCTTCTTATTGAAAGTATTACATATGTTCCCCATTGACCCTTCTAGCCCACCCCCACATGCTGCCCCAGCCTTCACCACACTATGGTCTGTGTCTATGGGTTTTGCATATATTCATATAAGTTCCTTGGTTGATCTCTTTTCATTTTTTTATTATTCCATTATATCACCACTATTAGCTTATTGTTTATATTCCTTTTAAATATTTTGGTGATTGATCTAGAACTTATACATCAAATAATTTATTAGCACTTCACAATAGTAAAAGGCCCTCATAACAGTATAGTCTCAATAACTTCCTTTTAAAAATATATATATATTTTTATTGATTTCAGAGAGGAAGAGAGAGAGGGAGAGAGAAATAGAAATATCAATGTTGAGAGAGAATCATTGATTAGCTGCCTCCTGCACACACCCTATTGGGGATTGAGCCCACAGCCAGGCATGTGCCCTTGACTGGAATCTAACCCAGGACCCTTTAGTCCACAGACCAATGCTCTATCCATTGAGCAAACTGGCTAGGGATCAATAACTTCCTTTTATTTTTTGTGCTATTGTTGTCATATGCTTTACTTTTAGGTATGCTATAAACACACAATACATTATTATTTTGCTTTAGACAGCCATTTCTCTTTTAAGACCAATTTAAAAACAAGACAAACTGATATTTATATTTAACTACATATAATGCATTTTTAGTATACTTTATTTCTTTGTGTACAGGTCAGTTTTACTGGGTAGCATATTATTTCTACCTGAACTTTTTCCTTTAATATTTATTATAGTGTTTATCACTTTGCTATTAATTTTCTCATTTTTTGTTTGTTTGAGGAAAGTCTATTTCTTATCAAAAATATTTTATATAGACTTCACATACAGAATTCTGAGTTGACAAATTTTTTGAACTTTCATCACTTCTGGTTTGAATATTTTTAATGAGAAGCCTGTAATTCTATTTTTTTCCCTCTCTATATAATATCTTTTATCTCTGGTTTTCAACAGTATAAATATAACATTCCTAGGTATTTTTGTTCATCTAGTTGCTTATTTGTTAGTTTATTTTTGTATATATCTTGCTTGATGTTCTCTCAGTTGAACTTCTTGGATCTGTCATTTTGTGTATGTCACAAATTTTGGAAAATTCTCAACCAGCATTTCTTAAATATCTTTCTGTACTGTTTCCTCTCTCTTTCTCTCTCTCTTTCTCCATTTTTCTTTTTATGTTTTAGTTTGATTAATTTATACTGGCTCACCTTTAAGCTCAAGTTCACTATTTATTTCCTTAGCTATATTGAATCTACTGATAAGCACATTGAAGGCATTCTTTGTCACTCTCCTTTACATACCTAGCATATCTATTTCTTATATTTTTATCTCTTCTCAATTATTCATCTGATCTGCCATATTATTCACCATTTTCTTTAGAACTTTTACTCTATTGATGATATAAATTCTCTATTGGATACATCCACATCTGTGCATATCTGAGTCTGATTGTGTTGATTGCTTTGTCTCTTAATGGTAGGTTGTTTTTATATGTGTTTTTGTATGCCTCGTAATTTTTTGTTGAAAGATGGAATTGGCCATCTTGTGTAGGATAGGAGAATCTGAAGTAAAAAGAAAATGTTTAGGCATATAAATGGACATATCTTGCCCTAATCGGTTTGGCTCAGTGGATAGAGTGTTGGCCTGGGGACTGAAGGGTCCTGGGTTCAATTCCAATCCAGGTCACAAGCCCAGTAGGGGGTGTGCAGGAGGCAGCCAATCAATGATTCTCTCTTATCATTAATGTTTCTATCTCCCCCTCTCCCTTCCTCTCTGAAATCAATAAAAATAGCTTTTATAAAAATAAAAAACATAAATGGACACATCTCTTCTGTAGGCTTAGTGTGAAGTGTATCTGTGTCTGTGTGTGGTGGGAATGATTGGGTCATTATTGTCATGAGTTTAGATAGATTTTAGAGTTGTTGCAATGATTATTGTCAGTATAACATAGGCTTTAAATAATGTGGACTGGTTTGCCAGAGGGATTTTCTTAAATGTCTGTTCCACTCTCATTTTGGTCTTCCCTTTAATCTGTGCCTCAAAAAGGGTCTTTCTGCATGCTCTTTCCCATCTTCAAGCAGTAAACCACTGGCAGCTGTTAGCCTGGTGGGTGGGTTGGTGGCATTCTCTGCTGTTTTACGTCTCAGTTGTAGGTAGGCACTGTGTTCCTGAGTCTTGGGTCTGCCTCAGTGATTCTTCCCCACTTGTAGCTGTAGGTTTGGGTCCACGGGTATTTCTTCTATTCCTCTCTCAGGTGTAGAGGGTATGGTTTTGTTCCCTTCCCTTGGCATCAAACTTCTTTCAGAAGTTTTTATAGTGCACTAGGGGTATGAAGTTGTTTCCCTCCCTCCAATAGATTAAACCTCTTATTTCACAGAAGACATAAGGGAAAATGATCTGTGCTTCACCCCATTGCCCTTGCTATTCCAGACCTATATCACAAGGGACACATTTTTAGGACTCTTGCTGATTTTTTTCTGGGAGCACCTGGTCCTTCGCAGAAAAGTCTGTGATGAGTGCAAGTTCTCCATATTCTTTTTCCCCGTTTGTTGGCCTGTAGCAATTCATTGAGTAATTAAGTTGAATTTCCACTTATGACAGATAGCATCTGTTCCATGTAAGCAAGTGTTCATGTCCTAGCTCTTCTTGGATGGCTTTCCTTATATTTCTGTTAGGTTGGTAATATTAGTTTCCTGCAAGGATTGAGAAAAGTTATGGATTTTCAGATTGTTTAGCATTTCTGCTGCTGTTCCTCTTCCTGCTATAGTTGTTATTTTTGTAAATGCAGGAGGACTGGTGCTCTTTACAGCATTCTACATCCTAAGCAAAATGAAAGTCCCAGAATACACAATATTTAGTTGGGCATGTGACCAGTTGGAATCAAGACTCTATTTCTTGGCCTTTCACAGGGCTAGATCTGTCCAATTATGTATACATGGAAGTTGTAAAATTCTAGCACATATTCTTAAAGGGAGAAGGAGCATGCTTTTCTCCTTCCCTTTCCTTATTCTGCTGACTCAAATGCAGACATAAGATCTGGATCTGATGCAACCATCTTGCAACTTGAAGTGAATTTAGGAAAAAAGGCCAATCTTGGTACTACATAGAAGTACCAAGAGAGAAGGAGCCTCATACAAGCATTGGGTAACCTATATGGATATTCACCTTAGAGAAAAATAAATAAATAAAATAACCTCTAACTTGTGTAATTTACTGGATATTTTCTTTGATTGCTGAACCTAATTCTAATGTATAAATTTTATAAGCATTCAGTGATGAGCAATTAGTATCCGGATGAGTACCATTCTGCTGGTTAGCATCTCTGATGCAATAGACTTTCTCTCGCCGTAACTGGTTTGGCTCAGTGGATAGAGCGTTGGCCTGCAGACTGAAGGGTCCCAGGTTCGATTCCGGTCAAGGGCATGTACCTGGGTTGCAGGCACATATCCAGTGGGGGGTGTGCAGGAGGCAGCTGATCGATGTTACTCTCTCGTCGATGTTTCTAACTCTCTATCTCTCTCCCTTCCTCTCTGTAAAAAATCAATAAAATATATTTAAAAAAAAATAGACTTTCTCTCTCTCCATCCCCTCATCTTTAGTACCCAGTACCTAGTTCAGGGACTCACACATCACTGGTGCTCAATAAATATTCAGTAATGAAAAATGCAGGCATACCATCTGACTATAACTTCTCTAAACTATACATTTGTGCTGCTATTTTTATTCTTTTATGTAATCATGATTTATAAGTACCTCCTCAACTACCCCTCTTAACCCCACCTTCAATCCTCAGTCAAAGATATATAATGGACAGAATGAATTACTGGTCTTTCTTTTTTGCTTTTTCCCCTTTTAGGAATATAAAGAAAGCTGAAAAGGTGAGAACATGTCTACAGGGGAGAGGAAGATGAGAAGCAGGAAGCTGAAAGACTCATAACTTTAAAAACGGACCCTCATAAATAAGAGGTGACTCCTGGTCATCTACTGGGATAACTCTTTGATTCTGGTTGAGCATTGGGCCGTAAAAGTGTTCGTGGAAGAAATATTTCCTTTTCTTTTCCAGAAAGCTACTATCTTCCAGTTATTTATATCCCATGTTGAAGAGAAAAACAGTAAGACAGTTCTGCAATCTGTCACTGGACATAGAGCAAATGCTCGAAGATCTTACCGAGTCGCCAAATGTGGCCTGAAAGCACCTGTGCCATTTTGGGCAAACTTGAAATTTCTCAGGACCAGGATCTATATGCCATCTGTTTAAATTTCAAATGTCACACCATAATGAACATAATATGTAAGATATTTCTTACACCTACAGCTGCTGTAACTGCAAAAATACCAGCAACTAGCAACTTCAGGGATTTAATTGTAAATGAAGGAACTGTATTGAGAAATGACAGCTCTCCATGCAAGAAGTAAAGAAGAGGCACGTTTCTCTTTCCTGTGTATGATTAGAACTTGTCTGCCCTCCTCAGCACATCAGCACTAATGATGCTGAAGACCATGAAAGATAATTGCCTTGAGTCATTCTCTAGCCCCAGAGAAGGTAAGATTAATAAAGAACATTTATTATAATTTTGCATCTAATTTATATAATGGAACCCATAATAAATAACCACACTTAACACAAACATTCATCAAAGTCAATTTATACATCAATTTGCTCACTATAAGTTAAGCCAACCATTTATCAGAATAAGTTCGTTTCTCTGTTTTTCTTTCTTTCTATTAAACTATAAATTATTGTTATATATGGTAAATTTTTTTGCCTTTATAGAGGCAGCATTGATAATGATATATGTTGACTTCTAAGCTGTTGCTACATGATATATAATTTTGCACAGCACGTTGCTTCTGTCTGGACAAAGAGAAAATTATTGTTTTAAAAATATAAAACCATTATTGATAGTCTATTCTTCTCTCAGTAACTTGTCACCTCAGGTGAATATAGTTCATAAGAGAGGTTGTGGAATGCCATGGACTGTCACCTCTTAATTATTTACAGAATAAGAGGCCGATACAGTCTAGTAAATAAAATTATTATCTCTAAGCATTTTTTAAAAATCATTTTTATGATACCCTATTTCCAAGCTTTAGGCAACATCATCACTTCTCCCATTTTTTATCTACCCACTACTGCAAGGATAAGGTGGCTTTTACCCATGTATCCTAGAAAATGCTGCCACTACATAGTCATTTACAAATCTATGTAGCAGTGGGGGTGGGGTGGGGAGGAAGGATCCAGAATCTTATATTGACACAGAATAATTGAGGTCAGAACTGTTGTTGATGTATGTAGTACATTTCTATCAGGAAAAGACCAAGGTCATAAATGGTTGGTGGTTCCAACTGTGGTAGGCTGAATAATGTCCCCCCTTAATACGTCCGTATCCTAATTCCCTCCCAGGAGCCTATGAATATGTTACTTTTCATGGCAAAAGGGAATTGGCAGATGTAATTAAATCAAGCTCTTGAGATGGGTAGATTATCCTGAATTATCCAGATGTCCCCAGTGTAATTACAAGGTTCCTTATGAGAAGAAAGTAGGAGGGTTAGATAATAGAAGGAGAGGTGGGAGTGATGCAGGGTCATGAGCCAAAGCATGTGGGAAGCTTCTAGAAGCTAGAAAAGGCAAGGAAACAAATTTCCCCCTAGAGGTGCCAGAAGGGATGGAGTCCTGCCGACATCTTGATTCTAGCCCACTGATGCTGACTGGACTTCTGACTTCCAGAAGTATAAGGTAACAAATGTGTGTTGTTTTAAGCCACTAAATTGTTCATAATTTGTTATAGTAGCAATAAGAAACTCATGCACCCACAAAGCCAGAATAGCACTTATGAACTGTTCCTTATAGAGCCATCTCTCTAAGAAAAGTAAACAAAATCAAAATTTAAGATGCATTTGAACTAGTGGGAAATTATTTGAAATTGCAAAGACTACTTTGAATTCCCAAGAGGTCATGTTAGTTTTTTTTTAATGTAATATAGTTCATACTTCCTAGTAGACAAAAATTTGTAAGAATACATGTATAACACAAAGGAATGTCCACCTATAAAAGCAACTGTATTTATACCTGCATCCCTTTTTTAAATCTTTGAACAGGACCATGCATCTTTGTTCAGATGTACAAAAATATTCATATGATGTCAGGTCATCAGATGGTGACTTATAGAGGGGTATAATTTTTGAGATCAAAATCCATATTTGAAGACCATATTTAATAAGGTTTCTGGAAATTGATACAGTCATACTGTACGTGATATGTGATTGAACTCTCTTCTCTTCTACCCCTTATTTTTCAACGTTAGCAATGTATTTATACCATGAGGGTAATGCCTAAATATTCAATAAGTCATCCCTGGAAACATGATGTCCTATGAGATAAAATGCTAGTCTTTAAAAAACTCAATGTAATAAATTGTATTCTAATTTACAACCTGAATGTACCTTATAATGCCAAATTATGCATGTGAGTTATCTCTGGCTCCCACAGTATGAGCTACCATTTACTGCTTGTCTTTTTTGCTAATAGTATCTACACTAATAAAAGAGAAAAATGGTAATTGGCGTACGACGCTACCCTTTTCCTTGGCTAATCAGGGCTCTATGCAAATTAACTGCCAACTAAGATTGGCAGTAAACTGCCAACAAGATGGCGGTTAATTTGCATATGTAGGCACAATGCAGGGAGGCTAAAGGGAAAGCAAGAAGAAGCCCCCTGCCACTGACAGTGATCAGAAACCCAGGGGGGAGCTAAGAGCTGGGGGGCAGGGCAAAGGCAGCCCTGGGGCCGCCTTTGCCCTGCCCCCCAGCCATGATCGGAGAATCAGGCGCCTTTGCCGCCCTGGCCACTGATAGCAGGAAGTAGGGGTGGAGCCAGCGATGGGAGCTGGGCATGGTTGAAGCTGGCAGTCCCAGGAGCTAGGGGTCCCTTGCCTGGGCCTAAAGCGAAGCCCACGATCGCGGGGCCGCTGCAGCTGCGGGTCCCCGCTGCCCGGGCTGGACGCCTAGGCCAGAGGCGTTATGCCTGGGCAGGGGCGGAGCCTGCAACTGCGGGGAGCTGGGGGTCCCCTGCCCAGGCCTGACACCTCTGCCGGAGGCCTCAGGCCCGGTCAAGGGGCCGATCCGGTGATTGGTGATCGGAGGGTGATGAGGGTCAACTCCTCTGGCCGAGGCATCAGGCCTGGGCGGGGGGCTGAGCCGGGGATTGGGGGGATATGATGGTCCCCTTGCCCAGGCCTGAAGCCTGGGTCAGAGGCATCAGGCTTGGGCCGGGGGGTGGAGCAAACGATCAGAGGGAGATGGGGGTCCCCTGCCCAGGCATGATTCCTGAGCCAGAGGCCTCAGGCCTGGGCGGGGGCCAGAGCCAGTGATCGGGGGGAAATGGGGGTCCCCTGTCCAAGCCTGACACCTCTGGCGGAGGCGTCAGGCCTGGGCAAGGGGCCGATCAGGCGATCGGAGGGTGATGGGGGTCTACGCCTCTGGCCGAGGCATCAGGCCTGGGCAAGGGGCAGAGCCAGCAATCGGAGGGGTCTGGGGGTCCCCTGCCCAGGCCTGATTCATGGGCCAGAGGCATCAGGCCTGGGCTGGGGACAGAACCAGTGATGGGGGGAAATGAGGGTTCCCTGCCCCTGCGATTGGAGGGTGATGGGGGTCAACGCCTGAGGGCTCCCAGTATGTGAGAGGGGGCAGGCTGGGCTGAGGGACACTCCCCCCCCCAACACACACCCAGTGCACGAATTTCATGCACCGGGCCCCTAGTTATGTATATTAGTCTTATTTTCCTACAAAGTCAAGTTCCTGAAAGATATAGACCATGTTTTCTGAGTCCTTAAGAAGCCCTCTGTATATTTATGATTAGTTAAAAATAGACTCCATTTTATTTAAATCAAAGCTATATTAGTACATTTGTCTGGGATAAGTAATTGATTGTTCTTTCAGCCTAATGATATTGAGGTTAAATGCGTGAAACAAATAGCATTTCCAGGAATAAGTTTCCCATAGGATTTTTCTTCTGGATTTTGTATTATTATTATTTTTTTACTTTTATCTCTCAAGAAAAGGGTATCACCATATTAAACCATATTTCTAAAAATACTTTGTTTCCCCTTGAATAAGAACGGATGTGTATTGTTCTTCTTTATCCTTACTTCAATATTATTATGGAATAGAAGTGACATGTAGACTTACAACACTTCTCTAAGACAATGGCTTCTAACCTTGAGTCGTAGACTCCAAAAAGTCTGTAAAGGTGTTACGTATAACTTGGTAGGTGTCCAGGGCTCTTATGGTTTGGGAGTATGAGCAAAAGCTACAGCTGGTGCCACAGAGCCCACAACCGCCCTTGCTTCTCGCTCCAGACAGATTTGTAAAACCCACTATGTAAGCCATGAGCCCTGATGCCACGTAGTTACCTTCAGTTAGTTTGGTGCAAGCTATGTGCTTCATGGGATTGTAAAGCATGTGAAATGTGATAGTCTCAGAATGTGTCCTGATGCTGACAAGGCTACACCAATGTGTCTACATGGCTACATTAAGTCAACATTCAAATGATTCCTTAGTCTCCCTTCAGAGCTCTTAATATGAGATTGTATCCATTTCATAGCAATTCTGCAATGGACCATCATGGCTGGGATTGTTGTATGGAGAGACAACAAGAACATCAGCTCTCTACTTTGCTCACCATAAATGAATAAATATATACCTGAATAGAAATGGTTTGGTTTGGCAGCTAGAGTAGTGGCAGAGCAGCAGAGTATCTGCAGCCCATTGCGCAGTGTGTATATGCAGCTATTTCTGGAAGCTCAGGCAACAGTCTCTTTCCTGGGCCCTCCAAAGATTCTGTGAACTAAACTACCTACACCCTTTAATTAATCCCCTCTGCTTCATCTGGCAGGTCCGGGGCTCTGCCATGAAGAACCTTGGACAACACACCATTTAATTCAGCAAAAAAAGCTTACATGGCACAAAGAAGTGGAGGACAACTGCAAAAGGTAAACTTTTTCTGACAGTTGATTTTCTTCTGAGTACAGCCATTAATCCTCCTGTCAGCAGGAATAAAGATACTTCCTGAGGAAGGTGTGAAGCAGGTTCTTGTAATGCTGAGCAGTGGCAGCATGCAAATGAGAATAAGCCTCCGGCCCTCTCACCTCCTGTTTAACTTTGCTCCAGAGGGTTTCAGAACTTCAATCAAAATGTGTGTGTGTGTGTGTGTGTGTGTGTGTGTGTGTGCGCGTGCGCGCGCGTGTTTAATCTACTCTATAGGAAAGATGCTTCATTTTTTTAGGAGACAATGAGACCACATAAAATCCAAGGTATTTTTATTTACTGATTGTAACCAAAATGTATTTATGGGGGAAGAGGATAGATTTTGTAAAGAAAATGAGACATGAAGAAAAGTTACTTTAAGTCCCCTGTCTCAACCCCGTTTAGAATAATAAAACAATGTATTTCCCAGAGGCGTTGCTTTATTCCCTCATGACTGACTTACACTGTGCCAAAATGCCCTGAGTTGTCTTTTTGCCCCCATGTTGCTCAGATCGTCCTGAGCTGCACAGGGCAGCCATCTATCTCTGAGACTGTTTTTGTCAGGCTCAGTAGCGAGGCCACTCTCAAATGGCTTGTTTCTCACTGCCAACCAACCGTGGCTTTCTGCTTTCTCCTTCACACCGTGGTCACAGATAAGCCGGTCATGTTGGGCCTTGTCAGGCCCGTCTGTTTCCCTTGCAAGACCCACTTTATCCTTCTCCCAATATCAATCTGAACTCATTACTGCTCAGCTGAACACCCCCTCCAAGGTACCATGCAGCGGTCCACCCATCCCCTCCATCTATGGTTCCTTTCACTGCTCTTCCTTTTAAGTCGCTGGAGTGGGACAGTGGGCTCAGAAGCGTGTTAGCTCTTCTTGGTTTCCATCGGCCTCAAGTGACTTCAAATCAATACATATTAGCCACAGTGTTCTTTTCACACAAGTGCAGATTCAAGACAAATTCCCTAGTTGCCCTTTCTTACCAGGTGGCTACCCAGGACCTTTCTTTCTAGATATTCTAAAGCCACTACTCAATTACGTGCACACTCCCAATCAGAGCATTAGGCTCTTCTCCCCAAATGCCCTATACTCAGTGACACTGATGTTTGATCAATGCATATTCACCAGGCTGCTTTTGGTAAGAGACCTCTAAGGTGTGTACTTTGTGGAGGGAATGGGGATACACACACACAAAAAAATAATCCTTGCTCTTAAGACCCTAGCATGTACTTCTAAGAGGAAAATCTTTTCTGTGCCCTGTGGCCTGCCTACCATAGCCCTATACGATCATAAATGTTTAAATATTGACTATCCTATTTAAACAATTCCCTTCACATTTTTCAACTCTCACTCATTCTGCCTTAGATCAGTATAGATGAATGAAAAATGCTCAGTTTGGAATCAGCAAGATTTAAGATCAAATTCTGGCTGTCCTACCTATAAAATGTGTGATATTGAGCCAATTATTTAATTTCTTTGTGTTTTAGGTTTCTCAAATATAAAAGCAGAAATGACATGTCATGATTTAGCTGGTATTTTGTTGTGAAAATTAAAATTTAAGTGAGATAATAAATGTATTACCTGCCATATAATCACTATCATCTGCTCAAATAAATAGCATATTATTTTCTGTATTAATAAGCAATCAGATTTACCCTCATAGAGCTGGCACATTTCACCCAATAACAGAAGCCTGGGAGCATAGGCTTAATCCATATGAAAACAGATAAAATACACATCCTTCTCAGTGCATCAGTGAGCAGGAAAAGTCAGGTGAGCCAATTATTCTATTTTCAGATTGTATATTGCCAGAATCCAAATTAATTACTTTTATTATAAATACGGGGACACAGGATGCTTGGGGTACAAGAAATGAATCGCTTAAAATCAATAAGTAGTGTAGTGGCATTCATTAGGACAAAAATTCCCAAGAACAAGCAGAATCTTCTACTTCCTTAGACACATTTTGACCTTTGTGGCATAACTTTCTGAAAAATTACTATTTATCATGCTAGTCGATTTCTGGCTGTATTCTTTTGTTCTCTCAATCATTTTAATCTTTCTTTCTTCTCTATAATCACTGAAATACAGATATTTAGTCTGTCATTCACCTCCCACTTCCAATCCTTTCCCTAAAAGTGGTGTGTGTCAAAAACCACTTTCTGCCTTAGTATTTGGGAGCCTTGTGTCAGTGTCGGAAAATACCCATTGCCGGCTGTTGCTGTTGGGTGTAAATGAGGCTGACGTATTTTGGAAACTACCTGTCCAAAGCTACTGTAGTTTGACTAATGGATCTGAACAGTGATGTCAATCTTATTCTCTTCTTTGTTTGAAGGTGCTCAGTGGCAAAACAGTGGTTTATTTTTCTAGGTAACCCATGTAATCTAATGCAGTAGTCTAAAAGCAACTTAATATTAATGCACCATTCTTTGTTTAGCTTTGAGCACTCCAAGAAAAGAGATGAATTAGCTTTATTAATTTGGAGTATCAGTATTTAGGGTTTTAATGATTCCTTCCTATGTAACTTGGGGTGTGACTAAATCACTTACCAACGCAGGTATGACTCACCTGTCTGGCACAGCAAAGTACATCAATATGTCCTTGGAGGTACCAGCACCAGAAGAGCCTTCCCCTCTCTGCTCATCCTCCACCACTTGCTGGGCCCTGCAAGATTTCATCAGGTCACCCCCCGGGGATTTGTTCCATGACCATAGTGGCTTATTCTAGCTTATGAGTTTGATTTTTTTAAAAAAATTTTGTTTGCTTAAATGTTGAGCTTGATATGTGTTTGAGGCCTGGTTCTCTTCAGTTGTCTCACTTATTGTTGTGCCATCCAATGTCTTCCTAACACATTCCCTTTTGCTTCACTAGGGTTTGCTTGTATTGTTTACAACCAAAGAAAACCAACTCATGCAAATGTTACCAAAGGTAGTGAGATGGTAGAGGGTTTTAGGAGTAAGTATCTGCTCTATAATATGTCTCTGATTCCCTAACTGTACTGGGAAGTTCAGTAGCAGGAGTGATTGACAGCTCCATCAACATTCTGGTGATGACAGGTAACATCTCCAAAGGGTACTTTGTATTATTTTTGCTATCCAGTAACTCAAGACTCAAAGTTCAGATGTCAAGATGGCCTGGAGTGGATGACACGTGTCCCAAGAGAGGTCACTGTACCTTGATTGATAGAACTGATACAGATTTGAGAATCTGTATCAATTATTAGAGCTCAGCTCCTTAGTATATAAAGGACAAGAACAGAATGTATGCTTGTTTTCCTGGGGTGAAAATAGTATTTTAACCCAGTATTTTTAATCAAATTGGTTGCCAATATATAACAGTATTGTACCTTTAAAAAAATCAGTATTTTTTAATTCTTTTCTAAAAATCAGAAGATGTAGCATTTCCAAGCCAACCTTCCTGCAAGACAGTAATTGGCCAGAGTGAGGATTGTTGGCCCATGGATAAGGCACATGCTCTCTAGTTCCAGAGTCCTTATGATTCTGCTGTTTCCCTGAAAAAGAGAGTGAGTTTCCGTTGCTATTTATCGTTACACTGGCAGTGGTGTTTGCCTTGGAGTTGAGCAGTGTGTTTCTGGGCAATGTCTCTATCAGAGGGGGAAACTGAAAACAGAGACCAAGGAAAAATGGGCTGGAGTATTTCCTCATGGTAGTGAGAGAATCCTGGATGACTCACCCATTTGCATCAGTCTCATTCCCTACAGATACTTTGGTCTGCCACCCCACTTCTAAACCCCTCTGGATTGAGGAACATGAGAATTACATTCCTAATGCAACATTTTATCCCCAGAGAAGATGGCCAGTGCTGCTTATGGTTGTTTCCTGACTAAATCTTTTACATTGTGTTGTAGTCTCACAAAGTATCAACTTCTATTCGGACTGCTCTTTCAGAACTTTAATATAAATATTAAAATAAATAGTTGTACAGTTAGGGAATCAGAGACATATTATAGAGCAGCTATTTACTCTTAAAACCCTCTACCATCCTCACTACCTTTGGCAACGTTTGCATGAGTTGGTTTTCTGTGGTTGCAAACAATACAAACAAACCCTAGGTAATTTAAGTAAAAGGGAATGTGTTAGAAAGACATTGGATGGCACAACATCAGTAAGAGAACTGAAGAGAACCAGGCCCAGCAGCATAGGGACAGGTACAGCTCAGGGAAGTTCAGTAGCAGGAGTGAGTGACAGCTTCATCAACATTCTGGTGATGACAGGTAACATCTCCAAAGGGTACTTTGTATTATTTTTGCTATCCAGTAACTCAAGACTCAAAGTTCAGACGTCAAGATGGCCTGGAGTGGATGACACGTGTCCCAAGAGAGGTCATTGAACCTTGATTGACAGTCTCACCAAAACTGCAAACAGTGGAGGACATGTAATTTTGTAAAAACAAATAAAAATAATAAAATTCCAGAACCCTATGAAGAGAAGAAGAAGAGAAAAGTAGCCAAAAATATAGAAAATTTCACTATAACCTAACAGATGACTTCTAATGTCTTCTTATTCTGCAATGTTTTGATATAAAGAAAAATAAGAGGACCCACTGTGTGCTTTTGACACATTCTCTACAGATTGCCTTTCATGGATATAAAGCCATATACTGTTGGCCTGACTCCTTACAAAAACAGTCCAGTGCCTAAATATGAATAGAAAGGCTCAGTCTTGGTATTTCAATTCCAGAGAAGAATTTAACAAATAAATCTCTTAGACTGTGTGCAAAATTAGAAAGTCTACTTAAACTACCATAAGGCAGATAAATAGATCTAAGTGCTAAATTATATTTGCTAGTTTTCCCCCAATATAAATGGCCCTCTTTGCCATCATCTCTCTCAGCTAGGTAAAACCTCCTAATCTATGTTGGTGCCTCAGGATAGAACACTTATTTCCCCTGCAGGATTTTCTGGGATAACTAAGGATGCCCCATATTCTTATTTTGATTTGTGTAGCTTCAGCTGTCCATAGATTGTCAGACGCTAAAACAATTGCTTGACAGAGAGCTGCCTAGGACCATTCAGAGCTCAGGAGATTTACAAATGATATCAGAGGATATCTAAAGCCTCTGAGCTACAGACCTGCTACAAAGATTTGTTAAAAGCAGAGGAATTATTTATGCTGGAGGGAAGAATTACCATAGGAACACATAGGGATTTGGTCTAATGAATTCAAAACTGAGTTGAATTTAGTATATACTATGAACCCCTATTTCTCAATATAATGCAAAAACCTTTAAAAGTAGTAGCTGGAGGAGGAACCAAGATGGTGGCATAGGTAAACACCTGAACTTGCTGCCTCGCACAACCACATCTAAACTACAACTAAAAGATAAAACTGATATCATCTAGAACCACGGGAAGGCTGGCTGAGTGGACGTCCGACAACTAGAGGGCGAGAGAAAAACGCATCTAGACTGGTAGGAGGTGCAGAGGTGCGGAAGTGTGGAGGTGTGGAGGAGCAAGAACAGGCTGGCAACTGGGTACGCTGTGGTATTTTTCAATCGGGAGGGAGATACAAACTCCCAACTGCTCTGAACTCCAGTTCCAGGTGAGACTATGGGGACCCAGACTCATATGGGGAGAAATTGGACTGTCTGGTATCAGGCCCGAACACGAGGAAGACTTTCTCTGAGAGGTGCTTGCAGCATTCATTGTTCCTACATAGAGACCCAGGGACCTATCTGGGGCAGAGCTGACAGGCAACCATTGCTGGTTGCACTGCCCCTGATTCCCTGAGACCCCACCCCACCTAATTTACAACCCCACCCCAAGCTGTGTGCAGAGGCTTTTGTATATGAATGGCCTGGCCTTTTGTAATCTAAAATCTAACAAACTGTAGCTGGGTCAAAGAACCCCAGAGCTTCTAAAAGAAGGCCTAATTTTGCCTGCATTGCTTCACAGCTGTGCCTCATCTGGGCACCTCCAAACTCCAAACAAAGAGGAGGAATCTGAAGATCTCTCTGTAGCTCCTGCTGGGTGGCCTCAGGCAGTGGCTGACTTTGCACCTCCTTGGAGATCCAAGAGCCAGTGTACCCAGTGGTCAGAGTGAGACCACACCAGATTACAACTCTTCAGATCCATAAGAGACACACTCAGGGGCAGACTCAGTGAACACCAAAGCCCCACTGAAGCAAGTCCTGTTCCATAAGGGTGTCTCCAGCACAGAAGTTCTCCCATTGTAGACATAGCTGGTCCTCACAGCCAATTGGTCTGGAGGTCAGTTTCTCAGTGATACCAACAGCAATCAAGGCTTAACTACAACAAGACTGTGCACATAGCCCACAAAGGGGTGCAGCAAGAGCATCCACCTCAGGTGACTGGGGAAGCTGAGCCACTGAGCCCTATAGGACACCAAGCACACAAAGCCACTCTATCAACACAAGGAAGCAGCCAAAATGCAAAGACAAAGAAACAGGTCGCAAATGAAAGAAATGGAGGAAAGAAAACTACTGGATATAGAGTTCAAAACCACAATTATAAGGTTACTCAAGAATCTTCTAGAAACCTCCAAGAAATCTAGTGAGACCCTCAAGGATATGAAAAAGGACCAATTAGAAATTAAGCATAAACTTACTGAAATAAAGAATAATATACAGAGGTCCAATAGCAGACTAGAGGATCCCAAGAATCAAGTCAAAGATTTGAAATATGAAGAAGCAAAAAAACAGCCAACTGGAAAAGCAAAAAGAAAAAAGAATCCAAAAATATGAAGATAGTGTAAGGAGCCTCTGGGACAACTTCAAGCGTACCAATATCTGAATTATGGGGAGGTCAGAAAAAGAGAGAGAGCAAGATATTGAAAACTTATTTGAAGAAATAATGACAGAAAACTTCCCCTACCTGGTGAAAGAAATAGACTTAGAAGTCCAGGAAGTGCAGAGAACCCCAAACAAAAGGAATCTAAAGAGGACCACACCAAGACACATCATAATTAAAATGCCAAGGGCAAAAGACAAAGAGAGAATCTTAAAAGCAGCAAGAGAAAAACAGTTAGTTACCTACAAGGGAGTACCCATACGACAGCTGATTTCTCAACAGAAACTATGCAGGCCAGAAGGGAGTGGCAAGAAATATTCAAAGTGATGAATAACAAGAACCTACAACCAAGATTACGCTACCCAGCAAAGCTATCATTTAGAATTGAAGGTCAGATAAAGAGCTTCACAAATAAGAACAAGCTAAAGTAGTTCATCACCATCAAACCAGTGTTATATGAAATGCTAAAGGGTATTCTTTAAGAAGAGGAAGAATAAGAAAAAGGTAACGATAAACATTATGAACAACCAAGTGACAACAAATACATATCAACAAGTGAATTGAAAAATCAAGTGAATAAAAAATATGATGAACAGAATAAACTGGTGAATAGAATAGAATCAGTGGCATTGAAAGGGAGTAGACTGACAATTCTCAGGGGGAAGGGAACGTGGGAGGTGTGGGGAGAGACTGGACAAAAATTGAACACCTATGGACAAGAACAATGAGGGGGTTAAGGACATGGGGTGGGGTGGGAACCGGGTGGAGGGGAGCTATGGGGAGAAAAAAGAGGAACAACTTTAATAATCTGAACAATTAAGACTTTTTTTTTTTTTTTAAGTAGTAGCTGGAGATATTCAGTGGGCATTTTGGGCCTGTAATCTAGAGCTAAAAAGATTTCTACACTGATTTTCAACTGTGTGTTCAGTGAGGTGGGGAGTGAGGAGGGAATGTGTGGCAAGAAGGGAATAGGTTGAGCAGGGCCTATCTTTGTAAGCAAATTCTTTAAGCTGAAAGATAGGAGGTGCAAAGTAGAATTAGGTATAAGATCAAAACAGTGATGTGGGTTGTGGAAGAATGGGTATTGGACAGTGGTGTCACAACTGTTGCTTAGCTGACCACAATTGCAAAGCACCATCTATTGAACACATTCCAATTTCAAGGTGTTAAATGTAAAATGAATGTACTTCTTAGAATCAATGGAAAATGGTACATCCCTGATCACTATATTCGCAGCCTGAGTGCTGTTGCTGGACCTGGGCTTCTCTTTATGAAAGATGATCCTTCTTTTCAATATGCCTGTTTTCAAGAAAGGGTTTAGAGGTAATCTTTTTTGTCACTCCCATTCCTCTGTCTGTTGAATATCTTCTAGTCCCTGCTATTTAGTCTTTCTCTTACAGGGTTGGGATGGTGTTGTTGTTGTTTTTTTTTTAATGATTTTGCTCTGTACTTGTAATTAAGGGATGTGGAATCAGTTTCTGTTACACATTGTCACCTGTAAATGCAGCCACGAAGAGCTCTTGCTCTAGGCTGCAGACATGAGCAAATCCTACTCACATCCTCTGGCCAAGGTCCTCTCTATAGGGCAAGGAGTTAAGGAAACCAATTGGTGTCTCTCTCTCTCTCTCTCCCTCTCTCTCTCTCTAACCTTCTCTCCCTCCCTTTCATTCTCTCTAAAAATCAATGGGAAAAAAATATCCTCTAGTGAGGATTAGCAATAACAAAAAAGAAGTACGGTCTCAGGTTCATCCACCCAGCTACCCCTCTTGCAGATGCTGTAATAGCATCTCAGCGCCATGCTGGATGAAAAGGATGTTTAGCTATAGGCCTGTGTCCTTCTGGTCTACCCCAGGACGGTTACCCTGATGCTGCCAGGTCAGAATATTCATACACTTTCCCCCCAAGATGTTTATATCAGAACACATCCCAGAGAGTAAACAAAGACATATGGACTAGACCACTCTTCATATCAATGTTTCTCATTTTGATTTTTCACACTTTTCCAGGGGTCCGATGTCTATTTTTCATTTTTCTATCAATAAGTGACATACCTTTCTTCTTCTTCTTGTTTTGATAGTTACCCTTTTAACAATATTTTTATAAATTGTGATTAAATGCACATAACCTAAAATGTACTATTTTAATCATTTTTAAGTGTTTAATTCCATAGTGTTAAGTATATTCACATTGTTTTTCAACCAATCTCCAGCACTCTTTTATCTCACAGAATTAAAGTTATATATACATTGAACAGTAATCCCCATTTCTTCCTCTCTCTAGTCCCTGGAAACTACCATTCTAATTTCTCTTTCTATTAAATTTTGTTTGGTTAAACTACTCTAGATACCTCAAAAAAGTAAAATCATACAGTATTTGTTCTTATCTCTAGCTTATTTCACTTGGTATAATGTACTCAAGGTTCATCCATGTTGTAGCATATGACAGAATTCCTTTCCTTTTCAATGCTAAATACTATTCCACTGTATTTATAAACCCCAGTTTATCCATTCATCTGTCAGTGAACACTTGGATTGCTTCCACCTTTTGACTGTTGTGAATAATGCTGCTACATGTGTGTGCCACCTTTCCTTTGAGTACTGTATTATTTAAATAATGATAAAGGAACATGATATGTGAGGGGGAGAATAAAAACCACAATCTATATTGGTTGAATATTTTCAAAATAATATTTACTCCTCTTACATATGGTATCTCATCTCCTTAGTACTTTGATCTCATAGCTCTTCAGAGCTTTGATCTCAGAGACACAGAAATGAGTTGTCAAACACATCCACTCAGCTTTCAATGTTATTAGTGCTTTCATGAGAAAAAATAGTATTTGTCAGTTCTTCCCACAGAGGAATATCATTTTAACATTAAAAACATAAGTCAACAGAAGAACTAATTACATTTGATGCTGGAGACATTGCTTTATTCTGCTTCTTAAAGTGGGAAATAATTGGGAATTCAACCCTAAACAATCCTATCTCTTGAAAATATTCTTAGAAGGCAGCTACTGCCAAATCCAATCAAACCTATTTTCTTTGCCATTGATATGGCAGCTACAACGTGAATAAAAACCATCAAAACACCTTCATGCACCATTGTGAGAGCTCCCTTGTGCCCTATTTCGAGTTCCACATCTCTGCTTGGCTTGAAGCAATCATGGCCATTGATATGTTCAATATATGCCTTTCTTACTGAGAAGGAAAAATGAAGGCCACTGTATCAGTTTAACAGTAAAACTATAGTAGCTAAACTCTCTTTTTGGAATAGAACAACAAAAACAAGAAGAGCATTCTTCTTTAGCATATGTATTTTTACTTATAACATCTTTTCCCAACAAAATCTTAATACAGCTGAATAAATTTTAAGTTCTTGTTGTTTAGTTTTCCTTCATCAAATTTGTTTCATTCATTTCATAAATTTCTGTTTCCAATGGAAAGATGCTTAGATCCATCTTTTTTTATATTGAAAATTATTCTAAGTATTAGGTTTAAGTTGAAATTTTTTCAGCTCCCAAACCACCGTTTTATAATTTGTTATATTCTTAGCAGAGCATATTAAAATTTTGGTGAATTAAATATCAACTTCAAAAGAAAGAAATCATTACATCTTTTAACATGAGTTTCAAAGCATTACAGATTAGACTTAAAGTTGTGTGTGTGTGTGTGTGTGTGTGTGCATGTGTGTTTCATCATCCCCCTGCAATAATTTTCCACAACTCTCAGTTAAAAATCTAAACATGGAACATGGCTCTCATATGCAGTTGTACCTGATCTGGCCCAAATTTACCTCTTTAGTTTTATCTCCTTTGATCCCTCTGGGGTCTAATCTCCAGCCCCACACGATTCGTTGCTTTTCTTTTGAACATACTAAACTCACTCCTCTCACATCAGCATAGGCTGCATTATTCTGCAGTGATATATTAACTCCCAAATCTCAAACTCTTAAAACTTAAAGATTTTGTCTTTTCATACCCATCATTTTTATTAAGGGAGCCCAGATTGAGAAAGGACTCCATATGTTGAACATTGTTAATTATTTTTCTGAAAGGGAATAAAAAAGAAACGCTGTAAGTTTTTAAGTCAACAAGTAAATGCTCAGCCCAGAAATGGAACACAGCATTTCCTTTCATAATCCATTGGCCAGAATTTGCCATATGACCTTCCACAACACAAGTGTGCCATTAAACACAGTGCTACTATGTGCACAGATGGGAGATGAAGCAGAAATATTCAAGAAAAATATGCATGACTACTCCAGTCATCTTGCACTTGCTGTCAGCGCTGCCCGGAATGCTCTTCCCTCAGAACGTCAGATGGCTCACTTTCTCTTCACTCCAATGTTACAGAAATCTTTAGGTCATGCCTGAAGGCTCTCTCTAAAACAGACCTTCTTCAACACTGTTTTATTTTATCCTTCACTTATTCCTATCTGAAATTATATTTTTATTTGTTACTGGTTTTATGCACACCGACACACATTATTTTTAATATGTAGAATGCTATATTTTATGTCATGTTCATTGATTCATTGATATATCCTCGGTGCCTAAAAGAGTATCTGGAACTGGGCAGGTAGTCAATAAATATTAGCTGAATGAATGGTTAAATAAGTGCATATCCCAGATTGGTGAATAGCTGTTGAGATTATCTGTTCATTCGTATCCATATGTTGGAATGTCAGTTTCACAGATATGTTGCAAGGATGCAATTTTAGTTTCTTATAGCATTTTAATGTAAAGAGAAAAATTAGTTTCTGGAGTTTTATAAGACCATTGGATCTTCTTTCAGGCTCCCTCTGCTGGTTATCTTGGGCAGTTTTAAAATAATCCAAATCTAGGAAATCATGAAACCATTCAAATGTTAACTTGTTTCTTTGGGATAACTGCTTTACATTTCAGCTTCCCATCCACCCTCCACCCCATTTTCATTTGTAAGATGGCATTTGAATATCTGGTGGAGAGAGGTATGGGCTGTATAAGACAGTAGAGGGGAGACTGGTCCTTAAATCTTCCTAGTGTTCCCAATGTGCTGTGGATTTTCCCAGGCCTCTGCAGTAGCATGGATAAAGGGTGTGCCTTCTGCAGTAACGTGCCTTGAAGCAGATCCAATCCTCTCTGGCGATGGGTTTACTATGCTAACACCAGAGACTGAGCTTCCCATCTTTCCCCTACTGGGTGTGTCATTGGAAATGGCTGCATACAACACCTCTCCCTTCAACTTATTGACTTGCCAGTTCCCCAGTAGTGCAGGAGTCAATGCCACTAACCTGATGTGCTCAGGCTCCTGATCTATCTGAATGTTTATAAACAAGCCCTATCCCTTGAAGTGAGGAGTCAGGGTATCAAACAGCTTTGAATCTATACCTTCTGACTCTTGCTTTCCACAATGTGTACTTGGAATAGGGCTGGGCCTTCTCTTCCTCAGGGCTCTAAGTATCATGACCTGGTGATCATGCTGGAAGGTACATACAATGGAAGAACTTCTACTGTATGTGTTCTCCAGTCATCGCTTTTGATTGGGAGGCTTTTGGTTGGGAAGCCAAATGAAAAATTGGAACTGAGACTAATAGGATTCCATATATTTGCATAATATAAAAATATGCCAGTATTTATAATACTTGTAAATAAACTCATTTTCTAAAGGCTTTATTATGCTCTCAAAAATAATTTTTATGTAAGAAGAAATGTAACAGACTGCTAATGTACCTGAAATCAGGTAACCTGTGAAGGGCTTTACATTTTTTAGATCTATCCTTGCTTTCTGTTGTAAATTAGAGGAAGGTTCTTTGTTCTCACAGCATTTTCCCACCCCTATCCTGACTTCAGTATTATAAAGGATGGCTTTAATGTTAGTTGCAATGGGACTAAACTATATATTATTTTGCATGTGTTATGTATGATAAACAGGTCTTTGCATTTATAATAGAAATGCATATCCATAGCACAGCAGTGAATGGCATGAAGGCACACTCACTTTACTCTTAAATGAACAAACTTCTCTAAAAATGAGCTTTTTGTTTTTATAGAAAGATCTTGAGCCCTCTTAATATCATTCATTTACCCATTCATATAATCATTCTAGAAATACATGTTGAGAGTTTACTATGGACTACATACATACTGTTGTAAGGTTGGAGTAATTCATAATTGAACAAAATTACAAAATCCTTACTCTTAAGAAGTTTATTTCATTCTCTTCCTCATATCCGTGACTGTTCCCATATTCAACCTTAACTGAACTTGCTGATATAATTGCAGACTCAGGCCTTAGGAACACAGGCCTAGAAGTCTGTTAAGTCAGTTTCAAAAAGGCTCACTCCTCTATGTTATGCAACTTTGAACAAATTCATTGACCTCTCTAAGCCTTAGTTCCTTACCTATAAAAAGATGATAATAATCCACATGTCCAGAGTTGTGAAATGTTATTAAATGAGAAGCATCAGTACAGTACTTAACCCATAATATAACATAAGGATTCAATATATGTTGGCTTTTATCACCATCATCATCACCATCATCATCATCACCATTACCATCATGAAGTTTACTTGGCTGCCTATTGTCCTTCATCCCTACAATGTTGCCATGTTAGTCATTTTTCTAGAGTGGTTTTAAGAAGGCAAGTGAATAGGAAATGCAAGGTTTAGAATCATCACAGGAAAAGGTAAAGAAACACAAGACAGTCCTTGTAAATCTGCATTGTAAGATCTACTTCACTTCCCAAATGCTGTTTTGCCATCCCTGGAAGAACAGATAAGTCTGCATCTATAACCTTGGCATTAATATTCCATTTACTTTTCATAGGCATGTTTTAAATAAAGTTATGGGTACACTTGTGAGTAAGGTGTTGCTAAAGATTACCTGCATTATATTGATATAGAAGTGGTATAGTCATAAGAATAGGAGCTCAGAAAGCTGAGCTAGAACCCAGGTTTTACCATTTGAATTATTTGAAGCTCATGTCTACTTGCAACTATTACCAAAGTCCTCTTTAAAAACTTATTTTCCTCAAAGGTAAAAATGAAACACATCAATGAAATAGAGTCAAGGAACAATAAAAAACAAACAAAAACACATTTTCTTTTAATTGAATGACTCTGCAAGGAAACAGAAATGGCACAGCCAAAACTTTTTCCCATTGGCTACCTCTCTGCTTCCAAATGAGCAACAGTTTTTCTTAACCTAATTGAAATACAATTTCTCAGCATTATATTTCTCTTTCCCTGACTTTCAGTTGAATTGGCCTACCACGAAGCTACCTATGGTCAACTGTCCTGAGAATACAGCATTTATTCAAACTTAGTTTTCCAATGAAATAAAGTTAGCAGTGTCCTTAGAAAGAAGCTTGAGAGCAAATATAGAGATTCAAAGCATTACTGAGGTGCCAATAGTCTGACTACATATAAAACAGGTGTGCTGGTGATTCCGAAATGCTTAACCTCTACCTTGTTTATTCATTCATAAAAGAAAATCTACCTTTTCCAAAACAGAGTCATCTTGGGAAATTTCACTAGAACGTTAGATGCCTTACACATCTTTGAACTAAAAAATGCATTGGAAATGCATTTCTTTTTATTTTTGGCTTTCCAGTGAAGCAGGAATAAAAAATAACAAGGCACTAGGTATCATGTAAATAGGTCCCTGAGCTAGAAGGATTAGAGGAAAAAGTAAACTTGAATAACATGAAAGCCAAATTATCCTTGAAATCTATGTCACTATGAAAAATGCATGTAGCTCAAAAATAACCAAATCATCAACAGAATTTGCAAAACTATATAAATATATGAATTTATGTTATAGAAGATATGATAATTTAAAGTGAGTTTTGCTCTAAGTTTCCAAACACATCCCACATGTCAGAAAAAATAGCTAGAATTAATAAGTAGAATCTTACAAATATTTTGTCTCTGGTGGCAAGCCTACGGCTGTGAAGTGCATTGTGGGCTGGGTGTACTACTGGACATGTCTTTTCTACATTGGCACTGGCAGAACAAGTTTTCTTTGTCTTTAGCCCATGGGTGGGATGTGTGTGATAAATATCAGCAACTAATCAGGTATAAATGGATCTGGAGGTTATTATTCTAAGTGACATAAGTTAATCTGAGAAAGAAAAGTATCACATGATCTCACTTATTTGTGGAATCTAATGAACAAAATGAATAGGCCAACAAAATGCTAGTAAGATCCGAAGCATGGAGACATGGAACAGACTGACATACCTCAGTGTGGAGGTGGGGGACAAGGAGAGATAAACCAAAGAACTTATATACTTATATGCATAGCCCATGGACATGGGCAATAGGGTGGTGAAGCCCTGGGGGGCGGGGGGGGGGGTGTGCCGAGTTGGGCAGAGGGAGTGAAGGGCGGGGGGGGGGGGAATGGGAGGCATCTATAAAACTGTCAAAAATAAAAAACTCATAATAAAAGTAAATTAAATTTTAAAAAATTAGGACTGCTCTTGTTCATGTTGCTACTTCAGCAAGTATAGCTGTGAGAGGAATGAAGAGGGTTCATGAGATCTGTGGTAATTTTAATTAAGAGTCATTAGCTGACCCAAAGTGAGCTTAATGTTTGAGCAGTTTACCAAGCAGTTACCAAGAAGTCAACTATGAAATTTGGAAGTCAAGTTCAGTGAAACTCTAGAACACTCATTCTCAACCAGGAGTGATTTTGCTACAGGCGACTTTTGGTTGGGGGTGCGGGTGATGTTGGGGAAGGGCTGCTACTGTCATCTTATGGGTAGAGACCAAAGATGCTGCTAAAGAACTGAAAATGTACAGAAAGGCCCCTGCACATTGACTATCCAGCTCAAAATCAAAATAGATGCTGTTGTAAAAGCTTGCTGTGGAACCATTTGGTGGCACGGACATAGTGGAATGGGTATGGTGGTGTATGGGAAGAAGGAACTGTACTTACCACTTATACATTGTAACATTCTTTGGATTTATTGATATTGAAACAGGAATTTTAGGGGAATATAGGCAGGTTTAGGGAATTTTTAGAATTGGGATCCATGGAAAAAAAACACAGAGCTACTGATTGGGAAAAGGTACATTTCCATAACACAAGGAAGCCAGGAGGTGCAGTTACATTTCCATAAGACAAGGAAGCAGCAACAGGTATCCTATCTAATAAAGAGGGAATATGCTAACTGACCCTCACACCATCGCAAAGATGGCAGCGCCCACAGACAATTAGGAGGGAATATGCTAATTGACTGCCATGCCCTCAAAGATGACAGCGCCCACAGCCACAAGATGGCGGTGCCCAGTGCCCTCAGTCCTGCCGGGTGGCAGGTGTGAGCCTGCCTCCAGAGTCCCCCAGACCCCTCAGCCCCCAGCTGCCCAGGGCCGGCCCAAGGCTCAGGTAACCAGGACCTGCAGAGGCTTGCACTGCCAGCAGTGGCAGCAGCAAGAGGTGTGATGGGGCATCGCCTTCTCCTGATGACCGGGTCGCCTCCTGCCCCTGAGGGCTCCAGGACTGTGAGAGGGGGCAGGCCGGGCTGTGGGCCCCCCCCTCAGCCCCCCCCCCACCCAGTGCATGAATCTTCACGCACCGGGCCTCTAGTATTTCCATAAGACCAGGGAACTGGAAGTAGCCAAAAAAGGTCTATATTTACAAAATAAAGAAGAGGGAAGAAAGCACAGAAGAAATTGGAGGGCCTCAGGAGTCACTATAGTAACCAATTCAAAAGGGAATATTGACCAATCAAAGGGGATATCAGGACACAGGAACTGCAGCCTTTATAAACCATGGAAACAGAAAGTCTGTGGGACTCTTACCCCTCCCCACGTGGGAGTCTATGCTGTGAGAATCTTTCCCTCTCCCCACGTGGGGGTCTGTATTGTTCTTCAATAAATCTCCACCTTTGCTGTACCACCCTTTGTCCATGGATTCATTCTTTGACTCTGGGGGACAAAGCATCTGGGTTCCAGTCCAAAAATTCTGTATCAAAATGAAAAAAATTTAAATTGAGGAAAGTTCCTCTAAATTAACTAGTAGACAGTTATATGTCCCAGAGAGGATTTTTATGGTAAGAACAAAAGGAATCAATTACTTGAATTATAATTGTTAAACATTACTAAAGCATTTCTGTCATTGTTACTATGAGCTCCTTTTAATTGTCTACTACTCTGCAGGCCCCTTTTCCCCAAAAACCCACTCACTAGTATCCACAGTGAAGGTGTTTGTTTTGCCTATTTTCTTCCTTAGACCTCTCTTTGTCATGCCGTGCAAACCTTTGTGGATCTTTTTATTTCTCTTTTTTAAGTTGCAGTAGAAGAAATGCTTATTTCTATGCTTCTGTTACTCAGAATTTATAATTTATGTTTTCTCTCTTTTGTTGCCTAATATATGTCTTAATTTCCAGTACCCTAGGGAAACTAGCTAAAATTTCTATAAATATTTTCTTCTCAATAAGGAAACAGGTCTATGATATAGTTTGTGCAAAAAAAAAAAAAGTTGCTTTGGTGGATGCTAAGTCTATAGAGAATTTATAATAAATGGATGCAGGAAGACCTAGGTTTGTCCGTTAAAATAAAAGTAAACAGAGTGTAAAGTGGCATAGAAACAGGTTTTAGATAGAAAGGAATTTAGATCTGAGATAGGTTACCATCTCCTAGCAGTAGAGGCATTTACAGATGAGTAAGAGCTGCAGAGGGTAATAGACAGGGAGTATCTTTCTCCCTTTTCTTCTCCCTCTAGAGTCTAACCAACCTCTAGTGGGAAGAGTCTGGGAAAATAAGTAACCAAGGCTGAGAAACCGCAAGGTGAACAGCAGGAGAGGAGTTTAAAGAATCTGTCTGGTGCCCAAGTCAGCCTGAGGCTCATAGAAACCTTTGTAAATTTTGAGGCAAAATTAATATTAAGGGTATAATACAAAGAGTTCCATTTGAGTTTGTGTTAAGTACTTATGGGAAGAATTACAGATTAGTTATGTTAACCTCTGTTTTGTTTAAAAAGTAAAAATTTCTTTTTATACCATTTACATGAACTTTAAAGGTCATGATGCTTTCTTCTAAGGTTTTTTTTTTTTGTGGTGTTTTTTTTTTCTGGTCTCAGAAAAACTTGCAGAAATGGCAAAAAAAAAAAAAGGGGGGGGGGCTAAAATTCAGGGGGGAAAAGGGGAATTAAATTTTATTGCATGGCCTAATATGTTCTAGGCATTGAGCTTCGAGTTTTTTCCAGTTATTTAACCAGCATCTTTCAGCAGCATAGCCACCCTGCTTTTCTCTGCACTGGAGGAAGTGTTCCAGGATGGGGAGAAGGAACGTGATTCTGTCAGTTTTCTTGCTCTTCCTGGCAGCATGGTTTCTGGAATAGCCAACTTACTCCAGTTTCTTTTTCTTTCTGGGATCCCCAAACAGCCTTATTGTGCCTGGTCAGAGGTACCAGCTGGACAGTGCCTCCTACTCAGAGGGCTGCATCCCACTGTGTGTGCTGCCCCCTCCACAGTCATGATCTAACCCTTTCCTCTCCGATCCCCTGCACCTAGAGGTGGTGGCAGTTTCCTGCAGTAATGGGTTTCTGCCTGTGTCTTAGTTGCCTTTTCATTGGCTCAGTTCTCTAACACCTTTTGAAACAATTCCTTACATTAAACTCTTTGTGAAAAATGAATGATCTGTTTCCATTTTCCTGATTAACTTCTGACTGATACCAGTATATGCACTGTACCCATTTTCTAAATGAGTAAACTGCAGCTCAGGTGAGTTCAGTAACTTGCCCAAGGTTTCATAGATAGCAGGGGGTGTAAGTAGAATGTGGGCACAGATCTATGAGCCCCACTCTTTGCTAATATCCCAGGACATAGGAGGAAAACTATAAGAAGTATGAGTTGCCAAATTTTAAGAATTTTAAAGAATCTAAACTAATAAAAGAGAAAAATGGTAATTGGCGTACGACGATACCCTTTTCATTGGCTAATCAAGGCTATATGCAAATTAACTGCCAACTATGATTGGCAGTCAACTGCCAACTAAGATTGGCAGTTAACTGCCAACAAGATGGCGGTTAATTTGCATATGTAGGCACAATGCAGGGAGGCGAAAGGGAAAGCAAGAAGCCCCCTGCCACTGACAGTGATCAGAAACCCAGGGGGGAGCTAAGAGCTGGGGGGCAGGGCAAAGGCGGCCCCAGGGCCGCCTTTTCCCTGCCCCCCAGCCATGATCGGAGAATCAGGTGCCTTTTCCGCCCTGGCCAGTGATAGAAGGAAGTAGGGGTGGAGCCAGGGATGGGAGCTGGGCACGGTCGAAGCTGGCAGTCCCGGGAGCTAGGGGTCCCTTGCCTGGGCCTAAAGCGGAGCCCACGATCGTGGGGCCGCTGCAGCTGTGGGTCCCCGCTGCCCGAGCCAGACGCCTCAGCCAGAGGCGTTAGGCCTGGGCAGGGGCGGAGCCTGCAACCGCGGGGAGCTGGGGGTCCCCTGCCCAGGCCTGACACCTCTGCCGGAGGCCTCAGGCTTGGTCAAGGGGCCGATCCGGTGATTGGTGATCGGAGGGTGATGAGGGTCAACTCCTCTGGCCGAGGCATCAGGCCTGGGTGGGGGGCGGAGCCGGGGATTGGGGGGATATGATGGTCCCCTTGCCCAGGCCTGAAGCCTGGGTCAGAGGCGTCAGGCTTGGGCGGGGTGTGGAGCCAGCGATCAGAGGGAGATGGGGGTCCCTTGCCCAGGCATGATTCCTGGGCCAGAGGCCTCAGGCCTGGGCGGGGGCCAGAGCCAGTGATCGGGGGGAGATGGGGGTCCCCTGTCCAAGCCTGACACCTCTGGCGGAGGCGTCAGGCCTGGGCAAGGGGCCGATCCTGCGATTGGAGGGTGATGGGGGTCAACGCCTGAGGGTTCCCAGTATGTGAGAGGGGGCAGGCTGGGCTGAGGGACACTCCCCCCCACACACACACCCAGTGCACGAATTTCGTGCACCGGGCCCCTAGTAACTTAATAAAGAATTTTAGAGAATAATATCAGAATAAAGTTATTATCTATCTATACAGCTGATTAATAATAATCCTTATATCTTTATATATACATTCTTTATATATATGCATGTTTATATGTATCTTCTTTTGTAGGTAACAACTTGTGGTCTATGTGTCAAATTTAAACTAAAATTATATGAATTTTTTAGTTGCTTGCCAACATTTTGAAATTTAGTAACTTTTATTTTAAAAATAATCCCATCTGAGATGTTCTTAAAAGACTGGATGATCCCACAGTACTGGACATACAGCACAAGTACAACTGAATGGTGGGAACTTTCTTGGGGTAGAATAGGTTTTCTGTAGCCCTTGTCACTAATTTATATTACCTTCTTGACCTGGTAGTCGTTTGAGTTTGATATCTCTGATAAAGCACCTGTCTCTTAAGTATCATCAAGCCACCTATGCAAAATTAAAGTTGGTTTTTATCTACATTTTTCAGAAAAAGAGTATAAGGCATCACAGGAACCCCATCTCATTACTCTTACCCATAGGCTGAGAACATCAGATGAAGTGAACTGACATTGTAAAGATGACTCCTGATTGGATAATCAGTAAGTGCAACTGTACCTTCCAGGACCATCCAAATCCATTCTCATAAATACATCTGACAAAGTAAAACCACTGTCTCAAGAGTCTGCTATGGTATATGTTAAGGTTCAACTCATTCTGAGATGACTGGGCCATTCAGATTTGCTTATAAACAGTTATTTATCAAATTGCAGTGTCTGACATATGGTTTGATTTGGCACAAATTGACTATAAAATACAAATCCAAGCAGGTCTCTTACTTCTTTTATTTGAGTAATAATTACTATAGGAGTATCAATTAGTTAATGCTCATTCTTTTTTCAAGAAATAATTCTTATATGCGACTCATTAAAAATTTGCAATTTATTTCCATCTAACTGTCCAATAAATATCAATACTCCAAGAATCATTGATTAAGTATGCTGTATGATCACAAGATAAGAGTCAATTGGGAAAAGTCTAGCTGTATTTTTGAAAATGTTTAATTGGTAAAATCATTTCACTCAAATGTGATTAAAAGCTAACTGTTAATTGAGAACTAAGATGTGACTATTACAAAGCATGTACCAGGATAACAATTCCTTTCTAAGAGATTGTTTCCAGTTAATTAGAAGAATGTTTTCCTAACATGTAGCTATCTTGGTCTCTTTTATGCAATGAATTTCTGGCACATGGATCTCAATTTGGGGAGGTCATTTTCCCTTCTAATGAAATTGCTTCAGTCCTAAGAGGAAGCTCATAAGGTTTGGTTTGCTTGTGTAATTTCTCTTCTCTTTTCTTCATAATTTCTTTGAAGTGTTTTTTTTCCTCTAACTCTTTTTCTTTACGTTCTTTGGCCTCACATATTGCATCTTCTTTCTGTCGGATCTGTAGCTCTTTCTCCCACTGTTACAGAGAAAAGGTGTCATTTACATATGATTAGAAATTAACTTCTCAAAATGAAAATTTATATATTCAATTATCCTCTTAGGTTTTCTCACAGATATTCTTCAGGAATTTATACTCTACCACACTGGAAAAAATATATAAGCTATCTATCAGGAAGTGTACAAGTCCCACACACACAAAGAAGAATTCCCTCAACATCTTTAAGAATAAGAAAAGATAATAGGGTTTATATTTCTATATACCAAATGAATTTCCTTTCTTCATCAATATTGGTATTTACATGAAATCATGGAATCATAAAGTAAAAATCAAGCCAAAGAAAAACAAAAACCAAATTAAAGTGAAAGGCAGAAATTGTGATACTATTACATGTGAGGTCAAAAAATGAAATTAATCAGATGATAAATGCTGATCTATGGCTACTATGTAGCTGTGTTTTTCTTTCTTGTCAATCCTACAGATACTACCTCCCCATCCCCACTTCCATTCAGGTTAGGGATTATAAACCAGAAAATGAGCAATGAGGGAGAGTTAAAAAGAAAGATTTGAAGTCCAAAGATTTGGTTTTGTGTGTACACCAATCATTTACTAACTTTAAAACCTTGGTAAAATAACTGAAATGTAAACCACCATTCTTACTGGTAATTATTTTACTGGTTGTTGTGAAAGTTAAAGTAGCTAATGTAAGGACGTTTTATAAAGTGTAAAATGTAACGTACAAAGCAGTACTGCTATAGCTTCCTGAGAGGAAATGGCATATACATGAAGACTTTGTTAAATATGATATTCAAGAAACTTCCAAAAATCTTCCCAGGTTAATACTTTGTAGTTTGTACTACTATTTGATTAGGCTACCCACATATCAAACAATTTGGATTCTATCAAACATCCAACTTATTTTCAGAAAGGATTCCTTTACCCTTCTATAGCTACATTCCAAACAGATTCGTGGTGGGTGATTGCTTATATAATGCTTATGCCTTTGAAAAGAGGAAAAAATGATACTTTTTAGGGTCCATTTCTTAGCCTTCTTTTCCTAGCCTCCTCTCTATCATTCAAAATAATGTCCTCTAGCTCTTCACCTAGCCCCAGGCAGATGAGTTTAATCACAAAGTGATTAAAGTATTTCTATTCTTTCAACAATAAAGAATAGCAACTGAAAACTGAGTAAAAAGATGTTTGTTGTGTTATTAGAACTACATAATATATATGTGTATATATACCTTGACAATTTGCTGTCTCTTGTAATCTATTCTACATAATTCAGTTGAGTGACTGGTAAAATATAGATGCCATATTTATGAACCATTAGGAATTTTTTATACTACCCTGTACATGTGATATACTGGTTTAGCAAAACTTTCATTATTGAATAAAAATATAATACTACAGCTTTCATTTTGTGTTTCCAGGGCATCATTCTGTTTCCAAGTCCTAGTACTTGTAGCTATTGCTAGAGTAGTTTAAATATTAGTTATATGATAAATTATAACTCAGTGGGATCAGTAAATGAAATAATCTCTTATCATTTCTTAAAAGATCACTAATTAAATAAAATGTAAAAAATTAATTATGGGAGAGAACCCTAAAGATTCCATCAAAAAACGATTAGAACTGATAAACTCAGTAAAGCTGTAGGATACAAAATAAATATCCATAAATTGGTTTTATTTTTATACACAAAAATGAACTATCAGAAAGGGAAACTAAGAAAATGACCCTATTTACTACTGTATCAAAAAATACTTAGGAATAAATTTAACCAAGGATGTAAAAGACCTGCACTTGGAAAATTATAAAACACTGAAAAAAGAAATTTAAAAAGATACAAATAAGTGGAAGCATCCACAAGTAAGAATTAACATCATTAAAATGTCCATACTACCAAAAGCATTCATAGATTCAGCATAATTCCTATCAAAATACCAATGGCATATTTCACAGACGTAGAACAAATGTCCCCAAAATTTATATAGAACCACAAAAGATCCTGAATAGCACAGCAATTCTGAGGAAAAAAAACAAAGTTGGAGGATTCATGCTACCTGGTATGAAACTATACTATAAACCATAGTAATCAAAACATCATGATACTGGCATAAGAACAGACATATATATGAATTGAACAGAATAGTGAGCCTAGAAATAAACCCACACCTTTATGGTCAATTCATATTTGGCAAGGGAGGCAAGAGCATACAATATGGTAAAGATAGTCTATTCAGTAAATGGTATAAACGACTCCTAAAACAAAAAAGCAATCATAAAATGATTTAGCAAGAAATGATCAACTAAATAAGCTCAATGGATTAAAGTGTCTTAAGTGAATAGCCTTGTATTGCCACAGTTTAATTCAAACTATGAACAAAGTGATTAAAGTCTTTCTTATATTTCAAGGGCAAAGAATGGTCACTGAAAATTGAGTCAAAAGATTTTTGTTCCATTTTTAAAACTATACTGTAGAAAAAAACAGTGTTCAGTGTTCAATATCAGATTCTTGTTTAAAAAATCTACTAATTCAGGAAACAGGCTAAGGCTAGTATTTTAAAATGACAGAGGCCAATTTTCTGTAGCCCAGTGAAGGCTCTGATATGTATAGACAGTACAGTGAGATATAATTAAGTTTAGCAATGCCCAATCATGGCTCTACTTTTAAGTTCCACATGTTAATATTAAAGTCTCAGAACTACACATTCTAATTAAAAATACCTTTAAAAAACAAAGCTTTTGCAAGTAGTTTAAGAAAGTCAATCTTACATAATGGTCAATGATTCTTGTCAATTCTTCATCTCTCTTGGTGAAGAAATCTGGATTTGAAAACAGGGGGACGTCTATTACAGAAGGATGTTCCCTTCAAAAGAGCATAAGAACAGATCCAACATTAGGTATAGATATTCCTTCTCCCAGGAATATATAACTTTGAAAGTCATAATTCGTTATTAAGCATTTTGATTCTACATTGTTAACATCAAGTACTTAATTCTGTACAGTCTACTATATTATTAGCTTTTAGTTTTGGTAAGCCATTTGGGGTTATTAAAACTGACATGTTTGAGGATAGGGTATGACATATAGAATAAGCACTAGACAATAATAAAAAGGCAGTCTTCTCTTAGGAGATGTACATACTATAGCTTGTCAGTAGAAAATGAGATGTAAGGATATGAAAGGCTAAAGGATGGTTGAAGTCGACTATGATCAATGGGGAGATGAAAGTGTGCCTCACCATACATAGCCCCATGACCTTGGATATTCTGGTGGAAGTCTAAGCCTAAGAATTTGAACTAAGGCATACTACACACACACACACAAACACACACACACACAAACCTCAACAAAAAACAGTGATGTGACTTCAGTATTGCTCCTATCTCTTCGTAATACTAAGAGTGGAACTGTGGCAGACAGCTTAGCAACAGCACAATGAAAGTGTTGGCAGTGCAAAGTGGGGACTAAGCTATTGGAGATTTATTATCATACTGTTCACATAATAATTTTATTATTTTAGATATTTTGAAGTAATTATTATGAGTCCAGAAATAGGTAAAGCAACAAAATGGTGATAGAGAATATGGCTTTGTAGGAGAAAAAGTGGGTTTAAAAAATAAAGCTATTAGGCAAGAACCTAATCAGTGACATAACTGGTGAAAAATTTCCAAGTTCAAATCAGTCTGATAAATTTTTATGACTATAATGTATGTCTACATGCACTTTTTTCAAGTTGCTCTATATAGGGAGCTCTATATTTTTGATACTTGTAGGGTTCCCTCATATCACCAGGCTGTCCTTCTTTACACTGTACTAAATGCTTCTCAAATATTTCCTTTATCTTCATCTTCACCATCATTTCCCTGATTTAAACCATCATTCTTACCTGGACTTAGACCTCTTCTTTGAATCCCTGCATCTACCATGTCTTACCCTCTTCTCCCCCTCTTATCTCTGCACAGGGCTGGTTAATGTCTATTTATCCTTCAGCTCTCAGTTCAAATCCACTACCATAGCTCTCAATCCACCATGGGCCTTTCCTTCATACTTATCTCAATTGTAATTTTAAATTTATCTGTGTGCCTGTGTGAGTTTTAGATTTCCTGGTTAGAATACGAGCTACATGATTGTGCAGATGGTTTACTTATCATTGTCTTATCAGTTCCCAATATAGTGCAAACACTCAATAAATGTTTGCATGTTTAGTGAATTATGGAATGTATAAATGAAAGTTGTGACATTGGTAAGAGTCTACCACAAAACACACTATGTCAGTAGAGCAATGTCCAGTACAGCAGGGGAATGGCAATCTCAGGAGACAAGTCACAGAGTGGAACTAATAGCAGGACTTCAATTCAAGTGCCTGGTGACCAGAGAAAATATATGGAGCCCTCTCCCAACCCATAAGATTCAGAAATATTGTGGGGCAGAAGAGCAGTGAGCTTTCCACTGCATGCGGAATAGGAACTCTAGTCTTCCTATTAAAATAATAGAAGAAAATATAATTTTACAGTGCTGGGGAATCTGGGGACATCTGGGGGCTGACACAGACTAACTATATTTAACAAAATTTGAGCACTTCTGATATTCAAAGAAATGTGCTAAATACTGTGAAAAGGGAATAAGATAGAATAGTATAATTATTTAAAGGTTAAAAATATTCAAGTAACTTGCCTCAAATTCCTTCTTGAATTATAAAGGTTTAAATTTAAGTTAAAGAGATGTATAATAATATATTAGAAAGCCTTTAAAATGGAAAGGTTAGGTGGGTATGCTTGTGCATCTGTGATTTCTAGTTATTTCAGTTGAATAATTTGTACTTGAAAAGAAAGATGCATAGATAACGATAATACAAGACAACCTGAGGCATAAGAGAGACAAACATTCAATGATATAAACAGAAAAATATAGTAAAATGGTTAAGCATATGGTTCTGCCACCTTGTATTATTTAATCCCTCTATTCCTGTTTTTCTTTAATATAAAAATTATATTGGCTTTATTTTTATTTTATAAATATCAAAAAGAAATAAGATATAAAACACTTTTGATTGAGCAAATACTGAACAAATGTCAGGTGCATTATTCTTTTTTTAATTCTTTATTGTTTAAAGTATTACATAAGTCTCCTTTTTCCCCCATTCACCTCTCCCCAGCTATTCCCAACCCCCAGCACATGCCCTCATCCCCCTACTGTTTATGTCCATGGGTTATGCTTATATGCATGCATACAAGTCCTTTAGTTGGTCTCTTACACCCCCTCACCGCCGCCTTCCCTCTGAGGTTGGACGGTCTATTCAATGCTTCCAGGTCTCTGGATCTATTTTTGTTCATCAGTTTATGTTGTTCATTATATTCCCCAAATGAGTGAGATCATGTGATATTTATCTTTCTCTGACTGGCTTATTTTGCTTAGCATAATGCTCTCCAGGTCCACCCATGCTGTTGCAAATGGTAAGAGTTCCTTCTTTTTTACAGCAGCATAGTATTCTATTGTGTAGATGTATCAATGTTTTTTAATCCACTCATCTGCTGATGGGCACTTAGGCTGTTTCCAAATCTTAGCTATTGCAGATTGTGCTGTTATGAACATTGGGGTACATATATCCTTTCTGATTGGTGTTACTAATGTATTGGGATAAATTCCTAGAAGTGGAATTACTGCGTCAAATAGTTCCATTTTAAAATTTTTGAGGAAATTCCATACTGTTTTCCACAGTGGCTGTACCAGTCTGCATTCCCACCAGCAGTGGGAATTTTCTCTGCATCCTTGCCAGCACTTGTTGTTTGTTGATGATAGCCATTCTGACAGGTGTGAGATGGTACCTCATTGTTGTTTTGATTTGCATCTCTCAGATGATTAGTGATTAGTTGAGCATGTTTTCATATGTCTCTTGGCCTTCTGTATGTCCTCTTTCAAAACTAATCTATTTAGGTTCTTTGCCCATTTTTTTTATTAGATTATTTACCTTCCTTTAGTTAAGTTGTATGAATTCCCTCTAAATTTTGGAGATTTATCACCATCAAAAGAATTTAGAGGAAGCCATAGCAAAACAGAGACAATTCAAGTTCTTCTTTAAATTATTCTGATTTGGATGCCTCTATTGTGGGGTCATCCAGTCATTTAAGAATAACACCTCAGATGGGATTATTTTTAAAATAAAAGTTGCTAAATTTCAAAATATTTGTCTGGCTTTGGTATCAGGAGAATACTAGTATTCTCTCCTGTTTGATTTTTTGAAACAGTTTCAGAAGGACTGGCATCAATTATTTAAATGTCTGATAGAATTAATCAAGTTATTTGATCCTGGGATTGTCTTCGTTGGGAGGTTTTTGATGACTGATTCGGTCTTACTTGTTATTGGTCTGTTCAGATTTTCTATTATTTTATGATTCAGTCATAGTAGATTGTATGATGGTTCTAGAAATTTATTCATTTCTCCTACTTTATTTAATCTGTTGGCATATAATTGTTTACAGTGGTCTCATGATCTTTTGTCTTTTTGTGGTATCGGTTGTAATATATTTTATTTTATTTTATTTTATTTTAGTCTTCTCTCTTTTTATCTTGGAAAGTCTAGCTAAAGGTTTGTCAAATTTGGTTACTTTCTTTTAGTTTTATGGATTTCTTCAATTGTTTTCTAGTCTGTTTCATTTATTTCTGCTCCTAACTTTGTTGCTTCCTTCCTTCTGCTAATTTTAGGCTTATATGGTTTACTCTTTATAGTACCTTGAGGTATAATGTTTGTTTATTTAAGATCTTTCTTTTTTTCTTAATATAGGCATTTGTTACTCTAAATGTCCCTCTTAGAACTGTCTTTGCTGCATCCTATAAGTTTGGTATGTTATGTTTCCATTTTCATTCATTTCAAGATATTTTTTATATTCTCTTTGATTTTTTGACTCATTGATTGTTCAGAAGAATATTGTTTAATATCTACATATTTATGATTTTCCAGTTTTTCTACTGTTAATAATTTATAGTTTTATAACAGTTTGGTTGGAAAAGATACTTGGTATGATTCCAGTAATTTTAAATTTGCTTACACTTGGTTCGTGACCTAAAATACTAGTATGATCTATCCTGGAGAATGTTCCATGTTCACTTAAGAACAATATATGTTCTGCTACTTTCGGGTAGAATGTTAAATATATTAGGTCAGTTAGGTCTAAAGTATATTCAAGTTCAATGTTTCCTTTTTATTTTTCTGTCTAGATAATCTATCCATCATTGAAAGTGGAGTATTGGTGTCCTCTACTATTTTTGTAATATTGTCTGTTTCTCCCTTCAGATCTGTTAATATTTGCTTAATATAATTTGGTGCTCCAAAGTTTGGTGCATATATATTTACTAGAGGCCCGATGCACAAAATTTGTGCAAGAGTAGGCCTTCCTTTCCCCGTCTGCTGGCACCAGCTTCCCTCTTGCACCCATGACCTGGGCTTCCCTCTCAGCCCCAGCTTTGTCTGGAAGGTCATCTGGAAGGATGTCTGGTCTAGTTAGCATATTATGCTTTTATTATTATAGATAATTGTTATTACCTCTTGATTAATTGAATTCTTTGTCATTATATAATAGTTTTTGAGTTGAAGTCTATTTTGTCCAAGGTAAGTATGGCGCTATTCTTTTTTTTTTTTTGTAATATATTTTATTGATTTTGTACAGAGAGGAAGGGAGAGGGATAGAGAGTTAGAAACATCGATGAGAGCGAAACATTGATCAACTACCTCCTGCACACCCCCTACTGCCCTCAACCAAGGTACATGCCCTTGACCAGAATTGAACCTGGGACCTTTCAGTCCGCAGGCCGACGCTCTATCCACTGAGCCAAACCGGTTAGAGCAGTATGGTGCTATTCTTGCTCTCTGTTTCTACTTGCAAGGAACATCTTTTCCATCCCTTTACTTTGAGTTTCTTTGTGTTCTTAGAACTGAAATGACTCTCTTGTAGGCAGCATAGAATTGAGTCATGGTTTTTAATGCATTCAGCCACTCCGTAGTTTTTGATTGGAGAATTTAGTCCATTAACATTTAAAGTAATTATTGATGGGTTTAACTCACTTCTCATTATCTTTTGTGTATATACTTTAGGTTTTTGCTTTGTGGTTATTATGGGGCTTATATAAAAGATCTTATTGATATAACAGTCTATTTTAAGCTGATAACAACTTAAATTAAGTCAAAAACAAAATTAGATCTTAAGTTTACCATCCAATTATATTTCAGTACCATTTTCCCTAATTCAATTTTAATTCAGTACTCTTAGGAACCATGGATCTTTCTGGAAACTGAAAGTTGTCCAATCCTTAGAGACACATCCTATCTAATAAAGAGGGAATATACAAATTGACCATCACACCATCACAAAGATGGTGGCACCCACAGTGGAGGCGGAGTTTCTGTAACACAGGATGGCTTCACCCACAGCAGAGGTGGGGTTTCCGTAACACAAAATGGCTGTACCCACAGTGAAGACCGAGCTCCCATGATGAACCTTAACAAGCAATCAGCAGGGACCTGAGGCTGCATGGCTCTGGGCTGGGACAGGGGACCTGAGGCTGCACCCCCCACCCTGGCCAGGAGACCTCAGGCCATGCCCCCTACCCTGGCACCAGGCTGGGGGACCTCAGGCCATGCCCCCTGCCCAGCAGAACTTGATAGGGGACCTCAGGCTGTGCCCCAAGCTTGGCAGGGCTTGATGGCGGACCCCAGGCTGCACCCCCTGCCCCAGCACCGGGCCGGGGGACCTCAGACCACACTCCCCACCCTGGCATTGGGCCAGGGGACCTGAAGCCGCACCCCCTGCCTGGCAGGGCTTGAAGGGGGACCTCAAGGTGTGCCCCCTGCCCAAGTGCTGGGCCAGGAGACCTGAGGCTGCACCCCCCTCCCCGCAGGGCTTAATGGGGGCCCTGAGTCTGCGGCCCCCTTGCCCAGCAGGGCTTGACAGGGGATCTCAGACCATGCCCCCTGCCCAGTGGGGTTTGATAGGGGACCTCAAGGCGCGCCTCCCACCCAGAAGGGCTTGACGGGGGATCTCAGGCCACGTTTCCCACCAGTAGGGCTTGACAGGGGACCTCAAGGCATGCCCCCTGGTCCAGGCTGGGGGACCTCAGGCCGTGCCCCCTGCCTGGCGGGTTTGACAGGGGACCTGAGGCTGCACCCCCTGCCCAGCGGGGCTTGACAAGGATGGGGCCGGCTGGGTCTGGATCTTGCCCAATGGGGGTGGGGCCAGCTTGGTCTAGCTCTTGCACAATTTTGAGGTGCTGCGGGTGGGCGGGGCCTTGACTCTGGATCCCACAGCGTGCCCCAGACTCTGACAGGAGGAAGATTTTCATATACATTTTACTAATTTTCTTTCATCTCTGACACTTCTATTATAGAGAAAGGGCAAATAGCAATATTAAAATATTTTCTCTAATTAATCCCCTTTTAATATGCATGAATTTCATGTACCAGGCCATTAGTTTAATCATAACTTTCATACTCAAAACCCCACCTGCTAATATTTAATCTTTTATGCATCTTTAAAGCAGAAGGATTAAAAATAAATGATTTTTGGACACATAAATGACTGATTTTTCATCTCAAATAATGTTGATTTTCTATTTTATAAAGCTTATTCATTCAAATAGCAAATTGTATGTCTTTTCTTTAAACACTATTCTTGCTTTCTTTCACCATAATTTCCTTGCCTAAATCAGAGAACCTCAAGATTATAGATTTATGTAGGAGACAAGATTTAAAGTATGGATATTTACAACAAAGTTTTCCAAAGTTAAAAAACTAACAACATAATGCTCATTATGCTAAGCAAAATAAGCCAGTCAGAGAAAGACAAATATCACATGATCTCACTCATCTGTGGAATATAATGAACAACATAAACTGATGAACAAAAGTAGAACCAGAGACATAGAAGCATCGAACAGACTGTCCAACCTATGTGGGAAGGTGGGGAGTGAGGGGGTAATATATCAACCAAAGGACTTATATGCATGAATATGAGCATAACCAATGGACACAGATAGTAGCAGGGTGAGGGAATGTCCTGGGAGATGGGGGTGGCTGGGAAGAGGTCTGTAGGGGGAAAAGGAAACTCATGTAACACTTTAAACAATAAAGAATTTAAATAGATTCTAGAGGAACCAAGATGGCGGCATAAGGTACAAACCTGTATGTGCTGCCCCCCACAACAACATTAAAACCACAACTATAAGACAAAACAGCTATCATCCAGAACCATGGGAAAGCTGATCGAGTGGAAGTTCTACAACTAGAATGAAAGAAAAAAGCGCATTGAGACCAAGTAGGAGGGGAGAGGCACCGAGAACAGAGGTACGGAGGCACGCGCAAGGCTGCTGCACCTGGGTGCACGGGTTTTTTCAATTGGAAGGGGACAAGCTCTCGAACGCACTGAACTCATTTACGGCGAGAGGCTGGAGTCCCAGGCTCCTACGGGGAGAAACTGGACTGTCTTGCAGCGGGTCGGAAAGCGAAGGTGACTTTCTCTCAGAGCTGCTGGCAGGGCTGTGCGGGGAATCACTGAGTCGGAGTTGCGGGGCCGCTGATGACATCATTGCTGTTTGCCCCACCCTGGGAACTCTCTGAGACCCCGCCCCACTACATCCCCTCCCAAGCTGTGCTCATGCACAAAGGAGGCACCTGCGCTTTTGCAGCCTAACTGCAGCGAATCAGAGAGCTCCAAAACTTCCAAACAAAGAGGAGAAATCTGTTGATATTGCTGTAGCCCCTGCTGGTTGGACCCACACACATAAGGGTGTCTCCAGCACAGACAGTGGCTTCTCCCAGTCAGCCAAAAATGTGAAGACAAACATGTCACAAATGAAAGAAATGGAGGAAAGCAAACTAATGGAGGACATAGAGTTCAGAACCACAGTTATAAGGTTACTCAAGAATCTTCTACGAACCTCCAAGGAACTTAGTGAGACCTTCAAGGATCTTAATGAGAATGCCAAAAAAAATGGAAAAGGACCAGTCAGAAATTAAACATATGCTGAATGAAATAAAGAATAATATACAGAGATCCAACAGCAGATGAGAGGATCCCAAGAATCAAGTCAAAGATCTGAAAAACAAAGAAGCAAAAAACACCCAACTGGAAAAGCAAAACGAAAAAAGAATCCAAAATATTAAGATAGTGTAAGGAGCCTCTGGGAAAACTTCAAACGTACCAACATCCGAATTATAGGGGTGCCAGAAGAAGAGAGAGAGCAATATATTGAAAACCTATTTGAAGAAATAATGACAGAAATTTTCCCCTATCTGGTGAAAGAAATAGACTTACAAGTCCAGGAAGCGCAGAGAACCCCAAACAAAAGGAATCCAAAGAGGACCACACCAAGACACATCATAATTAAAATGCCAAGGGCAAAAGACAAAGAGAGAATCTTAAAAGCAGCAAGAGAAAAAAAGTCAGTTACCTACAAGGGAGTACCCATACGACTGTCAGCTGATTTCTCAACAGAAACCATGCAGGCCAGAAGGGAGTGGCAAGAAATATTCAATGTGATGAATACCAAGAACCTACAACCAAGATTACTTTATCCAGTAAAGCTATCATTCAGAATTAAAAGTCAGATAAAGAGCTTCACAGATAAGGAAAAGCTAAAGGAGTTCCTCATCACCAAACCAGGATTATATGAAATGCTGAAGGATATTCTTTAAGGGATAAATACCACATGATCTCACTCATTTGTGGAATATAATGAACATCATAAACTGATGAACAAGGACTGATCCAGAGACAGAGAGGCATTGATTGGACTGTAGGGCCCTGGAGGGAAGGTAGGGGAGGGTGGGGGTAAGGGGGAGAAATCAACCAAAGGACTTATATGCAAGCATATAGGCCTAACCAATGGACATGGACAACGGGGGGGCGGGGGGGGGGGGGTGAGAGCATGAGTGGGGGGGGTAGGGGATAACGTGGGGATAAGGACACAGATGTAATATCTTAATCAGTAAAAAATATATTTAAAAAAAGAATTTAAATAAAAACAAACAAATAAATCTTGGATATTTTTAAGGGTGGGTTAAGAAAGTAATAGCTTGTTCTCAACTTGACTATTACTATTACCATTGCTTGATCTCACGTTAATCATATCTTGTACCTATTTAAAATTTGCCTTTGTTTTGTAGTTCTTGCATTATAAAACATTCTATAGATTTAGTCCTTTCAGTGAGAGTTAAAAATTGTTCTGCTCTCACCCCTCCAACATCTATAGCCTGAGTAGTGATCCTGTTTCTTCTTGGCATGAAGAACTGCCACTCAAGGGAAACTGCAGGCTACTTGACTTCTACTATTCCCAGTGATCTTGTCCCAGGGGCTCTTTCCCAGACATCGTCTGCTACAGTTTCAGTCTTGCTTTTCTTTGCCAGCCAGACTATTGATCTGGTAGTTTCCATATACAGTACCTATTATAAAGTTTCAGGTGTCACTTTCACATTGACTAGACCTTACAGAGGCAACTAAGGAACACAAAGTCAAGGCTTTTTGAATTTTAATTTCTTTTCATTTCACTGAGTCAAAACTTCCAATGGGATGTTCCACTGAAACTATTATTCCTACATTTCAGACATAAAATTTTGCAATGTTAGGCCGAGGATAGTTCTCTGCCACCATAGCATTGCTGTTTATCCACAATCCCCTAAATAAATTTAGTCCTTAGAGTCTGAGGTTTTTTCATAAGTTTCATTTTAGACAAAAATCTGTGTGGTTATCAGAACAGAATTGTGCTGTGACTGAAAGATGCCAAAAGACATAGTAAAAGGATGCTAAGTTTCTTTAAAGGCAGTTTATAGAAACTAATGGAGATGGTTTCACAAAGTAAGAGAAAATATATTGTGCTCCAGGCTGAGGTAGGGCTACATGAACACCTCTGAACAACCTGGAAGGATGAGTAGTATTAGTGTGAATAAGGGTGCATATGTCTTAAGTGAGTACATATATCAAAGAGCTTTTTGAATTTGCATAAAGAACAAGTGACCACTTTAGTTTTGAATGTGTTGAGTTTAAGTGTCTTCTTTTTAAAGTATATATATTTTTATTGATTTCAGAGAAGAAGGAGAGGGAGACGGAGATAGAAACATCAATGATGAGAGAGAATCATTGATCAGTTGTGCAACCTGGGCATTTTCCCTGATGAGGAATCAAACCACAACCTCCTGGGTCATTGGTCAATACTCAACCATTGAGCCATGTCGGCTGGGTGAGTTTAAGTGTCTTCTTACACCAATTGGAACTGGTTGTCACTAGGCCTGTCATCCTGGGAATACTCACCACTGTTTTCTGAACCCACTATGTTCCATTTTTTAGGTTTATTCCCTCATTTGGAGAAACATATTCTTGATATGATTTTAATCCTCTTGAATTTGGAGAGACTCTGCCTGTGTCCCAATATGTGGTCGATCTTTGAAAATGTCCCATGTGCGCTTGAGAAGAATGTATAATCTGTAGTTTTGGGGTGGAATGTTCTAAAGATGTCAATTAAATCCATATGATCTAGTGAGTTGTTTAGGATTGATGTTCCTTTGCTAATTTTTTGTCTAGAGGATTTATCCAGTGATGCTAATGGGGTATTAAAGTCTCCTACTATGATTGTGTTGTTGCCAATCACTCCCCTGATATCTTCCAGAAGTTTTTTTATGTATTTGGGTGCTCCTGCATTGGGTGCATAAATGTTTACCAGAGTTATATCCTCTGGTAATATAATCCCTTTAGAATTATGAAGTGGCCTTTCTTGTCTCTTGTTATGTATGGTCTTCACTTTGATATCTATTTTGTCAGATATAAGTATTGCTACCCCAGCTTTTTTTTTCATTTCCATTTGCCTGATAGATATTTTTCCATCTCTTCACTTTCAGTCTGTGTGAGTCTCTTGTTCTGAGGTGGCTCTCCTATAGACAGCATATATATGGGTCATGTTTTCTTATCCATCACTCACTTGATGTCTTTTGATTGGAGCATTTAATCCATTTACGTTTAATGTCATTATTAATAGTTACTTGTTTGTAGCCATTTCTGTACTTTATGCCTGTGTTCCTTCCTCACTTTCTATTTCTTCTTTTTATGGCAGTCCCTTTAGCATGTCTTGCATTGCTGGCTTGGTAGTGATAAACTCCCTTAACTTTTTTTGTCTGTGAAGCTTATTTACTTTCTTGGCGATTTCTCATTTTCTTTCATCTGGGGATTGTTTCGTTGCCTCTCCATTCTAACTATCACCAGAAGGTTCAAATGTAGAGTTGCGTGGGCCTGGGCTATGTGCAGTGGGAACTTCGCAGCACCCAAGTGTCACTGAAGAGCTTTGTTACCAAGATGTGTGGCTGCTGTGGGTTGATGGGAGCCACACTCACCCAGGATCAGAGACACCAGCGCTCAGTGTGGCCTCATATGCACACCTAGAATCAAGGACCCTGCCTGCGCTGCGCTGAAAAAGAGACCCCGCTGGCATGTGTCAAAAATCAAAGTCCCCTAGCACATGCCAGGAGGAGTTAGCGTCCCCCTGTGCCTACACCAAGAATCAAGTATCATAGTCTCTGTTGTTTGGTCTGGCCTTGTGCCGAGAATCAGGGTCCTTGTGTGTGCATGTGCCAAGAATTAGAGTCACTGGCTCTTAGTGTGCATGCACTGGGAATCAGGGATCCCAGGTGCATGTGATGAGAAAAAGAGTCAAGTCACTGGTGCTCAGTGCTGCCTCTCATGTAGAGAATCAGGGTCCCCGGTCTTCTTGGGGAACCAGGTTGCATAGTCACACTGTGTTGGCAGGAGGTCCACTCTTGTGCTATAGAAAACAGACTTCCATGTGTGCTTGTCCAGAATCGAAATCAGGTGGCACTGCCACCCTGCGTGGGTGTGGGGTTTGGTTGCCCGATTGCATTGCGGAGAACAGATTCCCAGTGTCCAAGCATGCACCTAGGCTCAAATTCCTGTAGCAGAGCTGTGGTCCTGTGCGAGGGGCGGGTCTAGCAGTTCCTATGGCACTGCCGCCAGCCTGCGGGGAGGGGGATGGGCTTTGTGACTCACAAAAATCTGCTGCCAGGATGTCTGGATTCTTGGTGTCTATGGGTCTTCAACTGTGGTCACAGGTCTTTGTCCCTAGTGGCTGTAGGGTCCTGGTCTGAGACCAGAGTGGGTGGTACTGATGCTAGGATCCTAGTCTCAAGCAGTTCTGTTTTTCAAGATGGCATGGTCTCTATGCCCGCACTGGCTGCCCTCAGAGTGTCCCCATTGGCAGTGGGATTTCGCCATCTAAGACTGCCTGGTTTGGCAGCCCCTTGGAAGACCTGCAGGATCTAACTGCCCTTAGCTCATGCACACACACACCACACACGTCCATACACTCCTCTATCACTCCCTCACTCTTTCACACTCTCTCCCTCCCTTTGGAGAAAGATATTCTTAAGAAGCATCCTCAGATATGGAGACTAGTAGAAGGTAAATAATTTGAAACTATCTTTATCCTACCCTCAGATTTAACAAATTGAAGCAGTAAAATATCCAGGTGTCATTTGGACTCTACCCAAATGAAAAACAGAATAGAGTCAGTTAAAACTTTATATGAAATGTTTATCTTTTTCCCAATATATTATTAACCAAATATATTAACACCAAGGAATGTTTGTGATTTTAGAGTGAATATTATTTTCCCTCAGTTTATTGAGGCTGTACCATCTTCTTGCTTCTGATCCTGCTTTTGAGGAATCTGATACCATCCTGACTTCCAGGCATTGTGGTAGCCTATTTATTCTCTCAAGAGCTATATTATTCAAGATATTTACTCCTAATTTTATTAATAAATGCTGTCATCTCAATTAACAAAACAAATGTATTTGTTGCTTACATAGAGTCTGATGCAGTTCATAATATCTCTATCAAGTGTTGACAGGGACTGCAGACAACTCAAAAGTCAACAGGGGGAGAATCTACCTTCTAGCATATTTATAGGACTAGTGGCAAGCCTCAGTCCTAGCTGGCTATTGGTCAACGACATCAGTTTCTTGCCACTGAAACTTCTTGGAGCAACATGGCAGTTGATTTCACTCAGAGTGAGTGAGTGTGAGAGAGTCTACAAGAGAGAAACCTCTGTCTATTTATAACCTAATCTTGAAATGGCATCTTATCACTTCTGCTGTATTTATTCATTAGAAGTGAATCACTAAGTCCAGCACATACTCAAAGAAAAGAAAGTATACAAGAACATGAATACTGAGAAGCAGGAGTCACAGGAGGCCCTCTTAGAGGCCTCCTACCACAAGAGTGAAGGCTTTTTCTTGGGGAACCCCAAAATATCATATCTACAGACTTTTTCTTGACATCAGAGACATCAGACAATCTCCTACCTAGGGAGTATCACTCTCTGCCTCCCCTCCCTGCCTAACTCTCAGGGAAAGGAGGGAAGGGGGAAAGTGGGAGTGACAGAGACAGAAAGTCAGGGCTCTGAATCTGACTCTTTCATATGAAGACTTCACCTTCACCCAAGCCAGTGTGGCTCCGTGGTTGAGTGTGGACCCATGAACCAGGTAGTCATGGTTCAATTCCCAGTCAGGTCACATACCTGAGTTGTGGGCTCAATCCCCAGTAGGAGGCATGCAAAAAAAAAAAAGACTTCACCTTCATTCAGTACAACATTTTTGCAGTTAAAACAGTATGATAAGAATTCTGTTTCAAAATGATTACTCTGACAGTTGTGCAGATTGAACAAGAAATACTGAAAGTTGCAAGACCATTTCAGGAGTTATTGAAACAGAGTGTTGGCAGTACATATTAAAGATTGGAAGTTATCTTACCAGAGAAGCAATTGATTGCCATAGCAACTATACAGATTTGGGGGTGGGAAAGTGGAGAAATACAAAAGACCATGTTTTATCCTCTCTTTTCTGCCTTTGAATGACTCAATTCTTGCTGGTTAAAGAGCATAATAGTACAAATTTTTAGGCTTGAAGCTAAACTACTAAGAATGTTTAAATATTAATATCCCACTAGTGCTTTATTCCAGAGGTTCTAAGCTATAATTTCTTGACATGTTGGCATTTCTCCATAATTGTGAGGTATACTACAAATAATTTCTTATTAATAATAGCTAAGGACTGAATTCTGAAAATTATTCATGCTATTATAATACACTATACTAGGCTTACAATATCCCCGTAATAATACTCTCATTCTTGTCTACTTATAATATGTTCTTGAATGGAATATGATAAATGGAGCATGCTGAAAATGGGACATAATCCAGAATCTGTATTTACTAGTGGTAATCTTTAGTAATATAGGAGTCATTGTAACTGGATTGCAGAGTGGAATTGAGGATTCAACAATACTCTGCTAACAGAAATAGGAAAAAGGCTCATTTGAAAGCAGGTAGTCTTAGCTTTAGAACTGTTTGCTCCCAAGGTCTTTAACAACCAGAATTACAGGCACTGAATTTTTGCAGCACCTGGAGAGCTACTTTTTATGATCCCATATTAGTTCCCCTATATATATAGTTAGCTTCTTCAGGTCATAAAAAATAATTAAAAATTAAATAGAAGAAACTGATGGGTGAGATTATATTGCATCCTACAGAGGTTATTTACCACAAATGAAATTCTATTGGGGGAAAGAGAAATATCTCAAAGATAAGAAGAGCTCTATTTTTCTAACAGACTGTTTTCCAATAACACTGTTTGGAGATCTGAGATCCAGACAGAATGGATAGAAAAATACCTCCTCACATTCCAGCATAGCCACATTAGATAAAAGCCTGCCAGATATTGAAACCATATTAGGCAATACAGTCATCAGTGTGCTACCCAGTTGTAGGTCTAAGGAGGGGTTTCTACTGGCATACAATTGTGTAGAGTGGGACACAAAGACAATGTGTAAATTCTGTCCATTGGCAATCACCGGTCGTATAGAGAACTCTCGTTAGTACACAGCAAATTGAAGAAAACTTTCAAACAAATCTGTAAATTATTGATAGACATGAAGAATTATACATTATCTCATATATCCAGAAGAAAATAAACTTTTAAAAATTGCTGCAATTTTAGAAGACATATGAAACTGAAAGAAAGGTCAGAAAACTACTTGGCACTCAATAGGACATAGGATCAATAAAATAGGAGCTGAAAAGTTAGAGATAAAAACAATGTGAGATGAGGAAGGATGGTATGAAAACATAAAATGTTGTGGTAAAAGATCAATACATAATAAAAGCAGTTTTAAAAATAAGAAAAAAAAACATTATTTAAAATGAACCAGTGTTTTGGATTACCAATTCAAAAAGATTTCCAAAGTTAGAGGAAAGTAAAACATGAAAATAAATAAGGAAAGAAAGTATAACTAAAATGGAATAAATAAAATGTGATTCAACCTAAGAATTACCAATTAAACTAGAGAAAAATTTTTATAGAAACAATATTAAAAATATGACCACAGAAAATTTATAGATCTGAAAAATGACCTAAGTACATGGAAATGATTTTCTGTACCAGTTCAAAAAGGAAGTAGAGACTCAAGTAAAAAAATAAACTACAAGGATAAAAGTAAAATTCTCCACATACTGAGAGAATAATAAGTAAACATAAATAAAAATCACCCTTAGTTTTCTCCCCTACAATATGAAATTTTAAAAAAATGATTTGCTCTTAAGAATCTTTAGATTTTTACATACTTAAAAATAAATTCCTTCTCTATACTTTCCATGAAGTACTTACACTAGGAGATTAAGAATGGGGATAATTCAAACTTTGGTGATGCTTCTAATGAAAATAGAAAACAAGAAAGAGCAATCCTATTGAGAGAAAGCCATTAGACTGTAAGCTCTTTGAGGCCAAATGAACTGTTATGTAGTTCTGGAAATTAACATTTAGCCAATACTTGTACAAAGACTAGCAATGAGAATTGAACCAAATTAAATGTAAATTCAGTCTAAATAATTGTGTTAAATTTGTTACACCATTAATAAAAACATAATTTTGCTTAAGGAGAAAATGTAATTTATTTAATAAATTTAAATCATATTAATATGATCTAAAATATATATTATAGTTTTAAAATATGAAAAAATGAACTGAAAATGTGTTACATTCCTCGTTACATGGAGTACATAAATGATCAGAAGAAAGATATTCTACAAAATATATGTTTTATTATTTATTTAGATACTTTTTGTCATACAGAATTTTTTTAGAAATGTAATCCCCAGAGGGAAAGTAGGGGAGGGAGGGGGCAAGGGGAAGAGATCAACCAAAAGACTTGTATGCATGCATATAAGCCAAACCAATGGACATGGACAACAGGGGGATGAGAACATGACCGGGGGGGGGGGGGAGGGAGGGAGGATGGGGATTTAATGGGGGGGGGGGATGAGGACACATTTGTAATACCTTAACTAATAAAGAATTAAAAATAAAATAAAAAAATAAATAAAAACAATATATATGCCTTTCTAATCATTGGGGTAAATAAAAATAAGAATAACAAATTCTAAATAGAAGAAATGCAAGGAATTATACATAACACTTAAAAGAAAAAGACAGAAGACATATAAATTGTAATAATAACATGAGATGCCATTAATACCATATTAGCCAAATAAAAAATTAAACTAAATGTACCTTACAAAAGACTGTTGGAACAAAAATTAAACTTAAAAGAGAAAAGGAATAAAAATGATTTGCTAGGAAAATACAAACACTAAAATGTTACTTACAATATTATTTTCAAACAAAATAGAATTCAAGACAAAAATCATTAAATGGTTCAAAGAAAGTAACTTTATATTGACAAATGATGCATTTGACAACTGTTGCATTCAACATTGACTATTGCCATATTCATTTAAAATAACTGGAAGGAAATATGCCCATTTTAACAGCAATAATCTCAAAGAGATGTGATCATAGATAATTTGTACTTTCCTGATACCTACTGTTAGTATTCATATTCATAAATATTTGGAAAGAAAAAAGCAATTGAAATAAAACCATCTATAAAATAAAATAAATGTAACTGGTTTTTGACCCCTAATTGTTAAATGAAATGATTGTTTCTTTATTCTTCACATGTTGATATCACTTACTATGCCTGATCACCCCTTTTAAGAGTGTTTCTCTATTTTTAGACACAAGTTTCTTCTAGGTCTTTTCTTCCATCTATGGTTGTACCTTCTCTGAATTTTCTTCTCCTTTAATTATAGGGATTTCCCCAAAGTTTTCTCCACTTGCTGTCACTTTCTACCTTGTCATCACCTGGATTTAATTCCTACCATTATCTAAGAGGTTTCAATTACCTCCTTATCCTGCTTCTACCTTTGCAACTACTTGGTGGACATCTCTACCTCAACATCTTAATAATGCCAAAATATCGATATATCTAAAACTGAAGTAATTTGGTTTCATTCACCATTAATTAAATGAGTATCTATGGAGCATCTGCTATGTGCTTAGTGTTGTATCAGATTCTAGGACTACAAAGGATCTAGTGGATCCTTCCAAAATTTGCCTCTTTTCTGGTTCTCTATTTTGGTACAAATGCCAGATGTAATCAACCAAGTACAATACCAGTGCTTTCCATCATTTCTGGATCTACCTACCCCCACCCCATAGTCAGATGTGTTCATGGGTCAGAGACTCTAAGGTATTCACCAAAATCCTACTGTATTTGTCTGGGACACGCAGAGAAACTGCATTTCCAGTCCTAGTACTGCTCATCAATGGAATAAGTATGAATTTTCTCAGCTGAATTAGTTAGGCATTTATGCCTCCCTCTTGCTTATCCTTACCCATATAAATAATATGGAGGATCTACGGCAAGGTAGAACTACAAAATGAAAGCACCTAGGTCCTTGAATGACAAAACAAGGCCAACTGAGAAGGAACACCACTTTGGCTGTGATAAAACAAGAAATAAATACTGGGTTAAGCCACTGACAATTCATTATTTACCTATTTTTTGAGCTAGAATTGCCCTACTATATCATTCTCTCCTCTGTCTCCTTAACACCTGTCTGTCTCTATTTGAGAAGCATTCAAACTATAATTCATTTGCCTTTTATTTTTACCTCTATCTCTTCCTTGAAACTCAAAACTCCTTTAAACTCAAAACTCCTTAAGAGCCAGAAACTCCCTTTTATTTTATCTCTAGCATATTTGCATGAAGTTAAATAAACCCTAAAATTATGCCTCTTTAGTGTTGCTTTTATGAATGATTCCTTATATTTTATGATATGTTTCAATAGTCCTAATACTCTGATGGTTCTTCATAGCCTAAAAAGAAAAGTTCAAAGTCTTGAGCTGGTTTGCAAGGGTCATAATTATCTGGCCATGGCAGGCATATTTTATCTTACCTTATACAGCTTTCTTATTCAGTGTCTTAATCTTATTATACTCACTATTTTCAATAAATTCCCACAATCCACTGCTTCAATGACTTTGTTTATACTGTTTCTTACATATAGAATTAATTTTTAATCTGTTCAAAATATATTTCTTCCTTAAAGCTGAACTTAAGTAACTTACTATTAATTAACATTTCCTAATTTCTTCCAGCAGGAAGTTTTCTTTGCCTTCTAGGAAGTCTTACAGCTCTTTAACTTCCTTATATCATTTATTATTTATATTTAATATTATAGGTATTTATGAACCACACTCATTACACATTTGGTATTTTAAAAACTCAATAATATGATATATTGCCAAATATTGGATCTTTTTCTAAATATGATAAAAATTACTATCATTATCTCCTTACTAGAGGCCTGTGCACGAAATTTGCGCATTTGGCGGGGGAGTCCCTCAGCCCAGCCTGTGCCCTCTTGCAGTCCGGGAGCCCTCGGGGGATATCCGACTGATGGCTTAGGCCCGCACCCCACAGGGGAGCTCCTGCATTGAGCGTCTGACCCATTGTGGTCAGTGCATGTCATAGTGACCAATCATTCCACCGTTGGGCCGAAACCAGCTCTCCAACATCCCTGAGGGGTCCCAGATTGCGAGAGGGTGCAGGACAGGCCAAAGTACCCCATCGGTGCACAATCAGGGCCGGGAAGGGACACAGGAGGTTGGCCAGCCAGGGAGGGACCATAGGAGGGCTTAAGGACGTGTCTGGCCCTTCTTGCTCAGTCTTGACCGCCGGACCCCAGGAGCAAGCTAACCTACTGGTCAGAGCATCTGCCCCCTGGTGCTCAGTGCACGTCATAGCAACTGGTCGACCTCTCAACTGTCTTCCCCCTGGTGGTCAGTGCACATCATAGTGACTGGTTGACCTGTTGACTTCTGCCCCCTGGTGGTCAGTGCATGTCATAGCGAGCGGTTGAGCAGCATTAGCATATCATTAGCATATTATGCTTTGATTGGTTAAACGGCTGACTGGACGATCAGACATTTAGCATATTAGGCTTGTATTACATAGGATAGTTCAACAGTTTACTTAAGGGAAATTTGTTTACAAGCTCTATCTAAAATACTGAGAAAAGTTCCAACTACTATTTTTTGTTGATTCTGGCTAAGTAGTGCAGTATGTTCTAGCAAAGTAAACTACCATAGACTCTTATTCAGTTTAGAATGCTTTTTTTAAACATCTCACTTCTAAAGTAAAGCTGGCTACAGAATCATGACTTTAAGAAATTACCTGTTACAACTGCAGTAGAGTAACAATTGTCCATCATGCACAAAATATTACATATACTTAAAAGAAATATAACAAAATGCTATTTGAATTGATTTTATAATAATTACTTTAAATGATAGGAAAAGCAATAATTAGTACTAGGTAAGACAAAATGCATTTTGTAGCACAGGCAACTGATGATTGTTGACTAGTTGATTAGTTAATCTCTTCCAGCTTCTTAATTTTCCTTCATTGTTCCTCTCAATTTTGAACAGCACAATATAGTACACTTTTATTTGAAAAACCTATCCAGATGGCTTACATTTCCATGGGATTGATTTTGCAGCATCTGAAGTACAGGTAGTAGATTGTTTGGTGTGCACACAGAAAAACCTTGAATTGATTTAAAAGGAAGCAGGTCAGTGTAGATCAATTTAGGCCATGTCAACCCATGAGGAGATGCAAATTAGGATTGTCCTACTGAGACTGAAAATAGATTCCATCAAATCTTCTCTAAACAGATTCTGAAAATGTATCTTAAAAGAGACAGCCATAAAAATCCCAAGATTCGTGTAGTATTATGAATAAGAGCAGGGGATAAAAAGATATTTCAACAAAATAATTTCCCAATATATAGCCTAGAGTTTTTGTTTTCTATATTAATTAGTTTAGGAGGCACTGTTGGAAGAACAAATAAAGGAGCAATCTACTAATGACTTTATGCCAACTGAGCTTGTCATTTATACTTTCTCCTGCAAAAATGACAAAGGGCAGTATTCTATTCCAAATTTAAGGTACAACATTGCGTCTGAATGCATGCATAAACTCTTTTCATTGTGTGAGGTACTTAGCAGAAAGATTTTTAGTGAAGCACCTGGAAAACCAAAAATTTATAATATATAAAGCCACTGCACCAAAAACTGGACTTGGAGAAACACATTGCTGTGGCATAGCAATTGCTTGGCTGATGTCAGAAGATCATTGCTCTACCTTGTCAACCATTTCATCTTATAAAGAGAACTAGAGGCCTGGTGAACAAAATTCGTGCAGGGGTGTGTGTGTGTGTCAGACAGTCGGACATCCCTCTCACAATACAAGACAGCTGTCTCCCAACCACTCGCCTGCCTGCCTGATCAATGCCTAACTGTTCCCCTGCTAGTCTGATTGCCCCAAACTGTTCTCCCCTGCCGGCCTGGTCTCTCCCAACTGCCCTCCCTTGCTGGCCTGATTGCCTACAACTGCCCTCCCCTGCCAGCCATCTTGTGTCCACATGGGGGTGGCCATCTTATGTGCTGGAGTGATGGTCAATTTGCATATTATCTTCTTTTATTAGATAGTATATGAAAAATGACTTCACAATGTCTTTTGGTCTATTTCTCTACAGCACAATGAGCTGTTCCTCATAATTTGTTACCAAAGAGAAGTGAATTCCCTATTTTGAGAACCTCATGTATAAGATACCTGACTTTAAATCTCTATTGTATACTTGAAACTGTTAGATAATAAGGTGCTCATTCAGAGCAAATTCTTTGGCAGACATGTTTTCAGCTTGGTTGGAACTAGAGATTCCTCAGTGGGGATATTTTATTTATTTTTTGTTAATCCTCATTGGAGGGTATTTTTCCATTGATTTTGAAAGATAGTGGAAGGGAGGAGGAGAGAAAGAGAAACATCCATGTGAGAGAGACACATATACCTAGGCTCCAGTGGGGGCCCCGACCAGGAACAGGGCTGGAGCCTACAACCGATGTACATGCCCTTGGCCAAAATAGAACCAGGGACCCTTCAGTCCTCAGGCTGATGCTCTGTCCACTGAGCCAAACCAGCTAGGGCTGCAGTAGGATCTTAGTCCTGGTCTGCCACTACCCAGCTAGGTGTAACACAGCCTCACAGCACTTCAATTTCCTCATCTCAGCCTCTCATTTGAACCTCTCTTCTGTTTGTTTGTCTCTCACTAAGCCTTGGTTTTCTTATCTGAGTCATTCATCTCAGTGGCCTCTTCAGGTCTTTTACTATTTCACTTTTTAACAAACAAGGCTCAGTTTTAATTCAATAATCCAAGAAATAAAGGCCAGTGTTATAAAACAAATACCTTAGGGCTAAAAAAGGACATTACAAAATGATGGAAAAAAATGTAATCCACTAAGAAAACAATCCTAAATGTGTGTGGATCTAAAAACTGTGCTATGGAATACATGAAGCAAATACAATGGGACTGAAAATAGAAGTAGACACATCTACAGTTTGGATTTGACATATCCATAATACTTGGATAGTTCAACAATTCTCTCTCAGAATTTAATAAAATGAATAGACAGAAAATCAATAAGGATATTGAAACCTGAAATAACACTATCAATCAACTTGATGTAATTAACATTATAGAGCATTCCAACTAACAGCAGAATACAAATTATGGCTCAGAATATTGTCTGTATTCACCAAGATAGTATTCTAAGCCATAAATCAAATTATAACATATTTAAATTAATGAAAATCACAATAGGTTTATTCTAAGACTGTAAAAAAAAACTTAAATTAAAAAAATGGTAATGGAAAACTACCTGGAAAATCTTCAAATACTTGTAATTAAGCTACATGCTTCTAAATAATCTATGAGTCAAAAAGAAAGTCACATGAGAAATTAGAAAATACTTTAAATTTAAAGAAAATAAAAACAAAATTTGTGGAATTGCAGTTTAAGCAGTGATTCTTAGAGGGAAATGTATAAAATTAAATGTTTATATTAGGAAACAAAGAAGTCTCAACTCCTTGATCTAAACTTCCACTTTAACAAATTGGTAAAGAAAACCAAATTAAGTCCTAAAATGTAGAAGAAAGTATAAAATAGACATGATACTCAGTGAAATTGAAAGTGGGAAAAACTATAAAGTAAGTAGAAACCAAACTCTTGTTTTTCCCAAAGATCAATAAATATAATAAAATTCTAGTCAGACTTACCAAATAAAAAAATAAAACAAAACAGAAACAGAAGATACAAATTACCAATATCAGAATAGTAATGGAAACATCATTACAGATTCCACAAACATTAAAGGGATAATAAAAAATTATAAACACTTTAATGCCAATAAATTCAACAACTTAGATGTAATAGGCAAATTCCTTAAGGCAAAAACTATCAAAGTTCACTCAAGAATAAAAGGAGTATAACCTGACTACTCATATAAAGGAACGGAATTCTAAGAAAGAAAATACCAAGCTCAATCAGTAATGCTTCTAAACTTTTAAGATAGAAATGCCGATACCATAGAAACTTCATAAAAGTAACATTTCCTAATTCATATTATAAGGCCAGCATTGCCCTTATATAAAACTAGAAATAAGAGTTACAAGAAAATATTAGGGATCAATATATTTCATGAACATGAACATAATATTTTAAGCAAAATAATAGCAAATCAAATCAAGTAATATATGAAAGGGATAATAATTATGAACAAATAGGTTTTATCCCAAGAATGCCATTTCAACATTGAAAAAAATCAATCATAATTACCATATCACTAGACTAAAGAGGAAAGCCTTTATATGATTATTTCTGTAAGTAAAGACAAATTTTTAAGAAAATTCAATATTTATTCATGATAAAAGTCTTTGAAAACTAGAAATATTAGTAATTAGTATTAGTATTAGTATACTTAATCTGATGAAGGACATCTATGAAAACCTATAGCTTCCATTCTCCATAAAGGTGAAAGCTAAACGTTTTGCCTTTAAGATCAGAAACAAAACAAGGATATTTGCTCTCACCACTCCTACTCAGAATTGAACTAGAGGATCCTAACCAGTGCAATCAATACTTTTTAAAAAGGAATAAGTAGAGACTGTCTTGACTCCATTGTATGCTCTTGCTTCCTTTGTCAAATATTAATTGAGCATAACAGCTTGGGTTGATTTCTGGGTTCTATGTTCTGTTCCATTGGTCTACATGTCTGTTCTTGTGCCAGTACCAAGCAGTTTTGAGAACAGTGCCTTTTTTTTTTTTTTTAACAATGTCAACATTTATTGAGTGCCAATAAGTTATGACCTAAAGACGTTACAAACATCAGGAGTAGCTGGTATCATTAGTAAGAATTCAACAAGAAGCTGTTTTATTTGGACATGATTTTGGAGTTCCTGCCTTCCAGAGGCTTGAAGACTGGCATGCATCCGTTTATCATTGCACTTCCTCCCACACCCTCTCAATGTTTCTGTCGCTTCCACCTTCCAGTATGGTTAAGAGTAATTCTTTTTCTTTCCTTTAATTTCTTTATTGCTTAAGGTATTACAAATGTATGCTCATGCCCCCCATTAACCCCAACCTCCCCCCTCTCATGCTCTCATCCCCCTTTTTTACCACAGCGTAATATACCACTGTGTAGATGTACCACCATTTTTAATCCACTCATCTGCTGATGGGCACTTAGGCTGTTTCCAAATCTTAGCTACGGTGAATTGTGCTGCTATGAACATAGGGGCGCATATGTCCTTTCTGATTGGTGTTTCTGGAATGTAGCTTGATATAGGTCTTGTGATCCCTCCAACTTTGTTGTTCTTTCTCAGGATTTCTGTGGCTATTCAGGTTCTTTTATTATTCCAGATGAATTTTTGGAGAGTTTGTTTTAGGTTTGTGTAATATGCCATTGGTATTTTAATGGGAATTGCATTGAATCTATAAATTGCTTTGGGTAGTATGGATATTTTAATGATGTTGAGTCTACCAATCCATGAACACGGTATGTTCTTCCATTTATTTATGTCTTCCTCCATCTCTTTTTGCAATGTCTTGTAGTTTTCTGAGTATAGGTCTTTTACCTTCTTCCTCCTTAGTTGTTATTCCTAGGTATCTTAATTTTTTTGGTGCAATAGTAAATGGGATTTTTTTTAGTTTCTCTTTCTGTGAGTTCATTATTGGTGTATAAAAAGGCCATAGATTTCTGGGTGTTAATTTTTTATCCTGCTACATTGCCAAATTCATTTATTATGTCTAGTAGTTTTTTGATAGAGTCTTTAGGGTTTTCTAATAAACTCAAAATGGTTAAAGGACTTAAGTGTAAGATGGGAAACCATAAAAATCTTAGAAGACTCCTTGGGTAGCAAAATATCAGACATATGTAATAGCAATATCTCTACCGATACAGCTCCTAGGGCAATGGAAATTAAGGAGAAAATAAACAAATGGGACTACATCAAAATAAAAAGCTTCTGAACAGAAAAAGAAACCATCAGCAAAACAACAAGCAAGCCCACTGCGTGGGAGAACATATTTGCCAATGTTATCTCCTATAAGGGTTTAATCTCCAACATTTACAGGGAATTCATACAACTTAACAAAAGGAAGATAAACAACCCAATAAAAAAATGGGCAAAGGACCTAAATAGACACTTTTCAAAAGAGGACATTCAGAAAGCCAAGAGACATATGAAAACATGCTCAAAGTCACTAATCATCCAAGAGATGCAAATCAAAACAACAATGAGGTATCATCTCACATCTGTCAGAATGGCTATCATCAACAAACGACAAGTGCTGGCAAGAATGCAGAGAAAATTCCCACTGCTGGTGGGAATGCAGACTGGTGCAGCCACTGTGGAAAACAGTATGGAGTTTCCTCAAAAAGTTAAAAATGGAACTTCCATTTGACCCAGTGTTCCCACTTCTAGGAATATATCCCAAGAAACCAGAAACACCAATCAGAAAGGACATATGCACCCCTATGTTCATAGCAGCACAGTTTATAATAGCTAAGATTTGGAAACAGCCTAAGTACCCATCAGCAGATGAATGAATTAAAAAACTGTGGTACATCTATACAATGGAATATTATGCTGCTATAAAAAGGAAGGAACGTTTACTATTTGCAACAGCATGGATGGACCTGGAGAGCATTATGGTAAGTGAAATAAGCCAGTTGGAGAAAGATAAATATCACATGATCTCACTCATTTGTGGGTTATAATGAACAACATAAACTGATGAACAAAAATAGATCCAGAGACAGAGAAGCATTGAACAGACCATCCAATCTCAGAGAGAAGGCGGGGAGTGGGAGGGTGAGTAAGAGATCAACCAAAGAACTTGTATGCATGCATATTAGTATTACCAATGGACAGGGACACTGGGGAGGTGCGGGTTTGTCTTGGGGGGTGGGAGTGGTGGGGAGGGCATCTCAATCAGGGAAAAGGAGACATATGTAATACTTTAAACAATAAAAAAAGGAATAAGTAAAACTGTCTTTACTTGTAGCTGATATGATTATCTGCTAAAAATCCTATGAAATCTACAAAAAAGTAATTAGAACTAATAAGTGCATTTAGCAAGTTTACACATTAAAAGGCCAATATATAAAAACTAGGGGCCCGGTGCACGAAATTCATGCACTGGGTGTGTGTGGGGGGGGAGTGTCCCTCAGCCCAGCCTGCCCCCTCTCACATACTGGAAGCCCTCAGGCGTTGACCCCCATCACCCTCCAATCGCAGGATCGGCCCCCTTGCCCAGGCCGGACGCCTCTGGCCTAGGCGTCCGGCCCGGGCAGCGGGGACCTCTGCAGCTGCAGCGGCCCCGCGATCGTGGGCTTTGCTTTAGGCCCAGGCAAGGGACCCCTAGCTCCTGGGACTGCCAACTTCGACCGTGCCCACCTCCCATCGCTGGCTCCACCCCTACTTCCTGCTATCACTGGCCAGGGCGGAAAAGGCACCTGATTCTCCGATCATGGCTGGGGGGCAGGGCAAAGGCGGCCCCAGGGCCGCCTTTGCCCTGCCCCCCAGCTCTTAGCTCCCCCCTGGGTTTCCGATCACTGTCAGTGGCAGGGGGCTTCTTCCTGCTTTCCCTTTTGCCTCCCTGCATTGTGCCTACGTATGCAAATTAACCGCCATCTTGTTGGCAGTTAACTGTCAATCTTAGTTGGCAGTTAATTTGCATATAGCCCTGATTAGCCAATGAAAAGGGTAGCTCGTACGCCAATTACCATTTTTCTCTTTTATTAGTGTTGATTAATTGTAATTCTATATACTATCGATGAATAATTAGAAACCCCAATACAAAGGTTTTATAATAGCAATGAAAACATGAAATAATTAGGTATAAGTCTAGCAAAATATATGCAGCATCTATATTCAAAAAATTAGAAAACACTAATAAAAGAAACAAAAAAACTATCTAAATTCAGGGAGAGATATTCATGTTCATGAATTGGAGAAGTCAATATTGTGAAGATGTCAATACTCTTTAAATCGATCCAGAGATTAGTGCAATCACAATAAGACCTCAGTAAAATTTATATTTAGCCACAGATCAATTGATTATAGCAGTTACATAGAAAAGCAAAAGAGCTAGAATAACAAAAGCAATTTTGAAAAATAAGAACACTACCTGGGTTTATTATAGAGCTACAGTAAATGAGGAAGTGTGTTATTGACATCAGGATAGACAATGAGATTAATGAAAATACATCCACAAAAATGCAGTCAATTGTATTTTGATAAATGTGCAAATGCAGTTACAATAACCTTTTAAATGGTGCTGAGATAACTGCAATGATACATACCAAAAAAGAGAAAATAACATAAAGAACTAACAAAAACTTTGTATAATATAGAAAATTAACTCAAAAAGCAAAAAGACAAACATAAAACTTAAAATTATAATACTTCCATGTGAAAATCTATATATATAAAAGGCTAAGTCACTGTCTGACTGGCCGACTGGCCGACCAGCTGGTATATATGACACACACTGACCACCAGGGGGCAGATGCTCAATGCAGGCATTGCCGAGCTGCGGTGACTTGGCAGCGGCAGTTCTTGGGTGATGCATCTCGGCACCAGAGAGGAGGGAGCCTGATTCCTCACGGGGTCATGCAATTCCATCTTCCGCCATGGGCTACGTTGTTGCTGGGCATGTTATGTTTTCAGATGTGGTCAGTTATATGTTGTTTTCTCTTGAGTTGGAAGAGCGTGTGACATTAAAGTTAAAGTTGTAAATACTTCATCACAAGGGAAATTAGTCAAGCACTCTGAAAGTGTTTTTATTCTTAATATGGTATACAGGGAGATATTAGAATAAGTTTAGTCAATTTATTAGTCATTGTTTTTATCACTGTTGTTTTTATATCATGTTTTTGTTATTTTCATATCATGTTTTTGTTGTTTTTATCATGTCTTTGTTGTTGTTATATCATGTTGTTATTATTTATTTATTAATCAATTTATATATTATTTTCATATACATTTTACTAATTTTCTTTAATCTCTGACACTTCCATTAGAGAGAAAGGGCAAATAGCGATATTAAAATATTTCTTCTAATTAATTTCCTTTCAATGTGCACAAATCCATGCACCGGGCCACTAGTAGGAGAAAAGTGTTTGTGGGTTATGCAAGATTTCTTACTATACTAAAAGCATGAGGTATTCAATTTTTAAAAAATCATAAATTGGACTTCGTCAAAATTAAAAACATTCCCTCTGTGAAGTATACTGGTAAGAGAATGTAGATATATCACAGAGAGGGAGAAAATATTTGCAAAATAAATATTATTCAACAGAGTAATATCTACTATTTTTTAAAGTCTCAAATGTCATTAATTTAAAAACAATAATAAAAAGTGGGCAAAGGATTTCACAAAGGAAGATCTTTGGATGCTAAATAAGTACATAAAAATGTGCTCTATATAACTAGTCATTAGGTGAAGGAGATTTAAAACCACAATGAGATACCACTACATCCCTATAAGAATGGCTGCAATTATAAAACTACAACAAAAAAGCCCGACAATACCAAGTGCTGACAATTAGAATATTCATATAGAATTTCTGATGAAAAGGTAAAGCAGTTCAGCTACTTGAAAAACAGTATAGCTGTTTTCTTTAAAGCTAAAGATACTTTTAACATACAATCCAGGAATCTCACCCCTAAGTATTTATTGGGGGTAAATAAAATTATGTTTATCCAAACTCTTATCTGAATGTTTAGTGATCATGTTTACAGCCACAGAAAACTGGAAACCAAATGTCCCTGAACTGATATATGGATAAAAACTTGGTACATCCATGCAATGAAATCTACTCTTCAATATAAAGAAATAGATACTAATACATACACCAATGTAGATTAGTCTCAAATACATTCTGCTTAGAGAAAAAAAGTCAACTTAGGCACTATAAGTTAAAATGGAATGCATGTAAGTTATTCCAGTGAAAATAACACTATATAGTGCAAGGAAACTATTCTATCTTTTTATAAAAATGACTGTAAAAGCCACAGTTAGATAGTAATAAATGACATACATTACAATGCATTCTTAAGTGTGTATGTATGATGTATGTTGATTAGACAAAGTGGCAAAGTGTGTGTATATATATATATATATATATATATATATTATAGTCATAGTTATATATATATTCATAACTTATTATGCTAAACATATTATATCTATCTTGAGAGAGAGAGAGAGAGAGAGAGAGAGGGAGGCTCTTTGAGGATAGGGGAATTGTGTTTTTCTGTCAAAGCTTATCATATCTTATAAAGGAAGATTTTCCATTAATTGTATCTTTTAAAATCCTGTGTCTATTTATTATAATTGTTTTTCTATTTTAACTTTATCTTAAATTAATTCATCTTTCAACTGTTTTATTTTCTTTACCTAGTTCCCTTGCAGCATTCATTTGTGGGAATTTAGGCTGCAGGCTAATTTAAGTTGATGTTTTTATTTCTCTCTCTCATCGCCACCCTTCACTTGTTTTCCTCCTCTTTCTGTCTTTGTTGAACCTTGCTGGTGTCTTAGTTTCACAGCCATCTTCAGGTTGTCCCTGTGTTCTAGTACAATACAAGGTCATAAGTCAGCTTTATAGTGTTCCCTTCCTTTAGTGATAAGGGGATATTGCAGATTCATGAGCCAACTAGTGTAGAGGTTACATCTGTGTCCTAATTTCCAGGTTCTAAGCCACGGGCTTCAGCAGCATTATAGCAGCTGTCTTTAGTCCCTTTCAGGAGATGGGGGGGCCTGACTGAAACTTCAACAATGAGTCTGGCTGTGACCCCTAAACTTATGTGGGGTACCTTCATTTCCTGAAATCCTCATAGCAACGGACCCATGGAAGTCTCTTCCATGCTGAGTCCCTTCACAACTTTCTATTTCTTTTATGATTTAGATAAGCAGATATGCTTTTCTTGTTTGTTTTGTGTGACTATAAATTTTTAATTTTAAAAACTACTTTTATAATCTCCTGTGTGTTTGGAGCAGTGAGGAGAGATGGAAAGCTCTTTGGCTTAAAGCATGAACTTACTGTGTTAGCCTGGTAGGAAGTCTTGTATATAAATGACTCCAAATAAATACTTGCTTAACTGACTTGTATAAAATTACATCTAATGTAACATTACAGTTATATTCTACTAAGCCCCCCTTCCCTTACTTTCAGCCTTATGTATTGCAGTAAATCAAAATGAATCTCTCTGTGAGGGTAATAAGAATTAAATCTTTGGGATAATCTGCAGGCATTTTTGAAGAGATGAGGCCACTTGACAGCATTTACAGAAATTGATCTAGGCACATTTCTTTCCCAGCCTTATTATTTTATTTGCGTACTTCCCAAAAGAAAAGATAGATGTTAGAGGTCACATTTTATGCTATTGTCTTGGAAACGTCAACTTTCTGCTCTTCTCAACAGTATCAGTAGTAGTTCTTGCTTCCTGGTGCCAGGCAAGGTAGAACTCCTTTAGACTACAAGGACTCTCATTTGTACTGAAGCTTTTATTTTTTGACCTATTATCAGGCTGATGTCTCTTAATGTCAAAGGTGCACAAAGCTTCAAAATGCATAGCACTGAGCTTAATCTTTAAAATACAAAACCAAAGGTTTTTTAAATCTTACGAATAAATTCTGCTTTGTACCTTACACTAGTGAATCCACAATGTAACAGTTTTGCCTACTGGTCATTGATATAAAAAATAAGTAGCTGTGAAAAAGGAGTCCAAATGCTTTTCTAAGTACTTGCCTTGGTGAGACACCAAGAACCCTTTGTTTCTTAATGGTTTCTCAATACCGTCTCCCACTGAAAGGAACCAAGGCTCCTTGAAGAAATGGCTAACCTCAGAATTGGGGCAAAAAAAGATATAAGGTGAGAGCATCTTGTTCCAGCAAGCATGGAAGCACTTAAAAAAGATTAGGACAAATCAAGATGACACAGTGGCCTGACTAAAGGGCCTCTCATTGGCAATATATGGCACCAAGTAAATAACAAGAATAGCAGATTAAAACTCATGAAATAAATAAAAATCAAATGAAACCACTGTGATATAAGTGAATAGCTAAATAAATAATTGCATATATAAGGAAGGAAGGAAAAAGGAAAGTTGTTTTGGGAATGCTGACTCAAATATAGTAGATATGATAGAGGTAGGAAATCATAATTTTGAAATTATGATAGTTATGCAAGTGATAGCAATGGATGCCAAAACTACGGGGTAAAGGTTTGTTGTGAAATGAGGTATTTAAATAGTATCAAAATATTTCCCCATCAATTAATTAATTACCAATGGAATATTGAGTAACTTTATGGTGCAGAAATCAATTACACACTCCCTTCACCAAGGGATGAACATTAAAATCAACAATAATAGAATAAACTAAAATCACCCCTGATATGATACATTGAGAAGGACACATCATTTTTGTGCTATTCTTGCTGAATGAATCTAATCATGAGGAAAATTTAAACTCAGGTTGAGTTTTGTTCTACAATGTAATTTCCTGTAGTCTATAAAACGTTAATATAAAGAAACATAAAAAAGGTTGAGGATCGGTTCCAGAAAAAAGAGACGTGACCATCAAATGCAATGTGTGATCCTGGACTGGATCCTGGGTCTAGGGGAAAAGAGCTTTGAAAGAATTTTCAGAACAAGTGGAAAATTTTAAATATGGGATCTGAATTCTAAGATAGTATTGTATTAATTTTATTTCCTGATTTTGATAATTGTTCTGTGTTTATATAAAAGAATGTTCTTGTTCTAAGGGAATATACTGATATATTTAGGGATAAGGGACATAATGTCTGAAATTTAATCTCAGATGGCTTAATAAAAATGTGTGTGTGTGCCGAAACCGGTTTGGCTCAGTGGATAGAGCGTCGGCTTGTGGACTGAAAGGTCCCAGGTTCGATTCTGGTCAAGGGCATGTACCTGGGTTGTGGGTACATCCCCAGTAGGAGATGTGTAGGAGGCAGCTGATCGATGTTTCTCTGTCATTGATGTTTCTAACTCTCTATCTCTCTCCCTTCCTCTCTGTAAAAAATCAATAAAATATATATTAAAAAATGTGTGTGTATAACATACATACATCATATATGTGTATGAATAGATCAAAGGATAGATGGATGGAGAAAGATATTAAATGATAAAGTAAATGCAACAAAATGCTAACAATTTGTGATTCTAGAAAAAGTGTTTATGGGTGCCTTTGTACTACTCTTGAAATTTTTTTTGAAACTGTATCAAAACAAAAAGTTAGCCCCCATACTTGCATTAAAATACTAAACATTTATTCTAAGAATATTACAAATTAATTATTACTTTTGCTCACATTGTTTTTTGTTAATACTTCAAAAATTGTTTTTGTACTTTGCCTCTTCAGACACACACACACACACACACACACACACACACACACACACAGTTGGATGTTTATTAGGTATCTTCAACTTTATTGTCCCAAACATGCTACTTTTGCCCTTTAGTCCTATTTTTTCCCTTGATCTCATTTCAAACCATTCTTATTTTAGTTAAGTGACAAAATTATCCCTGTTGCTGAATTCAAATGCATGGGACTTTCCCTCTTTTCCCCACCTTTTCGCCCACTTCAATTTATTAGACTGTGCTTGGTTCAGCCTTCAAAACATTCATCTCTAACCCCATTCTACTCTTTCCCTACTCCAGACCCCCTATTGCATCTCACCTGCCCTACAGTATTAACCCCCCCAAGACCTCCCTGTATCTCCTCTGGCCTCTGTTCTTCAGTTGCACTGGCCTTCTGTCAGCCCCTTACACAGGCCTGGTGATTAATTCTCACCTGAGGGCCTTTTTTATCAGAAACATCCTCCAGAGGCTCATGCGGCTGTCTCTTTTCCTCATCCAGATCTTAGCTCAAATGCCACCTCCTCTGCAGGGCCTTTACTGCATACCCTATAGAAGGGAGCCATCTTCTGCCTAATTTTTCATCCTATTACTTGAACTTCCTTTATAGCACTTATCACACACTGAAATTATGATAATATAGTTATTTTTATCCTCCCATTTTAAAGAGCCAAAGAGGAAGGACTTACCTGTCATTGTTATCTGCAGAGTGCAGTGCTCTGTACGTGCTCAAAGAATGTTATAAAACAAGTGAAAAATGAACAGAAACTACACAAGAAATAGAGTCCCATAATCTTGTTTCTACTGGACAATAATATCTCACCACTATTAGCATGAGTCAGCAACTTGGGATTATGTTGATGCTCAGGAGAGAAAAATAAGGAAAAAAAACGCACAGCCGGCCGAAACCGGTTTGGCTCAGTGGATAGAGCGTCAGCCTGAGGACTGAAAGGTCCCAGGTTCGATTCCGGTCAAGGGCATGTACCTGGGTTGCGGGCATATCCCCAGTAGGAGATGTGCAGGAGGCAGCTGATCGATGTTTCTCTCTCATCGATGTTTCTAACTCTCTATCTCTCTCCCTTCCTCCCTGTAAAAAATCAATAAAATATATTTTTTAAAAAAAAAACAAAAACGCACAGCCGGACAAGCCATCATGGGGCCAGATTATGTCTGGAATATGGATTTATACTGCCAGTTTTCTCAAAATGCCATTAATTGGTAGATGGTTGCAACAGGAAGAATGCCATACATGTAAATGAATACCTGGGAGTCTGGCCCTGCTAGCATAGAGTGTGACATTTAAGCTCCACTTTATTCAGGTGTACCACAAAGCAATAGCCAGAGGATGTACAATTCTCCTATTTAAAAACATCATCTTTATATGACAAGATAAATCATTCCATATAAAAAATAAAGAACTTTACATTTTGATCAACAGAGATAACTGAGATAGCATGTATCTCCGTGGTATTTGGAAAGACCTGAGAGATAAACCTGTATACCATTAACCTACTATAAAATTCCATGCTTCCAGCTCCCTAAGCTGTTAGGTGTTTCCCAAGGACCTTCAAGCAGTAAATCAACAACAGAACATGTTAATGCCTGTCCTGGTAACACTCATGGAGGAAGCCAGTCAAAAACTGGGACTGACTTCCCTAAGTCAGTACATCCTTGTAAACAGACAATTTTCCTGAAGAAAAGTGAGGCTAGCTAACAAATCACACCAAGAAAAGCACTACCAAAAGCCACACATTTTCAGTGTAGATACTGAGTGAAAAGCTGTCTTTACTTTCTGCGCCTGCTTAGCACACTGTCAAATGAATATGCTGATAGACGAAGACAGGGAATACCAGGTCAAGATCAGTCTGGTTGGGAAGCTATCTTGATAAAATGTTATATCAGTGAGGCATCAAACTGGAAGTTCCATAAAAGGTGGTTGTGTCCAGCTTTCTGTTTGTCACTGAGACCTCCACCTGACAAAGCTGTCACATGCAACTTGTTAAGCCATTCCATCAGTGTCAGCTATGATTGGTGGTTACCATCCTATGACAAGGCAGGTCCATGAATGGGTAGTCTAGAGCCCAGACTCCTTACCAGTCCTGAAGTTAGGCTGCCTAATATTAGCTGCGTCCAATTTCAGTCTAGGGATCTGAATGTACCAGAATATTATTTTTTATCCTCCAAAGTGTATCATTTATTTAATAAAGACTTCCATTTTATTTTGTTATTTACAATAACATACTACTAATTTGGTATATAAATAAACAATTCAAGGGATGCTTGAACAATTTGACAATTCCAAAAATCTAACACATATGTACAACCACTAATTCAAGAACTTGAAATAAATGACAAATGTGTCCAACAGTATAGCTACAAGTTACTCATCACGCATTGCTGATAAAAGTAAAACGTTTGGATATTAACTAAATGACCAATGGTACTGAATTGGTTAAATGAGCTGTGACTCCTGCAGGCAATATGGCACTCAAAACTATTAATTGGTTAGAAAATAATAGTCCATTTATTAATTTATTCTCCCAATATTTACTGAGTATCTCCCATGTGTCAGCTTCTGCTCTAGTAATGATATACAGCGAGGAACAAGACTGAACAATCTGTGCTCTCATGATATTTTCATTCTAGAGAGATTAATAAGTCTGAAAAAATTTAACATTATATGAATAAATGAAAATAGCAGGTTACAAAATTGTATGTACAAAATAAGCTCAATTATGTAAAATAATAAAGCTATTTACTAAGTGAATACTGCTATTTGAATAGAAAAGCATCTGTGGATTGATTAGGTATTGCCAGAGAAAAGGCAACAGCGACTCTGACAGATTCCCATGACTTTATTACCTCAGTACTGAGACAGAAACAAGTTGTGTCAGTGCACGTGGATCACACTCTAATGTAGATTCATATAAACCACATTTTTAAAAAATAAATGCACAAAAACAGAATGCCAAGATATTGATTTACGAAGAGAATTAATTTAATAGCATGATTTCTCCCTACAGGCAAGGGAGTTATTTTCACACAGGAAATCAGTTATTTTTAAAAAAAATGCATGTTGAGCAAAAGAGCAGAACAAAAGGAACTAGGTAGATGAGAGTTGGTTTATGTAATGCTCACTTTTGTCTGTTTCCACTGATGATTTGCCCCAAAATTCATACATTTTTTAGATGAGTTTGTTCACTCAGAAGAGTTAAATAACCTGATTGAGTGGGGGTCATTGAGTAGTATAATCTCTCTCTTATACATTAATGTATATTTATTTCTAGGTTATGAAGTTCATAGGTCAATAGTCATATCTTAGTGTTGGCCGAAGTATGATGTGTGTGTGTGTGTGTGTGTGTGTGTGTGTGTGTGTCCCCGTGTGTCAGTGCGCACACATGTGTATGGATTCTGTGTGTATGGGTTCTGGATAAACCATCTCCAAAAACTAGATCTGGAAGGGAAGACACTGAAATATTAATCGTGATTACTCAAGGTTGATAGAAAAAATGGATAATCGAGGACCTACTTCTTTTCCCCATTTTTTAATAAACATGTATTATGTTCATAACCAGAAAAAACAATCAAAGAAGATGGGTGACAGACCAATACCCCCACCAAGAAAATGGGGGGGGGGGAAAGCTTATATTATTCATCTGGCTAAAGGCATCATCATGCTGCTGACACAATGAAGAGTGGATAAGGGAAGTTTTCAAAGGAAGAGAACCATAGAGGTGAGCTGACCATTCCTAAATACTATTTCTCGATGTAATTCATCAATTCTGAGTGCAGAATGGGAAGCAAAAATCTGGGTTGTGCTTTGGTAGGTGCCTACTGGTGGGGGACAGAAAAACTAGGAGGACTCTTGGTGATCTTCTAAGGCTAGAGACAAAACTGAATAATTGAGCTTCAAAATCCAGCCAGTTTTTCTCCAGAAGTATTGCCATAGTCTAAAGCTATGCAGTGTGAGAAATTAATAAATACCCCGAGAGAAAGCCTCTGAAAATCAAAGCAGCATTTGCAACATAGTTTCAAAACTATGAAAAACACTAGTTCCAAAATACAGGAAATATTTCAAAAAGCTTGCAAACAAACAAACAAAATAATAAGAAAAATACAAAGAAATTAACATCTAGATATATCTTATTAAAACTGCTAAAAACAAAAGATAAAAATCTTCAAATAAGATCCGTATTAGTTTGCTTGGGCTGCTGTAAAAAGTATCATGAAAAAAGTGACTTCAACAATATACATTTGTCTCACAGTTTTATTTTTATTTTTTTTATTTTTAAAATATATTTCATCGATTTTTCACAGAGAGGAAAGGAGAGGGATAGAGAGTCAGAAACATCGATGAGAGAGAAACATCGATCAGCTGCCTCCTGCACACCTCCCCCTGAGGATGTGCCCGCAACCAAGGCACATGCCCTTGGCCAGAATCGAACCTGGGACCTTTCAGTCTGCAGGCCGATGCTCTATCCACTGAGCCAAACCGGCTAGGGCTGTCTCACAGTTTTAGAGGCTACGAGACAAGAAGATCAAGGTGTGTCAGTCAGGGTTTTGTTTTTCTTTTTTCTTTTTGAATGCTATGAGGAATATATATGCTCCATGCTTCTCTCCAAGCTTCTAGTGGTGTCTGGCAGTCTGGCATTCCTTGGATTTGGCTGCATCATCTTGATATCCACCTTTATCTTCACATGGCATTCTTCCCTGGCATACCTGTGTCCAAATTCTCCTTTTTAGTAAAAACATTAGTCATATTGCTTTAGGGGCCTGTTCTACTCTATATGACCCCATTTTAACTAATCCCATGTGCAGTGTCCTATTTTTAAATAAAGTCGCATTCTGAGGTACGGAGGGTTACAACTTCAACATGTTAATTTTTGAGAGATACAATTGAAGCCATAACAAATTATTGCCTTAAATAAGTTTAAAACTCCGAATACAAATGTAGAAAATAAAGGCTAATTATTAATGATATTCCTTATGAACATGAATGTGATAATACTAAATGAAACATTAGCAAATATTTGCATGATATATAAAAATAATACTATGTCATGGTAATGTGGGCATAAATCCAGGAATATAAGTTTGTTTTTTTTCAGTAAAAATATCAAGCAATATAATTTACCAGCTTAATAGAATAAGAAAACATATTTAATAGAATAAAGCTTCATGAACATATTTAAGAGATTCTAAGATTCTTAATAAAATCTTAAAAGGTTAGAAATGAGTTACTCCCTAACATGATGAACATAATTTTTAAAACTTACAGGTTTTATTACACTTACAGGTAATATTACACTTAATGGTGAGTTATTGAAATCTTTACCCATGAACCTAGGAATGACTCAGAAAATACACTCATTATTTCTATTCCACTATAAATTGGAGATCTTAGCCACTCTAATGAGGAGAGACAAATACGTAAAATCCATAAGTGCTGTTATAGAGAAAAGAATAACTGTATTATCCTCAGTGACTTTTGTACATAAAAGATAAGAATATCAATTTTAGACTTAATATGTGTATTTGGCAAGGCTACTTATATACAGTTAATGTATTCATAGTTAGTGTACAAAAATATTGTCATTTCTTTATGACAACAACAAATAAATAGCAGGTGAACTTTTAAAAAATACTATTTACAAAACATCAAAAAAAAACCTAGAAATAATGCTAACAAAAAATATTTGACTTCTATATCAAATAGTATAAGGAATTAAAGAATATCTCAGTAAAGTCAGGAATATACTTTGCTCATGGACTGAAATGCTCAATACTAAATATGGTACTTTTCTGAAAATTAATTCCTACATTCAAATTTCATAAGCTGATGCTAAAATTTGCTTGAAAATGAAAAGGGCCTCAAGGCAATCTTGAAGCAGAAGAACAAATCTTTTAATCAAGATTTATTATACAGTTACAGAAAGTAAAAGAATAATATTAGTTAATATATAGAAGTAGACCAGTGGAACAAAACACAGTCCAGAAAAAGAAATGCGGTGATTTGATTCATTGCAAAGGTGACTCTGCAGTGCAATGAAGAAAGGTTATTGCTTTTCTTTTTTCAGTTACTAGGATGAATTCATTGGATATCTATAGATAAGAAAAAGTTTGATACCTATAGCACCATATACAAAATTCTATCCCTTATAGATTGTAGTATTTAATATGAATGACAACTTCCAGGCAAGATGAAATAAGGAGTCTGTATTTATGTTCCTGTCTGCCAGACAGAACTCAGCAGTCCCCTGAATTGAGGCGATAAAGCTGGTTATACAAAAAGGCTAAGCTGGCTAGAGTTTGCAGGGCAAATTACTGAGGAGGAGAACAAGTTTAATAGAGAACTCTGGAGATCTCTGGAGGGCCCCATCAGCTGAGTACTGATCAGCACATATATTTGAAGGCCCTACCAGGGACTGAGAGGAGAATTACTGGAAAAATTTAGAGAAAATAATTCTTGGTGCTCATATAAGATGAAAAATAGTTCATTTCCAGCCAAATGTGGTAATCCTATATTTCATGGGCATCAGGCAAAATATTTACATTTTGCCTCAGTAAAGGGAAAAAATTATCCCTAGGTCAAATGCTGCCCTTGTCTTACCTAGCAAAGCTTAAAATTAAGACCCAACATGATTAAACTCTTTCTGAGTAACTTAACCATGTACCAGAACAAAGGTTAAATTAGGCAAAATTCACCATTTCTGGCATCTAATTAAAAAAATATTACTATGCATTTAAGCAAGCAACAAAGTGCATCCGATAATGAGAAAAGTCAGTCAAACCTGATCCAATAATGACATTAGTCACAGAATTGTAACTATAGTCTGTATATGCAAGATGCTGGAGAAAAGACTGAACACGTTGCAGAGAAACCTGGAAGGTATTAAAAAAAAAAACCCAGATCACAGCTCCAGAGATAAAAATATCTTTGATATGAAGAAAAGACATTTTCTGGGATTAATGGAAAAGAAACATTTCAAACAAATTAGTAAATTTCAAGCTATATCAATAGAAAGGGAAAACAAACAGAGGAAAATAAGGTGAAAAATAAAATGAACACAATATTGGTACATTATGGAAATTTTTCAAGCGATTGAATATGCATATACTTGGAGTCTCTGAAGAAAAGGAGAAATAGGGGAGAAACAAAAAAAATGAAAAAATAATGGACACATTTTTTTCCATAAGTGTTGAAAACTACCAATCCAGAGATCCAATAAGCTCAACAAACCCTCAGCAAAGAAACAGATTTCCCAAAGTACATCATAATAAAATTACTGAAGAACAGTGATAAAGAGAAAAATATTAAAACTAATCAAATTATAATTATAATTATACTAGAGGCCCAGTGCATGAAATTCATGCACAGGTAGGGTCCCTAGACCTGACCAGCAATCAGTGCCAATCGGGACCTTCCAGCTGCTGGCCAGAGCCTTCCTTCCAGCTGCTGGCCAGAGCCTTCCTTCCAGCTGCTGGCTGGGGCCTCCCATCATTCCATGCCACCCCCTGGTGGTCAGCGCATATCATAGCAAGTGATGGAATTCCCAGTCTCCTGGTAAAACTCCTGAGGGAACACTTTGCATATTAGCCTTTTATATATATAGACTAGAGACCCGGTGCACGAAATTGGTGCAATGGGGGGAGGGAAGTCTCCTCAGCCCAGCCTGCACCCTCTCACAATCTGGGACCTTACGGGGGATGTCCAACTGCTGGTTTAGGGCCAATCCTGCAGGGATCCCTGCAAACTGGGCCTAAACTGGTAGTCAAATATCCCTCTCGCCTGCCTACCTGATCACCCCTAACTGCTCGCCTGCCTGATCACTCCTAACTGCCTCTGCCTGCCTGCCTGATCACCCCTAACTGCTCGCCTGCCTGATCACTCCTAACTGCCTCTGCCTGCCTGCCTGATCACCCCTAACTGCTCACTGGGGGGCGGGGCCAGATGGGGTGAGGGGCGATGGTCATTCTGGTCTCAGGTCATTCTGGTCTTCCACCGTTTCAGTCAGTGGGCTTTTATTTTATAGAATAGCATTCGCAAGACAGAAAATACTAGAAGATGGAAGACAGTGGGGCCACATTTTTAAAGTACTAAAACAAAAACAAAACAAAATGCTGTCAACATAGAATTCTTTCCCACAAGAAATATCTTTTTGAATTTAAGGCAAAATAAATACCTTTTCAAACTTACAAAAACTTGAAAAATCCATCACCAGCAGACTTGGTTGTTTTGCATTAAAAAAATGTAAAAGAAAGTCCTGCAGGCAAAAGGAAAAGGATGCTAGATAGAATTCTGGATTACACAAGAAATAAAGAGTACCAAAAACGGTAGCTCCATGGATAAATGTAAAATCTTTTTCTCACATTAATTAAATTATTAGCACAGTTTCTCCTTCTGTTCATTATTCTACCTTCACAGCTGGAACTGCAGCAAGCAATGATTGTGTTTCTATCTTTTACTGTAAGTTTACCATTTACAGCAAAAAAATATATGTTGTGTAATTTATAACAGAGGTAGAAGTAAAATTCATGAGAAGAATAACAGAAAGGCCAGGAGGGAATAACTGACATGTAGTGTTCTTATACAATATGTGAAGTGTTACAAGAGCCCTTGAAAGTAGATTGTGATAAGCCAGCGATTTTCAAAATATTTTTAGAACATGAGATACCTGTCCGTTTAGTCAGGGATACTCACCTCTTTTCCCTTAGTTTGTCAAGTGACAATAGCCAATATAACAATAGCCACATGGTGTGAAGAAATAAAAATTATACCTATTTTTGTCACATCTGCAAAAAATATAATATGTATTTGGGAGTGTCACAGAATTTTAGTAATTAGTTTATGTGTGCCATGAGCTTAAAATAAGGTTGAATATCGCTGTTAAGCTAAAGATGTATCTTATAACCCATATAGCAGCCACATAAGTAACATAACAAGGACTTATAACTAAGAAGCCAATAAAGCAGATACAATGAATAATAAAAATACTCAATTCAAAATTAATTCAAAAATAAGTATGCGCACACACACCAGAGAGAGAATAAAGAACAGACAGAATAAACAGGGAAAAAATAGAAAAATGGTATAGGTAAATCAAATCATATCTATAATTATATTAAATGTGTATGGTGTGAACATTCTGATTCAATGGCAAAAAAGAGAGACACAATACAAGCTGCCTACAAGAAGCCTACACCTAACCACAACTAGTTTAAAGTAGGACAGAAAACAATATACTATGCTAACACCTATTATATAACATGCTAATGTTAGTCAAAAGAATGCCAGAGTGGCTATGCAAGCAGCCAGGTGTGGACGAAGCCTTCCACAATGATCATGAGTGATCCTCGTCTAGCAGAGTACAGTGTGAGACAGGGATGGCAGAAGTGAGACCATCAACCACATTCTCTCCTCCCTTTCATTATCCCACCTTCATGGCTGGAACTGCAAGCAGCAGTGGTTGTGTTTCTATCTGTTGTTGTAACAAACATTGTATTTGAGCTATTGTTTATAAAGAGTACTCACCACTGATGGGGCAGGTTGCTCAGAACAGAAGTTCAAGAGGCCATTGTCTCCAAGGCTACATCTAGTCTGGATGCACCCAGTGCACTCTATGCAGAACAATAATCCAAATATAATAGGATGCAAACCTTTTATCAGGTTATAACCTATATAGAAAAAACTAACAAGCTCTTTCTCAACCTTACCTGTAGCAAAGAGAGAAGCTATTGTTATAGTTGTTGTTGTAATTAAATGACATTATCTTTTTGATTATCAGAAGGCCTAGTCAGCAGATCAAAGGATGCTTGAACACCAGTTTCTTAGAAGAAAGGTGTTTTTATTTAGAAAATGCATTTCAGAAAATTTGAATAATGACCTTTTATTTATGGTGTAAAATAAGAATTTGAAATTATTAAAATGAATTAGCTTTTGAGATGAATAAAATTCTCCATAAATACTGAGGACTAAATAAATTATTTCATAGGTAATATTTCATTTAATCCTTTCATGAAACCCATGAGGCAGACAGAATTATTCCAATTTTGTATTAAGAAATTGAGGCTTTGAGTTTACATAGTTTAACACACAGAGCTAGTAGGCTGGACTAAAGTTTTTCAATAACAAAGTATTATTAATGCTATATTGGGCTATCTCATGACACATGTTGCTAATGAATTTAACCTAAATAATTGACCCTTAGGTAAAAATTATCTTTAAAATTATAATCTCTTTAAATTTGGATGAGAGTAATGAGAAAAATGTTGGCTTATTCAGTATTGATTTTAATGTCAGAACCAGGGTCTATATTTAACTATCAAATTGATTATTTTATTTTTCCAGACATGTTAACCTAATTGAGTTGCTCTGGTACCATCTATTAAATTTAATCAAAATCACTGGGGAAAACATTTTTCATTCTTATAAACACTGAAATCATGATTAAATGGCTCACTCTTTCAAACATATTTGCTGCAGTGTGATATGTCCCCTACTTTTTCAAAATAGTATATTATAAGGTACTTCAAATTATAATTACTTGTATCCTAAATGGAATAATTTGACCCAGGAGTTCCATTTTAGTCTTGCCAATAAATCAATTACAATGCTTGCTGAACATTTATTATCAGATCAATGCAAAAAAGCATACAAATAAAATATATTATCTTAGTACTCAATGGATTTACATTGTGGCATTGAATATAACAATAGGGGAACCACTAAGTTAAATAAAAGGGTACAGAGATAATGAAGGAAAACTAACTTTGAACAATAAGGAGTTAATAACAGACCTAAGGTAATAAAATCAGTATACAAACCATATAAAACAACATGTTTCTAGAAATAAACTAATGTGAATTGATGGGGACTTCTTTAACTTTGTAAAATATATTTGTTCAAAACCTATATAATATATATATATATGATAGTGAGACTTTAGAAGGATCTCTTGATTCAGAGAAAATGTAAAGATGCTCATTAACCCTACTTCTTGTCAAGATTATCAAGACATCCTAGTCTACATATAAGAAAAAGAAATAAGTAGAAAGTATTATTTACAGATGTTTTGATATATGCATAGAAATACAACTGAATCTACAGAAAAACTATCAAGACTATTAAGAGAGTTCAAAAGTTTTACAGGATACACCAACTGGAAATTTCCCTTCAGCTGTCAAAAAACTCCACTTTGACCCATTGTATAAGTTACAAACTCATCATCCATCCCCACTCCCCACAACCTTTATTTCTTCTGAGGACCCAGTCTCAGTTAACTGCTGCACAATTCATCCCGTTGCCCCAGACAAAAATATGAATATCATCCTAGACTCTTCCATCTCCCTCACCCCTAAAATCTAATCAGCTACCAATCCTATTAGTCTTCCCTCCAATCCAGCAAATTCACATTGCTTCACTGACATTTCCTAAGTAAAGCCATAACTATCTCTTGTCTAAAGAAATATTATAGTTAAATATGTACTTTTTAAAAAATGAAAATAATATAGAGAATATGATAAACTAATATTCTCATCTAAGAAGCAACCAGATCTCACCTGGCCTTCTAATTTTCAGAATTGTATCCCTCCCTCTATTTTATAGCCCAAGTGATATTTTTAAACTGCAAATTATATGTGGATTACCCTCATGCTTAAAAATTTGTTGATGCCTATCGTTCTGAACATAAATTTAAATTCCTTAATAGGCCTAAGAAGGTCCTGTACTATATTCCTCCTAATCACCTTATAAAGTCTTATTTTTCTTGCCTCAAATTCCTGCTATACATCCATATTGACCTTCTTGGAGTTCTGGGAACACACTATCCTTGTTCTCATATATGTTTTTTCTCCCACCTATAATACATCTCTTTACCCTCCCTCTCTCTCTCTTCCTCCTTGTTTACCTAATAATTCCTACTCATTCTTCAAGTCTCAGTTTAGATCTTATTTCCTTCAGAAAGCCTCAAATCTGGGTTATATGTTCTTCTTGCATAATCCCATGTATACTCTATCATTCCCATTATGTCATTTTACCATATTGCATTATAATTATTCTATATCCTCATTAGATTGTAAACTGCAAAAGAACATAAATTATATTTCATCTATCACTGAATCCTTAGTACCTACTATACTTAAATAAATATTACTTGACTAAAGTATTTGAATGAAAAAAAATGTTAAAGGACACCATATCAATGTGGAATGATTAATAGGTTAGCCATGTAGTATCCAACAAGAAGTTTTTCAGAAATTAATTTCATTTTATTAAAGGACAAAAGATCTAAATAAAATGGAAACATATCATGGAGATCACAAATATTCCTAATTGATCTATGAAACCATTACACTTCAAATAAAAATTTCAATAAGACCATTCAGAAAATTGGACAAATTGATCCTAAAACCTTAATAATTGATATGACCATGTAGTGCATGAAAAACTAGAGAAAGGGATTTGTCCTGATATACTCAAAGACTCATTGTAAAGCTATAGTCATTAAAGCAGTGAGTTGTTGGTATGAAAACAGAAAAGCAAACAACTGAGGAGAGAAACAGACTATATGTATATATAACAGACTATATGTATATATAACAGACATAGCATTGCAATCTGTTGTAAAAGAATAGATTATTCAATAAAATGATGCCAAGACAACTTGTGTTCCATATGAGAAATGGTAAAAATAGATTCCTACCTTATACTATGCAAGGAAATGAAATAATCCAGATGGGTTAAAGACCAAAATGTGGAAACCAAAACTGTGGAGGTTTCTCAAGAAAAATGGAAGAATAATTTTAGGCTATCAAGATGGAAGGATTTTTCTTTAAATAAGCCAGAAAATGTAGAATACTTATAAGAGATTGTAAATTAAATACACTAACTTTAAAAACTTTCATAGTAAAAAAAAGACATTCTAAAGAAAATGCAAATAAAACATATTTTGGAAGTAAAATCTGGACAATATTTGAATTTAAATTAAAAATGTAAAATTAATGGGAAAAAGTAAAACAGCAGTAGGGAACAAATGGCATTGAGTATGGTCAGGTATTTCACTGAAGAGAATTCAAAGTATCCTATTCAACCTATTAAGACATGTACAATCAAAAAATAATAGCAGAATGCAAAGCATAGCAACACCATTTCACATTATGAATTTGGGCTAAAATTTGGACTAGCAGGAATTCTTATATATTGCTGTATAAATTATAGAACCACTTAGGAGAACAATTTGGCAATACCTGGTAAAGCTTAATATGCATACTTGTATCACTCAGCAATTCCTTTTCTAAGTATGTCTCTCTGGGAAGCTCTTACTCATGTTCCCAAGGAAGCATACGCTAGAAAACTCTAACACTGGTTGGAATTGAAAAATAAAGAGTTAGAATTACCTAATTGTCCATTTGTAGCAGAATAAATGATCTGAGGTTTAGTCACATATTTATATACCTTACAGCAGTTAAAATGAGTAAACTAAATCTATAACCATCAACACAGGTAGTTCCAACATATATAATGTTGACAAAAAAACAATTGCCACATTAGTGAATTTCAGAAGCACCAGACTGAGTAAAAAGCCATGTTGCAAATAAATATATCTGTTTTTTAAAAGTTTAATAAAACACTGAAACAAAGACAGTGGATTGCTTATAGGTATATGTAGAATAAGTATAGATACTTGGACATGAATGTGTCCCTGAAATTCTAGAATAGTGATTACTTCTCAAGAAAAATGGAAAGAATATAAGTAAAGTGAAGGAATTGTGAATAGAACTCATCTCTAAATCTGGGTACATGGGTGTGTATGTTATTTTGTTATTTGGTTCATATTTGACAATTTTTATATTTTTAATTTAAAGGTGATCTTTATTTAATATATGTTATGAGCTGAATTGTGTGCCCCAAATTCATCTTGAAGCCCTAACCCCATCTCAGAATGACTATATTTAAAGATAGGACCTTTAAAGTGGTAATTAAGGTTAAAAAGGGTCATATAGATGAGTCCTAATCAAATCTGACTATTGTCCTTATAAGGAAATTAAGGACACAGACATCAGGGATACCAGTGAGCACAGAAAAGTCCATGTGTGGTCTTAGTGAGAAGGCAGCCATCCTCAAGCCAAAGAGAGACACTTTAAGAGAAACTAGACCTTGCTGACACCTGCATCTTAGACTTCTAGCCTCTGGAACTGCTCCCCAATCTGTGGCACTTTGTTATGGAAACCCTAGTAAGCTAATATAGTACACGTAGGTGATCATAAAAAATAGAGTTCATAATAGAATTACCATAAAATGGATTTTTGATCAATGTTGAAGAAATATTATAAAGTCTAGATATTTTTTCCACACAAAGAACTAAGTTGACAGCAGATTGCCTATGTTGTAATGAACAACCCAATGAGATAAACATCTCAACTTTGCTAGCATTTTCCAGATGTTATTCTTACTGCACTTTTGACCATCCTGATATTACTTCATGAATGGCCCAAGGGATATATGTGTTTGATGATTTGCATTTTTATGAAAAATAGTAACTTTTTCAGTTACCTTACTTCTTGTATTTTAAAGATTAAACTTTTACTTTTCAGATTTGTTGGCCTAATAGCACAAAGAGACCGAGAATGATAACATACCTGGTCTTGGGAATACAAAATTCGTTTACTTTAAGACAGTCAAAAAAAGGACAAGAAGGTATGTGAAATCAGATCTGCCTTTGGGAATAATAAGTTAACTGTATTAGTTTGGCTCCATTTAAAAAATTGGAAAGGTTCTCAAAGCAAACCTGACGCCTGTTTTAGATATTCAAGAAAATAGAGGTATTTCCAAATGAAACATGATATTCTAAACACATTTACTGAGATGCATTCAACTATTTTGTTATTATTTTCCACAGAAGAAAGCAAGCAATAGGTTTCAATTTTCTATTGGGAATAATGCTTTGTTTGGCTGCAATGGTTGAGCTTCCTTCCATAGGAAGCCCCAAACTATCTTGTACAATGAGTCTTTGTTGTATTATAATAATGCTTAGAAATATAGAATGATGCTCCAGTCAAATGGTATCAATTGTTGTTCAGAAATCATTACTCAAAGTAACAAAGCTAGTTTTGTAAATTCACAGTAAAGCATTCTGAGGAGTTCAACTTTCTTTGTAGCATTGTGGCTTTTTGCTCAAATAATTATATTTAATTATTATGTTTTGCCTCTCAGAAAGTTGAAATGTGGAACTATAATATTAACAAAACTATTACCCACAAACCTTTTTGGGTACATCAATCATGCAGTCCCTCAGTTGTTATATTAACTATTTAGTTTCTTAAGAAAACCAACCTCCAGCTAGTCAGAAACCTCTATTTCCCCTTAATCCAAAAGTTGTTTCCCAAAACGTCTATTTCTTTGTTAAACTGCCTACAAGATTACAATAATTTCATAATGATGATAAACCACTATCAATTTACTACATCCACATACATCAATTGAATTGATTAAACTTACATCTCATTTTGTATAATAGAAATACAATCACTGCAATAAAACATTGTCGTGGAATTAATGTCTTCCTACACTGAAAATATAAGTCTTGCCTTTGGCTTGGTATTTTATGAAGCAGCAGGAGACCATTATCCAGTGACAACACTTTATTTCATTGACATCTCAAATATATTCTTAATATCCTTTATATTTATGTTCAGTTTAGAATGAGAGGATTAGAATAGGTGTTATTATAGTGGAAAGGCATTCATTATTACATTCTGAATAGTATTACCATGTGACCTGTCTCAGCCATAAGAATCTCTTGGGAAGCATTGCATCTTTTATCCTTACACATTCACAGCAAAGCTGACTGTATTCTATGCTTTGAAATTTTCCTGTGTTGATCACCAACATTGACCCAGTTTTGTTGCTATATCATGCCCACTTTAATTAACATACTATGGAAATTACTCTGATCACTAAAATGTTTACAAAATATTTTTTTAAAGTTATCTAACTTTAAGCCAAAATAATAACCATAAATTCAAATTCTTACTTCACTTTAAAATAAATTTCTTCCTTTCATTTTGAAATCACTGCCCTCAGCACTTTTCCACACTGAATTCTAAGGATTTGCCTATGTATGTAAAATACAGAATTGCAATATTATCCTTATAACTCAAACTAAGAGAAACACAACTTCATTTGAAATATCTAGGCAACTAAGGCCATTTTGGGGCTTGGATTATCTAGTTTTCTATCACATTTTGCATATATATATATATATATATATATATATATATATATATATATGCAAATAAGTGGTAAATTATACAAAACCAGATTCTTAAATGTGACATAGAAAACAGAATAAGAAACTATGAAAATTCATCTGTGGGCATTGATGTTGAAAGTCTGTATGCACAGCAAGGGAAATTAACACAGTTTTTAGATAGTACTATAAGAAAACATTTTTAATGTATTGTTTTTAAGGTGCCAAAGTTGCCTTGTTTGTGTTACACCACTGCTATAATCACAATTCAGCTAGCTATTGAAATGCTAAGTAGTGTTTTGTCTGTGCATTATTGTAGAAGTAGAAGTGTTTTGATTAAGAGCAGATGAAGACATTGATTTTTTTTCTCTTTCTTTGTGGTTTAAGCATAAGGTAGTAAAAAGTCATGGATTGGTTTCTTTGGCTGAGACTTAAAGTGTTCATGTAGAAATTCTTTAAACTCCTTAAATTTTATAAAATTCTTTAAATATAAGAGTTCTTTAAAAAGTTGTTGGCTGGCTCCAATATACCATGGCCAGTTATATAGTAGTAGTTTTGTGACTTCTCTTTTCACCTAAAATATCCAAGAAGAACTCACGAATCAGAGCAAATAATGACTTTAAGATCTGAGGTCCTAATTTCATTAATTTTTGCTTTGTTTTGTTTTTGCCTATCTGCTCTTGTCAAAATACTTTTAGATATAATCTGTAATAGAGATAAGAAATACTGTCTTTTAGCATATACCCTAGATATTTTCCTCTATGATGACTCATATAAATTGTAACAAATATATAAAAAGTAGTGTATACCATCCCTAAATGTACAACCTGTTAAATTATCATGATGTAAATAAATTCAATTAAACAATACGCATATCAAGAAATAAAAATTGCCAAAAATTATCTTTATCCTACAATATAATACTACAGATTAGTTGTGATTCTTTTTGAACTTTAGATAAATGGCATTATAAAGCACATAATCTTTTGTATCTTGATTATTTAGCTCCACAGTATTTTGCATATAACTATAGTTTATTCATTTGCATTACATAACATTACATAACATACTGTGATGTTTATATCACAGTATATTTGTCTGATCTATCAGTGCAGATTCTGTATTTTATAGATGTTTACTAGTTTTTACCTATAGTATCTTTTTGTGGTGATTGTTTATTAAATGCATCATTTTTAAAACATAGTTGTTTTAGAGTCTGCTAAGGCACTAACTACAACTTACTTTCTGTGGATGGTTAATGCTCTAACCCCAAGTGCAATACATTTTGTAAAGAATTCACTTCAATCAATACCCACATGTACCAGGCATGTATTGTACACATATTCAATTCAACATAACATTTAAAATGCATATTTTTTCTGGTGAGAGGAAAAATATATAATCCTAATGTTCTTCCCTAAATCTACTTAATTTATAGTATTAATATGATTTTTTTCCCAATTTTTACTTTAGACAATCATCCTTGAAATAGCTATTCATTATTTTTATATTGTTTGTCTTTTAACTCTCAGGGATATTTAGAGTGTGTTTCACATCCTATAAAAATAAAAGTTGGAAGTTAAAGTTATGTAAGAGCAGTCTACTTCAGTGTTACTTAAATAAATAGCAATGGTCCTTTCAGCGTGGCTCAGTGGTTAAGTGTTGACCTATGAACCAGGAAGTCATGGTTCGATTCCCGATCAGGGCACATGCCCAGGTTATGGGCTTGATCCCCAGTGTGGGACATGCAGGAGGCAGCCAATCAGTGATTCTCTTTCATCTTTGATGTTTCTATGGCTCTCTCTTTCTCCCTCTCCCTTCCTCTCTGAAATCAATAAAAATATATTAAAATAAATAAAATAAAATAAATAGCAATGGAAGAAAAAAACCCCACAATCCTCTATATTCTCCATGAAAAAATATCATCTCTAGAGATTAAGAAATGAGTTACCATTTCCCTTTTTAATAGTTAACTCTTACTTAAATAGCCTAACAATATATTTTCATTATCTGCTATTCATATCCAAATGCAAGCCTCTAAGCAACTCACCTTATCAATGAAAAAGAATTCACAGATATTTCTCCCTCGAAAAATAATTAGAGATAACGAAAATGATGAATAGGTGTGTAAAAGAATTCTTTAAACTGGACAAAAGTTCCTAAGTAATAAATTCAACCTCATTAAAATTAGGAACTTATATCAGCATAAAATAGCATAGCAAGTATAGTAAAGCAGACTACAATTTAATCAATAAAATGAATACAATAAAGGAAAATGGAGATGCCAAGATAGCTATGGAGTAGGTGGAAGCTATACACGTCTCCTCCAATGCCAAACCAGAATTATAGCTAAATTATAGAGCACTCGACCTGAATAACCAAATGAAGGACAGCTGAATAGGAGTATTATACTCAAGGATTTACAGAAGCTACATGAAGACTGGTAAGAAGGGCAAAGATGCAGAGAGGGCTTGCCCCTGCACTCATGTGTAGCAACTGAGGAATACCTCAGCTGCAGAAGTCACTTCTGAGGAGCGTGGGGTTTCAACCCCAGGCTGGGATCCCCAAGGTGGAGCACCAGGGCCCAGAAAAGAAGCCTGCATAGCATCTGGCAGTGAAATTCAGTAGGGACTTCATCCGCCTAAAAGAGGAGGGAGTCTGCCAGAAACCCAGGCACTTTCTTAAAAGGCCAAAGCACAAAAACTTGTTCATGACACTGACCCAAGGCTCTGGTAGAGGGAAGGCAAGCCAGGGCTGTGGGAGTCCTGAAGAGATCTCGGTGGCGTGGCCCTGAGAAGAGATCTGGAGGTCCAGCCACTGAGGTCCTGTGCTGAGTCCCTATCCCACACCTCACTCAGGGGCATCTTCCCAGGGTCCAGGACTCCTGCTCTTACAGCACCAGCCTGGGAGTGCACTCGATTTCTGCCGGGGTCCAACCCCCCGGCAGATTTCCTAAAATAAAATAAAAGTTTGACAGTAGTAAATGTTGGTGAGGATGTAACCCTTATATTAATTAGAACCAAAAGGAGCTGATCATTTTGAGACACTGAAGGACTCTATTATTATAAATTAAAGCAAATAAATATCTATTGAATAAAAAAAACAAAACATGAATTCTTCCTTTCCTAGTTAAAGAACCACTGAGCTAAAAGTATAATAGGGACAAAAATACAATGGGCTTAAACATTTTATTCATAGAGAAGTTTACAGTTTCTATATTATTTTTCAAGTTAGATATAATATTTTGTAATATAATTTTATGATTTCTTAGTAAAATTGCATTTAAATCACCAAATTACAACAAAAAGTTTTACTCTCAAAAAAACTATGGAAACTTGCAGGTTTTGTTTAAACCTTTATAGTCATTTGACAGTTCATTATAGGAAGATTCCATTGTTCATGTGCTAAAAATTAGGTGACTATATTAAAGTTAATTGTGGCGTATAATACTTAAGCTCTTTGGCAATTCAAAATGATAGTGACTGCAGTTTTATTTCATAAAAAGAGTTGCTACTTTTTATAGCAGGCTGTAAACAAAGAAGTAGCAAATAATTTTAATGAATTGAAGCTCATGAATAACATTACTCATCTAGATTTTTGTATTAGAAAAGCATTTGTTTCAGACATGCAAAGCCTTATGTTTTTATTTCAGTGTTTCATTATAGAAATTGATTTAGGATGCCATCGTGTGGCACAATGACTATGTTCAAAAGGCAAATGCATACTAAAGTAGTATACCTATCTATTAGAGTAATGCTACAGTTTTCTTAAAATGTATTTCTGCTTAAGAATCTATAAGAGAATAGGTAGCTCAGATGAGAGGACAAATTCTGTTCTTTAACAACTAGGACACCTCCTTGTCTGTAAAGGGAAATAGATACAGTTAAATCAAAATTTTGGAAACTACAGAGTTAAGCTGACTCATAATCTTCCCCATTACAAAATTCCCCATTGAATGAGGTCATAAAATACTCCCAATTTCAGGGAAAGATACTTCATTTTATCTTTTTGGCTTCAAAGAATATAATTTTATTTTATTCAACTACTCCAGAAAGAAGAAAAAACAAAGAGGTAGAAACTTTTGCTATTGAATGGAAAATTACCGTGGCCTAAATCCGTGAGTACTGTTGTCTCGTGGAAAGATAAACAGAGAGGAGGTTTGAATTCCTGAGATGTGGCCATTAGCTTTCTGATTGATCAATGGTTGTCATTTAACTTATTGAACTTTGGTGTCCTCATCTCTCAAATAAAAAGTTTTGGTAGGATACATCTATGATCTCCTCTAAGTCAATAATCTTCCTACAGTTTCACCTTCCCTCACACTTTAAAAAGCCTTATGTATTAATACCAATAAAAGAAAATTGAAACCCTATAGGAGAAATAAAGATGCTGAGAATTTAATACACAGTGTGAAAGGCAATAAAATTAAAATATATACAATTTTACAGATTTCACAGAAGGGGAAGATGGACAACTAAGACTGAATGACTCTCAGCAGCTTTATGAGAATGTAAAACTTGAAACTGAGCGTAGAAAACCAGGATTTGCATGAGGGAGTATTCTAAGTGAGTGAGGGAGAATGAGAAATGCAAGAAGAGCCAACAGTAGAATCAAGGGAGCAATTAAAGAGACAGAGACTCTGTACACTACTTGCTATAGACAGAATGTTTGTTTCTCCAAAATTCATACGTTGAAACCTATTCCCCAATGTGATGGAATTTGGAGATGGGACCTTTGGGAGGTTGTTGGTCATAAGGGCAGAGCACTCAAGAATGGGATTTGTGCTCATATAAAAGAGACCCTACAGAGCTCCCACCCCCCTTCCACCACATGAGGATGCAGCCAGAAGGTGGCTGGCTATGATCCAGGAAGCAGCCCTTACTAGACACCAAATCGCCAGCACCTTGATCTTGGCCTTCCCAGCCTCCTGAACTGTGAGAAATAAATGTTTGTTGTTTAAGCCACCCAGTCTATGGTATTCAACTATAGCACCCCAAACTGACTAAGACACTAATCAACTGTATTTGATTTGACTTAAGAATGCTTTAATAATCAGGACATTTCACATAGAAATTCTTATTTTCAGCTCCTCCTATATATAGGAATTCTGGCAGCAATGGCCCATAGATCCCTGTGTGGCAAAAGCTGATGAGGTTGACCTTTTACATCATACATGCTTTCTCCAATCCTCCTCATTCTCCAGAACTCTCTAATGTTTCCCCATGCTGACCTACTCTACACACTTCTGTTATTTGTCTAGGCTTGCAGGCATTAATTCATCTGAGTATGCACCTCCTGGACATAGAGTCATATAAAGCCAAGTTGGAGCAAATGAGAACAGGAGACAGAAAATAAGTGAAGAGACTGGGTACTTTCATTGTCTAAAAGACAGTTTAAACACATCTATTCTATGAAACTTAAGTTAAAGACTCTTGAACTAAGCATGGAAAATTATGTGGAATATATATAAAAGCATCTCCAAATCTGAAAGTTTTTGTACTCCCTAATCATATGCTTATAAAATGAATTTTATATTAAAGCAAAAATAAAACAATAATGTCTGCTTTACTCAATAAACTGTGTCCCATAGCCACATCATGTGATTCAACATAAGAATACGGAAGTTGATGATAAAATTGATTTTTTAAAAGGCTGTTCATCTCTTTGCACATAGTTTGTTCATATCTAGATCATTTGACTTGCTAAGTTCTGTGAGGCTCAGAATCTTCCTCAGGTTTTTCATAAGGGGAGCTTTAATATTAAAAAATAATCATTTTTCCAATTCCAGTTCTGGGAATAACAAAGTAGTCTAATTTAAATTACCCTCCCTGAGGTGACAATCATAAACTAGGTAAAATATAAAATCCAAATACTTAATGGAACTGGACAGCAACCAAAAGCAGGCAAGCTGAAGGCAATTGAACTGAAGATAATGCAACTGGGGGATATACAAATTTATGTAACTTCTCTTGAGGGCATACTCCAGTCTTCCCAGATTCAGAATGGCTACTGTTCATGCAAAAACTTTGAAGCATATCACCTTATGTCTCAGAGGATAGAGTTTAAGGCTTCTGTAATGGATGGAAATTAATAGAGAAAATCTCAGAAAGCATGGCACTCTAAGGAACAAAGCCTGAAAATCTGTACATGAATCACCTTTAATCCTGGGATGTCCTGTGAACTGAACACAAGACTACAGAGAAGAGTGAAAAACAGCAGCAGGAAGGCTAATGGGCTGAGCAGAAATGTCATCTGTTGACCACTGCAGGAAAGAGAGTTTAGGATTTGCATGCTGCGAGGTCTGAGCAGCTTGTCCAAACTGTTAGCTGGCCATTAGATCCCAAAAAATATATATGTTAAGAGTAAAGAATATGTTTCAGGATTAAAGAATTTTCCCTAAGACGACAGCTAAACTGAAACAGATCTTCTTAATAAAGTGAAAACCAAACCTCCACAAGTTAAAGATAATGAGCCAACAATTAAATTGCTGACACTAACAAAATCAAAACTTTTGACAGGATTCTACCAGAATTCAGAGTCTCTACAATGTTTCTACATTTTATATGAAGCAATATAATACTAATGAGACTGTGACATGTTGAAGATGCACACTCCAATAACTTAAACAACCATTGACTAATATAAAATAAAATAGAAGGGTTGCAACAAAAAGGCCAATACATGATATAAAATGGAATAGTAAAACATATTACACTAATCCAAAAAGGGCAGGAACAGAGGAGAAAAGATGAAAACATAGAGAACAAACAAAAATTGGTAGCTCTGAATTTAATCATGTCAATTTTAAATTTAAGTGGATAAAGGATTCCAATGAAAAGACAAAAAATATAAAACTCTTTTTTTTAAAAAAAAAAAAGACCTAACCATATGTTATCTATAAGAGAGATATTTTAAATTTAAAAAATACAAATAAGGTTAAAGGAAAAGAGTAGGGAAAATATAGAAGTACATATCATGAAAAGGTAAGCATTAAAAAATAGTTTGGAAATATTAATATCAGATGAGGTTGATGTTCAGATAAAGGAGATTAACCAGAATTAAAGAGAATAATTCAAAATATTAAAAGGCTCAATTTCTCAGGAAACATTAAAGGGTAACTGTGTACTTAATAGGAGAGATTCAATAAATATAAAGCTAACTCTGACAGGGTAATATAGTCAAATCTACACTTATAGCTGGGGAATCTTACATCTCTACCTTATAGTAGATACAACTAAAAAGTAGTTTAAAAATTAGTAAAGATAGAGAAGAGTTTTATTATTCTTGTAACCATGGTGAGCTAATTTGACATTTATAGAACACTATACACAAGGACAGAATGCATATTTTCAAGTGCACCCAGACATTCACTAATATAGACCAAATGCTCAATCATAAAAAGTATCACTGTATTTTTTAAAATTGATATTTTACAAAGTATGGCCTCTGATAACAGTGGGATTACATTTTATGTGAATAAAAAATGGTAGCTATATATCCCCTACATATTTGTAAATTTAAAAGTATATTATAAAGAACCATGATTTAAAGAAGAAGTTATAGGTCCAATAAGAAAATATTTTGCACTCGGTTAAAATGAAAATACAAAATCTCATTAGAGAGAAATTTGTAGCTTTGAAGATACACCTTAGAAGAGAATAACAGCTTTAAAAATCAATGCTCTAAGTTTCTACCTTAAAAGGCAAAAAAAAAAAAAGACAAAGTATATCTAAAGTAAATAAAAAACAAACTATGGTATAATAACACCAAATGGATAGTCACAATAAGTACTTTTTAAGATAAAGTCAAGGCTGGAGTTGAGGATAGCAGACTCACTACTGCATCTTGGGGCTGAAAAAACCACTTGGGAAGCTGAAATCTTCAGAAAAATCATGCTGTGAAAGTGCAAGGCTTTCTGGATATATAAATAGTTCTGGACATATGAATAATTCTGGGCATACAAATAGCTCCAGGCATATAAATAGCTTTAGATGTATAAATAGTTTTAGACATATAGACAGTTCTTCCACGATACAAAGAACTTTGAACATTTTTGTAAATCCTTATAAACTCATCAAAATACAAGATATGTAATGGTGCGGTTTGTTTGCAAATCATTCATTTGCCTGTTGTATAGGGACAATAATTTTATTTCTTGAATAAGTATACTCAATATATCCCACTAAAATGTTTCCTTCAAAGAAAGTGACATTGCTCCCGTTGTTTCCAGGGCTCTTGCAAGCATAAATGGGTGTAATAAGTGGTCTGGACACCTTTTACCTGCTTACAATGTAATAGGAGGGAAAATCTGCCTTCTGTTGCACTGTGCTACACCAAAGAGGAATGCTGAAGAGCCAGTTGAGCTAACAATAAGTCATAATCTAAAGTGATAAACTCTTTGAAGACAAAATACTGACATCTCAGCTATTAATTAGCTTCTGTTTAAAATGGAATTGCAAGAGAGAAGTAAACTGTAAATACTCGTTAGGTGTGTTATAATTAATTATTATACATCTCATCTTTGTGATGTTATATAACCCTTAAATTATGATGACATTTTGAGTATAATCAAAGATAAAAACTGTTTTTCAGGAAGAGGATAAAACTTTTATTAATTTTAATCTTGGTAAGTTAAAAGATAAAAATTTTTGAGTGCCCACATTATAAAATTATAGGATAACTTTTCATGAGACAAATTTATTGTAGGCAGGTATAGCCTTAGGATGAATGCAGCATAGGTGACCATTTTGTGGGTTCTCGTGGTAGATGTAATTTAAGATAAGAAAGGCCTTCCAGACCCCAAACAGCCCTACATGACTTAGCTAGGTTCCTGGAATTTCCCACATTAAAAATTCATTTTGTAGGATCAATAGTTGTTGGGCCTTCAGGAGCCCTCCATGAAATTTTTAGTAACTGTTAGAAGAAAAAAACCCTTAAGACAGTGTAAACTAACATCTCAAAAATCACTCATTGAAACTAGAAAAGTATACAAGAGATAGTTGTGGGGGAAAAGCACTATTAGAAGTATGAAAGAGGTCTATTATATTTAACATATTTAATTTGCTTAGCCCTAGCTGTATCAAGAATATTTTAGGGAAGTAAATTTTTCTTTAGTTTTTTATGAGCTGTATTAAATTTTTCTACAGCTAGTAGAATAATCTGAAAGCCTAAAGTATAAGAAAAGTACATGCAATATAAAATAAACTGTAGAAATAAAATCATTATCAAAATGGAAAATGTCCTTGTTTATTGCTTGAAATGTTGTGATAACAGGAAAAGAGATGACTACCACAGATGTGCATGATGTTATTGCCATTGCTGGGATGGTAAATATCTTAAGTTTAAAAACAAATATTTGCTAGGACATAATTTTTTTCTAAGTCTTGTTTGCATGTGTGAGTGTGTATGTGTGATTCGTTTTTGCTGTAAGCTCCCTATGCTAGTAAAGTGTGTGTGTGTGTGTGTGTGTGTGTGTGTGTGTGTGTGTGTATGATTTATAAACAAAAATATGCAAATATCTACATTTTATAAAGCAGCAACTTTGAGTCTCTTTTAGATTTTTAATTTAAAAATCAGTATTGTTTTCATAAATACTATTCTATCCTTATGATTATTCCAACCCCATTGAATGAATTGATCAAATGTTGCCCTCATCAGGCCAGTAAAGATTTACCAGGGAATTTCTGCAATTGAAAGGGACTGAAACTCTGACCAAATAATGCAGCTGTAGGTACAGACTGAAATTCCAGTCCGTGCTTGAGGAAGGGTAGGTCTCAGCAAGAAACTTGTCAACATTTAGTATAAACCTTCAAGACCACTTTTAAATCTTGAAAAAGGGGATAAAAGAATTAGAAGAAATGTCAATTTAATTCAGCCTTCAGCTTCAGACCAACGTCTGTTCTCTTTAAAAGGTAAATGGGCTCTGTGCTTCATCTGGTTAAAACCTTCCAATGACTTCCTTTTGCACAATAATAAAACCGGAATTCCTTATCTGGATTTACAGTCCTTTGAGGTCTGGCTTCAGTAACAACTTCACCTCCTCTTACTTTACCCTTCCTCACTATTCTTGCAGCCACACTGACCTTTTTAGTTACCACACAGGTTGAGTTCTTCCCTTCCCCTGGGCCTTGCATTCACTGTTCCCTCTGCCTACATTTTTTAAAAAGCACGCTCATTCTCCTGCAGCGGGCCTCTGCCCCTAATCACTGAGATGTTTCCTGGCTGTCTAAAGTAGAATCCTCCAACTACTTTCTTCCCTCCCTCACCCCCCCAACCCCCCCGCCCCCAAGATGTCTGAAATTAGGAGCTGCTGCACAATGTAGTGAAAAACACATGGGATTTGCAATCAGAAAATTTGGACTTGGGTCATAAGTACTAACTAAATGAACTTAATTCAATTTCTTATCTCTCTGAACATCACATTCTGATACAGAAAATGCAGGCAATAAGCATACTGATTCTATAGGGTTATTTGGAGGATCAACTGAGTTAAGGTATTATCACCAAGTGGAAGATGCTAGCAATAACCTCGAAGGACTACTCATACATCATCCTTTTCTTCATCCCATGTCTAATACTACTTGCAAATTAGTCAGACTTCATCTGTATCAAAGATACCAAATGCTTTCCATCTTTTTGCCCAGTTAATTTCACTCATGGAATTTTATATAATCTGTAATTACCTCATTTACTTTCTGATTGATCTGATCTCTGTTTTAAATTATAAACTATGTGAAGGTGAGAAGCATATTTACCTGATTTACTAGATCTTTAGTGCTTAGCAAGTTGCCTGATCTACAATAGAGATTCCAGCTATTGTTAGTGTCCTATTAATTCTACCATTATTGCAAGTGTAGCTTCCACAGCTAAACTATGCTGTCCCAAATGACAATTTGCTTTCTTCTTTTTTGAATCAGGTTGAAACAGTGGATATGGTGAAAATTTTTGAGATATTTTGAAGGTAAATACCACAGGATTGTCTGGTAGATTGAGTGATTGAACATGGAATGTGAGTGAAATAGAGTCAAATATCGTTTCAAGGTCTGAGTTAATAGATGAATTTTCCATTTACTGAGAAAATAGTGGAATGGGCAGGTTTGGGTCAGAGAGAACTGACTTAAACTTTGGATATGTTAAATTTGGGGTCTTGTCATGTCAGTGGTTGTGTACCTGAGCACAGAATTCAAGGGAAAATTAGGCTCCTAAGGGTCCAACATAAAAATGGGTATCATTGTGAACCTCACTAACTTAAATTGAATAATTTATACTACTTTTCACCCATTTGCTTTAGACATATACACCCAAAGCCTTATTTGATCAGGTTTACCTATGTTGAATTCTACAGGTCAAATTTGGTCAAGATCTTTATTCTTCTCAACAAGCCCATTCTTGGAGCCCTATATTTCAAAAATACAGAGCAGGCCCTAAATTTTGCTGCTGAATGCTCAGCAAATGTTCTTGTTCACCTTATCTTCTGCTTTAAGAACATTAATCTGCGTTGTTGTCAAATGACTATGCATGAAAGAGCTGTGTGACTTCTTTTAGAGGGAAATGATTCCCTTGAGTCTTCTATACCCAAGGAACTGACCCTTAAAATTGTATAAGAACATTGGATAATTGATCCTTGATATGTGTTGGAGGTTTTTTCTTTCCCTCTCCATTTGTCGTTTGCAAGTCATGCAATGCATTCCTTTGAATATCTTGGCAGTATATAATCAGGCAACTTGTGAGAATGAAACAGGATTTATTGTGCATCTATAAATGAAAATAGCTATTAGTCTATCTTTAAATATAATAGTCACTTTAGACAGTGCCATTTTAATTCATTGTTGTTTTTGTACTAGTTTTCATCTTATAATGTGGACCTTTTACTATCTTTATTAAAAGTCTCCTTTGAGATGGAAAGCTATAAAAGACCAGTCAGGAAAAAAATAAAATTTTGAGCACACTTTTTAAAATAGCTGCTTGAGTAGAGGAAAGTTATTCCTTAGAATATTAAAATTCTGGGCTTTTAAAAAGAGATGATGCCGAAACCGGTTTGGCTCAGTGGATAGAGCGTCGGCCTGCGGACTGAAAGGTCCCAGGTTCGATTCTGGTCAAGGGCATGTACCTGGGTTGCGGGCACATCTCCAGTTAGGAGATGTGCAGGAGGCGGCTGATCGATGTTTCTCTCTCATCGATGTTTCTAACTCTCTATCACTCTCCCTTCCTCTCTGTAAAAAATCAATAAAATATATTTAAAAAATAAAATAAAACAAAAAGAGATGATAATGCTGGAATACAGGAGAGCATAGCTATAGCATCGAAAATAACACAAAACTTGCTACATAAATTGACTAGACAATTTTCACACAAGAAATCCTAAAGATTTTAGCTCAGAAAAGTTAATAAAATTGTAGTTAATTCCTATCAATGTGCCCTTTGAAAAGACTTTACTTCAACTATTAGAGTATTGCCACATCTCTGAGAATTTGAGGTGTTCAAATATGAAACCATATAGGGAGTAAGGAAATCTTAGGTTCTTATCCAAGGCTGCAGTCTTTGCTCCATATCTCCTACGTAACCTTATGAAATCTTACTTTCCTCATATACAAGAAGGGCATTGGACCAAATGACGCCTATGGTTCTTCCATGGAAATGGCTCTTGCAAATGGTGACAACTCTGACTGGTTGGCCTCCTCACAGTTGTAGTGAACTCCCCAGCTCTTAGGCAAGAACAAATCCTAGCAGTGATCATGGCGGTTAAAAAAGAAAAGGAAGGGAAGCAACATGATCTGCTAACTTAAATTGTTCACAGTGGCCATAGTGGAACATTAGGTCTTCAGTACCCCTTATGTTCTCAAACAGGCATGCTTAGATTCACAAAATTATAGAAAACAGAACAATTCTCCTTTTTTTATTCCATTGAAATGTCTACCAGAATATGAGCAGGGGATGGAAGTGGTAATGAGGGAAGGAAGAATGAGAGGGACCTGATTAGTACAACTTGCATGAATAAATCAGACTTACACACCTAATTTCTTAAATTTCTTTATCATTAAAACTTAGAAGGTGTGTACTGTTCTGGGCTAGTTTCACCATTAGGGACTCTCTAATAGTAATCTGTTTTTTCTTCCAACACACTGCCAACCATAGTAATCTTTTGTAGTCCCTGTTATATAAAGTCTAGAAATTTATTTTCTACTACACCTTACAGATATCAGTGGGTGTTAAATTGAATTTTATTTTTACCAAACTTAATTATGGTTATTGTGGCAGCAGTTATGTGTTTCTGTCTTTTAATTTTTTGTACTTTTTTGTGGGAAAGCTCTTTTTCCCTCATATTCAGTCTACTTACTTTTAAAAAATCTACTTGAATTTGAATATAATTCTATAGTCCCCAACAAAATATAAATGCAAGTGGGCTGAGAAAACAGTTTTAGAGGTGGTTGTCCACATACTGAAGGGAAAATATGGTAATTAGCACACTGTTGGGACTCACTGAGACAGCTAAATAGGATCATTCAAGTCCTAAAGGGAGTTTCAGGGGTCTGAATTACCCACTTCAGCTGTCTACATCAATCAAATTAACTGCCTTCTTGTCCAATTCTCATTCATGCAGTAACATATAGTCACAATTAAAGGTAAAAGATATGGAATGGCTCTCTGACAGTGAGGCTTATTCAGCAACAGAGTATATGAATACTGAATAATTTCCATTCCTGATAATTAAAACCCTGTTGAGTCAAGGTTGGATTAGATGCATCCCTGACCATGGAAAGCAAGAGAAAATGTCATCTTGAGAAACTCCCTTAGTGCTTCCATTTATTTAAATATATTATTTCCTAAATATGTAGTTTTATGTGTATATATCCTCCCCAAAAAACAATTATATATATTTTTATATCTTCCAGACACATTACTACTACCTTGGGTCTGTCACTTTATCATACTCTCGAATAGATCTGACCTACTGGCAACAAAACTCTGAAATGCAGGGTTAAAGGACTAAAATGACTGCTTACTAAGTCAGGAGTGGAAGAATTTATAGTAATACTACTGGCCAGTCCTATCTGGACTTATGTGTAATATTAATGGATATTCTGGATATTCTCGCATTCAGAATTTGAAGATTTTCATAACATTGAGATTAAATATAGAGTAAAATATGGAATTGAACAAGAGAGAGAAAAGGAAATTTGTAAATTACTTTCTGCATTTTTTTTTTCTTTTCTATGCATGCACTAGCCAGAATCTCTCCCTGTTTGGTATCAGTTTGTTTAACATACAGTTGGTTCTTTGGCCAGCTATGTTTAGAATTCTGTGACAGCAAGTGTTATGTGATAACTGAGTACAGGTAGGATGAATACAGAAATGTCGGTAGATTTTCCAATATGAAGTAGAGGGTCTTGCTGGTAGATTTTGGGATTCCCAAGCTTGTTCAGTTATTGTTTCCGTCACTTCTTTTGCCATTTCCACTGCTCCCCTACCTCCTCCACAATTTCACAACCGCTGATGAGATACATTGGTATGCTGAAAATAAACCTGGAAAGTCTTCAGTCTGAGTTAATCCAACGCATACTTGACCAGTACGCCTCAGAGGCCAATATATAGAATATTAACGCTGGCCGGGTTCTCAAAGCGGGGTTAATTGCCCCACCTAAGCCCATGGGCTGTATCACTTCACAGGCTCTTCTCTCCCTGCTGGGTATGGAGGTTGTCTGAGTTCCCAGTGGAATTCACTGTCTATTGTCTTTCTTCCCATATTTTATTACAGGGACAGTAGGTAAGCATTATGGGAATAAGACCAATAGGCATTTGGGAATTTGTGAGGATAAGTATGTCAGATTTGTTTTAATGCTTGGCCTTTAGAGAGGAACTCCTGAAAATCACTGTTGGCTGCAAGATAGCCAAGCAATAAAATAAGCTAGTGAGCCCAGCTGGTGTTGCTCAGTGGTTGAGCATCAACTAGGAGGTCATGGTGTGATTTATGGTCAGGGCGCATGCCCAGGTTGGGGGCTCGATCCTCAGTAGGAGACATGCAGGAGGCAGCAGATCAATGATTCTTTCATCATTGATGTTTCTATCTCTCTCTCCCTATCCCTTCCTCTCTGAAATAACTAAAAATATATTTTTAAAAAAGAAGCTAGTGAAATTACTACACATGACTTTTTTTGGGGGGGGGGGGTGTGGGGCTATGGAACAATTATCACTAGCTCTTCTTGCTTAATATCCATATATTAATGGGTGGTTGACTTGTTAGACAGATGTGCTTAGACTTCTGTGTGACAATATCGGTTTGCTTATATAAATGTTTTAGTAAAATTACAATGCTAAGGACAGCTCTTTTCCTTTGACTGCTTTATGTAGAAAATAAAACACAGAAAGGAGACCACTCAACATTAGTTCTAGCTCGACAAGACTCAGGTTAGTGAACTATTGTGAACAGCCAAGAATTTAATGACATATCACTTCAGGTATGATAAATGCTTAGCAATTACTGATCTTATATTACAGTGACAGAGTTGGCACTGAAAGTTAAAGCTGTTCAGAGTGATAAATCGATATGACAATTTATTAAAAATATAAGGCATGATTAGTGTTGGATGTGGATGCACCCTTTTAAAAAGAGGGTGGAAGGTTAAAGAAAAAATCCCAAATGAAAAGAGGATTTAGAATGTGAAAATTAAAGTTTTGGGGGAAAAGACACATATGAAGCACATGCCAAATATATAAACAAGTGTGCAAAGTTCAGACATGCAGCAGCAATATAGTTTGGAGATAAGGAAGACATGCATGGACACATGCAGATGTGTCACACAGTTTTTATACATCCTGGTACCATCTCTCTTTCTCCTGATGGTATTTTCCATCACGTTCTTCTGGTTATGATATTCCTCACTGGGCTCTATATTGCAAAACACCTGAAGCCTGTTAGGTGCATGTTTTGAACTCGCTCTGAGATCTCCAGTTTCACAGCAGCCATTGGCATAAACATTTTCACATAGTCTGGTTTGGGCTGTGTTTTACTTTCTTAAATGAAAATGGAGGACATGAAGTAAATAGGGGGCCTAAAAGTGTTATGGGGAGAAATTAATCCCTTAAGTGCATATCTCTGTGCCTTTTTTGTTGGATAGACTGGTAGGAGAGATACACTGTGCCATTGTTAATGATATCAGTATGTCATTAACAAATCTTTTTAAAAATTGGAAAGGCTAGTAAATTTTTTTAAGGCCTGTAAGCTTGTGAAATAACTAGGAAAGTTATTGAGTTTTTGCTTCTAAGTGATAATCTGCCCTCATGATTTCTTGGTATTTTGATACATGCAAATGTCTCATTAAAGGATGGAAATTCATTTCTATTGTGTGTACATAGATATACATATGTAATATACAGGATACCATACTTCCATCCACTGGATGTTGTCTATGAACTTAGAGAGCTTCATGTACTGGTTTGGCAATTTTTCCCCATTAGGCAGACAGATACTAAAATTTCCTTGGAAGTATTCTCTCTGTAATTATTTCATCACTTGCATTTGCATTTTTTGTGCAATGAGCAGAAAGTACTGACCAGAGATATTCAAAGAGAAGGATTCAATAGATTCTTTAGGATAGTCTCCCTTATCTTTCCTTGAATTAACATCTACATACACTTTAAAATTTTAGACACATATTATATTTTATAATTGTAACAAATTTTTATAAATTTTCTCAAGTTGTTATAAATCCTCTTGGATTTTCTCCTATGACTTCAGCTGTTCTTAAAGTTTGTTGTTTGTTTTGCTATAACATTCTCATTTTTCCAGACATTGAATAGTGTTTTTCCTTAAAATTCTGCCCATGGCTCACCTCTCACATCATTTGATATTCTTCACCAAGGCACTGCTGCTTGTGCCCATGACTTCAGTTACCACCTTTATTCAGACTTCTTCCCTGTTGACATAACTGTGAAACTCACTGCCTACTGGAAATCACCACTTAAAGAACTCAAAAGCACCTTCAAACTCAACATGTCCAAAACCAAACCCACAATCTTCCCCTATCCCCAACCACATCTTCCTCTCCCCCAACTGAATGGCACCACTATTGGACTAGCTGCCTGGAAAAGAGATTCTTCTCTCCTCACCTCCTATCACTTTTTCATATCTAATAATCATCAAATTCTGCTGCTTTTTCTTTCAAATATATGGAATTCATCTGCCTTTTTTCCATTTCTATTGCCACCAGCCATGCTATATTTCAATAGCATCCTATGTACTTTCCATACATAATAAAGCCAGTAATGGCAAGAGTGAAGATGATTATGATATACTAATAGTGAGATAATTATTGTACTGATTAATAGGCCAATATATTTGTTAAATTACATTTATAATTATGCTATCATATATTTATTAATATAATAATAATTTTGTGCTCATTCTGTGCCAGATACTGGAATAAGCACTTTTAATTGACTACTTCATTAATTTCTCATAAGAACCTAACAGGAAATGTGCTATCATTACCTCATTTTATAGACAAAGCCAATTTGGTTTAGAGAAGTTAAGCAACTTTCTCAAGGTCATTTAGCTAAGGTACCTCACACCTATTATCATGTCACAACCTCAAATATATAAATGTACAAACACCCTTCTCTGTTCACTCCTCTCTCTAACACATTAAACACAATCAGTGCCTTCTAAGATAAAGTTGAAAACCCTGACCACCTCTCCAACCTAATCTCCCTGGGATTAAATGCTCCATGATTTCTTTTACCATGTGATCTTGACACATACCGTGCCCTTCTGTTTAGCATACTTGAGCCCCCCTCCCAAGTGCATGTCTTCATAACACCATATACCTCCTTCCCTCAGGACACATCATTATTTATATACAATGTCACACTCTTTCATAGCACTTATCATTGTGGAGACTTAACACATATATTTGTGATTTTCACATGTATTTGTGTGGTTTTAATTAACACCTATCTCAGACACTTGGTTGGGAAGGAAAAATAACTATTTTTATTCACTATTTTACCTGAGACATTTTATTTCATAGTACCTCACCTTATTTATTTATATTAGGCACTCAATAAATAATGATTAGATAAATGAATATGGAAAAAAAAGAAAACTGGGTGCAAAGTCCCAAATTATTTTATGGTAGAAAACCAGTATGCTAAAGATAAAAGCAGTAGTTCTGGACAAGAACCATCAATCACACTTGAGCATGGTTTATTTGTCTTTATATTCCCACTGCCTAGCACAGTGCCTGCCCATAGAGATGTTTAGTTAATGCTTACTAAAGGACTAAACCACCTGTAGTAGCAGTTCTGTCTTCTGCCTCTCATTCAAAGCCATAGTAAGAGATGTTCTAGGACAGGCTGGGTTAGTGGAGGAGCAACATTTGCTCTGAAAGGTGGATAGAAAGTACCTGCCCTGGGCACTAAAGTTTTCAAAGAATTCATATGTCTGATCAAGTATTTGATCTTATCAAGGAAACATGTAGAAAAGGGAGAAGATTAAATCCTTTAACTAACTCACTTAATATTTTCTGAGAGCCTAGAAATTTGGGAGGGTATATCATTTGATTAATGTCATATCCAAGTTTACATTCCAGTTAAGCAGTTAATACATGTTTGCCAACCACTACAAATGCATTTCATCACAAGCTGAACGTTGCCCTTTTCTTTGAAAGAGCATAGTACACATGAAAAACAACAGAAAAACATAGATATTGGTTTTGGTTTTGGTTGCACAATTTTTGTCTTCCATAGGGCTATTATTTTGATTCTCATTGATCTGTATTTAAAACATAGCATGTTGCCCTAGCCAGCTTGGCTCAGTAGATAGAGCGTCAGCCTGCGGACTGAGGGGTCCCAGGTTCGATTCTGGCTAAGGGCACATGCCTGGGTTGCGAGCTCGATCCCCAGTAGGGGGTGTGCAGGAGGCAGCCGATCAATGATTCTCTCTCATCATTGATGTTTCTATATCTCTCTCCTTCTCCCTTCCTCTCTGAATCAATAAAGAAATATATATAGCCCTGACCAGTTTGGCTCAGTGGATAGAGCGTCGGCCTGCAGACTGAAGGGTCCCAGGTTCGATTCCGATCACGGGCATGTACCTTGGTTGCGGGCACATCCCCAGTGAGGGGTGTGCAGGGGGCAGCTGGTCGATGTTTCTCTCTGTCCTTCTCCCTTCCTCTCTATAAAAAATCAATAAAATATATTTTTTAAAAAGAAATATATATAAAAAAATAAAATAAAACATAGCATGTTTTTACATCTTACCCAGTTCATTTCATAACTATGCAATTTAAGAGTGCATTGCCTCATGTCACTATGAATGAAGAACTCCTAGGGTTAATGGTCATATTGAAGCTAGACTCCTATCTTAAAAGCATAAAGTCACTATCTTAAAAGCATCAGCTAAAGGTATGGGCCCATCGATCACACCTAGATTTCTAGTTCAGACTAAGGCTCCAGTGGAAAGGCAGAAGAGGATAGGAGACATTAGAAGATAGATGGGATTGACCTGTCTCTAAGGCAAGACTTCAGGCAAACTGAATCATGTATTGGAAATGGATATATGAAGCATGGTTCTGTCACTGGCAATTGGATTTCACTTGCAATATCACTTCAATCTCTAGAAGTTTTAACACTTCAAATGATTGATCTGAGTTGATGATGTAACCAACTTTTTAAAAATCCAATAATTATTTGAAACTTTCCATTTTAAATTCCTCTATGTGTATATATATTATATACATATTATATTATATATATAATATATGTGACATATATAATTTATATAATTATATATAATACAAAGTAGGTTTACAGTTGTTTATATGGAAAATAATACAATAAGTAATAAATAATAATACGAGAATAAACTGTTTCATGTACTCACAACTGTAAACCTACATTTGCTCCACCCTGAATATGTGTATAATTTAATATAATATATTAACTTAAATTATAGTATACTAGAGGCCTGGTGCATGAATTCATGCATGGCTGGGGTCCAGCCGGACCATCCTGATGGGGGCCGATCAGGCTGGGCCAGCCGGAGGTGGGGCTGTTGGGAGAGGGGGGACCTGCGGGCAGTTGGCCGGTTGGCCTCACCTGCTGGTTGAACTCCCAGTCAAACTCCTGGTCAAGGGGGACAATTTGCATATTAGCCTTTTATTATATACGATTATATACACACACACACACACACACACACACATATATATACACTAATAAAAGAGAAATATGTAAATAGGTCATCACTCTTCTATGCCCACCAGCCAATCAGGATGAGTATGCAAATTAGCCCAACAAAGATGGCGGGTTAATTTTCATAGGCAGGCGTGGAGCAAAGACTAAAGGCTCCGGCCTGAGTGAATACTGAAGACGACTGAAGACTAAAGACTGAAGACGCTTGACTTTTCCACTGTGGCCACAGCGGAGAAGCCAAGCCTCACTGTGGCTGGAACAGAGAAGCCAAACCTTGTTGCGGCCGGAGTGGAGAAGCCTAGCCTCAAGGCTTGGCTTCTCTGCTGTGGCCAGACCAAAGGCCTGGGTCCTGGGTGCTGGAGGAAAACTGGTGCCGGCAGCCAGGGGAAGGAAGGCCTATTGTGCAAATCTTTGTGCAATGGGCATCTAGTATCCTATCTAATAATAGACAAACATGGTAATTGACCATACCTCCGCTACACTTCCCATTGGCTAATCAGCAGGATATGAAAATTAACTGCCAACAAAGATGGCGACCGGCAGCCACGCAGCTGAAGTGAACATGAGGCTTGCTTGCTCCAGTGATGGAGGAAGCCAAGGTTCCCTGCCTGCCGCGGCCCGGCTCTGAGCTCCGAAAGCAACAATGTTTCAATTATAGAAGCTAAACAAACCCAAGATACCTGCTTTCAGCCAGCCGCGGCCTCAGAGCTGGAGCGAGCAGGACAGCAACAATGTTTCAATTATAGAAGCCAAACAAACCCCAAATACCTGCTTTCAGCCAGCCACAGCCTCAGAGCTGGAGCCAGGCCTCAGAGCTGGAGCCGGCTCTCAGCTCCAGTGACAGCTATAGAAGGTAAATAAATCCCAGAATAAAAAAAAAAGAGGGGAAATAAAGAGACTGGGAGCTTCAGTCACCCGCCAGCCTGAAAACGGCCCTCAGCCCCTCACCCAGACTGGCCAGGCACCCCAGTGGGGACCCCCACCCTGAAGGGGTTGTGACCAGCTGCAAACAGCCATCAGCCCGTCATCCAGGCTGGCCAGGCACCCAAGCAGGACCCCCACCCTGATCCGGATCACCCTTCAGGGCAAACCAGCCGGCCCACACCCATGCACCAGGCCTCTATCCTATATAGTAAAAGGATAATATGCAAACTGACCCTAACAGTAGAAAGACTGGGAATGACTGGTCACTATGACATGCTCAATGCAGGAGCTGCCCTCTGGTGGTCAGTGCACTCTCACAGAGGGGAGCTCTGCTCAGCCACAAGCCAGTACACCGGTGGTGGTGGGAGCCTCTCCTGCCTCCTCAGCAGCACTAAGGATGTCTGACTGCAGCTTAGGTCTGCTCCCCGCTGGCAAATGGACATCCCCCGAGGGCTGCCGGGCTGCCAGAGGGATGTCTGATTGCCATCTTAAGCCCAATTCCCTGGGAGCAGGCCTAAGCCAGCAAGTGGTCACCCCCGAAGGGTCCCAGACTCCAAGAAGGCACAGGCCGGGCTGAGGGGCCCCCTGCCCCCGAGTGCACAAATTTTTGTGCACCGGGCCTCTAGTCCTATCTAATAAAAGAGAAACATGGTAATTAGCGTACGACCGCAACCCTTCCCATTGGCTAATCAGGGCAATATGCAAATTAACTGCCAGAAAGATGGCGGCCGGGAGCCAGGCAGCTTAAAGTGAACATGAGGCTTGCTTGCTTCAGTGGCACAGGACTCCAACGTTCCCCGCTTGCCGCTGCAGGCCTCTGAGCTGCAACTCTAAGCAACTATGTTTCAAATATAGAAGCTAAACAAAACCCCAGAAACCTGCTTTAGTCCCTCAGGCTTCAGCCAGCAGGATCGCAACATTGTTTCAAATACAGAAGGTAAACAAAGGCCGGAAACCTGCTTTCAGCAGCGGAGGCCTAAGAGCTGGAGCCAAGCTTCAAAGCTAAAGCTCAGGGGTGGGCAAACTTTTTGACTCAAGGGCTACAATGGGTTCTTAAACTGGACTGGAGGGCCGGAACAAAAGCATGGATGGAGTGTTTGTGTGAACTAATATAAATTCAACATAAACATCATTACATAAAAGGGTACAGTCTTTTTTTTTTTTTAGTTTTATTCATTTCAAACGGGCCAGATCGAGCCCGCGGGCCGTAGTTTGCCCACGGCTGCTAAAGCTGGCCCAGAATAAAAAAAAAAGAAAAAAAGGAGCGGTTGGGAGCTTCAGTCACTCACCAGCCTGAAAACAGCCCTCAGCCCCTCATCCAGGGTGGCCAGGCACTCCAGTGGGGACCCCCACCCTGAAGGGTGTGTGACCAGCTGCAAACAGCCATCATCCCCTCACCCAGGCTGGCCAGGCACCCCAGTGGGGACCCCCACCCTGATCCAGGACACCCTTCAGGGCAAACCAGCCAGCCCCAACCTGTGCACCAGGCCTCTATCCTATAAAGTAAAAGGGTAATATGCCTCCCAGCACCGGGATCAGTGTAACAGGGGGCAGCGCCCAAACCCCCTGATCGCCCTGCAGCTCTGTGTGCGACAGGGATCGGTGCCCCAACCCCCTGATCGGCCCTGCTCTGTGTGTGACAGGGGGCAGCGCCCCAACCCCCTGATTGGCCCTGCTTTGTGTGTGACGGGGTAGAGCCATAACCTCCCCATCGGCCCTGCCCTGAGTGTGACAGTGGCGGCGCCCCAACCCCCTGATCCGCTCTGCTCTGTGTGTGACAGGGGGCGGTGCCCCAACTCCCCTATCGGCCCTACTCTGTGCGTGACAGGGCGGAGCTCCTCAACCCCCTGATTGGCCCTGCTCTGTGCGTGACAGTGGGTGGCGCCGCAACCTCCCCATCGACCCTGCCTTGAGTGTGACGGGGCGGTGCCCCAACCCCCCAATCGGCCCTACCCTGAGCGTGACTGAGGGTGGCATCGTAACCTCCCAATCTGCCCTGCTCTGTGCATGACAGGGGGCAGCGCCCCAACTCCCTAATTGGCCCTGCTCTGAGCCCGACCAGGGGCTGCACCTAGGGATTGGGCCTGCCCTCTGCCACCCGGGAGCAGGCCTAAGCCAGCAGGTCATTATCTCCCAAGGGGTCCCAGACTACGAGAGGGCACAGGCCGGGCTGAGGGACCCCCCTTCCCCCCGAGTGCACAAATTTTTGTGCACTGGGCCTCTAGTATATATATAAATGCCTAAGTGACCGGACAACTGTCCAGTAGCTATGATGAGCACTGACTACCAGAGGGCAGATGCTCAATGCAGGAGCTGCCCCCTGGTGGTCAGTGTGCTCCCACAGCTGGAGCACCACTCAGCTGATAAATAGGTGCCAGACACCAGGCTCAGAGCTGGTGAGTGCAGCTGTGGCAGCGCAAGCCTCTCCCACCTCTGTGGCAGCACTACCGAGAGGCGGTGGTGGCAGGTGTAGTGGAGCCGGGATGAGCAGGAGGGGCACGGCCCTGGCCTGGACTCGGGCTCCTCCCTGACCGCCTTCCCCTTCGAGCACTAATACATCTGTTGGGGATGTCGGACTGCCGGTTTCAGCCCGATCCCCACAGCCCAGGCCCGAAACTGGCAGTCCTATATCCCCCAAGGGGTCCCAGATTGTGAGAAGGCCCAGGCCAGGCTGAGGGACCCCACTGGTGCACAAATCTAGGGGTCTTAAGAGTCTCCAATTTGGCAGAGTTTCTCCCAAACCCAACTTCCCAAGGAGTCCAGTGGCCTTCTAGGAGCACGTCTCAATGACTCCAGATTTGGGGCAGCTGACATTTCTAGCATGCCCTGTCCAGCTGATCCCCAACTTCAGATAGCGTGGCAACTGAGCCCAAGGTCTTTTTCACAATTAAATTGCAGTACACAGGCAGTAGCAGTTGGACAGTGTGTCTTCCCACAAACAAAACACTGACTGTCCAATTGCTTCCCACCACTCCAGTGCACTTCAGTGAGATGAGAAATGAGGATCATGCGCCTCTTTTTGCTGCGAACAGGTCTCTGCAATAAAGCCTGTTTTTAACCTCTCTCCTGGGATGTGGTGGTATTAACCTTCCCCTACCCTGTCTCCATTCAGCAAATGTTGGTTACACCTAGTTCTATCACTTGAGAATTAGCTCATTTTATAAAAGAAGATGCAGAGGATGTGCAGTAACCTTGGATTCATCCATCCTGTTTATGAAGTCAGTCATGTAAAATTTCCTGCCTAAATGACAACAGATGTTTTCAGTCCATTCTTGCTAGTTTCACCTGGGCTCTCTTCCAGGTGCTGGTCTTATGAATGAAGTCTTCCAACATAAAATTTCCAGCAAACTAAGCATGATAAGAGATAAAGTTTTAAGCTAATATTCTCCTAGTCTTTACATATGTGCAAAAAAGTGTTGTTTGTGAGTTTTTAGCAATTCAAGGTATAATCTTAGAAAATACACTTAAGAAACCTCAGAAGCTATATGACCAAAAAGTATAGATATGGCAACTAATTTTTGAAAATTTGGTCTTCAGGGTCCTGAATCTCAGCCTTAAGGTAAATTTAAGATAGTTTTACTGACAAAGAGAGGAAAGGGAAATACTATGCTTTGAAGTAGAAGTATTATATGCCTGTTTTTTTGGCTGCAGCTTTTATGATATAGTAAAGAACCATAATGATTTTTTCATTTTGAAAGAACTGCTGAGGGGCAAAAAGAGCATGTACCCAGCAGCATGGTGCATTAACTTAAAGCAAAACTCAAAAATTCAATGTACAGAAGCAAAATAATACATTTTCTTTTGAAAAATTTTATAAAGAAAAGAAGTAAAATCTTCAAGTCATTCAGAGCAAAATATATGTTTATGAACATATAAAAGACAGAATTCCTGCTTTCAAAGAATTTTATAGGCTAGAAACACAAGTAAGAAAAAAATGTTTTTGGAGAAAATTATAGGTCATGCGATGTAGCAGATGCTTCATTAATAAGGGAAGCATTCTTCCACCCTTGAAAAAGCAAGCTCCCATTTCCTTTTTACTAGTAAATTTTCAGATCTTCACCCTGAAATAAGTATACTTTAGTGCTCTAAGGCAATAAGGAATCCTATCTTAAATTTTCTTTCCGCCTACCTCTTATATGTGCCCTATATTCTGTAGGAGTCCTTAAATGTTGGCCTTCTTGTAGGCTTTCACATTGCTATTGGTTGAAAACACAAAGTAGAGATTCCTAGGAATACTTGATGAAGAATTGGTGATATGACCCTATGCATGAAGACCTTTAAGAGGTGAAAAAGAACTTAACATACAAAGGGATGTACATTATGTCTTTGTGCTTTACCTATGCACTTCAACATGCTCAGATGTTCATTAATTGTATTAAATTCCAGTTTGTGGACTTGGACATGGGAGGTGGAGAATTAACAAAAGGAGTTAGCTATAAGGCTGTTGAGTAGATGGAGGACCAAGCAAAAAAGAAAATTTTCCACTATTGTTTAGTAAGCCAGTGGCTTCTTTTTTTTTTTTTCAATGCATAGCTTACATTTAAGCTTGCTTTCCAACAACTTTTTAAAAAACAGGGATATCCCATACCCTTTTTAAAAAATATATATTTTTATTGATTTCAGAGGGGCAGGGAGAGGAAGAGAGAGATAGAAACATCAATGATGAGAGAGAATCATTGATTAGCTGCCTCCTGCAGGCTCCACAACCAGGCATGTGCCCTGCCTGGAAAATGAACCATGACTTCCTGGTTCCTAGGTCAATGCTCAACCATTGAGCCATACTGGCTGGACTATCCCATACCCTTAATAGACAATAGAGACTAGGCCTGACCTAACTATGTCTTGATGTCATTGAGCTATAGCCCTACTCCAATCACCTCTTTTGTACCCAGATATTAGTTTGCACCAAACTGCACCTGGAAATGTGCACACTCCAGGGGGCACTGTCTACATGCACTACAGCATAAATGTGAGAGTCACCATGGGAGCTTCCGCTAGAAATGCCCAGGCTGCTGTACCCCTGGGAGTTTCTCATGTGAGCCTGGGACTCTAAGCTTAATTGCTAGGGCTCATTATGAGCAGTGAGGAAATGGATAAGGAGATAATACTTACTCAAATATTTACTCAGTGATGAATGCTTATCATTTAGGTAATGAACTATAGGCTTTGATGAGAAGCTTTTTAATCTTTAAAAGCCTATAGGTTTCTTTGGGTCTTAACCCCACTGCTCCTTTTTGTCTCTTCTCTGAGGTTGCATATTCTCTTCTCGTACTCCAAGGCCCTGTGCATACCCCTCTATTTTTACTTTTCATCCTCAGTGTGTCTGACTTTCCCCTTATATCTTCTCCCTTTCCTTTTGGTCTCTCTCATCTTTCTCTCTACTTATAACTTTTATTGCTCTGTTCTACTATTTTAAGCATTCCCAGTATGTCTCCTTTTCTCTCTGTCTTTCCTTTCTATGTCCCAGCAAGCACCATTCATCACCATCTGTCTCTTTCCCTTGCTGTTTGTTTAAACTCCTTTTGTCAAAATCTAATTTCTTTTATTTTTCTAGTTTCTTTCTTCCCTTCCTTTAACTGACCATGATGAGAAACCAAAGTACACTTTTTCAGTGTCCTCTCATTGTGGTTCCAGATTGATTTTTCTTCGATGTCTGCAATCCCTTAAGAATAGACAGGAGGCATTTGGGGACTCTAAAGTAAATCTCAATAGCCATGACATTTAAAGCTGGCATTTTCATTGTACCTTGATCACATTGCAATTTTTTGTGTTTTTATTTTTAGAGAGAGAGGGATAAAGATATAGAAACATCAATGATGAGAGAAACATCACCAATCAGCTGCTTCCTGCATGCCCCCAACTGGGGATCGAGCCCACAATGGGCATGTGCCCTGACCAGGAATCAAACTGGTGACATCTTGGTTCACGGGTTGATGCTTAACCACTGAGCCACACTGACCAGGCAGATCATATTGCAATTTTATAAATATTTATAATATATGCTGAAGAATATTTTTAAATGTTTAGTTCTGTACCTGAGACTACTAAAGTGCAGGCTGTGTGATACTTAATCACAAATTTACAAATCTTCCTCATTGATTTAAAAAAAAATTTTTTTTAATGCTTACATCTATTTAAAAATTCCCCTCAAGCATGTTTATTTTTCTGTTGACTCTGCACAAAAGAAAAGCCTGCCTACTAATCTTGCTCCATCCAATAATTATACCTGCAATAATTGGGCAGCAACAGACCCATGATTTGGGAACTCACATAATGATTCAAACAAAGGCTAAAAAAAATTTTTCCAAATGATTTAGCATCTCTTTCAAGAAATTAGAAAATCAACCACAAAATAGGTCAAAGGATAGAAGCAGTAACAGATTAATAGACATAAGAACATACATGAGTTAGAATCCAAAATCTGGTTTATTGAAAAAAATAATATAAAATAGATAAAACAATAAATGAATGAAGGAAAATAAAGGGACAAAATGTAAATTTACAGAATAACAATTGGCTGAGAGGAGAAAAACGACAGAAACAGAGAGAATGAAAGGAATCTTAAGACACTACTTTGTTCAATTATGGCTAGGTAAATTCTGAAAAATGGAGTGAAATAAATAATATTCGATGGAAGCATAATATGCTAAAATTGACTTAAGAAGAAAGAGAAAGTTCAAAAGAGGCTGGCATTCAGGATTGACACTCCAAATAATTGTATGGCAAGAGCCTCAAAAAATAAGAACTTAATCTAGCTGTTCTTGCACATTATGACTGAATAACAACCTTGCCAATACCCATATAAAATGGAAAAATTTGACAAAGAGCTACCCTTAGAAGAAGCATAAGGTACTGATAGTCTAAGAGGGAATTCTACCAAAGTTTGACAGTAGATAATTTAAATTACTGAAATTATTTTAGAACATAGAAAAAATAAGTTGGAATTTAGTTTTTAATTAAGATAGCAATTAAAATAAAAATATTGAAGAAAGATAGATGACAATAAATATTGCTGGAACAACTTAGTGGTCACATGGAGCAATCCCTCACACCAAAAACAACAAAACCCTTCCATTAGACCAATGATTAAAAATGTTTGAAATGAGTCCTTAAAAGTACCAGGAGACAGTGTGACAAATTTTTAATCTAAAGCATGCTTAAACCATAGTGAAACTTGATAAATGTTATTATGTAGAAAGATGGCAACAAAATATTATAAACAAAATTTAAAGATAAATTTAAAATGGTGCAAAAAATAAACATTTGTAATTCTAACCATAAACAAAAGGACATATTGATTAATAGGTAAATAGTTCTTGCAAAGCAGAGAAGAGAAAAGACAAAAACACAACAGAAAAATGGACAAAATAAGTACGAGTTATTCCCATATAAAGAAAAAAACAAAAGGCTTTAACATATAAAAGGTGTTTGAAACACTCATCTTAAGAAAAATAAAAATGAAAGCTACTTCTGAAAACTATATTTTTCAGAATGTCAAAACCCAAAGTTGTTAACATCATCTGTTGGAAATACTAAAGAAAAACTAGGAAGTCTCATATATTGACAGGCACTAAGATATATTAAATTTGCACAACTCCACTAAAAGGCAATTTGGAAATATCTACCCACGTTACAAAGGCATCTGCCTTCTGACACAGCAGTTATACTTCTTTTTTTAAAAAAATATATATTTTATTGATTTTTTACAGAGAGGAAGGGAGAAAGACAGAGAGTTAGAAACATCGATGAGAGAGAAAGATCGATCAGCCGCCTCCTGCACATCTCCCACCAGGAATGTGCCCGCAACCAAGGCACATGCCCTTGACTGGAATCGAACCCGGGACCCCCCAGTCCGCAGGCCGACGCTCTATCCACTGAGCCAAACCAGTCTCAGCAGCAGTTATACTTCTGAGAATTCATCTTACAGTCAATTATTCCACATTGAAAAATATATCTATGTGAAAGTTTACTTTTGTGGTAGTCTGTAGTAGTAGACAATAAAAAAACAACCAAATGCCAACCAAAAGGCAGCTGGTTCAATAAATTGTAGTGCATCCTTACTAAGGAAAATATCATAACTGATTAAAAAATAATGATAAAATGCTCTATGTACTGGCATAGAAAGTTCTCTAAGAAATGAAGTTAAGTGAAAAATGCAACAGATGTTTACTATACCAACTTTCATGTAAAAATTGAGGAAAAAATTAAAATTTACTTATAATTTCTTATATTTAGATTGTATAGAACCTGGAATGATTCACAAGCAATTAATGATAAGTGGAGGTGGGGGGTAAACTAGGCAAATGAAGGTCAGTGATGGGAGGGAAGATTTCACTTTATTAAAACATTGATTTATATTTTATAATAATACCTATTTTAAATAATCAAAATTATTTAAAACAATACATATTTTAAATAATCAAAATAATTTTTGAGAAGGGAATACTTGCTCTTGATAGAATACCTAGGTGGTGCTAGAGCCAAAATTTGAATTAAAAAAAAGAAACTGAGTTAAATAATGTGGCACATGATTATAAATAATTTCTATGACTTTGAAATATAATGTGTTAGAATAACAGCACTATTTTGAATAGTGCTTTACTTTACCTTACAGTAAAATGTAGAACTTTCTTCTTCATAGAATCTTGCTTTTTATACAGATATTTGGTTTTATGCGGTTTTATCAATGGTTTTTTCAAAGGAAGAATATCAGCGGAGGGGAAGAGTAGTTTGGAAAGGATGTTGGCAACTCTCCATCCTATATATTTGGAGAAAATTTCATCCCCTGCATTTGATGAAACTCTAGTGAAAGGATCTGTGGGGTCATTTAACTCAGCCTGTTGAAATAAAAGAAAAAGGAACCAGTTAAGATAGCATTAAATGGGAGGGAAAATGATATATTATTAAATAAAAAATAAAATGTATGTTTGTTTTCTTTGACTAATGTTGTAGTCTTTCTGTTAAATAAAAAAAGCCTTTATAAAATAGTAGTTTCCCCCCAAAATATTAAAATAATTACCATTTTCAATGACATACAAAATTAGGCAATAATGAAATTTTGAAATAACATTTTTAATATAGTGATATAATTTTTATTTTAAATTTGCATACTTCCCACACAAGAATTTCATAACCACTTATAGTATTTATTTAATAAGTAATTAAGCAAGCAGTTGAAGAAATATAGGCATTTTATTAAATAAGAATTTCACTTCTCTATGTATAATCCAAACTTTCCTTGGAATCAACAGAAAATTTCTATAGAACAAATTTGTGTCAAGTAAAAAAGCAAAAAGGGCTTTGTATTTAACTTACATTAAAGATGTTCTGGGATTAGATTTAGATTAGATTAAATTGAACATGTTCTAATAAAAAAAAACCCCTAATATAAGAATTCTACAATGTTTATCCAATCTTTACTCAGGAAAGATCTATTTTCTGTATTTTCATTGGCTAAAATTGGTAATAACAAATGAAAATGTAAGTTCCAAAATGTCATGTATTATACTTATTTATAAGGTTCAGAATAGGTTTCTGTTAGGAATTCTCTCTCACAAATAAATTATATACGTTCTCCTTGCATTTAAGATTTACGTTTTTTTATTCAATGATATCAATCTTCATGCAGTTTATTACCAGTCACTAAAGATTCATTTTATATGCTTATCAATCTTATGGTAGAAAATGGAGGAGTGGAAAATGCCTTTTTGCACATGCATAACTAACTAAGACTCTTTAGGATTCCAAGATCAAGCTTGGTTCAATGAAATACTGTTTAAATATTGACTCTTGTATTATTTAAACAAAATTATTGTGGGGAAAAAAATGAGAATCCTATATAATAAAAGGCTAATATGCAAATCTACCAAACAGCAAAATGACCAGTAGCTATGCTTAGCAATGACCACCAGGGGGCAGATGCTCAATGCAGGAGTTGGCCCCTGGTGGTCTGTGCACTCCCACAGGGGGAGTGCTGCTCAGCCAGAAGCCGGGCTCATGGCTGGCAAGTGCAGCGGCAGTGGCGGGAGCCTCTCCCACCTCCGTGGCAGTGCTAAGAATGTCTGACTGATGGCTTAGGCCCACTCCCGGCAGTTGGACATCCCCAAGGGCTCCTGGACTGCGAGAGGGTACAGGCCAGGCTGAGTGGCCACCTCCTCCAAGTGCACAAATTTTGTGCACCAGGCCTCTGATAATAAAGATTCAAAAAATAAAGGGTTAGAGCAATAAGGAAAATAGGAAAAGGGAGGTAAGTAAATATGGATTACTGTAAAAGCCATTGAATATGGGAAATAAAATGCAAAAAAATTATTAAAAAACTAGAGGCCCAATGCACAAAATTCGTGCAAGGGGCCCAGCCCTCTCAGCCCTGGCTGCCTTGGCCAGCCCTCCCAGCCTCAGCCAGCCCTGGCAGTCTCTCACAGCCCCAGGTGACACTCACAGCCCCGGCCAGCCCTCGCAGGCCCTCACAGCCCCAGCCAGCCCTCGCAGTACCCCACAGCCCCAGCTGCCTTGGCCAGCCCTTGCAGCGCTGGCTACCTCAGCTGGCCCTTGCAGCCCCTAGCTTCATCCAGAAGGTTGTCCAGAGAGTTGTCCAAAATGTCATCCAGATGGTCATTTGGCTGTTTGACCTAATAAGCATATTAGCTCTTTATTATATAGGATAGAGAGAAAATCATGCAAATAGGTAAGCACCAAAATATGAAATGAAGACTCAAGAAAGCCCCAAAATGCTGGAAAGTCAATATTAAAATTTATAAAGAAAACCTATTTTTCATGTTTTAGAAAAAGAACTTAATCAGTAGTTCTCATTGAAATACATGTATTCTTAAAATATCTTTTATTTTCATTATCTCTGGATATTTGAATCAGCATACAATCATGTTTATACTCTTTTCAGTTGTGTATCTTGCTTATTAACTACGTCAAAATCATGAAAAGCACAGTCAATTTGAAACAACAAATTAAACTGTGTCTAGGACACTTAGTACCTATTGTGACTTTGAGGACATTATTTACCTTCTCAAAGTCTGTGGTTTCATCTGGAAAATGGTAATCATGATACCTGGATTATTTATTCTGCTTAGCCTCCATGCCTTAATTTTTCATGAGAAAAGTTATTTCAATATCAATAGCAACATATAGTAGTGCAAGGACCTATTATTATGAGCTCTTCCATTACTAAGAGAGTGATAAATTAATAAATTTGTGAATGAATGAAGTAGCAAACATAATGTCTTCTGATGACAATTTCTGATAAAACACATTGTTTCCAGGGTAGCATTACACTGCTTATAGAATCATGATGCTCTCTCCTATGTCTTGACTTCTTGTTTGCTTCCCCCCAGATTGGATAAGTTGTAGATCCAGATGTCAGCTTTCTCAAGAAGCAAAATGATGGCATTCCCACCTTTCATGATGGTTCCCTGGTTGAAATTCCAGTTAACCCCTCCCCCATTGATGTCCAATGCATATGATTTCAAATATGAGTCAAATGCATCGTTGCTGGATCTATTAAAAGGTTTTGCTTGTTTGTTTTCCTACAGAAAGTAGCCAGGAAATAGTATGGGCTTTGTAGTTAGATCTGAAATCAGGTCTGGCTTTTCCATGTGCTAGTTAAGAATGTAAACTTGGGAAATGTAAATTCTCTAGGCTTATGTTTGGTGCTTGGTTTCTCCCATCTTATATTTCATTGTGATATGAAGTTAATAATAACTGACTTTCAGAATTTTGTAAGGATTCTTTAGATTGCAGAGGGTGATCTGTCTAGTAGACAGTGAGATGTTCAATGGGTGTCAGTTCCTTTCAGGGCTTCTCTAAGGCAAAGCACTAATGCTCCCCTGCATCTCCTTCCACCACCAACCCACGGAAGACTTGGTCCATCCGCTGCTGGGCTGAAAACAGTGTTATGTTGTCACTTTTATATTAGAACTAGAGGCCCAGTGCACAAAATTCGTACATGGGTAGGGTCCCTAGACCTGGCTGGTGATCAGGGCTGATCAGGTTCCCTGCCTCCCCACCTCCTCCTTCCCTCATTCCCTCAGTGCCCCACCACTGCAGCTGGTCACCCGCCATGTTCTGTGCTGCCCCCTGGTGGTCAGCGCATGTCATAGCAAGCAATTGAACTCCCGTTCTCCCGGTTGAACTCCTGAGGGGACACTTTGCATAGTAGCCTTTCATATATATGCTAGAGGCCCAGTGCACAAAAATTTGTGCACTCAGGGGGGTCCCTCAGCCTGGCCTGTGCCCTCTTGCAGTCTGGGACCCCTCGGGGGATGACCACCTGCTGGCTTAGGCCCACTCCCTGGGGGATCAGGCCTAAGCTGGCAGTCAGACATCCCTCTGGCAGCCCGGGAGCCCTCGGGGGATGTCCACTTGCCAGCGGGGAGCAGGCCTAAGCTGCAGTTGGACATCCTTAGCGCTGCTGAGGAGACGGGATAGGCTCCCACCACCACCGCTGTACTGGCAGCCGTTAGCATGGCTTGTGGCTGAGCAGAGCTCCCCCTCTGGGAGCGCACTGACCACCAGGGGGCAGCTCCTGCATTGAGCATCTGCCCCCTGGTGGTCAGTGTGTGTCATAGTAACCAGTCATTCTGCTGTTAGGGTCAATTTGCATATTACCCTTTTATTATATAGGATAGATATTTGTTAAACAGGATCATGATTATACTTCAATTAGTCATATTTTTGTATAATAGTCTTCCTTTTTCTCTTAAAGCCATTATTCTAATGTTACAACATTCAGCAAGTTAAATACCTCCTTGGAAGTAGATGTGCACAAAATATTAATGACCATTCCTTATACCAGAATTCAAATTCATGAACTTACTACTAGTTTGCATGCTAATGAACATTACCACCAGCTCCATCTTTAAATGTTATTTATACATTTACAGTTCCATCATAGGTTCCTATTTTTTTTATTTTAGCAATGCCCATGTAGGCTTTAAAATTCAGGGTTTTTCTTATTGCATTGTTGAAACTTGACATTTTCTTAAGAACAAATGGCATTTTTTAATATCTATGTTAATTTTACTGATTGAGTATTAAAATTGGAAAAGTTGTATTCTTGAATATTTATCTTATTCATATTCTAACCATATGCAGGAGCATGGCTTTGTATTGGGTATAAAGATGGTAAAAACTGCCATTAATGAAGGTTAGCAGGAAGATGGTTAAGTCAACACAAAGGGAAATTCTAAGGATACCATAATTCAGCTAATTCACTATCCTTGACATGAGAATAAAAAGAAAGAAATAGGATGTTAAGCCATTGTAACACAATTTGCAGCTAATTCTACCTCTCTCTTGCTATCTCTTTTTTGTCTCTACCTGTCCTTAACTAATCTCAGAACTAGGAATATTTAAGTTATTTTGTGAGAAAAATGGTAATTTTGTTCTTTAAACCTCAAAATTTAAATATAAGGAACTCATTGTTAGTCTCAAAAGACTATTTCCTACAGGAGTTATAAAATCTTACAAAGGACAAAATTAGTAACTACTTGCTACTCCTTAGACCATTATTATTGTCATTACTTCCTGGGAGCATATTATAAATACAGAATCACAGGCCCTATTCCTTTACACACATTAACGTTTAAGACGGACTGAGGTTGTAGATTAAGAAAGAGACTAGTTGGGAATATCTCATTTTCCAATTTACTAGTTGTCAGATACTGCACAAGTTATCTAACCATTCTGAGCACATTTCCTTATTCCTAACATGAGGTGATAATACTGCACATTCTTGGGTTGTTGTTAAGATTAAACACAAGAATGGAATATATTTTTTCACAGAGTCTGGCATGCAAATACTTTTTCACTAAATATTAATTTCTTACTTATATTTAATTTTGGAAAGAGGCACAGTAGAAATGGCAGAGCAAAGCTTTGGGTTAAGCTCACAAATGTATACATAACTTGTTTTAATTCTGTTTAGACTCAGGTCCTCCTCTCTGTGTGGGTGATGATGGTGGGAGCTATGGGGGTTAAATGAGTCAATATATGTAAAACTAGGGGCCCAGTGCATGGATTTGTACACCTTGAAAGGAACTTTGGGCCATGAGGCGGCAGTGGGCACAGGGGTGGGTCTCAGCCCATCCTCTGCGCCCCTGCCAGGCCCCTCCCACCACGCCCTCCCTCCCCCATCCCATTTGCCATCTGTCCTGCTCCCACCACTGCTTCTACTCCCATTTGCTGATGATGCCAGCCCCACTCACACCCGCTGATGGTGTGCAGTGAGATTGGGGCTGGTGCCAACAGCAAGTGCAAGTGGGGCTGGCGCCAGCAGCAGGTGCAAGCGCTGGGTGGGACTGTGGCATGTGGGAGCAAAGAATTCTCAGTAACCACCAGAGGATCACCCTAATGACAGCGACTGGCGCCCCACCTTGATCTGGTGACCCCGCTCGCTTGCTCCACCATCCCGCTGCAGCTGACACCCGCCATGTTCAGTGCTCTTCTGCCAATGCGTGCCCCCTGGTGGTCAGCGCACATCATAGCGACCAGTTGTTTGGTTGTTCGGTTGTTGCGCCATTCAGTCTATTTGCATATTAGGGTTTTATATATATAGATATTTAGCAGTGTGCCTGGTGCATTGTATAAGCTCTACAAATATTTTGTTCTCTTAAATAATATATCTGTTACATTGGAGTTCTGTTGATTAAGTATTTAAAAGGACTTTGTTGTTCCAAAAATACATCTCCTTTTCCACACTGTTTCCATTTATGTCAAAAGAGGAGGCATATGTGGAGGAGGAGATAGGTACTGAGAGAAAAGAGACTAATAGTGTTGTTTTTTCTATTTTGCTGCTTTATAGAGTACATTCAAAGTATGGAAATATTGTTAAGAATGAAAACAAATTTTATTTTAAAGATCTCACCATGAAATGTTAACTACAAAGTGCTTTCCCTGATGAGTACTCCAAATAAAGTCACCTATTCATTTTATCTATACATATTTCTTTTTGATATTTTAGGTCATATACCAGATGGCATAAAGCATTTATACATGATGACTTTTCCTACGTGTGCCAACATATGCTGCTGAATTGCTTATACAGAAGAGCCTTGCTCATTGCAAGTCTCCCTGGAAGTATTTCAAACAAAGCACATCAATTAACATTTGTTTATTATGCCACGGTGAGTATATGGCAGTTTTTTATTTCTTTCCCAAATACTCAGGCAACAGTTGGGTTTATATTGAGTATGTCAGTTGAAGGGCTCATATTTAGGAATCTATTTAGACCTTTTTTTTTTATTTCAAATCTGCTATTAAATATCTCACCTTTCCTCTAGCCTCCATTAAGCATAAAATTTTTTGAACAGATATAACAAGAATTGTAGATGATAGAAGAGTATAATTAATTTAAAAACATACAAAACATGGGAGCACATAATATAGTTAGTAATGGGTTTACCAATGATATAGAGAAATTGACATATTTATTACAAAATTTTATTCATAAATCAATAGTTTCATATAAATTGCATATTTATTTTTAAAGTATAAATAGAAAATTTCTACTTAATTTCACAAAGACTCAAGTATACTCAACACTTAAAAAATAAATCCTGCCCATTATGCATTAGTTTACAGTTAAGGCTGTTTCACTCTATGTAGGAAATATTACTTTACATGACAAGATGTTCGGGGACCAAGGTATTAGGAAAGGAAAAAAGTAAAGGTTGTGCTATAAACAGTCATTTGCATTAACTGAAATAAGAGTGGATACATATTTGATTTGAGATCACAGCATATGGGGCACAAGCCTCCGCTGAATAGATTTTTTTTTTTTAGATAGTCTCCATTCATGTTGAGTAGTGAGGCATCACCTAAAGACTGACAGTTTTTATCCGGAATAAGAAAGCTTCTAGCTAGTTCATACTATAAAATGTATTGCCCAAAGAGGTATCACAGAGCAATAATATGGTGGTTCAATAGGTTTAGAAATTAGTAAGTTATTAAGAGAAAACTAAGGATGTTTAAGGATAAATAACTAACCTCTGTAGTTTTATTACTGTAATACTGTTGCCATGATAGTGCCACAAAAAGAAAAGATCTTGAGTTTATCATGCTCATGTTTTATTGTAAAATTAGACACACCTGTAAAGATAACTAATATAGAAAGTGTTCAGACTATTTCAGACAAGAAAATATAGTTTTAATAAATTCAGAATGTTTGCTCTCATACATCAAACCTATAGACAAAATGTGCTCATTCCTTTTTTTTTAATGTGCTCAGTCTTTTGAAATTGTTTTTCTTTGTCTTATTCATATGTGTGGTGTTTAATTGTTTAACTTATTCTATAGTACCATTATTAACTCCCTTAAGGTAGACTTTAAAATATGAAATAATTATGACTATTTTCCTCAGAGAAATTAAGCATAAAAGGAATGGAGTTTCGGCTACAAACCTTGCTCCTCTCCAAAAACATTGCTCCTCTCCAAAAAAAAAAACCTTGCTCTTCTCCCCCTCTTTCCCACACTCTCTCCTCACTCTCTTTCTCCCTTTCATCAAGTTCATCTATTTGCTTTAAAATAACCCCTCAATTGAAAATTGAAAACAATTCAGGAAGGAAGATTTGCAACATAAATGGCATCTGTGAGTGCTCTGGAAATTAATCCGTTATATACATCATTCTTTTTGAGATTGTTTTATCTTCCTTCTAAAGAACTCAGAAACTCAATGGCAACTTGAAACGGAACCCAATTTAGTCCTGTCATTAAACCAAGAGGGTTTTATTCCCCCTGGTCCTCTGTCAGATTTTAAATGGATGTGGTTTTATTCCCTTTCTCATCTAATACTGGAACATATCCATCTGCAGCAAGATCTCACTTTTAAATGATGTTCTTGTATTTCAAGAGACCTTTTAAAGGGGAAAGATAATAGCTCCACTCTAGACAAAGCTCATGGCGGGAAAGTGAGTCTATCTCCAAAGATTCAACAAATTCTTACGAAGCGTTGGGCCCAAATTCTTGGTGGCTAGAGGAGGAGGTGGGATTCAGGAGGGGGACATGAATTGCTCAGAGTCACATAGTATGTCACCTGTGCACTTTCTTTCTTCTCATAGCTATTGGGTACTTTCCCTCGAAGCAAGACCCAGACTCTGGTTGGAACAAGAATTCCTGTCCTATGCTCCTCTGAGATATAGCACCCTAGAGAATTAAAATGTTCAGCTGTTGCCATTGTCTGATGTAAATCTCTCTGTATTCACCTGTTTCCCTTGGGAGAGAGTGACTCACTGGACCATGGCTGAAAACCCCACATAGTCCAAACCTTGGTGATCTGTTTGGTTTATTCTCTCAATGGACCTCTTCTCTGTAGCCACACACACACTCTCTGTCCATTCCTTATACTGTTTATAGTTCCTCCCATCACAAGGTCTGTGCATTTATGTATTTCCCACATTCAATTGTCCTAGACCACCCTACCAGCCACTGTTCACCCACCTAATCCTCTCTCATTTTTAGGTCTTATTTTAAATGTCCCCAAGGCAACCACCACCAACCACTGACTTCTCAGACTATCAGAAATATAGCTACCTGTACCATTTATTCATCACACTGATCACATTTGTGATTATTTAATTGAGAGTCTCTCCCACTTCTCCATAAACGTCATGAAAATGGGAACGGAGCTAGTCATTGTCTTCATTGCCATAGAAGTAGTCATGTGTTGACGAATTAGTCAATGTGGCCTTCAGGCTCTGGGGTGGAGGAGAAAAAGCAGGCTTGTTTAATCCCACAGGGTCCCACAGGACCCCATTCAGCTCCTGGATTTTGTAGCTGGCATCAAAGAAAGCAGGTCTCTAATACCCTCACTTCACTTACAAGCTAATCTTCAAAGCTTTCTCCTTAGGCCTCCTTATGTTCCAGAACAGCTTCTCACCTCTGAGAGTCTCCTTCTCTGATTTCATTTCTCCTGCATATAACACTGCCTCCAAATAGTTTTGCTTTTCTCCATCCCCAACCATGGTTGGAGCTCCATCCTTCTTAGCTGAAGATGTGCCTTGTCCATGTTCTGGTTCCCCCCAAATGCAGCTCTATGGATACTCCAGCCTGATTCATAGCCTTTCAGTTTCTCAAGTCCTTTGCTCCCTCAACCCCCAGAGTTCTGCATATGCTTTTCCACTGCCAGGAGTATTCTTCTTCCTACTCTGTTCATTTGGTTAATTCAGACTCATACTTAACACAACAATGCAAATAAGAACCCTTCCCTGACTCTTAGCTTCTGTTAACACCATAAACAGGGCATTTATAAAAAAAAATATTTGGAGCAGTTTACAAGGTTGTATTTGTGAGATTATTCGTGTCTATCTGTTCTAGACTTTAAACTCCAAAAAGGCTGTCCTTTTGTTGTTGTTTTTGTTCATTAGTACAACCTCCATGCCTGGCATGGAGTGTGTGCTTAAAATATTGGTTGAATGAATAAGGGTAGAAATTCTTCAAATCAGATACATCCACCTTGAGCCTCTGCCCTTTACTACTCTAAGAAAATGCGTTGAAAAGCATGGAGAGTCTCTTATATTACCTTCTCTAAATGTCTCCTACAGTAGGGAGGGCAGATACAGATGCCCTCAATTACTAACAGTGAGAGATGAACAAGTACTCACTTGCTCTGCTCCTCAGTCTCTACCTTTCCAAATGATTCCTAGAATAACTGCCTCAAAGGGTATGTTTATTTATTCATCCAACCATCCACTCATTCATTTATTCAGTAAATGGTATTTCTCAAGGTGAGCTCCTAGGACCAACTGCATGGAAACCACCTGGCTACTTATTAATGATGTAGCTTTCTAGCTCCTATGAGAAGATTATAAAACTAAAATCTCTTTACATGCAATTTTCATTTTAACAAGTATTATTAGTGATTCTTATGCACCTTTAAGTTGAGAGCCAATGGGTGTCGTGGGTTGTGATGATTGAACAAGATGCTCTATATAAAGCATATGAAAGCCATTTTATAGCACAGAGCCTGGCTCACGGTTGGTGCCACACACCAGTCCATCTTTCCATCTACTTAACCATCTGTCTCCCTAACCATCTAGCTTCCTCCATCTTTTCTAATATAGTACTTTCATTTCTCCATCTGATTCCATCCTATTCTTCTCTTCTATTTGCTTTTCCCATTTATCTTAAACTAGAGGCTCAATGCACTAAATTCGTGCAAGGGGCTTGACCCTCGAAGCCACGACTCTCACAGCCCCGGCTTCATCCGGAAGGACATCTAGAAGGTTGTTTGGCTGTCTGGTCTAATTAGCATATTACCCTTTTACTATTATAGATATCTTACTCTGCCCAAAACTAACAGGAGGTCCATCACTGAACTAAGTGATGAGAGAAATATAGAAGACAAAGACCTGGTTCTCAGGGAGCTTCTAGCAAAGAGAGGAGATATGGAACTCCACAGCTGTATACAGATGTGTGGGCACATCCTGGCCCATGAGCTTTGACCGGTGCAAATTGCCCCTCCTCTGCTCTTTTCCCCTATCCCTAGTTCCAAGCTCCCCCAAATGACTCTAGCTCTGGTTCTCAAACTTCTCCCTCCTGTGCTTCTTTGTCACTTGGAGATAGACATAGTCACTCATTCACCACATCCCACCTGGGCATTCAGAACTTCCTCCTCAGGGTAATCACAAGATAAGATTAATTATGCTAATCAGCCTCTGCAGGCAGACACAATTAACCAGAGCATGAGATAGCTCCAGAAACCTGTATAGGAGCTGCCTACCTGCTGGGTTTAATTTCACCATCCAGCACAGTAACTAGAAGGGAGAGGTGGGTGGTGCGGTGAGAGGAGTTTGCTCTTTTCAACTAAGGAGCACATTGCTCCATCTTCCAATGGAAGTTGCAAGAAGTTTTCCATGGACTGTCTAGCCATTTAATTTCCCCTCTTCGGACCTGCCACTGGACACCTTCTTGGAGTTAAGTACCAGTACTGTAGCCATTTTTTTCTTGATGGTGATACAAAATGAGGTACTTGTATTTTGATACATTTTAAAATCCTTTTCACTCCCCTATCTACTCTTAAGCACCTTTAATATTTTAAATATATATGTTTCTTATTCAAATATAAGAGAAGTTGGCCTGGCTGGTGTGGCTCAGTTGGTTGGGAATCATCCCATGCACCTAAAGGTTGATGATTCAATTCCCTGCCAGGGCACATGCCCCTGTTGTGGGTTCAGTCCCTGGTTGGGGGTGTGCAGGAGGCAGCTGATCGATGTTTCACTTCCACCTCTCTCTCTCTCTCTCTCTCTCTCTCTCTCTCTCTCTCTCTCTCTCTCTCTCTCTCTCTCTTTCTCCCTTTCGTGCTAAAAATCAGTAAAATATCGTGTGTGTGTTTTTAAGTAAGGGAAGTTGCAAAAACTTTAGATCAAGCATCCCTAACATGAGTTTCAGGAAGTGCTAGTTCTGCAAGTTGCCTTGGGATAAAAGTTTACAGTTCAAGTTTGGGAAGCCCGAATTTCTTTATCCCCTCTTGAAGAGCCATGATCAACATTAGCATATTAAAACTCTTAAATTCCTGTAACAAAGAAAACATGTTTAACTATAGTTAAATGAAGATTTTCCAAATTTATTTTATCATATATTTTAGTTTTTCTCTCAAAGGTGACCTAAGATAAGGCCTTGAGTACAGTTAGTTTGTTGAGAGACAATTTCAGAAAACAAAAGTGAGGGAAAAGTGAGGCAAGTTAGGAAAGAAAGACAATAAAGAGGTATTAATGAACTCATTACCGCTATAAACAATCGGGATTTAGTTTTGCTAAGAACTCTCTAAAGAAACATGTAGAATGCCTACAGAGTTGCCGTGCTTGAGGATAGAAAAGATTCAGCATTCATCCACTGACTCAATCCCTTATTGTTTGGGAGTTGCTCTAAGGGACTTTAACCTTTGTGTACTATTGAGTTCATCAGTTGATAAGCCTTCTCCAGCTTTGGAAAAGCAGACTGGAGAGATTCCATGACTCAATATGGGATATTGGCAATGGAATATGGAGCTATCTACCACCATGATGCTGAAGTCACGAGGATGAAAGAGGTGTGGCATGGTGGTCACAAGCACCTGCTAGATTACATATTCTTTTAAAAATTAGAATTCTAAGTTATTGATATCTAAAATACCTGTATTCCATGTACATCATTTAGGAAATGCTGCTCTGTTTGAAACTGTAGTGTCATCTATATCTAGTTCTCCCTCCCACCACTCACCCCACCCCCAGCCCCACCTGGAACATAAAAGTCAACAGTGCTGGTCAATAGACTAAGAGTAAAGTTACGTATGTCATTTCCAAGCTGAGGCAGTAACAGTCTCTGCCAAACTCTTCATCTCTCTCTTCCCCTGCAGTGGCAACTCTAAATGTACCTATTGAAATGGCCCCAAAAAGGAAGCAGACAGGATCCCTGAGTGACACTGGAAGAAACGACCCCAGTGAGCTGATTGACCTGCAATGGATTTGGGGTGAACAATAAATCAGTTTTTATGTGTTGATCCTTTAGAATTTAAGGCTTTGTTTATTACAGCCAAACCCAGCCTATTCTCAACAACAGAACAGCCTTAGAGAAGCAAAAGTCATTGTAAATCTAGGGTATCCCTTACACGGATATCTGATATGGGCAGCTGGCAGCAGAAAACCAGGAGAGGACACAGAAAGGCTGAATTGTTGATTGTGTTTTGTACTATAACTAATAGAGAATCATAAATACAAGTGAAGAAAGGATCAAACCAGTGGCCCAACCACTACATGGAAATGTCCTATTTCTGCAGAATGAGATGGTCAAGAGGGAGGTGTACCATTTGGTGAGGGCAGATATAAACAAGCTCACCCTGAAAAGTCAGCGTCATCTGGTGCTGTGCTTCTCTGCCCTGCTCTTGACTCTATGTGGGCCCATTGATCTATAAAATATATACTTGTTGGCAGATAGATGTGAATGATTGAAGCAAGTCTCCTACCCATAGTTATTGTAATTTGTTTCCAGTACATTTTCCTATGAAAACTAGCTCTGAAACCTTGGCTCTGAAAACCTTGTTCAAATATTTTTCTGCTCCCTCTTTGGGAAATCTAATTGCACATATATCTGACTGAATTCATCCCATAGCTCATTAATGCTCTGTTAATATTTTAAAATTTTCATACTTTAATTTTTAATGGTTTCTGTTGCTATGTCTTGAAGTCCATTAATCACTTCTTCTGTCACATCTAATCTGTTAATCCCATCTATGTTTTTTAAACTGTCTACCTAAATTTTGAATATTTTGAATATAGTTATAACTATTTTAATCTCCTTGTATGGTAACTGCAATATCTGTGTCCATTCTGGGTCAATTCTGATTAATCAATTATTCTCTTCAGTATCAGCCATATTGTCCTGCCTATTAATTTTCAGTTGGATGCTAGGCATTGTGAATTATGGCTTGTTGGGCGTTGAATGTCTCTGTATTTCTATAGATATTCTTGAGCTTTGCTATGAGAGACAGTTCAATTCCTTGAGAGAAGGTTTCAGCTTTTCAGATCTTGCTTTTATTATTTGTTAGGCAGAACGAGGCAATTCTCAGTCTTAGGTTAATTACTCCCAGTTATGAGGCAAGATCCTCCTGTGTACTCACACCAATGCCTCATAAATCAGAGGTTCTCTTATTTGGCTGGTGTGAACAGGCACTATTCCCAGCCCCATGTGAGCAAGAAGCACTGATACCTCTAATCTTTTGGGTGATTCCTTCCCTCACACCAGCTAGTTTCCTCACATGTGGGGGCTACTCAGCCAAATATTCAATAGGTACCCTCTTTAGGTCTTGCTATGTGAGCAATAAATACCCCTTACCTGCTTAAGTCACTGCTTTTCCTTGTTTTTGTGGCTGTAGCTGAGCATAATCTTGACTCATATCCTTCTGTTCCCTTCCTTCATAGGTAACAACTTTGGTCAGTACCATCCCCCAAACATCAAAAGCAGAAACAAGTCAGTTCTGCTTGGAGGACCCCCACATCCTAGCTCCCATTAGGTTTGATAGAACTGATGTGAAAACAGAAGCTCAGAAGTGGGAATTTTTATTTAAAGCAAGGTAATGAATTATTAGAAAAACTACATTATGGCATATTATTTATGTGTCAGACCCTGGGCTAAGTGCTTTACATAAATTATCTCATTGAATTGTCAAAACTGCACTATGATGTAGGTACTTTTCTATTTATTTATGACAGGTTCCTGGATCATTAGAACTGATTTAGATACTGTGGACATCACCATGAATCACACAAGCTACTTTTTAATCCATGAAATTACATTCTGGCAAGAGAGAAAGACAACAGAATAAATAAATAAAATAAAAATACAAGGCTATGAACAGATCTCTGAAGATCACTAAAACGTGTGATAAAGATAGAACGTGTTGCTTTAGATCAGGTTACTGTGGAAGGTGTCTCTGATGTGCCATTCAGGGCGAAATCTGAATGACAAGAGACAACCATGTGAAAATCAGGACATTCCAGTCAGAGGTCACGGCTAGGACAAAGGTCTTAAGTTGACTATAAGCATGGTGGGTTCAAAGAATAGGAAAAAAAGCCAGTGTGGCTAGGGAGTGGAGAATGAGAGGAGACAAGGCTGAAGGTATTAGTAGGAGCTGAGTAAACCAAGATCAGGAATTTTTATTCCATTCCAAGTTCAATGCTAGAGCATTAGAGGGATGTAAGCAAGGTAGTGCTATAATTTGATTTATATTTTACAGAATCCATCTTGCTGCTCTTCAGTGAATAGATATAATAAGCAAGAATGGAAGTAAGAAAATGAATTAGGAAGCTTCGCAGCTGTCCAGAGGATGAAAAGACTCAGCTGGGATATGATGATAGTGAAGATGGAGGGATGGAGATGAAATTGGAGCTGGGATTTTTAGAGCTTGTTCATGGGTTGACTATGAGCTATGAGAGAGGAGAATCAAGAATTGCTCTTGGGGATTTGGCTAAGGAATTATCACCCCATTTTATACATGAAAAGACAGAGAAAGACTATCTATGAGAGAGATGCACACCTTACCAATGGTTAGAAAATGAACTTATAATGTATTTATTTATTCATTCAACCAATATTTGTGAGATACAACAGAAATCACAGTTGTAGAGGAGAAAGAGTATATAAATAATCACACACACATGTACAGACACACAGAGAATATTTTACTTCCTTATTAAAGTGCTTAAAAGAATCTGAAATTTAAACTCAGTTTTTATAACCCAAAGCTCATACTATACCTCATGTTACAGTTGCCTGAATTTACTAGGGTTTGAAAGAAGAAACCCAGGAGTCAGGACTGTGTAGACCCTCCCTGCCACCCCACTTAGCCCACCCTGTTCTGTGCTTGGGTTCTTGTCATCACACGCAAGTAACTCAATTTTTTTCTTTTAATCTTTCTCCTCACATCCTCCATTGGTGATTATTGAAAGCGTCTTGGCAAACACTTACTGAATACCTACTAAGTGTCAGGTACTGGGATGGTCACTAGAAAATAAAAAATGAGTAAGAGCCCAGCCAGTGTTGCTCAGTGGTTGAACATTGACCTATGAACCAGGAGGTCATGGTTCAATTCCAGTCAAGGGCACATGCCCGGGTTGTGGGCTCGATCCCCAGTAGGGGGTATACAGGAGGCAGCCAATCAATTACTCTATATCTATAAAGGGAATAATAGAGTTCATAGAATTATGCCCACTTTACAGCTAAGGGAATGAAGGCACATAAAATTTGAGTGATGAATCTGCTGTGCAATTCTCACAACACATGGAGTGGGGTGAGGAGAAAGAATGTAACCTTGAATCTGGGAAAGCCTGGGCTTTTCTATTAATTAGCATTCCCTTAGGGCATAAGGTAACTAGGAAAATTAAAAATATAAAAAGAACAACTCTGCCAACTAAATACTGAAGTAATTAGATAGAAGTCAATATTAACCAGCTTTTGTGATTGCAGGGACCCAAAGGCAAGGATTCAGAAAACTCTGCCACTTAGCAATTTTGTAGACTTGTGGCCTACAAGCAAGGATATGACATAGGAATTAATTCTTTGCCAGTTGACTAGTTAGTTGCTCGATATTTCTCCAACAGGTTTAGACCCATCCCAGCCAAAACCACATAGATGTTGCAGACAATCACTAGTTAAATGCTCAGTCTGCTCATTGTTTCAGGGAACAGAGCCCCCTGCCCTGCACACACACACACAATCAGTAAAGGGTGTTTTTCCTACTTTTGACCTTGGCTACCCAAAGCACCAAGCCAAGAACTGATCACCACTCTCAATGTAGCTGACATTAAATTCATTTCTGCAACTGGATAGAGTAATGGAGCTCAAGGGCAGTTCTTCAGGGAGTAGGTGGAGCCCTCCAGCCAGAACAGGCCCATGAATCTTCTTCCTGTTCCACAACCTTAAGCAGTCCCTCACCCAGTAATGTTGGCTCTACCTCTGTGCCCCATTCCTTGCCCAGCCACCAGTGTTCATTTCCATCTTCAACTTCCTGAGCTGCAACAGCTTTACTTGGATCTAGCTTCTAAAAAATATTTGCTATGTCTGATTAACTGACTTATGAGTATCAAATGTAGTTATCTATAGATATTTACTAAAATTTTGAAGAAGAAAAGACTACCTTATACCAAATTATTAGCCCTGGAAATATCCATATAAATAGAATCCTAATTGTGGAAATGACAAATTTGAGTTGGTTTATTTACTTACAGAATAATCCATTTGAGATGTGAAGTGGCATATAAAAATAGATTTTAAAAAAGCAGGAAATAATATAAATAATTGAAAATGTCATAAAAACAGAAAAACAGGCAAAAAGAAAACAGTAAGACTTAGTGAAATGAATACATAGCGTTCTCTATTTCTGTTAGAAAATGGTCAAAACTTTGAATCATTTTTTTTAAGCTCCAGCAAATCGCTTATACAAAATCAGTAATAAGGTTTGAAGAGTACATGAAACTGAGGAGGATTTATTTCCTAAATCCTAAAAAGGTGATATTGGGTGATATCATGGTCATCTCTGTAATAGGTACAATAACTGTCTTTATTTCTATTTCTTTCTGTGCTCCTCAATTCAAAACCAAGGGACAAGCTGAAGCACAGCTGCATAAAGGAAAGTCCATGAAATCCAAAACAATGTAGTTCAAGTAGATAGCTCTCTGATTATCTTTTTCCATGAAAAAAAAATATTTTAAAATCTAGAGGGGAAAAAATGGATAGTCTTTTTTCAGAGCACAGCTAGAGCACTGCTCAGCACTCCTGCTCTGAGTAGATTTGAGGCCATATATTCCTCTAAATTCTTCCCAACTACACTAGGGCAGGTCCTCTCAAACCCTGCCCACTGTACTAACTGTAGGGAACCTAGTCCAAGTTCCTGCCTAGGGCTGGAACTCCTAGGATGCTGGACCTTAGACAGAGAAGCCATGAGAGGCTGTGGGTATATAAAAATGAGTCTTTATTGCAGAGGCCATATAGTCGTCAGACAAAACAACTCCTTCACAGCAAGTCCTGTCCAGGCAGGTGGCCAGATACCGGCTGGTTAACATGTACATCTTTCACACAAAGCGGCATTAGTCTCTGTACCCACAGCTATTATCTGAGCAGCCGCATGCTGCCCCCTAGACTCACCACCTCACATCATAGTGGCACCTAAGCTCTCTGCCTTAGCAGCTTCTCTAGCCTTTTTGGCTCAGCAGCTTCTCCTGTCTCTCATGCCCAGCACACTGGCTGCTCTCTGTAGCCTCACATAGTAACTACCTCCGAGCTTCTCTCCTAGCTCCAGCTCTCCAGCTTCATCTGAGCTCTCTTCTCCTCCCTTTGGCTGGTCAATGACAGGTATTATACTCCTTAGACAAAGAAGGCCACATGCCAATAGTAACATCATTCATTTTGGCTACAGAAGAGATTGCTGTACACCTGCACATAGTCCTTGGATCTGTGTATGGTATCTTAGCCTTGAACATTCTGATTATGAGTCCCAGGCTTAGAGTGGCCTTGACCATTTGGTGCACTCTAAACAGGGTCCCCAGTCGTCCATATACCAAATCAGACTTATGATTAAAAATCAGAGTTGAATATTTTGTTTTCTGCTAAGAATCTAGAATGTAGCTACTCTGTATAGCCAACAACCCATCCATATGCTTTGATGATCAATAGGCAGAGTGGATTCCTTATTTGTTCTTCTCATTCAATATTAATTCATACCCATAATTATTATTAGAAAACAGAGCATTAAGAGCATTAGATTAATTGCATCTGTGAAAGCTAGAAAGAACCAGAAATATTTAGTGACATTGGGGAGAAAAGTGTGTGTAAAGATAATAAACAAATTACCCTGGCTCAAAATAAGACACAGAGAAGAAAAATATTGTTAGGCATAGTTTTGAAATATAGGCTACCATATGAATAAAGCATCACTAGAAAATAATATTTGTATTTTATGAAAAATAGATATCTCATTTCATAATGATTTTCTTTGATGTCATTCAAATAGAACTAGAAAAAAACAAGAACTTGTACAATACATTTTTAACTTTAAAGAAAATTAACTTATTGTTAGTGAGTCCAGATTTGCAATTTATATTGTCTAATGCTGGAAAGAAAAAATACATACATATAAATAAGAAAATTAAATAATTTATTATCCAAATGGAGACTCCTTTGAGAGTGAATTAATTCACTACTAATAAGGAAGCTGGAAAATTAGGCACAGACCCTGGTTAACCTTCGCAATTGGAATGCATGGTAAATGTTTCTCAAAGGCACAAGCCCAAAGTAACACAATTACTCTTCCTAAAAATCAACTCCTCTCTTCAAGCTATTTAATCAGAAGATTGCCTACCCTCTTATCTTTAACTAAAAATAGTTCAGCATTAAAATTTAAAAATCATGTTCTCAGCTGTGTCACTGATGCTCACTGAATGTGGACATTCCTTTCTCCTTAGATAGAAATACCCATTTACTCCCCAGTGTTTATCTTACCTCAGCTATATTTAGTGCATTATGGATCCGCTCATCTTTTTCATGATTCTTTGTTTTCTGTAATGTTTGCCATATAACGTTTCTAAGTCCATCCTGTTCCTCATCTCCTCGAAGTTCCCATGACATTTTCACCAGGTTGTACACTAAGTCGTAGTATCCAATCCATATGACTTCATCACCTGTTTAAAAAGAAATATTCTGCCCTAGCCAGTTTGGCTCAGTGGATAGAGCATTGGCCAGCAGATTGAAGGGTCCCAGGTTCAATTCTGATCGTTGACGCATACCTCAGTTGCAGGCTTCTCTCTGGCCCAGGCCTGGTAGGGGCTCATGCAGGAGGCAACCAATCGATGTGTTTCTCTCACATCAATATTTCTCTCTGTCTTTCCTCTCTTTTCTACTCTCTCTCAAAATCAATGGAAAAATATCCTTGGGTGAAGATTTAAAAAAAAAGAAATATTCCTTGAGAAGATAATCATTTTATTCATAATACTAATATAGAAAAAGAATGAACTGATTTTATGAGCTTTGCAGTCTTCACTGCTTTTACTTCTTTAATTTTAAAAGATCGCATATTCTTTTAAAATTGCTAACCATATGAAAAAAATGAACTGCACCTAATACCAAACCTCATAAATTTCAGAGTTAAACAGGTAAATTTGAAAGTAGGTACTAAAAAAATCTTTGGAATTCATTTGTTCAAGGCAATATGAATACTTAGACCGCCATGGTGAATTTTTATAATAAATCAGAAAACAGGAGAAAAATCATTGGCTGTTATAAGAATGACCAAAATCTATGAAACATAGCATTTGAACCAAGAAGAAAACTTTGAAAACAATGTCAGAAGCAAACGAAAATTTCTGATCTAATTATAGGCTGTACGATTTTTTTTCCTAATAACAGATACATAAGTCTACTGAAATAATGGAAAGAAAGTAATGAATCCAGGAGAGAAAATAAAGTCTAAGACATTTCTAAAACTTATATACCAATTAGCAATTTATATAAATTATGCAGTTCTACTTTTAAAATATGCATTCTCTTACAGAAAAAAACAAGTTTCACTTTACTCTTTACTTTGATGATATATTGCTATGCAATACTATTCAGGAAAAGATAATTCTAATTTAGGTAGTAAAGGGATAAATAAATTTGGAGAATGAAATAATAGAGTCTTAAAGGGAATATGAACTTAATTAGCCATGATAATAGTACAACTGAAGCAGGTAGGAAAGCAAGAGGAAGAAAAGGTTCAGAAATGGAGATGAAGGAGTTTTTAAGCCAAATAAATTCTGTATTGTACTTTCACCCCAAATTCTGGTGATAGTCCATGTGATATTGGAGCTCATCGCTGCCCTTTTTGAAAAGTCACAACCTGAAAAGTCACAATCCTCAACTTTTCCTAATTCAATCTAGAATTTTATAATCCAGGCTAATAATCATCACCACTATTATTATAACTAGAATACTTGGGCATACCTACTAGATGCCCTTATTCTAGTCCTCATTACAATCCTGCCATGTAGACCATATTATACTTAGGATAATAGAAGAGAACATGCGAGCTTCAAGTTGGTTGAAAGTTTCTAGCATCATGCAGCTGATGCATGATGGAGCCAGGTGAAGGCTGGTCTGATTGTGTCCCGTTGAAGCACAGCCTCTCCAGTTCAAATAAGTAATTTTCTTTCCAATCCCCACCTTCTACTCCGCTCATAGGAAAGAAAGACACTAGAAGGTAGAAGGAAGAAGTGGAAGAGAAAGTACTAGTATGTACACATTTTGGAAATAAAAGAAAACATATGTCCAGCCTCCCAACTTAAGACACTTTCTACTCTTTCTGTTGTCTCTTATACTATAGGAGAGAAAGTATAAGCTGCAAATATGAGGCTATAATTAAGTGGCCAAATCTCTTTTATTTTTTAATTTATTAGGATGACACTGGTTAATAAAATTATATAGGTTACAAGTATAAAATGCTATATAATTCATCAACTGTATACTGTATATTTGTGAAATTAAACTAAAAAAACAGACTTATAGATACAGTAAACAGGTTGACAGTTGTCAGAGGGGAGGGAGATTGGAGGGCTGGGTGAAAAAGGTGAAGGGATTAAGCAAAAACAACAACAACAACAATAAACTCATAGACAACAATATGGTGATTATCAGAGGGAAAGGGGTTTGGGGGAGGTAAAAGAGGATAAAGGGAGAACAAATGGTGATGGAAGGAGACTTGACTTTGGGTGGTGGTCAATATTTTTAAAATATAATTTTCACTCATAAAAACTTTATTAGTTAAAACTAGTACACTGCTATATTTGAAGTTATTTAGAGAGAATGATGTCAGCAAATAGGTGGGATAGAAAGTTCCCCATCCTCATCCTCTCACAGAAATATAATTTGGCAGTCACCCATGAACAAATATGCCTTTTGGGGAAACCTTGGGATCCAGGTAGGAGGTTGGGAAACCCCAATGGAAACCAAGCCTGAGAAGGGCCACTTTGATAAGGCATGTCTGGACCCAGGTGTCAGGCCTGACACCAGTGATGTAGTCCAGCTGTGGACCTGGAAGTACCCCTGACTCCTGTGAACTCAGCTCCAACCCTGCTTGTCCAGTCCTGCCACTAACCCTATCCACCAAAGGACCCAGGAGCACCCATGCCTGTTGGTGCTCTTGGTATATGGACACTGACTGTGGACACTGAAGCAGCTCTGTGACCTGGCCCAGCCTCACTCTTCCATAATCCAGAGGCAGCTCTGTACACCCAAGAACCCACCCATAAAGAACCTACCCTTGGATCTGGCAGGAGGCAGCTCAGGAACCTAGTGGGACCCAAATCCATTTGCACTCCTGGTAACAGGCATGAGATCTGCAGACCCAGAAGCGGTCCCATAATCAGGCACCAGCCCAGTTCAACCACAGTCCTGGAGGTGGTCCCATGTTCTCAGGGACCCAGCAAAGACCAAGCTCATCATGCGCACTGACTCCCAGCAGAGAGGTTGATATAAGCAGCGAGAAGGTAGAGGAATATAAAGAGGATCTCAAATTGAGCTGAAGTGGAGAGTTCATATTAGAAATGGGTAAGGTAAAACAACTAAAAATAAAGGGAATCAGATTAAATGGTAGATGTTTGAGCAAAAGAGCAATGTTATATTTGTTCAAAGAAATGTTATATCTATTCAAGCAATAAACAGAGTTTTATGGGCTATTCCAGCTCTTTACTGTGATGAGCAGCAGAAGATTGGAGATTAGAGGAGAAACGTAAGACATTGTGGAGAAGATCTGAGAAGACTTCTTAGGGAAAAGGAAGGAAAGAAGTGTAAAGAAAAAATACATTTTTAAGCTCAGAAAATTGAAATAATAATGAAATCACTTGCATAAATTATGCAGAAGAGCCTAACTGGGAAGAAAGAAGACAAATATTATTTGGAAACTGTGACATGGTAGAGTGTGAGGGAAATCTAATTTTTAGTGTCATGTAGCTTGTCATAAAATTATAGCTAATTTTCTGCCAAAACCGGTTTGGCTCGGTGGATAGAGCGTCGGCCTGCAGACTGAAGGGTCCCAGGTTCGATTCCGGTCAAGGGCATGTACCTGGGTTGCGGGCACATCCCCAGTGGGAGATGTGCAGGAGGACGCAGCTGGCCGATGTTTCTCTCTCATCGATGTTTCTAACTCTCTATCTCTCTCCCTTCCTCTCTGTAAAAAATCAATAAAATATATTTAAAAAAAAAATTATAGCTAATTTTCAATTAAAATAGCAAAATGAAAGTATGGATTTTTAACTAGAAAAAATAAGGCTTGAACTAAATATGAATAAAGAAATAATGAGTATTTAATAACTGAGGAATTATGAAACTCTGAAATAAAAAAGTAGTTTTTGAACAATATGATAAGTAAAAATGCTGTGGATTTTAATCAATTTATAAACTTATTTATAGGCTCCCAAATTCTTTACATTAAAACGAATGATTAATAAAAATATATCCAAACCACTTTCCTAAATATACTTTAAATTATATTTTATGGAGGAACAATATTTTATAAGCCTACAATATTTGAATCATTGAACTGAATATGGTTTGCTTTTAGACTCCACAAGACCAGTGATGAGCCCATAAAATATATTCTGAGAACTGTTCTCAAAACTCAAAAAAATTTTAAAATGCCATTGATTTTAAAAGTGAGCAGTTCACCTGTTGATTATGAGTAATATTTGGTGGAAGAATCTATTACATCCAATTGACTGACAGTTAACAAAGAAAAAAAAACCTTCTAAAAACAGATGGGATGTGTTACAGCTGTCATAAAAGGTAGAGTGCATTCTAACATGCACAGCTAGACATTTGCCTAGAAGCATGCCTGCTATGAAACTCCTCAACCAGGGACCAAGCTGTAGCATAAGGCACTCTTCTGTTCTGCTTTGAGTGACCCTGTGGCAGCTATCAAAGATGTCACTTTAAATATACTGAGAGAAAATGTGTCTCTTTGCAGCTAAGCAGACAGAAACAAAGCTCAACCAAAATAAAATTCTTAATAAATCTTGAAAATTTATTAAGAAACGGTGATGTTTGAAAACCAATATTATGATTCTTTTTGTTGTAGCTATATTTTGGTGTTTGAACTCCTTGGAAGTCTTTAATTTCCAGTCTAGATGTTTACATTTCACATATACGGTGATTATAAAATATGAATATTTCTATTTATATAAATGAATATAAATAAATACATACAACCTTTATAATTTTGACAAATCTAATTTGACACCACAAATTCAAATGTGAAAAAGAAAAAAACAAACTTATGCACATTTCATAAGTTTGCCCAGATCAACTTTTGTTTTCAAGGAATATAATTTGAATCATAAATCAATTGACTCTATATTTCAGTTGTTTTTAAATTATTGATCAAAAATTTCCATTTTATAAAATATTTCTAAATTTATAGAAAGCCCTACTGAATTTAAAATTATTTCCAACTTTAAAATGCTAACATTTTGTGAAAGGAAGACATTTTTAAATATTTCTTATCAAATCCAAAAATAATTTACTTACAATTATCTGACATTTTTGAAGAGAAATAGTCCAAAAGGCCTAAAAAACTTGTTTCCCTCAGTTCTGGCTGTTCTTCTGATTTGTCCAATGGTAAAATATATTTTTTTGAACTTTTACAGTCACAGAAACCAATAAAAGCAGTTTTTCTCAAATTAGAGATGGCTGCATACAAACAAATTTCTGTAAGAATTGTTATATAGATGGAGACAATAATCCAGGCCCAGGAAAAATCAACAGAGCCATTTTCTTTCTAAAATAAGGAAATAGCTATTAGATAATCCAAACATATTCTGTTATAACAAGAACAATATACTGTATTTATAAGAAATATCTTCAAATTTTATAGAGTTGTTAAAAGAATATAATCTAATATTTCTAAATGTACTTATTAAGAGGCAGATTTTACATAGAATGCATAAAATCTAATTCAATGAATATAAAATACATGCAGCTAACTAGTATATGCAGAACAACTTTTCAACTTCATTAGTAATCAATGGAATATAAATTAATCCAATGAGATACTATTGTCCATATATTTTAAAAGAATATTTTTATGTAAAGCTCAATTCTAAATTTTAGTCCTGAATAGACAAGATTCTCTGGAGTGTGTGCCTATCAAATCTTAAGATAATTTAAGATACATTAATCTGACCTTGCTCAGAAAGGAAATTAAGTGAGTCATATCAGGAAAAAAACAAAACAAAACCATGGCACTTTTACACATTTTTCATAGGAAAGAAGAAACATCTTTTCTGGAAAGAAATTTCAACATCTACCCTAAGAATATAAAAGTGTAATTTATTAAGCTATTCTAAAGAAATAGTCATAAATGAAAATAAAGATTTTATATATGAGAATCTGTTTAACATCATTTGTAATTAATTGTGATTAATTGTAAACAAACTCAATGCTTAACAATAAATGATTAAATGATCACATCTCCACTAAAATGTAAATTTTAATAAAACCTAACAACAATAAAAATGTTTTAGAGTCCTAGCTGGTTTTGCTCAGTGGATAGAGGATCGGCCTGCGGACCAAAGGGTCCCAGGTTTGATTCATGTCAAGTGCACGTACCTTGGTTGCAGGCTCCTCCCTGGTCAGGGCTCACAGGAGGCAACCAATCAATGTGTTCCTCTCACATTGATGTTTCTCTCTGTCTTTCCCTCTCTCTTCCACTCTCCCTAAAAATCAATGGAAGATATCCTAAGGTGAGGATTAACTACAACAAAAAATGTTTTAGATATATTTTAAATATTTTTAAAGGGGAAACTAAATCATATATAACCATATGATTTCAAGTTTGTTAATAAAATTTAAAGTCCCTCTCATGTATGTGTGTGTGTGTGTGTCAAGACATATCTATTTCTATAGCTCTATTTCTATTTATCATATATATCATATATATCATGTATCTATATATATATATCTATATCTATCAATCCATACTGGGATATATGGTAAATAAGAATTTAGTTCTATATTAATTAAAATTATTATTTCAAAGTTATGCTCATTATAAGCCATAATATGGTATACAATTTAAACAGTACCAAATTTTTTTTGTTTCTATTTGTGTTTTTTGCACACCAAAATTAATAAATATACTGTTACCTGATTCTGAACAGACATAATGGTTAAAAGAAAATCTCTCATTATGTCCATTAAAGTTTTCAAGCAGGCCATGTTTAATTTGGCAGCCTCCCCAAGGACCAACAAAGCCAGTGCAGAATCCATCCTAAAAATGTTATTAACAAAACACAGACTTTAATGTACAATAAAGTTTTTAATGAAAAAAAAAAGTATTTGGCCAGAAGAGAGGAATACCTTGGATTGCAAGATACATTACTTTCAATAAAGACTAGTATTGCTTCACAAATATAATATTCATCTACCAATAAATTATAATTATAAAAAAACAAATATTGTTTCATACTGTTTATGATAAAAATCTGCAGGAAAGAGTCACATTTTAGCCAACCTAGAAATGAATAGTACTTAAGAACTTAGGAATTGAAAATACTGTTAAATAGCTGACAATGAATAGAAAAACTAGATACATTATAATAAATCAACATAATTTTATATGATCCAAAAATAAATTTAATACATAAATCATAAATACATAAATCATTCTATAAGGAGAAGATAGACATTTTAAATAATGATTTAACCATAATTTTATCAGAAACTCAGGTTTAGCCTGGCTGGCATGGCTCAGTGGTTGAGCATCGACCTATGAACCAGGAAGTCACAGTTTGATCCCCAGTCAGTGCATATGCCGGGGTTGGGGGCTCGATCCCCAGGAGGCAGCCAATCAATGATTCTCTCTCATCATTGATGTTGCTATTTCATTCTCCCTTTCTTTCCCCTCTGAAGTCAATAAGAAGTATATTTTTTAAAAAAGAAAGAGAAACTCAAATTTAGATTAAGGGGCCAGAAAGGGGAGGACTGATATAAATAAACTAGAGGCCTGGTACACAAAATGTGTGAACTCGGAGGCAGGGGTCCCTCAGCCTGGGCTGTGCCCTCTTGAGGGGTGTATGCCTAAGCCCCTAAGCCATCAATCGGATACCCTTAGCGCTGCTGCAGAAGTGGGCAAGGCTCCCACCACCGCTGCTGTGCTAGCCAGCTTCTGGCTGAGCAGCGCTCCCCCTATGGGAGCACACTGACACTAGGAGACAGCTCCTGCGTTAAGCGTCTACCCCCTGGTGGTCTGTGTGCATCATTGCGACTGGTTCCGCCGTTTGGTCGATTTGCATATTAGGGTTTTATTATATAAGACTAGTGGCCCAGTGCACGAAATTCATGCACGGGGGAGAGGGGGTTCCCTCAGTCCAGCCTACACCCACTCCAATCGGACAACCCTCTCGCAATCTGGGACCGCTGGCTCCTAACCACTCACCTGCCTGCCTGATCTCACCTCCAACTGCCCTCCCCTGCCAGCCTGATCTCACCTCCAACTGCCCTCCCCTGCCATCCTGATTGCCCCTAACTGCCTCTGCCTTGGCCCCCACCACCATGACTTTGTCCAGAAGGAATTTGGACATCTGGAAGATGGCTGGTCGACCCAGTCTAATTAGCATATTACCCTTTTAATAGTATAGATAGATTATATAGGATAGGATTGCTTAAATGGGGGGGGAAAGCCTTTTCAGCAGGAGGAGATGCTCTTGGCAGACAAAAATACATAACCCCTATATCTGGATTGATAGCCAGCCATATGCACTATACTGCCAAACTGGTCATTAAGAAATTGAACCGCTTTCTTACACCTTACACCAAACAGCTGTTGCCCTTAAAACCCCTCCTCAGCCCACACCTTAGGTTCTGACTTCCTAGCTCACCCAGATTAGGTTCTGATTGGTCGGTTTCTATGCCAGTCAGGGTCAAAAGCTCTGCCTGCTGTGGGCAGCCATTGGATACTGGCACTTCACCCAGATTTGGTTCTGATTGGTCGGCTTCTATGCCAGTCAGCATCTCCAGGCCTATCTCTGGGCCTGATCAAAGAGGCAGGGCTGATCAGCAGCGCGGAGGCCCAGAGAGAAACAGAGGCGTGGATGCTGGCAAAGCCCAGAGAGAAAGAGAGAGGCAACTGCTGATCAACAGCTGCCATGGAGGCTGCGGATCAGACCCTGCCTCTGTCTCTGCAGGCCTCTCTCTGGGTCTGATCCGCAGCCTCCTCAGCAGTCAGTGCTGGGTTGCTGCGCCATGGCAACCCAGCACTGAGTTCAGGTGTTCGGTGGAACCTTAGGTCGTTGTGGATGTTATGGACCCTGGCTCTTTATATCTATAGATTAGTCTCAATCTTCATTGAACATGGAGAAGAGAGCAGTCAGCATTTCATTCTTGACTGTGAACATTTAGGAAAACTAGTTTAAAGACTGTATTTATTTTGCCAGTGCTTGATTTTTGATACCCAGAAGAGATGGATTATATGAAAAGCCAGGCTTTAGCATGTCTGCTAAAAGGATTCTTTCTCCTGCTTACAGAATTTCATTTTTGAAGCTCCAGAGAAGAATGTGGAGAATATAGGCGATGACTTCTGTCTTGTCAGAGAAGGCATAGGTAGGCCACTGATTGTTTTCTGCCATTCAGCTCTACCAGGCACTTCTCTGACTGTGTTGGTAGTAATTAATTACAGCGGCAGGAACTCTTGTTCTTTTGTTAAAATTGTATCAAGTTGTGAGACCCTTTGGGCTGCAACCTCTGTTCCAGGAAAAGTAGTTCTTATTAAATAATTTTAAGTAGGAGAATGGTATAATCACATTTATGTTGCAGCCCTGGCAGCAGAGTCTGACAGATTATGGAGAAGAAAAATTAAGGCAAAGAAATCAATTAATAAGCTACAAGAGTCATGAGACAATAATGGCCCAAACCAAGATTGTGACAGTGGCAGTAGAGAGTAGGGGACAGTTCTGAAATGTAGTGGGTAAGCTGTCTAATTTGGTTAACTTGAGCAGAAGACATGTGTCAGGTACTGAGATGGAAATTCTTTAGGCAGGACTCTATCTGGAAAAAAATTAATTCAGATATGAACTAGCAGGAAATGAAATATTATGGGATGATGAGTGTATCAAAAGTATTTTCATATTACTTATTAAAATACCCCCAAAGCCCTTTGGGGTGACTATTATTTCTATTTAACTGCTAAACAGACTGTTCAGAGGGGTTATGTGACATTCAAAATTAGGCAGCAAAAAACAGGACTAAAACTCAGGTCTTCTGATCTAAGGTGAATTTTTTTCACTGTACTATATATAATGCAGCAAAGCATAATTGATATATTTACCCTAGATAGAGACTAAATGTTTATATTTAGCTCAGAGGATCAAAGGATCAATAAGAAATCCAGGAAATAAATTAGAAAAGTGGACCTACATTGGCATCTCACCTCATGAATAATGAGAAACATTATTAATGAAAACTTTGTTTGAATGCTGTTAGACTATCACATAAACATAATAATCACTGAGGATCATAAAGACAATGTGGATATCAGTTATCTAGCCAGAAGTAAAAGGCTTCTTGCTCATGCAAAGCAGTTGATTCTTTGATCGATTCATGTCGATGCAAACACAAATACTGTACATCTGAAAAACACTCACTATGTCAATATAATTTTAAATTGTCAAGCTTATTTTGGAATACATACATGGGGCGCATTAAATCGGCTATTTTGCTTTTGGAGATATAATTTTATTTTATACTGCTCTACTGAAATGCCATGCTGCACTTCTCAGCAATCTTCATTGGCTAATAATTCAATTATAAACACAATTCATTATTTTCATGTTGGATTAGAAAGCCCTTTGTACTGGCTTGAGCTATCTCACCAGAGCAAATAGGGCAGTTTACAAAAGGCCAAATCACAAGTTGGAGCATTGAGAGGATGAAGCGTTATATGAAGTGTAACCATATTACATGGAAATCTGCTTTACAGCAAGCTGCTTATCTGCAGTTCAGGGCTGCTAAACTTCCAAGGTAAAGGTTGGTGTATGGCAGCTGGGGGGGGGGCTCATGGATTCTCCTTTTCTCTACTTCTTCACCCTGGTTTATAATTTATTGTCTTCAGTGCACTTCCTTTCCTTGTTTCCCGCCTCCCCCCCCCCCCCCCCCCCATAGAGCAGAGGTTGCTCTAATTCTGAGTCCTCCTTTGAGCCATTTCATGGATTCAGGCTTAGCTGAAACCACATGCTTCCATTTCTTTCCGTTTGAGTTGTGTGATCTTTATAAAAGGGGTTAAGAGAAGTCTGGCAGGCACATGCATGAAGGGATACCCACTGAGGGCAGAAATGGGCAGAGGAGAACCACTTACCTGTATGGACACCAGCAATTTTTGCCAATATTAATAACATTTCTTCTAATTGATCAGTTGAATGGTCTCCCTCTGCATTTTAAATCTCTGAACATTTATTCATCACTATGGTACTTACTTTACATAGTATTTTACATATAAAATAAAATTGCTCCTGTTAATACTCACTTAGCCTTGAACTTCAGGTACTAAACCAAAGATATCTTCTGCCACATGTCACAATTCTAAGGCTATCTGGTCCAGAAAATCCTGACAAAGTCTTAATTTACTATCAAGGTCTGATGCCCCAACATTTCTATTTCATTCTAAGCATACTTAGTTCGTTTTCTTCATTATCACATGTTCCCAATCTTAGGAGTATGTGAGACCATGTAAAGGCATTTCTGATTTGATTTTGATAATTATATCACAGTTTGTTTTATCTAGAATAATTACTTTTTTAAAATTGTTTTATTGCTTAAAGTATTACAAAGAGTATTATATATGTCTCCTTTTTTTTTTTTTTCCTCCCCTTAACCTTCCCCTGGCCTCCCTTATCCCCCAGTGTCTTGTGTCCATTGGTTATGCTTATATGCATGCATACAAGTCCTTTGGTTGATCTCTTTACTTTTTAAAAGCAGTTTAGGCTATTATATAAATAACATAAATACTTTGTAAGAATAAAAGTTATTTTTTAATATTTTAATGTTAGTATAACTAACAGAATATTTGACTAAAGGAAAAGTTAGTCAAACTGTTCATTTAAAAAGACATTAATCTCCTAATGTCAGTGGGTTATTTTTGTTTCAAGAGTCATCTGTTTTTTAAGAAAAGATCAAATCATTTTCTTAAAAAAACAGTAAATATATGAAATAGGATCAAAACTGTCAGTGCTTTTTAAAACAAGTATCTTGTCCTTTCTATTATAAACAGTCACTCTGTTTTGCCATCTTTCAATTTACCCTTCTATTTATTCAGCATTGTCTAAATATTGCCATGCCCTCCCTCAATTGATTTCCACAATGCTCTCCCAGAAAAAAGAAGTCAGGTTTCAATGACAAGGTGCCCCAGAGCAGTTCTCTCCTTAATAATGCAGCCAGAATGACAGTGGGATGATGGACTAAGAAGAGTGCCACACTGGGACCCTTAAAATCTGGCTCCAGCCACTAGTAAGCCTAATAAACCTAGTCTCAGTTTCTTCATTTGTAAAGTAAAAAGTTTTGTATAAAATTCAACACACCCAAATCTATAAAATACTAAGTATAAAAAAAAGAACTGCCTTAAAGACAAATCATTAACAAAGTAAATTAGATCAATGTTGATGCAATATAACAAAACTGAAAATTGGTTAAAGGAACAATTCCTTGACTTAACAATTCCTTAATCAGATATTCTTAATCAGCCACTTTTAGTATTTCAGCACTTATTTGAACCTGTTTACGTGGTAATGATTAGAATACTTTGAAAATAAATTTGGCAAAGTCATTCAATGTTTACTTTTTTATGTTAAAATATAACTTGTTTTTAAAACCAAGTTAGAGTCTTCCAAGAGCTAAAGTAGCGCTAGTTGTTTGTCCTTTGAAAATAAATTGTGTTTGATTCCCCTACAATTTGTTTTCTATAATAAGATTGGTCTGAAAGAATCAACCTAATTTGCACCAATAAAACTCTCTAACTTTTCTTACGTTTAGCAGCTCTATATTAACACATATTTATTAATATTATATTCTATATCATTGATATAACATATTGAACCATGTCCAGCATGATCAGTTGATCAGTGGTGAACCTGAGCGGGGGTTGGGGGGGCGTGGTGAAGGATTAAAGAAGACAGACAAGATAAGACAGTTAGGGCCAGGTGGGACACTGTTCTTAGATGGAGAGACAGTGCCACAGCTTCCAAGCTGAGTTTTTATTTTATAGTCAGATCCCAGGAGGCAAAGCAAGGGCGTGGTCAAAATGTTCACAATGTTCTCTTGAGTTTCAAGTCTACTTAATTACATGCACCTGAGAACTCTATCAGCCTACATCACTCAGCCACCTGGGACCACAGGTTCAGACCATAAGGTCAATCTTACCACCATAGCCTTTGGCTATAATTGTGCTGCGAGGGCTTTGCCCTCAAAGCTGGGACCTGTACGTGGCTTTGCCACGAGAGGACCATGCCCTCTTATTAGTCTGAGGCTTGAACCTGTCCAAACGCTGTAGCTGCCCACCACACATATATTCTATTTGCATTTTGATTTTCCTATTTAAAGATGCTAGCCTCACTAGGAAGGGAGATACTAGATAAAAGAAGGTGAAGGGATTAGCCAAAATATATATGCATGACACACAGACACAGACAACAGTGTGGTGATGGCCAGAGGGAAGGAGGGGCAGGGACTGGGTTGAGGTGGGCAAAAAGGGAGAGTGTATGAGGACATCTGTAATAGTGTCAACAATAAAGTTAAAAATAAATGAAATATAAAAGAATCATGATTTTTGTTAACTGCAATACTGAGTAGGTTCTTCTCATCACACTATGAAATGGAATAAGTTCTTTCTGAACTCTCTTCTAAACTAGGCTATTTCTAGGAAATTAGACAAACTCTAAGCCATCCTCCAGAAATCTTTACTTGATCTAGATTCCCCAAAACTTCCAAATGAAACTGAGAAAACAGCTTTGGTTCATACAGGAGGCTCTTAATTCTTATAATTTACATATACAGAGACCATTGGTACAGAGTGGGCTGCCAGAGGCTTGAAAACTGGAAGTAATTTAAAGAAAAAAATATGACAATTGAATTTGAAACTTGCTATGGAATAACAGATTATTATTATTGTTAGCATTGGAAAAGGAATTCTGATCATCCTCAAATAATTGAAAGGGGTATCGCTGATCAATTTCCTCAGAAATACTCCTTTATATTTTTTCTTTCCTTCATTGAACCCATGCCCTGTTTTGTAGTAATTTAAGACTTCTTTTCCCTTCTCAAATTCACATTTGTACAGGAGGAAACTAACACTTATCAGTCAATATTCACTTTTGTTGTACAAGTAAGGCATAACAAAACAATCTTTTTCCCCCAAAATAATAAACTATACTTCATTGTTGTTTAACAAGTTGGAAAATAAAAAATGTTTTAAATATGGGAATTATTAATAATAGATTTCATTAAATAAAGACAAATTGTAATACATGCATGGTTATCTAGCCCCCCTCCAAAAAAATAGGAACAATTTATTAATGAACTGAACTAATGCAAAATATATAAATTGCCCTTGTCTTTGGAACTCAGATTATAAATTTTTTTTCATAGTCAACTAAGGTGTGATTAACATTTAAGTACAAAGGTTATTTAACATTTAAACACGAAGGTTTCTCCATGAGTTATTTTGGATTTATATACTCCCTCTTACCAGCATTTGTTTTGAAGCTGTGTTTTATGAAAGGTGAGATGTTCAAGCATGTTATTCAAATTAGGACTATTTTTCTGAACACAAGTCCAGACAGCAACACAATGCCAGAGCAGATTGTTAACTTCATAGCTTTTCTGATTGTCTTGCAAATGTTCCTGAAATTAAAATACAAAAATATACGGGGAAAGTATTAGTTGACTTGAATAAACATAAAATAAATTTTAAATATGTGAGTGAGAAGGCATATTTTATTACACCTCATACTTCACCAAATGGAGCAATTTTTCAAGTTAACCTGAATGTAATGTCTTAATATTGTTCATATGGGACCCTGGTATTCAAAGACATCAAGTCTATAGTATAACAAAATTAATTAAGGAAAAAACTATTAGACACAATCATGCTTCTTAGACATCCATATGACTCATCTGTCCATGACAAGGACCCAAAGAGGAGGGGACCAGGGAAAGTCTGAACAACGATCAACCAACGAACTAGGTTTTAAAATGTGATTTCTACTTTATGGACCAAAATACATGCCTAGCTGGACACAGTCAATGTCTGCAAAGTGTTTTAAAAGCCTACAAATTCAGAATACAAATAGGCTAGTTTTAGTTTGTTTTTTTCTTAGAGTGCTAACAGTTTTATAGATTGAATTGGTCTATTAAAGTAATTTGTTTAAGGAAACCTGACTTTATTGTTAGGTAATGATAACATAGCATTCTCATTGAATTTCTGTCAACAGTAAAGATTCAAATACACAACCTATGATATGTACTCAAATTGCTAACTTAGCTGATATTTTACTCTCTTATGCTCAAAAGAAATCCTTACAGAGACTCTACTTGTTTCCAAAGGAATTTAGAATTCTCACTTGTCATATAAAAGTCAGGACTACAGTATAATTTAAAGAAAATTTTCTTAAGATAGAAGGCCAGAAGTTCATACATAAATGCTAAGCTAAGACATGTCAAGTTGTAGTAGGCTGTTTAAGTCCCACAAATGTGTAGTGATCAGCTTCATGTCAGTAACTCAGACAGTGGAGAAAAAGGCAGAGAGAGATAAAATCTTTGCACTCTGCTACTTACACTTGGGAACAATCATTCAGAGAAGCAAATGGAAACAAGTCATTGTTTACAATGTAAAAACATTGCACATAAACGCTTTATTTTAAAACAATGTAAGACATCAAACTGAGACATACTGACTAGTAAATGCATTATTTTTTATCCAAGTAACTCAATTTCCTGCTTTGCAGTTTGGCCCACCCAAAAAATGGAACCCATAAAATTAAGTTCTTTTCCCAAATTGTTCTAGATGTCTCAGCCATGGTGCCTGATGGTCTCATGTAGCAAACTTATTCAGGATCAATATGTAAGTAGATATATTTTGAAACTTGTAGTGGGCTTGACTAATTAATTTAAAACACTTTTTTTCCCCATAATGTACACTGCATGGCTACGCAAACTATTCAGTTAGGTCAAAAGATCTTGTTAACAAACCTATGCACCATCACCAGAGAAAAATTCCCCAAAGCCTTTGGGAAAGCAAAGATTAGGATTTTGGACAATGAACAAGATTTAAGTTTTATTTCCAGTTTTATATGATACCATTTTTACTCATCATTGAAAAAGAATGAAAGCAGCCTCTGATATCTGGAACTGATTTGACATCAATATAATTACAAGCTGCTCTGACACTCACAACCAGGTCATTTTGTTTCCTGTTGGATATAAACTTACAGAATATCAACCTCAGACAGCAGTACTCTGAGAACATGATACATGAACAAACAAAGCTACATGATGAAGTTTAGCTAAGCACAGGCAAAAGTCACTGTGCCACCCGCAAAACAGAATTGTCCCTACTTTCTGGCAGCATCAAATCTTTATAGCTCCCCCCAATCACCCAAACAAAGTCCAAATCCTGTAATAGATTCATTCTAACACCCTCTTACTAAAATAGCCTGTGGGTCCTTGGGCATGTGTTCTCTCTCTGCAACAAATAATAAACCCACTTTGCTTAAAATGCATGTGCAGTCCTGCTGGGCTTTGGGTGAAGGGCAATTGGCATAATCAAGAGCAAATGATGAATTTGCTACACCTGTAAATTTTCCAGGTAAGTGAGGCTGATTTATCCTTGTGCATTTTATACATTTTAAGCATTTGCATGGAAATCTTGCTCAAGTTTCTTCCCTGTGTGTTTTCTTTAAACAAAACACACATACATATATTTGCCAAACTTGAACAAATGGGTATAATAATGATGACTATGTGATTTAATGTAATCATCATGTACATCATCAACATAACAAACCAAAGCTATTAGGTGGCGTAGAGTTCTTTGCCTTTACACTGTACATCCAAACCAGTCTTACTCAGGTGTGGTTAGCAGATACGTGCCATCTGCAAACTGTTATACAGAAATAAAGAATACACATTGAGAAACTTTTATAACAAGTTGACAGAGTTAATTTTATATATTTTGCCTAACAGAAAAAAATTATGCTTGCATTTTTATGTTTTTATTTTTGGTAATTCATTATTATTGTAGTTTACAAAACTACCAGTCTACGACAGTTTGGAAACTAACAAAAAATGTTAAGAGGGATCTTTAACCCTAGTTTGAAAAGCACTGAGCACTGCATTAAATGACTTCCAGAGACCTTTTTGCCCCTTCCCTCTCCCTCCTCCTTCCCTCCCTCCCTTCCTTTCTCCTTTTATTTTTTTTTTTTTTACTTTATGACCACTTCCTATAGTTCTTTCATCTCCCCTCTCAATATCCTGTCCAGTTTTGGGCTACATTGCTTAGCAAACTGGCCCCTGTGCAGAGAGGGTGGGAGAGACCTAAGAATGAGGAAGACCACTTCAGATTGGAGGTGGCAGGTTTAATAAGCAAGGCAACTTACCAAGCTTGTCTTGAAGGGCCACCGGAAGAGTAGATCACATCCACCACCAGAATCTTAAAGTTTATGTAGAGGTCTTAACTGGGTTCAGTCATGTATACCACCCAGATGGTCTGAACAACACATTGCTTTGTCAAGGTCACATCCTTGAAAAGGGCTCCCATTGTGGGAACAGTGAGGAGAATATACATTCTAAGGACAGAGGAGGGTTGAGGAGCTCTGACTGCCCAGGGTCGACTGGAGGTCAAGTCCTCTAGATTACCTCCTCCAACAGTGGCTATCAGTGTCAGTTTGTACAATGCCTACTTTAGGATGCCCACCTAAAAAAGTATTGTTAATTTTTTGTTGGCTGAGAATTCAAAGGGCCACATCAGCTTGAATTCTATGCAAATTTGAGTGCACAAGCTCTGAGGGTCTGACCAAGTTCTCTTTTGTAACAGAGACTAGAGGCCCAGTGCACAAATTCATGCACGGGTGGGGTTCCTTGGCCTGGCCGGAAATCTGGGCCCATTGGGACCATCTCGCCCAGTCCTTATTGGGGTCGGCTGGCCATGGGGAGGAACCATGAGAGGTTGGCCGGCCACAGGCAGGAGTTTGGCTGTAGGAGTGTACTGATCACCAGGGGGCAGCTCCTGTGTTGAGCTGGGCTTGAAAGCCTGGGCTCTATTCTGGCTGCTCAGAGACAGCTTTTTTAGTTCCATTCTTGTTTTCAGCCATTTTGGGATGGTTGACATTTCCCTGAAAGAACCTCTCAATACAAATGTGTTGCTTGGATAGTAGGACATGAATCATAGGATTGAAGGTACAGAACGGAACTGATATCTGTGTCCCTAACTCCTCTCCCAGGAAAGCCACAGAATGTATCAGTTACCCAGCCTGCCCTTATCTCGGCCAATGGGAAAGCAAGGGAAACTAGCCCCTGGCCCTCACTCAACCAACTGGAATTGACCAAGTGCCTCCACCCCTCCTCCCCAAGCCCTATAAATTCTTTGTTCTCTTGGGACTCGGGGCTCTCTTGCATCCAGTAATGGAGGCAAAGAGACCAAGCTAGCTTGAATAAAAGACTCTTTGCTTTTGCATCAGACTCGGCTCCCTGGTGGTCTGTCTTTGGGGATTTTGAAATCTGGGCATAACAGGATAATGCTCCTAATTTTAAAGAACCTGTGTCTCAGGCTAACCCAATTCCTAGTAACCATTTCCAATTACAGTAAAGTACAAAATGTCCCAAATTTAGAGAATACCTTCGGCATACCAGGCACTTAAAGCAGTCAGGATAAGATTGCTAATCATATTTTAATGTAAACTCTGCCTGTTTCCTTGCTTTCAGAAAACTATTTGTACTTTAGGACAAGTGAGCAAGGGGGAGAGTGAGAACTCAATCCAGTGGTCTGGCTCTGCAATCCACAGAAATAATTAAAGTGTACTATTTGTCAAAGTCGGTGGAAACACTGTGTCTGTATCAGCTTAAAAGGATATTGAAAGGAGAAATGGGTTCTAGCAGCAGGGAAAAGAAATGTCTTATTCTTAAATAGAACCAACACCCATTTTGTGAGTATCCTAATGTGTATATCGCACAGAATTCTTATTTCCCCATCAATTTTATAGCAACACTTTGGAAAAAAATTAAATAATTACGTTTATACTCCAATGTTTATAAATATATTAAAAATATTTTACAGTGGCCAAAATATGCTCTCATGGACCTTTTAGCATTATTAAAGGATAAGGGCTATAGAAATAAATCCATAAATCCTCTACAAAAGCATAATAACAATAAATACGGGAGAGAGAATGAATACAAGTATATCTTTTATATTCCCCTATTTAATGAATAAATACTCAATAGAACTGCGTTAGGTTAATAATGGAGAAATGACCTGAAACTGAGGCACAATATTAAATGATGCAATCAAGCACTGAATCAGTTAGCTCAACCAGCAGTGTTAGCAGCACTGTGGCTACACTACCTTTTATATTCTTTATATTATAAGGTAATGGGAGGAGAAAAGGGAGAGCAAGAAATCTGATAGGTTAAAATCTGTTTTAATCTCTTCACAGAATTACACCTATAGAGCTGACATAGAGCTTAGAAAAGGTTGGAACTGTGCCCTTAGTTCCAAAAAAATGGAAAAAGGAACAGAAATTTAGGGAATGGTCCCATTCTAAAGAGATACATTCTTTTCTTGTGTTGACATTTTGCCCCTTCCAGTTCAATCCAAGCTGTACAGCAGTCAACTTCCATTTTCTGGTGCACCAAGAGTGACAAGAACTGGCTGATTATCAGAAAAGCAGAATCTACATTGAAGGTTGCCTCCCTCATGACCAGAACACTCATGTCCTAAAGATCTCACAGTATCCTATGTGTTTAAAAGAAAAACACTCAGATCACTACATTAAGTTAAGGACAATTAACTACATAGTTAAGCACATTTAGTCAGTATAATCATGTCCTTAGATGAAAATTATTATATTTCAATAATCATTATTTACACTTGCATAACAATAATTTACAAGACACATGCTTTTTGCAATTTTCACAACAACCCTATAGATTAGTTAGGGCAACTATGATGAGGAGGATGATGATGATGACAACGACAGTGATAGTGATGTCTTTTTGTTTTTAAAAGTCAGTAATAAAAATCAATTTTACTTCATAAGTAACATGTCTCAAAAGTGATGTTTATAATAAGCAACTCAGAGAAGGCTAAGAATGTTGCATACATCATTTTTAAGTAGAGTTGGTATATAATATTATATTAGTCATATTAGTTTCAGGTGTACGATACAGGAACTGGATGTGTTGATAGTACTTGACAATGTGAGGTGACACCTTTTTAAAGATATGCAGATGAGATTTGGAGAGCTGAATGGGCCTCCTCTGGACCACACAGCGAGGTGGGGTGGTTTCTCCTCTTCATAATCAACGCTCTTTCTGTTGCTCAATATCATAGGTTATGTATTTATTGTTAAAACATTTTTAAACTTAAAAACAAAATCCTTTTTATGCATGCAGCAATTTGTGTTCATTAGCAATTACTAGTAAAACAGAAAAGTTCAGACTGCTCAGTATATGTTGCTCTTTATATAAATGGTTCACCAAGTAATGAGCAAGAGAGAAAACACCAAAGCCCAGAAAGATTTAAAATAGGTGTGCTTAAATGTTTTTCCTTACACACTTAAATTTTAGGTAGTTTTAGAAAGGGCTCAATGGAAAGATGGGAAAACTGTGAGGTAACTTCTAGATAAAACTCTTTAAAAAGCTAATCTTCCTTAAATTTCCTTAGTTGTTTCAACTTGCATTATGTTAAATGTATTTTTTTTCATTTAAAGAAAAACAATTCAAATAGAAAAATCTACACTAATAAAAGAGAAAAATGTTAATTGGCGTACGACGCTACCCTTTTCATTGGCTAATCAGGGCTATATGCAAATTAACTGCCAACTAAGATGGCGGCTAATTTGCATATGTAGGCACAATGCAGGGAGGCGAAAGGGAAAGCAGGAAGAAGCCCCCTGCCACTGACAGTGATCGGAAACCCAGGGGGGAGCTAAGAGCTGGGGGGCAGGGCAAAGGCGGCCCTGGGGCCGCCTTTGCCCTGCCCCCCAGCCATGATCGGAGAATCAGGTGCCTTTTCCGGCCTGGCCAGTGATAGCAGGAAGTAGGGGTGGAGCCAGCGATGGGAGCTGGGCACGGTCGAAGCTGGCAGTCCCTCCCGGGAGCTAGGGGTCCCTTGCCTGGGCCTAAAGCGAAGCCCACGATCGCGGGGCCGCTGCAGCTGTGGGTCCCCGCTGCCCGAGCCGGACGCCTCAGCCAGAGGCATCCTGCAGGGGCAGGGGCGGAGCCTGCAACCGTGGGGAGCTGGGGATCCCCTGCCCAGGCCTGACACCTCTGCCAGAGGCCTCAGGCCTGGTCAAGAGGCTGATCCGGTGATTGGTGATCAGAGGGTGATGAGGGTCAACTCCTCTGGCTGAGGCATCAGGCCTGGGTGGAGGGCGGAACCGGGGATTGGGGGGATATGATGGTCCCCTTGCCCAGGCCTGAAGCCTGGGTCAGAGGCGTCAGGCTTGGGTGGGGGGTGGAGCAAGTGATCAGAGGGAGATGGGGGTCCCCTGCCCAGGCATGATTCCTGGGCCAGAGGCCTCAGGCCTGGGCGGGGGCCAGAGCCAGTGATCGGGGGGAGATGGGGGTCCCCTATCCAAGCCTGACACCTCTGGCGGAGGCATCAGGCCTGGGCAAGGGGCCGATCAGGCAATCGGAGGGTGATGGGGGTCTACGCCTCTGGCCGAGGCATCAGGCCTGGGCAAGGGGCAGAGCCAGCAATCGGAGGGGTCTGGGGGTCCCCTGCCCAGGCCTGATGCCTGGGCCAGAGGCATCAGGCCTGGGCTGGGGGCAGAACCAGTGATGGGGGGAAATGAGGGTCCCCTGCCCAGGCCTGACGCCTCTGTCAGAGGCGTCAGGCCTGGGCAAGGGGCCGATCCTGCGATTGGAGGGTGATGGGGGTCAACGCCTGAGGGCTCCCAGTATGTGAGAGGGGGCAGGCTGGGCTGAGGGACACTCCCCCCCCCACACACACCCAGTGCATGAATTTCGTGCACTGGGCCCCTAGTTATCTATATAAAAGCCTAAGTGACGGTTTGACCATCCAACCGATAGCTATGATGCACACTGACCACCAAGGGGCAGATGCTCAATTCAGGAGCTGCCGAGCTGTGGTGACTTGGCAGCTGTGGTTCTCGGGTGACGCACCCGGCACCAAAGAGGAAGGAGCCCGATTCTGGGGTGCGTCACCTGAGAACTGCCCTCTCGCAACCTGGGACCCCTCAGGGGATGTTGGAGAGCCAGTTTTGGCCTGATCCCCACAGATAAGGCCAACGGCCTCTAGTTTTTTATATTTATACTAGAGGCCCAGTGCATGAATTTGTGCACAGGTGGGGTCTGGCCGGCCCACCCTGATGGGGGCCCATTGGGCCAGGCCAGTAGGGGGGAGGGGCCGCAGGTGGTTGGCTGGCCCTGCCCCTGATCGGGGTGATGAACTCCTTTAGCTTTTTCTTGTCTGTGAAGCTCTTTATCTGGCCTTCAATTCTAAATGAGCTTTGCTAGGTAGAGAAGGGCGTGGCAAGAAATATTCAAAGTGACAAAGAGCAAGGACCTGCAGCCAGGGTGACCTTCCTTTTGAAAGGACGTGGCTGCTCTGCGAGTCGAGGGTTCAGTCTCCTAAAACCCGGGTCAGTCCGGGTCAGTCTTTGCATCGGGTGAGTGGAATCGCTGAGGCCTATTTGAGATTCACCAAGGCTGGGAGGTGATCTCAGAACAGTTAAAAACACATTTGTGAAGGGATGTTATGGGTTCTCTCTCATCAAAAAGCCCACGTGTCTGTGCTACACCAACAGGGTTGCTTTAACACTGAAGCCTCCATCCACAAGCCCACCCACCTCCAGGAGCTGGCAGAAAGTTGAAAGTGGCCATGTCGATGAGGCCAGTGCCAGGCAACCTGGCAGGTGTCAGCAGCTCAGCAGTCTGAGCCCCAGGTGTGGGGAGATGGGCTCTGACATCACCATCATGTGGAGGATTTGTTGCCATCACTGGCGCTCCCGGCATCCCAGAGCTTGTTGCTATTTTGTTTTATTTTTATCTCCTTTTCCCTTTAAACCTCTCCAGGTTGCGTGCGTTCGAGAGAATAGCAGCCTTTGCAGCCTCCTCACCAGAGAGCATGCCTTCAATCTGGGTTCATGTGCAGCCCGACAGAGTCCTGTTTAGAAACACGTTTGGGTTTGCATTCTTTGCGCTGTTACCGATAAAGAGGGTTTTAGATTCTGGCACATAAATATGTTCCCATCCATGAGGGCAGGATGCTGAGCGCAGACACAGGCACAGCCACAGTTCTTCACTCACTCACAGGCCTTTGTCCAGGGGCAGCGATACAGGCCCTTTGCACACGGAGGAGGCCGGGGGGCAGGGTCGGGAAGCAAACGTAGAACACGGCCATCCGTGGGCCTGCTTTCCCAGACCTTCTGTCTCAGTCCCAGTCTTCCCGCTCTGGGTCTGTAGTGTCTTCCTCTTAAGGCAGATACAGGCGGCTGTGGGACATGATGTTTATCCCACGCTGTTTCTCCATGTTGGTGGTCAGCATGGGGTTCCTGAATCAGGCTTCCTTCGGCATTGTGGTGGTGGGGGAAGACAGCATGAAAGTGCGAACACAACCCTTGTGGACCCCTCGCTGAGCACCTTCTGTATACCTTCTGTATACTTGATGGGCATCTCCCCTCAGAAGGGGTGCTGACAACTCAGTTGCGTGCTTCCTGTAGGTGGGGCCAGACAGGGGGAAGGGCCGCAAGAGGTGGGGGGGGGGGCGATCTGGCCCAGATCAGGCTGGTTGGCTGCCGCAGTGCACATCATAGCCACCAGTCATTCCGGTCGTTCCGCCATAACGGTTGTTGGGCTTTTATATATATAGAAACTATAAAATGATAAGTATATACAACAAAAAAATAAGATAAAAGAATCAAGGTTTTAAAGTGTTTACTTCTTTGTTTGGAATATATGCAAGAAAAAGAAATAAAGACATCATCAACCCCAGAGATTGAAATGTGTCATTTGACATACATCATCCCATAAAGTATATAAACAATTACATGGCTCACTGCAGTTCTTTTTGCATAATACATTTTCATAAGAGTTTATTACATACCTAGGAATTATATAAGTGGGACAGCTAATTTTCTCTAATGTTAATGACTAATATCTGAGTTAGAAATGGAAAGGAGATTTTTCATATACTAGGGATTATTTTAATTTTTCAATTTTGAACCACTTAATTTTTTTCAGTTGATTTTAATAGCACATTAAATGTTATTACATATGAATTATGGGAGCATAAAAATATTACACTTGTTCTCATTAATAGACTGCACTTTACACACTTTCCTTTTAATAAAAATGTAGTATCTTAAAATGTTCATTTATGTGTCAAACTAAATTATGTTGCAATTTTCATTTAAACAGCTGAGATGGACTCTATAAAAAAAGGCTTATGATGTTACTCTATTTAAAGTAGTAGTGGTGAATTTTGATGCCCCACTACTAATCCCATTAACTTCTCCTCCTGGTGACATGAATTTAGTGTCTGTTGTTCCCTCCTCCCCGCAGCTAAACTCAATTTAGAAATGCTTACTAAATTGGCAAGCACAAATATTTAATCATAGTAACCTAAATTTGATTCATCCTGCACTAGTATAGACTCACCATATGAGAATCTGTGCCCTCATGTTGATTCTTGTTTTCCACACGGCTAAAAATTGAGTCAGATGGTAATTCTCTTTTACATATAATGTCCATGGTTTTCAGAATAACTTGCACATTTGAAAAAATGTTTGGATACATATAATATATCTCTCCAGAGAAAGAAAGTGCTATTTTAAGAAAAAAATTGTGAGAAATATTTCATTAATATCTTGTATAGTGTTTCATTTGTCTTTTAGTTATTAAAGTATAATTAAATTCAGTACTTCAGTGCTGAAACTGCTGTACAATTCCCCATGCAGATTTATAATGTTATGTATGCCCCCTTGTGGTGTAATAGAAAACTACAAGGTAAATAATTTGTATATGAAAGTTTATATGGCGGAATGCCCACTTAAGAATAGTTACTGCCCAGCTGGTGTGGACCAGTGGTGTAGCATTGACATTTGAACCCGGAGTTCACAGTTAGATTCCCAGTCAGGACACATGCCTGGGTTGCAGGCTCGATCCCCAATAGAAGGCATGCAGGAGGCATTCGATCAATGATTCTCATCATTGGTGTTTCTATCTCTCTCCCTCTCCCTTCCTCTCTGAAATCAATAAAAAATATATTTTAAAAAAGAATACTTACTGAACAACAATGCTTGGAAACTTTCAGCTGATAATAAATGAAGTTAAAATAGATACTATATTTATAATGAATACTTTAAAATTGTAACCCTAGAAACAAACTAATGTCATTGCTTTTAACCCAACATTCTCCATTTTTATTGCTTTTCAAGATATTATTAATTTTTTAAAGTATATATTTTAAGTATAGCAACAATTATGTCATTTAACATAAAACTATATGATATTTAACAGAACCATCTTCATGCTGTTTCTCTTATAAACTTTTAGGCTATCTCTGAGTTTTAGTTCATTGACAAAGTGGAAAAATTCGTAATAACCAATCTTCTACTGGATTGTTATATGGATCGGTGGCATCTGCTAATAGCTTTGGGTAGGAATTAGCCTGTTGTTGAAAACAGAGATATAGCCTAAGTAAGGCTGTACTTAACAGTATTTGATAAGAGGGCAAAATTTGGAGATTTTATCTTTATATAAAACAAAGATATTGGCTTTCTTGGGATATATCCACAAGAATAGGCTAAAGTGAGAACTTCAGGTTTTATTCAAAATTTACTTGTCATCATCCTCTGAATATTTGAGGAATCACTATGTTGAACACTATAGGAATTAAAGAAAGGATCCTACATAATAAAAGCCTAATATGCTAAGTGTTCGGTTGTCTGTTCAACCAATCAAAGCGTAATAAGCTAATGATATGCTAAGGCCGCTCAACCACTTGCTATGATGTGCACTGACCACCAGAGGGCAGTCAACCAGTCGTTATAATGTGCAGTGACCACCAGGGGGTAGATGCTCCGACCAGTAGGTTAGCTTGCTGCTGGGGTCCAGACTATCGAGACTGAGTTAGACGGGCCAGACATGCCCTAGAGCTCTCCTACAGTCCCTCCCCAGCTGGCCAACCTTCCACGTCCCTCCCGGCCCTGATGGTACACTGGTGGGGTCCGTCAGCCTGGCCTGCACCCTCTTGCAATCCAGGACTCCTCAGGGATGTTGGAGAGCCAGTTTCAGCCTGATCCCACCGGCCAGGCCAAGGGACCCCACTGGTGGACGAATTTGTGCACCAGGCCTCTAGTTTATAATATAATAATGAAATCAAAACAAGAAATATGATAAGCATGCCTTCCTATTCTGCCAGTCTACAGCCTTGTCTTGGTTTCAGACCTATCAGAACTTACAGTAGTGTTTATTGGTCAGTCTCCAAAAACACTTCCACTATTACCTTCTGTTCCCTCCTCCATAACTTTTCATCAAATACTATTCTGTTTTTTGTATCTTGAGTCTCTTCATGTCTTATCCTACAACTAGAGGCCCAGTGCACAAAAATTTGTGCACTCAGGGGTGTGGGGCCCCTCAGCCTGGCCTGTGCCCTCTCGCAGTCTGGGATCCCTCGGGGGATGACCACCTGCTGGCTTAGGCCTGCCCCCTGGGGGATTGGGCCTAAGATGGCAATCATATATCCCTCTGGCAGCCCAGCATCCCTCAGGGGATGTCCACTTGCCAGCAGGGAGCAGGCCTGAGCTGCAGTCGGACATCCTTAGCACTGCTGAGGAGGGAGAGGCTCCCACCACCACCACTGTACTGGCAGCCATCAGCCTGGCTTGTGGCTGAGCAGAGCTCCCCCATGTGGGGGCACACTGACCACCAGAGGGCAGCTCCTGCATTGAGCTTCTTCCCCCTGGTGGTCAGTGTATGTCATAGTGAACAGTCATTCCCAGTCTTTCTGCTGTTAGGGTCAGTTTTCATATTACCCTTTTACTATATAGGATAGAGGCCTGGTGCACGGGTGGGGGCCGGCTGGTTTGCCCTGAAGGGTGTCCTGGATCAGGGTGTGGGTCCCGCTTGGGTGCCTGGCCAGCCTGGATGAGGGACTGATGGCTGTTTTCAGGCTGGCCACACCCCCTTTAGGGTGGGGGTCCCTGCTAGGGTGCCTGGCCAGTCTGGGTGAGGGGCTGAGGGCCATTTTCAGGCTGGCCAGCGACTGAAGCTCCAGCCTCTCCTTTTTTTCTTTTTTTTTTTAATTCTGAGATTTATTTACCTTCTATAATTGAAACATTGTTGCCGTCACTGGCGCTCCCAGCTCTGAGGCTGCAGCCAGCTGAAAGCAGGTATCTGGGGTTTGTTTAGCTTCTATAATTAAAACATTGTTGCTTCCAGAACTCAGAGCCGGGTCATGGCAGGTGGGGAACCTTGGCTTCCTCCATCACTGGAGCAAGCAAGCCTCCTGCTCGCTTCAGCTGCGTGGCTGCCGACCGCCATCTTAGTTGGCAGTTAATTTGCATATTTCCCTGATTAGCCAATGGGAAGCGTAGCAGAGGTATGGTTAATTACCCTTTTTGTCTTTTATTAGATAGGATATACTAATCTTCTTTTGACCCTGTTTTTTTTTTTTTATCTGAATTACTGACATATTTCTCCTTCCTTTCATAGCTAAGCTTTTTTAAATAGTTCACCATCTCTGTCTTATACTTTAATTTTCCCTTCACTCTTTGTTTACAGTCAGTCTGAATGTTGCTTTCACGTCTCTACTCAGGAAGCTCCCAAGATCAACAGTGGCTTTCTGGTTGTAGAAACCCATCATGACTTTCAATCCTCCAGCTACTTAATACTACTACAGCTCTTAATAATGTTGATCTTAAACCAAAATCTTAAATCCAAATCTCTTTGGATTTCTATGCCATTGCCCTCTTCCTATTTCCCTCAGTTTTCTGTTACTGATGTCTGTTACTCCAAGGATCTATTAAATGGTTATGATCCCAAGACTTTATTTCTATAATTAATTTATACCCACCACCATCTCCCACCCTCAGGTTGTCTCAGCCACATTAACATGGAAGACGGTCAATTCATCCATGTTAATATCCACGAAATAAGGGAATCTAGGCTTCATGTGTTGCTCTAGTTCCAATCCTGTGTTTCTAACTACTAGCTTGGTATATATACATAAGTGACCTTCAAATTCAACATGTCCAATGTTTCTACAAAATTTTCTCAGTTTAAAACATCATTATCTCGAGCCTATTAATCAACATGTAAAACTTAGGGTTCCTCTTGAATTCCTTGCTTTCCCTTATATATTGCCTAGATCCAACACATCACTTAAGTCCAGTGTCTTTTCAAGACTACTTTACTGAATCCTATTCTCATTTTAATTGTATTTAACATCTCTTGCCTATACTGATATCATAGCTAACTGACCTCCGCATCCACTCAGTCCTTACTCCAATCCAACACCCCCATCATCACTAGGGTTACCTTACTAAAATATTAATTTAACTTCCTTACAATCTAGAGAAGTAGCGACTACTACATATAAGGAAACTGAGTCAGACAAGGTGGTAGAAGTAGCTAAGTAGAAAAGTTAAAAGTAAAAACACATGCAACCTGGTCCAGAAACTGTACCCATCATCTTTCATGAAATACACAGCTTATGCTCTTTATAGTGATAGCCTGAGCTTCACAAAATATAACATAAAACATTCATAAGTGTAGAAAATAAGAGATAGTCTACCGTATAAAAATGGTTGAAGTCTAAGTAAGTGTTCTTTAAAACTTTCTAGGTGACCATACAGGAAATATATAAAAAGTCTTAAGGAGATCAAATAGCCAATCTGTCAAAAGAGAAACAAAAAAGCATTTTTGTGTTGCATCAATAAATGTTTAAAAACCATAAAGAAAATAAACCATTTTCTTATTACATTTGCTTTTGATGGAACAATTTCCAACTCTTGAGATTGTGTGCTTTTGAAATAATTCTAAAACATATCAAGGTTGAAATACTGGTTCAGCCAAAACACATTTATAAATCATCTCTACATTACACATAATGACCAGTACTGAATGATATTCTGTTCTGTGTCCTTTAGAACAGTATTTTTCAAATTGTAAGCCATGGTCTTTAAGTGCGTCATGAAATCAATTGAGAGGGGATTTTAAAATAAAATACCATAGTGCATTGCACAGTTCCTCGTTTCACTTATATATAAGTGAGTATGTTTTAATGTGTGTGCTGGATTGCAATGTAAAATATATTTCTCCCTATGGGTCTCAGTCAAAACAGTTTAAAAACACTGTTTTAGGTAGTTTGAGAAATAGTCTGCCTATTCATAGTATTCTGTACTAAGATCCCCATTCCCTCATGAAAAAATATCATTACTAAATAAAGATAATGACTTATTTTTGTGAAGTTTAAAATACATGCATAGCTAAAACAGTTTTTTCACATAGACAAGAAAATGGAATATCTTCAAAATCATATGATATGCAAGATTTCACAGAAAATAACCAAAAAAAACCCCAACTAAGTATGGAAATAAAGAGAACACATACGCTTTTATTTACTAAATCACAGGATTGTGGAGAACCAAATAATCTTCTCTATATATAAAAGCCTAAGTGACCAAACTACCAAACGACCGATCAACCAGTCACCATGATGCGCACTGACCACCAGGGGACAGATGCTCAATGCACAGGATCGGGCTCCCTCCTGTCTGAATTGGGCCTGTGGGGATTGGGCTTCCTCCTGTCTGAATTGGGCCTGTGGGGATTGGGCTCCCTCCTGTCTGAATTGGGCCTGTGGGGATTGGGCTTCCTCCAGTCTGAATTGGGCCTGTGGGGATTGGGCTTCCTCCAGTCTGGATTGGGCCTGTGGGGATCGGGTTCCCTCCTGTCTGAATTGGGCCTGTGGGGATCGGGCTCCCTCCTGTCTGAATTGGGCCTGTGGGGATCGGGCTCCCTCCTGTCTGAATTGGGCCTGTGGGGATTGGGCTCCCTCCTGTCTGAATTGGGCCTGTGGGGATTGGGCTTCCTCCAGTCTGGATTGGGCCTGTGGGGATTGGGCTCCCTCCTGTCTGAATTGGGCCTGTGGGGATCGGGCTCCCTCCTGTCTGAATTGGGCCTGTGGGGATTGGGCTCCCTCCTGTCTGAATTGGGCCTGTGGGGATTGGGCTCCCTCCTGTCTGAATTGGGCCTGTGGGGATCAGGCTCCCTCCTGTCTGAATTGGGCCTGTGGGGATCGGGCTCCCTCCTGTCTGGATTGGGCCTGTGGGGATCAGGCTCCCTCCTGTCTGAATTGGGCCTGTGGGGATTGGGCTCCCTCCAGTCTGAATTGGGCCTGTGGGGATTGGGCTCCCTCCTGTCTGGATTGGGCCTGTGGGGATTGGGCTCCCTCCTGTCTGGATTGGGCCTGTGGGGATTGGGCTCCCTCCTGTCTGGATTGGGCCTGTGGGGATTGGGCTCCCTCCTGTCTGGATTGGGCCTGTGGGGATTGGGCTCCCTCCTGTCTGGATTGGGCCTGTGGGGATTGGGCTCCCTCCTGTCTGGATTGGGCCTGTGGGGATTGGGCTCCCTCCTGTCTGGATTGGGCCTGTGGGGATTGGGCTCCCTCCTGTCTGAATTGGGCCTGTGGGGATTGGGCTCCCTCCTGTCTGGATTGGGCCTGTGGGGATTGGGCTCCCTCCTGTCTGGATTGGGCCTGTGGGGATCCAGCTCCCTCCTGTCTGGATCAGGCCTATGGGGATCAGGCCTGTGGGGACGGGACTCCCTCCTGTCTAAATTGGGCCTGCAGGAATCAGGCTGAAACCAGCTATCTAACATCCCCCAAGGGGTCCTGGATTGGGAGAGCGTGCAGGCCAGGACGAGGGACCCACTGGTGCATGAATCTCTGTACTGGGCCTCTAGTAATAATAATAATAATAACTATCACTACGTCAATGTCAAACTATATGTGTATCTAAATCCTCTTAACAATAATGAAGAGAATTATTAGATCTACATGTAAAAAAAAAACAACAAAAGAAAATCTAAAAATGATTCTACACAGTCTCAGTGATTCACCTACAACTATTAAACAAATAAGTGTCATTACTAGACTTTGAACCCAGAATTATGTGACTTGCACCAAAAGTCATGAACTTTCTATTACAGCGGGGATTTTTCCCAATATTTTTATCACAAACTTATATCAGTAAAATAAATTCTGAGAATTCATCATCAGTATTTGTAAGTGTATCCTTAAATTATAACCATATACCATTCATAGAATTAAAAAAAAATTTGTTTATAAGGTATGCCCAAGATATCTTCTCATATAGACCACTTTGATATATTTCTGGGCCTCTCTAAGAAACTGAAGTGAATAACTAATCTGAAGAAATTTAGGATTTTGCAAAGGATTAAAGATTGGCATTAAAATAAAAATTAATGTTTTAAAATTTAATGTGAGAAAAATAGAAAACTACCTGAGACGCATATCAGTTTGATCACTGTATTATACCCCAATTTGGTCATGAGTTTTACCTGATCTAGAGTCTGTCTCTCATTATAGCTATGCTTGAGAAACAGGTTTTTAAAACTTTCCTTTATAATATTCTGAAAGGCCAGATTTTCATTGAAAACTCTACTTTTGTATGTCTCTAAAGAATTCAGAAACTTTCTGTGCATCCTGCCTCATGTATCGTTTATCAACATAGTCTCTCTGTTGCTTGACAACTCAAGCTTTACCTCCTAAAGCTCTGCTTGTCAATTTCTCTTTCTTTACTCTCCCATCTTTTTTTCCCTTTATTCTTTACCCCCTTCTCTCCTTCTCTTTCCATCTCTTCTCTTCTAGCCTTCCTTTTATTTCTTTATAATAAAACTATAAAACCACTAGTTACGCTAAATTTATTTTACTAACAAACTTTGCAGCAAGCAACATGATCACCACACATGACATCAATCCAGGAGCTTATAAAACATGAACTACTGGAAGATGATTTCCCATCTGATGGCTCTAAAATGGCTGGGAATACTGAGAGAACAATGATTTTTCTCAAACTGAGCAAGCATTTTAAAAAGTGAGCAAGCATTTAAGGTGATCTGTTGGTATTTTTAAATGAAAAAGTGGCATTTTAAAATCCTTAAAATAGGAGAAAAGCTACATATACTAAGATATAAGGATACACTTGATTTTTAATTGAATCCTAGAGGCCCAGTGCATGAAATTCATGCACTGGGGGGGGGGGGGGCTCAGCCCCACCTGCACCCTTTTGCAGTCCTGGAACCCTCACTCCTTACCGCCCACCTGTTCACTGCTCCTTACTGCTTGGCTTGCTGCTCCTTAGTGCTGCTGCGGAGGTGAGAGAGGCTACCGCCACTGCTGCTGCGCTAGCCAGCCATGAGCTCAGCTTCTGGCTGAGCGGCACTCGCCCAGTGGGAACACACTGACCACCAGGGGGCAGCTTCTGCATTGAGCGTCTGCCCCCTGGTGGTCAGTGCGCATCATAGGAACTGGTCATTCTGGTTGTTTCACCATAACGGTCACTTAGGCTGTTATTATATAGACTAGAGGCCTGGTGCACAAAAATCTGTGCACTCGGGAGGGTCCCTCAGCCCGGCCTGTGCCCTCTTGCAGTCTGGGAACCCTCGGGGAATGACCACCTGCTGGCTTAGGCCTGCTCCCCGGGGAATTGGGCCTAAGCTGGCAGTCAAACATCCCTCTGGCAGCCTGGGAGCCCTCAGGGGATGTCCACTTGCCAGCAGGGAGCAGACCTAAGCTGCAGTCCGGCATCCTTAGCGCTGCTGAGGAGGCAGGAGAGGCTTCCACCATCACCGCTGCACTGGCAGTCATCAGCCTGGCTTGTGGCTGAGCAGAGCACCCCCTGTGGGAGCACAATGACCATCAGGGGGCAGCTCCTGCATTGAGCATCTGCCCATGGTGGTCAGTGTGTGTCAGAGTGACCAGTGATTTCCAGTTGCTCTGCTGTTAGGGTCAATTTGCATATTGCCCTTTTATTATATAGGATAGAGGCCTGGTGCATGGGTGGGGGCCAGCTGGTTTGCCCTGAAGAGTGTCCCGGATCAGGGTGGGGGTCCCACTGGGGTGCCTGGCCTGCTTGGGTGAGGGGCTAAGGGCCGTTTTCAGACTGGCCATATCCCCGTCAGGGAGGGGGGTCCTGCTGGGGTGCCTGGCCAGCCTGGGTGAGGGGCTGAGGGCTGTTTTCAGGATGGCCACACCACCTTCGGGGGGGAAGGGTCCTGCTGGGGTGCCTAGCCATTCTGGGTGAGAGGCTGATGGCCGTTTGCAGGTTGGCCACAGCCCCTTCAAGGTGGGGGTCCCTGCTGGGATCCTTGCCAGCCCGTGTGAGGGGCTGATGGCTGTTTGCAGGCTGGCCAAGCCCTCCAGTAGGGACCCTCACCCCATGAGGGTGTGGCCATCCTGGGTGAGGGGCTGATGGCTGTTTGCAGGCTGGCCACAGCCCCCAGCCACCCAAGCTCCCAGTGGAGGCTGGCTGGAAGCAGGTATCTGGGATTTATTTAGCTTCTATAATTGAAACTTTGTTGCCTTTTGCGGAGGCCACAGCCGGCCAGAGCAGGTGGGAAGCTTGGCTTCCTCTATGGCTGGGGCAACCAAGCCTCCTGCTTGCTCCAGCTCCGTGGCTGCTGGCTGCCATCCTGGTTGGGTTAATTTGCATATCGTCGCTCTGATTGACTTGTGGGCATGGCTTGGGCATAGTGAAGGTACAGTCCATTAGCATCTTTGTCTTTTGTTAGTGTAGAATAGAGGTCTGGAGAACGAAATTCGTGCATGAGAAGGGAGGGTCCCCTCAGCCCAGCCTGCACCCTCTCCAATCTGGGATCCCTCTCACAATCCAGGACTGCTGGCTCCTAACTGCTCACCTGCCTGCCTGCCTAATTGCCCCTAACTGGCCCCTCTGCCAGCCTGATCACCCCTAACCACCTCTGCCTGCCAAACTGATCGCCCCTAACTACCCCCCTGCTGGTTTTGTCACCCCTCATGGCCCCCCTCTGCTGTCCTGGTTGTCCCTAACTGCCTACCCTTCCAACCTGGTTGACCCTAACTGCCCTCCCTGTTGGCCTGGTTTCCCCCAACAGCCCCCCTGCTGGCCTGGTCAACCCAACTGCCCTGCTGACAGCTTGGTCACCCCTCATAGCCCCCCTTTCCGGCCTGGTTGCCACCAATGGCACCCCTGCCAGCCTAGTTGCCCCTCACTGCCCCCCTCTGCCAACCTGGTAGCACCTCACTGCCCCCCCCCCCGCCAGCCTGGACACCGCATGCAGCCTGCTGCTCAGTCATTTGGTTGTCCCTCACTAACCCCCCTGCCAGCCTTGTCACCCTACTCAGTCTGTTTGGTCATCCTTTCGGTTGTTTCGGATGTGACGGCCCCTGGCATACATAGATATAGATATAGATATAGATATAGATATAGATATAGATATAGATATAGATATAGATATAGATATAGATATAGATATAGATAGATATATAGATATAAATATAGATATAGATATAGATATAGATATAGATATAGATATAGATATAGATATAGATATAGATATAGATATAGATATAGAGATATAGATATATAGATATAAATATATATAATTATTTTCTTACATAGTTGGTGATATATTCTCTAGAACTATCTCTATTTGAATAGCAAGCAATAATACATTACCCAGCCCACCCGGTGTGACTCAGTGGTTGAATACTGACCTGTGAACCAAGAGGCCACAGTTCAATTCCAGTCAAGGCATATACCAGGACTGCAGGCTCAATCCCCAGTAGGGGGTGTACACGGGTAGCCAATCAATGATTCTCTCTCAACTTTGAAGTATCTGTCTCTCTCTCTCTCCCTCACTCTTCCTCTCTGAAGTCAACAAAACTATTTTTTAAAAATGCATTGCCCACATTTAGAGAAGACTAACACAAACTGCCAAGTGAGAGAATATTCTATAATAAACCAAACACTCTGTTCAGATCCTAAAACAGATGCTATACAGTTATACATAGTACATGTAGTAATTACAACACATTAAAATTATTTTAAAACATACCTTTGCCAGCTTTATTTCCAAAGAGTATAAGTATGGCTTTAGGAATGCATCACAACAGAGTCTATATAAAATTGATTCCGCAAGAAAAAATAAGGCAGGTGGATGATCATAATAAAAGGAAGCATGGTCCAAGGAAGCATAAAGCACATTTAAAGCTTCTGAAAAATCAAAAAGTAGAAACTCTATAGTTGATAAATTATGCTGTTTTCTATATACTACAATTAAGTCTTACAGTGAACTATTTCCCAAGACCAGACTGAAGTTTTAAAATATTTACAAATTCTTTGACCCCTCCCATCAAGTCCGTCTCCTTGAACCTTGAACCTGATCAGGTCTAGTAGCTGCTTCAACCAATAGACTGGCAGAATTAACACTGCAGGGTTTCCCAGGCTAGATTAGAAAAGGCAATCCAGCTGCCACCTGGATCTTTCTTTCAAGATAGGACCTTTGGAACCTTAAGCTGCCATGAAGGAAGCCCAGCTTTTTCAGAAGTCACAAGGCTCAAAAGACCATAGAGACAGAGATGAGAAAGCAAGAGAGAATGCCTAAGGAGCTCCAAGCTGTTCCAGCCAACACAAAATAGATCACCCAGCCACATACACAATCGTGTGGGAAATAAAACAGAATTGGATGACAAAAGACAGTGCTAAAAATAAGTGCTATAATAGAGAAGAGTAGGAAATCAAGGCAGAGAAAATAGGGCCCAGTGGAACTGAACAAGGAAGAATATTGAGCAAAAGCCCTAAAGAAAATTGCACCTCAAATAATCACAAAGATTTGAAGAACTGTCATGTAAGTATCTGAGGAAGAACAGAAAATGCAGGGACTTGAGAAAGGAAAAGCCCTGGCATAGTCAAGGGACGGGAAGGAGACCGGCATGGCTGGGGGATAAGGAATAAGCAGGGAAGGCAGCCAAGAGCCAGATCACCCATAGCCTCGTAGCCCATAATATAAAGTTAGAGTTCTTTTTAGGTTAAGATAAAAGAAAATATCTGGAATTTAGAATGGTCACTGCTGACTGGAGAGTGGACAGTAGAATAAGGAACCTCCAGACAAGGCTGGACACTGATGAGGAGGGTGTTTCAGTTGTGGAGCTGGTAGAAAGAAATCATACTTAGGTCTTTTATTTGGAGTTCAATATTATCATGAGCTTTTGGTTGTGTGTGACAGAATACACAGTGTCTTCAAAATAACTATGCTTGTAACTTCACAAGATCAAAGTTGGAAAGGCTCCAAGGCTGGTCAAGGTAACTGCCCTCTGTGTGCATGTCTCCATCTTCTAGTTCCCCTGGTGTACCTGATGACTGTGATGACTACACAAGCACTAGGCATTTTGTTCTTTCCACCATAGCATTTAGAGAAGAATCCAGAAGCATAGGGAGGAAAGGGGTGCTTTGTTCTCAGATATGTCTTTATCAAAAGCAGTTCAAAGAATAAGTATTCCTAACAGACTCGTCTTCACATCTCTTGATCAGGACCAGGTCCTGTGACTCCCCCATCTATCTAATCACTGAAGTTTAAAGGGGTGTTGTCTTAATTAGCTTAGCTCAATCATGATTCACCCCTGATGCTGGGAAAGGCCAGTCCACTTCTGAATCACATGACTGCAGGATGCCTGAACAAAACTGAGGTTTAATTGACAAAGAAGAGCAAGTGGCTGCTGGTTGCTGGTAAGCCAAGAGTGTTTACTTCCATATCATTTAAACATTTAATAGAGGTGAAGCTGTGGATGGCACTCTGACAAAGTGCCGTATAGGCAAGTTAAATGCAAAATTGTTCTTACTCTTCTTGTTGCTTGGAAGCTCCCAGACAGCACTACAAAACCCAATTTACACAGGGAAATACTCTCTGACCTCATGCATTTCACATTCTAAAAACTCATTTTAAAAGGCACACACATAAAATGTAGGATAATGATAAAAGCAATTTTACCTCCTTAAAAATAATGGTTTTTAATTTCTTTTTTAGATTAGTTGGAGGGTAGTTTGAAAGGAGACATATAAGTGAGAAGTGATAAATGAAAAGGTAATGAGTAAAGTAGCTGTTTAAAATAAGTAAAAAACTAACGGCCATTTGGTTAATGTTTTATGAGTAAGAATTCTAAAGTGCAGAATCAAGTTTCTCTATAGTCCCTATTATAATTGAAAAATCACTAAATGACACTTTATATTACTTTTTAATTAGTTACTAATTTTAGAAAAAAGCAATAAAGACTATGCTGAGCAAAAGAGTTTAAAGCAAATTTGTAATTAAAAAGTTGAGCAAATTCATTAATTCAAAATTACAAAAGGAACTTTCATAATGAAACATTATCAGGTATTTCGATAGAAAAAGACAAATTTTTTCCTGGATCCTACACAATTTCTAAATATGAAAGGTCTCAAATTACACCTTCACTGCTAATTTAAAAAACACTTAGAGTAACTAGGAAGAATTTAGTTAAAGTACATACCATCTTGAATTTGTCCTTTGCATTGAGCCAGATATGATACTTCAATCCATGTAGTAGGAAGATGCACATGTTCCCCGGTGCCTAATGTGCTGAGACCCAATTTTCTCTGTGATGGGGAAACATGAAAGAGGCAAACAAACATGTACAATTTATTTATTTATTTATTTATTTGTTTGTTTGTTTGAATTATCCCTTAATTATATTTTCAATGTCATTCTATGAGGCTGATGCTCTGTGGCTAGAGTTGTATAAATTTTTATTTTTTATTTTTGCTTTTATTATTTTTACATGTTGACCCTTTATGTAAACTGTTTTAGTATTAAAATGTAGAGAATGTTTGCTACTATTCTGAGTGATATTATTAGTTATTTGTTGAAAATAATTATCACCATTTTCTAGGGCTTTCTTCTATTTTTATCTCATTTCCCTACCAAGAGGATGCATCTCTGATTTTAAAAAGAAAATAAAAGTATATTGATGAAATGTAATTCAATAGGAATTAGTTTCATGCCAAACAGCTGAAAAATTCTGGCTACTGTACTATAGATGGGCAGAAATTAATAAATATGACAACCCTCTGTGCATATATAGTGAAGGTTAAGAAAAGCTTTCTTGCCCTGGCCGGTTTGGCTGGGTGGATGGAGCGTTGGCCTGCGGACTAAAGGGTCCCAGGTTCGATTCCGGTCAGAGGCATGTGCCTTGGTTGCTGGCGCATCCCCGGTGGGGGGTGTGCAGGAGGCAGCTGATTGGTGTTTCTCTCTCATCGATGTTTCTGACTCTCTGTCCCTCTCCCTTCCTCTCTGTAAAAAAATCAATGAAATATATTAAAAAAAAAAAAAAAAAGCTTTCTTCCCTCTTGGGAAACCTGATATTTCAGTTACTTTTTTTTTAAAAGACAAAGTGGAATTTTCATTATCAAAAATGTATTTACCAGCCTTTGATATTTTGATGTGGGCTCTTTGACTAGTGTCAGCAGCAATATTCCCTAATAATTTAAGTGGAATCTTCACCCCAGAAGCCATTTGACATTGAATTATCTCTATATATAAAAGGCTAATATGCAAAGTGTCCCCTTGGGAGTTCCACCAGGAGAACAGGAGTTCGATCATTCACTATGACGTGCGCTGACCACCAGGGGGTGGTGTGGAACATGGCAGGCGACCAGCAGCAGTGGGGTGCTGAGGGAATGAGGGAAGGAGAAGGTAGGGAAGCAGGGAGGTGGTGAGGTGGGGAACCTGATTTGCCCTGATCATCGGCCAGGCCTAGGGACCCTACCTGTGTACGAATTTCATGCACCGGGCCTCTAGTTTGATTATAAACTTTAATTTGCATTAATATTTTTAACTATGCCTACTTATAATTAAAGAAAGGTGTATTCTTACCTTTTTCTTTCAATATTTTAGAACAAGTAATCATCTACCAACTAGAACAGAAAGTTCATATACCAACTAAATCAAATAATGTAACACTACCTTACATTTGAGAAGGATTTTTCTAGCTAGATCCAACAATTTTTCCTTCTCTTTTGGATTTTTTGTTTGGTTGAATCTCAAAATGAATTCTGCTGTGATTGAAAATGGTGGCCTAAACAAAACAAAACAAAACAAATCAATAATTATAGCTATCACTTCTAAATTTTAATTAACCAACTTCTGATGGTTAAGTGTAACTATTTTTTCTTAAAAAGCACCTTATAATAATGTTTCACACAAAACAAATCAGTAAAACAATATGTTTACAGTCCTCCTAGATTAATCTTATAATACTTAGCATATTTGGATTGAGAAACAAAATTCTCACGATGTCAATGAACTTTATAGCCTCTGGAAAAAATTTTCTGCTATGGTTGCCAGAAATCTTGTTGGTATATGCCTTCTTCCTAGGTAAAATCCAGCACAGCTTTAATTATGAAGACTGATTTATATCCTTAGATATGTCACTATTATTTGAATTTAAGATAAACTTTTATCCCATAATGTAAGCTGAATCAGTCCAACGATGGCTGGAGTGGGCAGGGAAGGAAAGATATATGTAGTAAGGTCAGAGTGACAAGTAGCCAAATTAACTCTAGATAAGATGGGAAGCCATTACAGGGTTTTGATAAAGGGTATGGCATGATTTAATTTAATTTTTAACATGATCGTCCCAATTCTGGGTTGAGAGTTGAAGTGTGTGGAGGTAGATGTAGCAAGGGAGGGAGCACACATATTTAAGTGAGAGGTAATGGTGGCTTGGATCAGAGTTCTAGCAATGCAAGTAAAAAGAACAGTTTGGATATTGGATATATCTTCACATGAGCTCTAATCAGACTGCCCAATGAATCAGAAATTAAGTGTGAGGGGGGAAAGGGGATTATGATTGAACTGAGTAACTGGAAGGATGGAACTGCCATTTACTGAGATGGGGAAGATTGATACAGAAGCAGATGTGGGGTGAGGGTGGAGAATAGGTTCAGTATTGGACATGTTATGTTTGAGATGACCGTGGCCATCCAAGTGACAGATGGATATATGAGTTTAATCTCAGGAAAAAGTTTCAGACTTGATACATCATTTTAAAAATCATTAACATATGTAAGATCTTTAAAGTCTTATGAATGAAAAGGATCCCATGAGGAAAGTATAGAGAGAGTACACAAGTATATCAAAGACAAGTGAGACAATTGAGTTGAGGTTGTATGCTAGAAAATGAGACTAAACTAGAGCATGAAAGATTTCATTTACATTCTGAAAAGATCACTACAGCTGCTGTGCAGGAGCAGGGACACTGATTAGGAGGTTGCTGAAGAAAGACAGGAATTAGATGATGGTGACTTAGTGGATGAGGAGGTCATAGAGATGAAGAAACTGCTTAACTACAAAAGGCCAAGAATTCATCTCAACACTAATTCTAAAGCTCACAAAAATCTGTTCCATAATTTAGTATTGATGTATCTGTGTTTTAGTCCTTGCTATAACTTGAGGTTCTTAAGTTTTTCCTTATTGCTATATATACAGTTTGCTTAGTGAACATCTGGTGATTAACTGATACTAAACTGTACTTTCTCTTTTCTACAGGAGCGGGGAAAGAGGCTCAGAGAGGGTAAGTATCAAACGCAAGGTCATAGCTTTAATAGTGAACAGGACCAATATTTGAAATAAGATGTCTAAGTCTTTTTACTCAGGTTTTTTTAAAAGATCCCTCAGAATATATTCCAGTATAGAAATATATACTGGGTGCATTCTTCTTAATAAAATAAACATCAATGTGACTTAAGCCTATTTCTCCACTACCATCTACAGACACCCCCAAACATACCCAACACACACAGAGACACACACAATATTTAGGGTTTCAAATATAAATTAAAAATACATTTTCTGAAATGAGATATTTTATCTCAACTTTTTCATAGGCTCTGAGGAAAAATGCATTTGTATGATTTTATTTCTAAAGCAGAGAAAAGCCTCAGGCTGAAAACAATATGTAATTTAATTTATATGCTTAGAATACACTTTATAAATAATTTAAGTTTTGTTGATTATTTTTCAATATGGATTGTGGCCTGTAATGAATCATAGAAAATATGGAAAGCCAGTGGTTTTCAGCTTTCTGTGTAGATATCACATACTTAATTGGTCTGCCACACTCATGTCAATAAATATATTAATGGAAAATCAATATAGCTATTTTAATCATTTCTTACCCATCAAAAATAAATTGAGATTGTTATAGTTATTTAATGATAAATACAACACATGATAAGAAGCAAAAGGAAACTTTGAAAAAGCAAATATAGGCATTTAAAAAGAAAACATACTTTAGTCTCACACATTGCAATTTTTTCAAATTATCAAAGAATTTCACAAAGATAAATGTAATCTACTCTAAGTGCATGAGTGCAGTTCTGTAGAAAAGGTAGTAGCTGAAGATCATTGTCTTAATTCTATATAATGAAAGCCTGATATGCAAATTGACCGAATGGCAGAACAACCGGTGGAATGACTGGTGGAACGACTGATCACTATGACGTGCACTGACCACCAGGGGGCAGACGCTCGACACAGGGGCTGCCCCCAGCCCGCAGGCCTCAGGCCAGCCAAGACAGGTCCCAGCAGGGGGCCCCGGATCACTCTGCTGGTCACCCCACAAATGGGCCCTGATTGCCGGCCAGGCCTAGGAACCCTACCCATGCATGAATTTGAGGCAGCAGGCCTCTAGTTTAATATAAAGAGAATATATTAAAGTCTCCCGACCACATGAATACCCTGCTCAAACTGACCCTTTATATACATTATCTGTGAATTCAGAATTCTTTTAGATGAAAATTTATTTGTTCAGTACATATTTAATGAAAGCCTCCTACATACAAGGTATTCTGTTAGCTACGATAGGACTAATAGAGGAAACGCCTGGCCTCAGCAAGTTCACAATCTAGGAGGGAAGGGAGACACATCACAAATGATGTAGCATAAAGGAAACTACTAAAAAGAAAAGCAAAGCTATGGGAGCACAGAAGGAGAACTCATGAGTCCAACACTTCCTAGTCCTATAAAGTTTGTTTAATCAGTAAGCTATAATCTTCCATCTGTGGAAATGTGGACAAAATCTTATAGAATTTTGAAAAGCATTAAGCCAGGATACATAGTCTGGTTCCTGGCAAATATTCAGCTGTAGATAACTGTGAGTTATAAGCATTATTGCTTTTGGTTAAATATTCAGAAATAGCTTCTTTGCACATATGGCACTTGAGCTGTCCCTTGAAGTACAGACAGAACTGGAATGTGACAGAGCAGCAGTTATCCCTTCCAAATCTTTCTCTGCTTCTTCCTGAGCACACGATCATCCAGGCACAGTCTTTATTTCCCAGTCTTTCTGGAAGATGTGTATGACCCATGGGCAAGCCTGGGGGATGTGCACATTTCAGGTCACTTCTAACTTACAGACAGGCTACTTTCTCTAGAATAAGACTTTTTTCTCTCTCTTTCCAGTAGACTGGAACACAAATATAGTGCTGAGTCAGCTTTGATCAGGCAAATGAGTACAATGCCCTATGATAATGAGGATCCTGAGTTTCTCACTGACCACGAAAATAGAGCTATTCTGTCAGCCTACACCCACTAGATTCATATGTCAGATAATACATGTCTATCTGACTTAAACCGCTGACATTGGTTGCTTGAAATTTACCCTAACAGAATGCTTAAACTCAAGATAAGAAATGAAGCTGAAAATGCTCAGTTGAGAACAAAAGTAAATGGCATTAAATAGCAATCTATGGCAGACACAGCTGCCTACATCAATGTCTATTCTCCTTCATTTCTTAGGAAAGATTCTTTCTGGCAATTAGGTATGCACTTATTTCTAGGTTTCAGCCAGTGAGATACAAGTAAAATTAAGATAGTAGTTCTGGAAGTCCCCTAATAAAGCACACAAACCTGTTTCCTGCCCTTCCTCTATTCTGCTGCACGAAGCATGACTGTGATGAGTGTCATCGCCAATGGATCATGAGGTGACCTTAAGAATAAGCCATTTACAGCAGAGCAGCTAGTTAGATGGAACCCAGGTCCTGTATCATCTTTCCAGCTCTGGACTAGTATGAAAAAAACTTCAAAGAAATAAACTTTGATTTTGTTTGTCATTGCTATTTTAAATTTTCTTAGTTGCAGTGAGCACTAATCCTATGTTATACATAGACTTTTGAGTTATATTTGATAAATAAGAGGGAATTACTGAACAGAAAAGTGATGACATTACAGCTCTGTTTAAAACGACTAAACTGAAAATCATATGTTCAATGGTTTGTAATGAGGAGTGACTGTAGGTAAACAGTTGGGCAATTATTTCAATGATTTAGATAAGAAGTAATAAAGGTCTGAACTGCAGTTTGGGCAATAATAAAAAAGGAGTAAATGAATATGGGAAATTAAGAAGAAGTAATAGAGTTTGGTGACTAATGAAATGTGAGAAAAGAAATTGTGAGGTTGGACATACACATAATCTCAAACTTTTGGTCCTACATGATTAGTAGTAGAGAGTTGACATCAAGACAATTAGATAGAGGAATTTGGCGATTCTGGACATACTATGATTTACCTGTGAGATATCCAAGAGCAGAGGCCTATAGTCCCAATGAACATGTGAGGTAGGCATTGTGAAGTGAATAAAATCTGGAAATAAATATTTCAGATTCACCTACATATCAGTGATACTCAAAACCATAAAATTTCAAGAGGAAGAGTACTGAAGAAATGGGATATCTTTTGGATAAATCCCAAAGTTAGGAAATAAGAAGGAAAGAAGAAACAAATATGATGGAGAATCAATAAAGTACTATAATGGAATTCAAATATGTGTACAATTTGAAATATAAACTCCTCCTCTGAGAATTATTCATTACTCGCTGCTGAGCCAGTATGTCTAAATTCTATATTAATACCATATGACTCCAAACACCTCACCCCCACACCCAGGGCTAAAGCTGGTTGGCTCACAATAGACATCTGGTTCAAGCTGGGCCAATCCAATCCTCTCTCAAGGGATTTTAAATAATCCTATATAATAAAGAGGTAATATCTAAATTGACCCTCACACCCTCACAAGATGGCTGCCTATGACCAGGCCATCAGGGGGTTAGTGAGGGACGACCAAACAACTGAACAGCAGGCTGCATTGGGCAACCAGGCCAGTGGGGCGGTGGTGGGGGGAGATGAGGGGTAACCAGGCTGGCAGGGGGGCCATTGGGGGCGACAAGGCCAGCATGGGGGGCAGTTGGGGTCAACCTGGCCAGCTGCGGGGGGTAATGAGGGGAGATCAGGCCAGCAAGGGGTGGGGCAGTTAAGGGTGACCAGGCAGGCAGGCAGGTGAGCGATTAGGAGCCAGCAGTCCAGGATTGTGAGAGGGATGTCTGACTGCTGGTTTAGGCCCGATCCCGAAGGGTCTAGATTGGAGAGGGTGCCTGCTGGGCTGAGGGGACTGCCGCCATGCATGAATTTTATTCACTGGGCCTCTAGTTATTTAATAATTTAATTAATTGATGTTATAGCTTAAAGGTGGCTTTTGAAGAAATGTTGTTCAAGACAACAAAACACCCTAAAGCAGAAAGCTAGTTTTTTACAATTGATCAATGTTTGTTGGATAATTTACTTTTGTATAGCCAGATTCCCTATCTTTTTAGAGTTTATAGTCTAGTGTAGTTACAGACTATATCCATTGACCATTTTATCTCCAGTATCTTTTAAAGACCACAAAGTGAATACTGAGTGAATGAGTGAGGTCTGGCTATAACTTCTGCTCTCAGGTTCCACAGGATAGCTCTATATATTGTTCCATTACGTTTTACTTTTGCTTCAATTAAACTGAATGTGCCTGTCCCATGCAAACAACAATCCTATACTGAGATACCAAACAATGGATAGAAGATGAAGACCATGACCAAAAATGCACATCTGCAGAGAGATGAAGGCCAAGGACAACAAGAGATTATTAGAGTTAATGTTAGAAAGTCAGTGGAGTTTCACTAGAGTTTCACTAGATAAATAAAAGCAAAACCCAAATTTAATAGTACTAATGAATACACGAATGAAAAAAATTAGGTACTGCTACACTTTGGGTAAGTATGATATGGGAAAGTAGTGAAAAAATGGAATGGAAACCGACTGATATTTTGAATAACAATTAACCTTAAGAATTAAAGAATTGCCAGGCCCTTTCCGGTGTGTCTATGACACAATTGAATGTATAAAGAATCCAGGAAGACAGATTTATTAAAAGACATAAATAAAGATTTGGTGATATGGGCACGTACAAAAATTTACTCTATAATCATCTCATCTAAATTTATTAATCCTGATGTACTGATTTTGGATTTGGGCTTCTGAAGTCAGATATTGGAAATATCCTCTGCATCCCTGATACATGTGTAATTTGATTATAGCATCTTTACATTGTGGATATCCAACAGACTTTATTCCATGAAACCAGAAATATGGGCCTTCGATTCATTTAGAAAAATATCTATGATTTTATATAGTCTTCAGTCTTAGTAAATGGAATACTGTCTTAAGCCTTGAAAATGCCTTTTTCTACTTACTAATTATTAATGAAGAAAACTCTAAACAGGTAAGAATCAAGGTGGCTGCTAATGCAGATTGAATTTTGAGCAGAAAATCATCTAGAAGAAAATTGAAGACTGAAAAATATTTACAAGTGTAAAAAGTTACTTTTCTAAATGTACTGTATACTCTTATACTTAGAATCATTCTATTCTGCATTTGGTGACAGCTTCAATGGTCCCTTCAAGGTTGTCTGTAAGAAGTCTATACTTAGGAAAATCTGTACTTCTAAAGCTTAATGTGAAGTCTCAAATTCACTTGTTACCTGCAGACTTTCACACCCCAAACACTGAGCTGCCCCTCCTCTCCAACACTAGAGCAGCCAAGGGTGAGTAACATATTCATTCTTGGGAGAACGAATATATTAGCACCTATTGGGTGAATCCTGACCAAGGAAGATGGACAGCAGGGAGCAGAAGAGATGAGTACTTCTTCAATTCTCTCTTCTCCGGTCTCCTGTGAGATGAGGGTTCTTCTTGAAATCGGTCTTGATAAGTCCTGTATGTCAAGTATGTCAAGTTCTTCTATGTTTCTATGTGGCAAGTTATGATTTAGTGATCAGCATGGTAATAATTAAAAATTTCTTGTCTCATTTTCTGTTAATTTATTCACTGCATTGACCTTCTGCAACTGAAATCAAGTATTAAAATCCTAATCTTTCTCATATTCTACCCTGTAGATACTTGAGCCAAGACAATGGTACAAGCCCAAGAATAAGAGGACTGTGGGTTTAAAATCTTGCAAGACACTATATATTTTGTACAGATAATCTTATCAGTAGTTGCTGATATACTATTTGGGGTAATATATCCTAAAGGAAGCTACACTGTAATATATTGATTGTGTTCATGCTTTTTATGGCCACCAGGCTCCTAAGTTACCATATTTTTGGCTAAATCATTTGTTATCCAAGGCAAATGCTACAAGTACAGATGTCTCAATCTAAAATTAACAGGTCTAATTACAAGATCTTAACCATTAGGATTTCATTTAAAGGCTTATAATAATTCAGATGCATAAAGCAAATACTATTGTTCAAATAACAAAAGACCAGCATATAAACGAGTCTAAAAAAGTTTCTTCCTGGTGCTTGACAGCAGACATTTAAAACCCACATAAAGAGCTATATTATATTAAAAATGTATACATATAAAAATCAAAATTATAGAGATATACACTATAAATATATAATATTTTTAAAATATTTAGAATATGCATTTGTTGAGCACATTTTACTAAGTATAAAAGTGTCAAAAACATTAATAAAAAGGAAACATTTCAGGCTTATTAACATTTTAGGAAGCTTTGAAGACTACAGCATCCTAGACATAAAAAATACACAAGCAGCTTCTGTAACAAAGATGTAAAATAATCTTAATAGTTTGCCTAAATCTTCTTAATGTAAGACTTAGATTCTCTTTAATTTTTTTCCAGTCAACTAAAACAAATGTGTATAGTTTATTTAAGTCTTCAAAATCTTTTGGTCTTTTCCATCTCTAGATGATGTAAAAAAGAAAAAAGCATACTATACACAATAAAATAATCTTAGTTATAAAATAAATAGTGGCAAAATAGCATCATCTGAACCAGTAATCCATTGTAAGACTGTGTGATTCTCTCTTTGGTTCAGAAATGTGTGGACTTCAGTACCTCATTTGAAGGATTTACATGGGTCCCCTTGTGTGTCTCTAACAGAACACACTCTGAGCCTCCGAAAACTCATGTTTCTAAGGAAGAATAAGTGAAGCAAGGCTTATGACAATTCATGCAACACCTAAGAAGAAGAAAAACAAAGATGATGATCTTTTGTGTAAGTTAGGTCCCTGCTTCGTCTCAAACAGCTGATGCCAGGAACAGAATCTGATTTCTCTTGATACAAGGGGTCATGGAGAGAAGACCCAGTATGTTTTCCAAGTGACCATACAGTCAAGAGAAGGCCAAGATTTTCCAATTGTGGGAAACTTACTGGAGGTTCCCTCCACATTGTCTGTTATCCCAATTCTTTCTTCCTAATCCCGGGAAGCTGAAGAGAAGGTAGCCTGGGTACCCGGCAAAGAAAGAAGGAAGGAAATGTGTGAGTAGGGGTGTGTGTGTGTGTGAAGATCAGTCTCAATACAGATTTATACCCCAGGCAAAGATATATGGCCAGGAACACTCAGGCAGCAGTTAGTTTCAGCTGTCCCAACTCGTAGCAGCTACAGACGCCTGGCAGAGAACAAATGCAAGATTATCTGGAGGATGACACAAACACTTTTCCCCCCAAGGGTAAGTGGGAAGTGATAAGCCACAACATAAATGAAAACAACAAAAATTAAAAATTTACCAAGACAATAAGCATTGGAATAATCAGACACAAATTATAAAACTATCATACCTATTCCACAATATGCTTAAAAGTATCTGCAGGCAACCAGATACTCTAAGCCTAACTAGAAGATTTGAAGAAAAATATTACTAGAAATGTAAGATATAATTATTAAAATTAAATGGATAAGTTTGGTAAGGAGAGAGACAATTAGTCATGTAGAAAACAGATCACATCAGAATAAATTATTCACAATAGAGTAAAAATAGACAACAATGGAAAATGGAGATGAATAAGCATAACCAATGGACATAAGACACCGGGGGGTAGGGGAGGCTAGGGGACTGTCAAGGGCGGCGGGGGGGGGGGGGGGGGGGGGGGGGGCGGGGAGGACACATATGTAATACCCTTTGTAATACTTTAAGCAATAAAAAAAATAAAAAAACGAAGAAAAGAAAACTTAAAAAAAAAGAAAAGAAAATGGAGATGAAAGAGTAAAGGATGTGAAATATAAAATGAGATGGTCTTATATGCATTCAATCAAGAGTCCAATAAGGAGAGATAAGAGAAAATGGGTTTACAAGGTAATATCTGAAGAAACCATGTCTAATAATTGATCGGGAATTATGAAAGACACAGTCCATAGATTCAAAAGGCTTAAGAAATCCAAGGAGAATAATTTTTAATTACATTCTGACACATCACAGTAAAACTGCAGAAAATGCAAGATAATAAACATTTTTGAAAGCACTCAAAATTGGGGAAAACACATTAATCCTAAATAAAAGAACATAAAAATTTTACCCAACTTTTCAACAGCAATAAGGGAAGCTGTGAGTGGAATGACATCTTTGGTGTGCTGCAGGAGAAGAATAAAAGCAATAACAGACCAAAGATAATTCCATATTCAGCCTGGCCAGCATGGCTTGGTGGTGAGCATTGACCTATGAACCACGAAGTCAGAGTTTGAGTTGCCGGAAGCCGGTCCATCCTTGCTGCTTGACACAGTCGCTGCAGGATAGAAACATCTGCACAGCATATGTTTCAAGGGACCTGGCGTATATGGCATACGGTTCTTAATATGTTTGCTCACCTTCTTGGCGCTGTGTTTTAACCAAGGTCACCTCTCCGAGAAAGGTTGAATCCCCAGGTAGGGATTTTCCCCTGAAGTTAGGGAGGGAATAAAACCTCTTAACTAAGTGCCAGGCGGGTAATTAATCATTTTAACTATGAACAAGCATGCTTAAGCTACATAATCTTTACTCCCTGGAATGGAGATAAGAAACGCCCTAACCTTTGTAATAGAGATTGATAGGATTGAATCAACTGGTATAAATACAGATGTAACAAGACAGCAAGACACAGAACTTAGAAGTCAGAACTCAGAAGACAGAACCTACACAGAACCTAGACACAGAAGAACTTCGCTGGAGAGAGCATGCCGGAGGATCCTGGACAGGGACTGGCCTCGGAGCCTGGAGGCGGAGCCTGGCGAGAGAGCATGGCAGGGGATCCTGGACTGAACCTGACTGCGGAGATTGGCAGGAGAGCCTGACTAGAACCTGGTGACTGAACCTGACTGGAGAACCTGGACAGAACCTCTCTGGAGATCCTAAGCAGAACCTCTCTGGAGATCCAGACCAGAACTTGGCTGGAGATCCTGGCTGGAGATCCTGGCTAGGCTGCTGATCAACTGAACACTGTCTCCGTGTCCTTCCTTCTTCGCCGACTCCGTCCACACCTTTGTGGACCCCTGGACCTGCTGGGGTTGGACCCCGGCATTGAGTCCCAGACAGGGTATATGCCTGGGTTGCAGGGTTGATCCCCAGTGTGGGGCATGCAGGAGGCAGCTGATCAATGATTCTCATCATTGATGTTTCTATCTCTCTCCCTCTCCCTTCCTCTCTGAAAACAATAAAGAAAAATATTTAAAAATAAAAATGACAATATTAATTTTCCAGACTTCTGTATGACGAAAGGTACCACAAAAACAAAGTCAAAAGACAAGCCAGACTGAATGAATTAACAATAAATATTTAAGAATATCAGTCAATTTGAAAAGACAACACAAAAGTAAATTGGTCAAACACATGAGCAGGCAAATACCACTTTGGACCTACTATACCAGCAAATATTAAGAAGTCTGACAATACCAGGTATTGGTGAAGATGGGGGAAGTGATATTTTCAAATACTGATAAAGAAAGTGTAAATTAATTCAGGCACTTTGGAGAGCAATAGCATCAAGTTAAATTTAAGAAGCAAGGCATAAAAAAATCCACTTCAAAGAAACATACAGGTACACAAAGAGAAATGTATAATAATTTCCACTATAGCATTAATTTTATGGCAAAAATTTGGAAAATAAGGTAAGTAAAATAAAAAGAATTTATTATATTTGAACATTATGCCACTGCTAAAGTGAATGAAGAAAATACATTATTAGCAGAATTCAAATAATAATATTAACTTTTTAAAATCAAATCATAGATAAATGTTATAATTTATCTCTGTATGTGATTTATGTAAAGACATAATTACGTTGAAAACCACATGGAAAATACAATTTTGTATTGGGGTATATTAAAGGAGAAAAATTAACTGAAATAACATAGACCACCATTATTATAGTTGGGAGGGCAGGTTGTCAGAGCTACAAGTTGATCTGTTGATCTATTCTTCATTAAAGAAAAATATTTGAAACAAACATAACAGTAAATATATGTTTTATTATATATCCTATTAGAGGCCTGGCACACAAAAATTTGTGCACTCAGTGGAGGGGGCGGGGGTCCCTCAGCCCAGCCTGCGCCCATTTGCAGTCCAGGACCCCTTGGGGATGTCCACCTGTTGACTTAGGCCCACTTCCCGGGGGATCAGGCCTAAGCTTGCAGTTATACATCCTTCTGGCAGCCAGGGAGCCCTCAGGGGATGTCCAACTAAAGGCTTAGGCCCCCAAGGGATCGGGCCTAAACCGTTAGTTGGACATTCTTAGTGCTGCCACGGAGGTGGGAGAGGCTCCTGCCACCACCTCTGCACTGGCCGGCCATGAGCCAGCTTCTGGTTGAGTGGCACTCCCCATATGGAAGTGCACTGACCACCAGGGGGCAGCTCCTGCATTAAGCGTCTGCCTCCTGGAGGCCAGTGCACATCATAGCAACCGGCCATTCTGCCGTTCAGTCAATTTGCATATTAGCCTTTTATCATTATTATATAGGATGTCCCTATTTCCCCCCTTTTGCCCCCTCTACCCAGCTCTTGCCCCCCACTTCTCTCTGGCCATCACTATACTGTTGTCTGTGTCCATGGGTTGTGCATATACTTTCTTTGGCTAATCCTTTTTTAAAATTCACTTCTTTAAATTTTTATTTTCAGATAAGTGCTTATAACTGCACTATTACATATTTTCTATTATATCATTTAGAATTAAGATATTTTTTAATTGAACCCTTGTAAATTTTAGCACAATTTAATAAATTATGCTAGAAGCAATTAGGAGATTTTTCATGTAATGCAGATACATTTCAATTAGTATTTTAGTAATTTTTAATTTTTTAATATTTTAATTTGAAATAATCTCATACATGTAAAAAAATAAACTATAAAATACTACAGCATATTATATGTACCCTTCACCCAATCTCTTAGGTGTTAATAATTTAAACATAACCATTATACAACTAACAAAATTTGGAATATATTTTTCTTATAATCTCTTTAATGTTACTTAATCTATTTACTTTGTTTTTATTAATCTTCACCCAAGGATATTTACCATTGAATTTTAGAGAGAGTGAAGGGAAAGGGAGAGACACATTGATTGGTTGCCTCCTGCACATGCTCTGATAGGGAATGGGGATCAAGCCAGCAACTGAGGTACATGCCCTTGACTGGAATCTAATCTGGGACCCTTCAGTCCATGGGCTAATGCTCTATCCACCGAGCAAAACAGGCTGCAGCTTAATTCATTTACTTTTAATCTATATGTGTCTTTATATTTAAAGTGGGTTTTGTTTTTGATTCACCCTCATAATCTGTCTTTTAATTGGTGCATTTATGTCACTGACTTTCAGAGTATTTACTGATAGAGTTACTGCCATATCTGGCAGCTTCTGGGGCTTCTGGGGCCTGCCAGCAGCCGGGACTGATCCAGTCCGGGCAGCAGGCAGGCGACTCCTGGGGCTTGCGGTGCCGGCCTGCCTGTGGCCCGGGACCGGATCCAGTCCCGGGCGGCAGGCAAGCGGCTTCTGGCTTCGCCCATGAGGGCCTGGATGGTGGCTCGTGCTGGCGGCTCGTGCTGTCCCGCCCTGCCTGCAGTATGCAAATTAGCTGCCATCTTTGTTGGCAGCTAATGTGCATATCTCGCTGATTAGCCAATGGGAGGTGTAGCGAAGGTACGGTCAATGACCATGTTTGTCTATTATTGGATAGGATTCTCTTTTTAAATTTTTTAAAATTTCTTAAAGTCACATACAATTTTAAATTATCAACAAACTTTGACCTAGTAACTTCATTTTAAGACATTTTATCCTAAAGCAAAAATTTGATGCAGAAAAACATTCTACTGTGGCTTAATATAAAATAGAAAAGGATTTAATAATAACTAAAATGTTCACAATGTAATGGTTATTAAATGCTTTCTCATGTGTTTCAGGATTATTATGGCAACTTAAAACATATATTATAAAAGGTTTGCTTATTTTAAACAAATGTAGAACTCAAAATTTTTGAAATGATTAATAATGACCTATTTATTTAAAAATAGTAAATTTTAAGATTTTTTTGTTCTGTACAGCATTTATATTGATGTACAAAACAGCCTGTAGTTATACTTATTGCTCACATTGTCTGTATTTTCTAAATTCTACAATACCTGTGGGTCCACTACTTTAATAATATGAAAAAAATTTTTTAACATATTTTTAACATATTTTTTTAATATATTTTATTGATTTTTTACAGAGAGGAAGGAAGAGGAATAGAGAGTTAGAAACATCGATGAGAGAGAAACACCGATCAGCTGCCTCCTGCACACCTCCCACTGGGGATATGCCTGCAACCAAGGTACATGCCCTTGATAGGAATCGAACCTGGGACCTTTCAGTCCACTGAGCAAAACTGGTCAGGGCAATAATATGAAAATTTTTAAAACTTACTTTGATTTATCAGTCCTCTTTTTCTTTACCTTTTGCAAATTAAACCTCAAGACGTTTTCTTTGTAAGAGGGAGCTATTACTCCAAATATATCAGTCACAGATGATTTCTTAACAGGCATATTCACAGATCATAAACCTAAAGAGAAATATTAAATTGTATATTAGAATACAAATGCCGGGAGCCGGTCCATCCTTGCTGTTTCAAGAGACCTGGCATATAAGGCATACGGTTCTTAATATGTTTGCTCACCTTCTTGGCGCTGTGTTTTAACCAAGGTCACCTCTCCGAGAAAGGTTGAATCCCCAGGTAGGGATTTTCCCCTGAAGTTAGGGAGGGAATAAAACCCCTCAACTAAGTGCCAGGCGGGTAATTAATAATTTTAACTATGAACAATCATGCTTAAGCTACATAATCTTTACTCCCTGGAATGGAGATAAGAAACGCCCTAACCTTTGGAATAGAGATTGATAGGATTGGAATCAACTGGTATAAATACAGATGCAACAAGACAGCAAGAGACAGAACTCAGAACACAGAACTAAGGAGACAGGGGGCTTGGAAGACAGGACCAAGAGAGACAGAGCCTAGGCACAGAACCTACACAGAACGTTCTCTAGGGACAGAAGAACTTCGCTGGCGAGAGCATGCCGGAGGATCCTGGACAGGGACTGGCCTCGGAGCCTGGAGACGGAGCCTGGCGAGAGAGCATGGCAGGGGATCCTGGACTGAACCTGACTGCGGAGATTGGCAGGAGAGCCTTACTAGAACCTGGTGACTGGACCTGCCTGGAGAACCTGGACAGAACCTGGCTGGAGATCCTAAGCAGAACCTCTCTGGAGATCGAGACCAGAACTTGGCTGGAGATCCTGGCTAGGCTGCTGATCAACTGAACGCTGTCTCCGTGTCATTCCTTCTTCGCCGACTCCGTCCACACCTTTGGGGACCCCTGGACCTGCTGGGGTTGGACCCTGGCATACAAATATACTCCGAGTGCCACATAATATATTTCATGTAAATTTATTATTTATGGGGAAAAGGATGGCAAGAAAGAAATCAGGCTGAAGTATGAAATTGTATTAAGGAAGTATTTAAATTTAAATTTAAAATGTCAGACCTAAGATTCAAACCCAACTTTGAATAAAAAACCATGTTCCATACATTCTTACTACTATAAAATTAACCTTTCATGTAATATTTAGTCTTTATTGTACTTTACTAGTTTTATCAGCAAAAACCATTGAAAGAACAGCATGGCATAGTAGTTAAAAGAATACAACCAGACTAACTGATATACTTACCTGCTCTGTGCCTCAGTTTCCTCTCCTGTACAAAGAGAATAGTACCTTTATAGTATTGTTATAAGAAATAGGTTAATATATGTAGATTGCTTAGAATAGCCTGACTCATAGGAAGTTTTACATAAATGCTTGTGATCATTATTAGATTACCATGCTTTCAGTTTTTAAGGTTACTTATAAATTTCTTTTTATGTCTCCTGTCTTTTGACCATTTAGATTATGCTTTTTCTGCTTGCCCTTAAATCCAGATTTATTTTCCTTTTGAAGCATGTCTAAGCACATTTTATAGGTGTATGACCAAAACTAGGGCACACTATTCGTGTTTAGTGGAATATTTAAACAGCAAAATGAAGTAACAAAATGGGTAGTCAGAATTATATTGAATCATTTTGCATTTCATTTTTAAGATATCTGATTCTTAACACACATCATTATATCAGTCAAGGTTTTTGCAGGAAACATATGACACACTTAAATGGGGTAACTGAATAAAGAGACTTTCCAATGACGTTGGCAGTTATTTAAATGAAAAAGAAAAGGAAATCTGAGATGGTGTTGTTCTCAGGGGCTGGCAAGAAAGGGATAAACCATTACCACTCCCAGGACTGGACTCCAATTGTCTGCCTGTGCTTTCCACTGGTGTGCCACAAGGATTTTTTTTTTTTTTTTTTTTTTTTTTTTTTTGCCATAGAAACTAATTCTGAGGCCCCTTGAGAAAGGGTTTTGGGGGAGGATGGTTCTTTTCACTCTGACTGGTTGGTCGAGGCACAGAATCCCATCAGAGAACAAAAATGTGTCCAGAAGAAAGAAGTGTGTAAGTATCACCAAGGTAGGGGAGAGCCTCCCCAGGCAAGAGATGATCTCAAAATTACATGGGACCAGTAGAAGTACCTTGGTAGAGGGTAAGAATGAGATTGATTCAGCTCGCAGGCCTGCTAGCGTGTTATCAATTACTTGTGGGTTGATTGACTACTCTTGGGGTGTGATTAAGTAATTAAGCTGAGGAGCCACTTGGAGCCGCCAGGTGCCCACCCTTGAGGTTTTCGAAGAACCAGCTGGGCCAGAGCCTCTGCTCCTCCCCAGGGATGAAGCTGGCAGCCTGGGCTCCTCGCAGGCCCCCCATGGCCAGGCCCCCCACCCTCTGTGCTGCCAGGCTGCTGTGGCTTCCATGACCCCAGCACCGCACTGGCACTACCTCACCTTAGCTCAATCCCTGTTGACTGTGACGCTGTTGCCCCATTTTGCCTCCATTAAAAATGTCTGTGTATTTCCAGAAAAAAAAAAACATAAAGGGGTAGGAATTAAAGGGAAGTTATTGTATAAAATCAAAGTTGTAGTCAGTGTAAAATGGACTTTTATGTCTAGATGAAGTTTTACATAAGCTCCAGTAACCACACAGCAAAAAACCTACAATAGATTCACAAGAGAGGAGAAGGAAGATGCAAGGAAGAAAGAATTCTACCCAAAATCTCAGAGGGTGGTGGCCCTTCTGATACCTTGATATAGGACTGTGATGCAATAAATTTCTGTTCTCTTAAAAAACAAACAAACAAAAACCACCTATGTATAACTAACCCATATGTATAAATAATGCATATATATAAATAACCCATATGTATAAGAAACCCATATGTATAAATAGCCCATATGTATAAGTATCCCATATGTATAAATAACCACTTTTTTAGCAGGAAGCTGAGCATATCCGGCGCCGTGCATATCAGGCTCTTCCCCAGATCACACTTGTTCCAGTGACCCCACAGCTATAAAGCTCACATCCCTCCACATTATTTACTCTTTTCCTTGTGAGAATCAAGTAGAAAACAAAGTACTATTCAGGGAGTTCAGCAAAAAGCATTTTATCAAGTGTCCTCTAATTCCTTTTCTTAAATGATTAACATAGACAGAAATGACTTTGGAAAGAGATGGGGGGGAAATAAACAAAGCAAGAACATCACCTTCCGATGATCAGTATGAAACTGCTAACCTGTGAATGATTCACTTGGGAACCAACTGGAAAAAAAAATTAAATTTACTATGTATATGAAAGAAAAAAAAGTTATTTGAGACATCAAAACAAAGAACATATATGCACTGAAGAGGTATGTTTCAGTTGATGAAATGGCTCCAGCAAGCAGTCTAGTGCTTGGCAGTTCATTTGCCACCTGGCATAGACCCAGAATTTTAAAAAAAGAGATTTCAACATTAATCCCTAGTGTATTTTTGTTAAAGTTCCAGTTAAATAAGGTTAGAAAAGGTACTCTTGTTTAAAAAAATTTTTTTTCCTGAGAACTGGACAATGTTAAAAATTATAGCAAAGCCTTTGGCTAGGTAACCTGCATTACAGAATGTAAGATTTAGACTATAATCTTAAGAAATACAGGATAATTGGACCAAAGACCACCAAAAAAAGAAGATATAATTCAGACATATTGTTGAAATAAGGTAAATAAGGGAATCCTATAATCATCTCACCTCCTCCTAGAAATTTTTCCTAGTCAATAACTTGTGCCACCTTCTCGATTGCCTTTTAAAAAAATTGCATTTCACATCCTCAGTGACCCCCCCTCCCCAAACACACACACACACTGCAAATTTTTGAACGAGAGAGAGAGAGAGAGAGAGAGAGAGAGAGAGAGAGAGAGAGAGAGAGAATGGGAGGGGCAATTTCACCTACTATACAAGGACTTAACTGTCCAGCGGGCTGGCCTGCCTAGGGGCGCGAGTAATGATGGAAGCTTCTTCCAACAGCCAAATCCATGGAACCCTAAAAAAACAGGCTCAGTGCTCCCATGAGTGGGGTTTTGTGGATCTCCTGGTTGCCCAGGGTGGTGAGTGTGGCGATAACCTTAATTCAGGTCCTCAGAAGCAAAACCTAGCAGTCACACACAAACTCACCACAGTGCTCAGGGTTGCTAGGGACCAAGACTGGTTGCTAAGGACGCTGTAAGAGCCGCTCTTAGAGCCCGAATGTTACTCTTTTAGCGTCTCCTGACTAGGTTTAACCAATCAGGACCTTTAAGTGCAATTCCACCGTCCTTTCCCCGCCTTCACCACATTTGTGTTCAGTATCGAACAAATAGATGCAATTATACGTGAAAGACCTTCATTAGCTTTAAAATATAATCATAAAGCACATAGTAATGATTCGGGATAATAGTTTTAATACTGTACATACGTTAGCTATCCAGCAGTGGCTGCAGCGAGAACTGGAATGACAGTGCCAGTGTCCCCTCAATGCCTGAATACCCCCTCCATAGCCTCGTCCCCCAAAACATAATAATCTACACTTAAAATTAAAACAGCATACTTATACAAAGGTAGCTGTTTCTTTTAACCAAATTGCTGTTCAAAGGCTCCTTTTACATAGAAAATCTGGATCTAATAGTGGATAAACAAAACATCCAGGGTGTTCTGTATTAACCACAAGGGGGCAAATTTCAATTCAAAAGAATGCCTATTTTTGTAGATAGTATCCATTAGTATTTTCTAATTCAAATCCTTATAAAATTCCCTGTCTACCAAGTGACGAGCAACTTCAACTTCAATAACACCACAAATTTTGAGGAATTCTGATTATCTTTAAAGTTAATTTACAGAGATTGTTCTTGTTAAGTAAATTGCCTTAAAATATTAAGAACTTCAAGACACTTTAACTGATGAAAACTTCAGATACATCAATCCAAAATTGTTTCTGTTCATAACAAGGATCAGGTAAGTCTTATGATTTTATAGCAAATTTTTATATTTTAAACAGAAAGTATTAACCCAAACCAGAATGTATAACACCAAGAGTGAACTCTTAAACTGTGAACTTTGGACAATTATGATGTGTCAAGTTCATCAATTATAACAAATATACCAAATGGTTGGTTATTGATAATGCAGGAAGCTATGCATGTGTGGGGGAAGGGAGAGTATGGGAAATCTCTGTACCTCTTATTTTGTGTGTGTGTGTGTGTGTGTGTGTGTGTGTGTGCAAACTCAAAACTATACTAAAATATAATAAAAATGTAAAATTAATTCATTCACTTTAAAAAGTAATAAAGTTTGAAAAAACAGAAATTACAATATCCAGTCCCAGGCTTCTCTGAAATACATTTCTCCTAAAAGATCAGTAAGTTGAGGGTAAAAATAAAACTAAGATATAGCAGAGAGAACAAAAACATGGTCTCTCTGTTTTCAAAGACTGAATAAGGCTGACAACTTCCAGAATGATAATCTCTTGTTCGTATAACCATCATCCCTTTACATTTCATTTTTATGATTTGCCTCTTCATGTCCTTTGCTCACATTTCTACTGATTTCTACTGATTTATTGGTAAGAGCTTTTTTCTTTTTTTTTTACAATAAAGTGACCCATTTTCTAAATCATGTTAAAAATGTGACATTTCCCAATTTGTGACTCATTTTCCAATTTTGATTAAAATGTTTTTCCTTTTTTATTTATCTAGAAATTTAAGCCCTAACTGGTTTGGCTCAGTGGATAGAGCATCGGCCTGCGGACTCAAGGGTCCCAGGTTCGATTCCGGTCAAGGGCATGTACCTTGGTTGCGGGCACATACCCAATAGGGAGTGTGCAGGAGGCAGCTGATCCATGTTTCTCTATCATCAATGTTTCTGATTCTCTATCCCTCTCCCTTCCTCTCTGTAAAAAAATCAATAAAATATATATTTTTTTGAAAAAAGAAATGTAAACGTACCATGGTCAAATTGATTAGTCTTTCCTTAGATGGCTTTTTCCTTTATTGTCACTTTTAGAAAGTTTTTCAATCTATTTGAAAAATATTCACCTTTTATTTTCTTTCTGTATTCAATATTTTTTTAAAGGGAAAAATACAATATATTATAGCTGGAATTTATTTGGGAATAAATTGCGAGAGGGGGCTGTTACTGTATCTCCCCTCAACTGGCTACCCAGTTGTCCTCCTTTTAATAATTCATCCTTTCTTCACTGATATGAATGTAAATTGTAAGATGCCATTGCTTTTACTGGGGTATTTATTAAAAGCATACACACACATACACACACACCCCTTTTCCTCCTTCTCCTTTTAATAAATAAATAAAATTTTGGATCTGAGCTAGTCCCATCTTTGAGCCAATATTCCTAAGGAACAGGGAAATATTATTTTATTGCCATGTGCTGTAACTAATACTGGTTACATAGTCACTTGGTACTCGTCCTCAAGTAATACTGGATACACATTTTAAGGGAAAGACTACATACATTTGCCCAAGCCCCATCACAACTCAAGCATGTCAGTCCACTTCAGACGAATTTGATTATCGCTGTAAATAAAGGTTCCCTTCTAGAAGATTGAGAAGAGTGCGTCAGGGTTCTCTTCTGGACGCCCTCGGAATGCTGGGCCCCAGTGGGGAGAAGGGGCACAGGAAGAACCCACGGTAGGCTCAGTCAGATCTAGGGACAGGGACTCCGCCCGAAGAGCCCTTGGAGCTGATGAAAACAGGTAGTAGGGTCATTTTAATTTTCCAACTAAGGTCTTGATTTGTAAAGGTATAAATACCCTGATTTAGATGCAGCATAAAATACCCACAGAAGACTATTTGTAGGTCTTTTGTGGCCTTGGAAAAGCAAAATGCTTAATTCCTTAAGTCCCTGAGTGTAGTTTATGATCATGGCGAGGAGCCGGAGAGGACAGAAGAGGGGGGTTGTCTCCCTGCACCTTCCTTTTTAATGCTTACTTACGCCGTCCACACCACTTCTGCGCTCACCGGGCCGAACTTATCTCGATTTTCCCTAAAACGCCAAGTGCGGGAGGCAAAGTTAGATGTGTTATTACAAATATCTCGCACCTGAGCAACTCCCCTGTGGCAGGTGAGGCGCCAGCCTGGTGAGAAAACACCGAGATCCGAGGCCTTTGTGTGGAGCGGGACGTTCAGGCTGAGATCTCCGCGAGTCAGATCCCGCGAGGCCTTCGTTATTATTTCCCTATGAGACGTCTTCATTCGACCTTCTCTGACCCAGGTCGCATCGCCCATCCCTGTTTCCTCACGGCATTTCCTTGGTACAGTGTTCCATTAACTCCAGTCACTTCACCACTTGACAGTTTAAAGGCGGGCTCCGTAGACCCGAATCGTCTCCCTAGCAACCGCGTCTCCGAAGACCGCCGGAAAAGGCTATGATCACGTGCGCTGTGAACTTCCGGGTTGTCAACGTGACTTCCGGTTGTCAGTTTCTCCGGACGCGGTGGCGGCGACGGAGGAGGAAGAGGAGGAGGAGGAGGGAGAACTGTGCGGCCCCAGTAGTGGTGGGCTCCAGGGGGCTCGCCTCGTCCTGCCCCGCCTGCGATGCATCCGCGGCGCCCGGACGGGTTCGATGGCTTGGGCTATCGCGGGAGTGCACGGGATGAGCGCGGTTTTGGCGTGGCCTTCCCTGCAAGGTCCTTCAGCTCCGGGCCGGAGCTGGGCCACTGGGTGACCACTCCCCCAGACATCCCCGGGAGCCGCAACCTGCACTGGGGCGAGAAGAGCCCGCCGTATGGCGTGCCGGCCCCCCCCACCCCCGAGGGCCCGGCGGAGGAGCCCTTTCCCGGCGGCGGCGGCGGCGGCAGCCTCGGCGGCGTGCCGGGCCCGAGCACGGGTGAGGGACTCCGGGAGCCAGGCCGGGGTGAGGGGACTGGCGGGGCGGCGGCCCGCGGACCCCGGGAGCCGCGCCGAGGGCCCCGCCTTCGGGTCCTTGGGTTCTAATCGCGCGCCACACCCGGCGCCCTCCCCGCGTCCTCTGCCCTTGAAGCGGGCCTCCTCTCTCGTCCTCGCACGAATGTTTTCTCCGGGGTGACGTCCAAAAAAAAGACACCTGTCTTAGCTAATTCAGTGACCACTGCATTCACTTGATGTGGTTCATTGTAGCTTTGTGTTCTGCAGAGTATTGTGTGTGTGTGTTTCAGCATGGACAGGCTTGGGCTCAAACCCGGCTCTACCGGTATTAAAAGCTGAGAGATGGTGTAAAACGTCTGTGAGCCCTCAGTTTTCTCATCTTTAAGGTGGATAGAAGAATAACAGGGTTTTTTTTAAGGGTTAAATAAAATGAGATGTGAGTGATGCACAGTACGTTGTGGAGCAAATATGTGTTTCCTTCCTTTTCCCTTTTAATTAAAGCAGCTGAGTCTGTTTTCTAAGCCCCAAAATACCCCCTGGCATCAAACCCCTTTTTGGTAGAAGAGAAAATGTTTATACTTTCCCGTTTTCTTCTGTTAAAACTTAATGGTAATATCAAATTGAGCCTCACTCATATTAAATGATTCGCTTGAAATACATAGAGAAGTTGTAAATTTATTCTTTTTTATTTTTAATGGGCTAGTAACACTTTTCTACTTACATAAATTATAGACCCTAAATTCATGTACCCCATGGGAACTCTGTAAAGATTTATGGAATTGAGAAATATACCCACCTTCTGCTTTTTTTTTCTGACCTAAAAATTCCTCTAACAAGCAAAAATCACTTGATACAATTTCAAGATAAGACTTTGAATTCAAGACATAATTATTTTCCAAAGGATTGTCAGAAGACCTGTCTTTTAATTGCAATACTTTGTGATTTAGATATTCTCAACATCTTTTTTAATTCATAAAATGGAAATAATGGCACCCTCTTCCCATTCTCCTGAAATTGTTAGAATAGTAGATTATATTAAACTAGAGGCCCGGTGCACGAATTCGTGCACAGGTGGGGTTTCTTGGCCTGGGCGGGGATCCAGCCGATTGGGGCCATCTCACCCAGTCCTGATGGGAGCTGGTGGCTAACTTCCTGCAGCCCCTCCTGCTGGCCAGGTGAAGGGACGGTGGGAGGTTGTCCGGCCAGGGGGGAGGGACTATGGGAGGTTGGCTGTGAGAGCACACTGACTACCAGAGGGCAGCTCCTGTGTTGAGCATCTGCCTCCTGGTGGTTAGTGCACGTCATAGCAACCAGTCGACTGTTCGTTTGGATGCTTAGGCTTTTATATATATAGATATAAATGTAAGTATATTTATCATTGAATATAAACTATAAGTATATTTTAAACATCAGTTTTATTCTCATTTCTTCTATTTTGACTTGCAGGTATAATAAGATTGATTTGGGATAACTAGGAGGAATAGACTTTACATGCAGTATGATAAGCAAATGATGTGGAGGGGGACCAGTGATTTAGTGTCATGCAATTAGCTTGTTCACTCTGTCTGGTTTTCTTTCTGTTGGTCCCAAGAGGAGTACTGGAAAATTATAAATGAAATAATTCCAAATGCATATATACCTGCTACATAGTTACATTCTTAGGCAGTAAAGTTTAGACTATTTTTCATAATTTATGCTTTGATGGGTACAATGAGGAGGAGCTCTTAATGTAACTAGGGCTGTTGTTTTTTAGCAACAGTAAGAGGCTGGTGAGTCTACTTTGCAAGGTGGATAGAAGCCTGAGAGCATTATACAGTTAACAATAATAAACCTTCCTAATACCTTCCAGAAAATATGGTATTTTCTGTTAATATTAGGGGATGATCGGGACACACAAAAAGGGGAAAGAGCTGAAAGAAGGAAAATACCTTAACTTGGGCAAAGAAAAGCTATCTCGCTTATACATTTTCCAAAATAAGGGTGAACCAAATAATGTCCTCAGGGACATGTTTACATGGTCTTGTTCTGACTGTAAGGAAATAGGGTGTTGCTTCATTTAACAGAGCAGAGTTGAGAGAGAGTGGGGAGATGGGATAAGAGAGGAGAGAGAGAAAAGAGATTGAGAGCCCTTTATTGCCCATTTTGATTCTTTCAATTTAATAATTTCGTGGTGTTTTACTTGTGACTGTTGGTTTAACATAGATGCTCTCTACCACTAACAGTGAATGACTAATTTTATAATATGGGAGGTAAAGTTGTTGGTGTACGTATCAGAGCTTTCTAGAGAAAAAATTGTATGTTGTTTGCAGTCAGAAGTTACAAACTGGTAGCCCTTAGATTCTACCTGCAGATATGTTTTATTTGGCCCACATAATGTTTTACTGCTTTTAAAAATAGTTGACAATCTTTTTTATTAAAAGATACCACATAAAAATAATTTTTTTAGAAAAATCACAGCTAAAAAACCAACCCTGAACCCACAGTCCCACATTGCAACAATGAATTGGAGCTGAAGAGCCGTTGTGCTTTGCAACTTGCCACAAGCCCAATAGAGTTCTTCACTCATTCAGATGAATTCCCTGGCCCCTATCAGGACTTGACTTGGGGACCTGGATTTAAATGAATGTCATGTTAATAAAAGAAAATATTTTTTGTTGTTTTTTACAGTAAATCTAAATATTGGTTATGAGTAATCTTATTTCTTCTATTTTAGAACAGTTGAGTAGATTTGCTGGATTTGGTATTGGACTTGCAAGGTAATGTTTTATCTAAATTTTAGTTTTTATTTATAGTTTTTACTGTTACAATAAATGATTAGTAGTGTTCCCTTTAGATTGATTCTTTGTAGCAGTAGATTAAATATTGAATAATATTTTGCAGAAAAAATTATTTAAAATTTATAAGTTAATTTTTTCCCCCAGTAAGGACAGAGAATAGTCATTAAATTTTATAATCACAAAATAATTTTTAAGGAATAGTGTTACACCTTTCATATGTATCTATCCAAAGAGTAAATCATTAATTCTAATGTTATCTATTCTCCTCCAAAAACCAAGTCATTTTACAATGAATCTTTTTTTTAAATTGAATTATAACAAGATATTTAGCAACATGGAGTCTAGGTTTCAGTTATAGTCAGCATTTAATGAGCATCTTTTTTATTATTTTATTTTTAATGATTACTTTGTATTAGAAAAACCTCTAGTCTTGATTTATGTGACCTTTAGTGAATACTGTTTCAAAAATACTGGAATTGCACAAAGGCTGATATATGCTAACATAAGTCATTGTTTTAAACATTTTAATCAAGAAAAAATGACCTTATTTGTATGATTAAACTTGAGGATGTTAATATCAATAGAAATAAAATTTGTGTAGTAAGGATTTCCTTGTGCTGTAGTTAATTTTTCTTCAGTCTCACCGTTTATACTTAAAAGTTATTATCATCCTATATAATAAAAGTCTAATATGCTAAGTGTCCAACCATTCATTTGACCAGTTGCTATGATGCACACTGACCACCATGGGGCAGATGCTCTGACCGGTAGGTTAGCTTCCTGCTGGGGTTTGGCCGATCGGGACGGGGTGAGACAGGTCAGACACACTCTGGAGCCCTTCCACGGTCCCTTCCTGGCCAGCCAACCTCCCGCAGTCCCCCCACAGCTGGCTGGCCGGCCCTGATCTGCCGGCCCTGATCAGGACTGAGCGAGAGGGGCTGGACATGCCCTGGAGCCCTCCTGCAGTCCCTCCTTGGCCCTGATCGTGCACCGGTGGGGTCCCTCGGCCTGGCCTGCGGGGATCAGGCCATAACTGGCTCTCCGACATCCTCTGAGGGGCCATGCATTATGAGAGGGTGGTTCTTGGGTGACACACCCCGGAATCGGGCTCGCTCCTCTCTGCTTCTGGGTGTGTCACCTGAGAACCCCAGCTGCCAACTAACCACAACTCGGCAGCTCCTGCGTTGATCATCTGCCCCCCGGTGGTCATTGGGTATCATAGCTACTGGTCAGATGGTCGCTTAGGCATATCTATCTATCTAGATAGATAGATAGATGCATCTATATATATGTGAGTGTGTGTAGATGCGTGCATATCCATACAGGCATGTGTTACTGTTGGTACTTAAGCCACAGTTGTAATTAGTTTGTGGGAAATATTTTCAGAACTATTTTGTAAATAAAATACTAATCAATTAACATGGTCATTGAAATCCCTATAACTTAAGCGCAAAGTACATCAAAAACAAAATTTATAGAATGAGATTCATGAAAAATAGATAGCTCTTCTGATAGGAACTTTGTGCATAAGACATCTGAAAGAAATTGAAAGGGGCATTTAAATTGTCTAGGAAAGGAGTTTCCCATATTAGATATACAGAAATGTCGTTTCATCTTTATATTATACATGTTAGTATTATATATTGTTTCCCTTGATTATCAGTTTCCAAATCTGGCTTTAATTCTTTTCATGTTGAATTTTGTTACTGGTACAGTGATTTGTAAACATGATTTTTTTTTAATTGTTTTTTTATTTATTTTAAGAATGGGAAACATAAAATAATGCATGATTCTTCAAACAAAATTTATTTCAGATACATATATGTTATAAATTAACTTTTAAGCTATATTACATATGTTTATAAATTGTTCTTATATAGTCTCTTTACAGAAAATGTACTGGCTCATCCTTGCATTGTTCTACGCCGCCAATGTCAGGTAAATATACTTCCTATGCAATAATCCCAACTCTGATTTGAAGTACAGAACTCAGTCCAGCTGGAGTGGTTCAATGGTTGAGTGTCCCCACATCCCAATGAGAAGGGACTGGAATATGTGCTTCATCCTAATACTTTAAAAAAATTATTTCACTTAAGTATTGGTCCTGACCCCCTTTACTGATTTTATGATTTGCTAATTGTTTATAACTTATAGCTGGAAAAATACTAACCATTGGGAGACACATACCTCCTGTTCCTGAGTTCTTTGTGGTTCCTGAATGCTTTGCCACACTAAATGTAATTTGACTATTTTAGGAAACAAAAATATCAAACCAAAAGGCCCTATTACATAGGCTATATTATTGTGTATATTGTGCATTTGTTTTCAGGGTTATATTTATATAACGATATGTACTTTACTTTTAATAAGTTATTTAAAGCACTTTTAAGAGCAATTTTGCTTTGCTTATGTGTAATTTATGCTGACTTTAGAATTGAACTTTTGTTTATGATATGACTCCACACTATTTCTTTCATACCCTTGTCATTTCTTGCAAAGCAAAAATAGAAAATAATTATGAAATATATTTTTTACAGGTTAATTACCATGCTCGGCATTATCATCTCACTCCATTTACAGTCATCAATATTATGTACAGCTTCAATAAAACTCAGGTGAGAATTAGTGTATAGGTTTTGTTAAAATTATTTATGTGTCATTTTGCCATAGTAATAATTAAAGCAACAGTCATTTCTTATAATCTAGTTAATAAAAATATCTTAACTCTTGTACTAAAACTAATGTAACATGATAATGGAATCTTTTTGGTGTCACTGAATAATCAGTGAATTTACACCTTTGCCAAAATTAATTAAATATTAGTGGTATTTAATCAGTAGTAGAGATACTCAGTTAATTGGAATGTTCATCTTGGCCTAAACATAGGCTACCAAAAAATATTAAAATAATGTTAGAAATTAATTTAGTTGTAGTTTTCCACTAAAATGTCCTTTTAAATAATGTCTCATTGGAAATACCAGTAAACATTCAATATCAAGTTTTATTAAGTCTCTTTTTTTGGTGTTTCTTATTTACCAATTAACAAAAATAACAATAAATTTTGTTTATTGCAGGGACCAAGGGCCCTTTGGAAAGGAATGGGAAGTACATTTATTGTCCAGGGAGTCACACTTGGAGCAGAAGGAATAATTAGTGAATTCACACCTTTACCAAGGTACCTTTCTTGGCATTTTCTCAATATTAATGTCATATTAAAAATATAGCAAAATATGATAGTTTCTAATAATACATTGAATTTAAAAACTTGATTTGCCTGAAGTAGCTAAGAGGAGAAACAGAAAATAAGTTTAATTGCTATCTTATTGAATTAGCATATGATAAAGATAAGTGCTTCCTGGTATAGTATCTATTGAGATATATCTTTCAGCTCCTGCTGCTGTGTGTCAGCAACTAGCAATTAAGGAATAAGCGAGTATGTGAGTAATTCCTGCTCTTTAAGTAGCTAGTTTGATGAAGGAGACACATGTAAATAAATTACAGTACATTATGTGTTCTATAATTAAACAAACCCCTTTCAGAGCCAAAGGGACACTTTGCATAGAGTTATTGTTAGGATTTCAAAAAAGAACTGAAATCTGAGCTAAGTTTTGACTTATGGTCAGGAATTGACTTGGCAAAGAAGGAGAGGATTCAGAGTAGAGGTGACAGCATGCCCAGTGGAGGTTGGAACATCTGGGTAATAAGTGTCTTATGCTAAGAATAGTGAGCATGTGTGGAGTGGAATAGAAGGAAACGAGGTTAAGATGCTAAACTGAAGCATGGCAATGCCTTTGTAAGGGATATAGGTTTTATTCTTTGTGAAATTGGGAATCGAAGGTGTTATTTGTTGTTTCTTGTTGGTAACATATGGGTGATTTGATCAAGGATAATATTCAAGTGATAGTGTGGGAAAAAAAAAAAGACTGGTGTAGACTGTCAGTAATCTAGAAAAAAGAAAAAGAAAAAGAAAAAAAGACTTGTGCAGAACTGTCAGTAATCTAGGCCAGATTGAGAAGGGTTTAAACTATGGAATAGAATAGAAAACAATGAGCTGGAGAGACATTTCTGAAGTATATTTGATAACTGGTGATAGATTGGGAATGGGCATATGGGAGAGTGAGTTGTCATCAGTAACTGAGATTTCTAGATTGGAATCAAGTTGAAGAATTCATGAAGGAGAATAAATTGGAATGGGAAAGAAGATAAGAAATTTAACTTTCAATAGATGATGTTTGAGATTTCTGCAAGACAATTAGGGGGAACATGTCTAATAAGTGGTTGGAACCGTGGGTCAGAGTCTTAGAAAAAATTTGAAGCTGAAGGCTTAGTTTTGAATGTAGTGATATAAAAGCAGCAGTTGGAACATTAGGAAGGATGCATTTCTAAAGGCGATAATGTAGACTAAGTGACAGGAAATGGACCAAACACAGAATCCTGGGTAATGTGTGAATGCACACACACATGTGTACCATACCTGTATGTGTATTAGGAGAGGTAATTGAGGGGAGTAATAAGAGATGATCACAAAACTCATTGAAAATAGCAGCAAACTGTAGGACAATAATGTCATCGAAGCCAAGAGAGGTGAATTGGAATTGTTAGATACATTTGCAGGGAGAGGGTAGAGAAATTGGGTAAATTTACTTGTGCACTTGTTTTCTCTCTGAAACAGGATACAAGGTCATTAGGTGAAAGAAGAATGAGGGGAAGTATGAAAAGAATGAGGAACCTAGGTTCTCAAACTTAATATGTTCTTGAAGGCTGTTAGAAAACTGAGTCATGTTTTCCCATTAGAAATAATGTAAATTGAATTAATCTGTTCCAGATCCCCAAATGATTCCCTGCTTTAACCTTTCTTATATACAGTACATATTTAATTACTGATTAATCTATAAGTAAACACTTTAAAAATAAAAAGGACATTAAATGTAAGTGAAAATTTAACAAAAAAGAAATGAAAAATTTCATAATAATAAGCAGCAACAACAACAACAAATATTCACAGCATAATTTCCTGAGATGTTAACGTAAGATTTAGTGGTAAAATGACTCATAATCCCGCATTCTCTCCTTTGTCGCCTGAGAGATCAGTGACTGATTATATAGGTATCATCATTGAAAGGGCTGTTGGTTTGAGAAGTGAATTGTTTAAGATGGGAAACATTCGAGAACCAGGTTCAACTGTATATGTTTGGGACAGTCACGGCTACTATGTGTAACAGAAGGCGAACCTTACTAGGAATATATGAAAGGAATGGTAATAGATAGTATTGGAAAATATAAATTAGTGTAAGTGCTATTTGGTAGGAATCTTGTGATTTTTCCCTATCAACACTAGATCCCAGAGATAGCATTAAAGATCTTGAATGGTTTGCTAACGTAATGGTGGTGATAGAAAGGTATTAGCCTCAGAAGCTACTGTGGTGATTCATTCTATCCTAGTACAGTGTAAAAAAGAGATTTTGAATGGTTTGTTGATCCAAAGGTGGCCCCTGGCAGGTGAATTTTTGGGGTTGATAAGGAAGTGAGGTTGTTGCCGGTACAGTCAACTGGCATCTCAATCTTGGGATTCAGTCTTTATAGGGAAGAAAAGGAAGACAGGCAAGACTGATAGTAGGCTTTTTGCCAGTGTTTGCTTTCAAGGACTGTATAGTCTTGAAGGTCTTAAATTTCTTTTAACACAGCTTTGCTAAATGTTATAAACAAAACAAAACATTTGGTCAGCGACAAGTTTCTCATCATACTTTAAAAATCTGAATTTATGATGTTGGCTAACTTTATTTACCCTATTGCTTTTTATATCACAGGATAAAATGGAAAGTTAGTACTTGTCATCAAATGTTCTTGAAGTTTTGCCAGAAACACAAAATTTTATAAAAATTTAACAAATTTCAGGAATTTCTGTATGGTAAAGTGTAAAGAATTCTACATTTGCAGTCAGACACCTTTGGTCCTGCCTACACCACTTTTTAGTTCTGGGAACTTAGGCAAGTAATGACACTTCTCTAAAGCACAAGTGAAGTAGTAACTTTCACTCCAGGTTGAGAAGGAAAAAAGAAATGGGAATGGGAAGGCACAGAATTTTATCAAACTTTCTCATTCTGTAGACATACAGACACATCAGATTATGTGGACATTTTGAATCATATTTAGGAAGACATGAGAGGTTATCTTTGTTGTATTTTATCTGGATAATTTTGGTAATAAGTCCCACTCATTAATTAATTTATTTACTTAATTTACTAATATTTCCTGAGCACCTACTATGTTCTAGGACTAGGTCCTGTACTAGAAATCAGGTATACAATGAGAAGAAACAAAAAGTACCTTAGGTCTAGTATAAGGGACATTCATTAAGTAAAATAGTCCCACTAATGAATAACTAAGTACCAGTTGAGATTGTTCACAGAAGAAAAAGAATATGGTTCTGTGAGAGTATTATAGGGTTAGGAACAGTGTCAATAATAAAATGACACTAGTTTTTGTGTAGATTATGCATTAACTATGTATATTCATCTATCAAGTGAAAGAAACACGAGTGCCTGATGGCTGCTGAAAGGACAAATAAGTTGCCAACTAAAAACTGCATTGGATTTAGTGTCATGCAGGTCATGGGAACCTTGGCAAGAACTGTTTTTGTTGGAATAATTGGGTAGAAACCAATTTGGAGTGCATTTAGAGGTGAGTGAGAAGTTAGGACGTGGAAATAGCAAACTTAGAAAGTTGGCTGTGATGAGAGATGAAAAAAATTAGCTGAAGATGAGAGGTTTGGGTTGGATTGAGGGAAGATTTTTTTAAGAGGGAAGCTATTTGAGCATGTGAAATGAGAGACAATGGAAATTAAAGACTGCTTAACTATAGTTATTTAGACAACTAGGGGCCCAGTGCACGAAATTCGTGCACTGGGTGTGGGTGGGGGGGGAGTGTCCCTCAGCCCAGCCTGCCCCCTCTCACATACTGGGAGCTCTCAGGCGTTGACCCCCATCACCCTCCAATCGCAGGATCTGCCCCTTGCCCAGGCCTGACGCCTCCGCCAGAGGTGTCAGGCTTTGACAGGGGACTCCCATCTTCCCCCGATCACTGGCTCTGAACCCCGCCCAGGCCTGAGGCCTCTGGCCCAGGAATCATGCCTGGGCAGGGGACCCCCATCTCCCTCTGATCGCTTGCTCCACCCCCCGCCCAAGCCTGACGCCTCTGACCCAGGCTTCAGGCCTGGGCAAGGGGACCATCATATCCCCCCAATCCCTGGCTCCGCCACCCCACCCAGGCCTGATGCCTCTGGCCCAGGCATTAGGCCTGGGCAGGGGACCCCCAGCTCCCCGCGGTTGCAGGCTCCGCCCCTGCCCAGGCCTAACGCCTCTGGCCTGGGCGTCCAGCCCGGGCAGCGGGGACCCACAGCTGCAGCGGCCCCGCGATCGTGGGCTCCGCTTTAGGCCCAGGCAAGGGACCCCTAGCTCCTGGGACTGCCAGCTTCGACCATGCCCAGCTCCCATCACTGGCTCCACCCCTACTTCCTGCTATCACTGGCCAGGCCGGAAAAGGCACCTGATTCTCCGATCATGGCTGGGGGGCAGGGCAAAGGCGGCCCCAGGGCTGCCTTTGCCCTGCCCCCCAGCTCTTAGCTCCCCCCTGGGTTTCCGATCACTGTCAGTGGCAGGGGGCTTCTTCCTGCTTTCCCTTTCGCCTCCCTGCATTGTGCCTATATATGCAAATTAACCGCCATGTTGTTGGCAGTTAACTGCCAATCTTAGTTAGCAGTTAATTTGCATATAGCCCTGATTAGCCAATGAAAACGGTAGCGCCGTACGCCAATTACCATTTTTCTCTTTTATTAGTGTAGATGGGGGAGCAGTGGGGACGGGCAGGCTGGAGAGGATCAATGGGGGAGGGGTGAAGAGAACATGTAATACTTTCAACAATAATGAATTATTTTAAAAAACAAAAAAAATAAAAATTCTATTGTTTTTGTGTAGATTATGCATTAAGACACTATCAAATAGAAAACTATTTTGAGAAAAAGCAAGTCACTTCTCTCAGTTTTGTTGCTTGTTTGAAGGGTAGTTTTTGCTTGTGAAAACAATGACTTAAATGTATTTACACAGGTTTTGGTATTTAATAATGAAATATAAAAAGGTTTAATCACAAGTAGATTTCTACACTACCCTCTTTCCTGAAGCACTTAAATGTGCTAATTTAAATTTCTAGAGCTGTGGCAGTTAGCTTTCCTCATTTTATAAAGGAGTAGAGAATAGATACAAAGAAAAAAGCCTTAATTTGTTATAATTGATTATAAATTTTATTTTTCTCTTTTTTACCTTAATAATCTTCCCTTAATAATTAGTTTTGTATTCAAAGGGAAGGTGGCCCTGTCCTTTCAGAAACAGGCCACAGACCCGTCTGTCCATAATGTTAACAACAGTTTCGTGCTTCAAATCAGTGTCATAATAGCCTTGAAAAGAGTAATAGTGCCCAGATGATTGGCAAACCATGTAGCATATTTTGTTTTATAATTATAAAGTCACTGTCAGTAAGATGAAAGGCCTAAATTTTTTTTCATTTTTCATCTTAATCATTAAATATCATCTTGGCTCTATTTTTCTGTGGTTGTTCAGGCCTGTAGTATTCAAGTCCTAATCAGAATGTGACCCGGAAGGTTCCCTAGGGTCTAATAAATCAGAGAAGGTTATTCTATTGTCTAAAAATTTCTCTGCAGACCTCTCAGTCTCTTGTAAAATGTAGGAAAGTTCACCTACCACCCGTGCTATAATTGTACTGAGTCTGTTTTTACAGCACTTATATTATTAGTGATTAATTATTTTTGCCTTTTTAATGTAAAATATACTTATTCCTTTATCTCCTTATGTTTCTTATATTCACTTACTTGAGATAGAAAATGTTTTCTCAGTTTCCTGCTGTGGCTATTGTGCAGTAAGTGTCAATTTTATCAGGGGAACTGGTAGTAGCTAGTCTCTTCTTTATTTTACACCCTCTTTTCTTTGTTATTCTCCCTCTCCCTTCCTCCTCCTTCCCCTTCCCTTCAATCCTCACTGTCTGACTCTTCATTTACTCTCCCTTTTGCTCTCCATATTCTTTTCTCTTTTTTTACTTTTCTCTTGATACAACTTTTTCCTTTTTTGTTCTTTCAGCTTGCCTCTCCTCTTTTTCTTCTTTTTCCTGGTTTCCAAAGGTAACCTATAAATAGCAGGAAACACCCAGTGCTAGACCTTGGTTCCAGATCTAGCATTTTTTATGTGTCTTTTGAACATGTCCCTGTGACCTTTTTGAAAACCTTTATTTTCTCAAAGTAAAACAAACACAGTACCTGCTCTGCTGCTATCACAGGGTTCCTTCTTGTATCAGATGAGATGAGAGGGAGCGGAGGCAGAAGCAGACTTCACGTCAGAGACCAGGGTTTAGAGCCCTTGTTTTACTACTAACATTAATCTGCATATAATTACTTCATTTTGTTTATTGTTTTTTATTCCTATTCTTTCATACTTTTTAAAGCTTTATTTGTCCCTTTATCCTATTCCTTGTTACCTTTTCCCTTTCCCACCCATTCTTTTTTACTCAACCTATCACTTTTTTAAAAATATTTTCTTATTGATTTCAGAGAGGAAGGGAGAGGGAGAGAGAGATAGAACCATCAATGAGGGGGGAGAGAATCATTGATCGGCTGCCTCCTGCATGCCCCCTACTGGGGACCGAGCCTGCAACCCGGGCATGTGCCCCAGAGGTAACGCTTCAGTACACAGGCCAATTCTCTATCCACTGAGCCAAACCAGTCAGGGCTCAACCTATCACTTTTATATCTCCTTTAATTTCTCATGTTCATTTTTGTAATCAGTTATAACTTCCTCCTCTGTCAGCCAATACAAAAATACTTTGAACATTGTTTTTCTTTTCAAACCACTACAATTGTTTCAAATGTGTCCCAGAAAGGAAAATGTTTTCCATTAGAATATATTTCTCCTATAGATTTTTTTAAATTAAAACTTGATTGCCTTTTTGCAAGTTGGGCTAATTCAAGATGTTTTAAGTAACATGACTTTTGTTTTACTTGAATTTATTTTTTAGGGAGGTTTCACATAAATGGAATCCTAAACAAATAGGAGAACACCTTCTGCTGAAATCGTAAGTGAAATTTATATTGAAAATTTATATTAATTTTTATAGCATTATAACTGAAAATTTTATTAAATAACTATACTGAAGGAAATTAGAGCAATGAAATATTTGAGGGACTAGAATTTCAAAGGACAAGTTACAGGGTTTAGGAATAAAAATCCTGAACTATTATTATCTTTAAAATAAATCTTTCTAATTTGAAAGGGTGAAATCACAACCTAATTTTTCTTTGTGTTCTTAGGAAGTTAGCAGAGGTCCTCAACTTTTTAAACACAAGTTGCCAAGAAAGTTATTATTATTATTTTATTATTAATTAGAGATAACAAATTTATTTGTATGGTGATGAGCAAACTAAAAAATGTAGTCCTGAAGGCACTTAGTGATTTTACAACATTGACCATTTTCGTAGATTAGAATTTTACTCTTCACTTTTTAATTTTTTTTGAAGATTGTGAATTGGAAAGCCCCTCCAGCTTGCTGGCTCCCTTGGTGGGGCATTCTAGCTCATTATTACTTAGTGATGTTCCATTCACCTTGAAAACCTACTACTTGCCAGGACCTGGCCCGTAGGGTTAGGTAAGTCCCACCTTGATATTATTTTAATAACTATATTTTGCAGGCTTGCAAAGTTGTAATATTACTCTGCCTAATATTAGTGGTAGGAAACAACTTTGCAAAGCTGTACAATATTGTTTTTTAATAATAAAAGGGGACTTCACTTACCATTGAAGACTGGCTTAACTCTGCTGGGTGGGAAATCTGGGAATGGATAATGATAATATAGGATAATAGCAGAACTTGTTCAGATATCACTGAGAAGGCAAGCAATAGAATGGATCCCACACCCTATATTTTAAGTGTCAGAGTTATAGGCTTCATTACCTATGTGCAGGTAGAGGTCCAAACAATGACTCAAACGAGCCTCCATTTCATACTGCTTTAAAATAAAATCTATGTTATTTGCAGGCTGTCCCTGTGTTATTATTAATACTTAATGTTTCATTTCTAATTGTTGAATAAAGATTTTCTGTTACAGGTCTCTGAAGTATCTTTAGGCTATAGGTATTAATAGTTGAAAACCTTACAAATATAACTCAGGCTTGAATATAAATTATGTTGATACATTAAAGTAGATATTAAAAGATCTTATCTAATAAAGAGGGAATATGCTAATTGACCCTCGCACTGTCGCAAAGATGGTGGCGCCCACAGCCAATAAGGGAATATGCTAATTGACTGCCCCGTCCTCAAAAATGGAGCGCCCACAGCCACAACATGGCGGCACCCAGTCCCCCTCAGCCCCGCTGCACGCCTGCCTCCGGAGTCCCCCAGTCCCTTCAGCCCCCTGGCCGCCCACGGCCGGCCCGAGGCACAGGCAAACCTCGGATGGCGGCTGCCCAGCCGCCCAGGGCTGGCCGAGACTCAGGTAACCAGGGCTGGCCGAAGCTTGTGCTGCCGGCAGTGTCAGCAGCAGAGGTGTGATGGGGCTTTGCCTTCCCCTGTTTGCCGGGTCACCTCTTGCCCCTGAGGGCTCCCGGACTGTGAGAGGGGGCAGGCTGGGCTGAGGGACCCACCTCCAGTGCATGAATTTTCATGCACCAGGCCTCTAGTTTAGTATAAGTATCTTGTTTCAATAAGCTGATGTTTGTTTTAATTTCTACAGCCTAACTTATATAGTGGCAATGCCTTTTTATTCAGCAAGTCTGATTGAAACAGTACAGGTAAGCTATTTTTTATGGTCATTTGTTACTTAATAATGTTTTTGGAATATTAAATGTATTATTTATGCCTGGTTGTATAATAGAGAAATTTAAAACAGTATCCTTTTAAAATTTTATTTTGCAAATACACACATATCAAAGATTATATACTAGCACTTTGCTGGTAAGTATATTTCCTTTGCAAACCTACTTCACACTTTTAGTTTTAATTTATTTTATCCCTTCCGTAAACAGCTGTATACTCTTTATCCAGATATCTCAGAATCCAGCCTATGACTTGCTTTGGATACAAAAAATCCAAAGGGTTGTGTTTGTGTGTTTTTTTCAACTTTCTAAGACACAACTCAGAATGGTGATGGCTTATCATAGGTCAATAAATTAAGCATGAAACATGATAATCATCTTAACAGTGAGAAGGTAGTCTGCATAGTAGTTTACTAATAGCATTCTTATTAAATATGCTTTTTAAGGAACATTTGATGCTATGGTGTGGTAAGTGCTACAAAAGCTAAAGCAGTCTCCTGCTAGTGTTTTAAATTGTTTTATTATTTCTAACCACAGGGTGGCACTCAAGTACATCAAATTCATAGATTTTTTTTCACCATTGGGTTCTTACACTTAAAACTGTCAGATGAAGATAGTTTAACTTCACCTATACACAAAATCCAATTAATTGTTTATCACCTATCTGCCATCTCCATCATCACATCCTCTAGCATATTATTTGTCTTCAATAAGTATGAATTCCTTCTCTATAAACACCTCAATGGATCAGCCTTTTCTCTTCAAATTACTCTTTTCCATGTAATTGCTTTTCTGGCCCCATCGTTGATCATTTATTTATTTATTTATTTTAGAATTGACTTCAGTTAACAGAAGTTAACATCTTGCTACTCAAATACACTTTTCTCTGCTTTTGCACTTGGCATTGTGTTAAATAAATGATATTACCTTTGTTTGGGACTACAGCTTACAGTTATTACTCTATGAGATATTCTCATAAATAAGGAAAAAAACAGCAAGAAGGTGATTGTTTAAGAAAAAACAAGCAACATGATATTAAGTATATCAGAATCACATGTCTGTTTAGATCTGTGACTTTAAACAAATATCTTAACCTTTCTAAATCTTAACTTTCTCATTCATAAAATGGGAACAGTATTTTAATAACTGGGTTGTAAAAATTGAGTTACTTATATAAAGTGCTCAGCTCACTATGTTTGTTTGCTTATTTAACCCAGTATCTACCCCTCTTTTTCCTGCTCCAGGTTCTACCTGCTAATTGCCTCATTTTGATTTCTTTGGTCTGATTTTCTAGAAATCTTTTTATGTCTTCTTAAGTTTCTCCTCTTGCACATCTTCCTCTTCTTTAAGTAACTTCTTTGCCACCTATTCTACCATACTCTGATACATAGTCCTTGACCCTGTCTGCTTTTATCCTGTATTCACCATCCTGGAGAACTCACTCTCATAAATCATTTTGACTCTAATCTTTAAAATGTGAATTAAATCATCATCACCTCAAGACTCAGCGCATAAATACAATATTGTCTTATTCCCCTGAAAATTAGCTTCCTTTTGAGCATCTCCTTTCTTATTAATGTATTATTGTTATCTTCACCCTAGAGACTTAAGACTTTAGTTCTTATTTTTAGAAATGTCTTGGTTTTTATATTTCTTTCATCCTTCATAACCAGGCAGTCATTATGCCTTCTTAGTTCTAAATCCAAAATGTAACTGAGATTTGTCTGTTTCTCTCCACTGAGAGGCAACCATTCCCATCCCTTCTTTATCACATACTTGGTTTATTATGTTAGCTTCTTTCTTCCTTTTTGACGTCCAGTGGGTTTTTGCCCTCCTGGGAGATCTTTGAGAACATTCTTCCCTTGAAAAATACACATTCATACATAGATCTCCTGAAGACCTCCTTGGTCCCTTAAATATGAACTTCCTAGTGAGCTGTTGTCTTCATTAACAATCCTTGTTCTAGTCACTGCATTCCACATCAGTGTAAGATTGATGTTCTTCACTTTCAGTTCTTACATCCTTTTGCTGATTAAGGATCCACACTGACTCATACCTCCTAAAATCAATTTCAGACTTTTCAGCATAGTATTCAATTAAGGTTTTTATTGACTACACTTTACCTTTTCAGTTAATCTTCCTTAACTGATCATTTTTTTTAAACATCATTAAATATTTATTGAGTGTCAACCTATATCAGGCACCATTATAGACCTTGGGGCTATAACAGCAAACAAAACAGACAAAAATAGTCTGCCTTCATAGAGTTATATTTTTGTGGGGAAGATAAACATAAGCAAAATCAATATAAAGTATACTAGGTGGTGCGTAGTGCTAAAGAGAACAAAACTAAAGCAAGGAAATTAAATAAGATTAATGGGTTGAGAGGAGCAGCTATTGTTTTGTTGTTTTTTAATCAGAAAGGCCTCACTGAGAAGGTAACGTTTGAGTAAAGATCTGAGCATATGAACTACTTAGATATTTGGGAGAAGAACATTCTAAGCAAAGGAAAAGTAAGTGCAAAGGCCCTGAGGTCAGATTGTATTTCATGTGTTTGAAGAGCAAAAAGGGGGGCAGTATAGTTGAAGCTCACTAAGCAAGGGGGAGAACAGGAGGAGATGAGGACTGAGAGGTAAGAGGATGATAAATCATAAAGGACATTTTATTTTAGGTCATTGTAATAATTTAGCCTTGACTTTGAGGGGCATGGAAAGTCTTTGGCATATTTGAACGAAAGAGTGATTCTAACATGTCTTCATTAGGATCTCTTTCGCTGCTGTATTAAAAATAGACTAGAGTGGGAAAGGATCAGAGATTGGTAAATGGTCTAGGTGAGCTGATTTTAGTCTGTGGTTTTAAATGTATTATATTTACTGAAAACACATTGATATGTTCAGCTTGAAGCTTTTTTTAATCATTTAAAATGTAAATGTAAAAGTTTACCCCTTAGACTTAACACTTCTGAACTCTTGATTTCTCCCCAAAATGCTACCCCATCCATATTTCCCAACCCAGTAAGAGCCATTGCTATTCCGCTTCCTCTGGCCAACAGCCTTGAGGTTATCCTTGACTTCTCTCCTTCATACCCAAATCCAATGCACCAGTAATTTTTATTGGCTGTAATTTTAGGATAAAAGCACAACTGACGCACTTCCCTTCCATTACTACCTGGTAGTCCATCATCTCTTTTCTGGATTATGTAATAACTTTTTAACTGGTTTCTCAGCCTGCCCTCTTGTTCTCTGCACAATAGCCAGTGTTAACCTAAATTATATCTTGTCCATCTTCTGCTTAAAACCAGATATTTTTCCATCTGATTTTTCCATCTGACTAAAAGCCAAAGTCTACTCAATGGCATGATATGGCCCCTGACTACTTTATAACTTCATTTTATACTTTCTCTTCTTCAATCATTACTGTAGCCAAATTGGCTTCTTGCTGTTCCTTTTATGCCTGTCCATGACTCTGACCTGTATCACAAACTTTGTTATACATATCCTCAAAATTATAGATAGGCAGAAACATTGCAGATGATAATGACATTTATTCAGTGCCTTCCGGCTTTCAGGCCTTTTTTCACTTAATCCTAGCAACTCTATTGATAAAACATAGGTGGTACTAATTCCATTTTTATAGAATGGTAAACTGACTGTTAGGAGAAGTTAAATAACTTGCCAGTGGTCATATAACCAGTAAGTAATGGAGGCAGGGTTGAAACCCATTTGTAAGAAGTCTAAGCACTATACTACCTCTTTTGGTGTTTTGGTGTTATGGAGTTAATGTGTTTCAAAATTATTTCTAAGGAGCTTCTTGAAGCCGGGGGAACCAGGTGTGTCCCCACCCACATCTCCTTCTCTATTTTCCTTGTCCAATAAAAGTAGCTTCCACTTCACTGCTATCTGTTTTATGAAATTTCATTTGAAAAAAGAATTTAACACCTAGGTAACATTTGAAGTCTGTAAGCTATTGATGTTTTCCCTTTTTGGTCAGCAAATTAGTATTTAAAAGAAACCTAAAAAGATCCCTTCTGGGGGGGCAAAATAAGCAAATATTAACTTCCACTCATTTCATCATTTTTATTTTAGAGTGAGATAATTCGAGATAATACTGGGATTTTGGAATGTGTTAAAGAAGGCATTGGAAGAGTGATAGGCCTGGGAGTGCCTCATAGCAAACGACTACTTCCTCTTCTCTCCTTGATCTTCCCCACGGTGCTGCATGGGGTTCTTCATTACATCATCAGCTCCATCATTCAGAAGATCGTCCTACTAATTCTAAAGAGAAAGACTTATCATGGCCACCCAGCTGAGAGCACTAGCCCAGTGCAGAGTATGCTGGATGCTTATTTTCCAGAACTTATTGCTAACTTTGCTGCCAGTCTTTGCTCTGATGTTATACTTTACCCCTTGGAAACAGTTTTGCACCGCCTTCACATTCAAGGAACACGCACAATAATTGACAATACAGACCTTGGCTATGAAGTGCTTCCAATTAATACACAGTATGAGGGAATGAGAGACTGTATCAATACCATAAAGCAGGAGGAAGGAATGCTTGGTTTTTATAAAGGGTTTGGTGCTGTTATAATACAGTACACACTGCATGCAGCTGTCCTACAGATTACCAAAATCATTTACTCTACGCTTCTTCAAAACAGCGTTTGAGATATAAGTTCCCGATTAGTCTAAAAGGCACAATCTGGACACTTTGCTATGAAATTGTAGGGTATAAAAGTGATACTGGGGGGGAAATGGAATATAAGTGAAACTGGTAGAGAAAGCCCATGCTCATTATATTGACTTTTTTTTAAGGCCTAGGTCTCTCTGGGATCAAAAGTATTCCAAATTTGAAAACTCAATAAAAATAATACTCATCAATTAAATTCTAGCTAGTGTAGCACGCATACTGAACTAAAATTGGTCTTGAGCAGAAGCAAAAATTTATCAGCAAACACAAAACAAAATTTTACAGAGCTGAATTTATTCCATCTAACTTTAATATTTATTACATGTTAATTTTACCTTCTTGGTTGATATTGGTATGCCATCCTTAATATATAGTATCAAGAGGTCATAGTTTACTTTCAAGCAAATAAATATGTAACCAATGATAATGATGAGAAGGATTAGATTTGGCAATCTGTAATCAGGAGTTGAAGTTTTAAATTGTATTATCCCTATATAACGTTTTAATGGCTGCATATTTATTACATAAAGCCATTTATGTTCACATACAAAACTTGGAATTTCCTTCCTTTCAACAAATTTTCCATCTTTAGATCAGCTTATTGCATAAGATGAAGTCACACACTTTCTGCTTAAATATAAAAATAAAATATTAAAAGCCAAGTTATCCAAAGATTTAAGGCAAACAATATACTTGTCTATATCCAAATACAGCATTTCGGTGCCAGCAACTTAATATTCGTCATATGTTTATAAAGCTTGATTTGCTTACCTAGTTATGTGAATCATCAGGCTGTTTTTAGAGCCACTCTTAACAGAGATAGAAAATAAAATAATCATGACAACTATTACTGTTTCTAAATTTAGAAATTGTGTACTGAAAGGAATGTCACTTGTTTTTCATTTCTGAATGACCTGTCTTAGTGGAGACGCAATTAAAATTCACCTGGGAATTTGTGCCTCTTGCCTTCTGTATAGTTATCATAAATTAATGTCTTCAGTTTTTATTCCAGGTTTGTTTAAAATTTCATACTCGAAACTAGATATACATAAATGGAAAAGCAGGTCTCTCCATATCGCCTTTTATTTAAACTTGTTTGGATGAATACTGAAGAAAAAATACAAACTTTAAAGGAAGTTTGTCCTCGCTTTTTATGGATGAGGTAAAGAGGTAAATTTCAATAAATAAGCAAAAAAAAAATCAGTTTAATAAAAAAAAAATTGTATGTTCCTAAATGGATGAAGCTCTTTGTGTAGTAAAATGATATGCATTTGACTGATCCATCATTAAACATTTTGAAGTTTCATTTCCTCCTGTAAGTGGTCACAGTTTTACTATGAGCCATGTAGCACACTGAAGTGCAGTGACTTTGCACTTACATTTTCCAACCAGATTTATAAATAGATTTATTTTAGTTGCTAAATATCAGCGAAGTGGTTACTTTATGTGGTTAATAATGTCGGAATCAAAAATGATATCCAGAAAGTGTGAAACAGTATTTAAGTAGCAACTCTCTTTACTATCCTGTGTTGTATGTTTGTGGGTGGTTTTTCCCCCAATTACTAAAACATACAAGTTATACGTTTTTAAATTTCACCAAGAGAGGAAAAATAAAATTAAACACCACTGATCATATGTATTTTATGGTTATTCCTTCAGATTGTGGTTTATTTTGTCCAACATATGGCATTTAAATTATATTTATTGCTTTTAAACTACTAAGTAAATTGTTAGATATTTATATGTCGAACTTCCTAAAAATCCTTTTATTTTATTATAATCAATGAAGATTATTTCAGACAAGAGTTAACTTCTGAAAATTCCAAGTTTCAGAATATTTCTGGAAGAGAATCTGAATGGAATCAAGTATATACTAGTGGAAGTATTGGGATCTTTCACCTAGCTAAAAATTAGGTATTTCAAGATTGATGAAAGTTAGCATGAAGATTCAGTTGGATAACTTTCATTATGAAATCATTATAAGACTAATAATAGCTTGAACCACACACAAGTAAGGTAGTCTTGTTTTCTGTCTCTTTGGAAAAAGAATACAAATTAACATCAAAACTAAAATTGAAATGTGGCCAAAAAAATTGAAATGTGGCAAGTTAAAAT